>NC_142086.1:54123529-55325529 GCF_054644295.1 Miniopterus natalensis | reverse complement strand
CCTAATTTAAAACCATGGAAATTAGTTTTTCTCCTAAATATTAGAATCACTAGAATTCACGTTCTCGCAAATATTATATAGCTACATACAGCCTTCATTTTTTTAAAAATTTAATTAAACCCTGGAATGTAAAAATAACTAAATTAAAGGCAAATGAAATGAAATATGAAAAAGAAGTTGCATACATTTTGGGTTTTCCTCTCCTATTTTCCATCTTACTTTTGTTCTTTTGACTTGTTATCTGTTTATCCTTTGCGCTTTCATGTATTATTTTAAATGAATGTTACAAGCTCAGCATCCTTCAGTTTCTGTGCATACTGGTCTATCCCCCTTTTCTCATTCTTTCACTTCCTTTAAGAGAACCTTACGTGTCCTCCCATTACCTTTCCTTTCATGCCCCTTCATTTCACATGTATATTGAACATATTGGCATGTATCTTTTTATTCTAGTTTTTTCGTTAAAGATTTGGATAGCTAATAAGCACTAAGGATTCACTGTGTACTGCAGAAGAGTGTCATATATGCATTATCTCATGGAATGATCTAATCTTTTCCATCAGGTGGATTCTGCTGTTATTGCAAATTATAGATAATGAAACTGAGACTTAGAGCAAGAGTAAGGTCAAGCTCATGATTAATATTTGCATCCAGGTCTATTCCTCCAGTGCTTTCCCTCTCAGACCCTCACAATACTGCTCTCTATATGATGAAGTGCAGAGAAGTTTCTGAATTGGTTGACTGGGAAACAATATTAAAGTTTGTGTTATAGCCCAGATTTTTAAACATAATTTTAATTTTAATTTCAATTATCATTTTAATTGTTCTCCTGGACTATTTATCTTAAGGAAAGTCATAGATTCCCAAAAAGGGAAGGGAAAGGCACAAAGCAAATATATGTAAGTTGGCTCATTAGTCTATGTGTTTAAAGCAACAAAGATTTGGATTGAAAACTTCTGATTAAACAAGTAATGCATGCCCTGGCCAGTTTGGCTTAATAGTTAGAGTGTGAGCTTAGCGTCAGCCCTTGGACCAAAGTTGTTCATATGGAAAATAATACAATAATTAATAAACAATAATACAAGAATAAACTCTGTGTTTTGCATACTCACAACTGTAAACCTACTTTTGCCCCACCCTGTTTATTATTTATTGTAGATTTATAGAGGTTATAGAGAAATCATTTCCTTGGTCAAGAAATATATTTAGTCTTTTGACTTAAGATATATTTGAAATCTCACAAGCTTCTATTTCTTGTTTAGTTATGACTCTTAAAATGAAGCATCTTTATTCATTTAAAAACCTCCCTTTTAAGCATATTTTAACTTTAATCAAGGTTGTATTTATAAGTATCAGTACTCAGAAGGTGGTCCATCAACATGGAGAATTTGCCCTTTTGTAATTTTTATTTTTTACTGGCTCCAGCATACTTCAGTATTATTAAACATTCATAATCTTAACCAAAAATATAGGTATATGGTAAGCACTGCATCAATATTTGTGAATGCATGGCTGTTGAGTGAAATGTTAGAAAGAAGATGAGATGAGGCAAGGGAGTGGATGTGGTTGGTAGGAGATTCTTATTATCCTCTCAAGTAGAAGGATTAGTAGATGGTTCATAGTTATGAGAGCAGGTTGGGGTAAGAGCACATTTGTAGGCCCCTTTCTTGATGTGACTTTAAATAACATACTTATAATTTTAATTCCATTAAAAAACTATCTAATTTTTTCAAAATTCCAATCAAGATCTCAGTGACAGATCTCTATCCTGGGAAGATCATTTTAGGTTATTACTGAACAAGTAACTCAATCCCAGTTTTAAAATGGGAATGATACCCTAAGAGCAGAAATCTCTCTTATGTTCTCATTACTACCATATGAATTTTAGAGAAATGACCAGAGGTTAGGATGGCAGGGCTGTGTCTATTTTAAGGCAGGAAAATCTCAAATAAAGAGAGGGCAGCTTGGGAAACGCTCACCATCAATCAAGAAATCTCAGCAATAGTACTTAAAATTTTATTTAATTTTAGTCATACTGAAAACTTTATCTATGGGGCAACATTTTCCAAAATCTTTTATTTATTCATGTTTATGATATAAAACTAAAAATATGACCTACAATAAAATTATCCTCTATTAACAATGGGGAAATTTGTGTTATGTAATAAACACGAGAATTTGCAGGCCATATGGCCACATTGCCTCTTCCATTCCTCTTTTTCTCTGTGCCCGATCCATCTTGGCATGAAGCCAAGGTAATTTCCAGAATTTGGCAGTGCCCTGGCGAATGCACAGCTGCTACTGTCTCCAAGCCTTGCCTACTCGTTTCGCACAAGCCGTTTCCTCCTCTTGGTGCTGAGAAACTCCCCGAGCAAGGGAAGTCTGCCTGAGGGGCAGATGCGCAGCCCTTCTTGTGTCCCTGGCAGATCCAGGGGGCCTGGTGAGGGTGGCAGCAGCATCACCCCACCTGCAGCCCTGCCCACCTTGCCCCTTCCATTTGACTCTCGATGTTGAAAAAATCTCGCCTCCTTTCCTATCTGTCCCCTTCTAATACTAGCTTTGACTTCTCGTGAATTAAAGGATCCAGCCAGTTCCCATGAGGGTGCCTGAGCCAAGTCTGGACAGGACGAGAGGAACTGAACCGAGAGGGCGAAGGCAGGGCAGGTAGTGGGGCTGCTTGTGTTCCCTCAGTTTCCACTCGCCGGTCTCTCCCCTCCTCAGTGGCTGTTAGTGGGTAAATGCACAAACATGGGTAAAATTTAGATATTTAGCTATTTTTCTCCTCCCACGCTCTTCTTAAATGCGGAGTCAGCTCTGATCATGTTTGAACATAGTCGTGGGGATCGTTTCCTTCCCTTTGTTCTATGTCTCTCCGTTCCTCTGCCTTTGGTGGCTGAGGGGGTCTTGGGCCTCTTGGAGAGCAGAGGCAGCCTCTTGGACCACACATCTCTCTACACACCCAAGGTGTCCCTCACCTCTGCCCACTCCCAGAGCAGTGCTGAGTCACAAGTGGCCTGTCACCCCTCTGTTGACAGGTGCAGGGCCGCCCCTCTAGGTGAGTGCTTGTGCTTCCTTGGGAGGCGCTTTAGTGCATCTAGAATAACTCTGTGAATTACTATGGTCACGATATCATGGCTCTTTGTTTCTCTTATTTGAATATACAACCAGGCTGAGGAAAGAGCATAGGATGAAGAAAAGGACTCACCCCAGCTCTGCCACTCATTAGTTGTATGGAGCAAGTGAGCAATCTCTCTGAGATTTGCTTCTTGTGTGTAAAACCAGTGGGTTGGACTGTTGTTCCTTGATCTCTTAAATATCAAATTGAATGGAATAGCCATGCTGAAGTTCTCTTCTAGATACTCATTCCCAGGGCCAATGGGAACAGGTTCATTTCATGTTCACCCTTAACCCCTTAGAAATGGGAAGAGATTATAAAACAAACACATTTTTCTAACTTTTTGTGTATGAGCTCATTTCAATATGATATCATCAGGGAGAAACTCAGGATAAAAATGGACAGAATGGAAATTTACCAAGAATTAATATAAAGTCCTGTCATTTTATTCAAAGAACAAATTGCACAAATAGGTGTTTGGCTGAACTTCTCACATACATTTGGGTACTTGCATTACCCTCAAGTCTCATGGGAGCCAATGCATAATGGACGCCCTGTGCTGTATAGCGTAACCGTGCGTCCCAGCGGCAAAGGCAGACTGGGAGGAACTGCTGAGGCAGTGGCCAGGTCAGAGAGTCTGAAGTCAGCAGTCTTCAGAGATCAGGCAGAGCAAGGCTGGAGAGACCAAAGGCAAGAGACAGCTCAAGGTCGTGGCAGGAGATCAGCAAGAAAGCAAAATGAGGGAATGAGTAGTGACAAAATTTGGAGATGAGCATGAAAGGAACAAAGTGGGGATGATGGGAATTGGGATCCGTTCAGCAAAGGGCTATTGCTGTAACAAGTGAAGCCAGCCTTTCTTTCTTTCTTTCTTTCTTTCTTTCTTTCTTTCTTTCTTTCTTTCTTTCTTTCTTTCTTTCTTTCTTTCTTTCTTTCTTTCTTTCTTTCTCTTTCTTTCTTTCTTTCTCTCTCTCTCTCTCTTTCTCTCTCTCTCTCTCTCTCTCTCCCCTCCCTCCCTCCCTCCCTCCCTCCCTCCCTCCCTCCCTCCCTCCCTCCCTCCCTCCCTCCCTCCCTCCCTTCCTTCCTTCCTTCCTTCCTTCCTTCCTTCCTTCCTTCCTTCCTTCCTTCCTTCCTTCCTTCCTTCCTTCCTTCCTTCCTTCCCCCAACCTTATATTCCCAGGTAGCTGCCCAGCCCCAAAATTTCTCCATGCCCTAGAATTTAAATTACCAGCCTCTTCCATGGCCTGGTCGTTTCCACTTCCCTGACTTCCTTTCTGCTGTCTGTCTGAATCATGTCTTCTTTGCAATGGTTCATCTCAAGTCCTGCCTCTCCTTCAGCCCAAGTTCTCCACTCCAACCCCATTACTGTTTTCCTTTTCACAGCTCTATATGACAGAATATGGCACATTTGTCTTGGGTGGGGAGCAGTCAGGAGGTGATTCCCTTGATGTAATTATTAACACCTTGACCAGTTTGTAAGCTTTGAAAGGAAGGAACTGTGTCTTACAGAGACTGTATGGTATAGGAGACAGTTTGGGGAAAAGGAAAAATACCTAGTATTTAATCTTGGCTCTGTGACCTTTAGCTCATACCTGTCTCTAGGCCTTAGTGCCCTTCTTTGAAAACAGGGAAAATGATTCCAGGTTTTCTCTTCCTTACACAGGGGATCAAATGTTTAGATCAACATCAAAGGCAACAGTATTTTTTAACCTGTGAAGCACTCTAAGAAAGTAAGGTGTTATCATAAGAGGTGCCATCGTGTTATAAAAAAGGCAAGGGACTTTAGGAATCTGAACTTTGAGTAAGATTTTAATTCCTGTTCTACCTCTTCCTCTATATGTGAGCTTGGAAAAGTTTCTAACTTCTCTGTAAAACGACAAGACAGACTTACGAGGATCATTAGTGCTGGAATTGGCTTATACACCAGTTTGTAAGAGCCAGTTGTCAAATATTTAGTAACTTTGCAAGCAGGTTGTTAAACTGTTATTAGCTTGAAATCTGCCATGGTGGGAGTATTTATCCCCAGGAAATCACTAACACTACAAATTGGATTGTTGGGTTTTGTTTTTTTTCTGAAGAGCTGGTCTACCAGCACATCACTGAATTATGTAAACAGGGCTCTGTAAACCATAAAGCTCTTTCTTAATCTTCATTAAAAGTAGTAATGGCAACAAGGAATGTTCTGTATCCACAGAACCTAGCCTTTTGCATGGCACAGCTCTTAGCACATATTTAATAAATACACCTTTGATTTAACTTGGGTTCACTCTTGTATTATTTTAATACTTCTGCCCTGAGCTAAAGGAGCACCCACCCATCTTCACCTTTCTGCAAACCCCTTTCTATAAAATTTCATTTTAAAATCAGGTAACAAAAATAAAAGCCTGGTTCAGTGCATGACACACACATTAGACCTTAAAACTTCTATGTCTGTAACTGACCTGATTACCTTCTTTCCAAATCTCCTTTTCTTCTGGTATTTCATATTTCAGTTAATGACATTGCTCATCTATTCATTATCCCAAGTAAGTTATCTATAAGTTATTCCTCTCCTCTCCCCTTTCCTTACCCATCCCTATGCCTAATCAATCACTAGATCTTACCAAATCCACCCCTTAAATCTACCCCATCATCTTCATTGCCTGCTTCCTGGTTCATAAACAACCATCTTCTCACTGTGTCCTCACATGGCAGAAAAGGCACTGGAGCTTTTCGGGGTCTCTTTTATAAGGCCACTAATCCCATGCATGGGGACTTCACCCTCATGACTCAATCACCTTCCAAAAGCTCCACCACCAAATAGCAAGACAATGGGGACTGGGTTCAACATATGAATTTGGGGAGATATAAACATTCAGTCTGTAGTGACATATTAACGTAGAATGCTTTGAATATCTTGGAAAACATGACAATATAACCTCCACCCCTGCTCAATCTAACCACCTAGAATTAATTATTGTTAATTCTTTAGATATATCCTTCCAAGCTTTTTTCATGTAGATGTGTTTGTGTATCCTTTCAAATACATTTAAAAACAGCTTATGTTGTATATAGTGTTCTAACCTGTGTTCATAGTAATATGTCATGAATTTTCTCATATGAGTAAATACTCTACAGCATGATTTTTAATTGCCACGTTGTATTCCATCATGTGGTTATACACCACTGTTTAATCCCATTGTTTTAGTGTTTTTATTATTGTAATCAGAAGTGGAGCAGTGTGGATGACTGAAGAGAGGGTGATCTCCTGTCCTCCTCCTGTTTCCCCAGGTTTTGGAGCCCTCTCTCACATCAGAACTCTATTCAGATAATCCTCTGAGTGTCATCTCAGGGCCTTGGCCACACTCATGGCACGATGGCTGACCCTCAGGAGCACCTGAGCTGCTCCTCCTCCCCACACTTACCCTTGAGCGAAAACAAAACCTTCAATGGAGTACAAGATGAACTCACATCCATGGGGAGCCACCATTCACCCAAGCTCCTTAAGGACCAGCAGGACAAGGGGGGGGTGCAAACAGAGCTACCTGAGGGCATGAACAGCCCCATCGCCACAACAGTGTTGACAAGTGTAAGCGAGGACTCCAGGGACCAGTTTGAGAACAGCGTTCTTCAGCTAAGGGAACAAGATGAATCGGAAATGGCCGTGTCTCAGGGGAACAGCAACACTGTGGGTGGAGAGAGCGTGAGTGGAACTGAAGACATCAAGATTCAGTTCAGCAGGTCGAGTGGCAGCAGTGGTGGATTTCTTGAAGGACTCTTTGGATGCTTAAGGCCTGTATGGAATATCATTGGGAAGGCGTATTCCACTGACTACAAATTACAGCAGCAAGGTAAGCCGCAGTATGGACCTGGAAGATGTTTCTTGTGTAAACACACCATCATCAATAACTGGATAACCTTGGCCTGTGGGTAAATTAAAGAACTAGTGCCTAATGAATACCTATATCAGTTTCCCACAGACCTTCTGATGGAACAGATTCATATTTGATTGGGTTTTTTTGGTCAAAGCCCATATTTTGTGGTTGTCTAGTTCAGTGGTGTACAAAGTAAAATACAGATAAGATGATCGATGGTGTTATAAGGAAGAAAATGTTAGAGCTTCTCTTCCTCTTATCTCATCATTTTAAATTTCTATTTTTGTGCATGTTTTTATATATATTTTGTATTTTCATAAAGTTGTGTAGATATCTAATTCACATAATATTTGCAAATTTAAAATTTTTATTGAACCTTTATATAACCAGAAAGTCTGATGGCCACTGGATTTATCTAAAACCAGACAGAAGCCACATGGTACTGCCCCTGATGATTGCAGGCTGGCCTGAGGGAGTAGTAAAAAGAATTCTTTTCATTCAGTCAAAGAACAGAAAGCTCACATTTTGAGGAAAGAAAAAATGTCAAACCATTCTTGATTGTTTCTAGATCCCACTGCTTTTTAAAAAGTAAAATTTTAACTCCCATCACTGTGTTGCATTTATATTCATATATCCCAATTCAAGCATTATGATTTTGAAGTAAAGAGAACACATGGCCCATGTTCTTTATAACTTCATTTATGTTCTTTAAAAGAACATTTTATTCCTGGTAACAAAAGTAATATATTAGAACATTTGGGACATACAGGTAAGTTCTCCCCAAAAGTTAAAATAATCTGTGATTGGCAGTATCCTGAGAATAACTACCATTAATGTTTTTGGTATATATTATGTTAGTCTCTTTGTGTGTGTATGTGTGCCTTAAAAACAGTCATACTGCTTTTCACTTCATAATGTGAACATTTCCCATATCATCAAATATACTTTGTCAGCATCATTTTTAATGGCTATATAATATTAAATTGTATGAACATGTCAATAATTATTTAAGCAGTCCTCTGTTGCTTGACAATTTGTTCCTTATTTCTAGTGATTATAAGCCACACCACAATGGACATCTGTCTATTACTTAATTTTTGCACGTATCTTTGAATACTCCTTAGGATAAATTCCTAGAAGAAGAATGATTGGGTTCAAAGGGTTTGTTGCTTTTAAGGCCCTTGATACAAATCTTTGTAGCCTTGTGTAAATGATTCAGTTGTTATGAGATGTCTCATTTAAAAATTTTGGAAGGGAAAAATATGGACCAGAAATAAGATTCTGTTTTACTTATTTTATAATTGAATGTTGGACTCTGTGATCCTCCCTTAAAAATATATTCATCTATTTTATCAGGACAGTTGACAGCTTTTCCACAACAGCCAGTCTACATTCATCACCATTAACCACTTTTCTCGTGCATTCTGCTTTTCCTATTTGTGAAATACTCATCCTAAACCAATACCAACCTCTCCCTCTATACTCCTTCTCCATAAGTATATTGGAATTTGCTGGTATATCTGTCAATTCCAGGTGTACTTTTCAGTATTTGTCAGCCAGAGCCTCCATTCCAGCTCCATGCAGAAATTCTTTGTCAGTACCTGGATTTTCTCTATCTGTCTGTGTCTCTCTCTTTTTCATACATACTCCATTCCACCTTTACCCCGCTCCATGATCTTAAGGTTTCAAGGAAATTAAAAAATCATTTCTTGTCACACAAAGGTTGGGGACTCCTATGTTAAACAGTCTTATTATTTTTTAATTTGGGAATAAAGATAAGCACCAAGAGGAGATTAAAAATCACTTGTCATCCCACATCCAGAGATAACTACCTTTAAGTTACTATATTTTAAAAGTTCCCTCTTCTCTGCTTAGACACAGAACCTATAAATATCTGTTATGTGATAAACTACATCTGGTCTTTAGAGTCTAAAGTTGTCCAGTCTCATAATTATTTTGGTGATAATTTGAAAGTCTCAGGATCCAAATGACACATAAAAGGTATGAAAGACACATTCTGTGTTTGGGAAAAGGAGACTGTAATTTTTTTTTTTATTGTTCTATAAACTTGTACTTAATTTGTCTTCCAATTGATTATGTGACTTTCAGAAAGGCTTATTGCAGGAATAAATAAGAAACAGGCTTGGTCAGCTTAAGTTTACAAGGACACAGCAGCTGCCTAACTCTTCAGCAGATGACAAGATATCCTATTGTGGGCTGGTGTTGCTGTGGGCTGTGAGAGAGATTTGCTAGCCGGAAACTAAGTGTAGTTTTTTCCTTGTCAGCCCTGGGATCAGGGAGATAATCTCTAATCCTGGATTACAGTCAACCAAAGGGTAGCTCATGTAGCAGATGTGTCCCTGGGTTTGGTACTTATGAGAAAATTTCACTAGATTTTTTAAAAAATTTAATGATGTCTTCATTTCCCATTTAGTTTGTTGGTAGTAAAGTTCAAGTAAGGTAGTACTTACTATGTATAATTGAAATCTTTTATTTCCAGTTAGTTCCCAGTCTCAAAGCAAGTATTGTCATAGACATGTCTGAATAAACAAATGAGAGCTTATGCATTAAAGTGGCTGGGCATGTGGCTTTTTCTCAAGCTTAAGAATCATGGTAGATATTGGAATTAAGATAGTAGCCATAGTGACGAATCAGAGAGAAGATAAAAGCTGAGTAAGAGAACCTAAGGGCCAGATGTAAAAGCAGCAGAAAGTCTGGGACTAACCCTGGAGGGAGCACAGCCAATTTCCATTATTATGAGGTTAGTGATCTCATTTACCAAGGATCTAAGCACCCAATTTTTCATATTCTTATTGCTGAGGTTTTTTCCCCTGCCATTTTTCTGTCCCTTGATATTGACAGGGACTTTGGGACAAGACAAGAAGACTAAATCACAACCATCAATTTTACTTCTGGTAATCAGTTCTAGTAAAAAGATTGATTCAAAGGTGGTTGAAGTATTATGTTACTTTATACTCTGTGTTCTTGAATTACCAATGCCATCACCTTCATTTTTCCATGGACAATTAAGACTTGGCGGAATAACACAGGCTTGAGCTGCTGTTGGTAGGGGAACAATTTATTCTTTATTTTAATATTCTCACCCTTTGGTATTTGAGTGCCAAATTTGTATTTCAATAATTCATTTATTTCTCATTTTATAACAATCCTTAATAATAGAACATGGCCAGGTGGCTCAGTTGATTGAGCATCCTACCTTGTACTGGAAAGGTTGCGCTATTCAATTCCCGGTCAGGACACATGCTTAGGTTATGGGTTCAATCCCCAGTCAGGGAGCATATGGGAGCATATGGATCCATGTTTCTCTCTTTCTCTTTCTCTCTCCCTTTCCTCTCTCTCTAAAATCAATAAAAGCATATCCTCAGGTGAGGATTAAGGAAAAAAATACTTAATAATAGGTATTATTTATTTAAAATATTTATTTGTTCAAAAATATAATAAAATTAAAATAAAAAGGCTTTTGTTTAAAAATATATATATTTTCTTCATGTCTTCAAAGAAATAGAGAGGAAGCTCCTTCAAGTTTGTGAGATAGACAAAGGATAGACAAAGGATAAATTTGACAATTCATATAAAGTAAATGTGAGTATTAAGCAAATGTAAAGAAAATATTGTACATCACTGGCAATTGAATTAATACAAACTTATAAAATACTATTTTATACCTAATTAAATTAGCACCAAAAAATAATTGGCAATATTCATGGCTGGCAAGATTGTTGTAAAAGGGTCAACATTGCTGCTGTCAGCGAAATGAACAAAATCCTTTCGGGTAGCAACTTGGAATGTATACCAAGAGTCAGGAAACTGTACTCTTTAACCTAAGGATTGAGTTTGAGGAAGGAATATGAAGAAAGACAAAAGTATTTTAACTTCAAATTTAAATTAGCAAACCAAAAGATGGAAACAATTAAGTTCCAAAAAAAGACAAGGCTACAGTAAACAACTCTTCAAGCTTGTAATAAAAATTATATAAATACACAGGGAATATATAATACATGAAAAAGAAAAAACTATGCATCACATACAACTTTTACATATGAACAAAGACTAAAAGAGAATTTTAAAACTGTGCATGGGATGGCATATCAGATAAAATACGTTTTTCTGTTTTTCAGATATTTTCTAATGTTCCTAGTATTTAACAGTAAATAAAGATTGAGTAGCTAGGGAAAAAAAGATACCCAAAGATTGTCTTATTTTAGTGATTACTGTGTTAAAAATAAGGGAAACTTGGGCAGTTATAAAGTTATTTAGAGAAATATTACCCAGTTATATTCTTGCCCCGGTTCCGCCCTCAGAATGGTCACAGTGACCCTGTTTAGTTCTTCACTGGACCCTAATAGTAAAACTCCCTTAGAACCTGCCATCAGTGCCTGCGCCTTGTGTGAGCTGCACGAATAAGCCCACGGGAATGAAAGAGAGGCTGCTTGAGACACTTAATATTCGTCAGTCATTAGAAACCACAAAGATGTCGAAAGCGGTCAAGTCTGTGACTTACTGCTTCCTTCCAAATCTCACTTGGTGATTTCTTATTTGTCAGTTATCTGTATTTTAGAGAGATTTGCTTTGATTTAGCATATACCCCCTTTCAACAGAGCAGAAACCTTTAATACTGCTGATATCAGAAGAATGGGACGAATGCCCATGATGTAAACCCCCCCTTACCATAATTTTTTCTGCTCTGTGTAGTCGTATTTTGAAGGTCATGTTTTAACCATTGTGATGAGAAGCCACACTTTTACTAAGAATCTACAGAATTTCTTTTCTCTTAAAGTGAAGAAAATTAGAGAAGAGGGAAATGTAGATCCCTTCTAGATACTGATGAACTCTTTCTGTTCTTGCTGTACATGGCAAATGGTGAGCTGATTTGCTTTCAGGACCAGAATACCTTCAAAACCACCTCAGTGTTCTGCAAATAACGGCCTTTTCAGGATCAGTGATCCAACAGGAATTCCTCAGGACCTTTGACGCTATCATGGCCCTCTCCTCACTCTGTGGGGCTCCTGGCTCTTTGATGTTCATTTCTTACCACTGCAGTGAAAATGTGCTGGCAGAAAGGGGAACCAGGAGAAGGAGCAATGGATTATATTCTTCTTTTTAAGTTTCACAAGATTAAAGCACATATTGACTGAATTTTTGAAGTGCTTTATTTCAAATAGCATTTAATTCATTATAAAAGTCATATACACTTATAGTTAAAATTTTTTAATACGGAAAAGATAAAAAACAATATGAATCACTAATAATACTACCACTTAGGAATGACTCCTGGTACATTTTTGATGTAAAAAAAAAAAAACTCTAAGAAAAAGAGAAACTTGAAAATGTTGTATCTATATGAGTAAATATACCATGACTAACGACATGCTTAGTTACTTCACAAGAGGCAATGTGGTATAGGGGAGAAAGCACTGTCCCTGAAATCAGCCAGTTCTAGAGTTCTAGGCCCAGTTCTGCCACTTACCATCTATATGACCTTGGGTAACTTACTTAACCACTCTGTATCTTAGTTTTCTCATCTTTAAATAACCATAACAAGGCCAAACTTGTAGGATTGTTGTAAAGATTAACCATGAGACATGTAAAGCACCATGCTAGAGCCTGGCATACAGTAAGTACTAAATAAAAGGTAAATACTAATACAGGATTATGCATAATTAGGTTCTTAGGAGAGTATCATTGAAAATTCATTCAGCAAGAATTAATTGAGCATCTGACTAGAAATTCAAAGAGAAATAAAACAACACTTATAATGGGTAATGGGGTAGGGACAGTGGTTGAAAGACAGACAGGTGAATCAACTGAAGATGCAAGCTTGAAGCGAGGACATGGGAGTGTCAGTATATGTTTTGTTTGGAGGAGAATATTTTGGAGATCTCTGATCTGCTTGATTTCACTGGTTAAAAATTGATACAAACCTAATACATGGGAATATTTGATCTGTAGTATCAAGGCACATGGAAAGGTTCTAGCTTTTGGTGACTTATCAGGTGGAAGACAAAGAGTAGAGGTCATTTTGGGTGATGGTAAAGTTGTTACCTCTGGAGTGGCCTTGTAGGATGGGCCCTAAGCAAATTCCAGGATCTTTTTAAGCTTGTTTCTCGTTTGTGTGCCTAGATACTTGGGAAGTGCCATTTGAGGAGATCTCAGAGCTGCAGTGGCTGGGTAGTGGAGCCCAAGGAGCTGTCTTCCTGGGCAAGTTCCGAGCGGAGGAGGTGGCCATCAAGAAAGTGAGAGAACAGAATGAGACGGATATCAAGCATTTGAGGAAGTTGAAGCACCCTAACATCATCGCTTTCAAGTAGGTCAAGGCTTTTTTTTTTTTTTTTTTTAAGCAATAGAGAGATTTTCTTTCCCCCAGTATATACATATACATTCCTGCTTTGAAAGACATGTTAAGAACATGCTTTAGACTAAGCACCATACTAGGTGCTTTGGTAGTGTACCAAAGAACTATTAAATTAGAGTCATGTCTTTAAGGAGTTTCAAATTGAAGAGTTCTTTTTGCCAAAGGATACCCTGCTTGGAAGGGATGCAGATGGGACAGAGAGAGAGAAAGTGGATTCCTGCCAAGCAGTCAGATCTGCTCAATCAACCTCATTTATCAAAAGGATGACAGCAGCCTCCTCCAGATAACCTGAACATGCTAACATTCAGTTAAGAAAACAAAGCTAACAGCTAAGTGATCAGAGAACAATAGTCCCTGTGTAAGAAACCCTTTTTATCAGTTTCTATTAGCATCGCCTCTTAAATATTAACTTGTAATAGAAGGTACCTTCAGAGTATTCTCCCTGCCTCATTGTTTGCTGGGTCCCGTTTCAAGTAATGCCAAACACCCAGCTTTCTAAATGTAATGTTGCAAAGTTATTGGTGATGGCAAGTTATGTGCTACATTTCACAAAGTAGTTGTTTTCAAGATTTATAGTTTAGACCATTATAATATTGGCAGGGATCTGTAGCCAAAGGGGGAAGCTCAAAGGTAAATTTGTGGAAATCATCAAATTTGGCGGTCCCAACTTCTAAATATGTGTAATCTCTTCTGCCTTGAGTTCCCTCTCTTACTAGCCTTCAAATTTTATCCTAGGCTTGAACAAATGAATGGTGAGTGGCTTTAGTGGAGGGAAGGTGAAGAACAGAAAAGGTAGCCCTTAGTTGGGGTAAAAGTATAGAAACTAGAACGTGTGTGTGTGTGTGTGTGTGTGTGTGTGTGTGAAAATAATATGACCAATGAGGCTACAGTTAAAAGTGGAATAACTTACAAATCCCCTTTCCCTAAACTAGAAGGAAATTCTCCCAGCCCCCAAGAGGGATCCTTTCCTGATAAAACTCTCATTATAAAGCTAAACATGTAATGTGATCATTTTTAATTGGAACCATATCCCCAAAGTAAGGAATAGAAATATTAGGTACAAGTTTTATAGAATAAGTTTAAATGAGTATTAAGGCTGAGTTTTGATCCCCAAACAAGACTCCTTATGAGAAGGGGAATGGGTGTAAAATGAAGAGAAGAATTCAACTGGGATGCTAAACAAAGTGCTTGGATTTTTTGCCTTGTGGGAGGACCACCCATGCAGAGGGCGTGGGAGAGAGCTTCAGCTGCTGAAGTGATTCTATCACTGGTTGCCCTAGTTGGGCCACGAGGATGTGAGACTAAAACAAAATGCTCTAGAGACCAATTCTAATCTTTCCAAAGATGATCATTTCCAAAGACAGTAAGAGAATTATTTTTAAGCCGACTACTAGAGACTCACTTCTTTCTTTCATCTTACTTCACTGAGAGGATCTTCACTCCCAGTGTGCTACACCATCCTAAATGGAAGGAAGGGCCTTCCATTTAACTACGCCTAACTAAACCTTGAGGCTTAGGTCCTTAGAGTGCTGGGTTTGAGAAGAGAGCATTCTATAGATTAGCATGGCCTTTTGGCCTCCTGAAATGAAATACGCTGTGTCTCCCAAGTAAAAGGCCTTTCCAGGTAGAATGTATGTCCCAAGGCGATGGGTACTAGAAGCTTTATTTTTCCTTCCTTTCTTTTGCTTCTTTCTTTTTTTTCTTGGTTCCCCCCACCCCACCTCACCCTCTGACCTGCCCCCCTGCATATGCACTTTTTAGCATTTTGGACAAATATTGCCATGCTGGTGTCCAACTCTTTAGGCTGAAGATGCTTGAATCTTTACCTCTACATGGAAACAATAGTGAGACTGTGTCCCTGCCCATTACACCATGCTCTTGAGGCATTGTGCAGTGTTAAGTCTGCAGCCATCTGTGCCATGTGTTTGTTGCTTGGCCAATGAATCATTCACGACCGTCTGGAAGACATGAAGGCAAGATTAGATTTTAGTACGTCTCTCTAGATACTGGTGTCTGTGCTTACAGCTTCTTTTGAAATAAGAACCATGTACAGAAGGGATAGAGCAAGGAAAGAATACTATATTCTTTTTTCTTCCAATTTTTTAAAGCAATCTTTTAAGAAAATCCAATCTGACTGTTCCTAATGGAATTGAGTGGCAAGCGTACAAAAAGGTAGCAATTAGAAGTGATTATAGAGCTGTTATTTATAGCTGGGAAGAAGCCTTGTCATAGTACAGGGCTGATGGAATGACTGCTTCTCATTTGTCACTCGGGAAAGATGGAAGGCTCATAACATGTCACTGTTGGACCCTTTCTGCCTATGTTTGTGACAAATTGAAATGTAGTAGATCAGGATGCTGAAGAGCTTCAAACAGATGTTTGTTTTGATATTCTAAGCGTATTACATTATTCCTGCCTTACTCATTATTCCTCTGTGATGAAAATTAAATTGTCTGTTTGTAGTTGCGTACACTCCTGCTCCACTGAGGTTTCCTACAAGTCAAGTAACAGAAACTTGAAAAAATGTTTTCATTAAAAATCAAGATGATAATTCTGGGTAGCTTAGAAAATGATGCAGAGTAATAGAAATAGCTTTGTGGCATTTGACAGGCACATCAAAGCAGGGAAAATGAAGAGCAATTCTTTAATTTCTTTATAACCTATTATTGTTACAAGACTTCCACATGATCACAAGCCATCATGGCCTCTAAATTCCTTCATCACTTACAGCAATTTAAGAGACAGAACATGAATTGAGAGCTGGCTGAGGGCTTTAGCTGGGTGTCTGGTAGGTAGACTGCATTCAATAACTACTCTGGAAAGTTTTAAAGGAAGGCACATATTCCATTAAGGGTGGGATAGAGAGAATTGAGTACTGTCATTTTTCTTCTCTTTTCTCATCCTCAGAACCAAACTGTGAATTAGAATTAATATGATTATTCCCACTTTTATAAGGTAACAATATTAATGTAGGAATCCCCAATATGCTTGTTTATACTGAAGTTAAAGAGGAAAAAGAGGGGTAGTGTGGTGCACATGAGTGGAAAAAGCATGGCTTTGAAGTTAAACAGGCAGATTTGAATCCTGGCTCTGTCACTTATTAGCTGTCTGATCTAGGACAAGTCACTGTCCCTCTCTGAACATTATCTGTAAAAAGGGAAAAGGTAATATCTATCTTACAATGGTTTGGAGCAGACTAAGTAAAACAAGTAAAAATTAAACATACCTGACAAACAGAAGATGTTCTTTCATGTTAATGCGCCTCCTCCTACCCCAGGCCTCTGCACGTGTTCGTGTGAAGGCTTGATCAGCAAAAAAAGTTAAGGTGAAGTTAAGGACTATTTGTGGTGGACTTGCTGTGAACATCTAGGCCATGTGGTAGACAGAAAAGAACTTGAAGACCTTTCCCTTCAAGGAGCCTGTAATCTATATCAGGAGAGAAAAATTTCATATAAAAAACTAATGACTGCTATGTGGCATTGGAATTGAGAGCAGAGAAAGATCTTTGGGGCTGGAATGATCAGGAAAGACTGTATGAAAGATGTAGAAAATGATGGACATACAGGCTGCACAGATGTATAACACATTGTACAATGTCATTTTTATTCTAAACAGAAATGTTTTTCAAAGACTATATAATATGGGGAAAAATTTTTAGGTTTTCTTTTTTTTACTTTTTTATAAATTTAAGTCATTTTTTATTCTTCAATTACAGTTGACATATAATATTATATTACTTTCAGGTGTACACCCCAGTGATGAGACATATGAAATAGAAAATTGATTCTTTTTTTGATCCTCAGTCTAGTTAGTTGTCTTCAATTTGAGTAATTTAAAATTCAACAAATAATAGTAAAAATAGCAATATTTTATTTAAATTCTCTCTTTCTGCACACTATGTATAAAACCCTCTATTTAATTCTAAAAGGAAGCTATTTAAATTATCCTTAACAATCAAAACAACGCAATATCCAGCCCACACAAGGCCTCAGGAAAGGGTGCTTTTTCCCAGAGTGGAATGTTCCCACAGAAAAAGCACCAGATATAGCATAGCATGTAGATACCCAGAGTGAACAAAACAAAACTGAAATTGTCTATACGCATAATAAAGAAACCTGTAGACTAGAGGGTTTTTAATGCTAATTTAAGAATCAGGAATGATTATCTATGTGCATTTAAAAAAAACAATTTGGATAGAGAATTGGTCTTAATGATTAAATTTATGAAATACTCCTAAGATACAAATATGTAAACATGTATGTTTTTTCTATGTTTGTATTTAACTACATGGTTGTGTTTTCTTGAAAGGGGAGTTTGTACTCAGGCCCCATGTTACTGTATCATCATGGAGTACTGTGCCCACGGACAACTCTATGAGGTTTTGCGAGCTGGCAGGAAGATCACACCCCGCTTGCTAGTCGACTGGTCCACGGGAATTGCAAGTGGAATGAATTATTTGCACCTGCACAAAATTATTCATCGTGATCTCAAATCACCTAAGTGAGTACTGGTGCGAATTTTTCTGCTGTTTTGTTCTGTTGCTTTGAAATAAAGAATTCCGTCAACCACAGCTGAAGTTTTCAGACATCACACTTTTGGTTCAATTTAAATCAGCACAATGGGCAGTGCTGTCTACGTATCTTTTGGGTTATTGTTGACCTACTTACTTATCTATATGACGGATACATTCAGGCACCTGGCACTAGTTTTCTGTTTTTGTTGCTTTATAACTGTACAATTATGAAGCCATTTGTTATCTGATAATTCATCATTTTGAATAATGAATGCCAAACTTCCTCACTTGAAGGCTTGATTTGTTGTCTTCCGAGTGTGTTCCCAGAAAAACATTTTTTTAAACTGAGTTTTGGAAATGTGTTAATACAATCAGATAAAAGTGAATGAGTAAGAAGCAGAGGCAGAGAGAACAAAAACGTTAGAATTAAGGCTTGTTCCCAAAATGCATAGCTTCAGGTTCTGAACCGTTGTCGTAGGTGGACTACGTATTTGGCTTTGAGTTTCTTAGGGTCTAAGCAAAGAAAGAAAGAAACAGTTACAAGGTTCACAGTGTCCATAAGAAAAACACAAGCTGATCATCTAAGAGAAGCAAAGCTGTAACTAGTCATCTGTTTTCAAAATGATTCCTTGGCTACTTACTAATAACCTTTAAGAGGAGCGTTTCTTCAGTTCCTGGAACTGCATAAAGGAAAGGAAGGAATTGATAAAATGGTATATTTCAGTGTCGCTCCCATTTTTAAACTTTTTATTATTATTTCTCAACCCATTTTGGTTTGGAGAAACAGAAAAGGATTAATCTTTTTTTTTTAAATATATTTGCATGTGCTTTTTGATTTACAGCATATTTTTATATCCATTATCACATCCACTTTGATCTTTGCATAAACTGTGTGGGACAGATGTGACAAGTATCATTATTCTAATTTTATATAAGAGAAACTAGGGCTCAGAGCCCAAAGTCATGGGGCTAGGACTTGAACCCAGAACTTTTGGACCAAAGACCACTGCTTCCTACATCATTGTGTGAAGGTGAGGGGTTCACAAGGAATCCTGCCTCTTCTCCATGGAAGGTATAAATCAGTCCTTGATTATAAACTTCAAAGGAGCTTTAATGTATCACCATAATTCTCAATGATATTTATCACCATTGGTAGCTCACTGAACAACCTCCTTATTGATTTACTTGCAGGTAACTTTATTATATAGTGCTCGTTCCTTCTGTCTACATTTGTAACCCAACCTGTTGCTTTTGTCACCCACTACACACACATAAAATACTTGCCAAAGGCTTTGAATGGTCTTCTTTTGAATCATCGTAATCTCCTTGAGAAGTAATTTTAGAGAAGGAAGTCAAGAAATTTTAGAATACATAAAAATCACATGCTGCTCTCTTTAACTCCTGTCATTTAAAGAGTAGGATAAGTTGGTTACCCAGTAAGCTTTTCCCTCTGTTATCACTACCACCCTGAGCCCCCGGCAGCCTAGGCTTCTTTGGGTTCCAAGCTAACTTTGAAAAAACAAAGATCAATCTGGCTTGCTGTAAAGAGAGATGTTATTACCTACATTATATCTTTAGGCTGTGTGACCTTTATCTCAAAGGTTTCACAAAAGTTCCAACATCATACCTTCTCTGGTCCCCTCCTTTGTCCTTTCCTCATCATGCCAACAGGTCCCATAATAAGAGGCACAAAAGAGGCAGAAGGGGAAGTTTCTAGTGTTTTCCCCTCCTAGGGACTTATCACCTTTTCTGACTTTCATGGTTTAGGATGCCATCAATTCTCCAGTTATCTCAAATAGCCCATGATATTTTAATCCTTATGCGTTTTCACCAAGACTCACACCATTAAATCAACATTTCTAAGTTACGTGAATTGTACATATAGGTGCAAAGCCGGGGCTTGGGTGTGCATGAAGGTATTCCAAAGCAGTTTCAAGCACTGAGCTGTTTGGTAAACAGAGAGCTGTTTGACAATGGCGGGGAGGGGGGCAAATGCGAAGCCCCCGGTTCAAGCAGGGAAGGAAAGAGATTGAGAAGTTTCCTATTTTCTCGCCACCTTGATTCTGATCCTAGTGGGGTATTAAGCCTTCTTATTGTTAAAAATGGATCTCTAGATCATTAAGGCTGTGAAACCCTAACTCACTGACATTCTTAAGTTCTAAACAGGCTGTTTCAAGGGAACTCAGTCTGGCGTGTGAGGATGTTAATATGCTGGATTTGCCTGGTACCAGATTGCATTCATCTTTAAAGCTGGCAAAAGCAGTTTGCCCAGGTCACATTTCAGAAAACTACCATGAAAACTAAAACATGAGTTGTCTGGAATCTTCTTAAGCTTGCATTTATTCCTGCTTTTCCTCGTCATTGTTGGTGGACTCCCAGGATAGTTATTAGCCTTTTAATGTAACGATTCCCTAGGATCATGGTCCCATCCGTGCATGCTTGTGGTTGGCCATTATCTAAACAGTGTTTTAAACGAAGTGTTTTCTTATTGGGTTGTCTGAGACTGGCAGGGTGGAAACCAATATTTATTGAGCGTGGGTGCTTTACTTATCTCCCTTAATTCAAACAAAACTTCTATGAGGCATTATTACAGGCCCATATCCCTTATCCAAAACTCTGGATAAGTCAGATGATTTCAGGGAGGTGACAGCACATTACTTACACCCCCAGCTAAGACTGGGGCACACCCTGTAATCAGCCATGTACATATGTCTGTAGCAAAACCTATGGTAGTCACACAAAGTGGCATAAAGTGTGTTTGCTTATACATATGAAAAAATATTTATTCACCATTTTTAGAGCTTTTTGCAGTTTTAAATTGTGGATAAGACACTGCAAACTGAATTGTCTCCATCTTACAGATGAGAAAACTGGCTTAGAAGAATTAAGTAAGCTGGCAAAGCTCACACAGTGGCGGAGGCAGGTGTAAAAGCCCACTATGCTATGCTGCCTCACCAGTATGAATGGTGCCCTTTCAGTGTATCACTAATGTCCTAGTAATATTGGAACTGGTTGAGCTGAGTTCTGCAAGGTAGGGGGCAGCAAAGTCTTCAGTTGCCAATTTGAGTCATGTTTTTTCATTAGACTAATGCTCTGGATGTTCTCTTATTTCTTTTTAAAGTGTTTTAGTGACTCACACAGATGCAGTAAAAATTTCAGATTTTGGTACATCTAAGGAACTCAGCGATAAAAGTACCAAGATGTCCTTCGCTGGCACAGTCGCGTGGATGGCACCAGAGGTGATACGAAATGAACCTGTCTCTGAAAAAGTGGATATATGGTGAGTGGCACCATCTATGCCAACTAGAAAGCCTTTCCCACTTTCACCCTGTTAGCATGTTCCTCCATCAACACTTCTCCTTTCCCAAAATATTCTTTAGCGTTACTCACTTCTGGTTGATTGCAGTCCCACATTAGCTGAGGTACTTACGCAGTACAATGATATATGGTAAGAAGGGTTGGGGTAGGGTTAGGGTGACTATCCATTCAGAAAATCATCAGTTTTGGGGAACCTCAGAGAATATGCTAAACTTTCTGGAAAATGAAAAGTTTACTTTAAATAACCATTTAGTAAAAATGTCTTCCTGAAATATATCACATAATTTTCACCTCCTTAAATAAAATACTTTTAAACAAAGTATACCTGTTCTTGGTGACTCAGACCATCATTATGTATATCGGTGATCACTGATGTGAATAGTTACGTGCTTTAGGCCACTTTGAGTTGTAAAGTGCTGCTTCCCCTTTTATTAAACTGCCCTTATAGGCTATACTTTTGTTTTTGTTGTCTGCCTTTTTAAAATCTTTATCAATTTTTCCTCCAGATTTTTGCTATTAACAGTGTATTTCCCTGTCATTGCTTTTCTTCCATTCTTAAAATTGATTACTAATAAATTTTAGGCTTAAAATAATAGCATATATTAAAATTGCGTGTAACACTAAAGTAAATAAGATAAAGAAGAAATGTGGGGTCACTTGTAATTTGGGTAATTATTATAAACATGTCCTCCTTAGGGATTATGCCAATTTATGTTCCCAACAAAAATGTATAAGGATGTTTTCTCAGTCTCACCAGCAAAGTTAAACTTTTGGTTAACCTACATGCCAACCATGTAGGTGTAAAAAAAAAAGGTATCTTTGGTGCAATTTTAATTTGCATTCCTCTTCTTGTAAGTAAGGTTGTACATTTTTTCACGTTTACAAATCATTTATAATTTCTTATTTGTGAACTATTATTTTTTGCTAAGCTTTCTGCTCTTTATTCTTATCAATTTTTAAGAGTATTTTATATATTAAGGAGATTAGCCTTTTGTGTGTATGAATTGTAGCTACTTTTCATATTTTGTTATTTTGCTTATGGTGGAGTGTTTTTTCCATGCCAGATTTTTTTTTAATACTGTTTAGCTTATCGTTCTCTCCTTTTATGGCTTCTGGATTTCATAATCAGAAAAGCTTTCACCACTCTAAGATCTTTAAAAATTTTCCCATGTACTCTTTCAGGATATTTATGGTTTCATTTTTTTATATCTAAATCTTCAATTTATTAGGAATTCATCTTTGTGTAAGATGACTTATAAATTTAATTTTCTCCCTAGTTGTCCAAACAGCATTTATTGAATAATTAATTTTCCCCCACTGGTTTGAGATGTCACTTTTATCATATATGCAATTCCTCTATGTATTTCGTCTATTTCTGGATTTCTGTTCCATTCCATTAGTCCAGCTGTCTATCCATGCACCAGAGTTCATCATAAGCCTTAAAAAATGTCTTAATATTGGTTACCTCTCATTGACTTTCTTTTTTAGAGTTTTCTTGACTGTTTCCATTTTTCTTGTAGCAGTATTAGAATTTTAATTTGATTAAAAATTAATAAAGAACTAAAATACAAATCAGCCTTTCTGAAATGTCCTTTCTGCATTTTCTGGTACTACTGCAGGTCTTTTGGAGTGGTGCTTTGGGAGTTGCTGACAGGAGAGATCCCTTACAAAGACGTAGACTCTTCAGCCATTATTTGGGGTGTTGGAAGCAATAGCCTACACCTTCCAGTTCCTTCCACTTGCCCTGATGGATTCAAAATCCTTATGAAACAGACATGGTAAGAAATATATTTCTCCCAATATTCTCTTTTACCTTCTTCCTCAAAACCACATTTAAAACTTCCCCCAAACTGCAGGGAAGTCTCTAATGTGCATTGGGAGTGAATCACCTGGTAGTATAAACACTAGGAGCCTTGGAACTATTTATAAATAAAGAATTTAGCACATGTTGAAATAGTAGGTCTTAGGAAATGATAGCTACCAGCCCTAAGAGATTATTATCAAACAGGACACTGATGCGAGAGATTTTCATTTCATCAGCACTGCTTGAGACATAGCCATGCACGGAGGCAGAAATGGCTTCACAAAGTAGAACAAAACGTTATCCTCCTGGATGTACCTTCTGAAATGCACAAGCTGCCTTTTTTTACTTTTAGGCAAAGTAAACCTCGCAACCGACCTTCTTTCCGGCAGACACTAATGCATTTGGACATCGCATCGGCAGATGTTCTTGCCACCCCACAGGAAACTTACTTCAAGTCTCAGGTGAGTCTGGAGCCTCTCTACCAGGTGCTACTGGGCAGACGGGCAGGGAACTCTCAGTGAGAAAACGTAATTCTTAGGAGAGGGCCATTCTGATTCTTGTAACAATTATATAACTCATTCATTGTGAAACAATAACTGTGATACTCATACATAGGACATTTTGGAGTTTCTTAAGCACATATGTCATTATCTCATTCAAAATGAATGTGTATCAGAATCTGATCTTCATAATGGGTTCTGGTGAAACTGTCAAAGAGAAAAAAGGAAAAGAAGGTATGAAAAGTGTAATGTGCATATATTCTAATTTGAATTACTACTGAATTTCATGAAAGTATTGTCTTTGAAGTAGAAAAACTACGGTACAGAGGAAGGAAGTTAAATACCAGAGGGAGCCTATGATAGAATTAGGCCCAGGGAGAACCTTTTCTCTAACTTTGTATGTCACTTAATAGCACCAAATAAAATGTAATTTAATGTATCTGTTAGCTTTCACTGCATTACAAGGCATTCCAAAATTTATGGCTTAAAACGATAGGCTTTTGTTTAGCTCACAATTTTGTGGGTTGGGAATTGGGCTACGTGGTTCTTCTGCTGGCTTTCACCGGGCTCACTCACACGTCTGCAGCCAGATGCCGGGTCGGCTGGGAGGCTGGCAGGTTCCAGATGGCCTCATTCACAAGTCTGGCGACTAGTTGGCTATTAGCTAGAGCACCTCAGTTCTCCATGTGGCCTCTTACTCTACAGCAGGCTAGCTTGGGCTTGTTCGCATGGTGTTCTCAGGGTGATAAATGCAGCAAGAGAGCAAGCCCCAGTGCACAAGTGATTTTCAAGCCTGTGTGTGCATAATGCGTGCTGATGTCTCATTGGCCAAAGGAAGTCACCGGCCAACCCAGATGGAGAAATAGCTGTCACCTCTTGATGAGAGAATCTACCGCAGTACATTGTAAGGGCATGAGTGCAGAGAGAGGGGACAATTTGTAACTATTAAATGAAAAGGCTACAGATGTCATAAGGATTGGTGGTCCAACTTCTCTCAACATGGCTAGAGAATAGTGGGAGATAAGTAGGCATGAGGTCTTTATCCCTACCAGGCCCAGCAATAGCAAAGGAGTAAAGTGGGATGAAACTATGGCTTTTGAAATAAATGTGATGATCCTAAATTATAACTTTATGCCTGCAGGATTCACAACAGTATTACCTAATTTCTTATCATACAGTTTTGTCCCACTCATGTTACCGTGCTTCTAAGTGAATTTTTGTAAGACAAATTCCATCTCCACATTTTTTCCAGTATCATTTCAAAGATTCATTCTCAGAAAACATTTTATTACCAATTGATGTTTCAGTCTACTCCCCAGAGCCTCCCATCTGCAGTGGGTGATGAGTTTACCCCCCAGAAAAGTCTGCATTGAGAGGAGTACTGGACTGGGAGGGGCATCATCCTGGACATTAAATTGAACAAGTCCTCCCATATGCCTTACTACCTGCCCCTACCCAAAGCTCAGAGTATGTGCTTCTGGGGTATCTGATAAAGACATTGGAATATCTTAATAAAGGCACAGGGCTTTTGGCAGTTTCTAAGGAAAGATAAGTAAGAGTCTTTTATCCTGCTGCCCAAAGTTCCAACACACTTTCTACGAGCCACAAACTTAGCTCTCCCCACAATCGTGTCTTTAAATATTTAGTTACACTTGCCTCTATAGTTTTTTAGTGTTTCTGAGGAATTATTGTGTAAGAAAAGTGTTTGATCTTAAAAAAAATAAGAGGATGTAAGAGGTTGACTTTATACCATTTCCTATGTCCTTTGATATGCATTCAGGAAAGCTCCCTTAGGTTGCCTATCTACTCAAATACATGTAGGTATGGGGCACTGGAGAAGAAATCTGTCAAATAGCTCCTTTTAGTATTCAGGGAAAACTTAGATCCTTTTGTGAAATGACAGAGAATAATAGTGAGTACTCTCTAGGAAATCTTTCAAACGTAGGGTATGGTTGCAATCACAGCTTTGCCTCCTGACGGTAAAACTATACATACCACAACTTTAAAAAGCAATTTAGGTGAGCATGCTATTGAGACAGTATAACTGTATATCCTTGGAAAACTTCAAGTTCTAAGCAGATTTTACTTGAATGCTCCCGGAAGATCACTTCTTAGCCAGTGCAACATATTCTGAGACCTCACCATATGCAAAGCACAGTATAGTACAACTAAGCACCCACAGTCAGTGTCCTCACTTGTACAAACTCACTTTCATGAATACATGCAGTGCTGAACTTGAACTCAGGAAAGAAAAGGTTCTTTTGGAGCAAGACTATGAAAGGGAGGGGAGGGGAGGGGAGAGGAAGGGAAGGAAGAGAGAGAAAAAACTTGGTACATTGGATATCTTTTTCTTTTCTTTTTTCTTTTTTAATATATCTTTATTGATTTCAGAGAGAGGAAAGGAGAGGGAGAGAGAGAAAAAAACATCAATGATGAGAGAGTCATTGAGATCGGCTTCCTCCTGCACACCCCTGACTGGGGATCGAGCCCACAACCTGGGTATGTGCCCTGACCAGGAATTGAACCCCGATCGCCTGGATCCTAGGTCGATGCTCAGCCACTGAGCCACACCTGGCCGGGCTGGATATCTTTTAATATTCATTAATTCTTCCACATTTTTCTGCCAACATAAAATTTTACCTCTCCTTAAATAGCCCAAATCTGCTATCCTTGCTAGTTCCTAGAATTAGGCCTTGAGTCTAAAGCCCTGTCCTGTGATCTTGGACAACCCACTAAATTCTCTAAACCTCAGCTTACTCATCTAAACAGTGAAGATAATCATATCTTCCCTTCCTTGTGGAGTTTTGGTGAGGATCAAGTGAGACAGTAAAAATGCAAGTGGATTGTAAACTACAAAGCTGTAAAAATTAAGCCTCCTTTGGATTGTTACATTCTGGGTACTTTTCCTGATGACCTCCTGAGATGGAGAAGATGGCAACTAGGGAACTCCTATTCATTGTGTTTTGACTTTATGCCACCCAAGTGGGGAAGCACTGGTTATCAGCATGTAGTTTTGCTTTGCTATAGCAACCTTGTACCTGAGGTCTCACCTCCTCCTGCCTGCTGACAATCTTGTCATCAGTTTTCATCAATGGTTGCTGGCCACTGGTCTCCACCTCCCACCAAAACTGTCAATCAAGAGCACTGACAAAGCCCAGCCTAAGAGAAAGTGCTTCATTCATCTGTTTCTCAGCAGCAGCACATGTGTAAAGATGCAGCATATATAGCACAGATGAACAAAGAAACCAATTTCAGGACAATATTAGATTCTGCCAAAGCTATTGCTCCATTCTTAGACAATAACCCATTTCTCCAAGTAGGCAATTATTGCTCCTGATATTCAATTACGCTTGAGATCAGTCTTTAGAAACCATTTTAGCCCAGTCCCAGATCCCAGCTGCCAGGTGGGCCATGTGCCCACTTCTAAGCTCTCCACCATCCTCTGCCTTTGCACCATTCTAATTTCCTTTATGTGTGTGTGTGTGTGTGTATGTGTGTGTGTGTCTTTATTGATTTCAGAGAGAGGAAGGGAGAGGGAGAGAGAGAGAGAGAGAAACATCAATGATGAGAGAGTCATTCATCAGCTGCCTCCTGCACACCCCTTACTGGGGATCAAGCCCACAACCCTGGCATTTGTCCTGACCAGGAACGGAACCATAATCTCCTGGATCATAGGTTGATGCTCAAAGGCTGAGCCACACTGGCCGGGCTAATTTCCTTTTGAGTGCCACTGCGACCACCAGAAATTCAGGGGAGTTGCAGACTCTAAGCTCACTGTTGGGATAGACTGTGCTACCTCAAGAATAGTCTCATCACGAGCAAGTAGGTGCTTTGGCAGAGACTAAGCACTTACCTGGGAGGCAGTAAACAGGACCCTGTGCCAATCAAGACTTGGGCTTATAACATCTAAGTCTTTTCTGACTCAGAACCTACAGTTTCCTGCTATTTAGTCCCCCAAAATCCTGCTTCCGTATTCCTCAAGCAAGTCTGGGACTCACTCTTTTCTTACTTTTTAAAAATTGTGGTAAAAAATATATATAATATAAAATTTGGCACTCTGACCATTTTAAGCATATAATTCAATGGCATTAATTACATTCACAAGGTTGTGAAACTACCACTTTCTGTTTCAAAAATTTCTCATTAAGCAATAACTTCTCATTCCCTCTTCCCCACAGTCCCTGGTAATCTGTCCTATTTTCTGTCTCTATGAATTTACCTATTCTAAGTCTTTCATTTGAATGGAATCATGTAATGTTTGTCCTTTTACTTAGCATGTTGTTAAGTTTCTTCAATGTTGTAGCAAGTGTCAGAGCTTCGTTCCTTGATATGACTGAATAATATTCTGTTGAATGGATTACCCACATTTTGTTGACCCATTCTTCTGTTAATTCAATTTCATTTTGACACCTATATTATGGGAGAGGAAAGAAGCAAGGTTTGGGTGCAAGAGCTTTAGGTCTGTTGACTGAGTAACTGGAAGGCTGGAGAAGACAAAAACCTAAACGTCCTCTTTATGCTGCAGACCTTCTCTGGGACATAAAGAGGATCCCATTAATGGTGGTAACCCAGGATTCACTGATTTTCCCTTATCTGTTTACACAGGACGTAAGTCTTGTGAAGCACCCCCTCCTCCCTCCTCCCATTCTCCACTTGCATTTTGGTGGAAATCCCCATAAAGAGTAGGGTCTCAAATAGCCTCAGATTAACAACATCTGTTCTGCTTTCCACTGATTCTGGCTAGGCACGGCAGTCTCCCGCCTAGCATCTGCTGGGTATTACTTTATTGTATAGCACTGTTTTCTCCTAAAAGACTGTAGTCCGCAGCTGGCATCCATTGGGTGCTGCCACATCCTTAAGACACTGCCATCACCCACTGGGAGCTGTTATTTCCTGCTGTAACTGAAGTTCTGGACTTTACAAGATTCCAGTGCTGCCCATTGTTCTGTTTACACAACAAAAGCTTCCTTTCCCTGTTGAGTTACACTTTGTTAAGAGAGCAGTGCTGGTTATGACAACATTTTACAGGTATTTTAGTGAAACAGTGGAAAATGCCCCTCCTCCCCTGTTATGGTGGCTTTGTTATAGGTCATGTTCATGCAGGACGCCTCTTTCCTGCACAACTGTTTTCTCTCATAGGCTCCTCAGTCTCTGTGCAAACTGGCTTCAGATATGCCCACACGTCTGCATTGCAGGTTAAGTGCCAGTTGAAACTCCTATTACATAAAGATTCCAAGTATATGTGATGGAACTCCAAAATTAACATCTACCAGTCCCACGACACCTTTGGGGAAAACATTACTAATCAGTACCTGCTGTTTTCCCACACACCCTGTTCCTGCTTCACAGGAGGAAGCTTCTTTTTGGAAATTCACCTTCTTAATAGGCTTCAATCTTCAGAAGGTTCTCTTTAAGTTTCCCTAACCTGTAAACCCATAAGCAAAATACCAAGAGCTTTATTTTCTCTAGAATTAAAAAAAAAAAAAAAAAAAAATCTGCGATATCTGACTCCTCACCACCAGAGGGAGGTGTTCCTTTCCCTGATTCCTCTAAGTATTGTACTGGAATCCTCCGACAAGTTTCTGTAAAAAGAGGACACTTTAAGGCCCATATTTGACTCTCCCCCCTAATTCTTTTTTGGTCGAAGAACTCTCGGTTGTCAGTCTTTGCCCTCTTAAAGCTCAATACTCTTCCTACTTCATGACTTTGATCTGATGATTGAAAGAACAGCATTACCTGGGACTCAACCAAAACTGCATTTACTGCTTAGATACTGTCGAAGACTGTTATCAGACAGTGGACAGCACATTCTGGATCTTGGCTTTCTGACAGCGTTGCTGGGCAAGTTTGGTGCCCGAAAGTCAACTTACTGACAGAAATCTTTCTCCAATAGTCATACACACGCGCGTGCGCGCGCGCGCACACACACACACACACACGGCATATTATAAATGGATAAGGAGGATAATCACTTTCTAAATAATTACAATTTCCTCTATAAAAATAAAGGAGAACTGGCAAATTTGGGGAGAAACCTTCTGTAATTTCACAATAACTTAAGTGTAACTTCTTCCATGATCTAAAGGGATCATTTTTGACACGAATCTAAAGGAATAGCTCTAGAGGAAAATGATACAATTAGAAACATTTAGTGACACATCTAACCTTTGCTAGAAATTATCTTAATCTCATTAGCTTCCTAGATGGTAGTCTATACATAATCTGATGGTAGTCTGTAGATAATCTATCCTTTAGCTTTTTTCTAGGAACTGCCTATATAAACTATATTCCAGCAGAGGTTTTTCTGCCCCCTAAAATTTAGATAAAATTGGCTTGAAATTTATGCCCTGTGGAAAATCCAATGTCCTAACACTCCTGTGAATTCCTGGAGATTTATAATTTCATGGCCACCCTGGCTCTGCCTTCCTAAAATTCTTGGCTCCCATCTCTACCATATTATGGTTGTTTTTTAACTTTGTCCTATTACTGCCCCAAACATGAAGTTCAGCACCTTCCCTTGATTTGGAAGAAAACAAAAACACTCATCCAAAGTCAAAGTGAATGTCAAGAGACTTTACTAAAAGGTTTAGGAAATTGGAAGAGGCTTACATTTTTGAACAACTTAAATCACATATTAGGCACCAATTTCTGTCCTAAGAATTTTGTCAGCCTACTAAATTGTTTAGTTATACTATTTTTCTCCCTCCTCCATCTTCTCTTTTTCTGTTCATCTCCTCACTCCCAAATTTCTGTATAATTTTCTGTATTTTTATTCTCATCTCCTGCTGTTCATGCCCCTTGGGTCTTCTACTCCAAATATTTTTTCAAGATATTTTCATACATAAAACCTAAGAGGAACGCTGGTGCCAGCTGTAAAGACGAACATATTCTCACTGACACATACTTGTGCCATGAGGTTATCAGAGCTATTCTTTCTGGCCAGGCTTTCTCGGCCACCGACTTGCAGAGGCGACAGCTAGTGTGCTAGCTGGGATGCTTCTGGTGGCCTATGCTACAAGGAAACTGGAAAAGAGACAGCATTGCATGTTGGACTAAACACAGAAAATGGGTTGGAGTATGGTATACAGATACATTTTCATGAGATATTTTGCTATTGACTAATATTAATTGAACATCTGTAAGGTTCTTCAGGACAAAAAATCTTGTATCTGATCCTATGGCTATATCAGGGATTGAAACTCCTAGGATAGTAACCAAGTCTAATTTCTCCTCACCCAGGCTGAGTGGAGAGAAGAAGTAAAAAAACACTTTGAGAAGATCAAAAGTGAAGGAACTTGTATACACCGCTTAGATGAAGAACTGATTAGAAGGCGCAGAGAAGAGCTCAGGTCAGTTGATCTCTCCTCCACCTCTTCACATCCCCAGGTCTTCAGATATGGGCAGGAACTCTCTTTGTGAATCACTATTTCACTTTTTACACAGCTTTCTTTCCCTTTCTTTTAAAAATCTTTATTGTTGAAAGTATTACAGATCTACACACTTTTCACTGTGCTATTTATTATTCTCTTTAAAATTTGCCCTAAAAGTTAGCCCTCCTTTATATCACTGTCTTAGCCTCTCCCCACCCCACCCTCAACTCTGTTACTCTCTTTTATTATATCTCTGCAGCAGAGATTCCTGGAGCAAGGCTATTTGTTCACTCAGCCCCTGTCCTAGGTAACATGGAAGGCCAGAAATTTATAAGAGGTAGTCCCCAGTCTCATGATGCTTATAATCTTTTAAGGGTTACAAGACATGTTCATAGATAACCAACTGGAATTAGGCAGGATCTGTGCTGTGGATAAATACTAATGAGTGATCGTGGTGTCAGCTCTAACTGCATATTTCCATTAACAGTGAGTTATACTGTGTTCTTATGAAGATATTGCCAACACTACACAAAGACTAGACATGATACGCAAATCACATTCACATTTTATTTGTGGCCTCCTGGCTATTCTGTATGGCTGGATATGGCCCCTAAGGATAAACCAAATGGAAAGCCTAGATTTTCCATCTCCTGCTCCATATTGGCTGAGTCACTGCATCAGGCAAGGAAGCCTTAAATTTAGAAGGCCCTTGGGCAAATGCTTTTGAGATAAACCATCCTGGTTCTTATTTCATTAGAGCTTCTGTCCTCCCCCAAGTTAGTCGATTTCGCTGATCCTGTTTTCTTTGACAGGCATGCTTTGGATATTCGTGAACACTATGAGAGAAAACTTGAGCGGGCTAATAATTTATACATGGAGCTGAGTGCCATCATGCTGCAGCTGGAAATGCGGGAGAAGGAGCTCATTAAGTACGAATCCAGACCACTGTCTGCCCTTATTGATTTAGTCTGTCCATCAGCAGAAATGCCTTACTCTTCCATGTTGCTGCCACTCAACTGGCAGATATTTTATTCATTCGCCCAGCATTCCTTTGGGGATGTGCTGTGCACAGGTTCCTACCCCTGGGGAGGTTTATGGTTGAGTGGAGTTGCCGCAGAGCAGAGCTGGTTCTCGGGGAACATGCATTGGAAAGCTGTTTGCAACTTGACCCTGCTGAATGGCTCGGAGGAGACTGATGTTGATGAGTGGGGTCTTATTGCCCCCTGGGGAAGTGAGGTGGCTTCTGCAAGTGGTTTAGGGTATTCCTGAGAAGGACAGAAAATCCCAGGGTCCTGACCAACACAGCAAGCTACCAAAATTAGTAGGATTTCCACCATTGTATTGTGTCTCTCATGAGGTATGTTGGGGAAGGGAAGGTCAGTCTCTGAATTCATCTATGAGCTGAAGGAAAAAATGAAGTCAAGTTAGTTTGAATTTAGTATCCCCCCCCCTTTTTTGTACCTGAATAGCAGTATTGTTATCTAAATAGCCTGTATCTGGTAAGTGTTGTCAGAATTGTGGGTGTAATTAGCCTGTGAAACATTCTACCCACCTTTTCTGCCTGCAGTGGCTGAGATGGGCCTTTTCTTTCCTTCTACAGGCGTGAGCAAGCAGTGGAAAAGAAGTATCCTGGGACCTACAAACGACACCCTGTCCGCCCAATAATCCACCCCAATGCCATGGAAAAGCTCATGAAAAGGAAAGGGGTGCCTCACAAACCTGGGATGCAGACCAAACGGTGAGATGCTTGTGCTGACCTGGTATTAGAGAAATGGTGACATATCCCCCTAAAAATACATTATCAGATGATGGTGGGTGTGGCCACTCTACCTCATCATAGCAAATGTGTCTCTAGATAAAACAGAGTGGGAAGGTGAGAGAAAGTGTGTCGTGGACCCTAGGAATCCATGTTTTACTATCTGAGGCATAGAGAGTTATTATCTTAGCATGGACTAGTGAAAAGAGAGATAACCCAGGGCCAGGCAGACCTGGGTTTAGACTCTGGCTCTGCCCATTATGAGCTGTGTGATTTGGGCCATGTCATGTGCCCTCTTTCAACCCCATGGGTAAAATGGTATAACTATAGCACATGAGATTTCTTTTTCTTTCTTTGACTCCTAATACATAGAATTGGGTTAATTATAATTCTTGATTTATGCAACATTGGTCCATGCATGGCCCACTTTTATTTATTCATTTAGTTAGTTCTTTTTAATAATGTAATAAGTGCCTGTAAATCCACCATCAAAAATGAAAATAAGGACTTTCTGTGCTTTTTTGTTTCGATTTTTTCGGCTTCACGAGTTTGCATGTCATCTTTTCTCGGGGACCACGCCAGTCTTCTCTGTATTGTCCAATTTTAGTATATGTGCTGCTGAAGCGAGCACATGGTTCCCTCATTCCACCCCTGCATGGGACTTTTGTGAAGTTTAAATAAGACAATGTTCAAACTCACCTAATAAATCACAGGTACTCAAAGAATGTTTTTTTAAATAGCTGGGGTTTTTTTAATCCTCATCTGAGGATATTTTTCCATTGCTTTTCGGGGAGAGAGAGAGAGAGAGAGAGAAACATCGATGTGAGAGAGACACATCGACTAGTTGCCTCCTGCAAGCACCTCAACTGAGGTTGGGGATTGAACCTGCAACCAAGGCACGTGCCCTTGGCCAGAATCAAACCCAGGACCCTTCAGTCCAAGGGCCGATGCTCTAACCACTGAGCAAAATTGGCTAGGGCTAAATAGTTGTTGTTGTTTTTAATTACTCTTTTTCCTAATTGTAGTACATTTTCCTTATCAGTTGACCCTTGAACAACATGGAGATTAGGGGTGTTAACCACCTGCTCAGTGGAAAATCCATGTGTAACCTAATTCAGTCCTTTACAAACTCAGATTCCCAACTGCAGATCTAAAATACTGTATTAGTTTAACCTTAAAATACTCCTCCGGTCAGTTTTTATTACCAAGTTCTGCTAGAACCTCATTTCTCCCAAGTATTGGAGAATTGACTCTGTCCTATAGCTAAATTAATGTAAAGGAAAGAAATGTCCTTAAACCTGGGGGGTGGACCCAACAGTGAGACTTGAGCTAAAGGCAGTAAGAATAAAGGTAATGAGAAAATGTAAACCAAGAATGTATTTTAAGGCTTTCAGGATGGTGGCCAGAGGCCATAACTAATGTAAATCTAAACTACCAGTGAGAAACCCCATGGATTAATCCCAGTTTTGTTTTTACTTACCACTCCTGACTATCACCTCGTCAAGTTCTGAGAAATTATTTTCAGATAGCTCATGGCAAGACCCTGGGGGAATCCCAACACCTCTTTTTTGGGGTGTACTAAATAGGGACTGAGTTTGCCTGCTGGCTTCTCCATGCATTCTGCCTATAGTTAAAATTAAGAGCATTGCCCGGCCAGGCGTGGCTCAGCGGTTGAGCGTCGACCTAGGATCCAGGTGATCGGGGTTCGATTCCTGGTCAGGGCACGTGCCCAGTTGCGGGCTTGATCAATGACTCATCATTGATGTTTCTATCTCTCTCTCTCCCCTCCTTTCCTCTCTCTGAAATCAATAAAGATATATGTAAAAAAAAAAAAAAAAGAGCATTAGGGGAGGGGGGAATAGTACCTTTTTTCAAAATGTGAGGTCATGATGACTTTTACTTGTGCTGTGAGAAATATGTTTGAAGGAGTTTGACACCACCAGCAGTTACTTAGTCTACAAGCTAATTGAACTTGCCCAGGAAGGCCACCCGGATAGGTATTAGAGCTGTGAAGAGTTGTACTTTATGACTCTTAGCGGTGGATCACTCTGCTCGTGTGTCGATGAAGAAAAAAAGAGTTGTACTTTCGGCTGATTGCGCCTTAAAGGAGTTCAGTTTCAGATTATTTAGACAGTTCAATGATTATCAAATCAGAAGGCCAGTGACCTCTGAGGAGAGCAGAGATGAGAAACCATCCACCATCCTTTAGCCTATGTTTCAGTTTGTGTTTGGTTAAGAAGAGAGTCAGAGTTTAATTATGGATCCACCAAGCCTGTCACAAGTGTGTATATGCCAATAAGATAGCCTAAATACCTTACACTTAGGAGAAGCTTGGAACAGAGAAAGAACTGTTCCTTGGTTTCAAAAGACTTGGGGTCAGTTTTGAGTTCTGCCATTTACTTGCTTTGTGATGGATCCAAGACAACTAACCTCTCTGATCCCTCAGTGCCTTTCTATGTAAAGTGGATATTGTAATAGTAGGAAACAAGTGGTTTCTATACTGCAGAGTGCTTTGTAAACTATGAAGTGCTGTGTCAATGTTATTCTGTGGGGCTCGCGCTGCCAGCTTCAATAAAAGCAGCTTTCACTTGGCTTAGGACATTTTCCCTGCAGCTCTCTAAGACCTCACCATAGCCAGCCTCTGTGTAAGTAGACACCCCGAACTGAGCCTTGGAGGACTCTCTTGCCTCAACAAAAGCCTCAAGGCCTCCTGCATCCAGATACCTTCTGTGACACAAGCTGGTTAGCTGCGCATAAAACTATGAGTCTGAGACAGAAAGCAGCTGAGAGCAGCACGATATCCTACCAACCTTATCATAAACCAGTAACTCCTGGAACTTCTGTGCTAAGACAAGACTTTCACTGTACTTCTCCTGAAAGAAAAGAAAACCCATCTCCAACTGCCTGATGCTGGCTAATTTCCTATACGCATTTGCTCTTCTAAGTGTAGTCCTCAGTTCAACATCACCTGAGAGCATGTTAGAAATGCAGACTCTTAGGCCCCATCCCAGACCTACTCAGTCATTTTAAGAAACTCCCAAGTGATTTGTATGCACCTTCAAACTGTACTCTATTTAATAAACCAGACTGGAAATGGGCAGAGACTTCTGGCCTGGATTCTACCAGTAGTAATGAGCTATGAGACCATGAGCCACTTTGGCTGGGCTCTGTGTTCCTCATCACACGGGGTGGGGGCAGGACTGTATCTGTGTTTCTAAGCAAGGTCTGGGATGCCCTAGGGCCTGCATAGAGAGGCATTTCAAGGACTACTGCAGGGGTGGAGAGAACAAGAGGGGAGCCCTGCAGGGAGGGGCCTCTGCTCCCCCACCCTTCTTCTACTATTCCACTATATCTGCTTCATATACTGGTCTTCTCCTAATAATTAATTTGAGTAAGGATTCTGTTATTAAAATAAATTTGGGGGTCCCCCGGCTCTGAAAGCTCCTGCTGATTGGTATCTGTCTGGTTGCAGAGAAGGGTGAGGCTGCTGTCCAGTGGGAGGAAGTAGCAATACTACCTGGTGTCCTAGAATCTCTGCCCTGAATCTCTTCATCAGTTCAGAAATCACTTGTTGCTCACCTATGTGCCTTGGAGTCAGTGTGCAGAGGGTCTACCTCAGGAGCTGGCTTCCTCCTGCACATGGTCTGCATGACTGGCCCAGTGGGCATGTGAAAGCAGGGCTGGGAAAGGACCTCCTCCCTTTAGGAGCACAGTGCAGCGTGGGGTCACTCCGCATGAGCCCTTCCCCTGCTGCCTCTGCTCAGCCTCCTGGGCTCTCTGCTATTTCCCTATCCTCTGGCCCCATCCCCATGGTCCCCCCTTCCTGAAACATTATTGAGTCCCTACTGTGATCAAGACTCCTTGTTAGTGTCCTACACATACAAAGATGTATGACACAGTCCCAGCCTTCAGGAAGACCATGTCTAAACCAAACTCCCTGAACTTAGCCTCTTGCCTCATTAACCCGTGGTTTCCTTCTCTGGTACCAGAAGTCTCTCCTTTGTGATCCCTTGTAGGATCTGTCTGGATCCATCATCAGACAGATTTCTGGTCATGGGCAAATGCCCATGCCTAGGTGTTGGCATATTGGCCCCGAGCAGATGGCTGATACTATGAGGAAGAGATCCAGAAGGCTGTAGGGTTGAATTAGAATTTAAAGGGATTGAATGCGTTGGCCAGTGAGGCCCAGAATAAAATCCAGAAGGCATAAAGGGAATTCTGTATAAGTGGACATCTAGGTTGTTTCTGAATTTCTGCATTTTAAGCAATACATTAATACAGTGTCTTCAAAACATACATTTTTGTGAACATCCATTATCTCCCTTGGGTAAATCCCTCCGTGTGACTGCTGATTCAAACGGCATGTGTATTTTAAGGCTTGGGATACAGTTCCCCAAACATTAATGTTTTCATATGTTTAAAACTAAACCTGTTCTGCTTTCCCAGGCCAGATCTGCTGCGATCTGAAGGTATCCCCAGTGTGGAGGTGGTTCCCACTGCATCCCCTGTGTCCGGGAGCCCCAAAATGTCCACCTCAGGCGGCAAGAGCCGGTATCGGAGCAAACCACGCCACCGCCGAGGGAACAGCAGAGGCAGCCACAGTGACTTTGCAGCAATCTTGAAAAACCAGCCAGCCCCGGAAAACTCATCCCACCCCACTTATCTACACCAGGCTCAATCCCAGTACCCTTCTTTGCAGCAGCAGCACCAGCAGCCCCCTCCCTCCGCGTCTCAGAGTCACCATCCCCGGCTCAACGTGCATGGACAGGACATTGCAACCTGCGCCAACAACCTGAGGTATTTCGGCCCGGCTGCAGCCCTGCGGAGCCCACTCAGCAACCATGCTCAGAGACAGATGCCGGGCTCCAGCCCTGACCTCATCTCCACAGCCATGGCAGCAGACTGCTGGAGAAGCTCTGAGCCTGCCAAGGGCCAGGCCAGCCCCTGGGGCTGCTGTCAGGCTGACCCTTACGACCCCTGCGTCCAGTGCAGGCCAGAACAGTGCGGGTCCTTAGACGGTCCCTTCGCTGAGCCGGTGGGGAGGAGCCCCGACCTTTTCAAGTCACCAGCACACAACCTCCTCCCGGAAAATGCCCAAGGGTCTGAGAAAATGCAAGAAAACGAATTCAACAGCTGTAGGTCTGCTTCGTCCCTTGGCATCCCTCATCACATCACCCCGCCAGTGCTACCTCGAAAAACAAGGCCCCTTCAAAAGGTAAGCAGTGAGGACAGCAGTACTGTCACTTCCTCTGGATGTCGAGCAATGTCAGAGCCTGTTGTGTGATGTGCATTGTAAAACACACATAACAAGTGTACATTTTGTAAAAGGATGAGCTAACAAAAGCATAAACAGAAGTTTCTTTTATTTTAAATACTTTCTTTTTACACTGCTTAGGTGATGGAGTTAGACATACATTTTGAGAACTACTGACCCAGTGGACTGATTAAAATGTACATAATTTATTAACAGATAAATAACCATATATTAGGGATATGTAATCAAAATAATTTGGAAGCCACTACTCTAGCCTAGTCCTGAGGGATGTTGCAAGAAGGAAGGATCCCATTATAAAACTGGTTTGGTTAACATAATATTCTCTCTCCCCTCTGGAAAATTCCTAGTGTACGTCAGCAAGTCCTAGCCTTAGAGAAATCATGCAGTAACCTTGTGTAATCCAGCATTTCCCTCACCTATTTGACCATACTGCCTTTTAAACATAATATCTACTAAGCCCCCATGGAACTAGCTTTCTTCACAATGCATGCTGGAAAACATTGCCTTAATTAATAACCATCATGAGCTAGCAAGTTCTCAGTTATTGAAACCTGTTCCTCACCTCCTTGCCCACTGGTTGCCTGGGGTCTATTAGCTGGGGGCAGTCTACCATAGTGGTTATGAGCACGAGCTTGGGAGTCAGACGGACCTGAGTGCAAGGCCAGACTCTTCCACTTAGTGCCTCTGTGAACTTTGGTGTCCTTGTCTATAAAATGGGGCTAATAATATTGGGCCCTGCCTCATTAGTTGATGTGAGGATGAAATGAGTTAATATGTATAAAGCATTTAGAACAGAGCCTTGTACATGGCAACCTTCCAAAAAACGTGAGCTCATCTTGCTAATGAGTTAAAAATAAGATGATATATGAAAAGTATTTAGCACACGATAGATATCCACTCAATTCTAAGTATTGTTTTATATCATCATCATTATTCACCAGGAGTTTAGTTGAAGGAATGAAAGGGTCTAAAATGTAAATGAGAATGTTTTGGTCAACCAGACATTTAATAGGAAAAAAGTTGAAGCTGAGGACTACTCTCTCAGAACTGTATTTCCTCTCCCACATAAAGTGCTGCTGCTAAGTATTCCCGGAAATTAAATTGTGTTTCGGGTGGTGCAGTGGATTTGGGCTAATCCAGTCTCTGCTTCCCCCACCCCTACGGCCAATAGCATGTATTTTTTTGGTAACAACTTTATTGAGATATAATTCACATGCCATATAATTCTCTCATTAAAGTGTACAATTCAGTTCTTTTTATTCAGAGTTGTACAACCATCACCACAACTAATTATAGAGTATTTTCATCACCTCGAAAAGAAACCCTGTACCCTTTAGCAATCACCCATTCCCCGGTCCCCTCCTAAGTAACATGTACCTTTGAAACATTCTGATGCCATTTTGATGCCATCTGTGGGTCTGCAGGCCATGGATCACATACCTTTTATATCTGGTCTTCTTAGAACCGCACTCCCAGAGAGCAGTTCAACTTTCCTGTAAGGACATATGCTCCCACATGTACTTCTGGGGTAAAGGGCTTATCTCAGCAGTCAGGATATCTCCATCCCTGTCTTTCCTACTCAGAAAGCATCAGAATGCAAATATTTTAGAACTGACTTTCAAAGTACATTATCCTCGATCTTTGGTACAATTACTTGGACCCATTACCTAACTCACAGGGATTGTAATAATCTGGTACATCGTGGCGCTGTAGTTAAGTGACAGTTGGTCTTAGTGTGCCTGTTCCTATGCGCTTGAAGAGAAATGGAATCTTCCCTGTGAGGGAAGATCATCTATCCAGACAGGACACTTGCCCAGCCTTCTATCAACCATAGAACCCCAGCAATCACAAGGCCTCGGGTGGCCCTCGTCCTGCCAACATGCTGACTCAACACTGTAGTAAGCACCTGCTGTGTGTGCAGCGTTGTATTAATGATGGGGTGAGGGGTACAGTACAAGACATGGTCTGACTCTCAAATGATGTATGTCTTAGTAGTGGAGATGATACAAGCATACTAACTATAATATCAGTGAAAAAGGGGTTGGTACATGAAAGGGGGAAAAGTAGTTGTTGGGTTTTGAACAATTAATTGAAAGATCACTTCTTGGTGGAGTCTCTATGACAAAGCCTGGAACCACTAGTGACAATGATTACATGCGACTGCCCCCAAATCCAAGGCTCTTCTCCAGTTTCCCCTCTCTGTCACTCACCTCTGGACACTTTCATGGAGACTTCATCTCCCTGAGGGCAAAGACATATAGATTTATATGTCTTCCAGCATCTAGTGCAGGGCCTGTCACCAGGACACCCAGGAAGAGTTGCTAAAAGAATGAGTGAAGATATGCATGTTTAAAGATGACACTTAGCAAGCTACTACTCAATGCCTTGTGATGATTAAATCTTTGCAAGGACTGTGTGTGTGTGTGTGTGTGTGTGTGTGTAAGGAGTGTGTGTGTGTGTGTGTGTGTGTGTGTGTGTGTGTGTGTAAGGGGTGGGAGGAGATAAAATTCTTTTCTCCCTGTTTTCCTTAGAGTGGAGATGAGTCATCAGAAGAGGAAGAAGGGGAAGTAGATAGTGAAGTTGAATTTCCACGAAGACAGAGGTAAAACCATCAAACACACATGATTGCTTTCAGCGTAATCGGGAAACCCTGAGGTTGCCACACTTCCTGTTCAATTGTATGTCACTTTCTAACAGCCACCTTGTAAGGAAACTTGAACTCACTGTGTTTATGGTTTCCCATTCCCTCATTTTGGCAACTGGCTATGCACAGTCAGTCCCAGTTTATCAGAATTCATTTCATAGGAACTTCAAGACGAGGAGCATAAATACAGATTCAAGTTTACAACTGAGAATATAGTGGGCAGTTTATGAGGGATCGCCATGTGTTTTATGGATACTTTTATTAGTTTGTAGTATACCTCCCTGAATTAGTTTGCTTGGGCTGCCATAACAAAATACCATAGACTAGGTGGCTTAAGCAATGGAAATATATTTCTCACAGTTCTGAACGCTGGGAAGACCGAGATCAAAGCTCCTCATGGGAACTCTCTTCCTGGCTTGCAGACAACAGCCTTCTTACTGCATCCTCACATGTTGGGATGTGGGGGTGAGGGGAAGAGAAGGAGAGCGCTGCCTTCCTCTCTTTATAAGGCCACATCCTATAAGATTAGGGCCCCACCCTTTTGACCTCATTTAACCTTAATTACCTCCTAAGGACTCTGTCTCCAGATTCAGCCACATTGGAGGTTAGAGATTCAACATGGAGGGGGGACATGTACACAGTTTAGTCTATAGCACTCTCCGTGCCTTGGATTTTAGGTCTCAAATTAATTATAATTAAATTAGGTGAGTTGAGTCCTCCTTCAAACCAGCCTTAGAAAGAGCTTCCTGCTTACCTGGTGATGATAATTTTGCTTGTAGGATTAAAGAAGGACCACACTCCCCTACGTCTAGAACAGAGCTGCTCCTATGTAGGAGCAGGGAAGGTGGTTTTTGTCCCAGGAGGCCTTTTCTGCTAATAGGCATTTTGTTTTTTAAAAGTAAAGCTCTAAGAATCCCTGGGAGGTTTGTGTACCTGCTCAGAAACAGGAATTCTCTGCAAACCAACAGACTTCTAGCCCTTTGGTAAATTGTATTCTGGGTCCCCACGCTCTGCACAAAATTGAAATCTGTTCTCATCTCCTGAGCTATTCTTGCCATGAAGCTATTGCTTTCTCATTGACTCCTTGGACACTATGTTTTCTCTTTGCAACCAGCTCAAGTTTGAGTAAAATGAACTCATTTGCTAACATCACAATGATGTTACTTCCAGCTTTTGTTCCTATGACACATCATGAACTCAGCCTGCCTAACGGCCTTCCGACCTTTCTTTGCTATGATGCAAATTATATTTATGTTTTTACCACATGGCTTTGCTTTTTACATTATAACATTCTTCTCCCCATCTCCCTTCTGGATTACCAGCCTTGAGAAGCTGTGTGAATCTTACCTTCACTTCCCTTTCCCACATTGGATCTTTTCATGTGACCTTGATTCCCCCCCACCCCCAGCCCACACCTGGCCTGGTCATCAGCCAGGATCAGATCATCTGCCATCAAAATCACCTTGTACTAAGAAATACAGAAAGATCAGACAATGCCAGAGGGGAAAGGCTGTCTTATTATTTGTTCTGTTTTGGTTTTAAACCAGTATGAGCTAACAGCATCCTTATTTACTAGGCTACTTGGAAACCATGGGAAAGAAGTGAGGAACTTTTGCAAATTCTCCTCTCGCCACCCCCCGAAACTTTGCCTTATCAGAGGGAAACCCTGATGTTAACTGGAATGAGCCGCTGACCGGCTGGGCAGTGCCCACAGTTGCAGAGTGAATGTTCCTTCCAAGCTCCTTTCTGCTGGGCATGGGCTGACAGGGTGGTGAAGGCACTCCTGCCAGGGCTGCCATGCCCAGTGAGCAGTGCAGCTGGGGTGGAGTGAGGCAGAGGACTCTGGGCTGAGTGTGAATAGACCACGCACGCCACAGCTCTGCCTTTTCTGACTGTGTGGCCTTGGACGAGTCACTTCCCTTCTTCGGCTCTAGTTTTCTGATCTGGGAAATGAGTCAGACCAGAGAATCTCCCAAGTCTCTTTCACCTGCGAAAACCTGGGGTTCTGTGAATAAGCAACATAATTTCAATGGGGACATTTCCATACCACGCATAGGTATACACAGTACGATTAGACCAGCTGATTATCAAGACCAGTGGTAGCCATCAGCTTTGGAGTGTAGCCACATAAACATATAAATTTCCTCTCAGATGCTTTCAAATTAAATAGTTTCAACCTATCTGGATTTGAATCTCCCTGAAGGGCAGGAATAAAACTAGGTGACCTCTCACCAGGGCTGCGATTGATGGACCAGGTAAGGAAAGTGGTTGTTCCTGTGATGAAGTTCCTCTGGCTCTTTGTGGTTCTAGGCCCCATCGCTGCATGAGAAGCTGCCAGTCGTATTCAACATTTAGCTCTGAGAATTTCTCTGTGTCTGATGGAGAGGAGGGAAATACCAGTGACCACTCAAACAGCCCTGATGAGTTGGCTGATAAACTTGAAGACCGCCTGGCAGAGAAGCTAGATGACCTACTGTCCCAGACGCCAGAGATTCCCATTGAGATATCCTCACACTCAGATGGGCTCTCTGACAAGGAGTGTGCTGTGCGCCGGGTGAAGACGCAGATGTCTCTGGGCAAGCTGTGTGTGGAGCAACGTGGCTATGAGGTGCGGGCCTCTCCTCCCTTCTCCTCTCATCACTGTTCCTATCCTGTAGCTCTTATGAGTTACAACATCTCAAGTCCCAAGGTCCTTCCCAATTATCATTGAGTATATAAGATACAACAACTGCCTCTATGAAGTAAGTAAAAGTACACAGATCAACAGAGCTCCCAAAAATGAGGGTAGTTATCCCAAATGAGGCGCAGACATTGAACTGCTCATGAACCCTTCATTCCAAGATTGAACTCAAACATCACCTCCTCCTGGCCCCATCTCCCAGTCTGGTTAAGGGTGTGAGCCTCCCTCTTCCATGTCCCCTCTATCCCCTGATGATGCTATCATAGCACATGTAACACTTTAGTTCATATTCAGCATTGCCCTTCGAGAGGCAGGATAGCATAAGTGGCTGAAATTGTGTACCCTGGAACCTGACTGCCTAGATGCAAACCCCAGCCTTTCCAATTACTTACTGTGTGATGTTGAGTAGGCCATTTAACTTCTCCATAGATCGGTTTTCTTATCTGTAAAATGGGTATGATAACAGCGTCTATCTCATGGGGTTGTTGTAAGGATTAAATGGATTAATAGATGTAAAGCACATACAGCAGTGCCTGGAACACAGTGAACTCTCTATAGTGGGGCTGTGGTAGTACTGTTATAATTGTCACCATCATCGTCATCACAATCATCATCTTTACAAGTCTTCTTTTTCTGTAAGCCCCATAAGGACAGGACCTGGTCTCATCGATCTTTGTAGCCCCCTTACCTACCAAGCCAGCACAATGCCTGTCATGTGGGAGGTGTTCAATATATGTTTACTGAGTGACTGCAGAAATGATTTAAGGTTTTATTTTGTCTTGACTTTGCAGAATCCTATGCAGTTTGAAGAATCGGACTGTGACTCTTCAGATGGAGAGTGTTCTGATGCCACAGTGAGGACCAATAAACACTACAGCTCTGCTACTTGGTAATGAGAGGATACCCATCCTGAAGATGTCATGACAATACTGGCATTTCAGATCCGCCTCACCTCCTGATTCTTCCCGCTCTCTCCCTGCTTTTTTGTCTGGGAAGAGAGCTGCCCCATCTTTCTTACCCCTAGAAATGAGCTGCAATAACAGGAACATGAGACTTTGCAAATCTCTGGAAAAAATATCCAAATGAAATTAAGTCTCACTGAACATTTCAATCAAGAATGGCAGGGATCTATTTTATTGAATATTCTAGCTACTGTAACACTGATATTTATTTTTGTTTGACATTTTAACACTTTGTACTGTAAAGATTGAACTACATATGATATAGAGAGAGACAATAATTTCTTGCAAAAAAAAAGAGAGAGGGAGAAAGGATAAAAAGCAAAGAAAGAAGTGGAATTTAGGAACAACATTCTTGAGAATTTGTGGGGCCAAGAGTTATCATTGCTACTTGAACAGGGGACCAGGTCTTTTGGCCATAAGAGACTGAAGAAGAGCCAGAGCAAGACATGTTGAGCATTTTAGAAAACAAAGAACTGCAAAAGAAAAGCAATTCCAGGTAACTTGTGAACAGACCACATTGAGTTCAACCAGCTTATCCAATGGGTGATGGAAATGACCTAGAAAAGTTTGGTGAGCAGCTACTTGCACCCAAGGTCTTTGAAGGCATGTGCTTCCTCTAGGAGGAAAAAGAAAACTATATATGTGAAAACTGGTTTCATTTTTTATTTATTTTAAGCAGCATTTGGTTGTGAGACTTACAGATAGAGTCGAACCTTCCTTGACAAATATTTACCTTTTAAATGCTGTCATTGTCATTATCTTGACAAATGTATTACCTTGACCAATGTGCCATTTTCTTGTAGCCATTTTCTTTCCATCTGTTGACCACTTCCTTTAGGAAAAAGGGGAGGGCTGAGGAGAGAAGGGTAAGAGAATAAGGAAACTGACAACAGTGTTAGAAAAGCAAGTGGGGAATTTATAAAAGTACATTGTCAGAACACCTCAGGTCAGCTTTGTGGAGAAGATGGAATCACCCCTCTCTGGAGCCAGGTTGCTTGTCTACTAGAGTCATATTGATTCAAACAGGAGAACAGCCTTTGAAGGCAGCTAGGATGTGTGTGAGTCTGTCCAGTGTCCAATCCCAAACCATCCCCTTGTTTTCATTCATCAATTTATTCTATCCTGTAAGCTTTAGTGACTGGCTTCCACTATCAGAATAGAGGCAAAATAAGCACCTTGCAGAAAGCACCCCCCCACCCTTCCACCACTATAGCATTTTTGTTAAATGCTATTTGTGAAATGTATTTTACTTCTCTTTGGATCAATGCAGTTTTAAATAATTGGATTTGGAAATTTGTGGAAAGAACAACTGATGCTGAGCAGCAATTGGGAAGGTTTTACCTTGTCCAAAGCATGAGGTCCTTCCTGTCCAGGGTCATGGGCCCTGAAAAGCATCCCAAGGTACTTCATGGTACCTCAGCTTTAAGATAAATTTTTATGTGGAATTTTACATAAAAACAGATGTTGGCCTAGTTCCTGTCTCTGCCTCCAAGATAGGTTACTGTCAAACAGTGTCTCCAGGCTCAAGATCTGAAGAAGATGGCAGGACTCTTTGACTCTGCATCGTGTTGGACATTAGGAAAGACTTACACATATTGGTATTAAACCATTTCCAATGCAGGTGAAAACATTGACCTCCTCTGAGTGTCACTGATTGCATCAGCCAAAAAGAAAAGGCAGGAGGGAGTTTAGAGCAGTTCCTTTTGCTTGTTTGATCCCTCCATTTGTTTACAACTTATGTTGAGATATTAATTTAAAACCTAGTGTATTTAATTTATAGCTCTTAGGTGAGATGAAGGAAGATGTCTAACTTATACAGGGAGCAGTATTGTTTGCATTAAATTATTCCATTTTGTATCAATTCTGTAGCTGGACTACATGAAAGATCTTAAGTTATGGCATTATTATCATTGTTATTTTATTTTATAATAATTATTATCATTCTCATTTTCTGTCGATCAGAAGGTGTGGTTTACAGTGTAGCACAATGATTGTGTCTATGGCTAACCATGAATTATCATGAATTTTTATGATTTTTATGAAGGAATGAAAGTGGCACTGCCACTTGGAGGCTCTCCAGTATCCATCTTAGGTGCATTCCCTCACTTTCTGTGTACAACCACAATCATCTGAGGACGCGTGTTCTGCCCTGGAGCCCAATGGCTACATTGTGATTTTGACTTGATCGCGAAAGCTCCTGGGTGGGCAGGTGACTGAGTGGATGGACAAATAGTTCAAAGGCTGTAAACTTTCTCAAGTTTCTTAAGAAATAAAATCATGAGACTATACTAGAAGTAAAAAGAGCATTTTTTAATGCCCTAAGAGGCACAGACCTAGAGAAATTTCTGCAGAGGACCCGTACGTTAGAGGTCGAAGAACGGGGAGCAGTGTGTTACCTCATCCCTGCCAGAATCCCACAAAGCCAGCCTGTCTTCTCCTAGTTGGGAGTAGCAAGAAAACTTAAAAAATGTGTGTGTGTGTGTGTGTGTGTGTGTGTGTGTGTGTGTCATGACATAAAATGCCTAGCTGTGATGTCATCCTATAACAAGACTAGAATAATTCTTCAAAGGCTTGGTCACTTAGAGGCTCATAGGGGTGGAAAAGTACTACCTTGAAGAGCCCTATTTTCCATCCTCTGACTTCAGACCACACTATCCTATGAATCTCTCTTTCTGGGAAAAGAGAGGTTACAACTCTGTGTCCCCTTTCTGTCCAACATAAAACACTGACACTTCAGCTGGTCTGGTTCTTGCCCACCTGCGGTGGCAAAAGAAACATGGCAGTCAGTGTCTTACACCTTCCAGTCACGATCTTCCGAGGACACCCCCACCGGATGCCTCATACTTTTTTTTTAATCCTCACTCGAGGATATTTTTTCCATTGCTTTTCAGGGAGGGAGGGAGGGAAACACTGATTGGTTGCCTCCTGCACACCCCTGACTGGGCCAGGGATCGAGCTTGCAACTGAGGTACGTGCCCTTGACCGGAATTGAATCCAAGATCTTTCTGTCCAGGGGAGCCGGTGCTCCAACACTGAGCCAAACCGGCTAGGGCTAACACCTCACACTTTTGATAAGTTTTCTGATTTCCCATCTTGACTATCTGTCATGATAATGCCATAGAACCTATCTGGATTAACTGTTCTGAGCGTGTTAGGGTCACATACAGTGTTGAATCTTTAGTCATTCACTGTATGGTCAAGAGTTTAATAAAGTTCCACATTAAACATTTTTATTTTTCAGTAGAAGTGACTAGAGGCTTCAGAGAAGAACAGCGTCTTTAGATCAAAAAGAGAAATGCCTTCTCTATCCCAGCCTTGCCCTTTACTGTCTGCCTGAGGTCCCCAGGACAATTTTGAGTTGGTATGTGTTGCTTTGAGAACGCATCTGAAGAGCATTAAGTCAAGAGCTCAGGGAATTCGAGCTGATTCTGCAGTCCTGACGACTGTGCAGCAGTGCTTTAAGGAACCTCACAGGGCTGTGATTTCAAGCTTCATTGTTGATTGAAAATTTAACCCCCTTGGGATGAATGTCCACATTCATTTAGCATCCGTTTTTGACTGACTACAAGCTAATGAGTTTTAATTTGGGTTGCAGATGGGCATTTGTTTCTGATTTCCATCTATTTCTAGATCATGTCCTTTGAATAACAGTTCCTCTTAAAATTGCTTAGCAGAGAAACTGAGAAGCCTGCATCCACTTTGAAATTATAGTAGACCTTGAAGTTTAGACCTTTTTGGAAGATTATGGGGAGTGCCTACCCAGAAAGGTGAAGATGCTAGCTAGCTCTGTTGTAAGATGATCTGGCATGACCTACTTGATTTTCAGGTATTTTAAAACTTTAGTATCAACAAATCCATCTTTCAAGAATTAAGGATATTTTAGCAGAATTCAGTAAGGCATCCACTTCAGGGCCTCTTTGTGCTAAATTTCTCTCTCACCCTAAATAATTTGATTTGATGGTTTGGGGTTTTCCTGGTACCACTCAATTTTAAATGCCCTCCCACTATGGAGCATTGGCATCCTTTCAGTGTAAACGCATCCCCACCCCCTTATGTCTCATTTGGTTCCCCTTAAAATGTTCCTACTTGAAGTTCCCAGAACTTAATTCTCCAAAATAGAACACCATACTTGGAACCCTGGGAATTCCCTCTCTGCTCTGCAGTAGCGGGCTGTATTTTGTTTTGCCACTAAGCCAGAAACCAAAATACCACCAAATATCACCACCTACAATCTACACTCTAAACACCCACGACCAATGTTATTTATTGATCACCCTATTCTTCCCTGCTGAGCCTGGACCCAGCCTCAGAACCTCTCACAACACAGCCCTGGGAGCAACAACTACCGCTTGATTAGAACAGGTGTGCAAGGGGGCGATGTTTGCCATCCCAGCTCTAAAATCTAAGCTCATAATTTCCTAACAGTGGTTTGAGATCTGGAGTTAGCCCTGATGGGAAAATGACAGGATCACACTAGTGTTCTCCTTATGGATCCCACCCTATGGCTCTCGGGGCAGCTCCATTGGCATAGAAAAGGCCACTTGCCTCTACCCCTGCCCCTTTGGACTACAATTCCAAATTGTCTCCAATCTCTGACAGTTCCAAAATGTGTCTCTTCATTCACATTATTTCATTGTGTTAAATAAGCATGTTCCTCCCTCACCTTCTATACAAAGTTAATGTTAAGTCCCAGTGACTTTTTCCTTTGACTCTGACACTAATGTACCAAAACAATGTGACATTTTTTTGTTTATTTTTTAAACATGTCTTTATTGATCTCAGAGAGAGGAAAGGAGGGGGAGAGAGAGAGAAACATCAATGATGAGAGAGTCATTGATCGGCTGCCTAACCCGCAACCGGGCGTGTGCCCTGACCGGGAATCGAACCCCGATCTCCTGGATCGTAGGTCGATGCTCAACCGCTGAGCCACGCCCGGCCGGGCTCACATTTTTTTAAGACCTTGACTTGTACAGTCAGTATGAATTTAGTGCCTTTCCAGGCAGCAAGATTTTTCTTCTTTGCAGCTTTCATAGAATAAATGTCCCAGTATATTCACACCACCAATGTTACCAACCTCACAGCTAGCACACGAGATTCACATTAACCTATTTGTTTGCACGTTACAGCCAACACTGCAAGCACCTAGTCAAACTGAATGAACTAGGCTGCCAAGCAGAGGACCCCTGTGGAACCTGGAGTGCTTCTCAGGGGCAGGTGGCAGAGGAGGGGAGCTCTGAAATCACTGCTCTGGGAAAGAGGTTACCCCAAAGGAGTTAGAGCTTTGATTAACTGTCACAGGACCAGAGCATGATGCCAGGATTTCGCATAGCACAGATGGCAAGGCCACTGTAAGGAAACTCCGGGCAGAATCACAGATCTACTCTCTAGAGCCACTTCACAGCACCCGGGGGAACGCTGGCTCCTGGATGCTGCCCAGTGACCAGGCAGACAGGGTCCTCTAGTGGTCGTACAGCAGAGGGAACCCCAATCAGAATGTGCAAGCTATTAGGAAGGCGGCCCTGACTGACCATGTCACCCGGGGAGCTAGTCACCTCCAGAGTGACAGCTTCTCAGACTCCGGAGTTGGACTCACTTCCATTCTTTATTGCAATAATTGGAGTTCCCTATCAACCTGGAGCAAATTAACTTCTTTCTAATGGTCAAGTCTCAAAATAAACCCCCTCATCTGTCTCCCCTGTGGTCGCCGGTCCTGTCAGTTCCCCTGCACCACGTTGGTTTGCCTGAAACAATTGTTCTTTGCATGGAACAATTGTACAGCAATGGGAACAAGAGTGACTATGAAAGCAAACAAATGCATGGAGTTAAAAAGTGCACTTCAGTGTTTTGGTCACCTTTTCCTAAAGGTGCTGGTTGTGTCCTGAGAACTGCCTTCACAAATCTCAGCATTTGTCAGAAATTTAGGGAAAGGAGGACTTCACATGACTGGGTTTCCTGCAGCCAGGAAAACAGGTGATGGCAAAGCTGGTTTCTGCGGCTCTTGTGTTAGACACACCACAGAGGAAGAGATCACTGTCGTTTTATTTTGTTACAGTCTCGTCTTGATTATTCTGGCACAGCCCAGACAGGCGCTCTGCTCCTTCCCTATGGCTTTCCTGCTGCCCATCTTATAGCTACTAAGTGTTATTAGTGACCCCACTATAAAGTGAGCATAGAGATGGAAAAGGTGAAGATGAAAACGCCTGAGAGGGGAGAGCTACCCCGTTGGGATTGTCTGACCTTTAGCCAATCCTGACTCCCACTGGCGAGGGGAACTGAAAGTTAGCAACATGGACAAACACATACCACAGAACATTTATACCCATTTATTTGGGAGATTACTTTGCCTGTAGGCTCACAACTGATAAGGCACATTGTTGCAAGATCATTGGGACGAGGGAGAGACCAATCTAAGGATCCTGATAAAGGGCAAAGTGTGGAAAGTTTCCTTGTTTCTCCCTCCCTCTCCCTATTCCAAGAACAAAGATCCACAATTTCAAAGTCCAGTTGGCCTACTCTTCACCCCCACCCTTGTTATCAAGCTTCCTTTAAAGCAATACATCTTTAAAAATTAAGTTATTGTGGGTGTGTGTTTTTTATCATATGAGTCCAAAAAAACAATGCTTGGAAATTCATTCTCAAGAATGAATATTCTCAAGAAATCATGAAGCACATGTGGCCTAGATTTAAAGCACTTGGCAAGATTCTTGGCGAAGCCAAATCAAAACCCAGCAGATGATGCCCAAGGGCAACAGTTCTGGTGAGAAATGATGAGTTACTCCTGTGAGGTACAGCATCCCAGAGCTGGTCAGTTAGGTGCCAAGGTCCTTCTGTTCTTGGAAGTATGAACCCAGGTCTGTGCCAATTCAATACTGCTGCCAGAGGAAGCAACGACAGCTACAGATAACTGAAACACAACAAAATAACCCAAATCCAAGACTTCTTCTTAGAATTAAAAGATAAAATATAATTATTACTCAGTTATTCTCAGCAAATGACAAACTGAAAAACATTCCAAGGGCATACTGGCTAATATTTGAGCGTACTGAATCCATTCTCCTAGCAGGAGGGAGAAGGGATTTGCACACAGAAAAGACAGATTACAAAATGCACTGGTCATTTGGTTCATGTGAATCAAGAGACCTGCACTGTCCAGGTGAGTTTCTCCAGAACGTATCCATAACATAGCTCGCTCCATTCATATGTAATAGTCTGTTTGCAATCGGCTTAACTGTCAGGCCGTGCAACCAAGAGGAAATGTGACATATATGGTAACACTGGTGTGTCTGAACACAAAGAGCATCGGAGAAATCACTGTGCACCTGAGCTGTACATAGATGTTCTAAAGCAGTCTGTGGGCTTCTTTCCCTTGGTTTATGTAAGAGGTAGGTCATCCGAAAAAAAAAGTGCAGAAGAAACACTCTTCAAGAGACTAGCAAGATGAAGAGTGATGTCAGTGACGTGGGTTCACATGTCATCATTGACACTAAAAACAAACACCAGGGACTTAACAGAACACCTGTCACAACAGCCGATCACTTTGGAAAGGAGGCACTCTGGACAAGGACAGTCCATATCCTCTCCTGAGGCAGCTCAGGGCTTGGCAAGAGGCAAACACAACAGACTATCCCGAGTTCTCTGTTATTCAATAAAACACACAGAGCTTTCTGAGAGGCTATCCATTTCGCAGCGTCCTACTAAGCCAGGGCTGGTTTAATTCACCTGATATAACTCACCTTCTAGACCACAGGGTCTTTCATGACAAGACACTGCGCACAGGTGAACTGTGTCTAAACCACCTGTTGAGGGTAATTAACAGCAATGAGGGGCTGTAGAGGACCATACCCATCACACATATAAGCAATACAGTCCAGGGCCACATGGCCAAAAAAATCCAGATCACATGTGCTTTCTGCTATTTAGATGATTGGCATTGCTTGTTTCATTCAAATGCAGGTCTTTCTGATTAAATTTTTTTATGAGGGTTCCAGGAACTAAGGCCACCAGAGCAATGGCCAACAGCTTCAAGACAGTTTCCCAAGAGAAAAGAGCATCCAGAGAGGTAAGGGTTGACAGGATGGAGCCCGTCTGCACACAGATAAAGTTGTAGGGGATCAAACCTGGAAGAAGAAAAAGGAAAGAGCCTGTTACTGAGGGGCAGGAAAAGGAAGAGCATTAACCATTCAGAAATGTCACCATGAGTTCACAACAGTGATTCCAGGTTTGGTTTTTCCCAGCTCCTCACCCCTAAACATATTACCTCTTTCCCTTCTTCTTTTCCACTCTCCCCCTCCTTTCTTCACTCTCACATACACCTGCATTCTTTAATAAACGGATTTGAGATGGTTTACAAAAACATATACAGTATAGTCAGGGCACATGCCCGGGTTGCGGGCTCCATCCCTGATTGGGGGCGTGCAGGAGGCAGCCGATCAATGACGACCCTCTCATCACTGAGGTTTCCATCTCTCTCTCTGAAATCAATAAAAGGTATATTTAAATATGTATGTATACATATTTTTATATACAAAAAGATTTTAACAGGAAAAACAAAATGAGTGAAGAATAAAATAAGGGAGTAGAGTTAGGAGAAAAATGCATAAGGTTCACCCACTTGCTAGAGGTGGGCCCCAACTTTGGTTCTGAGCAGCCGAGAGCCAAGTAAGGAGAAGCACCAGCATTATGAGATTTACAGGATGCATGACATAAAAACCAACATGTTTCTTAGAAGTACTTTTTTTCATGTTCTGTACCGTTCCTAAGAAGTCATCAAGTTCACTGGACCCTAGAAGTCTGAGTGGTGGCTAGACAGGGTGGTGGCGTAACAACTCCCTGGTGATGTTGATAAAAACACATCCTCTGGCTCCACCCCAGAGATTCTGGTTACCTGGGTCTAGTAGAGCACCAGAACCTGCATTTCAAAAGCCTCTCCCCTCCCTCTCTGATTGGTTTGGGACCCCCTGATAATCCGCTCCTCTTCTATTGATGATACCTCAAGATCATAGATCACTCAAGGTCACACAGCTCGTCAGAGGGGGGACTGGAACTCTGGTCTCCAGTCTTTCCGAGCTTTGTGCCACCCAGGTTATTGCAGGCAGCTAACTGAGGCACTGAGGCACTTTGTCTGAAAGCTGATATGACCAGAATTAACTGTGGTAGATTTTGCTTCCTTTTAAGATCTCAATTTCTCTCAAGAATCCCCTATTAATAGCAGCTGCTCAACCACAGATTTGTTTTGTTTGACCTAGAAGCCCTGAGTAGTCTTTCCCTCCATGCTCTAAAGAAGGTTTAAGCGAGGCAAACCTTGCCTTAGGCTTAAAGAGAATGGCTTACTTCCAGGAGAAAATAACAGTCACTGGCTCAGCAGGAGGTTAGCACTTTACCTTTCTAATAAAGGTGGTCCAAGGCCCATACTTTGAGAAACACTGCTCTAGGCCCTCATCTGGCCAAGTGACCACTGAGGGGAAGTAGCCTGCTGAAGGTCACACAACTGTCAAAAGGCAAGAAGAAACTTCCGTGGTGCCAGCTCTTCCTAGGGCAGATCCTAATTAAAATGGGCCAAAGCCAGACAGGAAGTCCTGTGCTCTGTTCTTTTCTTCTGTCTCCTCCGTTTCTTCTTCCCATATACACATTCCAACCCTGTCTTACCTGCTAGTGTTTACTGAGCCCCCAGCATGGGCCAAGTCATGTGCTTAATAGATTAATCCCAATGCCAGCACAGTGCTTGGCACATGACAGGCACTAAATACAGTTGCAGGATGAACAGTCCTATTTTTTCCAAAAGTATTTTTATAAGGTTTCTTGTCCAAGCCTGCATAGATTTGAAATCAGGATTTTAGCTAACAAAACTTGAAGATGGTCTTCATGAGCCTGTGCTCTCAGAGGCAGGCACGTGGCCTCGTAGCTGCTAACCCAGGGCAATCCCCCAGTGAGACGAAGACTCACTCCATCAGCTTCTTACCGATAAGAACAGAGAAGAAGAACTGTCCAAGGGGGATGTTCAGAATCGGGGCAGAGAGGTTCAAGAACCAGTTTGGTGTCATGGGGAAAAGTCTCAAAAACAGTAAGAAAAAAAATAAGCCGTTTCTGTTCTCCTCCACCTGTAGCCAAAGAAGACAAGGTCATTAGGAAGCAAAAAGAGTCTCCAGGAACTGAAAATCTGTTGGTGCCAGGCACTGTTCTAGATACTCTACATATTCTGTCCCCAAATCTCCCAACAACACTCCAGAGTACAGACTGTTTTCCTCATTTTTAAAACAGAGGTACCTGAGTCTCAGAGAGGTCAGGAAGTTGCCTCAAGTTACAGAACTGGTAATGATGGGGCTGGGATTTGATCCCAAGTCCGTGCCTCTTGGAGACATCCAAAGAACCCCTAGGACTTCCAGAAGCAGGCTCAGGAACACTGTGGGAAATCCCTGCCCCTCACCCCCCAGGTCCCTGGGGTGACTCTGTGGGGGCCCAGCACTCAGACATACCCCTCCCCCTTACCTTCCTCTGCAGCAGGGCCACTTTATCAGGAAAGTAGGAGACCACCAGTTGTTTGCCAAACATACTGGAAAGCAGGTAGCAGCACGTGGCGCCCACGGAAGTTAACACACAGCAGAGCAGGAGCCCCAGCCATGGCCCGAACAAAGCACCGGCTAAAACGTTCTGCAAAGAAAACAAACCCTCAGCCAGGAATCCATCCGGCAGCCACCAGTCACCTCATCTTGGGGGTCAAGAGTCATAGGTTCCCTCCACCCTCCTGGCCAAAACCCAACTCCCATTTTAAAGAAGTGAATGAAGCCCAGCTGGCGTGGCTCAGTGGTTGAACCTGGGATCCAGGAGATCCCGGTTCGGTTCCGGGTCAGGGCGCATGCCGGGGTTTGGGGCTCGATCCCCAGTCGGGGGCCTGCAGGAAGCAGCTCATCAACAACTCATCATTGATGTTTCTATGTCTCTCTCCCTCTCCCTTCCTCTCTCTGAAATCAATTTAAAAGAAAAAAAAAGTGAATGAAAAGTGATGAAAGAGCTGAGAACTACAACCCGGCTTTGTTCTCTTTACCAAGGATTAAAGCATCAGAGGGCAGGAGAGAGCGAAGTGACAAAATAGCACACAGCACCCAGCCTGCCACGGCGCTATGGCAAGTCCTGCAAACATGGGCGCTCCGAGAAGGCAGAGATGAAACTCGCAGGCTATCTTCACCATTTTAAATGAACACAAACCATGAGTTTCCCTCAGTCAGACCACACAAGCTACTGTATATAAAATGTCCTGTTTCTTTGCTTTTTGCTGGAATTACATCTGTGTGGTATGCAAATACTGGGGGATTCATGTTAACCAGAGATCTAGGCGACACTCAGAAAAGTTTTAGATGAACAAAAATGAAAAAGTGAGCCAATACTTCCTAAATGCAATTTGGCTAGTTAACATCATCCTGCCAAACGTGGGATCCAAGACAGAAAGTAAAAGGGGAGCTTGGAAGCGAGGAGGTGGGCATCTATGAGCACCGACTATGTGTTCAGTGCTTGACTACATGTCGTATTTAATCCTCACTATGACTGTGTCATATACTATCCTTATCCCACTGTATGGGTAAGAAATTAAGTATCGGGCCCAACATCACACTAGGCAGAGACGAGATTCACCTCCTGGTGGCAGCTGGCTCTTTGCCCTAATGAGAGATCAGCTCAAGTGGGAAGGCAGGTACCCAAGGAGTCAGCCCCTGACCTCAAACACCACACACCTCCCCTGTCTCTCTTGGAATGGACACATTTGTTTTTCTCCCAGTTTCCAACAAAGAAATTGCTTACGCAGTTCCAGGCTAAGCCTGTAGTAGAGAAAAGATGCTGGGCAGGAGAGGGAAGCAGGATTTCCTGCTCCGTCACTCAGTCATTCCACAAGTGCTTGAGGGCCACTGTGTGCCAGGCCCCATCACCATGCCAGCCACTCTACACCTACTGTTTCATTTAACCGTCCCATGCAGCAACCCTAGCGGGTTACATAGGAGCATTCCCATGTTATGGATGAGGAAACAGGGTTGAAGAAGTTAAATGACTTACCTATGGTTACAAAGCTGGGATTCAAACCCACCCCATGCCCTATATTTACATTTACATGAGCCAGTTTAGAATGCTGCTGGGAGGAAAGCACAGGTTATTCTGTATAACCTCAGATGGCAACTGATGAGCAGCATCCAACAGCCCGAGGACAAGCTCAGGTCTAACACTGTGGCTCCAGAGGGGCCACCTGGACAATCAGAATGACTTGTTCTCTCCACATCAGGGACATTTCCTGGTCCTCCACAGCCTAACATCACCATGAACAACTTGCATTTGTTCACCAAACACTTATCAAGGCAACTCCCTGTGCCAGGCAAAGGAATGCAAGGGCTGAGAAAAAGAAACAGGACCTACCCTCAAGGGACTCAGGAACTCACAGACTAAGAGAGAAAATAGGTTTATGGGGGGTGGCCTCCATCAGAAGGACGTGGGCCCCCCGAAAACAGATTTTTAAAAAAAAATCAAAAACAGTGCCAAAATGCAAAATATCACGGGACCTGTTAGGAGGAAGAATTGACTCAGCCCAGGGTACACATGTGTGTGTGTCCCAAGGACAGTGCTACGTAGCTCTCAATGCCTCAGAAACAAAAGCAGCAAACCTGAGAGGAAAGGCTGACTCTGGAGCTGGGAGGAAGTGGGTGCAAATCCAGCCCTACCCCCTCCTCGCCTTGTCCCCTTGGACAGTTACTTAATTTCTCCCTACATTATAAGGCTGTTGGGAGCATTAAATAAGGCCATGCAGGTAAAACAACTAGGACAGTGCCTGCCACAGGAGAAGCTGTCAAAAAATGGTAGTCACAGGAGTCTGTCCTCTGGACTGTGTGATTTGCAGCCTAAGAGCCCCTCTACAAAGACAGAAGGTGGCTTCCTGACAGGCACAGAAGGAGGACAGGGCACTGACCAGGAAGCTGGAGCCAGGGATGGCAAAGCACTGTTTGTAGAGGTAGGCACTGCAGAAGAGCAGGAACACGTAGGCCTGGTGCTCCCTCCGGTAGTCTCGAAGGATCTCCGAGAGCTCCCGCAACTCGGCCAGGTCAGAGGGGAACCACAGTGACCTGGGGATTTAGAAAAGCAGATGGAAACATGAGTCCGATCAACCTAGTACCTATGAAAGTTACTCATGGTGTCATCTTTCCTAAATAGGTTTATAAATGTGCTCACCATCTAGTCTGCTGGCAATATACACATAATGGGGGCCCCGGATGATGGGTGACCTGATACAACACAGCAGAGCAGATAGAAGAGCCCTCGTTTGGAAGCAAGAGACCTGAGCTAGCAACTGAACTCTGCCACCACACAGCTGTATGATCCTGGGCTAGTCCCTGGGCCTCAGTTTCCTTTTTTGAAAAATGAGGCTTGGTGTTAGATAATCACTAAGTTCCTTTCAGCTCTCAGGTTTTATGATCTCTTCTTAAGAGGCAAATGGATTAATTTCCAGGCAAGTACTAAACGTCCTAAATTACCGTCCTTTCAAGGAGCACCCCCTCCCCCACAAACTTTAGGCCAAGGACAATTCAAACTTCACACTGCTCCTGTTTCATCAGACAGGAACCCAATTAAAGATTCTCTGGGAAAGTATATCTGTCCTGCACCATAAACATAACCTTCTTGATAATACGTCAGCCTTGAAACCAGCCCTTTCAAAGGCCTGTTTTTTCACCCTGCTCTTTATCTGGCGCTCAGTGCACTCTGAATCCTGTGCAAGGGTTACAGTGTAAAGGCTACTGCGCGCTGCCCTCTGAGCCACCCTTGAATCCATCAGCGATCAGTTATGAGCAAAGCCTCTTGGTTCTCGTCAAAATGTTTCTCTTGGCGTATCTGACACCCACGGCAAAGGCTTCACAGCTGAAGCAAAAGAATACAGCAACTGAAAACAACTGTCCTCATATTCAAATGTCAGTGGCATCCTTGACGCAATGCTGTGCCAGGCATCCTCTCTCAAACTGGACTGACCGCAGCTCACGACGAACCAGCCGGGCGGGTCCCGCACCGCCTCCAGCCTCGCCCAGCGGCAACGAGAAGGGGAGGGACGGCCGGGAAGACCGACGGACGGACGCGGTCATTAATTCGCGAATAATTTAAGGCTGTCCCTGCATCGCTTGGCCTGAAGACCGAAAGCCTTAAAGTCCCCAGGGTAGACCTAAGGGAGGTGGGGTGCGGAGGGCGATGCGGGGAGGTTGGGAGCAGTCGGGAAGGGGCTGCGGGTCCAAACAGGGGCGAGGGGCGGCCGCAAATGGGGGCCCGGGCTGAGCCTGGGAGCGCGATGGGCACGCGAACGAGCAGACCGGGGCGCGGCGCGAGCGGAGGCGCGAGGGCAGGCTCCGCCCGGCAGCGCCGCGTCCCCTCCGCAAACCACCAGCCGAGGCCCCGGCCGCGGGCCAGACAGCACGCGGGTCCCAGCCGGGGCCAGCCCGGCTCCAGGCACCCGCCCGCCCAGACCGTGTAGACGCGGCCCGGACACCAGACCCCTATCCGCTGAGCGAGAACCCCAAATCCCAGCCCTGTCGCCCCCGACCCGGGAGCCCGAATCTCCGCTTCCCAGACCCCATCCTACAAACTACACCCCTTCCCGGTCCCCGCCACGCACCTGCCTTCAGCGTCCTCGGCGGAGGCGCGGGTCGGTCCGCGGGGCAGGCGCGTCGACAGCAAGTACAGGGCGAAGGTGCAGCCAGCGAAGACCAGCAGCAGGCCGAGCAGGGGGCGCATGTCGGCGCCCGCGCCCGGACCCGCCGGGCCGCGGAGGAGCCTGGAGCCAGCGCCCTGCACCGCGCCGCGCGGGGACGAGCCAGGGGAGCGCGTTGGCCGACGGACCGAGGCGGGGCCCGCGCCCAGCCCCGCCCCCGGCCCAGGCCCCGCCCCCGGCCCAGGCCCAGGCCCCGCCCACCTGGCCCTGGGCGGAGATTCCCGCGGAAACCTGTCTTCCAGACCCGCTCTGCGCGTCTGTCTCTTTGCACGTTTATCTCTGTCTCTTCCTCCGCTTATACGCAGGCTCTCTGCCAGGCGCTGGGAGCTCCAGGGGCAAATCACCAGCCCTGCCCACAGCGAGCTTGCAGTCTTGTCCACGAGGGTCTGTGACACGCAGGAAACGCAGCCGGGGCAGCAGCAGGGGCTCCGGTCGAGCGCGGTGGGGCGGTCACAGGGGCCACGGAAAGGGTCAGAATTCCCTTTTTCTGATGCCTACTCTAATCCTCACAGCAAGGTTGGTATTTTCATCCTTACTTAACAGACGAAAACTGTGAATCTCGGAAGGATTGGCATCCCCCGAAAGAAAGTCAGGATTAGAATCCAAATCAGCCTGGGTCCTAAACGAGTGGCCTTGCACAGCGTGGGTGAGGAGTGGGGCTTGAATTTACCTTAAAAGAGCAGCAAGACTTCCACGACAGAGAAAGAAGGGAGAGAGAGACGTGGGGGCCCAAGTAAGGCACCAGAGTCCAGGTTCAGTGAAGTCTAAGGTGTATGAAAAATGGGCGAGAGTCAGGCCGGGGTGAGTCAGACGTTGAGCATCGACCTATGATGCAGGAGATCAGGGTTGGATTCTGGTCACAGGCTTGATCCCCAGCAGGGGGCGTGCAGGAGGCCACCCATCAGTGACTCTCATCATTGACGTTTCTCTCCCTCTCTCTTCCCCTCTCTGAAATCAATAAAAACATTTTTTAAAAAATGAGTGAGTAGTTAGGGACAAACGAGAAAGCATTGAAAGACTGACAGGCTAAGAAATGGGGTTTTTTAAATTGTACATAGTGAGACACCAGCAGAAGTGGTTAAGCGAGAGAATGATTCCGTTCTGCTTTGGGATTAGAATACATCTGAGCTGACAGTTGCAACTGTCCTGATGACAAAGGATGCAGGCCTGAGCCCAGACCACAGCAGTGAGAATGAAGGGAGGACTGAGAGGAGTTGGGTTGGTAGGATATATGGCTGAGAAGGAACAGAGAGAATTCCATAATGTGACAAGCCTGGACAGAGAATGTGTCCTTGTCATATCATTCAAAAGCATCTCTTGAGCCAAATAGGGAGCACCTGTCAGAACTCAAAATGTATAAGGTCTAGCAATTCCATGTTCAGGAATTTAACCTATAGATATGACCCTAGGTAGACAAAGGTGTATGTTCAAAGAATTCTCTCAGCTTTGCTTTGATATTAAGAGTTTGGGAACAACCTAAATGCCCTTTAGTTGGGGACTAGAGAGGTTAATTATTGGTATATTCACAAATGCAACACTAGGTAGCTTCTTAAAAGAGGGAGGCAACTCTGTATATCCTGACACAGTTCAGTCTCCAGGTAGATAAGTTGCAGTGTTAGAGTATATTATGACTCATTTGTGAAAAAAGGAAGGGGAGGGGAGGGGAGGGGAGGGGAGGGGAGGGGAGGGGAGGGGAGGGGAGGGGAGGGGAGGGGAGGGAAGGGAAGGGAAGGGAAGGGAAGGGAAGGGAAGGGAAGGGAAGGGAAGGGAAGGGAAGGGAAGGGAAGGGAAGGGAAGGGAAGGGAAGGGAAGGGAAGGGAAGGGAAGGGAAGGATACACTTTATCTTTTCAAAATACTAAACATTTAGAAATGAAATAATTTAATGTCTGGGATTTGTATCAAAATAATGGGATGGGCCTTTTGGCTAGAACAACCATCTTCCAAGAATTCACCAAAATGACCAACACAAAGGGGAAGAGGAGAGGCACTATATGTTCTCTAGGCCTTGTATAGAACATGGAGTTGTTTGTTTGGCCACATACATGTGAATCTGTAAGAAAAATGATATTGTAGACATCAAGGGAATGGGAACTGTTCCAAAAAGAATGTCCCACAAATGTTCCCATGGGAAAACTGGACAAGTCTACAATGTTACCCAGCATGTGGTCGACATTGTTGTAAACAAGTTAAGGGCAAGATTCTTGCCAAGAGAGTTAATGTACATACAGAGTATATTAAGCACTGTAACAGCTGAGATAGTTTCTGAAACATGGGAAGGGAAATGATCAGAAAAAGATGAAAGCCAAGGAGAAAGATACTTCAGTTCAACTGAAGGACCAGCCTTGCCCACTCAGAGAAGCTCACTATGAGAACCAAAGGAAAGGAGCCTGAGCTGCTGGAACCCATTCCCTATGAAGTCATGGCATGATAAGTGTAAAAAAGTAAAACTCCTCTGTACTGTTAAAAATGTTTCTCTTAATTGAGTAGAAGTGTGGTGTCTCCTCCCCAAAAGGAATATTTAAAAACTTTGTGTCCTAAGAAAACAATGGGATGGGAGTTCAGTGGGTAGGGAAATAAACAAACAAGATTGTCCACTGAATTGATAATTGTTGAAGGTGGATGATGGGCACATGGAAGTGAGTTTTATACCATTTTCTCTATATCTGTATATTTGAAATTTTCCATTTTAAAAAATGGGGGCAAATGGTCTCAGCCCTCCATTCTCATTCTCTCCCTTTAAGCCCTCCATTCCAGCTGAACATGCACCATGTTAGTTCAGGCCTCTGACAATACTCTTCCAACTGGCAATCTTCTCTGCCTGGAAAATCCCTACTCTTTCATTGCCGCTCAGGGCAATTGTCACTTCCAGCTTCTACAGTCAGAAAAAATTGTTCCTCCTCTATGCTTGGGGCTCCTTCTCTGTGAAGCATTTATTCCTATCACTGCAAATGCTGTGCTCCGGTGTCATTATTCATCTCCCCAGTAGACAGTAAACATTGCCACAGATGAGACAATATCTCAGCAATCTTTTGTCTGTACTGATCCTTAGCCCTGTGCTTGGCTTAGAATTGGCACTTAATAAATATTTGTTAAATTAAAAGGTCAGGTCTAGCAAGGAAATGACCAGTTGTTTGGTTTGGTACATGTTGATTTTGAGAAGTCTAAGGAACACAGGAGGAAAGAAAGTGAATGAGAAACTAGTGTTATTATGCTTGTGTTAGAAATATGCAGGGGCAAGGAACCGAGCCGTAAACAAGAAGGCAAGGCTCCCACTCTTAAGGACTTCACTTTCCTTCAGTTGGGGGAGGGCAATGAGAAAGATATAATTATAGAACATGGTAAGTGCCATGGAGGAAATAAACATGGCAAAGCTTATGCCACTCCAGAGAAGCAAATATCATAATCCCACTTACGGATGAGTGGATGAGCAGGTGTTCAGATGAAGTCACTGCAAAGTCCACAGCTGTGAGTCCTGAAAAGGACTCGAGCCCTTGTCTGCCCCTCCAGAGCCCATGCACTTTCCTCTGCCCTGTACTTCCTTCTCAACAAGCAGGTGAAAATTCAGAGTTCAGACTGAACATTCAGATCTGGATGTCCTCTGTCTCTAGAGGGGAGCTGAAATGAGGAGAGGAGGGAAGTAATGGCAGCTGACATTTATTGATTACTTAATATATTCAGGACCTCACAGTAAGCATTTTATACTCAAGAATGTATTTATTTCCCCAGCCGGCATGGCCCAGTGGTTGAGCGGCAACCTATGAACCAGGAGGTGACGGTTCAATTCCCGGTCAGGGCACATGCCCGGGTTGCAGGCTAGATCCCTAGTAGGGGGTGTGCAGGAGGCAGCCGATCAATGACTTTCTGTCATCATTGATGTTTCTATCTCTTTCTCCCTCTCCCTTCTCTCTGAAATCAAGTAAAAAAAATAATATATAAAAAAAGAACGTATTTATTCCATATAGCAACCCTCATGAAGCAGGGACTCTTAACAGCCCCCACTTTACAGTCCAGGAAATGGAAGCTTAGGAAGAGTGAAGTTGACAGAGGGCACACACCAGCAAACACAGAGTCTAGTCTCTTACCCCCCAGTACCTTTGTGAGAGAGAAGACGGAAATCAGAAGCTAGGTTAGGAAATAGTGGAACGAGTGAAAGAGAACCAGACGGTTCCTTCAAGGATGCTGGATGAGACATGGAGGTGGGGAGGAGAGGTGTTCCGACAGCCCAAGAAAAACTTAGAAAAGGACCTGGTGCTTGGTGTTTCAGAGCCCATGGAAAAATCCAGCAAGGAGACCTGAAGGTTGTGGGATTCAGCCAACAGGAGGTGGTAAAGAACCTTTGACAGAGCTATTTTGGGAAATGCAAACCTAACTCCCTACAGGCTCACTACCCACGCTGCTTCTTGCTGCCCCTCACTGAAGTCCCCCATCCCCCGAAAGACTCGGTTCTGGTTCCTCCTACTCCACTTGTCTGCTTGGGGAAGAAGCCCTGGACTGTGCTCCCCACTCCCAACCCACTTCCACTCTGATCTCAGTCTCCCCATCTCTCCTGGCCCCCAACCCAACACCTACAGAGCCAACTCTAAGCAGTGAGAGCACCGCCTGCAGGCTGCCCCAGCCTCCATCAAGGCCATTCATTTACAGTGCATGCCCAGGCATCCTGACAAAGGACAGCTGCGCCCCACACCAGGGACACGTGCTGGACCGGGAAGCAGGTGGGTGCCAGTGGCTCAGCAAAGAGGTTCCAGTGAGAGTGAATTAGCCAGGCACTTACCATGGCTCTTTGTCAACCTCCTTTTCTGGCTTAATCAGCTCTGATTAACTGAAAAGAGCAGTTCTGCCCAGCTAGTGTGGCTCAGCGGATTCACCGTAGTCCCATGCACCAAGAGGTCACAGGTTCAATTCCCAGTAGGGGTGTGCAGAGATCGATGTTTCTATCTCTCTCTTCCTCCCCCTTCCTCTCTATCTAAAAATCAATAAAGCCCAGCCGGGCGTGGCTCAGCTTGAGCATCGACCTGGGATTCAGGAGATCGGGGTTAGATTCCCAGTCAGGGCACATGCCCGGATTGCAGGCTAGGCAGCCGATCAATGACTCTCTCATCATTGATGTTTCTATCTCTCTCTCTCCCCCTCCTTTACTCTTTCTGAAATCAATAAAGATATGTTAAATAAATAAATAAATAAATAAATAAATAAATAAATAAATAATAAAAATCAATAAAAACGTATGGAAGGAAGGAAGGAAGGAAGGAAGGAAGGAAGGAAGGAAGGAAGGAAGGAAGGAAGGAAGGAAGGAAGGAAGGAAGGAAGGGGCAGCTCTGAGGACCACATGATTTTGCTTCCCCACCCCACTCCAACCATAACTGATTGGAACAGGATGGCCACCTTCTCCAGGAGAATCCTGAACTTTGGAATCAGGCCACCTAATGAGTGACTGAAGGTCCAGTGGTCCCAAGGACACCAATGATCTAGCTACCATGTGGAGAGAGCCGAGCTGAGTCAGAGAGACTCATGGCAGACCACTAGGGTTAATAAAGGCCGGGAACTCTTGCTGAAAGCTAGACAGAGGTTGCCCTCATCCCTGCCCTTCTGTGGTCTGATGGTTCAACTCTTCCTGTGTTTGTACAAGTTATCTCTTTAATAAAATTTGGGTTAGTCCCAGTGGATTTCTGTTGCTGGCACCCCAAATCTCCTTGGCCAAGATAGGGTTTTGCAGGAATGAGAGCACAGGACAGGAGTCTGAAGGTGGGAGGTTCTAAGTTTAGAGTTTTGGACATAACAGTTAAGTGTGTTGATGTCTAAATCAGAGTGGAGGTGACCTCCTTCAAGTCCACTCCATTCTGTTCAACAAACATCTAATGAACGCCTGCCCTGTGCCTGATGTGGTGCTAGGTGCTAGGGTGGCCAAGACAAATAAGCAGCAGCTGCTCTTGTGATGTGCAGTTTTGGAGTGGGTACAGACAAGGAAACATATTACAATATGGCATAATACAAGCAGTAATGGAAGCACATACAAAGTTGATAGAAAGGGGGGGGCGGGAAGGGCATCCTGGAAAAACAAGCAAGGAGATCTTTGAACCACAATTTGGAGTCATCCAGGAATGTTGAAGGGTCCTGGAGGGTTTTAGCTAAGGCACTAAAACTGGGGACAGCAAAATCTCCCAGGCTTCCAGATAGGTGGGCATGCTGCAGAACGGTGTTGGGAACATTTGGAAGGTTCAAACGGGTAGGAGGCAGGAAGGGGGACAACCTCTCTTTTTCCCAAGGGGCCTAAGAAGTGAGCTATGGGCTTCCAGAGATAATGGAGACAATAATAACAAATGTGTCTGGGGGAGAAGTTGGTCAAAAAGAAGGGCAGGTGTCTCCAGGGAAATGGGCTATGGCTGGGGGAGGGGAGGTCTTTGCTTACAACTGAACATGGTTCCATAAGGCTCACAAAATAATGGGGAGTATTCTTTTAATAAATATTGTATTTCCTGAGTGCAGGCACCACATTATGTACCCAGCTCCTGCCTTGCAGAACAGTCTAGAGGAGAAAATAGACATTAAACAAATAATCCTACAAATAAATGTACAAAAATACAACCTAAAAAAGTGCTACGAAGGAGAAGTCCCGTGTGCTGCACGGGAAATGAGGTCCGAGAAGACTCCCCCGAGGAAGCGACAACTGAGCTAAGAGCCACACACTAAGTGGAAGATAATTAGTGCAGAAGGTAGGGAAGAGGGTAGACTGCACCTTGGATGTGGGATTCAGACAGATGCACTGACAAAGAGAAGGGAGGAGAGGCCAGGATAACAAGAGACAGAGGTGAAGCTTCCAGGGGCCCTGGGAGAAAGGTTCTGAGAAGAGAGTGGTCACACTTGTAACTGCCTTCATTTCTCCTGCTCACTGTTAGATGAAACTCATTGAAATCCATCTCCACTCCAGTGAACAAACTTCCTTCCTTCCATTACTCATTTACCAGTTCGTTCACTCATCCAACCGGTCCGCGGTGAGCCAGGTGCCGAGCTAGGAGACACCAAGAGGAGAAGCTGAGGGGCACCCACTGGCCTGAGGAGTTTATAAACGACAGAAATGCTATTCCTGTCACTTTCCTGCTATTGCTTTGACCCACTGCCTACCAGGCAAGGAAAGGAGCATGAAGTGACTGTGCCAATCAGAATGCAGAACAAATGAAACCCTAGAAGAAAATCAGGGCCTACACCATGCTGACCTCCAGCCACAGCAGCTGAGGAAATGTGGGAAGGAGGAAGAGGGGTGATAAAACGTCCAAGTGGGCAGGCCCGTCGCTGAGACTTACTCCTTTGGGTTTGGCCATTCACTACAGGCATGTGTCACTTAGGTGAAAAACTCTGTATTACATATATAAAAACGTGCCACACAGGAATATATTCACAGAATTCTATAATTTATGAAATAGAGAGTCCAGTTCTTTAAAATAAGGGTTGTTCTCACAGAAAGCAGTAGAAGTCACTGGGCCTGTGACACTCAGGAATCACAGAAACCTTCCCACAGTGGCCACAGCCGTGGGAAGCGTGGTGCTCACCCCTTTGGCTCTGTCCCCGCACCGGGCATCTGGCCCCACAGATGCTCCTCCCTTGGTTCTGGCCTCTCTGGCCTTGGCCCTCTGGGCCTCTTGGCCTGGCTGCTGTAGTCATTCCAGATTCATGATCGCACATAGTTCTCGGGAAGCCTAAGATCTCCTCAAACTGGAGGCTTCCGGTGCTCCGAGAGCAAAGTGGTTTGTGCTTTGAATTCACAGGTTAGAGACACAAGTTATTTTGCTCTATTCCAGAAGATTAACATTCAACACCTCTAACGCTGGGATTGCGTATAGCATGTACCCATTTTGCACCTATGCATTTTCTAAATTGCCTTCAATAATCATGGATTAGCAAATAAGGGAAAATAAGCATTTTCCCCACTTTAAACAAGGTGGGAAGCCAGGGGCTTGGCTTTCTTGCCTTCCCAAAGCAAACAGCCCAGGAGAGGAGCTGGTGTTGATAAGGAGCAGCTCTCTTATTGCATTATTAGATAAGTCATATCAAAATAAATAAAAGTATATTCACATTTATCAAACCACTCACGGATGTGGCACCCGTGGGATTTCAAAGAACCCTTCACAAACTTGCCTCCCAGACCCACACAACAGCCCTGTGAGGTAGGTCAGTCTTCGTTCCCTTCTCCACGCGGGGATCTGGTGGAATATGGCACAGGGAACGTGAGGTCGAGTCCAAAGTGAGGTCTGCAGCCAGTCCTTCCCTGTAAGATGCTTGTCCCACTGAACTGCCTGAGTGACAGGGAGCAGAATCACAGGGTGGAACAAAGGAGGCCCCAGGACGCAGCCAGACAGGGCCCTGGGCTGCCTGGGGCCTGGCTATTTCCGACTTGCCCTACTTAGGGGCTCCCTTCCCAGGACTGTTCTATAATCCAAAGCTGTTTGACATTTTGTAGTGACATCCATAAGACACTACTGGAAAAAACCCTGGTTATTCCATACTTTTTGTGCCTCGAGGAAAAGGTAAAAAAGGTGAAGCTTTGAAAAAGCCTGCCGTCGCTTTCTTGATGTTAGAGGTGCTCATGTGTCCTGACAACAGTTACATTTTCAACTTTGGGCAAAGAATAGGTTGGAAGACTGTCTCGATGTTTTCCATCAGTACAAGGTCATACCGACACAAGTGGGGCCTGTAAAAATAGGACAAAATATTCTTATCAATAAAATAATAAAAACACCCGATTCTAGTCAAATAACTTGTATTATATCCTTAGGCTATAAAATGATTTAGCAATTATTTCTAATGTTATAGAAAAATGCCTATGGTAGCTAAGTAAAGTAACAATGAAAACAAGAAAGGAGGATGTCAAAGTTTATTTGACACATAACTTCAGCTAGGTTTCAAAACAGGAATAGAAAGCAGATTAGAAAGAAATAACCAAAAATATTAACAGTGTTTGCCTCTGAATAATGACATTATGGGTGATGTCTCTCTGTTTCCTAACACTTTCTGTACTTCCCAAATTTTTAAAATGAACATGTATTCCTTTGGTAATCAGAGAAAAAAGTCTTAAAAAGTCCTACAGTTTTAAGATGTAATGACTCTCCTCTTAGAAGAGACTTGTATTGTTTTAGGATACCCTAAACCTTCAGGGAAAAGGAATTTATAAAGTACTAACTGCTCACATCACTTCCTGTCTCTCTCTATCCATGGATTAGATGATAGGACTCTATGTGTCATTAGTAACAAAACATACATACCATCATGGCTTTTTCATCTCTCCTTTGCTTCTGTCTCTCCACACACACACGCACACACACGCACGCACTCACACATATGCACATACACACACAAACACACAAGTTGTTTTTTACTTTTTTTGAACCAGTTGAGAATAGGTCATTTACCACTTAATTCTTCAGTGTATATTTCCTAAGAACAAGGATATTCTCAGTGCAGTTATCAAATTTAACATCGATATAGTACTTTCATACTGTGTCAATGGAGTACAATATTCCAATTTTTCTGTACTATTTTTTATACTAGGCCCTGTTCTATCAGTTTGCTGAATTAGATGAGGCTTTCTTTTCTACAAGAAGTTATCAACTTGCAAAGCAATGTGGGTAGAGTGGTTAGGGAGGAATTGTATAACTCTAAACATATAACAACATTATTTCTTTGGATAACTGGGCCATTTATCTTCAAGTGCATACCAGTAAAATTTTCTTGGATTGCTGGGCTACTTGTTTTTATCAAGTCTATTTTTGGAAAACCCCTCACATCCTTCACTGTGATTGATGAAGTCCAATTATAGCATTAGACCAAGCAGACTGGACAAAAACAAACAACGTCTTTGGGAAACAGGGGCTTGTCAAACCCTGCCTGTGTATGGCTCACCTGTCTGGATGCGCAAGGGACCTTAACTTCATTCGGAGAATCCTGAGCTTGTACCTTGGGCCTACTACAGATCCTGTAGAGAACACCAAGGAAATGGCTGCCACCTTATCCAGATCTTGATTAAATCTTGCAAGCAAACTCACTTGGTGGTATTTCTGAAATGTTGCAGGTTCACTAGAAGGAAGAAATAATATTTTTAAATGGATATAGATTGCTAGTGAAAGAAAAGAGTTCTGAAGCTTACAAATCAGTAAGCAGGTAGCTGCTTGACTCCATAGCCTGCAATAGCCGATTTTCATGGGCAAAGTGCACTGGATTCCCAAGGACTGCTGACCCCAGGACTAATGAAATGCTGTGACTTCAGAGAGGTATGTACTGTGCCACTATATGCCAGGCAGCATCCTCAACTCTCGACACATGTCTCCAGTCCCCTGAAAACTTCTGCAAGATGAGTATTATTATCTTTATTTCACAGACAAGGAAACAGATGCTTTTAAAAAACAAATTGTATAGTATGTGAATTATATCTCAATTTTTAAAAGGTTAAAAAAAAGAAATACACCAAAAACATGAATATAGGAAGAGTCATCAGGCAGATAATAACCTTGAATGTGACTCCATTTGCACCCACAGTCTGGTAAGATTGGATAAACTCAAAGTACATACTCTAATATCATTTCCTTTACCTTAAACTGTAAAAAAAATACTAAGACATCAAAGTTTACCTTGCAAAAAAAGTAGCCATTATCTCCCACATAATAAAACAACTATTTCTTTTTATTCCCATATATTCTCTGATTGGTGGTGACTTTTTCATAAACACGACTAAAATGAAAATGATTAAACATGACTAAAATAGAGATGTTAAGGTCTCTATCATCATCAAGATTTTAAAAACTCCAAATTTAAGAGTTCCTACTTGGGAGAAATTTACTATGTAAAATTAAAGCTTCTTAGACATGTAAAGCAAATACGTAACCAATATTGGCATGAATACTCATAGTCTGCTAGGTGAACACTCCCCCGTATATAACTGCACAATCCCCCTGCTGTTTCCTAGAATCCCCAGGTGGGGTCTCTGCCTTGCTTCCTCACCGAAGGTCACAGCTCAGAAACCACCTGAGGCTGATTCCTCAGGATGTGCTATGCCTAGTGGTGCCCTCCCTGAAAATGCTGCCCCACTGCGGGTTTGGGGACATTGACACTGTAGTGAGGTCTCTGAAACAGATCAGTGAAGAACTCCCAAGAACCCCACTACTCGCAAATTCTAAGTATAGTGGGGTAGAGGGAGCAATACAGCTTAGTGGGAGGAATATAATATAGTGATTAAAACTATGGGCTTTGGGGTTGGACAGACCTGCCTCTGATTTCACCTGATTCGCCCTGATCAGCCAGCTGTGTGATATTGGCCAAATCGTTTGACCACGCTGAGCCTCAGTTTCCTAATATATAAAAGAGAGATGGTAATACTACTTCACAGAGTTTTAGCGAGAATTGCATTAGCCGTTGTGTGTGTGACACACTTACTTCAATAAATGAAGCTATTATTATTATTATCCAAGGATGCATTAAAAAATTTGATCTCTAAACCACCCACCCACACTGTCTCTATGTGCACAGTGAACCCGAAAGGCAATTGCCAGTTTCAGATGACATTCTACTTGGTCCTCTGTGGGTGAGGCCAAGAGACAACCCAAATGCCTAGCAGACAGTAAGATCCAGGAAACATTTCCTGAGTAAATGAATAAAATGAGCCTCAAGTTCCTTTGCTTACAAAGTTTTGGGTGTATTTTTTCTTTTTCTCGATTGTGAAACTAATAGATGAAAAAAAATATTAATTAGCTATTGTTAAAGAATATATATAAATATACATATATATAATACATACACACAATATATAGAAAATTGAAAATGTAAAGAGAAGCTGAGAAAAAGCGATCATTTCCACCACTCAAGGGGCAATCTAATATTGTGGCATTTCTATTTCATTTTTTTATATTGTTAAGCTAAAACTTTATATATAGGTAATACATGTTGAGTTCTTTATACTTAATATAATTTGATATCCTGAAGTTTTTCACTTAGTATATTATATTATAAGCATGTCATTTAATATATTTCATAAATAACCTCAATGTATAAATAGTATTCTATTATATGGGGATATCCAAATTAACCATTTCCTCATTTGGGGATTTTTAGGGTGTTTCCAATTTTCTATTGCAAGTTATATTTTCTGAGTTTCAAAAACATACACATATGTTTACATATGTGTGTGTATATATATATACTTAAGTATGTGTATGTATAGTATGAGCTCATAAAAGAATAGAAATATGTGTATGGGGCTGGGTGCCTATGGAGGTGGGATTGTTGGGATGGACCAAAAAGTTGCACTTTATTTTACATACTCCTTTACTGTTTAAATTCTTTACAGCAAGCAAAGATGACTTTTGTAATTAAATGTTTGAACAAAGGAACGAAGGAGAAGAGGGAGAAAAGGAAGGGAGGGAAAGAGGGGGGGAGGGGGAAGAAGGAAGGAAAGGAGGGAGGAAGGGAGGCAGTGGTAATCCTTGCACCAATTCCATTTGTAAAGAGTCTGGGAGATCAAGAGCCACAGGAAGCAATTAAACAATATGTCCCCTTATGTCTTTTGTAGAATAAAGAAAAGTACAGACATATAAGTAAGAAAATAGCTATATTTGGGATTTAATTTCTCTGAGCAAAAAGGAAAATAGCAAACTGCAAACTATCCCAGCCCAACTTACTGATTGATTTTGGATTCTGTGGTGTTTCCAGCTTTGTCTCTCAATCTGATTGTAATGGACCCTCTTCTTATGTTCTTATTCCAAGTTATAATGTCCACAAAGTAATGATATACTGTAAAACCGGGAGAAAACATGGTAAGAGAGAGGTAAGTCAGAACTGACCTACAGGGTCAGTCCCTAAAAACCCAGCCTCTCTAATAACTGAGTCTCTCTCTTTTTTTTTGGTTAATCCTCACCGGAGGAGATATATATATATATGTATATATATATATATATTTTTTTTTTTTTTTTTTTCTCTCATTGCTTTTCAGAGAGAAAGTGGAAGGAAAAGAGGGAAGGGCGGGGAGAGAGCGAGAAACATTGATGTGAGAGAGACACCATCAATTGGTTGCCTCCCGCATGCACCCAACAGGGGAGGGGAGAACCTGCAACCCAGGTACCTGCTCCTGACCAGCAATTGAACCCTCAACCCTTCGGTCAGTGGACGATGCTCTAATTACTGAGCAAAACTGACCAGGGCCTGAGTCTCTTTTCTAATCCTTCTCTAGTTTCTCTGCAAACGTCCAGGGCAGAATTTCCTAAAGCTCCTTTCTATTCCCTTTGGTAATGAGGGCTTGAGCACTGGCAGAATTCAATGGTACGCAGTAGCCATGTTTGGGCATCACTGTTGAATTAGTGCTCCCACCTTAGTGACCGAGGTCTCATGGCCTGCTGCTGAGTGTAACTGGTTCACTCCAATCCCTGCCCATTTTAGAAAAAACCAACCAGGTGGCCATGGAGAGACCCTCCAGAACTGACAAGGTCTCCCGCAGCCCGGGCCGTGTCCACCAGCCTCCCCAGCCCCCCTCATCGCTTCTCCACTCCTGCCACACCACCTGCACTACACGTCCCCTCTTGCTCCCGGGCCTTCCCTCACTGGAACACTCTCACTCTGCCCCCTTTGCCAACTCATCCATCAGGTTTCAGTTTAATGTCACTCCCTTCAGGAGGCCTTCGTTGACCCTCAGACTAAGTCAGATCTACCTCTTGGAGTTCTTATCATGCTTTGAGATTCTCCCATCATTAGCACACTTTACTGTATTTGCAAAATGAAAGAAAAAATGATAATAAAAAAGTGGTAAATGAATGGGTACGTCTATACAAATATTGCGTGAATAATGTCTTATGGGGTCACCAAAAAAAGATAAAAGTAAAATATACAACAATGAGTGGGAAGGAATAAAGGGATGATTTTTCTTCTTTGTGATCTCAGCAGTAACACCTTATTGGCACCCATTAAATTCCTGTCCAATAAATGAGAGTGCATGATGTGTTCAGAGAACTCTTCTTCCTCTCTACTCTTTGCTCCCCAAGGTCAAGGATGCTTTGGGAAGATGGGGATCCCACTATGAAATTCAGATTTCCATCTCTTGGTCAGACTTGTAGAGAAAGGGAAAGAGGCTCAAGGAGATGGCTGTCTCACAAAGGAGTAAGGTAAGCCCTGGAGTTGCCATTTCATGACCCATCACTGCTCAAGGATCTTCCCCATTTGGACCTGGCAGACACAAAACCCTGGGCTGTCACACATGGCTCTAAAGAAAGAGGGAAACCCACTGATCTGCAACCTCTTTTACAAGGGTTGCCCCCAAGAAAAGTGAAAAGGGAGACAAGATTACAAAACATACATCTGCCAGGGAAAATTCCCTGCTTCTCGGGGTATCTTATCTGTTACACCATTTAGCTCCCGTCTGGAATACGCAACCCCTCAATGCCTTTAGAACATCATCATGGTTGCTTTGGGGCTGGAAATTACCCATAGATGTGGCTGACACCTGATTTTTCCTAGCCCCAATCTCATGACTCTTAGGGATCAAGCTATTTTCTGGAAGATGTTAGTGATTAGAATAGCCATCCAATGAAGCTAACAACTATGATTTGTTGAGATTTTCATCTTTATAACCCATAAAATAGGCATTCTTGCCTCCATTTCACCTAGCAGGACATTGAGACTCAGAGAGGTCAAGTGTCTTGACCAAGATCACACAGCTACTATGTGGTAGAGCCAGGATTTGACCTAGGTCTTTCCAGCTCCAAAGTCCACGCTTCATCATGGCCTTCATTTACTAAGAAGTAGCCAGGAAGCTAAGACTCGGCTTCTTGGGTAAAAAAAAGATGGGTAAAAGCAACAACCACATTCACCACTCACTGCAGAACGGTTTCTCCCCAGCTGTGTCAAAGAATGCTTTAGTCATAGGAGGGTCTTTCTCCGTTAAATAGTCTTTCCAATGATCAGCATAATAGCCTATAAAACAAGTCAGAAAGTGTAACGTTAACATGTATTATATAAATGTAAAAGCAGTTGGGGAGGCAGGGAGAACAGAGTTTGCCTGCCATCACCACTGAGATAATCTCCCTCACACCACCCTCATGGCAAGGACCCAAAGGGCCACCAGGACAGTGCCTGCCCAGCACTGGCCACACCCTGTTCCTTACCCTGAGCTCGGGACCCTACCCTGGTTTTCCCCTTTCTACTGACATTACATCACCCAGCCTGGTTCTCAGTAGCAGGGTGGGGAAGTGGAGCAGACTAAAAATAGCACAGATATTTTTCAGTAATACATTCATTTTAGAGTTAACACAGATTCAGGTTTATACCTAGAATAGCATCACTCTTGTAAAGCAATGTGCTTTCTTGAACTACAGTCGGGCCCCTAAGTTGCACAGAACCTGGGTTTGCCATTTGACTGTGTCACCAAGCAGATGAATGTCCTCCTTCACGTCTGTGCCAGCAGGAAGGAAGCTGAGTACCATCACTTGCCCTTGCTCTCTCTCCTCTGTCCCCACTCCTAGAGAATTACCTCTGCCTTCTTACTTAATTGATCTGGGGTGGGACCCAGGCATCAGTATTTTTTAAAAGCTCTCTAGATGATTCCAATGCATGATCAAGGTTGAGAATCCCTTGTGTACATCAAGCCCTGATGTTAACTTGGATTTTTCCCTTGGAAGCAATTAGAAAATTCTCATGAGCATCTGGTTCCAAAGTCCTCGCCACCTGAACTGTTTCTATTAATCCTTAGCAAATATCCCAGCAGCATCCACAGTATCTATCAACCCATCCCACCTCTGTACAATGCACACAAGAGCCAGAGTGTAGCACGAAGGCGCTTACAGACACAACTTGCTGGAAGGGATAAATCTGCAAGGCTCAATTGACAGAAGGGGGCACTGTGACCTTCCCCCAGCAGAGAGGTTGTGTGCAAGGAGAGGGTGTTCCTGTCCCCATGGGAGCAGGCTACATAAGGTGACTGTGTCCTGGGTGGGCTTGGAAACTCTTCTAGAACCTTCTTTTTCATGCTAGAATAGTGTCCAGAGAGGTTGCACTGCCTTCTGAATGAAATCCTATATAGGCTGCTTTTCTAACACTGGTTAGGAGACCCCAGAGTACTTCACAGAACAAATTGGCTAGAAAAAGCTGACTATATAAATGTTCAGAAAGCACACAATCTTCAGCCTCAGTTTTAGATAATAAAATGGTGCTGGGATTCCTACCAAAAATGTGCTCTTTGTTAGTGAGAGGGGACAGTGCCTGTTGGACTTACCCAGAAGTGGACAGGACTCCATCTGTGGTGTGCCGCAGCTGACACACTTGCCGTTCCTGTAATCCCGGTAGGAGTCGCAGGGATACGCAGTGACAGTGCAGTTCTCTCTCAGGGAAGAGAGGTACAGGTACACGGACCTCTGGTGGTCACACTTAAAATACTGCATTCCTGGGTTGTAAAAGGAATGATTAAAGAACGGAGCAGGTGCAGCATTTAGTAACAGTACATCACAGACGGTATGCACACACACATGCAGACACAGTTTCTTTTCTGTCTTCTATATACCAGGCACTGTACTAACAGCTTCAGGATATTCTGTTCCACTCAATCCTTACAAAAATCCATAGATCAGGATTTCTGCTGGCAAATGACAGGAGAAAAGAAGAAGATAGGCATGACTGTCCTCATTTTACCTAGCAGGACATTGAGACTCAGAGAGGTTAAATAAGTTGACCAAGGTCACGCAGCTATTATGTGGTAGAATCAGGACTCAACCTACATCCTTCCTTTGGCAGTGAAACGGAGAAGAAAAATTCAGTGGTAGTCAGAGATTCCCCAGAGCTTTTCAGCAGAAGACAAGTATGTTTATACTATTAAAGACATAAAAAAAAAAAAAAAGTAATGGCAGGGGGTGGGGGTGGGGTGGCAGATAAAGATCCCCAAGGAGTGAAGAAAGAAGAGATAACTTTGAAAAAGGATGGTGGATGACTCCACCCTGGGTCTGGATGAAGTTACTCAGAAAAGGTCCCAAAGATGGGTAATCAATGAGGTCCGGATCTGAGTAGGAAACCGTGAACCCCATGAAAAGAGGAGCTATGTCTGTGAGCCAGTGGTTTGGAGAGGCACTGGATGCTGGAGTCAGGTCAGCGTTTCCTCTTTTTCCGAAGTCCACTCCCGCCCACTTAAGAAGCCAATATTTATTTATTGTTCCTGGTTCTTTCACTTGCAAAATCAATGAAGTTAATAACAATGCAGAGGATGTCCTTTGTAAGCAGGGCATGTTATCTTTGTTGGCTCATGGATGTAGTTACACTACATCACACAGGACAGGGTTGCTGACCATTTATGGTACCATATGATTGGCCCTATTTTGCCATTTCATCTGATCACTTTCAAACACTACATCATTCTCATGGGGCCACACGCAGCTACCATTTTGTAACAAGACCATCTTTTTCTAGAGTTATTTCCAGGATTGTTTAACTTTCTCTAGCAATTGTGAAATACAAATTTAGAGCACTTAGGGATGGGTTTTTTCATTCGGTCCCCCACCTCACTCTTATCCTCCAGCTATTCATTTTTGTTTTGTGAGGGTTTTTCTCATTATAAAAGTAATATATGCTCATTTAGAAAATACAAAATAATAGAATATAATGATGCAAAAATCACGTAGAAGTCTAATATCTCGAGATCACCCTAATTATGGTTTGGAGCATTTACATTTAGTCCTCTTTTCTATACTTACATGTGTACAAATACAAATTTAAAAATAAACTGGGATTATACTGTATAGTTTGTATCTTTTTCATACTGTAAGGGTTTTCATTAATTGCTGAAAATATGATTTTTAGCAATTATATTCCTTTGTGTGGGTATAGCATTTAAAATATTCCTATGCTGGACATTTAGATAATTTCTAAAAATTAACTATTATAAATAACACTGTGTTGAATATCTATGCACTCCAATTTTTGTCTATATTTCTTGTTATTTTTCTAGGAGAGATGTCCAGATGTGAAATTTCTAGGTCAAAGACACGCCTTATCAAGAGGGACAGATAATTCATAATAGCTTTTAATCATTCGGTTATGGTTATTAAAAGTAGTATATTTGAGTAACACTATTTAATTTATACTGTATATTTATATCACCTCTACCTAAACAGGAATTTTTTTATTTAAAACTATCCCCAAAAGAATATCAGATTTTTAAAATATGTCTTTTTAAAACAACTATTTTAGAAAATATAAAGTATCTGCACTTACCTCCAAATATTGTTTTGGGGCAACCAGGTTGATCCAATCCTCCATTTGGGTAGAAGTCTATGTTTCCTAATGGTTCCTTGTAGCCCAGAGCTAGAAGAGAATGTACTATGCTTTATACTGCTTTGAACTTCTCACACCTCATAGCTCATTTGCCTGCAGGATACGGGCAAGGGTTGCATTATAATTATAATGATTATTATTATTCCTATTTAAATATTTTGCCCAAAGTTGCCCAGCTAGTTAGAGAGCATCATTGCTGTATACACGCACACACACTAATAATAGGAGACTATGAAGATAGCGATGGAATTTATTTCTGCTATTTCTAAAGACGCACGAGAATTTGGTCACTCAAACTCACAGCAAGGCTGATAAAAGGGCACTTTTCTACTTTACATTTGTCTTGAACCCTCTATTTTCTGGGTGCCTCCTGAATCTCTACTTGCATTTGTGCAAATCTTTAATGAATAAGAAACAGGGAAAAATGAACTTTTACTTAGTAGAAAATAATCTTTAAAAATTTGGGATCTAGGATGGTAAAGAGATTGGAAACTCTTCTAGAAAACAAGGACCTAAAAAATTATAGATAGCCTGGCCGGTGTGGCTCAGGGGTTGAGCGTCAACCTCTGAACCAGGAGGTCACGGTTCGATTCCTGGTCAGGGCACATGCATGGGTTGTGGGTTTGCAGGAGGCAGTGGATCGATGAATGACTGTCTCTCATCACTGATGTGTCTCTCTCTCTCCTTCTTTCTTCCTTGATCTGAAATCAGTAAAAATATTTTTTTTAAATTATAGATTTAATAATTGCTTATTCTCTTTAACCTTGTAACCCCAAATAATCAGTAAAATTCTTGATTTAAAATATTATTTATATATTTGTATAAACAGTGTTTACATCATTGCAATAATAATAATTATTATATTTTGAGAAGCTATATGTGTTTGTGGGCAGGTGTTTGTCTGCAAAGCAGCCACTGGTGAGTTCAGATGAAGTAACTTACAGATGAAGATACTAAGACTCAGAGGACTTAAGGGACAAACACAACCCACTAGAAAGAACAAAATCTGGGATTTAAGTCCACCCCTGCCTACTACAAAGTTTATACACTTTCCTTCAAAATTCACTTTCTCTCCAAGAATAAAAAATGAATTGCTCTATTCCACCAAGCATTAAGATCGCAGTGAGGTACTGCGCTTAAGTAACACTTTGCAACTACACAGTAAGAATACAGCTGTTTCACAGAGACCTTTTTTTCTAAGGCAAGCAATTGTTGAATACCTCATCAGAGTGCCCAAGAAAGGCGGTCAAGGGTTTTTGTTTTTTGAAATATATCTTTATTGATTTCAGAGAGAGGAAAGGAGAGGGAGAGAGAGAGAGAGAGAAACATCAATGATGAGAGAGTCATTGATCGGCTGCCTCCTGCACGCCCCTGACTGGGGATCAAGCCCGGATCACCTGGATCCTAGGTCGACACTCAACCGCTGAGCCACACCGGCTGGGGTTTTTTAAGTGGCTGTATCACCAAAAGGTTGTGTGATCACTCTACTCTGTACTCTCAACCCTCCCCAAGTTCCTATTCCAAGTTTTCTCCCAGGCACCTGGATATAAAGACCCATCCCTAACATCACCCAAACGCCATGACGTGCACCCAACCCCAGATAGCACCATGAAAGACAGAAATGGCCAGGAAGATCCACAGCGAGCTGGTAGTTCAGAATCAATCACTCTGTGTAGTGAGTACAACACTTGACCATATATTTCAGCTTAAGGAAATAATGAGAGAACCAACAAAAACAAGAAATCATGCATGAAGATCCGGTCGTATACATGGAAACATTTGTCTACATGCTGTGCAAAGCAGCCTGTCCTTGATTGGCCAAGGCGATCACTCTAAAAACAAGAGGCAGTGGGCAAAGCACCTCCGCTCCAGCAAGCGAGCCAGGGTGCCTGCCTTAAAGCAGCTTCCCCTCAAGGTGTCTGTGCCCCGCAGGAAACAAGGAGCCCGGAGGAGCTTGATCTGCCCCTGCATGACAGACAGTTCCCCCAGAAGGCTCCAAGGGAGCCTGGGGGTGGGGGTCCCTGACCCACAGGGGCAGGAATGTTACCATCAATGTCGGAATGGATGACGTCAACGAACTGTGCGTCGCTGGGATCTAATCTGTCCTCCGGTGGTTTCCCGTTGAATAAAGGGCCGGCAGGGTCGAGACCTGGAAGGAAAGCAGAGTTGGTCGGGCAGCCCCACGCCGTGAGTCACCTGCAGCCCGCTTCTGATCCGTCCCCCTGAAGAGGGCTCGCAGGCTGCGGGGCCAGCCTCACATTCCCATCCCTTCCACAGCCCTGTAGCCTTTCCCACAGTAGGGACGGCTACCCTGGCAGTGCCCCCCGAGAACAGCATCCAGACTCCATCAGGAGGTGTATCTTGTGCACAGACATTCGGGGGACTGGGGTGTGGGGATAAACTGGTTCCTCAGGAAAAGCACCTAAGGGTGCTAAAAGCAGACGCTATACTTCTCTTTATCCCATTTTAAATGATCCAGAAATTTCACCCAAGCGTTCCTTCTTTACAGTTTGAATTTTTATTCATATATTCTAGCTCATAAGCTCCACATCACAAGCCTGTGAGGGGGGCAGGGTATCTATTATCATTCCCATTTTACAGATGAGTGAGCTGAGGTTCAGGGAGATCGAGTGTCTTAGCCAGGGCCACGGACTCATAATACAATCACCTCTCTTTGTTGAGCCCTTTGTTTTATTGCACTGAGTCTGGCAAGCTCGGTAGGAAAGAGTGAAACTCTCCGGTCAGACCAGGTATCGGACTGGGTATCGGAGAGGAAAAAAACGTGGGTGTCGATTCTTATAGAGCTGGCCCATCCCATAAACGCCTGAACTGATTCCTTGCCCTTGATTAATGTTAGCTGGGCGTTCCTCACCATCATTATGAAACAGCTTTAAAGCAAGACAGCAGTTCCCATGATGCTGTAACCACAAAATAAAAATTTTAAAAAACAAAACATCAGAGGTTCAAATAGCGTCTGCTTACTAGTAACTAGAGTGAAGGTTTCAAGGGATATATTGAAGATTTTATCTATGAATGTGATTTTAAATGACACCTCCCCATTTCCGGGTGTTATACATAAAATCCAAGAGAGAGCATCTTTGTCTCAGCTTCCCCGGTTCTAGCCTCAGTCTCTCCATTTCTCCTCTCAACACTCTTGCTTCCTTGAGGCTTCACTTCAATTCATCTCCTGCTGCCCAGCCCCACCCCCACGGGCCCCACCCAGCGTCTCTTATTCCGCCTGCTCCCAATTGAAACTGATGTGGGAGGAGATGGATGAACACCCAGGACTTACTTGGGTAAGTCCACAGGACATGCTCAACAAAAAAAGAGAAACGCATGACCTTGGAAAGTGTTTGCTGGGGAAGCCTCCTGCACGCAGAAGACAGCACCACTTCTGGTGTAAGAAAATGAACAGCGAAACAGCAAGAGCCCAGTTTATAACAGCCTTCAGATCCATGGCAGAAAAATCGGCTTGCTATATGAAGTCCAAACCAGGGAGATTTTAAGAGTGATGAGGGCACTGTTAATGATAATACCAGGACTCAAGGCACAAATGGGAACTGTCACAGTAAACTTGCACATAATGATCTCCTTAGTGATAAGCCAGAGCAAATGATCAGTTTACAACGTCAGCCAAAAACCACAGTCAAGCTGTCCTAAAAAGCCATGTACTCAGTGTGGGCAGAGACCACTGGAGTCAGATAAATGTGACATGGAGCCCCAAACCTAATGCCAACCAACTATGTGACCTCAAGCAGGTTACTTTACTTCTCTGAACCAGTTTCCTTATCTGCAAAATGGAGGTAGAATTAATAGCTGCTTCAGAAGACTTGTAAAAGGACTCCTAGATCGGAATTCAGAACATTTTGAGATTATTGTTGAATAGAAACAACATGAAAAAATTGAGCTTTTTCCTGTTGCTCTAAGATCACCAGAAACATGTTTAGATAGTGACCCCTGTCTTTTACTGCACCATTGAACTGGTTTGAGAATTAGATGGCATTAAACATGTTGCATGCAGTTTCAGGGACCTCTTACTCTCCTCCCCAAGGTCACCATGAACTCTCTAAGGCAGTGCTGTCCAAGAAAAATACAATGGGAGCCACATATATAATTTAAAATTTTCAAGCAGCCATTTAAAAAAAGTATAAAACAAAGACAATTAATTTTTATAATACATTTTATTTAACCCAGTTTATTTAACCCAATATATCTAAAATATTATTTCAACATGTAATCAATATAGAAATTTGAGATTTTAAAATATTTTTTGTACTTAGTCTTCAAAACCCAGTGTGTATGTTGTACTTACAGCACATCCCAATTTGCTTTAGCTTCATTTCAAGTGCTCAGTAGCCACATGTGGCTAATGGCTGCAACATTGGACCACCCAGTAAACTCCTGGACTCCAACCCCAGAGATTCCGATTCAGCAAGCTGACATTGTATCAGCACCCCAAGGTGACCTTAATACACACTTAGATTGAGAATTAAATTTAATGTACTATCAAGTGATGTAGGTACTTGAAATATTTTAAAATCTATTCATACTCTGCCATCTCCTGTTGAAGAAATTAATGAGAAGTAAATGCAAGAGCTGTGCCTGGACACGGAAAGCAGAAGGAAGGGCAGAAGAAAGAAAGAGGCATGGAAGAGATGAAGTAGCCATTCTGGCCTAGATAACTAACAGGCAGAACCATCCAATACTTAGGAAGCGGGAATGAGTTGTGTCCTTGGGTAACAGGCCAAATTCCCATTCTGTAACCCAGTGAGCCCACTCGGGAAAGGCAGAGGGAAGTGAGTGGGAAAGGGAAATAAAGGCTTGACCTCTGGGACAGCTGATATTGACCTTGGGGCTCAGAGAGGGTGAGAAATCAGGAGAACTTGGAGGAGAAAGAAAACTGAGCTGTGGACCAATGGCAGAGTCCAGGTCACAAGGCAGGGCCATGTGGCAGGGAGTGGAAGGAAGGCTGGCTGAGGAAATTTCCATGGTCAGAGACCAGGTTACATTGCATTCACATTCAAAGTACCTGTGGAACAGGTTTGCTGGGAGGCTGAAGACCGAAACTGGGGGTGAAGAAGAAAGGAAGTGATGGTCTGGGACTAGTGCTGAAGAGCAGATTTTGCTCACCTCTCCCCAAACTCTGTGGTCAGTGATGCCAGGTTAGTAGCTGGAATTCAGCCACGGAGGGAATATGTATATCATGGAAATCAGCAAAGGGGCACAAACAAATTCAAGCCGTCTGTTCTTTGTATCCATAAGAGAAAAAGATTTTTTTTTTAATTTTTAAAGTAAGGACTTGTTTTCTAAAACATAATAATTTTAAACTAAACAGAGCTTTGCTTCCCTAGGAAAGCAGAGAAGTAAGAAAATGAGGGCAGACTTGGTTCAGGGTAAAAGTAAAAAGAATGTGACCTGGAATACCAGCAAATAGGGTGGGGGGGGAAAGGGAGAGGGAGAGGGAGAGGGAGAGGGAGAGGGAGAGGGAGAGGGAGAGGGAGAGGGAGAGGGAGAGGGAGAGGGAGAGGGAGAGGGAGAGGGAGAGGGAGAGGGAGAGGGAGAGGGAGAGGGAGAGGGAGAGGGAGAGGGAGAGGGAGAGGGAGAGGGAGAGGGAGAGGGAGAGGGAGAGGGAGAGGGAGAGGGAGAGGGAGAGGGAGAGGGAGAGGGAGAGGGAGAGGGAGAGGGAGAGGGAGAGGGAGAGGGAGAGGGAGAGGGAGAGGGAGAGGGAGAGGGAGAGGGAGAGGGAGAGGGAGAGGGAGAGGGAATGACTTGCCCAGGGCTACCTGTTAAGTTAAGCAGCACATTCAGACTTGTAGCCCTAAGAGCTTACCTCCCAAATGTAGTTGGTTTGCATCACTTACCTCTCCCTTACCTCCTTATTCTACCTTCCAAATTCCCTAGAATTAAAATAGCTATTTCCATGTGAGGATAGATTCTGGGAAAGGTATGAATGAAGGAGTCCCAAGTCTCTGAAAGAGAAAGCCTCCTTCAGCCCTTCATTTGTAGCCAAGGAGAGTATTAAGCAAGAAACCCAACACGGGTTTGTTTGGGATTTGACCTCTTGTGTTGCTAAGTATTTTTATTCAGTTTTAGCTTGAAAACTGATAATCAGAGAATATCAAAATTCCCATCTCATTTTCCTATCATGAAACTCCTCCTGTGCCTGGGGACAGCAACTTATTAGGTATGTAGTTCAAGCTATTCTGGATTAAATGAAAGGAAGAATATCTGCTTGAGGCACAGAGATCAAATACCCATGAGACATAGCTGTTTTTCTAGCCATAAGAGAAATAAAGTCACCACCAATCTCTTCAATGACATATACAATTTACAAAGTGCTTTGCACGTGTCTTATTAAATAATAACCTGAAGTCAACATTAGCATGGTGTGCCTTTTGCACAAGACATCACACACTCAGAGACATTAAATAATTGGAAGAGCTGGCTTCCAACTTAAGGACTTGGATTGCCTACTTCATGTTTCCCCAGTGAACATTCTGCCCAGGCCAACCACTCCATGCCCATTCACAGAAAGCCTTACCTGTAATTCTCCCCAGCTTCCCATTGAACTCCTTTCCAACAAACCCGGATATGTGGGCTCCTAGACTTACTCCAATCATGTAAATGTTGTCAAGGGAAGCTCCTTTTACCTGGAATTTCAAGAGGTCCATCATTATAAATTGTGGGGGCCAAGGAGTTGAAAACATTTGGAGAATTGGAGAAACACATCTAAGCACCTCATCTCCATTATCTCAAGTGTCACAACACCTCTGTAAAGTAAATTCTATTCTTTTGATTATACAGATGAGGAAACTGGGGACCAGAGTTGAAGTGATCTACCCAAGGTCAGGCAGTGGGAAGGGGTCAGGGTAATATTCAAACTAGTCTGTCAACTCAAACCTATGACTTAATCTTTATATGCCATGGTGTCTCCATTCATGCTTCTTCTAAAAAGCAAGACAAGGCATCTTCAAAACCTTCTCAGTTGGGGAAAAGGGCAACAATACTTGACGAACTTTTTTAATCTTCATGCTGGATCAATTAAATAAATTCACCATGGAGAGGGAAGGAAAGAAAGTAGGGTGGGAGTGGATCACATTGACCATAGTAGCTGGGACAGCCAGTCCCATCATTTGACTATTTACTTTCCCAGGGCTGTGACTTAGGTGGGGAATTCTAATAAAACTTATGCCACTGCTAAACACAGTGACTCACTCTAAAATAGTCCCAGTATCAAGTCACTTTTTTTTTCATAAAGGAGCAATCCATGAGATCACTAAATAAAATTTAAGACTTATTTAATGTTTGTAAGTCTTCTAAAGGCATAAATCATACATACACGATGTTTTCTCATCAGATCACGTGTATCAGTTTTGGTTTTGGACAATCTGCTAGCTAAAATTTGACATTTCTAGGAAAAGGAACAGCTATAGAAGTTAAGGAAGCTCTAGTCATTGAAGCCCAGAAACCCCTAGACAGAACATTTCCTACCCACAGGACACCTTTATGTGAGTTAGGAAGATATGCCCCTTCCTCAGGACACTGCTGTCATTGGGCGGAAAATTATCTTAATAAACTTATAAATGTACAATGTCAACAATGGCAATGTTGCTCCCTTAGATGGGTGCTTTGTGCAACGAACAACCTACACAACCATACATGTGGCCTTACCTCCAGCCCTTCCCTCCACCTCCCCTGAGGCTTATTTGGATCTGCAAAATAGTCCCCCTGTTCACTGCAGATATTCCTTGGCTTTAACTCTTGAAATAATGGGCCAGTTTCAATTTAGCCCTGAGTCATCTAAGAGAATTCTCCCTTACCAACATTTGGTCGATAAATTTCTTCAAGATTGTTGCTACTTTCCTGGTCTTACTAGAAGCATAATTGTATAATACAGTTGTAGCTCCTCGATTCCAATCAACAACAACCACGTTCATGTCCTCTACAGAGAGCAAACCCTCTACTAAGTCCCTTATCCAAACTGGAGGGGAGCCTGTTGGCCTAAATCCATGGATAATGAAGGTGGTTTTCTTGGTCACATTCAAGTTCCCCAAAGTTGTGGAGTTGATGACTTGTGCGCAGGTCTGGTTTCTCTCTGTGTAGAGCATCAACTTCACACTTAGATCCGTACCAACCACTGCACTGTGAAAGCTCAGTCTGGTGAATGAAGGACATGTTTCATCTGTATCTGAAAATAAAAATTAGACGGCATCGTGACAATTCCTTACTTAGTTGGGCATCAAGTCCTACACTTATTGTAGTTCTATGTGCCTTACAGCACCTCGCAAGAGGCTAGATCTAGTTCCATAAAAATGCTAAGTCATACATGATTCAAAGTTCATACATAGTGACTTTTTCACCAGAAAAACCATCTTTTCCAAATTCTACCTCCTTCAAAGTCTAACCCCAAAAGTCACCCAGCTATAAGTACTCTGCCTCATCACAGAACTCCCCAAACCCCTTTATGGATCTCATTGAAAGCACAATGAAAATGCTTTCAGGGGTGTATTATAGGTATTTATGTACATGTATGTCTATCCTGCTAGACTGTAGTCTCCTTGGAATGGCGTCTTATAATCTTGTGTAGCCCTCACTGATCCCAGCACACAGTAGAGGACTCAATAACTGAAGCTGCATGGGCCAAGTGCCTTGTCTAGAGCACCTGCCTAAGACAGCAGTGGAGAACATGATGTGTCTTGCCACGAGCCCAGTAGCATCTAAAACTGTTGACCGCAGTGGCGTTTTTGGACCCTCTCCTTTGCTTCTCAAAGCACCACCTTCAAGCATTCATCCTGCTGAGTAGGCTGTAAGGATGGCCTTAGAAGAAAAGTTAGGGATGGGGAGGGGAATAGCATAGATGAACCTGAAGCATCTTGTCATGGCAGAAAGCAAGGGAGTGTTTAAAAACATGTCACAAGGTTACAGGAGTCAACTTGAAGGGGCTTCCACTCTCCAGATCTGGGATAATTTGAGCACAAAATAATTAAGGGCACTAATGAAGTATGGGCCTTTGGAAAAAATTAGGAATCCATGATTCCATACAAATAAACAAAGAAAGGGGAAGGGGACTCTTACTTCCAGTATAATGCTGAATGCCCACTGCTAAGTGTGGAGTGAATGCTGGAGGTGATTATAATCATTTTGCAACCATCAAATTAAAGATTGCTTAGGCAAGAATCATCAATGGATGCTCAACTGAGTGGGGGTGCGTTTGAGGAGGAGCATATGTGTGTGGCCTTAAACTGTCTCCCACAGAGGAAGCAAGACGGCGGCGCAGGGAACAGCTGCCCCCGCCGCCTGCAACCACATCAAAATTACAACTAACTACGGAACAACGAGCACTCAGAGCCTCCTGACATCTGGTGGAACAGAAGCCCCACAACCAGGGAGCTGAAGAAGCATCGAGACCGTTAGGAGGGGCGGAGACGCGGGCAGATCGGGGCTGAATTGGAGACGGGGCCCCAGGCCCACAGCCGGTGCCACGGGTTAAACCCAGGAGGACATCTCGGCAGTGGAGGTATCCCCGAGGAGTGAGGGGTCCCAGCCCCACAGCAGGCCCCCAGCCCAGGACTCCAGGGCTGAGAAGAGACGTCCCCACAACTTCGGGCTGTGAAAACCAGCGGGGACTGTCGCTGAGGAGTGAGTGAAGTTCCAAAATAGAAATAGCAGAAGCTCAAACAGACAGTTAAAAATTGAAATCTCCCACCCTAGAAAATAGTGATCCCTAAACTCACATATTCCTCCTTTTATTCTACACTGTCAAGTAGCACACGCAGTGAGGCATGCTCACAATATACTACCTTTATTTTTCTTCCCCACCCAGCTTTATTGAGATATAATTGACAAATAACATTTGTACGTTTAAGGTGCACAACGTGATAATTTGATGTATATATATTGTGAAATGGTTACCACAATAAAGTTCTTTGTTAACACATCCTTCACCTCACATAGTTATCTTTTTGTGTGTGTGGCGATAAGATTTAAGATGTAGTATCTTAGCAAATTTCAAGTATACAATCCAGTATTGTCACCTATGGACACTACTCTGTGCATTAGCGTCAGAACTTACTCATCTATGTGAACGTGTTCTCCACCTGTTGGCCCCTTTCATTTTTCTCTTCCTGTGACTTGTATGCTCCTGGAGCACATGGACTGAAACTTGTCTGGTGCTTGTAGAGCCAGCCCCAGAGTAAATAACTGTTTAGTCACTCTATGGAACAGGTGTCATAGGGTAGATAGGGATGAGCCTCTCGGTTTTGTTCCTGGTTGTGCAACCGACTCACCAGGTAGCCTGGGGAAATTAGGTCATCTTTCACTTGCCATCAACCTGCCCAGGAGATGAATGCTGTGGAGATAATTATGAATGAGTTCACCCTGAGGAAGATAGAGATCCCTTCCCAAAGAAGGGAACTGTTTGTTATGTCTGTTTGTTTTGAGCCAAATGAGCAACATTAAGTCAGTGTATCAAAAGTCACATATCTGAGTCCTTGGAAGGCTCAGAAAAGACTAGTGAATTTGGGCCCAAGCTATTCTTTAGCAGCAACTGCCAACTTTCATGTCTATGCAATGGCTTGACTAACCTCCTTGACCTGCCGAGTCTTTACTAGAAGTCCTTAAAAATGAAAAGTTAGTGAAAGGCAAAAAGAGCAGTACAAATGAATTCTTATTTTTCATTTCATAGAACCACTCTGATTTCATATATCTTTAAATGTCGTAGTTATTTTTATAACGGCATTGTGCTCTGAAAAAGCCCATTGCAAGTACTGAGTGAAAAACAGATTTCCTAGTTCCTCTGTTCAGTACTAAATACTACAACAGCTTTACATATACTATCTCCCATCCTTAGTGGAAATGTACAGCCATTCAACAAGAGTCTGTTCTATCTGAGGTTCTGTGTCAGGTGGCATTTCCAAGGGAGAGTCAGGCATTAATGAAATAAAACAGTCCTAGCCAGGTGGCTCAGTTGGTTGGAGTGTCATCCCTATGCGCCAGGGTTGCAGGTTCAATCCCTGGTCAGGGTATGTACAAGAATCAACCAGTGAATGCATAAATAAGTGGAACAACAAATCTCTCCTCTCTCTCTCTCTCTCTCAAATTTAAGAAAAAGAGAGAGAAAAGATACCAGCAAGTATAAAACTGCAACCTGTGATATACACCATATAACAGAGATATGGTGTAAAATGAGAATCTAAATAGGGAGCATGGTCTGTTCAGGGAATCAGAAATGTTTTCTTATCACCTGGAAATAATGTATTTAAATATCAATGGGGCACTTATTTTGCAAAGTATAACAGCATTACACTGAGGGACAAATTCAAGTTCCCCAAGCTATTAAGTTTTAGTTTCGTAGATTTTTACTTTTGATTACCTGCACTTCATGTTTCAGGAATTATACCCTTTTTCATTATGTGGTTTTTTTTGCCTTTCCTTCTACCAAATGACAGTGAAGCGGTAAGTTGGCTTTTTCTTTTCATTAGCATTCGCCTAGCATGTTTTTATTCTCTTAAAACTGTTGAAACCCTTTAAGAGGTCTTACGTAGAGCATCTAGCTAGGTTTATTTTATGACCCAATCCGAGAGCCTTTTTTAAAAAAAATAGATGATTTCAGATTTATCGGCATAACAGATACAACTGGTGTAAAGGCCAAAGAAATGCCTTACTCTAACCTGCCTTTGAGAGAACCTTCTTCAGGGAGCACAGCTAAGTTTACTGTGCCTCCAGCTGCCCCACATTCACACCGAAGCCGTCACTCCACAGGCTGCTCCCAGACAATGGCCCCTGTGGGGACTGGAGCCAGGCCACGCAGGCCATGCCTGCCTCATGGAGGGTTCCAGTAACAGGCAACTACGGCTCCGGGGACCCCCGTCAGCCCGGCTGAAATATTCTCAGAACTGCGCTGAGCGCATCCTTGCCCATCCTATGGCCCTTCCCCGCTCCCTTCTCAGGCGCCAGGCCTGCGTGGTGGTGGGGAGGCTCTCCACAGGCGCCTTCCCCGCTCCTTTATCCCACAGCGGATCCTGTGCGTGTCCAGTCCCATCCTGGTTTCTGCTTCCTGGAGGACCCACCTGGCACAACTGCACTTCACCCTGTAGCGCTGGATTTTCTCACGTTGTGCTTTCTTGGTTTCTATAGCTATCTTTTGCTATATGGATTGCCCCATCTCTCTTCGTTGTTTTCGTTTATGTATTCTTTCTCATACTGGGAAGTTTATAGCCTGCTTTGATTCTTTTGGTGTTAACCTTTATAACTTTATATGAAATATTTACATCTCAGTTCCATGGGACATAAATGTATGGACTGTAGGCCACAAGTAGACTACATGCAGAGTTGCCCCAGACTTAGGTATATTTATTCAGACTTAGTTATCCACCAATGTGAATCCCTAGCAAGGATTCTGAGGGCATCAGGAAACTGTATCTCAGACTGTTGTGGAGCAGATTGCTGACTTCTGCCATATGGCCTGCCGCTGACCTTTGTGAAACAGTTTACTTCCTTACTCCGCTCCAGTCCTTGCGCTAGTAGCTTGAGACAGTGCCTAGTGACCCTCTGTTACACATGGTGAGGGCATTAGCACGCTCAATGCTTCTCCCCACTGACCTGACTCCTACCTCCCGATTTTTCCTAGTTACAAAATTATTTTTAGTTCATCTAGTGATTCCTTTTCTAGTTTAAAATAAAGATTTAAGCCTCCGTAGTGGTGTATCAGTCACAGAGTCCTTGTTCTATTGATTATACCTGTTCTATCCCCTCGTCTCCTACCAGGAAAGATGAGGAAAGTGAGGCACTCATCGCCTCTCACACTCTCCTCGAGGCCTTCCTCAGCCACACACACACACACACACACACAAATACATGGTTTTTGTTCCCATGGTCAAAATAGTCACTCATTATTTGTGGATTCCATATTTGTGAATGCACCTACTCGCTAAAATTTACTTGTAACCCTGAAAATCAATACTCGAGGTGCTTTTCTAGTTATTCATGGATGTGTAAAGAGTGGCAAAACTTTGAGTTGCCCCACACGTCCACTCTCAGCTGAGGTCGAATGCCACAACACTGCTTTCTCCCTTCAACTCTCATAAAAAATACCTTTTCACTGTCTGTTTACTGCCACGTGGGTTTGTGTGTGTGTGTGTGTGTGTGTGTGTGTGTGTGTGTTGTTTTTTATATTTTTGCTTCTTGTGCTTTTTCTGACTGATTTTCCTGTTTAAAATGGCCCCACAGGAGAGTCCTTACATGCTCTCTGGTGTTCTTAAATTGAAGAAGGCAGTGCTGTGCCTTACGGAGAAAATAAAGGTTACACAAGCTTTATTCAGGCATGAGTTACAGTGCTGTTGGCTACGAGACCAATGTTAATAAATCAAAATATATATGTATTGACTGGTCAACAAAAATGTAACCAGAAGCTCTTGGGAACCTACCCCTATATTTGCTAATCCAGCATTTACAGTGACCTTGTAGAACATAACTATCATGAATAATGAGAATGAACTATGTATAAAAATTATCTTCGGGAACCATAGGTCCTGGTTATGCAGTTTTAGTTCTGCAGAGTAGTGGATCATTGTTTACAGTGAGTCCCTTTCCTAGGCTTCTCCATTCGCCCCTGGGTGAAAAGCTCTTGCTGTCTTTTCAAGAAGGGCTAATATTGAATAATATATTTCCTAAGTTCATTCATATCTGTAGATGAATTCCTTGGCCTGAATGATGACCTGACTTTGAACAATATTCTGTCCCCCAGGATTTATAGATATTATTCTACTTCGTTCTTGTATTAAATTCCCCTTCAGAGAACATTTCACCTTACTTCAGAGAATGTCACTTCCTTTTCTCATATCACATGACTGAAGCGTTCTTTCCTTTTTCTGACATAACCTCCTGCTCTAGCGTAGAAGCTCCAAGATAACTGACCCAGTTTCTGTTTACCCATTGCTGTATTCCCAGTGCCAGGAACAGGGGCTGGCTCAGAGTTGGCATCAATGAATGTTTTCTGAATAAATAAATATCAACCTGTTAACACAAAGATTGTATGATGTAATGTTTATAAAATAAATGGAGCATGAAATGGCACATGCACTATGACAAACTATGTAAAATACATCTGCAAAAAAATATCTATCTGCAGATGACAAGGCCTAGGAATAATATGCAAACAAAAATGGGTCATGCATCCCATGTTCTTAGTTTAAAATTGCCTTTGATTATTAACTTTTTCCTCTCAGAATTAATTACATTTTAAGGAAACATTAAATTTACCTTACTTTGGGCCATGTTGATACCCTTATAATTAGCAAATTATTAATAACAGAAATGGAGCAAAGGAAAGGCCAGACATTATAGGCACGTCCCCTGCAAAACATTGGGGGAAGGGGCCTGAACAAGGGGAAGATAGGCGCATGCCCGGTAAAGTTGAGGGGTGGGGACTAACAAAGTTGCTTGCTGTCAATCACACCTGGGAACAAAGGTCATTGGCCAGAATGGGCGTGGCCACCGCAGGTGTGTGGAAATTTGGGATATTTAATCCCCTAAACAAAGGAATTTGCTCTTTTGTGCTTTTGGTACCCTTGGGACTCTTGGTGCTTAGGCCTTGAGGCCCAAGGCCATGTGGGTCCCCCACATAATGGACTAATGGACTATAAGTAGCCTGATGCTGAACTGGAACCAGCTCCGACATGGAAAGGAAACTCTGGACACTGGTTTTGCTGCTAGCTTTACTGAAACCCCAGCTACAGTCCTATGACTGGACTAAGGGAAATGGGACTTTAGAAACCCAGGGATGTAATTCCATGAAAGTAAAGCTTTCTACCATATCTCATCCTCCTGTGGGGACCTCTGGAAATGTTTATGCCAGCAGTACTCCAAGAATCCCACTTCCACAGATAACAATGTTACAAATTAGTTAAACTCCTTGAGGGCAGGTACTATGTTGTTTTTTTGTCCAGTTTTCCCAGTACCTTCCATAGGAACTTGTCTTGTTGGATCCTAAATCCTCAGGCAATTTGGAGAGCATGCAAGCACTAGATATTTGTGAATAGCAAATTTGTTAAATTATTTCACCCTCATAAATATAGTTTTTAAGTTCTACTTTAAGTTGGTATTACTAAAATGATTAACTATTTGTATGCCTTCAGAAAGCTAACCTTTTTGGTTATTTTTTTGTTTTGTTACAAAGTCAAGTTTGTTCAGGGGTAGCGTTCACAGAGCCAGAGTAACCACAGAACATGCTAAACTGGTTTCTACAGCTTAACCTCTTCTATTAGAGTTTATGTGAAACAGGAGAAACTTTGCCTTTCCTTTTCAGACTATTTGAAATTCAATTACTCTGAAATACCATTGCCTGTTGACAAGTGGAAAATTACAATGGGATGGGTGATGTCTCCTATCCAATGAGGAATTCAGACTCCTATGTAGAATAGGCCTGATTATCATTTATTGCCTTCCCTCTGTTATGTTAAAAGAAACATATCCAAGTAGGGTATCAGGGAAGTCTGGCCATAATATCTTCAAAGATAACATAGATGTGCCTGAGATGCTCTGTTATAATCAAATGCATGGTCACCCATGAGCCAAATCCAACCATGCCCATGTGTGCATTGTCCATGGCTGCTTTCCTGCCCATAAGACAGAGTTGAGGGACCAATGGCTCACAAAGCTGAAAATATTTACTTTCTGTCTCTTTACAAAAATGACCTAATGTCTTTTACAAAAACACAACATGATTTTACAAAGAGCAGGGGTTTTGGAGTCAGACCTAGGTCTGAGGTCCAACTCCATTGCCTACTAGCTATGTGACCTCTGGTAATGAAATTACCTAACCACTCTGGGCCTCAGTTTCCTATGTGTAAAATTATCATAATAGTGGCTATTTGTTAGTAGTGCTTCCAGAGGCAAACTGAGCCTGAAGCAAAAGAAAAGCACTATATATATGTTTTTGATGATGTTAATGATAAACTGGGTTCATAGTACTGATCTCATAGAGTTGTTATGAAGACTAAATGAAATAACACAAGTAAAATTACTTAGGATGAGACTTGAATTAAAGTAAGTGCTCAATAAGTATTAATTCCTTTCCTTCCATCATTTTGGAAGGATTTTGGAAAAAAGGAAATTTTATTGGCCAGAATACAGGTGGCTGTGCTTCACCCTGGCCATAGGACTGGATTTGGTTCTGGCTCTTTCATTAACAAGGTAAAACAAATAGTCTATTTAAGGCATCAGTTTTCTCACATTAAAATGAGAGGTTGGTTCCTCATTCCTTAGAGGCTTAGCTAATCTCTGGCATTCCTTTTGGACACAAAATTCTAAGATCCAAAAGCTAGTGATTTGAAAAGACAAGAGGCATCTACTCAGGAAAACAAATTTCCAGGGCAGTCTTATAACCAAAGACAACCCAAATCTGAAAAAATATAGGAAGGTCCTGGCCAGATAGCTCAGTTGGTTAGAGCATCATCCTGATAAGCCAAGGTTTCAGGTTCAATCCCAGGTCAGGGCACACACAAGAAACAACTAATGAATACATGAATGATGAATGCAGGAATGATGGGTGGAGCAACAGGTCTTTCTCTCTCTCTGCTAATTAAATATCTTCAGTTAACAAACATGGTTCCATATGCTACAATAAGGATAAATCTTAAAAACATTTTGATAAGTGAAAGAAATCGGTCACACACATACAAAAAACACATATTATGTGATTCCATTCATATGAAATGTTTAGAATAGTTAAATCTATAGAGACAAGAAACAAACTAGTGGTTACATAGGGCTTGAGTTTGGGGAGAGATAGGCAGGTTGGGGTGCAATAGCTAAAGGGTACTGGGTTCCTTTCTGAGGTTATAAAAATGTTTGGCTCTGGCTGGGTAGCTCAGATGGTTAGGGCATCATCCCCATACACTAAGGTTGCAGGTTTGATCACCAGTCAGGGCACACGCAGGTATCAACAAATGAATGCATAAATAAGTGGAACAACAAATCCATGTCTCTCTCTCTCTCTCCCTTCCTCTCTTCTCTACAAGCAATAAAATAAAATAAATTTTTAAATGTTCTAAAATTGACTGGTGATATTTGCACACATCTGTGCATACACAAAAAAACATTGAATTGTACACTTTAAATGGGTGAATTACATGGTATGTGAATTATATTTCAATAAAACTAAAAAAAATTGTTCCTATAATTTCATAGTTTCATGGAAAGACCAGGTGAAAAGATGAAGTCTTTTGAAGGTGGCTGCAAAGAAGCTTTACTTTTTCTGTCCAAATCAAAACAGGCTCTCAGCATCAACCTATGATCCAGGAGATCTCGGTTTGATTCCGGGTCAAGGCACATGCCCAGGGCTGCAGGCTCGATCCCCAGTAGGGGACGTGCAGGAGGCAGCCAGAGATCAATGACTCTCTCATCATTGATGTTTCTATCTCTCTCTCTCCCTTCCTCTCTTTGAAATTAATAAAGACATATTTAAAAAAACAAGAACAAACAGGCTCTCAGTTTTCCAATTTGTTTTCTTTCTCCTCAGAGACTGAGGTTGGTGGACTTCCGTTTCTATCACTAAAGGTTAAATTAAGCACTCCACCATGGTCACTCTGTGGGCAGGAAGAGGGTTTGTACCTAACAATGTGCAAAATAAACTACTACTCTTATTCTCAGGCTCAGCGACTAAATATAACTGTTACTTTGTTCTCCCTTTGCCAGAGATAGAAAATTGGGTTGGAGAGACGAAATGCCCTCTTGATTGGAAGGACATTTCTGCTTTCAACCACCAGCTCTATTTCTCTAGAAGACAACCCAGAACAGAGACACATGTGTCCCTAGACTGACTTATTTCATGAGTCCCCGTTAGATAGTCCCTGAGATACGATTAAACACTGACAATTCTGGGTGAACCTGTCAAAGGATCCTTTGCTCTGTCTTCACAAGATACACCATCCTGCAACTAAGCCCAGCTGCCCATTCTGTCACAGTGTCACACTCAGCTTTTAGCTTAAACCTGCTTTTGGAGGAACTGATAACATCCCTCACATTTCTGACTGGGGGAAAACATCTACAGAAAGAGGAAACACCTCATTCACATTAAAAAAGATGTTGGAGTTGTGGACAGAAGTAACCCACTGATGAATCGTGAGTGTGCGCAAGAGAGAAAGTCCTGACGTTCTGTGAGTCAATAAGCAGAGGCAGGGTCATATTATACGGCTCCATATGGCTGAGTCAGGCTATTAAAACTGAAAGTATCAGTTTCTTTCAGACCCACACTGGTGACATTTAGTCCACTAACTTCCAAACCCAAGTGACAGCCATGAAATTCCACCTAATTTAACCCCGCTGCACGGCACCCAGACGGAAGTAAAGCAGCCAGGGCCCTGACTCATACTTCTTTTATTTCAAGTGTTGTGTTCCAAGGCGTGCTCAAGCTAGCTGTCATTTCCTCCCACCCCCAAACATGACGCAGATGTGTGTTAACAACTTCTTTAAAACAGAAGTCCAAGGTCAGGTACACCAGCTCAGTGCGGCCTGTGTGTCCCTAGACTGACTTATTTCATGAGTCTCAGACAGCCCCTGAGATACGACTAAGCACTGACAACTCTGGGTGAACCTGCCAAAGGATCCTTTGCTCTGTCTTCACAAGATACACCATCCTGCAACTAAGCCCAGCTGCCCATTCTGTCACAGTGTCACACTCAGTTTGACCAAGGCTGAGAGATGCTTGGTGCAGTCCGCTGCGTGCTGGGAGCGAGCGCAGGCCAGCGTCGGGCACAGGCTGACCACGCTGGTAGATGGAGCCGGGATGTTTCCAGTAACCCACCCTGAGCGCACTGTTATGCTTGCCTGACAACACTTTTCTGAAGGAATTTCCCAATGTCCCAGAAATAAAAATCTCTTTAGGCAAGAAAGTTTGCCTTGGAGAAATTAGAAAATGAGTCGGATTCCTTTTTTTTTTAAAGAGGTTAGAAGGGGGAGGTGACATGTCTCTGCCATGAAATTCTAGTTAATTTTTTAAATATGAAAAGTAACTCAATGTATATTTTTATGCAGAGGACCACCCGAATTCAATATTAAAAACCTGGCCTGAGCTAGATTGGGAAGGGTTCAGAGCTGACCGGGGAAGAGCTCTTGTTTCTCCCCAGCCCCCCTCCCCCGGGGCAGAGACGGGCAGGAAGCTTTGGGCAAAATGCCCTCTTGGTTGGGAAGATATCTCGGCTGTAACCCCAGGCTTATATTTCTTTAAGACACAGCTTAGAAACAAATCAGATGCCAGGTTTCTCCGCTTTCATCTCTTAATCATGTGCGAAGTATGCGTATTCACACCCACTCCCTCACTCACCTCTGTGTTAGAGAAGGATGAGTCACACATGCAGAATTATAAATCGTTTGGAGAGGATTTATAGTATCCTAGAAAATAACTCTCTGTGTTTGGCACTAAGTTGTTTTCTCTAGGAAAATGTCTACCTAACTTTATGCAAGTTACCATAGGCCAAAATACTGATGACAGAGTAACTTTAAAAAATACTTATGACAACAGCCTTAATTTAAAACAATATTTATCAGTCTGTGTTCCTTGAGCCACCTGTTGCTGAAAACCCTTGAGGGTTTATTAAAAATGCATATTCCAGGATCTCACAACAGACCCCCTGAGTCTGGATCTCTGGGGGTAGAGTCTCCATGTTTTTAATGAATTTTCCAGGTGATTCTGGTATGCACTAGAGTTTGCCTTGTACACTGGTAAGATTATGGTAAACATTCCCATCATGATTTCACAGAGGTTGGAACAACAAAACAAAAATCGCCCAAAGTGAATGACTTGTAACCTTAGGATTTCTGAATCACATCCTAACACTTGCTGATTTTTGGACTGCAAGGAAAACAAAGCAAAAGCAAAAAGTGATTAATAATTTCTGCTTTCGGATGCATGTTGTTTAATACCCTCCCCCATGAAAGTTCCAAGTTCAAGACTTCTCAGTATCTAGATTTAGCTTACAGGCATAATTAAGTTTTTCCCTTCTAGCTACAGAAGTTTATTGAGGTGTGCACTCTGTCTGCTCAGCCTATCATGCAGCAGTGAGTCTTCTAGAATAAATTCAAAAGAAGACTTTACTAATGAGGAAACATTACGTATAAAGGCAAGTCACAAAACAATTAAGTTGTTGCTTTGTAAATAGAGATCTATAAGGGGAGACTGGAAGAAGGAACCACACATCATTAGGTTTTTGTGTTACGGTTAGTCTCCTCTCTGCTCAAGCTACTCTTACATTTATGTTCATTTTTAAAACAAAACAAAAAATGATAAACAAACTTTAAAATGTTGACTTCTCGGTTAAAATATCACCACTAGTAAAATTTTAACTTACTATTAAATCAGCTTCAAAAGTACAAAGTAAGCCCTGGCCAGGTAGCTCAGTTGGTTAGAGCCTTGTCCCAATACACCAAGGTTGCAGGTTTGATACCGGCTCAGGGCATATACAAGAATCAGCCAATGAACGCGCGAATGAGTGGAACAACAAATAGATACTTCCCTCTCTCTCTCCCCCTCTCTCTAAAATTAATTTTAAAAAATAAATTTAAAAAAGCTCAAAAACTAAGAAAAAATTATTTCTTGACCCAGCAATTTCACTAGCACTATATCTGAAAAAACCAAAAACACTAATTCAAAAGACTATATGCACCGCTAAGCTTCAGAATTATTTTAAAGGCTACCTTTTTTAAAAAGCAGATGTACCATACTTGATCCATTCCTTTATGTAGGTACACTTCTGCTGTATCTAGTTTCAAGTTTTTCTAAAGAACAGAATCATCTTTATATAGAAGTTCTTTTTCTTTTAAAAGATATTTCTCTAGAATAAATTCCCAGCAATGGTCTTGCTACTTCAAAGGGCGTGAACATTTTTAGGGGTCCTAATATATAACATATTGTCCTTCAAAACAATTGTACCACATTACCATAACCTATGTGAAAAAGAAATGGGTTCCTAAAAAGACTGAGAGGTGTTGAATTTTTTAAAAAGCTTTTCACGTCATTTATGTTACTGTTTTAATTTTTATTTCTTGATTATGATTAATAATTTTTAAGCTATCAATATGCCAAACACCATTCTAAGGGGTTTACATATATAAAAATTATGTTTTTCTGTAAGAACAATTTAAATAAACCTTTAACACATAAAAGCTATAAAAGCCTACCCTCTATATATCAGGTCTTCTAATAAAATAAAATTTAAAATTCCCAAAAAATAATCTTATTTTATAGAGGTGAAAAGGCACAGAAAAATTTAACTATGAAGAAAAGAACATTCTTTTAAATTTCCAATATATTTAATTTTTGACCCTGAGAAGAAAAAGTTAATCCAAAGGAATAAGAGTTTCTTTTATTACTGAGAAAAAAGTAATTTTTTTCAGAATTAGAAATTTATTTAATCCATATCTTCTTTCTTAAAAATGATTGGATGAAACTTAAAAAGTCCATTAAGGAAGTGGGATGATAAAATACAAAATGACATTAATACCAGTAATATTTTTTAAACAATTAAGGAAATGATTCCACAAATGACCCACCTGATCTCACCAAGCACATCAAACTGATGAAGACGTATAATCTCAGCATATGGAAACGAGCGAGTGTGTTGCATTCACAAGAAGGATTTCCTTCCCAGAGCCTTGGAGTTTCAACTGAGGGCTTTGCCCGGGGAGAGCTCAGATAACTAACCCAGAGGTGTGGTGACAACAGGAAGTTCCCGAGGCACTGCAGGCAGGTCCCAACCCTTTCACCATAGTTGACTCCTCCTCTTTTCAATGAAAGGTCGAGTATGTTTCTACCTTACACAATTTTATGCATATCTTAATGTTATAATACATATTTGCAGAATGACGAGTTGAAAATAGTTTCATTCTTTGTGGGCGGTTTATTAGTCCTTTGGCTTGGTGTGTTGAAATCAAGTGTGATTTCAGATATTTTCCTCTCCTGTTCTTGTGAATGAAACCAACCCAGTCAGTGTTCTGTTGGCCTGTGTATACAAAACTACTTTTTATGTTAGTTCACACACTCATTCCTCATAGGACAGTCTTTAGATTTTATTAAGAGCATTTCATTAAGTCCAATTATATACTTACATTTGCCAAAATATGCTTCAGATTAAAGGAAACCTTTTTATGTTATTATATATCTTTATTTTTATTTCTTCTTATTCAAAGTTCCCATCTAGCTATTAGTTCCTCTCCTCCTCCTCCACCTCCTCCTCCTGTTCTTCCTTCTTGTAAAAGAAAAGTAAATGCAAAGACTTTATAGGGAACTATGCCAGAATCTATCCACCTCAGTGTTGGAAGTAACTAAACGTGTGCTTTATAGCTACAAGGTATTTTAATTCTCTTTCTGGTGGAGAGCTGGTGGAGCTCTTACAACACTACTCAGACTTCTGGTGGTCTGATGAGCTTAAAAATAAAGACAGAAACAATTTAAGAATACATTTTTATCCAAAGCAGCAGGCAAAAGCCACTAGTCACTTAGCACTGTCCATCTGAAGCACGTGTTTATGAGGTAAGAGCATCTCTGATCTAAGTTTATCAGTTCTCAGCACCCCAATTTGCAGGGGATTCCTTACAGGAAATAGATTGTAGCAATGCTTCCCAAGCAATCAGTATATCAGAATTACCTGGGAGAGCTTTAAAAATATTGTGTATATTTCTGTGTCACATCTCAGACTTTCTAGCACTGGTCAACTGAACTGGTTTCAAATCCCACCACTTCCAATCACTAGCTGTGTGTTCTCAACTGTAAAATGGAGATAATAAAATCACACATCTCCCAGGGGTATTATATGGATTAAATGAAAGTTCTTAGCACTGTGTCTACTACCAAGGTAAATGCATTCACCATTTGGTAACTATTGTTTTTACCTAACTGGCCACACAATCCGCACCTTTCCCTTCTCTCGAAAGGTGGGCTACACAATACCAGCAGAGGGATCTGGTGGAGAATCTCTGAGGGATTTTAGGAATGGAGAGCTGTTTACAGCAGTGGTATTTCAGGTTCATGACTTTAGTCAGCACTTTAGTCTATTTTTTGTGTTTTTTCTGCTGCTTGGAGAAGTAAATCAGGGATACGTAAATAGGAAAACCCAACAGGTGACCTGCTAGTGACTTTACTTTTCCACTGCAAAAAGCTTTACTAATTTGGAAACAACTGCCCTTGGGAACAAATGGAGAATTGTTTCCCATTCTCTTAGGAGCCAGTTATGGAATGCATTGCTCCCTGTTGGATCAGTGTCCTTGCCTGATAAATATTTGTTGAGTGCCTATCAGTTTTAGTACCATGCCAAGAGTTTATCTACACACAGCCAATGTACATTTTCCTGGAAACTAGCCAATTATAGGAATAAAAATCATTTCCATGGGGGGCTTTGTGTTACTTTTAACATATTTATGTTACTATTAATAATTTTCCCACTGGTGGGCATAGAAGATTCCCTTAACTTCCTAGTCCATGCTCCCTCCTACCTCCATCATTCAAAACAGCACAAGAATAAATGGGAAACCCATCCCTTCTTTTTTGTGTTAGTGAGAAATTTCAACTATTAAAAAAAAATTTCAAAGGATGAGAGAGGGGAGAGGAAGGGAGGACATGAGAATGGGTGTGACTATAAAGAAGTAGCACAAGAAATCTTTGAGAAGTGGGTTGGTTCTCTCTCTCCTTTTTTTAATCTTCACCCAAGGATATTTTTTTCCATTGCTTTTCAGAGAGAGTGGAAGGGGGGGAGAGAGAGGAAAAAAACCCACATCCATGTGAGAGTGGAAATTGATTGGCTGCTTCTTGCACGACCCCTACTGGGATCGAGCCCGAAACCCAAGCATGTGCCCTGACCAGGAATTGAACCTGCAAACTTTTGGTGCACGGGACAATGCTCAACCAACTGAGCCGCACCAGCCAGGGCTGGCTTTTAAAAAAAAGCCTAAAATCACTTGTGACAGAGAGCAGGGTAGAAAGAAGCAGGCAAGTTTCCAAGAGCAGGAAAAACAGGTATGGAAGTGTGATGGAACCAAGGGGAGGTGTTTTCTAACTCTCATTGGCTTCAGCAGTCAGGAAAGGTGACCTATGCCCCCTCCTGCCCGGGTCTAGGGATCCGAGCTGGTAAATGATTCACTGTAACATCCTTTTGTCTTCTCAGCTGCATGCATGACCCTGCCGTCTCTCAGCTGTGGTCCAAGTTTGGGAGATAAGTCTGTTTCCTTGATTCACATTCTGCAAGGAGATCCGGGTAACTTTCCCCAAATCAATGTGTTTGTTTCATTTATCATCCCTTCATTTATTGAACATTTCTTGAGCTTCCATTTTTAAAAATAATAAGGAAAAAATAGGAGATGACTCCTTCCTCCAAGGACACAGACACATTAATGAGAAGAAGAAGAAGAATAGAAAGATATGGATACACGTTCCATAGGAGAACTGAGGAGGAAGCAGTGAGACGCTGGGATCCACTGGAGGGAGGAGCCACTGGAAAAGCTTCACATAGGAGGTGCGTTTTGATCTGGGTTTCAAAGACTAGGTAGGAGTTTGTGAGGTGAAGGAGGTGGAGGAAAAGTATTCCAGGCTTAAGGAACAGACTTGGAGGCATAAAAGAAGTGTGGAATGAGAGTTTGACATGTATAAGTAGGGAAATGATAAAGTTATTTGAAGACAGGCTGTAAAGAACTTTGTATGTCATGCTTAGGATATTGGGTTTCATCTTCAAGGTAGTGGGAACCTGACTTTTTTCTTGTTCACTTAGTTATATGTTAGGCTGACCGGTCACAAGTATATTCGTGTTTCTGTGTCTGAACGTTGCTGACCAGTCACAAGATAACCAGTGTCTGTACTTACATTAATTTAAGTAATTTAAGGTCTGAAAGCAATGTAGAGTTTTAAAAGAGTGGAGAAGTAGCCAGCTGCATGGGCGAGCTCTGGCTCGAAATAGTTGGTCAGCAAAGTGTTAGTGTTAGTATATTACTATTATGTAATAATACAAATAAATAGAATAAATAATATAATAATATGTAATAAATGACATAAATATATACGGTAATATACTTATGTTAACTTAACATTATTATGTGAATAATTTTGGGGGCTTGTTTATTACAAAACAAGGAAAATATCTGCATACTACTTTTTGGGCCTAAGAAGTATTTTTGTCCTAGAAACCATGACTTCCTTACAAACACTATTAAACAAAATCAATGCAAGCCCAATGCTTTCAGTAACTGCTTGTACTCAGAGTGTTGCACAGAACATCTCGAGGAGAGACTGCTTTAGCAAGGTCACTGGAAGGCAAAGGCAAAATTCTTTTACTTACTAAAAGTTCTAAAAAAAATTGTTGTGAGCATGGGACCATCCCCAAAGAAGTCACTCACACATGTTTGTATCTTTCCACAATGCCAGGTTTTTTAAGGGAGACCTCCCAATAAGCCAATAGAGTCACATGCAGGTTACACATAGAGAGGGGGACCTTAAGTGATAGAAGCGAGCAGAGGGAGCATCGGGCGCTAAGTCCCTGTCACTGGCAGCATCTGCAAGTGGAGAGGCTGGCTTTGGTCTCCAGCCAGTGCCCACAGTGACAGCACAGTTCCAGTGGAGTGGAAGTCCGGCCGGGCTCTGAGCATAACCCCAGGATACAGCCAAACCTGAGCACTGGGTGGTCGGAGCTCTGAGTTCTTATAGCCCACAAGGGGTGGAGGTGCCACTCATATGTGTGTCCAGATGAGTCTTTATCCAAGCGTCCACACTTGTGGTTTCGGGCATTTCAAGCCCACCCCCCTCAAGGGCATTCCCCTTACATCCCATTACCTCAGTCTTGACATAGCACTTGACATAACTCATTGCTGGCAGTGACTCCACATCGGACTGTCAACAAAAATTTCGGGGGATCGAGCAGAGCAATATTTAATGTCCATCAGTACCATGCATTTTAGATTTATTTGAATCTTAAGCTGTTGTTTTAAAATCGTTATTAGAACAAGATTTCTGTTTTTACTTTAACTTAGCTGGTTTCCCAATTGTTTTCATGGGAATTCTGTACTTTCACTAGACAATTATTCCCTGGAGCAGGCACAGAGTTGTCTGTAAGAAGCAACTATAGGAAAAACTCACCCCTGTAATTTGGAAGGTCTATCCTTGTGACTTCTGCCTTGGGCCCCCATCTGGAACTGTTACAGGGAAACCCCGGGGAGGGGCCTCTGGCTGCCTGTCGCTGTATCCAATTCAATGGAGGCAGGGTTGAATCATATAAGGTATTTATTGAGAAGGCTGGCCAACCAAGAAGACATGGAGCATATAAGCATCCAAAACCTGTCTTAGGGAGTGGCCTTGAGGGACAGGGTTATATAGGGCAAACTAAGGCTGCGAATGGAATGTAGCTACGTGCAGCCTGGAAGTCATTCTTTTGATCTTGGTTGTCTGGAGATGTCTTGATAAGTTGATATCTTAACCCACTGTTCACAGCTGCGCCACCTACTTAATTGCTTCAGTCCGGGATCAAGGGGAGTGCAGGGTGCAAAGGTCTAGGAGAAAGAAGCCTAAGGAAAAAAACCTTAAATTCCTGCTTACATAAGTATATGTGTTCTACAATTTTATAAGTAATATAATTATATTTCAGATTAATCTTTAGAAATTATAAGTGCGCCTGTCAGAACCATCATTAACCATTTGAGGGTGAAGGAGACCAAAAGTTTTATCTTTTGGGATAATTGATTTTTAAACTGGTAATTAAGGAAAGACTCAGAAAGAATCTTTGACACTCTCCTCTTTCCTACCTAAGAGATTCAGAGGGAAAGACCTACTCCAGAAAGGGAATCTTAGGATGTTTGCCTTAGTAGCCTAATTTGAATTAGTGTGGTGGATGGGAGGGCATCAAACAGGGGCCTGTTTACTAGATTACCCCATGTCATTGTTTCTGGGTTGCCTAGCAAAAATTTACCTGCCTTGAACATATGTTCAGCTCTTCCTTGACTACCTGTGAATCTCCCATTCTCACTTTTGAAATCTCATATCCCTACCCCCGACTTTTATACTTTGCAAAATGACACATACACACAATTTTACCTCACTGTCTTTGGAATTTTAATGCTTATGTGAATTCCCCATGTGTGTATATTAAAAATTTTACTTTCTCCTGTTAATCTGTCTTTGGTAATCTGATTATTAGCCCAGCTAGAGGAATGTAGAAGGAGGAAAAGGAATCTTTTCTTTTAGCCCCTACAAGGCGTTCCTGCTGTCTAACTCAGCAGGAACTTTTTCACCTGGTGGCATCCTCCTCTTCTGGCTGCACCTCAGTTTCAGCTGCTCCCCAAGATACTTGTCTCCCTTTTTGACATTCTCCCTAGGGCTGTCCAAAGAAAAATTTAGGGTAGCTCGTATTTAAGTCAGACCACTGCTACCAGAACCCCAATGTTTTTCCTTGGGTGTGCCTGCCTGCATGCGCTGGCCCAAAGAAATGCATGAGCAGGAGTTTGCAGTGTAGAAAAAAAGTTTAATATTGAATTGGCCAATGTGGAGATGGGAAGCTATGCTCTAAAGACCTGACTCCCAGATAGCGTGTAGGTTACAGATTATACAGGGCAAAATCACAAAACACTGTGGGTTACTGGAGTTTGGGGTAGTGCTGGGAGCTAATTGGTCCAAGGTAAGGTAAGGGTAATAAATCATTTCTCAGGTCTTGAAGACAGCTCTGAGATCCTTTCAAGCATCCTTCTGGCCAGGGGGAACTGAAATATAACTTAGGTCAAGACGTTACAGTATCTTTAGCTTGCCAGATGTCCAGACCTTATAACTATTACTCAGGTCTCAGCTACTGCATTCTGCTGTCTTGGGGGTTGCTGATTATCTGGGGGAAAGACTAAGTCTTTGAGGGGTATAGAGAGAGACAGGGATATGATTTCTAGAGCTAAGATTTAAAACTAAATTTAATCAAAGTCATAAGGACCCTCAGTTTTACCACTGCAAACAAACTTCCAGAATTTGGTGAAAACCAACCCCGCCTATTTTAGTGATTCAGTAATAACAGAAAACCATAAATCTAATTTATAAATTTACTGTCCTTACTAAATAAGAACAACAGCAATATAAATTTACCTTCCTTAACAACAACAAAAGGCAACAAAACAACTGCAAAAAGACAAAGAGAGATCACCTTGAAAATAGCATAGAAGAGGGACTGGGTAGAAAAGAAGGTGGCTATTTCAGTGGTGTGAGAAATGAGCAGGCCCTGAATGACAGCAGCTCTTTCTTTGGGTTTGGAGAGGGGAAAAGGGGAGGTCTGAGAAAAATGTAGGATGTAGAATTGGCAAGTTTATTAGACATGAGAAGGGAGGACACGTAAGGAAACGTTAAGTACTTAGCTATGCTGGGCCTATGTAAACACATTTAATCAGCCCACAGATCTGAAAAGCAGGTTTGATTAAGCTTAGGTAAGGCCTGGCGCTAGCTATTATGTCACCACATGAGGCAGGCCAAGTCATTTGTAGTTAGTGTGAGCAAATTTTATAATAAAATCTAGGACAAGAAAGAGCTGTACTTGCTTTTGGACAATAGGGCTAAGGTTATTATTAAGACAGATTAAGATCAAAGTTACATTATAAGGAGGACACGTTTTTCTTGAGTGGCAGAGAAGTTGGTTCACAGAAGGAAATCAATCTTCAGGGTGGTGAATTATGTTAGATTTTAGGTACATTAGGATGAAACCAACATCTCATCTATGGCCTCCTTCCCCTTTCCATCAGATGGCCCACAACTCCATTCCGACATGGGTCAGCAAAAAAGAGAGTTGAGGGGAAGTCTTTTAACACTCCGAGAATGAAGACAAAGGAAGTATTTGCAAGACTAAGGACTGGGCTAGGGGGCTGGGTCTACACTGTTCGTGGAGGGGAAGCAGAGTTTGAGGAAGATGGGGGTTGGGGCTTGGAAAGGCTTTGAGGAGAGGATCTCAGCCAGAGGAGCACAAGCATCTTTTTGGAAGCCTGCAGCCACTGTTTAGGATACCCGGTGAAAACTTAAGCAATGAGGTTGTGCCCCTCAGGCAGTACAAGGGTTTAAATGATCCAAACCAAGGGCAGAAATCACACTGTCCTTGTTACTCTATATGGCTTTGGGATTCTCCTCTGGCCCCCCAGTGAAGAGTTTCTGGGTCCGGGAATAGCTGTGGCAGTGGTGGGGTTGGGGTTAAGGAAAATCTCATTCCTTGACCAATGCATGCACAGTGGCTTATGCCCCTACTGTGGACGACAGGACGGCAAAGGCATCAACTGGCAGACAAGACCCAGGCGGGAGCCATGGTAAGGTTGAGTCCCCTCCTTTTATCTGTTTCTGAGGCCAACTAGAGACATTAAGAGGCCACAAAGGGCATGTACAGTTTCTGGGGGCGCAGAGGGGGCGGGGGCTGCCACACTCAGGAGTTATTGTTTGCTGATGAATCCCAGGAACTCAGACTGAGGTTTTCCACTTTTCATGCTGGTTCACCGACATTTCAGTATTGGGTGTGCAGGTGCTATTGAGGCAGAAAAAGGAAAAAAAAATGTGGTGTTGTGCTACAGTGCTCTGAGACTTGATGCTGGTATTTCTTAAATCTTGGTGGCCAGAACATGCGAGAAGCTGCTATTCTAAAACTTGCAGTTTTCTGATATATTTTTTTAATCCTCACCTGAGGATATGTTTTTTTTAATTGCTTTTTTTAGAGGGAGGAAGGGGGGAGAGAGGGAGAGACAGAGAGAGAGACAGAAAAAGAGAGAGACATTGATGTGAGAGAAAAACGTCCATTGGTTACCTCCCGTACGCACCCCGACCGGGGATCGAACCTGCAACCTAGGTATGTGCCCAGACCGGACTAGGAATCAAATCTGCAACATTTTGGTGTACGGGGAGGCAATGGGCTATAGATGCTATACTTGCAACAGCCACTTCTAAGTCTTCTAGGCTTTGTAACTCTATTACAGTATTCTCAAACTTTCAGTGACATCTTGATGTTAGCTGTGTACAGGAACTGCCCCTGCCCCCAAGCCAGAGTGATGGTAGACGTAGCTGGGTAGCTAGTGGTTTTGCAGCAGAATTCCAGAATACTATTTATTGAACAAAGTCTGAGGTTGTACTGGGGAGTGTCTGTGTTGAAGTTATAGCAAGTCTGGAAATCTGGCCTTAACTGAATCACAGGTAAGGGTCTGGGATGGATTGGTGGGGCATGAAAACCTTTGAAGATACCCAGCACTCTTGGGGGGGGGGGGGGCACACTAGGTTTTCTATCACTGAATAGGGTAGGACTTTTATTGTTATTGATAATTAACCAGAAATGTGACCTCTAGATCCCAGAAAGTAATTAGCAGCACTGCTTACCAGCCTAGAGGAGGAGACTAGTAGGAACTAACAGGCCACAGGTACCTTTTAATTCTTAAGCTTCTGTGAAGCCTCCCTGGAGTTCTGCCCTTCCCTTTCCCTGTAGCGCGTTTTCCTTCCTCTGGCTCCTTGCACTCTGCATACACCTTTATCACAGCGGCCGGCTGTCTCGTAATTTGTAATCTCGTCTCTCCTAGTAGACCTCTAGGGCGGGGACTGGCGCTGGTTCTCAGACCCCGGTTCAAATTCCAGCTCTGCCACTAGATAGTTTTATCACCTCAGGCAAATTGCTTAATCGCTCTATGCCTCGATTTCCTTATTTATTAAAAATGGGCACAGGGCTCTCCATTGCCTGCGGTTGCTGGGAGAAATGAAGGTGACAGTTCCCGTCAAGTACAAGGTACAAGCAAAATAAAGGGCTCCTCCTAGCACGGTAAACATCTGTACATTAACCTGACCTACGTTTGTTTTGTGTGCTCAAGCGTTTACTGAGTACCTTCTATATTTCCGGCCCTCGGAGCGCGCTCCCCGGCGGTGCAGCCTCACGTGTAGCCTGTGGGCCCTGTCCCGCGGGCCGTCTCAGGATTGGCTCGGCAAGGGGAAAGCCCCACCCACAGTCCTTTCGCTCTCATTAATGATTGGGCCTGGGCAGTCCCGCAGGAGGTGGGGTCCTAGGGTGCGCGTGCGCAGATTGATGACGAAATGCCTTCCGGTCAGGAGGGAGGAGGTGACGTCGAGAGCGGTGGCGGGCGGGGTCCTCCTGTAGCCCTGGGGACGTTGTATCTGTGGGCCTTCAGATCGCGTCACAAGTCAGCGACTGAACCTTGGCTGTGGTGGCTGAGGCGGCGAAGGCGGCAGCGGCGGCGACAGCTCTGGGGTTTGCGTCTCGGGGTGTGTCGGCCGCCGCTGCTGCTTCGGCTTGGTATGTACAAATGGCTGGTTAGGATTCTCGGCACCATTTTCCGCTTCTGTGACCGGCCGGTGCCCCCTGCCCGGGCCCTCCTGAAAAGGCGGCGCTCGAACAGGTGAGAGGAGAGGGGGTAGCGTGCTGGCCTGTTTGTCCCCCTCCCCCACCCCGGGTCTGGCTGAGAACGCCGATCCGGCCAGGCAGGACCCGGCTCAGCCCCGACGCAGCCCAGGCGCGTAGCTGGGCCGAGGCACTAGAGGTGCTGGTCGCGGGTGCCCTGGTGACGTAGTTGCTTCCTCCACCCTGTGCTGATGCCGCTCCTGAGGATGGAAGGAAGCTGGTTGTCTTTGGAGCGGCAGGTGATGGTTAGGATCGTTGATGTTGTCCGAGTCCACGCTGTTTCCAGTCAACAAATGGGGCTTTATCATATTTTGCCGCTTTTAGATTGAAAACTGTTTGTTTTGGCTCACTGTTTACAAAGCACACTGCCAAGTGTCATCTGTGGGCAATAAGTGCAGTTCAGGAAAGTGAGATTGATATCTTGCCCGAGGCCGTTTTGACTGAAAGTACTGTTCTCTTAGCACCGAGACAGCAGCTGTCTTGTTCTGAAACAGCTGTCCAACCGTGTGTGTGTGTGTGTGTGTTTGGGGAGAGAGGTAGGGAGAGTGGTTCTTAGCTTTAGAATTAGTATTATGGGGGAGAGGGGGAGAAGTACTTCATTCCTTTAAAAAGATCACTAATCTGTACTCTTAAGTTAAAATTTTGGGGAAACTAAAAGCTGTTTTTACCTAGCATTTACCCCTTGGTTTGTCCCATTTCATAGTGTGTGCTCCTTTGCCTAAGAATTGACTGGAGAATAAAATACCATAACAATTCTATACCCCCCCCCCCAGCTTTTAGTGATCGTGTGTCACTTTTTAAAAATTTTTTATTAAGCCTCAAGATCATTGAAAGGTGGTTTCTTGGAGTTTGAGAGAACAAGATGATTAATACAGGAATCTGAGGATACAGGTCATTGATGAAATAGACTGTTGGCTAAATTCCATTATGTGTTCCAGAGGGGGCAAGGTTTCAACTTATTATTCCTTTATACCTTTTTGTAGGGTTGATACAAGAATCATTTGAGAACATTTTGTAAAGTGCCTAGCATGATGCTTAATATATATGGGTAACATTTGTTTATTCTACTCAGAGGGCCTTGTGAAGAGGTTAGTGCATGATAGGCACTTGGTATATATTTATTAAATAAGGGAATGTTAATTTGCTCTCCCTGTTCTCTCTCTTTTTGCTATGAATCCCTGCTAGTCAGGAAAACAATGGGTTGGAGAGGAAAAGCCTATTCTTTACTGCACATCCTTAATCTAATGCAAGTCTTCTCAATGTAAGCCTTTTTTTTTTCCAGTCAAAATGATGCCTGGAGGTCTAGTTCATTACTTGTTAAAGTAATGAACTGAATGGTGTTCTCCTGGGATTTATTGTGTTCATTTTTTGTAAATATGATCAGTCACACCCATCTTTAGAAAGATGATTAGTAGGGTACCATGAACCTTTAACATTGTTGAGGTATAGGTCCGATAACTTTTCTGAATTTTCAAATTCTTCATTATCACTGTAATTTGTTTCCATGAAAAAAAAAAGCAGTTAAATATAGTAGCTTATCTGGCTAAGAACTGTCTTTCAAGGCTTCTTATATTGTCTACTTCTACCTGAGGTAGAAAATGACTTGGGGTAGTGCTGTTGTTTTTAAGTTATTTCTGTAGGGAAGAAGGAAAGAACTAGTCCTGAGTTCTTACCTATGTTCATTTTCTAGCTAAGTTATTTCTGGCCAGTTTCAAGTTTGTACTTGAGCCAGATTATAGATTCTACATGATAGGTAGTTTTGGGTCTCTCTCAGATAGCTGAAACCATAGTGTTTAGTCCTCCTATGGAGTAGCATTCTCTCTTTTTTATGTTTATTTTTTATTTTTTTATTGATTTTAGCAGGAGAGGAAAGGACAGGGAGAGAGAAACATTGATGAGAGAAACAGCCTTCGGCTGCCTCCTGCTGCATACCCCTTCCTGGGGATTGAGCCCAAAACCTAGCCATGTGCCCTGACCAGGAATCAAACCAGTGACCTATTGGGGCATGGGATGATATTCAACCAACTGAGCCGCAACAGCCAGGGCGAGTAGCATTCTCTTTTAAAACATCAGTTAGATCTCATTTTATTTCAGAGTCGATGGAGGGAGGTATGTCGTATAAACACTATAAATGCTAAGTTTATAGAAATAGATATGTGCGTATATATAAATGCATTTGTGTATATATGTATGTGTGTGTGTGTGTGTGTGTGTATATATTTATTTCCCTCTTTTCTCTTTTTTTCAGCACTCTGTTTTCTGCAGTGGACACTGATGAAATACCGGCCAAAAGACCAAGATTAGGTATTGAATATTAATTTTAAAAATTAGTGTTTTAATAGGAAAACTATATGCATGTAACAGAATTCAAAAGGTAAAAAGCATTTGCAGTGAAAAGTAAATCTCTTTCCCATCCCTTTTCTACTCAGTTGTCTTTTCTGGAGGTAACCACTGTTATCAGGGAGTTAATTGTCTTTCTAGTAGATAAGCCTGTAGGTTGAATATACATTTTTTTACAGCTTTTTAAAAATATATTCATTATAAAATTCTAAATCTTCCTATAAAGAAAAGTGGCTTTTTAAATTTGAGGAGAAAACATTGTAAAAACTACTTCAAACTGAGTCATCTTTTTCAGATAGCTGTGTGAACTAATCTAATGTGTTGCCCCAAATTGTTTACTTCTCTATAACCTGAAGGGCTACATATCATTTGATGGAAGAAAATCAAATTAGAGTAAAGGACACTGGCACAATGGGATAATCTAACAACATTTTCTTCTTTCTTAGAAATGCATGTGAATGTGGATCTACTTTTAAATGTGGTAGTTAAGAGTGGACACATCTGTGTTAAGATTTCGTTTAAATCTAATGAGTACTTACTGAGCATGTCTTACTGCTAAGTAGTTTCTTAGGTTCTACAGGAAATATAAAAATGAGTAAGACAGGATCTCTATTTTTAAAAACTTTACACTTGTAAGAATATATATGATTATATAGTAGGGGATGTAAGAGAAGTACATAAATAATACCAGTGTCAATGAGGACATGATAAATGCAATAAGAAGGGTAGTAACAAAATACTGTCCAGTTTTTAGCTGGTTAAGAGTCTCAGTGAATATTTGGTGAAGGAGCTAGTATGTGAGATAGTTCTTGAAGGCTGGATAGGATATCAGCAGAGAGCAATAGAAAGGAAAAGCTTTCTGGGTAGAAGGAATAGTATTAGAAAGTTGTGTAGTTCAAAAACTAGTGAATAACTTAGGAAAAAAGTTGATAAGAGAGAAACAGTCAAATTGTGGAGGACTTTGAATGCCAGGACTATCCAAATTCATTAGGATGTATTTCCCAAAGCACAGGATAGATATCAGTTAGGAAATGATTTTAGGAGGTACAATGTTCATAATATTTAATAATTTTAAATTATGTTTTATAAAAAAATTGTATTCTTTTCAGTTACTTTAAATTTCTGATTATTTTAAGCAGAAAAATGTTGATTAAATGCTTAGTTGTGTCTTCACTACTTGTCTAAAACAGTTGACCTTTGAACAACATGGGGGTTATGGGAATCGACCCCCCCACAAATTAATAAATGCATGTATAACTTTTGACTCCCCCAAAATTTAACTAATAGGCTCATGTTGACTGGAAGCCTTACCAATAAATAGTCGATTAACATGTATTTTGTAATATATTTTATATACTGTATTCTTACAATAAAGTAAGCTAGAAAAAAATGTTAAGAAAATCATAAGGAAAATACATTGACATTATTGAAAATATATCTGTATATACGTGGACCTGCACAGTTCAGACCTGTGTTATTCAAGAGTCAACAGTACATGCTAATCTCTCCTTTTTAAATAGGCCCAGTTAGAACTTAATATTGTTGTGTTTTCATTTCTTTATAAGGCAAATAATGTTGCTTTACATTCACAGTAGTAATATAAAACTACCTTTCAGTATCCAAGAAACCCTAAACACTAATTCGAAAGAATATATGCACCCCCGTGTTCATTACAGCATTATTCACAGTAGCCAAGATATGGAAGCAACCCATGTGCGCATCAATAGTCAAGTTGATAACAAAGCTGTGAGCCCTGGTTGGTGTGGTTCAGTTGGTTGAGCTTCACCCCATGTACCAAAAGGTTGCTGGTTCGATTCCCAGTCAAGGCACATACAAAGGTTTGATCCCAAGTTGGGGTGTATGCAGGAGGCAACTGATCCATGGTGCTCTCTCACATCACTGTTTCTCTGTCTCCTTCTCTCTCTCTAAAAAAACAAACAAACAAACATTTTTTAAACAAACAAACAAAAAAGCTGTGGTATATATACACAGTGGACTACTGCTCAGCCATAAAAAAGAATGAAATTTTACCATTTGTGACAGCATGGATGGAGCTGGAGAGTATTTTGCTAAGTGAAATGAGACAGAGAAAGACAAATACCAATATGATTTCACTTACATGAACAAAACAAACAAACAAACAAAATAGAAACAGACTAATAGAGCAAACTGATGTTTGGCGGGGAGGGAGGTTGGGGGACTGGGTGAAAAAGGGGAAGAGTTTAAAAAATACAAATTGGGGGTTACAGAATAGTCAAAGAGATATAAATCACAGCATAGGGAATATGTATCATAATAACTATGTATGGGATCAGGTGGGTACTCGAAATATTGGGGAACTGCTCTGTAAAATACATGATTTTATAACCACTGTGCTGAACATCTGAAACTAATACAGAGTAATATTGAATGTAAACTGTAATTGAAAATTTTAAAAAATTACCTTTCAAATACATTTGTTTAGCAAAAGAAAGCCAGTTTTAAAGAAAAATATAAATAACTATGTGGTAAACAAATAATAACATAGACCGTGAAATTACAGAAATTTCCTGAAATAATTCTGGCAGTCATCCATTTTATGGACTTCTATGTTAAGGATCTCTTCCTCCGTGATTTCCATGAAATATGTATTATGATTTTCTGAATATAAACTAAAGAAGGAAACCTAAGCCAAGGGGGAAGCAGTAAGTAGCACAGGTAATACTTACTGGCAGAGTTTGTAAAGGTTTATAGCAATGCTGTCCAATAGAACTGCCTGCTATGATGGCTCTTGAGCACTTGAAATGGGGTTAGTGGGACTGAGGAACTGAATTTACTTTTAATAAATTGAAACTTAGGTAAGTTAACATGTAGCTACTGGCTACTATATTGGGCAGTACAGTTCTATTGGTTGCTTTTCAAAGAAAAAGGAAGGGTAAAAGAAAAAGAGGACCTTAGAATTGTAGACTCATGATTTATAGAAGGAAAGGATTTTAAGAACTCTTCTTAGTTTAGTCTCAGGAAAATAAGGTGGTCTTGTCCCCATTTTACAGATGAGACAGGCCTGTTTTTTTGTTGGTTTTTTTTTAAGTCAATGAGATCTTTTGACAATCTTGGGCATACTCATATTTTGACATTTGTAGGAAAACAAATATTACATGACTTTTTAGTGTCCACTTATCTATGTTGTTAAGGGTACCTCTTGTCCTCTAGTTTTGGATGACTGTCTGTAGGTTAAGCATCAATCCCCAAAGCCATTTTTCTCCCACATAAAGCTCACATTATTAGAAGGATGACCTGGAATTCTTTCTTTCTAATTCCTAAAATGAGAAAAAGGATATTTGCAAACTTTGGTTCTTTTAACTGTTCTCTAGTTACAGATTATTTATTTCAGATTGGATTCTCCTTTACCCAGCTATCACTTCCTGCTATTTAAGTTATTTCCCTATCTTTCTGGAAAGTATTTTATATCTTATATATTCTGGAGTGCTTGTTGCTTAAAAGCCACCATTTCAGTTTTTCTCTAAAAAAGAATGTGGCTAAGGTGATGACCTGCTTCGTTCAGACTAGTTCTTTAGGATACCCTTAATTAAGAAATAGAAAGGAAATTTTAGAAAGTAAATCATAATGTAGGAAGTAAGAAAAGGGTAGTGATAAAAAGAGGAAGTTGAGAAAACAAATTTACCCCTCCCCTTTGTTTGTTTACTTACTTATTTTGTAATCTTTCTGTTTGGTGACAGGGAGGGCTGAGTCTGAGACCTCCCAACACATCTCTAGTAGAGGGATAGCCTTGTTTTTTCATAGATGTTTAAGAATTGCATATCTGATACTTCACTAATTTCTACCCTGGGAGTAGCCAAGATGCAATAGGCACTTAGTAAGTAGTTGTTTAGGACAACTGTATTGTTACCTGCCCAGGAAGTAAGGACAAACCCTTGAGTAAATGATAAGTGTTTCCTGTAGGATTCTGCCATACCTTGTGACTATAGCTCCAGGTTGTTAAGTTATGCCCCTGTCTTTTTGGCATAGATTTCTTTTTATTTTATATATTCAGGAGAACAGATTGCTTGAAAGCTGTCATTTCAGGATTTTTTTGTGCATGAGTCTGTGTGATTTGCTAAAGTGATGGTTTCATGCTTTTGTAGCAACCCAGATATTTTACTAAAAAAACAAAAATCACAGTGCTAGAATTTCAGTTATTCAGGTAGGAGAAAAATTCTTTTTACAGATACCATTTTATCTCAATGATTGAAAATAGGACTTCTAATAAAAATTGAGAGGCCATTTTAAAGATACAATCTTACTTGTTTTCCCAGAAGTTTATTCCTCTATGTTTATATGTATATGTAATCCATGTTACACTTTCTAGATTGCTTTATTCACCAAGTGAAAACCAGTCTCTACAATGCTGCCAGCTTGTTTGGATTCCCATTCCAGCTGACCACGAAGCCCATGGTAGCTTCTGCTTGTAACGGAACACGGAATGCAGCCCCTTCAGGAGAGGTCAGTGGGGATAGGGCTCCATTGGGGCTACTGATTTCTGTATTTAATCATTGAAATAAATTTTGGAAATATTCTCATTTTTAGGAATTAATGTGTAGAATGACTTCTATCCAGAAATGTGCATGTCTTTATTAGCCTTGATATAAAGGCCAAAAATTTAGAAGTTAAGAAATTACACTTTTAAGAAATTACATGTTTTAAAAATATTGATAAAGAGCCTAATTACTGAATGATAATTATGTTTGAAAACCTTGAAATTGGTGGGTTTTTTTTACATCATTTTGTGAGTCTTCACAGATTATACCTTTGGTTTTATTGATAATATCTCTTCTGTGAGCTAGCACCAATAGAGTGATTTTTTTTTTCTTCATATTAAAAACTTACTTAAATTCTAAAATTATATACTACAGAGGTCATTTTATTTGATTTTAAGGTATTTTCGAACTCTTCATCTTGTGAACTGACAGGTTCTGGATCCTGGAACAACATGCTGAAACTGGGTGAGGTGGACAAAAATATTTCTGCTTCCCCCTACCTCCTCCTGCCTGTTTTTTCTGAGTTTTGAGAAGATGAAAGGAGAACACTGATTTGGGTTGGGATGAGAACACAGACATTCTCTTTATCATTCTAAGAAGCAAATAGCTTTCCTTTAGAATTGTCTTGAAATTTACTGTTGTGTTTCTGTTTGTATTATCACTGTCCTTAATGTGACTTAGATCAAGTTTCATTCATTTAAAAAACCACACATAGAAACATTTCCTGAGAGTTTACTCTGTGCTAGACCCTGCTAAGTTACCAGGATTAATAAAACCTTTAATAACAAAACAAATAGCAATAATAACAAAAATAGTAAAACTCTCCCTTAGGTTGCCAGTTCTCACAGTTTTATGGATTAGGAGCCTCTATGTCATCCAGACCCTGAAATTGAACTGTAATTATTGAATATACTGTACACAATGCTATGGTGGGGAAAAGAAGAAGTCAGAGTCCTGAAAATGGTGCGATCTCTGTCAGGCAGGTGGGTTTGTAAATATTTGATAGGAAGGGGAAAAGAGCTTTTAGAGAAGTTGTGGGTTCAGAAGTCAAAAATGGAAGAAGCTAAGGAAATAATAAAAACCTTGGAGTAGTGCTTCTCAAACGAACTTTTTTAAGTAAAGTACCTCTAGTGACACAGAAAAGGAAAGTAAATGTGTACCCCCAAGCCTGAGAAGCTAGTTCCAAGGGACCTGGGACAAAGATGATACTTCTTTGAAGTCTTATATTTTATTTAAAAAGTTAATACAAATTAGATTTCATAATCTATATTGTTTGAATATATAAATGTTTAAAATTATTTACCATTAAAATTGACATGGAAGGGATTGTAGATTTATCTTGTGCCTGAGGCACCAGCAGTATATTTTCTTGGGCTTGTGTAGCCTACTCAGAGATGCACAGGTATTCCTAGGGCAGGCTTCTGATATAAACAAGTCCACAGTCTAATCTGAAACCCTTAGAAATGTGTTGGGAGATTCTGAATTTATCCTATTTTAGATATATTGTGTTCATTGAATATTGTTTTAAAAACCCATTGAGATTAGACATTGGTTCAAATCAGTTTTTGCAGACAAATGAATTCAGGTCATTTTAGGTCTTACTGCTACGGTTGCATTTTGGATTCCTCAGTCACTCTAAGCCCCTGTAACAGCTCCAGCAGAAAATGTGGCTGATAAAAACATGGAATATACCATGTTTTGCAGTATAGTAAGCATCTCACAAGAAATGTTAGACTCTTCCAGTGAAATGTACTAACATATGGCAGATTTTCATTATTTTAAGAAATAATTTAGAAAATGCTCTTAATTTGGTTAGATTATAGGGAATTTTGTGATCATTTTCTTCATGCCTCTTATTGGTCCCAGCAAGCAAAACTAGGAAATCTCGCCTAGAATTGTTATTGCTTATCTGAGATCAAAGATAAGCTAAACACTATTGCTTTTCCTTTAATTTTACAAAGTTTGTGCTGGATTTCTGTGCTGTATAGTAATAGAATTGGAAAAAATAACATGTAGTTCTTATAGTGTAGACTGATCACACAGTCTCTTTTCTAATGCAGGCTGTTTACAGGTGTTTTGTTTTATTTATTTTTTTACAATTACAAATGCATTTTTAAAATAGGTAATAAATCTCCTAATGGAATAAGTGACTATCCAAAGATCAGAGTGACAGTAACTCGAGATCAGCCTCGCAGAGTCCTGCCTTCCTTCAGGTAAGTGTTAAATTCTGCCTTTCTTTAAATGGTTAGTGCTTATTAGGTGATCACTCTTGCTAGGCACTTCACTTTTATTCTGTTATGTAATCTTGTTAAGTAAGTACTCTGAGGGTTAGGGGCTTACTGAATATCATACAGCTATAGTGAGAAACTTGAACTCAGGTGTGTGTTACCTTTTCTGCCATATTATAGGCCCATAGCATCTGATTTTGAAAACTTTTTGAAGAAGAGTTGTCATTCACTTCTAACTTTTTAAAAGTATAATATGTGTGCAGAAAATGCAGAAATCATGTGTCTAGCCTGATGAATTTTCATACACAGAACTGTTTTTGTTATTTTATTAGGAATTTTCTTCTCTTTGTGTTCTCACTTTCTAGAATTTCTACTGCTTGGATATTAGGCCCTCCCCCCTTTTTTTTCTATTAGATCTTTCGGATTGATCTAATTTTCCTATATATTCTTTTTGTTGTCCTTGCCCTTTAAAAAAATGTTTTACTAATTTTGGGGGGGTGGGGGGCTTCATAGTTTTTAACTTGTAAGTATCCTCCCTCTCCCTACTCCCCATGGTTTTTCTTTCTCCAAGCATCTTGTTATTGTAAGGATGTAGTATCTTATTTCACTAAAGCTGTTAATTATTTTAAAATTTCTTCTCCCTGCTTTGTCTGCTTCCTCTGAATTCCGTGCTTCCTTTGGTTTATTTTTGGTCTTGTGTTGCATATTAGAGTCTTTATTCAAGTGCCTGGTAATTCTTGGCTATCCACTCATATTTAAGAATGAGACACTAGCTAAAAACTAGGTTCTCTTGAGTTGGATGATTGGTTGCTTGTAGAGCTAGGAAAGAAAGTACAAAATGGGTTTGTAATGTCTTGTGCCAGAAATTAAAGGAGTGCTCAGAAACTGGGGACATGTCAACATAACATAGGAGGAAACTTGAAGGGACTTTCACTGGCCAAATTGGGGACAATTTAAGAATCAAAATGAAGAAAGACTGGGATACAGGTGCAAATAAATATACATTGTTGGAGGGAAAGATCTTTATAGTAGGATGCCATCTAGTAAGTGTAGAGGGAATGATAGAATTAGAAAATCACTTTGTAACTATCACAGTAATAATTGATACATACAGGAATCAATTGAGCTGAAACTAGTAAGTAAAAGTTTGATGAGGTACGGATACTTACATAAACTCAGAATATCTCCCCACAAATTACTTATTAATTGCAAAGGGAAAAATAGTAACTTTAGGAAAAATAGTAAAATAGAAAACCTCTTGACCCCACTTTAACCAAAGAATCAAAGTTAAAGCCACCCACAGTGAGACAAATGGACATCGTGGCTTCCAGATATATTACACTGAGGACATCATCAGTTAATTCGTATTCCTGCAAAATCAATCTATGTCTAAGAATGAGAAAACTGGTTAAGGCCTGTACTCTTCATTATAAAGATGAAGGAAGGCTGAAAAACTGTTCACTTCAAGGGAGACTCAAGATACATGACAGTTAAATGTAATGTGAGCTCCTGCATTGGAATCGAGATAGGAAAAAAATTGCTGTGAAGGATACTTTCAATATCTTTGGAGAAATTTAAATGTGGGCTATGTGTTACATATTATGTCATTGCTAAAGTTCCTGAATTTGGTGATTGTATTGAGGTTATGTTCTTGGGAGATACATACTTGAATATTTAGAGGTGAACTTATGTTCTATAATTGTCTCTGTAAGCATTGCTTTAGTTGCATCCCACACATTTTGAAAAGTTGGTTTTAATTTTTATTCAATTTAAAAATATTTTCTAATTTCTGTTTTACTTCCTTTTTAACCAGTGATTATTCTGAAGTATAGAATTCTGTTGTTTAATATCCAAATATTTGGGGCTTTCCAGACATCTTTAAGTTATTTAGTTTAACTCCATTGTTAGTCAGAGAATATACTTAGTATGGTTTCAGTTCTTTTAAATTTTTTTAAAAAAAAATATATCTTTATTGACTTCAGAGAGAGGAAAGGAGAGGGAGAGAGAGAGATAGAAACATCAATGATGAGAGAGTCATTGATCAAGCCCACAACCTGGGTATGTGCCCTGACCGGGAATCGAACCCCAATTGCCTGGATCCCAGGTCAATGCTCAACCGCTGAGCCACGCTCGACGGGGCAGTTCTTTTAAATTTTAACATTTGTTTTATAGCCTAGAAGATGATCTACATGGGTGATGTCCACTGTGCACTTGAAAAGAATGTGTATTTTGCTATTGTTGGGTGGAGTGTTCTATAAATGTCAGCTCAAGTTTGCTGATGTTTTGCAGGTCTTACTGGTTTCTGTATACTTTTTTATTGATTGATGAGCAAGGAGTGTTGATGTTTCCTACTGTAATTGTAGACTTGTTTATTTCTTCATCCAGTTATGTCCATCCTTGCTTCATGTATTTTGTCTTCATTTGACCCAGATTCACCAGTTGTTAATGTTTTGCCAATTTCTTTATCTTTTTCTGTTATTTATTTATTTATTTATTTATTTATTTATTTATTTATTTTCCCCTGAACCATTTGAGAGTCTTAGACTCATGCCTTTTTAATCATAGGTACTTGAGTGTTTGTGTTTATTTCTTAAGAATGAAGGCATTTACTTATATAATCATAGATTACAAAAATCAGAAAATTTAATATAACTATTATATATCCTTATTTAAATTTATCCATAATAGTGATTATTTTTTCTGGTCCACAATTCAGTATACAGAATCATTTATTACATTTAATTTTCATTTCTCATTGCTCTCCTTTAATCTGGAACAATTCCTCAGACTTTCTTTGTCTTTAATAGCATGGATATATATATATATATTTTTTAAACATATTTTTATTGATTTGAGAGAGGAAGGGAGAGGGAGAGCGATAGAAACATCAGTGATGAGAGAGTCATTGATCGGCTGCCTCCTGCATGCCCCCAACTGGGGGTCGAGCCCGCAACCCAGGCATGTGCCCCTTACTGGGAATTGAACCATGTTCTCCTGGATTCTAGGTCGATGCGCAACTGTTGAGCCACACCGGCTGGGCTAGCATGGATATTTTTAAAGAGTACAGGGTGGGGCAAAAGTAGGTTTACAGTCGTTCATATATGAAAAATAATACAGTAATTAATAAATAATAATAAACTTTGTGTTTCGCGTACCCGCGACAGTAAACCTAACTTTTGCTCCACCCTGTAGAAAACATTTCTTTTGTAGAATGTTCTTTAATTTTGTCTGACATTTATTCATGATTTGTTTTAGATTATGCAACTTTCTTTGGTAAAAATATTATATACATGATGTATCCTTTTTAAAACATTACATCAAGAAGGTATGATGTCAGTTTGTCTCATTATTGGTGATGGCAGGAGAGGCAGGCTGTTCCACCAGCAGCAGTGACTAGGAGCTTCATGGCCTTCATTTCTTGAGAACTTATTAATTTACGTTCATTAATTTAGCATTCAGCAGATATTGAGCGCTTTTCAGTTTAGGTTATGTTCTAGGATATAGTGATAAATGAATGTAATCTCTGCTTTCCTGGAATTTAAAGTCCAGTGTAGGATATAGACATTAAACAATTCACACTGATAATTAATCCCAGTGATACCAAGTGAGTGAAGGAAAAGTGCATACAAGAGGAGGGTATGTGTAGTAGGGGAGCTAATTCCAGAGTTCAGGTTGGAAAATTGGGCTTGAGGAAGAAGGCAGAGGCTTTCTTGTGGCAGCTCTGGTGACGCTCCATAGTGGAATTATGGGCGCCCTCCCTCTATTCTAGAGAGAGGGCTAACTTTCGTGAATGCTAGTTGTCTGATTTGCCAGGAGAAAGCTTAATCTGGGAAGCCTAATCACAGAGTGGTCTGAAGCTTAGTAGATTCCAGCAATTTAAGCAGTTTGGTGATACATTAATTTTTTCTGTCTCTCAGTTTTACTTTGAACTCAGAAGGCTATAATAGAAGACCAGGTGGCCGCCGTCATAGCAAAAGCAATCCAGAGAGTTCCTTAACGTGGAAACCTCAGGATCAGGTTGTAACAGAGATGATTACTGAAGAGGGTGGCAAGGGTCTGAGGCGTCCCCATTGTACTGTGGAGGAGGTAAGCCCTTCTAGTCTGATCTCTTTTGAACTGTTTATGAATTTGGTTGGGGGGGATACGTAATATATGTACTATAGTATAAAATTCAAATTTATAAAAGGGTGTACAGTGACTGTAAACTTCCCAGCCTCACTTCCATACTTGGCCCTACCACCCTGTTTGACTCTTGATACTTGTATGCATCCTTCTAGAGATATTCTATGCATATGTAATTTAGTCAATTTCCAGATTGTTTTCACTATAAGAAAGAAAAAGGAGTCATGTTAGGAAAAGATAATGGATTCTTTTTGGGTGCCTGAATTGTTCTAACTGGTTTCTTTTAGAAGCTGTAATAACTATGACTAAGTAACAAAAGTTAAATGGTGTACATGTCTGCTCTTTCCTTCCCTTTTCAGGGCATTTAGCATGATATTTTCATCAAGCTTCTCTTCACTTCCCCTCTTGGAGTCTTCACTTATTCTAGGGGCAGTTAGAATTATCCTGTGTCTGGCATCCCCGAGCACCATCACCTATTGCTACATGATTTTCTGAGCCACTTAGTTTGCTCATCATAGAAATACTTGTTTGGGTGCATAGTTTTACTGAACAAGCAGGTGGGCTGAGAGAAGAATGGACTGCAGCCCTGGAGGGGGTTTTAAGGAGAGGTACTATAAAGTAGGCTTCAATACCTGTTACAGGAGAAATCAAAGATGACACTGAGCACATATAGGGTATACAGACGATATATTCTAGAAATATTAAAAGGTAATATTAGCGAGGACATATTCATTGGTTAAGTGTGATATAAAGTTAGTGGAAAGAGCCTGAGTTCCAGATTTCAGTCTTGGATAAATAGGTGCCACTGACCAAGATACCCTGGATGTTTAGGGGAAAGTTAATGACTTCAGTTTTGGACATTTTTTTAAAGTGCCTGTGAAACATGCAAAGTGACCTGGCTCGTAGAGTTTTGAGAAGAAGGCAGGATTAGAGACATTTCTGGATCTTCTGCATATTGGTATTGTGTAAATCAGGGGAGCTGAGACATTCAGGGAGAGAATGTAGTGTGAGAAGAGATAATGGGCAGGACCACTAGCATTTTGGGCAGGCAGAAGAAGAAATAATCTGCACTGGAGACTGAGAAGATACGAAGAAATCAGGAGAGTGTATTGTCCAGGAAGGCAAGGCGAGGTCATCAGGGTGAGATGCTAAAGAAAGAGGTCAAGTAATAAAAGGCTGAAAAAGTATCTGTTGGATCTGGCCATACAATGTCATTGGTGACTTTGGTGAGACCAGTTCCATTTGGAAGCAGAATGTTCTGAATATGCAAGTGGGTTATTTCTGCTGAGTTGTTTTGTGGTTAACCTAGTTCTGTCGGAAACTCAGATGCTCTCAAGGTCTAGGAGATAATGTAAATGAGTGAAGTGGGCTGGAGTGAATGCCAATCTAATGAGAATAGCCCTACCTAGCTCCAGATTGTTGATTTGGTTTTTCAAAAGAGGCCAGATTTTTGCATTTTTCTTTTCAATTTATAAAGTTGGTAATTAATTTAAAGAAATTTTAACTCTGACTGAGTAGCTCAGGTGGTTGTAGGGTCATCCTGTTAACGACAAGGTTGTGGGTTTGATCCCTGGCCAGGGCATGTACAAGAATCAGCCAATGAATTTATAAATAAGTGGAGCAACAAATCGATGTTTCTCTCTCTTTCTCTCAAAATCAATTTTTAAAAAATTTAAAAAGCATTGTGCTGACCAAACACATCTATGACCTATTAAGTCTTTGCTTATGATTTAATTATATATTTAGTGTGCTAGAAGTTATCAAACATGCTTTCTTTTACTTAGGGTGTTCAAAAAGAGGAAAGAGAGAAGTACCGAAGGTTATTGGAGAGACTCAAAGAAGGTGTTCATGGAAACTCTGTTCCTCCTGTAGCTTCAACTCATCACAGGTAAATATGAGCTAACAAGATCCAGTGCTTTGCCAGACATCTTTTTCCTTATTTTTGGAAAGGGAATTGGTAGGAACGATTTTATGGAAAAAAGATTAACATTGAAACAGCTAGCCCTGTAATATGCCTGAACAAATTATATCTAGTAATGGATTATATAGAATAGTGCTTTTACAAAATACAGTTTTCTGTTAGCTTTAGAATCCCTTGTTTAGTTGTACTCTTACTTGAAACTCTGATATAGAAAAGTGGAATCACTGGTTGAAATCACAAAGCAGAGAGTTTTTTCAACCTCCCCAGCATGCACATTTCCCACAATCTCTGTCTCTCTCTGCTGCTTTCTCCCTCTTCTCCTCTCCTGCCTGTCCCTCCCTCCCTGTCTCCTTTCCTCCCTCTCCCTTTGTACACGTAGTTCCTGAGGCATCTTAGTGGATGCATCTTAGCACAATTGGGAACCTTCCACTTTAGAGACAAGATTAAAGTCACCCAGATCATAAGAAGTTTTTCTTTTAAGATTCCTTGTTAATTACATGCTCTAATGATTTGAGCAAATAGATGAGAATGGCAGAAGGAGTTGTCTGACCTTATATTCACATGTAAAAAGGGGACAAAAAATATGTGAGCTCAGGATTGAGGTACATTTGGTGATTTTAACAAGTGAGACAGAAATTATGTAACAGCAAGTTGAAGGTGAAATTGTCACAAGACTAGCTTGTTGAGTACAGAAATAACAAAGGAATATTTGGGAATTTAAATTTTGGTTGTGAACTTTTAAAATTTTAATTCTCTTAGTTGAGTCAGTGAGAATGTTAATATTTTTTCCATTTTGACTAGTGGTTGTTGAAAGCAGAGCTGTATGCTTCATGAACTGTTGGTTTTGTCATGTTAGCAAAATCCTCAACCTGTTTAGCTTTTTACATTTCAGCTTTCAGTGTGTTGTTTTAGGATCCATTTCAGTGTATTGTGTAAAATTTTCCATCTTTTGACCTGAGTTTTATGACATGAGATTTTTCAGTCAAGGTGGTGCTGGGGATTGAGAACATGCAATTTTACAAATAGAACAACTGGAGGTTAGTAACTTGGCTGAAATATTAAAATCAGGATTAGACTCCTTTTATCCTAGTCCCAGGTAGTGCTGTATTGCATCCTCTCTCTTGTAAATTCAGGGTAATCAGTAGCTCCTCTATGGAGAAGCTTGTCAGACAGAGATAATGAGTATTTATGATAGATTTTCCTTTTGTATCTGAATGTCTTCGCTTTTTGTGTTTCTAAGTTCTCAAAGATGTCACGTGGATACATTAAAGACCAAAGGCTGGGGGGAAGAGCAAAGTCATGGAGTCAGAACAACTCAGTTTGTTCCAAAACAATGTAAGTTCCCAGATTTAGCCTATTCTTGATATACTGAAATTAGTCCATGTGCATATAAAATTGAATGACATACTTGTGAAAGATGGTGTACCAAACCTTAAAACTGTATCAGACTCCAGGGCATTGACTGGTTTATCCAGTACCAGTAGTTTAGTAAAAAAGTTATTTCAAGATGAAGCAGATTTATAAAATACCTTTTGATTGTAATTCCTTGCTTCTGTGTATATAGTAGTACGTATTTTGTGAGCCTAAAATTAATTTCTTTATATTTCTTATATTAATTTCCTTGACACTAAATGATAGCTTACCAAATGAGCAGACATCAGTCAGTTTACACTAAAGATATTTAAAGAAGAAAGCGATTTATGCATTTTTAAGCAACTTGATTTGTAACGAGGCTAGTGTCTTTGGAATTTATTCTAACATTTCATTGTAAGTCAATGTCTTGATACTTTGGAGACTGTGTAAGTTGAAATTCCAGCTATATACTGATTAGTAAAGAAGACACTTTATTTTTTCTTTTCCATCCTCACAGATAGAGCTGCTGAAACAAGGGGACCTCTATGCCCAGTGAGGAGTGAAAAGAGGTATATGGTTCAGTTCATTCTAAGTTTTCTTTTGACATTATTTTCTTTATAAGCTATATTTATGAGTAAACATGTCTAAAGAATTGTGGACTCTCCTCAACTCTGGTAGCTGATCAGCATATATGGGTACATAGGTAGCTTTTGTGTCAGATGCCCACCCTAACTTGGGAGGGTGGCTTTTTCTCCTAGGCGTTAGCGGTTGGGAGATGCAGATGCCATTTAGAAAAGAGTGTGGGTGTGGTGGGCATCTCTAGTACATGAACTGAAGGCAATTCTGTGTGCCTTAGGATTTGGGGTGATAGTTCATTTACAGCATAGTCTGGTAAAGTATGGCCCCTGGGCCAAATCTGGTCCACCTGCCTCTTTTTCGTAAGTAGTTTTATTGGAACACAGTCATGTTCATTCATTTGCATACTGTTTATGGCTGCTTTTAAACTAATGGAAGTTGAGAAGATGTACCAACCCATAAGACCTGCAAAACCTAAAATATTTACCATCTGATCCTTTTTGGAAAAGTTTTGCTGACCCTTGTTTTAGAGGACTATATTAAACTCAAGGCAATTTTCATTGCAAATTATTCTGTCTTATTTCTAAAACTAGTCTAACAGGTGCCAGGTTTAAATCATCCAGTCAGTCTGTAATCTCTATATTTTTTTTCCTCAGATGTTCAAAGGGGAAAATTTTGGATATAGAGAAGACAGTTGGAATCAGACTTGAAAATGAAGGTGTAAGTAGAAACCCTAGTTAAATTTTATATCTTTTTATTCTTTCACCTGACTTACTATTAATATTTTGGTGCCCATGAAAAATAAGAAAGATGACCTATGTTAATTTGATTTCTAATTTTGTTTTCTTTGAAAAATCAGCAGAATTGAAGATATACAACTTCTAGGAAGGTAGCTTCCTTGAGTTGCTAGATTTTTATCTGTGTGATAGCCACCTTTGTGAGAAAGACCAATTTGCCTCCATCTGAGCCCCGGCTTCTTTTAGAGAATTTTTAAAACCATACATCTCTAGGAGAGATATATGCTCAGGACTTTATTTTCAGAGTCAAGATTTTAGATTTACTTGAAAATAGTACCAATCGTATGCTTAGTTAGACTTTTCCTATATAAGTATCAGAATAAGAAGTGTTCCAGTGACCTCCATTGCAATACCAACATTTTTAATAATAATGGCAAACACTCCATATCCAAAAGAAACACATTAAATTAAATGTAAACTTGAAATTTGAGATTATTTCACGTTTTAGATACATACAAATACCAAAGTGTAGGGGACTGCTTTGTGTTAAGTACAGTATCAGTTTGATCAAATTTCTCTTCTCTCATTAGATCTCTTCATAAGAATTAGTCTTAAGGCTAAGTCATAGTCTTAAGCCATGATCTTAAGTCCTAAGTCTTAGAACATTACCTTCTCTAATTTCCCCATTTTCAGTAATTCAGAGTGAAACCCTTTGTGTTTAAGTATCATTTACCACCATGGAACAAAAGCTGAAAGAAGGGAAGTATTAAGCCTGGGAGAGGATGGATGGGGTGGTGGGGGTGGTAATACTTTGAAGACCGCATTCTCCTTCTGTCCCTGCTATACCTGAAGGCTTTGCTGCCTGCGGCTGCGGGAAGGGCCAGCAGCCACTGGTTTCCTAGGACTGGTATACCTGGCAGTTAGCTAGAGTGAAGAGGACTGGCTAGGTGTGTTGAGAGTGTGGTTCTAGTCCAAAGCTCTATTTCTAAATAAATTCACTAATTTTAAAATAGTTTGAATACAGATTAAATTCAGTATTAAATGTACATAGTGTCATGATAAGGAAACATCTCACCAGAGTTTCTGGGATGCCGGCAGAATTCTACTTGTTGACAGGAATCGTGGTTACATGGGTGTTAATTTTGTAAAAATTAAGTGATACATTAATCTTTTGTGCATTTTTCTATAATTTATAATTACTTTTTAAAAAAAGATGAAATAGAACAAGTTTGCATAATATAAGGATAGCGGTGGTTTATTCTGAGTGATGGGATTATGGGTTGTATATTTTGCTGATTTAATACTTTATTTATTTATTTATTTATTTATTTATTTATTTATTTATTTATTTATTTTTTAATATGTCTTTATTGATTTCAGAGAGAGGAAGGGAGAGAGAGAGAGAGATAGAAACATCAATGATGAGAGAGTCATTGATCGGCCGCCTCCTGCAGGCCCCTGACTGGGGATCGAGCCCACAACCTGGGCATGTGCCCTGACCAGGAATCGAACCACAATCTCCTGAATCCTAGGTCTATGCTCAACTGCTGAGCCACGCCCGGCCGGGCTAATACTTTTTTATATATATATATATATATATATATATATGTATGTATTTTTTAAAATATATCTTTATTGATTTCAGAGAGAGGAAGAGAGAGGGGGAGAGAGAGATAGGAACATCAATGATGAGAGAGTCATTGATCAGCTGCAGCCTATAACCCGGGTATGTGCCCTGACCGGGAATTGAACCCTGATCTCCTGGATCCTAGGTTAACGCTCAACTCCTGAGCCATGCCTGGCTGGGCTATATATATTTAAGTAAATTATTTTTAATTCAGATAAGAGAACTGAAAATACTTTTCTTGTTTGCCTTCAGGGAAAATAGTGAGTGCTGTGTTTCATGGTTTTGTAATCGAGGTGTCCTGTGAGCCTTACATCTTCCACTTTTTGTCCCCACTTGCAGGAACATAAGCTAAATCTACTCATTTGAGGATTTGCTAATTCTCTGTTCTTTCGAGGAAATGTCACTGTTTTATATTTCATGTGTTATGTATGTTTATATGTACAAGTATTAAACAAGTCAATAGAATATAGAAACTTTTTTACTTTTTTGATCAGAGAAGAGGACACCAACTGGAACCTGACCTGTCTGAAGAAGTGTCAGCCCGACTTTGCCTGGGCAGTGGAAGCAATGGCTTATTCAGGAGGAAAGTGTCAATACTTGAGACAAAAGAAAAAAATTGCTCAGGCAAAGAGCGGGAGAAAAGAATGGATGATCTTCTTGAACTTACAGAGGTATTGTTTCTTGTGTTGATCAGAATAAGGGACATGGTTTTGGATAACCTGATTTATTTAAGACTTGAGTAACTATTTTGAAGAGTTTCTCCAGGCTAGGGATAAATGTATGAGGAAATCAGGTGTAAGGGCTATTCTATCACTGGCTACATGGATGGTTAGTGACCTGTGGGAGTGGCCTAAGGGATCAGATTAATGTTTAACAAATGTGGGTCGACATAACTGTCACATGTCTTGGAATATAACGGATTCTTTGTAGAGTCTTTCTCTAACCTTCAAATATTTTGGGTTACATAGAATGGGTTTAGCATGAGGAATGAGTTCATTGCAGTTTTAAGTGATTATGGTTTACTAAAATTGTCCTTTTGTTGATTATTGCATTTGAAAATAGTAAAAACTTATAGACAACAAGGAAATGAAGGTAGTTAAAAATTCTCATTTTAAAGGTAAGCCAATATCTTGGCTCCTTCTTCATTGTTGTCTTAGTAGGTGGTAGTCCTATGAGCACTTACTATATATTGGGCATGCAGGTGGAGAGAGAGAGCCATAAAATTATAGAATTGTGTGCAGTGGGGAAGCAGTATTAACAAAGAATTATTAAAAATAATTTTTATTGGGTTTATAGATTTAGTCTTGTAGCTTCACTATGTATTTATCTGCATAATTCTTTAGCTGAAGCCATCTATTCATTAAGGACTCTCTTGTTAGACTGCTGCCTAGTTTTCCAGTTTCTGCCTGTTGCTTACTCTCCTTGTGTCCAAGATGAATAGTATGGTCTCTTAGGTGTCTTGATTTTATTACTTTGATGTATTTAAATAAAAGGTTAGGAGGGAAATAAGGAAGTTTTGTGAAAGGAGCAAAGGCTAGTAAGTTAGACAATCCTGGGTTCAAATCATGGCTCTGCTTTTTAATAATTTGTGACTTCCAGCATGTAACCTGAAGGCTCTGAGCTTTACCTTTTCTATAGAATGCTGATTTTTCCCCTACAAGCAGGGATTAATGATGTGCTTCAAGCATCTGGTACCATGTTTGGCCCACAGTGCTCAGTAAATGGAAGTGGGGTAATTGAGACTATACCTGAAATGTAAATATTACCAAATTATTATTTTCAGAAGCTAATAATTCATCTAGCATTTTAAAAAATATATACATATGTATATCTTTATTGATTTCAGAGAGAGGAAACGGGGGGAGAGAAAGATAGAAACATCAATGATGAGAGTCATTGATCGGCTGCCTCCTGCACGCCCCACACTGGGGATTGAGCCTGCAACCCAGGCATGTGCCTGACCAGGAATCGAACCTCGATCTCCTGGACCATAGGTCAATGCTCAATTGCTAAGCCACACCAGCCAGGCTCAACCAGCGTTTTTTATGACCATTAATAAGACTGTTATATAAGTTTAAATCTTTTCATATTTTAATTTAGTAGGCCTTTGATAGTATATTTTTCTCAAGGGTCAGGTGATACAGAGGTGAAATTGGCTTTTTTCAGTCTCAGGCTTTCAGTATCTGATAGTGGCTTTATATTAAAGTAGCAACCGCTGAACTTTCTCATTCAGGACATGGAAAAGGAAATCAGTAATGCCCTAGGCCATGGCCCACAGGATGAGGTCCTAAGTAGTGCTTTCAAATTGCGAATCACTCGAGGAGATATCCAGACCTTGAGGAACTTTCACTGGCTCAATGATGAAGTAAGTTGTGGTCCCCTGTTCCCCCTTCCTCTTAATATCGTTATGCTTGACTATTTACTATCCATAACCAAAGTGATATTTACTCAATTATAAGGGGTTGGTAAAGCAGCTTTTAGTTTTATCTAAAACAGATAGATCTTGAGTCTTAGAAAGATGGTTAATTCTGATTGCTTTAATTAGCATTGTTTCCTCTTCTGCATCTGTGCTTCATTTCATCTACCACTTCATTCACTAGACTCCAGTGACATTTTCATAAACCCTGGGTGCAGCTGATGAATGGAAGAAAGCAGCAAATATTTATTTTAGATGAAGTCGTATAGGAGCTGTTTTAAAATAAAGGGGTATATTGATCACTCTATACTCTGTATCTTTTTCTTTATTTCATTTGAGTGATAACTGTAAAACTGTCTAATTGTCATCTTATATCCTTACATATTTAGCTAAAGCTAGTTTTTCGTTCTTTCTAATTTTCCAGTTTGGTGGTCCTTTACCCAACTGCTCAGTTCCTGCATTTTCTTTCTTTGCCTGCCCTCCTGCTCTCCCCATAACTAGTGACATATAAACACATTCTTGTAAAACTAGTATGTTTTGTTTCACATAAGTGTAATATGTTTATTACATAAAATTTAGAAAATACAGAAAATGAAAGAAGAATATTGTTTAAAAGCGCCACCACAAAAAAATTAATAAAATATTAATGTTTTTGGTCTATTTCCTTCCAGCTAATATTCTTATTTTATTTTATTATTATTTTTTTAAACATATCTTTATTGATTTCAGAGAGAGGAAAGGAGGGGAAGAGAGAGAGAGATAGAAACATCAGTGATGAGAGAGTCATTGATCGGCTGCCTAGCCCGCAACCTGGGCATGTGCCCTGACCGGGAATCAAACCCCGATCTCCTGAATCCTAGGTTGATGCTCCACCGCTGAGCCACGCCTGGCCGGGCCCAGCTAATATTTTTAAATTGAGGTATAATTTATATATAGTAAAATTTACTTCCAGTTAATATTTCTGTATATTCTTTGTGTGATACGGTTACATACCTTTTCATGATTGCAGACTTCCTCCTTGATTTCCTTCCCTTGACTCTTACTAATATGCCTCAAAAGTACAATTTCATTCCTTCTTAATGCCTCCCATTTTGTGCTGATTATTTTTATTTTTCATATTCTGCCACAGAGAGTTCTTTTATCCCCTTCTCTGGTACCTTCCCTTCACCAGGCTTCTTACGATCTAATGAATCCTAATTTAGTTAGGTTAGAAACTTAGTTTTGATAATGTACTTGCCATGTTCCAATGTTTACTCTCTTGATGTTACAGGTCATTAATTTTTACATGAATCTTCTGGTGGAAAGAAATAAAAAGCAAGGCTATCCGGTACTCCATGCATTCAGTACTTTCTTCTATCCCAAATTAAAGTCTGGGGGTTACCAAGCAGTGAAAAGATGGACCAAAGGGGTCAATCTCTTTGAACAGGAACTAATTCTGGTACCTATTCATCGGAAGGTACATTGGAGCTTGGTGGTGAGTCCAGAGGGTTAATTGTTGGAGTTTGGATAATGACCATTTTCTTAAGTAACGAAGGCTACCCTTTTCTGTCCAGTGTCCCTTCTTAGTTCTTGAGTTGAACAACTTGGAAAGATAGAAGAGAGTTGCTATAGCTGAGTAGCTTTCATTTTTAACAAGAAAGTTTTAGTACACATGGGTCATTTATTAGTTTTGTTTACAAGATGGTACAGGTTAGTTGTAGAAAAGTAGAGGTATAAAGAAAAAAGCAAAAAAGAAATCTCATTACTCTGAGAGGACCATTAATGTTTTGGGGATTGGGATTGAGTTTCTAAGTGTTTTTGAAGGAATAGAAGTATATATAATTTTATAGAAATGAAGCTCATATCTGTTATGTTTATAAAACTAAGGTTGGTACATGTATTGATTTTTTTTTTAAGAGATGCCTTTTTTTTTTTTTTTTTAGAAATAAAATTCTGTCCTGTTACGATTGTTTCTGGATGTTAACTTTTTTCCATTATAGGTGATAGACCTACGAAAAAAGTGTCTTAAATATCTGGATTCTATGGGACAAAAGGGCAACAGGATCTGTGAGATTCTCCTGTAAGTAAAGGCTAAAAATCTTCACTGTTACCTTGTTAGGTGATCTGTCTTCTGTCTAATCCTGGAAGTCCAGTGTATAGTCAAGGCTATCTTCCCAGTTGTTCGGGACTTGACTTGAATCCATCTTTTTGTTTAAAAATAACTGAATATCTGATTTTAACTCTGAAGTCTTGTTTAATAGCATCATTGAAAGTAAGTTTGTCATGTGTTATGATGTAAAATATATTTTAGAATCCTGTGATTTGAATTAGATTTCTTTGGGATTGATACATTATTCTGAATGTTCTAAAGTGCTACTAGCTGGGGAGTATTATACCTCTGAATTGTTAAACCTGCTCATGTTCTGTGCTTTCCATGATGATTGGGTTCATCTCTTATAACCCAGAGGTAATTTTTAAATTAAATCATACCGTTTGTAGGCAACTATTTCAAATAGTAATTGCTAGAAACCTGCCCTTAAAGCATAGCTATGTAAAGTGATGACATGAATTTCATGGTGAGGAAGCAAATCCATAAGACAAGTCTGTTTTGAACCTCTGCTGTTTACTGGAAGATATGTAGGTTCCTGTTTTTAATTTTAGTAGGGATACTAAGATAATTTTAATACGGATACAAATACCATAAAGTCCTTTGTAATTAAAATGTTGTCTTCACAGGGGTTCATCAATACATTCTTTCTTTGTTGTTTTTTAGTCAGTATTTACAGGATGAAAGTAAGACCAAAAGAAATGTTGACCTGAGTCTTTTAGAGTGGACGCACTACAGCATGAAGCCCCACGTAAGTGATGAGCATCAGTATTTCAGATACTCTGCTGCACTTGCTGTCAGAGGCATGTTACTTAGACTTGAGCTCCTTCCTCCCTCCCCTCATATACATTCCTAGGCATGCATTCTCCTGAAGTGCATGTACATCTTAAGAATGATCTACTTCTTAGTCTTGTAACCCAGATGTTTGCTTCTTAGCCTTATCTTGCCTAAATTGTAAATGTTATCTATATGCTAGCATGTCTCTCAAAAAAAAATGGAGAAAAAAAAGAAAAACCTCAATAAATTCAGGTCAGCTACTTTTCTCAGTTGGCCCTAGTGAAAATTTGAAGTTTTGTTCAAAACTTATCTGGGATTGTTTTGTATTTAGCTCTTAAGGGTCCCATGTGTGGGTCCTCAAGAGCCATGTATGCTGTTTATGAAGGGGCTTTGCATTGTGCCGATTTGAGTCTCATTCAGGGCTGAAAAGTACGTCCATCTTTGAGTCCTGATGGCATCTTTTAAAGTACGCTGTGCGAATCCAGTGTTAGCCCTAACCCGTGTTTACCTGGCCAAAAGCATTTTTGTTTCTAAGTTGAATAATTAGAAAGGTAAGCTTTAAAATTTCCTGAGGAGAGCACAGATACAAGAAGCGTCCGTTAGGATGAATACCGTGTTCCGGGAAATGTAGTAAAACAAGTTCTCTTTATTGTATATTGGCGTTTATAGTTCTCTCCAGTCTTTAAGAGATGCCGGGCTTGGGAGAAACGTGAGAAGTACCTACCATATGTTTGCGTGGTGTGCATGTTTAAACGATCTTTTTCCACAGTAATCATCTGTATTTCTTTGACTAAAAATTGAGCTGTTGTCTAGTATGTTTTCCAGCAGTTAGGATTAGATTCTCTTTTATTACCTTGCGCTCATTATAACAGAGAGCCAAAGTGTGTAAGGGACTGGCCCAGATTATTGCAGCTGGGCCGGGGAAATGTGTGAGCTTATCACCTCACTTTGCCTCAGGACAGAACTGAGCAATCAAGGCAAGATTTCCTAATTGGTTAAAGCCTATGAAGATGCTTTTATCTCTCCCCTGCTTGCAGCCATGGGGGTCCAAAGCAGTAGTATTTTTTGGGCTAGGGAAGAACAGTTAAACTCTGCAGTATTGAAGTAGGTTTGTTGTCTTGTAAGCATATTTCTGATTGAGCCACACTTAGTCCTTTTTAGAATTTAGAAATGTTTCTGAAATAATTCTGACTAGAATTCCATTCCCTGGTAATAAACCTTTCAATTGGTTTCTTTGTGTGAGACATGGAACTCTCTTTCCTTTTCTCTTTCCTTCAGAAAAATATTTTCCATGGGGTCACGTCCTCCATGTCATGGTTAGGATTTTTAATACTACATAAATACTGATTGTGTGTGTGTCTGTGTGTGGTTTGTGTGTGTCTCTGTGTGTATGCATCTGTGTGTGTAATACATACTTAATATTTAACTTTATATTGTTTACCCACAGTAGTATTTAGAGAAAGTCAAAGAAGTTTGTATTTGATGAAATTTTATCTTTTCTTCCCTTCTTTTTTTATAATTTTAGGAGATTCCTCAACAGTTGAATGGGAGTGATTGTGGAATGTTTACTTGTAAATATGCAGATTATATGTCTAGGGACAAACCTATCACATTTACTCAGGTGAGTGAAGACCCTTCCTCATCCACTTACGTGTTACTAGAGGAGACAGGCTTAGAGCGTGTTACCAGTGCCCGGCGCACTTTAAGGTCCTAATGGTGGTAGCCGTGCTACCGTCACTGCTGTAAACCTTGGCTGTAGCCCTACTCTGGCTAGTATGAGGGTTTGTCACTGTATCTGCTCTCAGGTGTATCCTAGTCTTCATGACTATTGGGCCAGTTTGCTGTCTTTCAGCTCCAGTGTTCACTGGTTTCTGGGTATTACTTATATTTTTAGCCAAGGGAGGCATGTCAGAATATGTAACAGCAAGGGGAAATCAGGCCTCGTGAGAACCTAAGCCATGGGTCTAAGATGTAATTATGAGTACTGCTTTCCCTTCTGTTCTGGTTATTAGTTCTCCATAGCTCTGCATTTGAGTGAAAATTAAAATATGTTGGAAAGCCTTTGAGAACTTGTGTTTGTAATAGTGGATTCTCAACCTTTTTACAACTGAGGATAACCCCCTTTAAAAATACTTTTCTTAAACAGACCTCATTTTGGCAGATGTTGTCTCCCAAACTACTTATTGAATAGTAGGACTGATAACCCCATTCCAAGCTTTGGGGCAACATGAAGTAACCAGGGCTCTGATGCTGAATTAATACAATTCCAGTCTGAGATAAAGGCACTTATTAGTTTCAGCATTTCACTAAGAGTAAATGTACAGTTTTTTACAACATGTTTTGAGCTATTTAAAATGTACAAATCCATGTATTAAGACTTTTTAGTTCCTCCAGGTGGGGAATCACTAGTTTGTAGTAAAGTGGTAATCCAGCTATTTATAATGAGACACCAGGAGTACCTCAAGGGTAAAGACCTCTGATTTCCTCAAAAAGAGGACTAGTTGAGTTACAGGTAATTTTGGATTTACCTTGTATGTTGCTGCTTTGAAGATTGCCCCATGTAGTGATTAATCAGTTAAAGCCGAATAACATTAAGTGAAGAATGTTCTTTGATGATGCTTCTAAGTAACAAGCAGTTATTTGTTTTGAACCTAATGACATGAGATTTGAAATGGAGAAGTTGCAATTTAAACATCATTAGCAATGTGCAACATTTGGTAGAGCAGAAAGAAATTTGTGGGTTTTTTCTTTGCTTTTATAGAGTTCGCGGTTTTCTCGTATAAAAAGCAGAATATGTTAATTTGAGAATGTTTTGAGACTGTATATAAGTAGAAAAGCTGTCTATTGTGCCACCACTTGGATATTCCCAGTTTCGGTACATGGGTTTTTGTTACAAGGTTGTTGGACTCTAATTCTGCATCCTGCTTTGATTTTCCTTAACATGTAAAAATACTAATGATACATATAATAATAAACATTATAAACCTTTTTTATGGCTTCACAAATCTGTACCATGATGTAAAAAAGTCAGGCTTACCTAAAGGACATTGGCATCCTATTTATTTACATGATTGTACCTAAAAGTTGTTGGCATTGTGGCAGTGAATATAATGCACGTGTGTTTGGTGGATTCTTTGCAGCACCAGATGCCTCTCTTCCGGAAGAAGATGGTGTGGGAAATCCTTCATCAGCAGTTGCTGTGAGAATGCCCTGCCCAGTCCCTTAGCTGCTGGTGATTCTTTCATGGACGAACGTTTTCATATACCTCATGCACTGTGGGTTAAAAAGTCCCTGCATCACCTGCTCTCTCACAGGCACTGAGCTGTCAGACATGCATGAAGGCCCTGCACCCAGTGTCCTGACTTGGTATGCGGAGGGCTGCTTGCAACCCTGTTTGTAAGACTGTGCCTGCCCAGAGCCCTGGACTGTTCAACCCACATAGGAACAAACGCTAATTAATACTTTTTTAAAAGATTTTTTCCCCTGTGAATGTGGAAAATGCAGGATTTATTCTATGAGTTGTTGTTTTCCGTGTTTGTCACGTGTATTTGTTCGCTCACTCATCTGCAGACGTAACGGGCAGTGGCTGTTTTGTGCTGCCCTTTTAGAGTTAACTTTGAATTACTTGTTTGAACTATTTATTTCTGAAAAGAATGTTAATCAAGCTGCCACTCCCTGCTGATGTGGAGGGAGGAAAATCAGTGGGGGAGGAAGGAAGTGTTAATTAACATCTCTAACGCTAGAGCGGGAACTGCCCACTTGAAGCTGGAGGTCTATTTTTTTGAGGCTTGAAAATGCCAGGAGAAGCGCTGGGGTTAGGGCTCCGATTGCCTGTCGGCGGAAGCCTGACACTCCGGCATTGGCATGGTGTGGAAAAGTGGAACTGTGGCCGAGGAACTTTGGCTACCCAGGCATCTTCAGAAGAGTGTCATGGTCATCTAAAGAGACTTTCCTTTCTGGAAATGAGGTGACTGCTACTCTTGAAACTGGATTTGAAGTAACTAAGCCCTAAATATTCATTTTCGTCCCAGATCTGGTTGAGTATAAACCTCAGAATTGTAAGGGCTGGCCTCAGCTGTTTATTTCAAAAGATACGATTCAATTTAAAGCTATTTTTCCTCAAAGTTTTTTTTTTATATATATATAGAAAGCTGAAATTACGTTTTGTATTCATTAGGATTTACACACCCTCCCCCCCATTCCACCCCTACTGAAATTTGTGGAAGAAGATTTAGTACTTGGCTCTGAGGTTACCAGTTATACAATAATCTATTTTGCATATGAAAGTTTGTATTCAACTTTTTTGTTCATTAAAAACTTTACAGTGGTTACGCATTTTTAATTTCAGAAAGTTTAGAGTTGGTCAGAACATATTTTGCAAGATCTAGTGCCTAGTGTTGCTTTTCCGATGTAATAAAAGGTTGCCTGGCAGAACCTGAAAAGTATATGCTGAAATGATTTCTAACCCTTTCCCTACTAAACTCCCACACTTGTCCTGGTGCACAGGGAGGCGATAAAACCGGAAAGACTGGGCTTGTGCTAGCTGTGAATCAACATGTCTGCCACCTGGAGGGCCCCAGGTTGCTGGTTGCAGAGGTGTGCTCTCGCAGCCAGTTTTCCCTGAGACACGTAAAAGTCTTGGCGTGGGACCTGGGACATGTGATGCGGACTGACACTGCTGCGCCTGCGTGATGGCCAAACCAGAGGACGTGTGCTCGGGTGGTGATTAAAGAATGAGCCAGATGTGCTGCCTCTCCGCGCTCGGCCTGCGGAGAGCCCTTCCTACAGCCTCTGTTCCTTCCCTGAGGCTGCTGGGTCGTGAGCACCGGGATCAGTCAGCTGGCTCGGCCCAAGAGATTTACTGGGGAGCATTATACTAAAAACCTGGCTCCCACTTGGCGCTAGTAGGTTTCACCTAAAAACGAAGTCCCTTGGTTAACATTTGTTCCACGTGGGGTCAGCGCTGTCTGGGGTGGCAGTTTGTATTCTGCCCATATGGAGGAGGCTGGGGATTAATGTGTTTGTGTTACATGATAAGCATCTGAGGGGCTTCGTAGAGCAGCTGTTTCCTGGGACGGAATGAAATTGATAAGCGCAGAGGTAAGTTAGAGGGGCATTCTACTTTACCCTGACTCCCTGAACTTAATATACTATAGACCACGTTTTTCTAGGCACTGACATGTCTCTCTTGGTGCAGAGAAAACTTGTAACAGAATTTTTATATCTAAACAGTTTATGAGAAATGCAGTCTGGTGATAAAAATAACTTGATTTTATCAACATTATATGTCAATATTGAAATTAGCAACATTTAAGTCAGTGAGATGATATATATATTTTTTATTATAGTAGTTTGGGGGTCTGAAAAAAGCTGGAGTGACTTTTTTAAGTAGGCAGTTTCTCCTAAAGATTGATTAAAATGAAAACACACACACTCAAAACTGTTGGTGAACAAATGTCTTTCTCATGCTTGACCTTGTACCAGAGTGGGGATGTGGGGATGTGGGTGGGAGGGAAACAGATGGGGCGTGTGGAAAATGTTCTGGAGAGCCCCATGTCCTACCTCAGTTACCTAGGGCTGTTAGACTTCTGATCACTTTTTTAAAAAATATGTTTTTGTTGATTTAAGGGAGAGGGGGAGAGGGAGAAACATCAATGATGAGAGAGTCGTCATTGATTGGCTGCCTCCTGCACACCCCCAATTGGGGATCGAGCCAGAATCGAACCGTGGTCTCCTGGATCCTAGGTCGATGCTCAACCGCTGAGCCATGCCGGGCCGATCTCTTCTTCTGAACTGGGAAGCACAGCTTGAGGGATGCCCTGTGAAATGGGGGATGTTTGCCTGCAATGTGAGGAGTTGCTTGGTGCTGGGACCAAGGTGTGGGTGTGGGGAGAATGTGTCCTTGGAGATGCATTGAACTTCTGATACAAATAAACAAGGTAGAGAAATTTAAGTAATAACCTTAGTACTGTATTTCAGCTACATTATTTAAATTGGCTTTTGTGAACTAGTTGAGAATCTAATTTCTTTATGCTAGTTTCTTTGAGGAAAAACTCTAAGGACCCAGTATTTAAACAAACTTGTGGTACTTGTTTGTAAGTTGGGGATCTAGCTGGCTGTATTGCTTTGATAATTTTTTTCTTTATATTTACCTAATATATATAAGGAAGGGATTTGGGTGTTTGAAATAGGTGTTTTTATATATTTACCAGTAAGTTTATCTTTCATTCAGTGGTTTTCAAACTTTTTATTGCAACTCAGTAATAAATGTACTTCATATTGTAACCAATACACACATGCATGCCATGTGATTATATGTGGACACAAAAGTTTTTACAAAAACATTACTTACTACCCTCTGAATTTTATTTTGGTATTTTTTAAAAATGTGCATTGTGACCACCAGATTGATTTCTAAACCCATTGGTGGGTGGAAATCCACAGTTTGAAAACCACTGCTCTCAATGAACTGACAGCAAGATGCAAATTATGTTTAAAACTATAAAGCTTGAGACTACAAAAATGTGATAAATAAGGGGCTGTTTTGAGATGAATCAATTCAGGAAACAGGCCAGAAGCTCAGAGGAAATAAGTCGTATAAACAGTCCTTGTTCTTGGCATTTCCTAAAATATGTTAAGTGAAAGTCCTATTACCTCCATGTAGGATGTAAAACAAAGACTTCTGTGGCCCAGTGAATGTGTGTACCGTGTGATGCAGGGCAAACAATGACTTAGCGTCTCAATCTAGCATTTCTGAAAACTTGGACATTGAGCCCTTTTCTGTGACAGCTGTGGAACTATTGTATGGAAACACTTTGGAAAGTGTCAGGAGAAGCAACAGAGTTCTTGGAAGCACGTGCTTCAGATATACACTGGGGAAGCATCCTCCCCTGGCCCACCCCAAAACATGTACTGCCTCCTTAAGATCATATGGTGATCGTAAAGTCTGTGGTTCCCACTTACATTTTTAAAAATTGTATCTGTAATAGGTGTTTATAGTGGGGGGAAAAAATACTGCTAAAAGGTAAAGAAAAAGAATTTTGCAAACTTACCACCACCCAGTTAATAACTCTTAGTATTAACATTTTGGTATAAATCCTGGTCTTTGATATATACTCCTTCATATGTGTGTGCGCGTTGTGTATGCTTGTGCATGTATATATTTTTGTTAACAAATGGGCTGATATGATACATATGGCTATATAACCCCTTTCTACTTAATTTATCTTGACCATACTGTCAAGTCAATAAATAGACATTTTAATTGAAGCACAGTGTTCCAGTGTATGACTAGAACATGATTAATTTAATCCACTATTGTTGGACATAACATCCTGGACAAATGTGGGTTATTCTCTTATAAATTCTAAGAATTAAAATTTCTGAGTTAATGTATAGCAAAAAAAAAATCAGAAAAAGTCACCCATTGATACTTGGACTTACTTCTGGCACAGGATGATTATTTGCAATCAAGAGATTTGTAATCAAGAGATTACAAATAATAATTGATTTACATTTTATAAGACATATCCAATCATCACCCTCCTTCAGCAGTTAGTAAATGTGGCTCCTCTTGATTCACCTTTTATTCAGAGGGGTCTAGAGGCTCTGGAGTATTTTAAAGCAAAACCTTGACATGTCATTCTACCTAAATACTTAAAAATGTCTCCCTAACTTTAAAAAAGGCCTATATCATTTTCACCAACTAACAAAATAAGAATTTGGTAATATCATCTAATAATACTCCTTTCATACTCAAATTTCCCTGATTGTTTCAAAAATATTTTATTATAGTCTAATCTGGATATATAGTAGCCTCCAAGAATGTTAAGTCCATATTAACCCCTGGAACCTGTGAATATTATTTTTTTTAATTTTACTTTTCCCCCATCAACCTTTAACCCCCTATGCCCTCTTCCACCTCCCCCTCACAACCACCACACTGAATATTACTTTCTATGGCAAATGATGTGATAAAGTTAAAGATCTTGAGGAATTTATCCCGGGTTATTGGTTGGGCCCTAAGTACAATCACATGCCTTATAAGAGAATGGCAGAGGGGTTTTGAGACAGAAGAGGAAATAATAAAATGGGCCTAGGCACTGTTTATGTTCTATACCCATTTTGGGGGGGAGGGGGGTTGGAATCCATTTATATATATCTAAAACAAAATCTGGAAAAGAACACCCACTGTTAATAATGGTTGTCTGGACAGGCTCTGTTACTTTATAAACTTGTATTTGGAGAGGTTTTTTTTGTTAGTTTTACTAAAAGAGGAGGCACTGAGGCCAAGGGAGCAGGGACTGGGGTATTGCTACCATAAGCCAAGAAAGCGTGGAGCCACCAAAGTTGGAAGAGCCTTTGGGGGCAACCTGGCCCAGCTGACACCTTGATTTTGGACTTCGGGCTCCAGAACTGTAAGAAAACAAATTTCTTTTGTTTTAATTTACCAAACTTGTGGTAGTCACAGCGATCTCAGGAAACTCATACAGGATCCAAATAAAATGTACAAATTGCCTTTGGTTGCCCTGATCGCTAGAGGTTACTGGAGGCGAATGGGAATGTTCTTGTCTATCAGCCAGGCCTGAGATTGGAGGCAGTGCCCTGGAACTCACTAGTGGGAACAAAGTGCCTCACGTCCATGGCCAAGTCACTGCTTTCACAAGGGAATACAGGGAGCGCTGAGGTTAAGCTGGGAGGTAATTTTGTCCTATGAGGTTTTGTCTTGATACCAGCTGTTTCTGAGAGCTATGAACACTCATGGCTTCTAGAAAGTGACTGGATGTGACTGATGTGAGCTAGAACAGAAAATTAACCTGTATGTGGGATGAGTCTTACATTGTAATTCATCAGCGCCGTAAGGGGAATGCTGAGAGGAAAAAGGCAGCAGCAAAAGTTGACAGGAAACATTGGGAATTCGCGGGGAGTGTCGTTAGGCATTCGCGGTAGCAGGCCACAGAGATCTCCATCAGGCTCGAAGGCGAGAGATTTGGATGCACGTACAATTTAGGCGAGTCTCCAAATACCTACAGCGCGGGCTTCTTTCACAATGACCAGGGGGACGCCTCCGCTGCCTGCTTCCTTCCCCAGGGACGTGGGAATGACCAGGCCAAGTGCTTTTTATACTCAAGTCCTTACCACATCTGTCTGCTCAGTCACGGGCTTCAATAGGATTCATCCAGATCCCACACTGAAGCCAGGTTATGAGTGTTCCCCGCTTTCCCGAGAAGCCCAGTGTTTTCTCCCACCCGCGCCCCGTCCTGTCAAGACACCCTCTTTCTATCTATGGCTGGTCATTTCCTTTTTCTGTGTTGAAACCCCCAAACCTCTGTCCAGTCTCCTTTTTCTAAGTTCCCCCTCTGCGCTGGAATCCTCTCATCTGCAGCCGGCCTGTCATCCTTCCCTTCCAGAGCTCCGTGTTGGAGGAAACTACTTCTTGAGGCAGAGCTGGGGGGAATTAACTAGGATGAAGGGGTGCTCAGGCTTCCTCACCATGTTCACTGAGATGTCAGCACACTGCCAACCACTATGGGTCATGGGTTCCAAAGGGGTTCATTCCAAGGGAGCAGGGAGGGGCTATTTGAGTCTTGTAGGCTAATGGGTTTCAAAACCTTTGTTATTGACCAAAGTCTCTTTAACAACTGTCCTTTTATTTTGCATAAAATCATGCTCATTTAGGACTTTCTGGGATGTCAGGATATCATGTCAAGACAGAAAAAGTCTGGGATTTGTCGCAAGTCCACATGTGGTAAACAAGGCACACAGGAAGTCGTTCTTAGGTGAGATGGGATAGGATCTGTCCTGTAAAGGATGGTCTCATGCTGTGCTGCCCTGAACCCAAGTGCTAAATAATTCAGCACCTGGGGTCTCAGAAAATGGGCTGTGAGAACATCCTTGCTTAGGAACAAGGCCGGCTGGCCTCGTCCCGTCTTCCGCCTCACCATGTGGCTTCCCCTCCACTGTTGCAACCTTAGGGCGGCTTCTGGGTGCTTTGTACCACAGCAAGTCAGGCACCTGTTGGCTCTTCCTCGCCTCTCTCATATGTGCAGGGAAAAGTATTTTGGAAATGGGCAGTTTAGGAGCTGGAGTCAAACCTCACAGTTTGCCACCTGGAATAAAGGCCAAGGAAGGAAACCTGAGCAGCAGAGCCAAGAGGGTGCATTCTTGGTTTGTCTCCTCGCCCACCCCGATTCCTCCACATCTTGACAGATTCATGACCAAGCCCTTCCTTTAAGGATATGCTGTTTTTCTAGCTGTTCCTCTGACAGGCACACCTCAACCTGGGGAACAGTTTTCAGTAATAACCCTGGTTGCTGGGAACCCCAGGTCTTCTCTTGGGCCGTCAGCCTATGGCCTGTTTCTCCTGGGGGCAGCGGGAAGAGATGGAGCCATAGGTACTAGGCTTTCTAATGGCCACACGGGGGACAGTATGCCCCTGCTCATATTCATGCCAACCGCTGCAGTGAGAGGAACAGCTACCGTAACACTTTAAAGTCAGCATCACAGAAATTGAAAATGAGAAAGCCAGGAGCATGGATGGACAAACATAAGGAACACATTTTAAGTGAGCAAGGAGCCCTCAGAGTTTGTTAGAAGGGGAATGTGGCTACTGGGGAACGGATCAGTTTGTCTCCAGCTGTCCCTGCTGTGCTTTGAACGGTCACCCCCAAAGCCTGACTGACCACCGCGGGCAGTCAAGCATCAGCTCTTCATTCCTAAGATTGCCTGGACTTTCAGCAGCCAGCTCGGGCCGAGCCCACAGATGTATGAACGCAGGCTCCTCAAGGGAGCGGGACCATTCTTGCCCAGCCCTTGTAGGTCCCCTGAGTAACTTTCAGCCGGGTTTCTGGGAGGGGTGAAGTCACTTCTCTTGAGTGGTCCGCACAGCATCCTCCCCTTTCTCCCACACAGATAAACTTTCCCTGGCCAGGGAGAAGTTCATCAAAGACGGGCTGGTCCTACCAGCTTGATACAGTCAATCCACCCCTCTGGTTCCGGGCTTCTCAAACTTGAGCTCAAGTGGGAGTCACCTGGAGGCCCCGCTGAACCCGGCTGCTGGGCACCCTCCCCGAATCTGATTCGAGGTGGACCCCGGGAACCTGCATTTCTAAAAAGTCCCCAGGAGATACTGATGCTACTGGTCTGGGGACCACACTCGGCTTCCCTCAGAGACCTCCGAGGAGGAGCCAAGCCTGCTCAGGGTAGCTCCCAGGCCTGACGGTATGTGCTGCCAGTTTCCCCAAGTCCCCTAGAGCTGGAACTCAGAGGAGACACCTTGGGGCAGGCGACGCATATCGAAATAAGGCACCAAGACACCAGGATCTTGTTAGCTGGATATATTTCTTTTTTTTTTTTCGTTTTTGTTTTTGTCACAGAACACTGTTTGCAGTAGAGGAAACTGGCATTGCAGTCTGGTGATAAAATGGCTTGTTCACATAAACCAGTACATGTCCATCCTTTAGCGCAAAAGCCCTAATGGCGCGTACCCTAGTGAAATTCAGGACATCTCCAACTTTCTCTCTCTGTTTTTCTTGGTCATCTTTCTTTTTTAATGTTTTCGAGGTTTGTCCAAAAGGCCATGTAGGCTCCTGGCTAGCGGAAGACGACGCAGAGCGGTTGTCGCACACTTGGACTGTCACCTTCTCCAGGCTGGCAGTTGATATCGTATTTTTTTTTCCAACTCATTTTTATTAAAAAAATAAAAAAATGCTCCAACTATCAGTTTTACAAAATCTCTAAGGGAAACACAAGAGCAAGGTGCTGAGGTAAAAAAACACCTGAGGTAGCTTTTTTTTTTGTGTGTGTTTTTCTCGTTAAAAAAATCTGTAAATTTAACGCCCTTGGCCAACGACCTCGTGTAAATTGCTATTTTCTTCCACTTTTTTTTTTTTTTTTAAAGAAAGAAATCATTTTGCTGAAAATGGATGGCTTATACACCAAAATGTAAAAAGACAAAATATATTCTTTCTTTGCAGGGGTTTTTCTTTGTTTGGTTGCTTTGATGGGTTCCTGTTTCCTCTTCCGAAAAGCTAGGACAAGTACCGTTGACTCTTGATCTTTTGAGTAACCAAGTGTAAGCTGAGGCTGGTTTGTGTGTTCGCTTTTGTTCCTTTTGTGTGATGTGATACTCAGAGCACTGCTTTGCCTGGGGGGTGCATAGAGAGTGGGACTGAGACTGGGGGTGTGGGGGTTAAAAAAAATGGGCATGGAGAATGGGAGGGAGGGAGGGAGGGCGGGCAGAGAGAAACAGAGAGAGACAGAATTACAGAGCGGTATGCAAAAACCAGTTCAAAACCTGTGAAGCAAAGAGAAATGGGTGTGTGAGCTGGACGGGGGTGAAGAGACAGTCTCCTCTTCACAGACGGTATCCCTTCTGTTGACATACACAGGTGATCCAGAACTGCCGAGTGTCCTTCTGACGAGATTTCCCACTGGGTGAATTTTGTGTGGGTGGCCTTGAAGCTCCTTACTAAACCATGAGACCTCCCAAAGAATATGACTTTACTCTTTAAAGTCTAGAAAAGCCTGCTTTCTCTTTAAAAAGAAAAAAAAAATTAATACTTGATTAAAAATTGGAGAGTTAGTTGAGTTACTTGATATATTATTTCTAAAATATATTAACGCTGCAGGCACCCTGTGTAACCCACAGGCCACATATCTTAACATCTTTCCCCTTCTAATATGTACACACATGTACAGAGAAAATTTCCCACAAAAAGAACAGGGTGTGAATTTTGCTTTGCCTTGAACACATTCACCTATGTTAGTTCAACTAAAAGGGATAGCGTGGTGGGAGTTAGGGAGAGAGCCGAGTGGATGGTGAAGTGGGTGGCTGGGCAGCCTGCAGAGGCCCTGGGGAGGCAGGAGCTGGGCGCTGACCGCCGGCCTCCTGCCTCCCTCCCGGCCCCTAGGATTCTCGGGGCCTCTGCAGAGTCCCTGGCACCTCCGCAGACTTCTCATTTCTCAGGATGGTCTTTGGTTTGCTCCCGATCCGGCTGGCTGTGTTTGGTCTCATTCTGTCAGGTGTTGGAAGGGCTACATTCATCCGTTGTTTTGCTGGTGCCTGTGGGAGCCTCACTTGCTGCGCTGTGAGGCGACTCCCTGAGGATATTTCTGCTCCTGCTGCTTCACCTGTTGTACAATTTCCCTGATCTTGCGCTGAGCAGTCTGCAGCGGGGGAGAGGAGGGAACGGGAAGAAAGGAACCCAGTTCTGAGGATGAGCGGTGGGGTGAGGGGTGGGGAAAGGGGGTGGTAAGCTCAGCAAAGGGTCACCCGCCCACTGAAGCCCTTAACATAGGGCCTTTTCTGCCTGGAAGTAAAGTGGCAGATTCCCCCCACCCCAACCCCAACGCTGCTGGGTCAAGGATAAGAACCCCCAAAACTTCCAATTAATTGCTGGATAGGCCAGGAAGCAGAAGCAGGAAACCAGGGGGCCTTGCAGAGATCAGACAGCATCCCCCTCCCCCGCTAAAGACACTTCCGCTTCCAGTGCTGCCACCCATGTTTTTGGAGTTACCAGGAAGTCAGTATGATTGCTAGGAAAGATGACAGTAAATGAGATGAGGGAGGAGTGAGAAACTGGATTAGACACTCCACCCTGAACAAGTGAAGAAAACATGTGAACCCGCCCCAGTGCTCCCCCTGCAGGGAGACCTTGCACACTGCATGCAGAAGCCTGGCGGCTCAGACAGCCCAGGGCGCTGGGGGAGCTGGGGGAGGGGAGCGGCACTGGCAGGTGCCCTCCTGGACAGTCAGGTCTCCAGGCCAAGGCGCAGCCTTGGGAGAGCACGCGGACTGCTCACAAACCTTCGAGGTAGGCCTAGCTTAGACTGCCTCTGCCGGCTCATGACAAGGGCCAAGACTGCTCCATCCCCCCACCCAACCCACAAAAAGCATCAAAAAGAACTAGGCCACATGACGCTGAGTCACGGGCCCTAACAAATGAAAGCTGTGTGGAGGCCCTGTGTCCTGAGGGGGGTGTCGTAGTGAGATGGCTAGGTAAGAGAGGAGGGTCTCCTGTGATGAGCATTTAACCCTGAATGTGGAGATTCTGGCACCCAGGCTGGTTCTCAGGGTGCAGCTGGGAAACCCTAGGGCGGGCCCTTTGGTATGTGGCTCCTAGCAGAGGAAGGCTGTGACTGAGGCCTCGGGAGGAGGGTGAGGGGAGCCAAGATCTTGCACTTGAGCATTTCAGGGGCTTGAAATGTGCTTGGCTTGACTCCAAAGTCCTACCTCAAAGTTCTCTAGGATGCCTGGGGGACAGCCATGCTGAGGAGACATGGAACAGCCTGCCAGGCCCTGCAGGTGGTGCCTGAAGAGCCAGGGGGAGGTTCCATCTGCAGGGCAGGATGGGGTGGTGTGTGTGTGTGTAGGAGCTGTGGCCACCAGACAGGCCACCAGTAGCTTAGACAGAGTTGAAAAGAGACTGGCAAGAAAGACCAGACCCTCACAGCACAGGTACCTGGCTAGCAAAGAAATGCCCAATAATCCTGACAATCACTTCCTCATTTTCATCTGGCGTTTGGTCACGAGGCACGATGACTTCTGCGCTGGTTAAGTTCTGCAGTTCATTCACCTGTGAAGGAGAAAGGCAGGCTCAGGAGGAAGTGGGAGGGGAGGGGTAGAGGGCAAGGAGGTTGGAAGCTGCTCACCTTCAATCTAGCTAACCCCTGGGCTACCCTGCCCCTGGTCACATGGGGCCATGCTGGTTTGGGTCACTGAAGGCTCAATGACAGGGAAAGGAAGTCCAACTCCTGAGTCCATGGAGCTGATTCTGGGGCTGAATTCTTCTGGGGTTCCCATCAATGTGCACATGCTCACTGTGACCCCAGTAACCCAGGGATGAACATCGCTGCTGGACAGCTCTCCTGGGTACCAACCCTGAGCCAACAAAGTAAACTTTGCTTTTTAATGACGCTCTGCTCTCTTTCCTGCTCTTCATTTTCATTCTTACCTCTGAATCTTGCTTATGCTGTTCCTACCCTTGGGCTGTTTTCCCCCCCTGCCTCTCCTGGGCTCAGGACCATCTCCCTGTGAAGCCTCCAGCCCATGTGGGTCTTGCCTTATCGAAACCCCATTTCCTCACTCCAGTGCTCCTCACCTGCCTCACAGGACTACACTTCCTGAGGGTTTACGCCCTGGTCCCTGGCCCTGTGACAGTGCTGAGCATGCGCCCACAGGTAGGGAGGACAGTTGACAGTCCAGGGGGATGGCGGTGGAGGTGGGGGACTGTGCACAGAATTCAGTGACTGGTTCTAAAATGACGAGAACACTGAAGGACTCAGGATTCTACTCCCCTGTGGTCTTATCTGCTTTCCTTTGCCCACACACACCAGCATACCTAAAGCTCAGAGTGTGTGCCCTTGGATGTTAAGCACATTCTGGGTATGGGGGCAGGGCAACATGTATACCATGGGACTTCACTCTTCTGCATAAAGGGAACTCATTCTATCTAGAACTTGGCTTTGATTCCTTTAAGCGTTTTTATATAAAGAAAACAGCAGATATACACACACACATTCTCTCTCACACACACACACTCACACACTCACTCAGGACCACAGAGATCTCCTAAATTGCTGCCACCTAACAATGCTACTCTGCCAGTGAGCACAGGCTCTCCTGAAACTTCTTAGGGTCATATCCCACCAGGTGGGTAACTCATGTTCTAGACACACCTGGGTCTGACGGACGGATCATTTCTAAAGCTGCAGAGCTCATTCTCTGATGCTTTTCAAATTCCATTGCAGCATCATCGCCATCTCCAGGTTAAAAACCTTGATCATTTTGTTAAAAACAGTTTTCTTCTCACACACCACCCTGTTGCTAAACTACCTCCTGGTAGCAGATGGCCAGGTTTAGGAAATAACCAGAAGACGGAATCTGTAGGAGGGAGAGTGAGGGCCTCTGGGGGCATCTGTCAGGAGAGTTTGAAAAGTAGAGTGTAGGACACCAGACGCCGCCAGCCTGACGCATGACATTCAGTGAAGACGGTGGTCTGCCAAATAGGTGTGCTCGGGGTGGGACTCTGCTCCCTGTTAGTCTCCCGCTGCTGTGTGTGGATATAAATGAGCAGGAGTATTCAAGGGGTGGAGGCCACTCCCCAGATGTACTGAGAGGTGGCACTCCTGGGCACACACACTGGGCTCTGGGCAGCCCCATAGATTTGGGGCTCTCAGCTCTGAGTGATGCTAATTACATTTTGGGTCTTGAAGAGCCAATGGGGGCGGTCTGAGGGAAGTTAGGCCCGGCAGAGAATCAGCCCCACAGACGAAGCCAGCCCTGAGCAAACTTACGGTTTTGCCACCCTTGCCGATCACCCGGCCAGCTGTGGAAGAGGGCACTCTGATGTGGGCTTCCAGCTTCACCTCCTCTTTGGGGTTAAAGAAGTTTTCTTCTTTCAGTTTCCCAAAGATCCGCCCCTGAGCCTAGGAGAGCGACATGGCTGATGAGTCACAGCTGCCAGCCCGCCTGCTTGGGCAGCAATGCTGCAGGAACTCGTGAGGCCCGCTGCTGCACACCCGGCCCCAGGCTCACTCAGGCCAGACCCCGGGAAGCGTGCACAGGCCCGGCGGGCACTGCTCCCACCACCTCCAATGACCGCGCTGTGCAAAGGATGTAGAGCACTCTCGTGTCTTCATGGTCTGCGCAAAATCGCCACCTCTGGGAAGCTTTCTACATGTTGGGCTGGGAGAGGTGGTGAGGGGGCAGAACCATAGGTCACCTCTGCATTCCCAGCACCTATAAACTTTTGCTCCAGTGAATTTGTTTGGGGAATTCTTAACGTCTTCCCACCATGATATGTTCAGACCCGGTCATTACAGGATGGAGGTGATGGGATTTGATGAGCCTGACCTTGTTTTGTAATGTCTAACTAGTAGCCAAGAGGTTACTGTTCTTAAAAAGAACACAAAAAACTTTAAAAAACTGAGATATAATTTATATTACCTAAAATTCACCATTTTAAAGAGTACACTTCAATTTTTTTTTTAGTGTATTCAATAACCATCACTACTATCCAGAACATTGCCATCCCTTCCCCCCAAATAAAAACCCATTAGCAGTGAGTCCCAATTCCTCCCTATCCCCATCACCTTTTCTGAACATTTCATATAAATGGAACCATTTAACACAGGGCCTTTTGTGTCTGCCTTCCTTCTCTTAGCATATCAGAGTTTCATTCCTTTTTATGGCTGGAAAATATTTTTTTTTATGGATATACATTTTGTTTATCTATTCAGGAGTTGAAGGGTTATTACTCTTGAATAGGTTCTACATGTGTTAGTTTTATATTCTCAGACAAATTTTAAATATATACATATTTATTTTTAAATGTCTTTATTGATTTCAGAAAAAGGAAGGAAGAGGGAGAGAGACAGAAACATCAATGATGAGAGAGAGTCATTCATCGGCTGCCTCCTGCACATCCCCTACCGGGGATCGAGCCCGCAACCTGGGCATGTGCCCTGGCCGGGAATCGAACCTTGATCTCCTGGATCCTAGGTCGATGCTCAAACCCTGAGTCACACTGGCTGGGCTATATTTTTTGATTTTTGAAAGTACTTTTATTAAAGCTGGGAACAGTGAAACAAGGAAGGGCTTAGGATGGTGGAAGCAACAGGAGAGCCTAACTGGAGCTGCCTTGGCTCTCTGGAAACATTATAGGACAGAAATGTGCCCTGGTGGGACTGCTTTAGCTTACTGAGAAGTCAGAGATAAGGGGGCTTTGGAGACAGGTTTGGGGGTTAGCCTAGGATGAGCTGCCCTGGTTGCAAGCCTTGTGGGGACCCTCAGAGTTTAGGAGATGCATGCCTGTGGGGGGAGAAGGGGAAAGGAAAGACAAGGGCATGTTCTCCTGGAGGAAGTGTGCTCCTAAATATATTTAATGAAAAGGATTATAGTTTTATAAATGTTTCTGACTATTATAAAACTCAAGTTACAATTTTCCTAGGGGAGACAAGAGGCAAAATCAAAACAAAAACAGTAACAGCCAATGCACCCACCATACCATGGTAATTCCCTCTGCACCCACATTTATGCCCTCACAGCCTGAACGGCAGACGCAACTAAATGAGTCTGAAACATCCATCCTCAAAACCACGGCTGGGGCATCAGCAAATTCCAGAGCAGGCAACACTGGGACTGGGCACTGACAGACAAACTACTTTTCCAAGGGAAAGAAGAGAAGGAGGGCTCCAAGCAGAGGGAATAGCCTGGAGGTGGGGGACAGGGTGAGAATGAGACTAGTAAGTGGCAGGAAGGGAAACAGGTTAGGTCTCCAAAGAGCCCTTCTTGAACAAGCCTCTGAGGGGCCCTCAGTTACTCCAAGCAGGCTGCCCTGTGCCCATGGCCTGCAGGGCACCGGTAGCCCTTGGCACTGACCTTGAACTGGGCTTCAGGCGGTCCGGTGATGATGACCATCCTTTCGCTGACGTCTGGGCCTTCCGCTGGGGCAATCTGCAGTTCATAAGGAAAGGAAAATGCTGCTGCTCAGCTGCATCCCCAGCCCCTCTCGTCTCACACTAGCAGATTACAGGGCTTCTGCCTTTACTCTGTCTGATCCCTGCCACCTCTACTCTGGGGCTTAGGGAGCCATGGCCACAGTGCCCAGTGTCCATTTGGGTGTTTGGCCACCCAGGGAGAGGTGGCAGCAGGGCAGTAGTCACTGCCTGTCCCTACCCCGAGCACCAGCAGGGACTGGCCTCCTTTCACCAAGGGGGTCAAAGCTCTAAGAAAAGGGAGGTGCCAACTGACCCTGGGCCTAGAGGGGAGGAAGGGCTAGTCCACGGAAGCCTCAACTTAGGGCCAGCTTGCAGGAAGGGTAGCATGGGGCTAAGTCTCAGCTCCCAGAGGCAGCCAGCTGCATGTGACAGGTGAGCCAGAGCAGGTGTGGCTACAAGACAGGCTGAGAGGCTCATTCATGACTCATTGACAGAATTAGTTCTGCATCCTGTCCACTTCCTAGTGGCTCATGGTTGCCTTGCTCAGATTCTGCAAGAAACCCCCATCCCTCGGTTGTCTGACATTCACCAGCCCAGCCCAGAGGTCTGAGAGTGGCCATGTACTCCAGTTTGAGAATGGCATTCCACAGGCAGACTCCTTCCAGAGGACCAGGAATGAAGACCCCATTTTATGACTGAAGCAAATGGGACTCAGAGAGGTGAGGTGACTGCCAAGGTCACAGGGTGAGCAGGGGCTAGGGCAAGACCAGGAACTGCGTGTCCCCAGCTGGCACTGTTGACCGAATTTTGTGCAGTTAAGGTGAGCAATGGGAGCTCAGTTCTTGCCTGTAACCAAAGCAATCTCGGGGTGCACCTCCCCAACCTCAGCTCCACCCACACTTCCACTCATTTGTGTAAAGTTCTCTCCCTGCCCTGTCAGCATCAAACATGCCCTGGTTGTGGCCTCTGGAAACTGTGAGGCAGGAGCGGGGTTCTCTGGAGGGAGATCTTGCTTCAGAGACCTGTCAGGATAAAGGGAATCTAACAAAAACCAGGCTGGTTTTAAAAAGTAGGCAATTTCTGCCCTGGCCGGTGTTGCTCAATGCTTAGGGCATCAGCCTGGCACCGAAGGGTCATGGGCTCGATTCCCGGTCAGGGGCACGTACCTGGGTTACAGGTTTGATCCCCAGCCCCAGTTGGGGTGAGTACAGGGGGCAACCAATCAATGTGTCTCTCTCTCACCTCTTTCTCCCTCCCCCTCCCCCGCCTAAAAAATCAATGGGAAAAAATATCCTCAGGTGAGGATTAAAAAGTAAGTAAATAAAAAGCAGGCAATTTCTCTCACACACACTTGGCTTCCCTGGTTTTCTCTCTTTTCCACCACTCGAGAGAGAGGCAGGGGCTGGAGAAGGAGCGTAAGGAACACCCGCACACGCCGAGCCGCAGAGCCCGTCCTGGCCCTGGTGCAGCACCACTGTCTCTGCCCATCACAGAGCTCATCAGCAGAGTGACAGGCCACCGCTTGACCTTTCCGGGACATAGAGGGGCTGTGGGGAGGCTGTGGGGCAAAGCCCAAGGGATTGATCTCTCTGTCTCATTTTCTGAAAGGCCTGTTGGGAATGATTCTGGTCTAGCACTCAGGTTGGTAGAGTGGAAAAACACTGGACCAGAAACAGCATAACCTTGTCAAATCTTGGTGTCACATTCTTGAGCTATGTGGCCTTCGTTACTCTCTGGGCCCCAGTCCCTTAAGGGCAACGGTAAATGGACAGCTACTGCAATTAGCCCCAGTAGGTGCTCGGTGTTCTACGGGGCAGCAGAATTTATACCTAAGAGCCAGTCCTGCCCCGTGCCTGCCTTGGCCGTGTCCCTATACCTCTAACTCTCCCTTAGGGAAAAAATGGGCAGATTTGATGAGATGCCTCCTCAAGTCCTTTTTTAGTTGAAATCATCTCATTCTGTCTCCTGCACAGCATCTCAGACCACAGGACTGACCACTTGGAAAGGCCCTCAGGGTACAGCCAGCCCTGTGGTCTTCCATACTTACCTGTCCCACCAGGGGGAGGGGCCAGCCTGGGCCAGGTTTCACCTGCAAAAGCCTGCAGGGTGCACAGGCTCCCCCATGCTCCACCACTGTCCCCTCACACCTTAGGGCTCTCATCTAGTCTACCCACTCTGCAGGAGGGATAAATGAGGCCTGGAAGGGGAAATGATTTACCTAAAACAAATTCCTTTACACTCTCACTGCAATGCTTGCTCTGTGCTACTTGGAGTGTGTTGTTTTGTTCTCTCCGGCACATTTGCTGTGGGAGAAATTCCAGCTCTTCTGGGGGAGAGAGTGTAAGCATTCTTTCTCTCCAAGTCACGAGACTCCCCGTGCGGAATTCCGCGTTGTCCCATGGCAGCACATTATTTTCCGTAACAACGGAAACTCTGTTTCCGAAAGTGCTTCATGAGGCTCGGGACGTGCTCAGCATTCCGCCCGTGAGTCAGAGCTGATAGCTGGGTTGAGAGCAGGACCAGGGCCGAAGAATCCTTCCCTTTCAGCTCCTCTGACGATTCTTCATGTGCTCCAGGAGGCAAGACGTGGGTATGTAACTGCAGCCACACCTGGACGCGCAGCCCTTCCTGTAAATCAGGGGCCCTTCCTTCCTGAGCTCCCCGCAGTCCCGGGGCTTCGGCTTCGTATCAGGTTATGTCATTGGCTTTTTGTTTATTTGCGGCTTATTCCCCATTGCTTTTCAAAGAGTTTTTCAAAGTTCAAGGGATTGCGAAGTGGGGACTCAGTTAAAGCATCAAAGCGCTGAAAACTGCTAAGTATAAACAACTGCTCCACTTAAACTCGCTCCCTTAGTTTGGGAAAAGTCCTCAGCCTTTTGGGAGAGGACCATGGAAACCCAATGAGAAATGGGATGGCTTACCTGTTATTAATATTTTCTCTAATTCAGCTGTTAGTCTAACAAAAAAGGAATGAGAGAGGTGATGGGAATAGTTCTGGAGGTGAATTTTTCAGATCCTGTGGGATTCTGACCCTGGATGGCGGAGGAGTTGCCACCCTAGGGACTGACAGAGGAACAAGGGACATGGGTGGGGAGGTGGTGGCAGAAGAGGGTGGGGCGTAGACGGCTGCTGAGACGCTTTACCTTGATGGAGGCCCCGGCGAATCGAGCCAGCTGTTTGATGTGTGCCCCTTTCTTCCCGATGATGGCCCCCACCGCCTGGGTTGGGATGAAGAGATTCACAATCTCCTGCTCCGGGTACTGGAAGGGCAAGACAAGACAGAAGACATTCCCAGGGCGGTTGCTCTTCCAGGAAGTTACCGACTGTCTACTATGGGCCAAATGGTGGGGTGGCCCCATGACCAAGAAAATGGCCCAAATGGTGCATGGGTTCTTTTGTGGCCTAGGCCTCAGCAGGTGTGAAGCCTGAAGGAGGAGCCTGAACACAAGCAAGCATGACACGCCAGCCTACATGCCAACTCCTCGGGGGCCTCTATCTCCGCATTTGCTGGACACAGGAAGCTGTCCACTCACAGGGTTTCTGCCACATACAAATGTGATGTGTGGCTGGCCTATCTTCAGCCTAGAAATCAATTCAGTGTCCCTGGCCCGAGCACAGGGCTGGGAGGAACTGTCAGAGGGAACAGGAAGCAGCCCCGTGCGTCGCAGCCAGGAATGGAATTTTCACTAGACTGGAGCCATACTCAAAATAAGACAACTAAACCTGCCCTGACCAGGCCGCCTAGTGACAGTCCTGAGAGACGTGGGCAAGGCCACGAGGGGTCTGCGCTACAGGAGTACGCAGAAATAAAATGACCCCGCTTGCTAGACTTTGTCCAAAGATCATTGAAAACTCTGGTCTTTAGCTCAGCAACGCCTCCCAATCTGGCCTGTTGACCACTCATTTGAACCATTTTCCCCGCCACCTACAGGACTGTAAACATCCACAGGGCTGTGAACGGGACCGCACCAGCGCTCTGAAGAACCTGCGGTGGACTGGAGCGCTGGCCAGTCTGGTGCACACGCGCCCTGCGATGTCTCACCCCAGGACGGCCTGGAGCCTCAGGACCCAGCGCTCACACCGTGAACATTCTGGGGTCAGCCCGCCAAGGACCACGCGGTGCCAGCCACAGGTGAGGGAAAGCGGCAATGGGGCTGAACTGAGGGGCACTTACAGAGTGATGATGCGGGAACGGGCTGAACTGGTGAGGCGGGTACAAGCTGGAGAAGTATCCCGAGTGGGTCTGCAGCAGGAGAGAGTCAGCCAGTCAGTCCCTCAGGGACACTCACCAAACTCAGGGTGGCAAGGTTACCACACACAACACAGGCTCTCTGCACCATCACCTGGCCACACTTGTGTCTACACACTTTTCCCGTTGCAGCTCAGACCCCTGCTCCACCCCTGGAGCACTGGGTGGGCCGAGTATTGAGCAGTTCTGGCTGAGCTGTGCTTTCTACTCCTAGGGACTTACCACAGTAGCGCATGTACCCACGCACGCACACACACGCGCGCGCACACAGCGCGAGGACCATACCCAGGAGTCACACAAGCAAATGTGCTCCTGGGAAGTCAGGTCAGTGAGCCCCATCAGGGCACTTCAGAAGGATGGAGAGACTGAGAAAAGAGAAACTTAAAAAGAGACTGAGAGGAGAGGAAGAGAATGAATGAATACACGGTGTGAGTACGGGGAAGGGGAGGCAGGGGACAGGAAGGCAGGCGTGGATAGAAGAAAACAGAGCTATTAGGAGAACTACGTTGAAAAAGGAGCTGCTTTTTAACTGAATACCTACTGTGCACTAGGCACTATGATAGCTCCTTTACATCTATTCTGAAACACTTAAACCTCACAATGGTCCTAGGAACAGGAAAATGTCTGATTTTATATATTCTTGCAGGCAGAACATTGGCCAGAGTTGCCAAAGTCTAGTTATTGTTCTTTACATACGGCCACGTAAAGGCCGACATGCCCATCACAGGGAAGGTGACCGGCTCTGAGCACCAACCCGCAGGCCCACCCTGCAAGAAACTTCCCAAGGAGACCATTCCAGCAGAGGTCAGACCTGATGTGGCCTGGGCGTTAGGGGACCCAGCTTTCACTGGAGGGCCTTTGAGCAAATCTGGTTCCCTCCATCTCGAGTCTCCAGCTGGACTCAGCTCCAGATCACAGCTTCGCCTCGTGACACATTAGGGACAAAATGAAACTGTTCCCCATTTTGGCTTGGAGAGCGGACTAGCCTCAGAGGAAGAAAGATGTAATGACTGCGGGGAGTGTCTCCCAACGGTGCTCTAGGCGCCCAGAGCACCTGCGGGGGCTTGTGGAAAGGAACCCATTGTAGTACAAGCCTTAGCTTTCAGGACATTGAAAAAGGCTGCGGTGATACCTCATGCCCACAAGAGGGGGCTATGAGACCAGCATTCTCTTGGCAACCTCCAATTTTTGAGAAAAAAGGAATCCTACTGTTAAAACTGTCAAAGAGAATACAAAACTATAGCAACTGCCGTGTAGAAACAAGCCGAATAATGGAACAGAGTCCAGGAATGACTAAGTGGGAATTTAGTGCATGGCAAAGCTCACATTTCAAGTTGAGTGATAAAATGGTGCATTATTCAATAAATGACTTTGGGAAAATTGGCTATCCATTTGGGGGGCAAAAACAAAGTCAGATCCTTATCTCAAAATATAAGTCAAAATAAATTCCCTAGGAGTTACAGATATAAATATAAGCAACAATTCCTAAAAACCAGCAACTAAAAATTACTGTGAGAAGACACCGGGATGGGAGAAGGCTTCTTCCTTAGCATGACATCAAAGGCAAGAAATCCATAAAGGGAAGCGTCACTGATTTAGCTACTTTCATTCTTAAAATTTCCACATGAATTCTGTCAACAGGAAATCTGTGAGAATTTAAATTGCATCTACCCTTTGATGCACTAATTCCAATCTTAAGAGAATTTACTTTCACATATACTCACTTGTGCAAAGACTTATGTATACAGATATTCATTCTGACACTCTCTGTAAGCAAAGAACCTAGAAGAAACCCAAATGTCTAGAAAAACTATAGTAAATTCACCCAATGGAAAACTATGTAGCCATTAAGGAGAATTAGGGGTCCAACTATGGAAAGATGCCCATAAAAAGTAAAAAAATAACTTGTAATTCACTGCACATGGCATGATTCCATTTGTATTTTTCAATATGATTGTATATATGCTGAGAAAACATTTTAAATATGTGTAAACATAACCGTGCTATACTTCTGCGGAGTGGTTGTTGGGTAAAATTTGGGTCAGAGAAGGAAGGCTGAAGGGAAACATTTACATTTTACTTCATGCAACAGTTTGTTCAAAATATATTTATTTTAAATTATTATGGCACAGGACACTACGAATAAAGCAAAGAGAAATGATAAGCTGCTGGAAAACATTAACATGACAAATGGTTTAACAGCCTTAATATGTAATTAGCTGTTACAAATCATTAAGAAAAAGATGGAAGATAAAGATGATGACCTCTATTTTAGATCATCAATTTTAGAAGTGGTCTGTTTTATTATATCTTTTCCCCCACCATTTATGTTATTTAGGTGAGAGGGTAGTCTGGCTTTACATTACCTTCCGTAGGCAGTATATACAGTCTTCCTCCTAAGAAATGAGATGTGTCTCAATGCCACTGAATTGCGCCAAGCATGGTCATTCTCAAATCTCACAGCAGATATGGGATGTGCACCTCTCATAGCTGGTCTTGCTCCTGGGAGCAGCCACAATCCCTCCTGCCCAATCTCCAGCTCCCTCTCTCTCTCCCTCTCTCTCTCCCTCTCTCTCTCCCTCTCTCTCTCTCTCTCTCTCTCTCTCTCACACACACACACACACACACACACACACACACACACACGCTCCTTCCCATACATACACACACACACACACACCAGCTCCCTCACACACCACCACCTCCCTCTCATACACACACACACACACACACACACACACGCTCCTTCCCATACATACACACACACACACACACCAGCTCCCTCACACACCACCTCCCTCTCATACACACACACACACGGCTCAATACTGGGCCCTACCCTTTAGTTTAAGGGAAAATGGATATCACTCTAAATAAATGGTATTCAGAAATGACTCAGCTCTATGTATAAACACAACTGAAGAAATGTGTAAGTTCTTATGACTAAGGACATGAGTGCCCATTTATGTCGGCATTTTGTTGGCAGAACAGCAGAGTGTGTTCATGCCACTTCCCAACAGACAACCCGAAGAACTGGATTCTCACACTGCACTGTCTACACCAGAGGCCACCTTTCAAAAGAAAGAAGTCGCTAAGGTAATGTTCACCAACCTGATTCTTCCCGTTTAAACAGTATGAACATTGGGGGAAAGAAAGTTTGCTTTAAAAATAAGCTGCATGTGTGGAGAATTAAGAATTAAAAAAACAGCTGTGGAGTATCCTAACCACACCTTGGTGATGTACTGATTCTGAATAATGCTTGTGAATGGGAGCAACAAGCATATAACTCATAAAATTCACATTTCTTCTTTTGTTATTAATTGTGATTCAAACAATAGTTACTGAGAACCCACTAAATGCCAGGCATTGTGCTAAGTATTTTGAAACAAACACTGTGTACTATTTTATTTTAAAATCTGCCCATTCTTCAAATATAATGCATTTGAGTTGTGGACATAGGTGGGAGACAGACACCCAGGTGCCCTAGTATTTCAATAAATGAACAACACTCAAGATTCTTATTTGAGCTGACAGATCCTTTTCTTTTTTTTTTTATTTACAATAAATGGGCCTCTAGTTAATGGATTTGCTAGTGGATTCTTTCTTTCCTAGATAACTCATGTTTAAGAGCACATATTTAGAGGATAGTGGAATAATATTAATCTGTCCATTAGGAAGAAGTCCTAAGACATGTTGGATTCACCCTACTATCACTTGTGGGCATGGCGTCCACATTAAAGTGTTAGCTCTGATTCAACACAGCAGAGTCAGGCTGCCGCCTGGAGGTGCCCAGAGCCCAAGCAAGCCTCTGAACACTGAGCTACTCACAGTGAAAGGGTGGTAGGGGGGAGCGGGGGGAGCTCCTCGGGGTCCTGCTGGTGGAGGCAGCACGGACAGTCCTGTTGAAAAGATGCCAAGTGCGCTGAGGTTCAACCCTGGGATCAGATTCGCTTGTTGCTGGGAACAGAAATGGAGAAAAAGATGAGGGGAGGAGACCAGGGTCCCAGCTGCCTGGGTCAACTCCCATCTCTTGTCTGGATGGCACTAGTGACTCCTAATGAGCTCTGCCCTGGCCCTGTAGACCTCTTCCCCACCCGGCTGCTGGGGTGGGCTCTCCAAACCTCAACCTGGCCGCAGTGTTTCTTCAAACTTTCTCTGCCACCCTTGAGAGTATCTACACATCTTAACAGCAAACAAGGCTCTTCCTGGGGACCCAGGGCACTTCTCCAGCCTCTCTCACCTCTGGGCCCCTGCACGGTATGTGTTCCTCGTGCTCCTCACCTGGCTAAGTCCTACTCATCACATGGGTTTCACCTGAGCTTGGGTTTTCCCTCATCTAGGAAGCCTTCTCTCACCCCAAAGGTGAGAGATACCCTTTCTGTGCTCTCCTAACATTCCTATGTTTCCTTAAAATAGCACTTGCCACATGGTATGTGGATCACCTGTGTAGGTACCTCTTTCTCTTTCAGACCCCAATTTCCTTCTGCACAGAGGCTGTCTCACTTAGTGTTGTGTGCTCAGTGCCTGGCACACAGTTAGCACTCAACAAGTATTTGTTGAATGGATATGTTTAAAACATATTGGATCAATAGTTTTTTAATAACTCTATCCAGGGAAAGATCAGACCCTTCACTAGGACACCACATGTAATCTCCACTTCCAGATTCAGGATGGTTCACAACTCTGGCTTCTCCACCACTTAGTTGCCAGCTTCGTGATCCTCTCCCTTGCTTGTTTACTTCACATTTAAACATGGGAATGCTCACACAGGCTAGAGTCGAGGTGTTCCCCTCCCCCCCATTTTAACAGTTTTTAATGAAATTGTACATGAGGTTACTTTATTTCTGCATCTTCTCAATGGTTTCTTCTTTGCATCTGTCCTTTCCCTTTCCTACTTGGCGAGATTCGGCTCTACGTTCAAGGATCTTTGTGCGGCCTCTGTCCAGCTTTAGTCTAGTGATAACCACCATGCTGGGGTGAATGCTCACATGAAGAGTTGTGCCATGAGCTTTCTCCCATTGCACTCAGTCAACAGAGATGACATATTTCTTCCTGTAGACTTGGACCACTCTGCCAATTTGCTGCCCTTTGTAATGTCCTCACACAACCTGAACTTAATCATCCTTTCTGATGGGCATGGAGCGAACACTGCTTCTGTCTCAGCTCTTTGGAAAAAGACACAATCTTCCAGCGAAAGTGGGAAGGTGCACTGAAACGCCTTTTATGGTTCTTGCTCTGATCAGAAGTCAAAAGGGACTGAATTCATTTTGGCCGCTGCCGTTTCAGCGATGGTCGCAAAAGGGACAGAGTGGAGTTTCAACTACACAGCCCTTCAAAGGCTGAGAAACGTCGTCCACCACCCTGGCCTGTGTCCAACCTTCCCCCACCTCTATCTCCCCAAACACTAAGCAGTTCTCGAACATCTTCTATTTCCTTATCTGTGGCTAGGGTCGCCTAGCAACTCGCCTTCTTTTAGAATGTCTGGAATAGCAGAGCCAGGATCCTTAGCCTTTACCCATTTGATATATAAGATCTAGTAGTCTGGTTATTTATCCGTCAATGTGTAACTGGTACAGACATGAAGGAATCTAAGTGACAGGCTCCGGGGGAGATGATTGGAGCACCCAGACCCTAGGTGTTCACAGAAAGAGATATTTATTACAAGATGTCAAGAGCCCAAAAGAAGACAATGAGGTCACTGGATGATACTTCCACAGACAAATGGGAAGAGGCGGTCATGCTGGAGTCTTATCATCATCATGTCTCGTAAGTGCCCTGTGGCGTGGCTGCTGTGGGATGTGCTGCAGTGAGGGAATCGGATTTACCCTACACAGCTCTTTGTCAGCATTTACTCCTCTATGAAATGTTACCAGGTCTGGGATTTGCTACAAGGACATCCAAAGGGGGTGGTGAAGGAGAGGACGGTTCAGAGGAAACAAAACAGGCCATGGGTTGATAACTGCTGAAGCTAGATTATGGACATATCAAGGTTTATCATAGTATCCTTTCCTCTTCAGTATATGTTCAAAAATCATTATTATAGATAATAAAAACATTTACTGAGTTGAGCTTTGCCGATGGACAAATATTTTTAATATTTCTGATGCCAGTTTGGTGTCTCCTCATTACAAAGTGGGAACCAGATAACGATAATAGGAAAGATGGACCCAAATCAGTCTGTTGGAAGTATTAGAGCTGAGGTAGTTGACAATATTTATTGGGTAATCTAAAAGAGCAGATCAGTAAGCAAGAGATGAAAATCAGAAGTTAATTTTAAAGTATTTACATTTAAAATTGGAAAGTGAAAAAACAAATCCCACTTTCCTAACATATCAGCTATTTGATTTTTATATGTGGCCTTCTAGTCATTTTTAACCATGTTATTTTACATAACTATACCCCCAGTTATATACACTTTTATATATTCTTTTCTTAATTAACATTGTATTATAGACAATTTCTCGTTTTAAAATCTTCAAAGTTAGGATTTTAATGTTTTCACACTATTCTGTCCAGTGCATTTATCATGACTTACTAGTTGGTCTCCTAATTACTTCAATGCACTTGTCCCAAGAAGGCAGGAATAACTCTGCATATCTATTTTAAGGTACTTCTTCACTATATGAATGACAATTCTTCTTAGAGATGTTTGGGTTCTACCTGAACACATGTGAAAACCAGCAGAAGAAAGCATGAGGCACTTACATTAACAGCCAGCATGTCATTTTCAAAGGCCTCACGTAGCTTCTTCATTATCTCCATCTCAGCATTGGCACAGGCCTCGACTGTGCCCTTCACAGTGATGGTTCTTTCAGGGTTGTATATGCTCAAATCCTGCAAGCTGGCCACAGGGGAAAAAAAGAGAAATTTCCTTTTTTCAAAAGGAAAAATAAATCCTAGAGGATAACAAACAAGCATCGGTGGAGAAGGTGGGGAGAAGACTGCATTTCCTTACCACACACTGTATAATAGAATATCTACCATCTTATCTCAAATCTTTGTAGTGATTTAGATCATATCTGCAGTAAAATATGTTTGATTGGTAACTATTTATGCATTTGTTTTTATGGTTTTGGAGATAATTATATCACTTATGATTACATTCCCATTTTATAGAAAAGCAGATGAATGAATTGGGCATCTCAAAATGCTCAAATTCAGCCCAGCTGGTGTGGCTCAGTGGGTTAGGGTGTCATCCTGTGCACTGGAAGGTCTCAGGTTAGATAACTAGTCAGGGCACATACCTGGGTTGCAGATTCGATACCGGGCGCCAGTTGGGGTGCACACAGGAGGCAGGAGGCAACCAATCAGTATTTCTTTCTCATAGTGATGTTTCTCTCTCTCCCCCCCCCCCCTTCCTCCCTTCCACTCTCTCTGAAATCAGTGGGGGAAAAATATCCTCAATTGAGGATAAAAAAAAAAAAGGTGCAAATTCTCCATTACTGGGCACAATGAATCTGAATGAGCGGCTTACGATGAGATTGTTATCTTGGTCCCAGTCTCATGTTCAATTTTCTTCAAATTTCTGCCTTCTTTTCCAATAAGTCTTCCAACCAAGCCATTGTGGGCCAAGATTTTCAGAGGAATCTCTTCAGTTCTAAAAGAGACAATAAACAATTTAACATTTAAGGTGAAAAGAGCAGCTGCTTCCTAAGAGCTATTACCCTGTTTTTTTCTTACAAATAGAAACTGTTTTGTTCAGGTACCAAGTGGTGATGGGCTTTAGGAGAGGAGTCCCTTACTAATCCCAATGCACGAATTCTCATTAACATAAGCCAAGCCATGATAATTATACTCCCTTGTTGTAACTCGTTGGGAGTAAGTCCATGAGGTAGGTATACCAATGAGGTATGCCAAGGAGAAGTCTGTTGGGTGACTTTAGGAAGGTTTTCCTTGTACTTAAAGAGGTACAAGGGTTAATGCCATTAGTCAAATGACAGACTAGAAACCTTCAGGTCCTCCTACCCCCACAGAGATACCAAGTTAACAACAACAGACAGGTCGAAGTACCTCTGTGAGAACCCTAGAGATCAGATGAGAAGCTATAGAACACAGGCTATTATAAAACCAAGAGGGGATGCCAGCAAAAGGGGAAGAAAAACTGTGTTATTTGGCATGCTTGTTCATGTTCCTTCCCCTACACAGCATAGCAAGGAGCAACTGAGAAGCAATCCTTCATACCAGGGCTCTTCCCTTTAAAACAGAAACAAAAGACTGGACCATTAGTCCAAAATTCTGGCTTGTCTAGGGGCTGCCCAAGAGATTGGTTTCTGTCTCTACTGACTTGGAGTGCTGACGAGACTGGCATCAGAGTTTGGAAGGTGAAAACAGAGGTAAAAACAGTATGTTAGAGCTGCAGTTACACAGTCAGAAGCTAGGGGGAGAAGGAGCTAAAAAAAGGTTTGAGAGATCAAGAACCTGAAGCCAGGCTGATCAGTGAAGTTCTTCCCCTGAATGAAGCCAGTATGCAAGGACTGAGAGGCAGTTGTTTTTCTCAAATTCCTAAATCCAGCAAAAAAACCCCAACAAGGAAAAGAAATAGGGAAACACTGACTAATCAAAGAATCAAAATAAAACTCCAGAAACTGACCCTGAAGAAATGTAGACCTATGAACTACCTGACGAAGAATGTAAAATAACTGTCTTAAGGATACTGAATGTCCTCCAAGGGAACACAGAAAACTAAATGAAATCAGAAAATGGTATGTGTATGAAATGAGAATCAATAAAGAGACAGAAACTAAAAAACAACCTAAGAAATAATAAAACTGAAGATTACAAAACTGAACTGAAAATTTCATTTAAAAAGTTCAACAGCAGATATAAACAGGCAAAAGAAAATATCAGCAAACTTGAAGACTGATCATTTAAAATCATCAAGTCAGAGGAGAAAAAAGAACACAGGGAATTATGGACACTATAAAGTGGATCAAGATACACATCATGGGAATCCATAATGAGAAGAGAAAGAAGGGGCAAAGAGCTTATTCAAAAAAAATTATGATGGAGAACTTTCCAAATCTGAGGAAAGAAATGGACAGACAGATTCAAGAAGCTCAAAACCTCCAACTAGAATAAATCCAAAGAGAAGCACACTGAGATACATTATAACCCAACTGTCTAAAGTCAGAGACAAAGGACAATCTTGGTAGCAAGATAAAAGTGATTAATAACATACCCAGGAGTTTCCATATTATCGGTGGATTTCTCAGCAGAAATTTTGCAGGCCAGAAGGGAGTGGGATGATACATTCAAGCTGCTGAAAGAAAAAACTGTCAACCAGGAATACTGTATCTGGCAAACTGTCCTTCAAAAATGAAGGAGAAATTAAGACTTTCCCAGATAAACAAAAGCTTAGGGAGTTCATTACTATTAGAACTGTTCTACAAGCAATGCTAAAGGGGCCAGGCCGGTGTGGCTCAGCGGTTGAGTGTCACCCTATGATCCAGGAGATCCCAGTTCAATTCCTGGTCAGGGCACATGCCCAGGTTGTGGGCTAGATCCCCAGCAGAGGGCATGCAGGAGGCAGCTGATCAATGACTCTCACAACTGATGTTTCTATCTCTCTCTCCCTCTCCCTTCCTTTCTCTGAAGTCAATAAAAAAAATATATGTATTTTAAAAAGAAATGCTTGAGGGAATCCTTTAAGTTGAAATAAAAGGACAATAGAAAGCAACACAAAACCATATAAAAATATAAGATTCTCTAATAAAAATACACAAATACATAACCTGCACTATAGTAACTTTGATGCATAAAATTTAAATGACAAAAACAAAAAAGATAAATCTATGTTAACGGGTACACAATACATAAAGAATAATTGGTGACAACAATAACAAAGTAGAGGTAGAAGAGGGTATGGGGGAATAAATGGTGATGGAAGGAGACTTCACTTGGGGTGGTAAACAAATAATACAATATATAGATGATATATTAATAAAGTTGTACACCTGAAACCTATGTAATTTTATTAACCAATGTTGCCCCAATAAATTCAATAAAAAAAGTAGAGGTGGGAACTGTAAAGGAGTAGAGTTCTTAATGCAATTGAAGTTAAGTTGTTACCAGTTTAAAATAGAATGCTATAATTTTAAGATGTCTTATATAACTGCAATGATGCAAGTGAGCTTGCACACACACACACCCCTACAGAATATACACAAAAGGAAATGAAAGGGAACCAAAGCATATCACTAAAAACAAACAAAAAACCCAAAACAAAGACACAAATGGAGGCAGTAAGAAAGGAAAGGAGGGACAATAAAGCTACGAGACACAGAAAACAAATAAACAAAATAGCAATTTTTAGTACTTCCCTATTAGTATTTATTTTAAATGCTAAGGAATTAAACTCCCCAATCAAGACATAGATTGGCTGAACAGATTAAAAAACAAAACACCTCAAATCAACAACTTTACACCTCAAGAAATTAGAAAAAGAATAAACTAAACCCAAACTAGCAAAAGAAAATTAAAAATAAAGATTAGGGCAAATAAAGAAATCAGCAAAATAACCCTGGTTAGTTTGGCTCTAGAGTGCTGGCTCATGGACCAAAGGGTCCCAGGTTCGATTCTTGGTCAAGGGCATGTACCTCAGCTGCGGGCTTGATCCCGGGCCCCTTCGGGGTGAGTAGGGGAGGCAATCAATCAATGTGTCTCTCTCACATTAATGTTTCTCCTCTCTCTCTCTCCAGCTCTTCCCTCTCTTTCACTCTCTCTAAAAATCAATGGAAAAATATCCTTGAGTAAGGATTAACAAACAAAACAAAAAAAAAGAAAGAAAGAAAAAGGAAATGAGCAAAATAGAGACCAGAAAAACAAAAGAAAATAAATCAATAAAACTAAGAGTTGGTTTTCTGAAAAGATCAACAGAATTGACAACTCTTAGCTAGATGAATTAAGAAAAAAAAAAAGAGAGAGAACACTCATATAAAATCAGAAATTAAAGACAGGCCATTACAACTGATGCCACAGAAATAAAAATGATTATAAGAGAATACTATGAACAGTTATACACCAACAAATTGGGTAACCTAGAAGAAATTAATAAATTCCTAGAAACACAGAAACTACCAATATCAAAACATGAATAGAAAATCTGAACAGCCTGGGCCAGGAGGCTCAGTTGGAGAATCATCCTGTACACCAAAAGGTTGCAAGTTCGATTCCAGGTCAGGGCACATACCTAGGTTGTGGGTTTGGTCCCTGGTCAGGGCATGTAAGCGAGGCAACCAATCAGTGTTTCTCTTACATCAATGTTTCTCTCTCTCTCCTTCCCTCCCTCCCTTCCTTTCTCTCTAAAAATCAATAATTTAAAAAAACCACACACATATCCTCGGGTGAGGATTAAAAAAGAAAGACAATCTGAACAGTAAGGAAATGAATGAATAATCAAAAACCTCGCAACACAGAAATGCCCAGGACAAGGTGGCTTCCCTGTAGTGTCTACCAAACATTTAAAGAAGAATTAATATCAATCCTTCTCCCCATCTTCCAAAAGACTAAAAAGGAGTGAACACTTCCAAGCTCATTATATGAGGTCAGCTTTACTCTAATACTAAAGTCAAACAAGACACCTCAAAAATAAACCCCAAAACAAAATCAACAAACAAAAACTACTGACCAATATCCCCAATTTTGAATGTTGATGCAAAAATCCTTTAAAAATTACCAGCAAATTGAATTTGAAAGCACATAAAAGGATTATACACCATGACCAAGTGGGGTGTATTCCTGGAATGCAAGGATAGTTCAATGTATAAAAATCAGTATAATACACCACATTAACAAAATCCACATGATCACCTTAATTAATACACCAAAAGCATGACAAAATTTATCACCTTTTCATGATAAAAACATTCAATAATCTAGGAATAGAAGAAAACTACCTCACGATAATAAATTCCATTTGTGAAAAGCCCAGTGAACATCATATTCAATGGTAAAAGACTGAAATCTTCTCTAAGATCAGAACAAGACAAAGATGCCTGCTCTCACCACTTCTTTTCAACATAGTAGTGGAAGTCCCAGCCAGAGCAATCACTTAAGGAAAAGAAAAAAAAGGAATCTAAAGTAGAAAGGAGGAAGTAAAATTACCTCTATTCGCAGATAAAATGATCTTATATGTTAAAAACACTAAAGATTCCACAAAAAACTGTTAGAATAAACTAATTCAGCAATGTCATGGGGTACACAATCAACACACACACAAACCAGTTGTGTTTCTACCTACTAAAAATAAACAATCTGAAAATGAAGTTAAACAAATAAGTCCACTTATATAGCATCATAGAATAAAATACTTAGCAATAAACCTAAACAAGGAAGTAAAAGGCTTATAACAAAAAAACTACAAAACACTGCAGAAAAAAAACAAAAGACAACAGAAATCAATAGAAAGATATCCTGCATTCATGGACTGGAAAACTTAATATTGTTTAGATGTCCATACTACCTAAAGCAATCTATGGATGCAATGCAACCCCTATCAAAATCCCAATGGCAATTTTGCAGAAATAAAAACATTCATTGTAAAATTTGTATGAAGGGACCTCAAATAGTAAAAACAATTTTGGAAAAGAACAAAGTTGGAAGACTCACATTTCCTGATTTCAAAACATATTACAAAACTACAGCAATCAAAACAGTGTGGTATTGGCATCAAGACAGACAAATAAACCAATGGAACAGAACAGAGATCCTAGAAATAAACTCTCACATATATGGTCATATGATCTTTGACAAGGGTGTCAAGGCTACACAATGGGGAAAAGACAGTCTCTTCAACAAACAGTGTTGGGAAAACTGGATATGCATAAGCATAAGAATGACGCTGGACCCTTATATTACTCCATATACAAAAATGAAGTCAAAATGTATTAAAGACCTACATGTAAAACTTAAAACTACAAAATTCTTAGAAAACAGAGGAAAAGTTTCATGACATTGGACTTTGCAATGGTTTCTTGGATATGACACCAAAGTGCAGGCAACAAAAGCAAAAACAAATAGGACTACATCAAACTTAAAAACTTTTCTGCATCAAAGGACACAATCAACAGTGAAAAGACAGTCTATGGGATGGAGGAAAATATTTGCAAATTATATATCTGACAAGGGATTAATATCCAGAATATATAAAGAACTCCTACAACTCAACAATTAAAAATAATCTGTTTCAAGATGTGCGAAGAACTTGATAGACATATATCTAAAAATGATACACAAAGGCCAACAAGCATAAAAAAGACTCTCAACATCACTAATCATAAAAATATGCAAATAAAAACCACAATGAGGTACTGTAAATACAAAATACTACCTCACACCCAATTAGTTTGGCTACTATCAAAGTAACAGAAAATAAAAAGTGTTGGTGAGAAATTGGAACCCTTGTATACTGGTGATACAACTGCTATGGAAAACAGTGTGGAGGCTTCACAAAAAATTTACAATAGAAAACGCCACATAATCCAGCAATCTCACTTCTGGGTATATATCCAACAGAATTAGAAGCAGAGTCTCAAAGAGATATTTGCATGCCCATGTTAATAAAAACACTCTTCACAATAGCCAAGGACATTACGTTAACTGAAATAAGCCAGTCACAAAAAGACAAATACTGTATTGATTCCACTTATGTGAGTTCTCTAACGTAGCCCAATTCATAGGAACAAAAAGTAGAATGGTAGTTACCAGAGACTGGAGGGAGAGGAAAAGGGGAGTTGTTGTTGAATGGGTACAGAGTTTCAGTTTTGCAAGATGAGAAAGTTCTGGAGACCTGTTTCACTTAACACTACTGAATGCATACTTAAATATGGTTAAGATGGTAAATTTTATGTTATGCGTTTTTTTACCACAATAAAAAAAAGGAACAAGGAAAAGATGCCTTCTCTTTCAGCTTCTGAATATTATTCTGTGGGGACACAAGGTCTGAAATCACTATAGCCATCTTGTCATCACCAGGGAAGTATCAGATACACTGAAGAAGGTAAAGCGCAAAGAAAAGTCATGAGTCTTTGAGTCCATGATTCAAATATGACCTTGGAGTTACTCTACTTTAGGAATTCTTATGTGGCATAATATTTGTTTCTTATTACTTAAGCCACTTGTTTTCTGTTTTGAAATCAAAAGCACCTAACAGATGTGTTATTACTGCCAAATGGATGCTTGAAAAAGCTCTGCTAGAATGTAACTTTGGGAGGGCAGGGGGTTTTTCTTTGTTAGCTTTGTTCACTGGCACATAGAACAGTGCCTGGCATATAGTAGGTGCTCAACAAATATTTGGTAAATGAATATAAAGAAAGTGTAGGATCCCTCTTCCCCAATGTCCTCCATCTCCTACTCATCCCCCTCAGGGCTCAGTTTAAATGTCACTTCTACAGGGAGGTTGTTTCTGAAATCCCCAAATCTCTTCCTATCTCCCCTAAAACTTTGGTTAGGGCCTCCAGTAATAAGCAGTCATTTTCCACTGTCAGCACTTTTCATAGCATGCTTACCTACCTACTGGGGTAATAATAATAATTAGTGAGTGTCTCTCCCATTGGACTGTAAGTTCCATGAAAGCAGAGACTGGGTCTTGTTCATGACTGTAACCTCAACCCCGAGCCCAGTGCTTAATACAGTGCGGTACTCAAAATACTTTATTTCAAAGATATTCAAACTCCATCTTGGCTCTAAATAAAAACTTAAAAATCCAACTTATAAATCAGTCTTTTTGATGATTTAGAATATTGAAAGTTGCTTGTACCTAGGTTGAAGGACCAAAGAGGGTATTATTTAAAAAGTTTTCAATAACTTGGATGAGTGAGGGGCTTCTTCAAATTAAGTCATGGCATTTGGGGGGGGGGGAGGTTCAAAAGCCCCCAATATGGTAAATAATTCATAAGTGAAAGGTTAGAGTTCCTTATGAAATCTGAGAATAGATCTGTAATGTTTTTCTTTGATGGACTACTTTCCTCTTTTTGGCTTTGGAACACTCTTATTTGACATTATTTGCTAAATTAATTTTATATTCAATTCATCCTTCTGTGCTTCTCTATAAAACTGCCACCAATGCCCATAAATAGATTTTGCCAAACTGACACAGTCTTTTTTATTATATTATCTATTCCATTACCATTAATCTGTTTGTAATACAAAGAAAATTGCTTTAGTAAAAACTGTATTTGCCCTTCAAATTGGTACAACACTCAGGAATTCTAAGAAGTACTTTGTAAAAGAAAAGGAAGTGGGGAGACAGAAGGAGAAAGAGAGGAAGGTGCAGAAAGTAGCCCCCTGATACTAGTTTCTACTACTAAAGAGAATGTAATCCACTTTTAAGAGCACAGGTGGTTTAGGAACAGGTGACAAAAGCCTTTCCCAGAGCAGGGATGGTTTTGATGACAACGCACATTCTATACCTGCACCGTCCAGTGTGGTTGTCATTAGCCAAAAATGTGACTGTTCAAATCTGAATAAATTAAAATAATATATATTCAGTTCCCGCACGGCACTAGTCACACTTCAAGCACTCAGCAGCAACAGGGCTATCGCACTGAACAGTGCAGATAGAGAACATTTCCATCACTGCGTGACGCTGGACAGCACAGGTCTATGTATTCCTACCGTAATTACTACCACTGAGCAATGAAAGCATTAGGATCACCAGGAGAAACATGTGGAGAAACTGCCATATTATAAATGCATAAGATCTGTTTCCCTACTGTATTTTCTTTAGAAACACATTTCTCAAAAATAATCATTCCCGGCTCCCTTTACTTAGTAATAGAGTTACAGCTTTTAAAAAACTTCGTGGGTTTGATGAATGCAAACCTACTCTTACTCTCTGCTGAGTGATCCTGACATTGCACGCAAACTTACAGCTTGGTCTCGTCAGCCTCTTTATGCATGATTTCGAGAATCATGCGGCATGCTTCAGAGGTCCCCTCCGGGGTGGCGTGGATGGTGACGGGCTTCTCCGCAGACCCAGAGTTTTCCTTCCTATGGATGTCTACCCTGTGGGAAAAGAATCAGGAACCATAGCACACCACCCTCTGGGACAGGATCCTGGTTAGTCCCAAGACAGTGCCACACCAGCCAACGTACAGCAAGGACACTCAGACAAGAAGCTGTCGTCAGCACGTTTGCAAACAATGCCATTCTCCAAGAAGGTGGCAGGCAGTGCAGGGGGTCTTGTGCCAAACTTGAATTCTTTGCAGCTCCATTTAGAAGGAAATATTTCTGACAGGCGTGCTGTGGGGCAGAGGCACCACGCCAACTCGGTAACGGAGCCAGTTTGGTAAATGAAGTATTTTGTGTCATCTTTCAAATGATCGTAGGAATGAAGAGTAAAGTGAGCAGGGTAATACTGCACATTGGCACAGTGCCACTCTCGGAACTGATTGCAGCTTTTAACAGCCATGTGTTAATCCAAATCCAAACACCAAATTCAAGCAAGCTTTATATACTTGAGTGTGGATGGAAAACAGAGGCATGCTCTCTCTCTGCCTAAGTTTTTTGGTTTCCCTGCCACTGGCAGCCTGCCTTCTTCCAGGCTCTTAAAGCTAATGGCTCAAAAGCTTGATGACTTTATCAGGCTTCTTGGGGTAGTGGTGGCCCTACTTGTTTTTGTTAACTTTCAAAATCACATAATTGATTGTATCCCCTTTTATTCTTGCTGTTAGAAAGCCCAGATCCCAGTGTTTGGCCTACACTTTGAGAACTAACCTCACTTTTATTTAAACTTGTTGCACTTTTAAAGCTACTTTAAACAATTTTTGGAACAAAAAGACATATAAGTAAAAATCACTTTCACAGTGAAGAAAACTTGGAGGGGGGAAAAGGGCTGATTTTAAAATAAAAGGATCACCAGATAATACTTCCTCTCTCTACTATCTCTTTATTTCACTCCTAGGATAATAAACTCTGAGACTCAAATAAATTTCCATTATTTGGGAATAACTCAGATACTTTAAGAAAAATTGTGTTTTCTCTTTCATGTTACAAGGCCTGAGTAAAATGCACAAGGCATGTAAGTAATACTTGTCAGTAGTTTGGTGCTTTGCAGTGTAAGTGCTTTCATAGTAATTATTACATTCAGTCTGCCTGCCTGTCCCAATTCTTACAACAGTCTTTGCTTATAGAAGCAGCAATTGATGCTCAGAGAAGTGAATACATTTTCCAGCTCATAAAGCAATTAAGTTGTAAAACGTGAACATGGGGCTTTGTTTTGAAGTCATTTTACTCACTACAATTCCTACTACCAGTTCAGTCTCCTTGAACAGACAAGAACCTAAATATAAGGCTAATGTACTTCATTTCTGGCTCAGTATAGCAATGACTCACCCACTTCCTTTATGCAGCTATTTGTGAGCCTACCAAGATGGTCCCAAAGAATGACTACCACCCAGTGCTCTGACTCAGGAGGGGAGGTAAGAGCTAAGATAAGTGGGTTCTAGGATCCTACAAAGTTCAGCTCCATACCTCTACTGTTTTAGAAAGAGATGCATTAACAAGCATTAGTTAGCTTGTAAGAACAATTCTAGGCTGTGAGGTCATTAGTACCTTTATGAACCCCTCATGTTTCAGGGTATAACCCTTTAGGCAGCTGGCATGAAAGATCATTAAAGCCCCCGGCTTTCTGTTAGTCCGTTAATAGTTCTGTTTAGAGAAGCCACTGTCCCATACAGCATAGCCCCCCACTGCTGATGCAAGCAATAGCAGCTTGAGGATGGCTGGGGCCCGCCAGCACTCAGGGGACCCCTCAGAAGGAAGCAAAGGAAGCCCCGGAGGCACGTACCGGGACTGGGTCTGCTTAGTGATGTTCTTTATGGTCAAGCCCTCCTTTCCGATGATGGCACCAACAAACTGGGTGGGGACCAGGATCCGAAGCGGGAAATCAATCTGTCTGGCCTGAGAAGAGCCCCCAGGGGCGTGGCCTTGCTCCCTGGAAGAGTGGTCCCCACGCTGGGCTCGATGAGGGGGCGAAGGGGAGCTCACCTCTTCATCCGGGATGTAGGAAATCTTGAAGGAGTAGTTCTCAAACTGATGCCCGCTTAGCTTCTCGATGGCTCTGAAACGCAGCAGAAACAGGCGAGCTTTGTTAGACAGCAGCATCAGAGAAGACCCTCCCGGCCAGGGGACTGGTTCACTCACTCTCATTCACTAGTTGTCAGTGTGAGTGCCATTAATCCTCACATTGTGCGTTCTGCTTTTTTTTCACCAACCAAAGCTGTCTCCCTTTTATCAAAGACTCTGTTAATACTGGTATAAAATTATAACTTTAAAAATCATTTTTATCATAATACATATTATTGAAAATTCATATACATATAACCACAAATAAGAAAACGTCCTAACATCTGTATCTATCTTATTTTTCTTAAATATATTATTTTAAAAATAAATTAATATCATACATACTTTTTTCTAACCTTTAAAAAATCATTAATACTCTAAACATTCTCCAAGTCATTAAGTATCCTCCAATTTAATTTTTGCTGTTTATTTAACATTCTATTGGTTTACCATAGTTTTTGCAAATGATCCTCTGTTGTGTGTGTGTGTGTGTGTGTGTGCATATGCATATATATATGAAATCCAATCTTTTACTATTATATACAGTGTTGCCATGGGCATCTTTGCTACTACAAATTTGCACAAAGAATAAATTCCTAGTGGAGCTGCTGGATCAGAGAGTATGCAGAATTCTAATTAGTATCACCCAGTGTCCATCTGGAAAGGTTTCAACATTTATTATCCTATAGCAGTTAAGAGAGCATCTGTTTCCTTGAGTCCTCAAAAGCACAAAACATTATCTAAAATATTAATTTAATACAGAATAATATCCCACTATTACATTTTAAAAATTATACATGAAGTGAAACAATTTTTTTACATGTTTTTGGCAGTATGTGAAAACAGTAACCCTACTGTACTAGGTTAATGTTTAGGGTTTGTGAATTTATTACAAAGCAGCAACTTTTGAATTCAATAAAAGCAACAAAGTAATGTGTACAGAGGTTCTACCTAAGTGGAAGCTGAACAAAAACTCTTAAGGTGAGTTATTGGTTTAGATCCTGCTCACATATGTGTGCCGAAGTCAGTAGCAAATGAATTATTGCCTTTTTCAATGCAAAATTTACTTTTTGAAAACTACTGGTATGAAAATGGGTTAAATATGTCTTCATGTGTTGAAACTTTGAAAAAAGAAATAACTCTATAACCCTGGGATGTATAACCAAGGCTATGCCACATCCATGAAGCATGACCACACATGACCATAGCCTAGTCACAATGACCTCACAGGCACTTCAAGAACCTCCTATAAAAAGGAACTTATGAGAGAGATTCCAAAGTCACGGCAGACTGAGTGGAAGCTACCCTGACACTCTCCTGGGACCAAACTGGAATTATAACTAAAATACAGAAAAACCACTCTGAATAATTAGCTGCAACTGAAGACTAGCTGGACCCTCATAACCAAGGAGAAAAAGTAGAGACTGCACAGAGACTGGTAGGAACTGCAGAGGTGCGAGAGGGGCTCTCACAGGCAGCAGCTGAAGGTCCGGGGGGATATCTCAGCTGTGGCGAGTTCCCACTGAGGACTCTGGGGTCTAAATCCCAAGTTGGGCTCCCAAGCCCAGTGCACCAGAAGTGAGAAAGGTACCCACAAAAACATCTGGCTGTGAAAAGCAGCAGGATTTCTGTCTGCCAAGAGAGACAGCTGGAAATGCAGGCACCCTCTTAAGGAGCTAAGAGGAAAAGTTTCGTGTGTAGCCACTCACCTTGGGCTCCAGCCGAGGTAGAGTGGACTAGAGCAGTGTGAGGAGAATCCAGTGGGGATGACTGAGGGAATAAATCTCAGAGGGCACCCTTCTGGACCCCAGTTCCGAGTCATTCCCCTATATGGCGGAGGGCATCTTTCTCGGGCAGACCTTTACCTTCCAAGCAGCTTTTGCTGGCGGGGGTGGGGGGGGTGGGCGGGAGGCGGGAATTGCCCCACCCTCCTGGAAAACCTCTGGCCCCACCCCATGGAGTTTCTACAAGCTGAGGCTCATTAAGAGGCAAAATAACAGCTCTGGGTGCTTTGAGTCTTTGCCTGATTTGCTTCTGGACCCAGGGCTTGGAAAAGCTGACCTTGATGCACATCTTGGTCCTGTCCAAATACACCCAGCCCCAGCAGAGGAAACCAGAAGCTTTAGAGTGTGGAAAACTTCAAACAGGGTACTCAAGGCCAGTCACAAACAGCGTCTGACATTGGCCTGCACCAGAGAGCATCCAAAAGACTGGGAGTCCTAGCAGGTCTACCTAATACAAATCCAAACAGTCAGCCAGCCAAAATAGGGCGACAAAAAAACAAGCTCCAAATGAAAGAACAAAATGATTCTCCAGAAGAAGAGCTAAATGAATTGGAGATAAGCAATCTATCTGATATAGAGTTCAAAATATTGATCATAAAGATGCTCAACAGCATGAAAAAAGATATAGAAACTATGAAGGAAATTAAGAATGACATAGTAGAAATAAAAAAAAAAATTGGAAGGAATGAACAGCAGATTAGGGGAAGCTGAGGATTAGATCAGCAAATTAGAAGACAGGACAGAAAAAAAAATCAATCAGAGAACCAAAAACTAAGAACAATTAAAAAACAGGAGGACAGCCCTAGCCAGTTTTGCTCAGTGGTTAGAGCGTCAGCCTGTGGACTGAAGGGTCCCTGGTTCAATTCTGTCCAAGGGCACATACAGTACCTCAGTTGCAAGCTCAATCCCTGGCCTTGGTTGGGGCATGTGCAGGAGGGAACCAATCAATGTGTCTCTCTCACATCGATGTTTCTCTCTCTCTCCCCTTCCACTCTCTCTGAAAAGAAATGGAAAAATATCCTCGGTTGAGGATAAAAAAAAAAACCCAAAACAGGAGGACAGTTTAAGGGAGCTATAGGACAACATGAAACGTAACAATATTAGCACAATAGGAGTACCAGGAGAGGTCGAAAGTAAGCAAGGGTTAGAGAAGCTGTTTGAAGAAATAATAACAGAAAGCTTCCCTAACCTGGTCAAAAAGAAAGTCACACAAGTTCAGGAGGCACAGAGAGTCCTAAGCAAGAAGAACCCAAAGAGGCCCACACAGAGACACATCGTAATTAAAATGCCAAAAATTCAAGACAGAATCTTAAAGGCAGCAAGAGAAAAGCAAGCTGTTACCTAAAAAGGAGCTCCCATAAAGCTGTCAACTGATTTCTCACCAGAAACTCTACAGGCCAGAAGAGAATGGCATGAAGTATTCAAGGTAATGCAAAACGAGAACCTGAAACCAAGACTATTCTACCCTGCAAGGCTATCATTCAAAATACATGGTGCCCAGCCGGGCGTGTCTCAGCGGCTGAGTGTCAACCTAGGATCCAGGCGATTGGGCTTTGATTCCCGATCAGGGCACATGCCCGGATTGCGGGCTAGCCGATCAATGACTCTCTCATCATTGATGTTTCTATCTCTCTCTCTCCCTCTCCTTTCCTCTCTCTGAAATCAATAAAGATATATTAAAAAAAAAAAAAAAAATTACAGGGTGAAATAAAGAGCTTTCCAGACCAAAAAAAAAAAGCTAAGGGAATTTATCATCACCAAACCAACATTGCAAGAAATGTTAAAGGGACTGCTGTAATAAGAAGCTGAAATAGAGAGAATGAGAAACATAAGCATAAAGAAATAAAATGGCAATAGATAATACCTATCAATAATAACCTTAGGTATAAATGGATTAAATGTCCCAATCAAAAGACATAGGGTAGCTGAATGGATAAGAAAACAAGACCCAAATATGTGCTGTCTACAAGAGATCCACTTCAGAACAAAAGACTCACACAGGCTGGAAAAGCAAACAAACTTCTGGAGGACTCTAAAGGAGAAATCGACAGCAATGCAGTCATAGTAGGGTTCTTTAACACCCCACTGACTTTACTGGATAGGTCTTCCAGACAAAAATCAGCAAGGAAACAGTGACTCTAAATGATACCCTAGATCAGATGGATTTAACTGACACAGAACATTCCACTCTAAAGCTGCAGAATAGGCATTCTCTTCAAGTGCACATGGGACACTCTCAAAGACAGACCACATGTTAGGACACAAAACAAGTCTCTACAAGTTCAAGAAGACGGAAATCATATCAAGCATCTTCTCATACATTTACACAACAAAATACTACGCAGCTGTAAAAACAAAGGATCCGTTACCATTTGAGACAGCATGGTGGGACCTGGAGAGTATTATGCTAAGTGAAATAAGCCAGAGAAAGACAAGTGTGACATGATCTTACTCATATGTGGAATCTAATGAAAAAAATAAACTTCTGAACAAAATAGATCCAGAGACACAGAAGCATGGAACAGGATGACAAATTGTAGAGGGGAGGTGGGGATGGGTGGGGAGAGATTAACATAAGAATTTATATGCATATATGCCTAACCCATGGACACAGGCAATAGTGGGGTGAAGGGACACAGGGTGAAGGGAATCAATGGGGGAAAAAGGGGACATTTGTAATACTTTCAACAATAAAGATTTTTTTAAAAAAGAATACACACACTCAAAAAAAGGAACTTATTTTTGTTGTTTTTTTAAAAACCTCAATTCCATGTCCGTTAATAGCCAAGCTCAAAATTACACCACTGAAGTGATGTAGTCATGAATAGGGACTAGGAGGTGAATGGGGGCAGAAAAAAGAACCCAAGCCAGGTGCTTCTTGATTAATCATGGCCAGACACTGCTCCCCACTGTTGATGTCACTGAAGTGGATCCACCTTTTAATAAAGGAAAAATGGATGTTTTAGTATCCATTCAATTAGTGTGGATAAAAAATAAGGCTTGTGCTTCTTTATCCTGGTGCATGGAGGAAACTCCAGGTGAAACTGGCTCCCGGTGGTTGGCAAAGCAGAGTCCAAGGGACAGTGTCACAGAGCTGGTGCACTCTATTCCTGACCATGTCCAGAGCAGCTCCCACCTCTGTTGATGCCAAGGCTCAACATTTTTCAGGATAAAGTCTCTGTGCAATCAAAAACATACATCCTGGGATAAATGTCCTGGAGTTCTAGTGACATGCCAAAGATCTGCATCTTTCCAGAAAAGGTTTATAAACACAGGACTCAATGGACTTTAAAGACAACCCTCCAAAAAACTTAAAAGGAAGCGCAAATTCACTTACGTTTTTGCTTCTTCTCTTGTTGCATATGTGACGTTGACAACGGCAGTTTCTGTGTCTGTGTTGACTGGGGAAGAAGCAAAAACTACATTGTCATAGGGAAAAAAAAGCCATTGCCCTCTGGCTCAATGTAAACAGACTTACTTTAGAGAATAATGCACAAAGTAATTAAATGCCCTAACTTTAGAGTTATTTGAATTTCTATCTTTATTCATTTTCATTCACAGTAAGTTGCAATCAATTGTATGTACACATTTGTAATCAATTGTATATATATAACTCAAGGCTATACTTTCACTTATTTTGTAAACACTTTTGCATGGATACATGCAGATGTACATTTTCTTTGTAATTTTTAATTTTTAATGCCTACATAAAATTGCAGTAACTGTGCCATGATTTTCGCCTAACCATCCCTCACATGTTGACAAATGGGTTGTTCCCAGTATTTGCTATTCTAAAAAGTGTCGCTGAAAATCACCTTTGTTACAAACATCACTGATTTGAGTTCTTTTGAATTACTTTTTTAGGCCAATCACAGGAGAAAATTAACTGGGCAGAAGAACATAATTCTTTTAATGTATATTTTCAAATAACTTTCCTAAAAGTTCATATCAATTTATTGCACCACTATCAAGTTACAAGTTTTATTTGTTATAATTTGCATTTATTATTTATTTATTTATTTAAATATATCTTTATTGATTTCAGAGAGAGGGAGAGAGAGAGACAGAAACATCAATGATGAGAGAGTCATTGATTGAACCGGCAACCTGGGCATGTGCCCTGACCGGGAACTGAAGCCCGATTGCCTGGATCCCAGGTTGACGCTCAACCGCTGAGCCACGCCCGGCCGGGCATAATTTGCATTTAGTGTTAAATAATTGGATATATAGATATAATAAGAAAGTATTTTAATTCTTCATTCAGTGATAAGGTTGAATTACTTCTTTTGTTTCCCTTTGACTGAACTACTTAACTGTGTAAGTTAAACCTAGTAACTGTGTACAATAAAGAAAACAGACAATCCCAACTCACTTGGCTAAAGGAGAGGACACATAAACTCTAAGAATGGCTAATAAGAAATCACTCTTTTGAGTTGGCTTATCTTAGTTTGTAACTGTTTGCTTCTTCTTCCAAAGTCAGAGGTTAAAAATAAATTCAAAAAGCAAGATAAAACTTTCTCAATTCAAGCCAGTAAACCTAAAGCAAAAATACTGATTTTTCCCAAAACAAGCAGCCATGGCTAAATCAAATCCTCCCTTTAAAACATTTAAGCTACTGGGAGACTAGGAGTTAACAACATTGAATTAAGGCTAATTCAAGAAAACCACAATAAAGCTGCTTTTCAAAGTAACAATAAACCCTATACTGTTGGGCTTCTTAATCTTGGATCTACACTAGAGCTTCAGGAATTCTATAACCTGACCTTCCCTATCCCACCCAAAGATTCAAATTTGTGGACACATGGATTTTTCTGGTTTATAATTTCTATGAGATTCTCAAAAAGGTTAAAGACCACTGTTAAAAATATTGTTTATCCAGTGACTTCAAAGTAGCCGCAGCCTTTGTGGGGAGGGAAAGTGTAATCCTTACAAAGGAACTGCCACTGAGATTTAGGTGTCATAAACATGAGCCCAGCCCTGGCCTTTGTCCTGGGAGTGTTCCAACTGCTCTCTAATTCACACTTACCCAGAGAAGTCTTCACAGTGCAAAATGGGATGGGTAGCCCATAACAGTCCTCTCTCAGTGTGGACACACAGAATGACACAGAGGGTTCCTATCTGCTGCTCTCTAGTGCTACACATGACACTGCAGCCCCCCAAAGACGGAGAAAGGACTGAGTTTGAGCCTCCTGCATAAAGCTATCCACTAGGACTCTGAGATTCTCAGACTTTTTCACTCCTTAGTCATATGCTCTGTTCTTCAAAGATGTTTGTCTTCAGGAAATCAGACAGTTCTTTGATTCTTGAAAGAACTGAGCTCCATTCAAATAATTTATTTCATTGGACATGAAAACTCTAAGTTTGTTAGACCTACTGAAAATGTTTTCCTGCTGAATCAGGAATCACCTATGAAATAGAACAAGACAATATTTCGACACGTCTATCCTGTAGTTGTGAGGCAGGTGGAAAAATTGGGCACTGTCCAGGGCACACATTCCCTAGGAGCTGTAACTGACCCTGGGACCTGAACTATTTCTTCCTTGAGCAGCACGGTCTCAAATTTATAACACGGTCTGAGCTAGTAACTTTTAAAGGTTCATGTCTGGAAGACCATCTTGACTATCACATCCAATCCTTATTAGAATGTTTTCTTTTCCATGTTGAGGGAAATAATGAGAACTGAGAAACAGAATCCTTATAAATCATGTCTTCTTTCTGAGTTCTTTCCCTTCATTTTTGGGCATGGGCAGTCAGCAGCATGAAACTGAATAATGATATATATATATATTTTTTATTATTACTAACTTTATTTATTTATTTATTAAATATATCTTTATTGATTTCAGAGAGAGGAAAGGAGAGGGAGAGAGACAGAAACATCAGTGATGAGAGAGTCATCGATCGGCTGCCTCCTGCACGCCCCCGACTGGGGATGCAGCCCGCAACTCGGGCATGTGCCCTGACCGGGGAATCGAACCCCGATTGCCCGGATCCTAGGTCGATGCTCAACTGCCGAGCCACGCCCAGCCTGGCTGAATAATATTTTTAATATTCATAGAGGGAAGAACATCTGAGTAATTACTATGTTACAACTATTATATTAATTATACTGGCAGATAGGACAGATTGCGTGAGAAAATGGGGTTCTCTGATTTTTCCTAAGTGAACCTTATCCCTTGAGATGATGCACGGCTCCGTTGTCTACAAATACCTTACACAGACTCACTTTGGGTGCCAACTATTCAGTAATACAAGAAGGCTAGAAATTATTCTTGCCCCTTTACACATGTGGAAACTGAGTCAGTGAGGTTAAGTGACTTTTCCAAAGGCTCATGGTAAGTGACTGAATTCACATTGTACTTTCTAGGTCAACACAAAAATAATCTTTATACATGTTACTGCCTGTCATATCAGGAGCTTGGAATCTACTTTTCTGGGACTCATAAAGAGCTATATAACATATCAGTGTCAGATACCCATTTCTTTTTCTTTTAAAACCATAGTTTATTGTTTTAGAAGGTAAAAGTAAGGGCGGCAGAAAAGTATGTATTTTCTGGGCATTTATAACACTGTTCCCAAGACAGTGGCTCTCTAAGTTGAGTACACACAAAAATCATATGGGATTACTTGTTTAAAATACAGATTCATGGCCCAGCCAGGCGTGGCTCAGCGGTTGAGCGTCGACCTAGGATCCAGGCGATCGGGGTTCAATTCCCGGTCAGGGCACATGCCCGGATTGCGGGCCAGCCGATCAATGACTCTCTCATCATTGATGTTTCTCTCTCTCCCTCCCTCTCCTTTCCTCTCTCTGAAATCAATAAAGATATATTTTTAAAATAATAAAATAAAATAAAATAGAGATTCATGAGCTTTTGCCCCAGAAAGCCTTACTTTGTAGATCTAGGGTGAGCCCTAGGAATATGCATTTTTATGAGCACTCCAGGGGATTCTGGCATAGGAGTCACTTATTACCTTGTTCAACATTCTCCACTGTCCCATACTGAGCCAAAAGTCCATCCAACACCTGAAAAAGAGAGCTTCAATGTCAGAATGGGAAAACAAGATTGTACTCACAAAAAATGGTACAGTGATCTCCCCAAGCAAATGAATTCTAGCAAAACAAGGACAGTTATAGGAATAATATAATTAAATTGTTATTTCAGGTCTTCCATAAAGAAGACCTGAAACTGAATAAATATTTCATTTGCTCATTGGCTCCCAAGTAATCTGTTCACTGAAATGACACAGCAGAATTTCAGTCTCAGTAACTGTCAATCACATTCGTCATGATGGTTGGAACCTGTTTACTGCTCTTGAAATGAGAAGCAGAACCAAGTACATGGCTCACTTTTCCTCGGAAACTGTAACCATTCTTCCTTTGGTTTTCCTCTAAGAATCTCCTTGTTTTACAAAGCAATGGGATGTGTATGTTTGACATTTTCCATAATAAATGTTTTTTTAAGTAATGAAAATATTAGAACATTCTCTTTCCTTTAAGGCTATTTTGATTTCAATTGGGTTGAGGAATAAAAACATCAGGCAGTTTGTTCTTAAATAATGTAATAATGCCATTCCTCATAGTCTATCTTATTTATTATTAATTTTAAAAATCATTGACACTATTACAGATGTCCTCCATTTTCCCCCTTTGCCCATCTCTACCTAGTCCCTGCCACCCCTCCCCTGGCCTTCGCCACTCTGCTGTCTGTGTCCATGGGCTATGCATATATGTTCTTTGGCTTATCTCTTCACCTTCTTTCATTCAGCGCTCCCCCCCCCCCCACCTCTGTCAGTCTTTTCCACGTGTCCATTTTATTTGAAGGTAGCAATCTTTTAAGTTGTTTATTAATTCATAGCAATTAATTTAAAATAAACAAAACAACAACAACACTTGCTCAAACTAACAGAGAACCTTCTATTTTTATTGGTTTTCCATGGATTTTTTTTAAATCATGATTTGGAAAGGTGAAAAATCTTTTACAATTATTATGAGATAAAAATCACAAACCAGGTAAACATTTTGTTTCACAGCTTTTTGGTGCTTGAGAAAACAGAACTTGAGAGGTCAAAGAGCATATTCTGCACAATGAAAGGGACAGATACGACCCCGAACTCATCACAGATCATGCACATTAGGGTACTGGAAAAGGTGGGACAAGTCTGAGGACCTCTCATTTCTAATTGGTAAAGGGAACTAAAAGAGGGGGGGAATGTCTTGTTAACCCATTGAAAAAGGAAAGAAAGCAAGTCAATAGCAAAAACAGAAGTGACACTGGCTTACCTCCCACTGCAGGTGAGGAGGGATGTTTCGAATCTGAATTTTTCTGCTCCTGTAAAAATGAAAGCACAGACTATATAACACTTTCTCAGGAGACAAACTTAAATAAAAACAGGCTAAGACCATAATTTGAGTTCACTTTTCCACTGTGTTCATCGAGGCATCAGCAAGAGATTCCCACTGTGAATTATGACCATCATGTTTTAAGGTTTTCAATTACTTTGGGGGGAAAATAAAAAACAAATCCAATAAGTAAGAACAAGCTAAACAGTTTAAATGCAGGCTTGCCTTTCCAATTTCCTACTAAAGTGGTTAGAATTTAAACTGCCATACAGGTTCTAATTATAGAATTATCACCTCCCTCCTCAAAATATATGGTCCTGAAACTGACCCTACCACAAAAACCTCGGCTCAAACATGATGGGTGAAATCACATACATGTTCTTAAACATGATCAGGTTTGGCTTACCCCTTACCTAACAGTGTAAATCTTTTAAAAAATATATTTTTAATTTTGAACAGGTAACACATAATTCAAAAATTAGAATACTGTATACAAAGGTATACTAAAGCCTTACTCCCATTCACCCTCTCTCCCTCATTTTTTACAGAAATAAACACTTTTACTTGTTACTTGTGTATCCTTCAGCTTCTTCATGCAAATAAGTGCAAATATAAAATTAATTCTTGTTTTCCTTTTTCTTACAAAAATATTTGCATGTTCTACACACTTGCTACACCTCCCCCCCTCCCCAGGCCCCAGCAGTAATACCGTGGAGATCTTTCTATGTTGGTAGACAGAGAGCGTCTTCATTCTATTTTACAACCTGAATGTATCAGTGTGTTTAACCCGTCCCTACTGACGAACGCCTGGGCCTTCTCCTGCCTTTTTATTCAGGGGACTTTTTGTTTTTCCCCCAGGATATTCTGCTGGTCTGGTAACTGAGTGATTTAGATGGTTTCTTGTTTTTACATAAGCATTAAAATTAGATAGGAAAAAGATCAGGAATACAAGGATAAGAATTTTTCTGTCTTTAGAGAACATGTTACATCCTGGAAATAAGACACAAATCAGCATCTGAATATGACAGAGATCATTTTAATGGAAGGGCTTGACTCTGAAATGCCATCAATATCCGTTTGGGGGCTGCAAGAGAAGGGATGTGATGACCACTTTCCCTTTCTTTCTGGTGTCAGAGGTACCCAATAGTGGCTATACAAGCCATGTTTCTCCATGCTTTAACTTGGGCAATAGCTTCAGGAAGAAATGTTACCATTCTTGCTGAGAGAGAAAAGGAGAGAGAGGTACACAGAGTAAATGGGAAAACAATGAAGTAAATGAGGGGCTCCATTTTTCTCAGATTTTCATTGAGTAAGGGGACAACAACTACATAGATCCCATACCCTACTTCTGTCTTGTCTTACTTCTTAAAAATCAGAATGCACTTGCACTTGACTATGGCCAGGGCTGCACTCGTGAGCTCTTACAAAGCAGCTCACTCTTTGCTATCATTATTTATCTGCTGACACTGCCCACCCCCGACCTCCTCAAGGACAGGCTCTACGTTTAGTGTCCCGTGCAACACAAGGTGAAGCACATACAGCAGAAACGGAGGACAACAGCTGGGAAAGCACTACTACTACTGGCTATTGTCTGTTTATGAAGCAGACCCCCCCAATGCCACCCAGGAGGGCAAACTGTCTATTTCGCCTTTGCCAGGTAGGTAAGAGGAGAGGAAACAGGGAGCTCTTTTCCCTATTTCCTTCAGAAAAACAAACAGTGTTTGGCTCAGTCTCAGACAACAAATGTGGATCTTTCTCCTTCTGAAATATAACAGTGTGCCTCGCTTAAAAATAAAAATAAAAAGCCAAACTTAGAAAATAGCTTAGTAGAGTGATTAGGTATAAGAAAATAATTATTTGTTCCTTTAAAAATAGAATAATCTCACAGTTCCTTTATTTTAAAAGAGAAAGCAAGCTTCTCTAAACAGACATCAATGATATTTCTCATCCTTACTGCCACAGGACTCTTACAGCAGCCTGCCAGCAGGTCTGTCTTCTGTTTTGTGTCTCCGTCTCTCTCCCACCCAGCTCACACTAGGCTGCCAGTGACTTTCTAAAACACAAATATAACTGGTTATTCCTGCCTTCTGCAAATGACTCCCTGTCGCCACGCCCAAATTCCTTTCATGACCCTGTCACTGCCCCCTTCTATATCTCTTAATCATTAAACAATTCGGCTAGGGAAACAAAATCATAGTTAATTGTTGAGATATCTGTGATTCTGCAGAACCATTTCACCTGTATTTATAAAAAGGTAAAATGCCAGCTTGCATGTGGCATATGTTCAATTTAGCCAGAAGTCTTATCAGCCACCTTGGGAACTCTAACTTCTTATCTAACTCAGACACTGTTATCCCTCACGCTGGGGACCTGAGTAGAGAACAAAGTTAACAAATTTTGGGAACTCAGCTCACAGAATCTCAAGTTGCATTTAAAAATTAGACCAACTAAGGCTCGGTGGATCCCCAAACTGCAAGAGAAGCAACAGAGGAAGCAAAGAGATTCCTATGAGTGAGTGGGATTCAATGAGAGATTCTCCTCAACTAAGTCCCATTTGTTTCCATAGCAATTCTGAGCTCCATGAGATCACACATAGAGGGAAATGACAGCACCATGGACTGTGCACTCTCTGTAAGAGAGGCAAGTGTGCTAACGGGCTCCAAACACTGTGGGAGAATCGAGATTGAAACCACCAGAGCTTTGGGCCACACACTCCTCCTCTATGCTACAGTCAGATTCCATTGCGTCCCATCTCCTCATTAGTATGTGTTTGAGGCACTTTATCTGTTACCCATACCTCATTAGTTCTGAAAGTTCCCCTTAAAACTTCTGAACATTCTGTACAAGAGACACCCTGTGCTAAACTAAACTAGGACCTAGGGCTCCTCAGGGGAGCAAATGAATAACTGGTGATCGCCAAATCCAATCACACACACAGAGGCAGGGCACAGGAAATGATTAAGAGTCAATGAAACAAAATGTTTAGTCACTCTGTTACAAAATTATTAAGAACAACTGCCTCTGCCTCTATGGAATCTAAAATAAATGTAGTATAATAAATAGTTGTTAGAAAACTAAATGCTTTCAACACAAAAACTGTCGAAAAGTAAACAAAAATAAGTTTGGGGTTTTTTTTTAGGGAGAAAAAACATGTGATCAGAGTAAAGTCCTTGGGAATGTGAGCAGTGTTATGGGCCAAACCATAAAAGGATTAAATCAGATATTACTGTGGTGGCCAGTTGTCAAGGTTGTTGAGCCAGGAGGGCTGCAGTTATGAACCCAGGAACTTCCCTTGCTCTATAAACACACATCCACAAAACCATAAACCCCCACGTGGCTCTAACAACTATACTTATGCTTTATGAGCATTCAGGGACAGGATCTCTTGAAAGTCCACTGCTTGAATGGCACAGAAATCACAGAAATGATAAGCAATAAGCAAGAGTCTGAGACATGGTATCTCATTTACCTCCCATCCTCTCTCAAATAGTCAACTCTTAAAAAACCCTTGACTTTTCACAATTCCATATTTTCCTTCTAAGGAAAGCATCAGTGATTCTTCTTGTTTAAAGAAGTAGGAGAAGAAAAGAGAAAAGCCAGTGGGATAATAGGTGATGACAAGATGTTCGTGCGAAGTCAGGTCAGGCTGCTATTCCTGGGCAAGACGGTGAAGGGCCTTCTCTATCGGGTTGGGGTATAATGAGTAGAATTTGCAGTTGCTCCTCAGAAGAGTTTACTTAAATATAAATGCCCTTAGAGAGGATGATGATAAAGGTACTAAGGAGTGAACTCCTTCACAGCGTCAGGTGACTCCTGGCTGACAGGCCCTCCTGGCCCACGGCTGGACGCGGAGCACACCTGCAAGCCTAATAAGCCTTTGCCACTATCACTGGCCCCAACCAGGGCTGCACTGAACCTCATGGGACAAAACAAAGTTCGAGAACCCTCTCAAGAATATGGATTGCTGGATGGAGAAGGGTGGGGTGAATCAGACAGGCAGGCAAAGTCCTCTGAAGGCTAGGACACTCACGTGTGCCTGAATATGAACAAGCATTTAGATTCAGAAAGGTGAGATTTTGAGAGGTAAAAACCTGCATGCCTGCTTCCAGCTTTTAAATATCTAAACCGAGTAAGAACTGAAAGTATTTTCTTCAATGCTTGTCTTCTGCTGTGATGAAGATTCCAGTTAACAAAACCAAATTGTGTTTCTATAGAGGTGATTAATAACTCTTATAAGGCCTTCAACTTATTTTCTGTAATTAAGACTAACCAGGGTAAGAACAAATATTTTCGCATCATAATTTGAGCCTAGATAAATATATAAATACGATGCAATACAAGTTATAATTGAGTATATAAATGCTTGCCTCGTGTGGCACATGGTAAATACAAAATCATCTTTGTAAAGGCAAAGGGAGCCACGTACCCAGTAACCAACAACTGTGCCATCCTTTCAGCATCTCTTTATTTTCAAATAATTGTTTACTTCAGTTCTCCAAACAGCACTCAAATATGTCCCCTCCCTTCCCTCCCTCTCTTCCTTCTTTGCTTCCTACCTACCTACCTGTGTCTTTTTCATTTTTTTCCCTCATAGGCCCAAGTAGCGCCTCAAACGTAGCAGGTGCCCAGCAATCAGCAAATTCTGCATGAGCATTTGTTACTGACAGCTGGCTTCTTTTTCCTGGCCCACTCCATCCCATATTCTGTCTTCCAACTTAAGAACATGGGCTTACTGAAGACTGACTGGTCTCCAACCAAGCCATTTCTTTCACTCCAGTCTACGCTCATCAGCTCAGTACAATAGGCTGCTGACTGGAAACCGCTGGAGAAGACATTTCCTGACACAGTAGGCACCACATACGCTTCCTGTGATCAGATACAATGACTCATGTGGACGTGGTGGGGTTTTTTCCTGACGACAGGAAGTACAATGGCATGTCTTGGCTAACTGAAGAAATAGTTTCACAATTAACAAAATCTCAAGCCAGGAGCTTGAGTCCTCAATGTCTGGGAATGAGGGATAAACCAACAGCACTGTACTTCTGAAAAGAGGGAACTGTTTCCAGCCGTTATAAAAGACTTAGATCTTATTCATTACAGTCAGGATGATTATCAATGAAAGTTACATTCATCTCTGCTATAGCCCTAAGTCCCATGGAAGCAGAGAGAAGCAGGAGCGGGCCGACAAAGCCACACCCCTCACAGGAGCTCCCTCAACGTGCTGCGGGAAATCAAACAGCACGCACCACGATCTCACCTGCGCTGAGGGCGGGGAGGCAGGGACAAGCCAAACCTTCTGACATTTTATCTGATTTTGGAGAACAGAATGATTTCTAAGATTAAACTAAAAACTTTTCCAAATTCATTTAACGAATATTCATTAAACACCTATTATATGCTGAGCACTTAGTTCTAGGTTCTGGGGTATAGTGGTGAACAAAATAAAAGGTCCTCACATTGCTTACAGTCTAGGAGTAAAAAACAAAACAAAAATAAAGCAAGACAATACTGACCTCAGCAACCCTTAGCACTCTCTATTTGATTTCAATAAAACAAAATAACGTATTTTAGAGTTGGTCCCTTGATCCAATGAAATCTTCAAGGAAAAAGGCCATCCCTGCATTTCCTAGCTCATATTTTTAGGTTTTAGCTAGAAATGAACCAAGTATCTTTTAACACCTATTTCTGCACAGTATCCTTATAATTAATTGCAGCCAGTAAAAAGCAACACTCAGGCCCTTGTTTCCAAGAGCCATGGGGACATTAAAGCTGGGACAGGTATTTCTGTGTCTCACAGCATGAGACACCTGCATTCCCACAAAGGGGTGTTGGTTAAGCTTTCATTGTCAGCCAGGGTCTGCCCTCTGGCACCTGACCCCCTGAGGTTTCCTCTGCTACCAGACAGGGTGCTCTGGAGAAAATAATAAAGATCGTAAGAAGAGTTATTTTTCAAAACTGGGAGAGGTGTCAGAAAAATCACTTCTCATACAGCACCAATAAAAAATAACAGTACTTCACAGGATACAAAGAAAAAAAATCAATGAACATCTTCAATACTTCACTAGGTGCTGATGAATTAAAAGGACAATTATTAGCTCTTAAAGCTAACAATACATGATTGGACTACAATGAAATTCACTTTGCAAAGCCTTGAAAATAGCCAACTTTAAAAACAGATGAATGAATTGGAGAAAAATGGCATATCAATTATTCTTATTTGAAAAAGAATCAATCATCTAAATGAGGCTTCGTCTTAAGATCCCTTTACATCAATTCCAAAATGAGACAAACGAGTAGGGAGATAACTCCAAATATACAAATTTGATTTATAACCAATTTTGGGAGACTACACTTACACAGAGAAATTTTTCCAGTGGTGCTGACAGGAATGCTAGATTCCTGAACTGTACCCTTCTGAACGATGCACATCCTGCCTCTACCCCTGCACGTCCACATTCTAGCCTGATGCCCCGCACACAGCAGCCGCTGAGGAAGTCTGATGAATGAACGAGTGTACGTGACAGGGTTAACATCTCTGGCGCTTAGACATGGAATTCCTTCCAGCAGCTGATTCACACTCCCTTCTGAGTTCCCTGACTTACAAAGACAGTAAACAGAGCATCTGTCTCAGTTGGTTTCTGGCTTTTCATCACTTCCTCTCAAGCCAGCACCAATAGCTGAGCAGGCCCCGGCCGGCCCATCAATGGGAAGCTGCACACAGGAGTCAATGACCCGACTGGAATAAAGGTGAAAAGCTACCTGGCTCAGCAGGTGACCCGAGGTCATGCTACCACAGCTTCAGATTCCATTTCTTATCCCTTCTCCCCTCCCTGGGTGCAGTCCCGGGTTGCCTCCTACTTCATGGGACCCTGCTGTTCCTTTCTCTGTGTGCCAGGACCTCAGCAGCACAACTGAGAGAGGGAAGAGTGTTTAGCAGGTGCCCTCCCCACAGCTGTTCACAGAGTCCCAGCCTCCTTGGTATTGCGGTGAGCTTCCACCCTCTCCTCTCACTTGTCCCTCATCAAACCCCAGGGAATTGTGAGAAAGAACTCCGTAAACTGCAGTGCACCCTAGAAATGAGGGTTACTTTGATAGAAGCACAACACTCAAACTCCCCTTGCAACTGTCATTTCCAGCTTTGGTACTGACCTGCTCAGGAGAGCCGGTTCCTTGTTTTTCTATGAAATGTGGATCAATCTGACCTCACCTGATGAGTCACCAGATGGTGATCAATTAGAAGGGACTTCGTGGAGCCAACATTGAACCAGGAGAGAAGCTACTGAAATTATATCAAATCACCTGTGGATTCAGGCTAAAGACCTATTTCAGGATAATTTCAGAAGCTGAGAAGACTGGCAAGCCAATGGACTATGAAGAGCACCTTGATTATTTTGCTTAATTCGGAATACTTTTGTTCTTTGGGGGGAAATACAAAATTATTAATATTCAAGCAAGATACTTGTGGAAATGCAAACACCTTTATTTACTAATGTTTATAAGCAAAAGCAAAAGGCCTTGACTTCTTAGGGAACAATGATTTTAAAAATATATAAATTTAAATATATTCCCTGGATTTTCTAACTTGATAATTCTCCCCCACCCCTATTATTACCAAAGGCTACCACTATTTCAGCATAACAGAGAAGCAGAGGGGGAGGAGCACTGAGCTGGGAACTGGAGATCAACGTCTGAATCCCAGCAGTACCTCAACAAGCTGTCAGACAGACCTCGGGCCAGTCATTTAACTTCTCTGGTTAATACCTCTGACATGAGGCAGCTGAGACAAGATGACAGGCAGTTAGACAAGATTCTTTCCAAATCTAAGATTCACTTCAATTTGGCATCAAAACAGAACTGTCACAGAGAGAAGGGAAGGAGCAGCAAGAAGTATCTCCATGGACCTAGGCTACAAAGAGAATCTGAATTAAAAAGAAAAAATCATCCAAAAAATTCTTGCATTTTCTTTGGGTCACAATTTTAAACAACCTAATCAGTAAGTTAGATGGCAAAGTCCATAGTATAACTGGATGGCTTAACAATCCAAAAACAGTGAGTTTGTGACTTCACCTGTATCACAACCCACCTCTACAGCCACATTTATTCCATTTCTTTCCTTCTCTATCTTATTACAGAAAGCTTTGTTTACACTTTCCCTACTGCCAAGGCTACTCAGGGTGTCTGGGTTTTGAAGGTATAATGTTATTTCATGAAATTAACTATGAATGGAAGGTATAACACAGCTAAGTAGAAGCTTGTCCATTTCCTATAGGTATATATAGGTCTTGAAGTGTAACTGAATGAGGAGACTACAATTGCCTCCAAGGAATTCCACTGATGTTGTAAACCAGAGGATCAAAGCTTATGTTTCCACTACAGAGAAACAGAGCTCTGGCCCATAATTCATATGTTGGTTAATTAGTATTGCAGTGATACTTTACTTGTTATTGCAACTCTGATCTAAACAGCTCTGTAAAGATGGCATTCATATTTTTAAAGCAAACACGCTGTAGCAGCAGGTGAGAGAAACTGAAGGCATGGAACGTTTACTGGAAAGCCAGCAGTACTCAACTTTGTTTAATGGAAACACCACGAAATAACTGTCTACGGCCCTTTGCAACATTGGTCAATGATCTAGGTAACAGGTGAGAGAGACTTCAAAGGCAGGGGGAGGAGTGTGTGGTAGATATCAGGATGAAAAGTGTTTATATTACATAGAATTCTTCTTAAGATTTTTATGTACTGATTCTGCAGATCTCAACAAATCTGGACACATATCTACCACTCAACCTGTTCAAAACAAATTAATTTTTTAGAAATAAGTACTACATATTTTTTGCACAAAGTTCAAAAGGTACCAAAATAGAAAATATATATAGTAGAAAAATTCACCTTTCTACACCTATCCTTCAGCCCTCCAATTTTGATACCCTTTTTTTTTTTTAATCATTCCAGAGTATGCTATAACAAAAGCATGTATGTAAATATTCTCTCCTCCCCCAAAATACAATTGTTAATGCTCTGTATATGCTTTTTTCACTTGGAGATTGTTTCATATCCCACAAAGAGCTGTATTATTCTTTTTGACAGCTGTATAATATTCAACTTTATGAATGTATCATGATTAATTTAACTGGTCTCCTACTGATGGGCATATGATGTTTCTAATCTTTAGTTATCTCCAAAAAACCAAAAATGTTGTAATATCTGTCTGTCTACCTATCTAGTTTTGCACATGTGTGATTATATCTTGGGAGATAAGCTCTTAGAAGTGGAATCACTGGGTCAGAGGACTGTACATCTGTAATGTCAACATACAGATACAGTGTTGTTTCCCCACACATCTGAAAAACCCAGTTATCAAAATTGATTTCTGCCCATTCATAGGTGGAAAATACTATCTTATCTGCACTTAAATTATGAATGAGGTTGATGATTTTTCACATGTTAAAGAACCTACTGCACCTCAACCACCCGGGAGAACTCCACAGAATTCTTCCCTGCTTTTATTCAGTGTTATCACAGGTGACTCCTCGTTTGATTCACTTCCTTCATTTCAGTTATGTGATAAACCCTTACTGAGTATTTGCTATGCTGGACACCAGAGAGACAGGTGAAAAGTGCATTCCCCACCATGAGGACCTCACAATCTAAGCATCACCAAGGAGGCATCAGTGCACCCGCACACCAGGCTGCTATGACACAGGCCTGCACATGCTGGAAGGCAGCGGGGTGGCCAGGTAGACAGGAGGAAAACCTGGCAGGGCCACCAGGGAAGGCGATGCCTCAACTGAGTCCTAAGCAGTAGGAGGCAGAATGGGCCAGGTGAACAAAGTTAAGGGTTGAGAGTGCCAAGGGGGTTCAGAAAGGCTTTCTAAGTCAGGGAATGACGTACACAAAGGTATGGTGGCCAGGGGGGTTGGTCTGAGAGGAGCAGAGAATTCTTCCAGGGAAGGTCAAGAGAGCAGACTGGAGAGGCTGGCAGGAGCGAGATTAGGAAAGGCTTCCTGTCTCCTGAGTTGAACCATGAAAGTGATAAACCATTCGCCAGACCCAGAGAGGAATCAATAAGCCCAGAGAACACCAGGTGAAACACTGAAGGACACGTAAACATAGTCCCAGCATTAACTTTCTTTTCAGAAGCTGTTTTCTCTTACTGACTTCCCTCCTTAGAGAAGAGAGCCTTGTGACTGTGAAAGTGTGGGTGCAAGTATAGTTTCACCCTTTCCCGTGGCTGTGTGCACCCACCAGTGGGGCAGCCTACTGATAATTTCTCACCTTCCTTCGACACAGGGCTGCCAAGCACACTTAACCAGCAAATTAAGTGCCTCTTTATCTTAAATTAAAAGCATCTCACCAACTACTGTTATAATACTCTTCTGTTCCCCATAGGTATTCACCACACAAGTGCAACAGAGAGATTAAAAATATTGCCTTTCCGGTGGTGACGACCTCCCCATGACAATATGCCTCTCGCTAAGGATCTCCTTCATCCCTCTCGGGAAGAGGAGAGGAAACACAAGCAGCAGCTCCTGGTGCAGAGCCCCAATTCCTACTTCATGGGTGTGAAGTGCCCAGGATGCTATAAAATCCCCACCGTCTTTAGCCATGCACAAATGGTAGTTCTGTGTGGTGGCTGCTCCACTGTTCTCTGTCAGCCAACAGGAGGAAAAGCAAGGCTTACAGAAGGACGCTCCTTCAGAAGGAAGCAGCACTAACAGCACCTCCAAATAAGATGAGTGGGGAACCACCAAAATGTGTTCATTGGGGTGGTTCCCCACTCATAAAAAATATATTATATATTATTATATATTATATATTATATATTATATATTATATATTATATATTATATATATGTATATATGTTAAGAGTGCTTTATGTTAGTGGAAGATGATTGAATAACATGATCTGAATAATGCCTCCATCAAAGTAATGTCCTATTTACTTATTGCAATGATTTCTCTGCCCAACATATTTTTAGAATTCTTTTATTGATATTTTCTGCCGCATCTATCCAATAAACATTGATTTAACTCCTTTGCCTTTGGTCTGCATGCAATCTTACAAACATTCTCTGTGCCGACACAGAATATATGCCTCCTTTCCTTCTCCTTCCTCTTTCTATATTCAACAGAAACAAAACAAAACCCAGAGGCCTTGCCTATGCTTCTGCTAACAGCAAAGAGCATATCTCTCTGGGAGGGTAGCTACTTTATTTGCCCCTTTAGATGCCAGGATTACTGAGTTGGCCACAGTGCCCATTCACCAACCTCTTGTCATAAAGGATTCATCCCCCTTTCCTTCTGGGAGGTTTAAGAGGTACAGTCCCAGGGACAATAATACCCTTGGCTGTCTTGAGCTCCCTGTTCTGGTCAGAAGAGGGCATTTCCTCAGGGCCATGCCAGGCCGTGGGGAACCCAACCACATAAGTGATCATCTGAAAGGGGTCAGGGGGGCATTCTTCATTTCCAGGTTGTATCAGGTTAACATCAGTTGCCAGGATCAAGATTTCATGTTAACAGAGAGGAGGCTGCCCAGCTTGGCAGGGTCAGTGCCCTCACAGCCCCTAGAGAGTGCCTTGTGTGTTGCAAACAAAACCTTGGAAGCAAGACTTTCTGTGCTGTGAGTGGTTTATTCCGAGAATGGAACTCAGAGAAGTTTTAGAAATCTATATGCAATATCATAGACAGACAGACTTTATAATCCGTAAGCCAAGAAAAATAGTTTGCAAAGGCTAGAAGAAAAGAACCCCATGGCTAAGAATTCGTAAAAACAATAGTACTAAGGGAAAGACTGAATAGGCAGGATCACAGGAGGTGGAGAGGAAGCTTTGAAACTTGGAAGGGGCAGAGAATTAACCGGCTAAAGGGCAAATGGTGCAGAATGTGACTACAGGAGGTGACACACTAGAACCCAAGTAGTGCTTGGAGTCAACAGAGGACAAGGAGACCCATTTATGCCCCAGGCCTACACCACTGGGGACAATCTAGTGTTTTCTGGATGGGAAGCAGGGACCACCAAGATTCCTTAGAATTTATAAGGTAAAAATATCTAGTTTTGGGAGGCAGAGAGGGAGAGAAAGAAAAGTGAGAATGAACAGGAATGACATTTTCCATTCCGTTCACTGACAGTTTTGCACAAGCTGCAAATACCAAGGGGTGATGTGGATAGAAGCCCACCACCTCAGTCTGCCTTCCAGGACCTCAGTCCAGGAGGTGAGGAAGATGGGACACCAAAACCTACCACCCAAGGTAACTGCCAATGACAGAAGTGGTGCAGACTTCACTATTACAAAGCACTTTACACACATCATCTAATTTATCCTCACACTGGTCAGTAGCCAGAAGAGAATTTAAGTCACTTGCCCAAGGTCTTTCAGCTGTGATGCGATTATAGAAATTTATAGACCAATTATAGAAGTTTCATGGATACTTATTATAAAAACCATAAGAGACACTGTGAATTCACAGGGATTCCAAGGACAATAGTGCCCACACAAGGGACAGGTATTGTGCTTTACGAACACTAATTCCAGTGCCTGAAAGAGCCCCACACTGGCATTCAACCTGGCCCAGACGATCAATACCTGGCTCGTACTTGCTACATGAATGAAAGTGGGTGAAGTATTAAGTTTCCACTTTGTTCATACTTTCTTCTCCTTCTAAGTCGGTTTTCTCTCTCTCTCAATTTTATTTCTATAGTTAAATCTTTAAACTTTCCTACCTCCTCACCTCAGCAAATGAATTACAAATTTTATTGGAAATCAATTCTTTCTCTAAAAACTGTACTTTCATTCTATTCTGGTTTCCTCCAGACTAATAAAATGCTGCTTATATCTATCTAGACCTCATGTAGGTCTCTCATGTACCCAACTTCCTCCTACCTTTCTGCGCACTGGCCTCAGCCTTCATCTAAAAGGACATGAACACCCATCTAGTGAATCCCCTCTGTCATCAGGATCCGCAGACCCTGGGGAAAATTCGCCCATGTCAGCGTTCTTCCTGACTCTTCCTGCTTACAGAGAACACTCCTCTGGCAAGTCAGGGCAGCCTTTCGGTCTGTTTGAGGTGCCTTTCTTCTGGGTGGCAGACAGATCAGCCTCCTGTTTACCAACCACTCACCACTAAGGCCCTTAAGAACTTCCAGGTGCAGTGTTTGTTAAGCCCCATATTGTAGGAGGTGAAACGGGCACAAGAAGAGATCAATCACCATCAGGACATGCCACAGGAGTGAGATAAGAAATAAGAGCAATTCAGCTTCATAGGTTTTCAAAAACTGAAGGAGAGATTGCAACAAGAACTGAATCATACCTCAATACAGCATTGCCTCCCTTCACCAGCCATGAACCTCTAGTGAGGAATAACATTGACAAATTTAAGTTTTCAATATTATATCATTTTGTGCTTTCTGGAGGAGGCATAGTGAGCTTGGAAGCAGGTGATACAGCGGGAGGGTGGAACAGGTAAGTAAAGTGAGAGGCTTGTGTGATCCACACTAGGATAACCAAACCATAAACAAACAACCCAGTCAAGGCTGCAGACTCCAGGAAATGACTCTCAGCTCCACTCACACACAGCTTCCTGGAAAACTACAGGGATGGCCTCTTTACATCGGGGCTGGTGGGCACAGAACTAAGGCCTGATGAGGGCTGATGCTGTGTACTTGTGTAAACACATGTAAAGGTGTACACACACACACACACACACACACACACGTGTACATAAAAACATATGCAGTAGGTACTGAAGCCCCCCCATCTAGGGTTTTGCTTTCTGTGGTTTCAGTTACCCGTGATCAACTGCAATTTGAAAACATTAAATGGAAAATTCCAGAAATAAAGAATTCATAAGTTTTAAGTTGTGTGCCCTTCTGAGTCGTGTGATGAGATCTCCCACCATCCTGCTGTCCCATCCCATCCAGTGAGTGAATCATCCCTCTCGCTAGCACATCCACACCACCCACCCTCACGTCACTTATTAGCCACCTCAGTTGGTTATCAGATCGACCATCATGGTATCGTGGCGCTTGTGTTCAAGTAACCCTTATTTTACTTCATAATGGCCCCAAAGCACAGGGTGGTGATGCGGGGGATTCGGACGTGCCTAAGGGAAGCTGTGAAGGTGGAGAGACCATATTCACGTAGTTTTATACAGTATATTGCTATAATTGTTCTCTTGTTAGTTATTGTTGTTAATCTCTTACTGTGCCTAATTTATAAATTAAACTTTATCATAGGTTTGTATATATAGGAAAAAACCACAGCATACATATGGTATTACCCATGGTTTCAGGCATCTACTGGGAATCTTAGAACATATCTCCTGTGGATAAGGAGGGACCACTATACATTTATATACAAATTATTATATATAATTACATAATCATAATTGTGTTAAGAATCTACTATGTTACGGTGTTTTCAAGACCTGACTTTTATTATAAAGGAAAACTGTTAGCCATAAAAACATTGTTCTCTCTCCTCCCCAAAGGGATATGCCCTTTGTCTTGCTTGTGCTAAGAGTTGAAAACTGTTGAAATGTTTCTTGTTGGCTAAACTGGAGAGAAGACAATGAAATTAAGAGACTTACAAGTCTTGAGAATTAGGATCCACTTAGGTTTATGTCACAAGGGGGAAAGGTTTGTGGACATGCTTATGATTCCATCAAATCTAGACAACCAAGGCCCCCACCAGGGGCACAGTCAGAATTGTACAAATAACTAACTTTTTATTCTTAGGAAATGATGATACTGGGTCATATTTTCAATACTTAGAATTTACTGCTTGGCTCCATGGCAGTCTACAATCAAAAGCTTATCATATAAAGATATCTTCATAGAGTATTAGGGCTGGGAAGGTTCTTAAGGAAAACCCTTTCATTTCATAAATAAAGGACAATGCATCCCAGAGGAGTGATGTGTCCAAAGACATGAAGTAGTTTTTTGGATGAGAAGCCACATCTTCTGAGTCTATATCCTTGAATCTTCTTCCCACCCTAATGTCTCTGTTGGCAGCACCCATCCCAGTCACTCCTTTACCAGACATGATCCAGTCCTGGTGCTCCAGGGACTACGCCAGCCACCTCAGGAGGACTGAGTGTCTTTGATATTCCCAGCTTTTAACAGGCACTGAGGGCTCCAAGATGAACGACATGCAATCTGTTTCCTGCTGGAGCTCCCAAGCTAGTGAGGGTCATGTGGAACTAAACAACAGATGACTGTAGACTGCGGTGAAAACCATTCTCGAAGAAAGGACAGGAAACTATGAAAGCTCAGAGGAGGGGCCATAACCAGCCTTGAGAGAGGGGGTAGAACCAGAACTGAATCTTGAAGGAAGAGTAGGCATTATCCAGGGAGCAAAGGGCATTCATCTTGAAGAGAAAATAGCATGAGCAAGGTTGGGAGGCAACGCCAGGTTTGGGCTGAGCAATCCCAGAGAAACCAGAAGAGTCAAACCAAGAGATGTGCCAGACTACACGGAGATAAGTCTCTAACTCTAAGTGAGGCTGCAATGACCACAAGGTCAAAGCAAACACATGCCAGAGCCAAGGAGTCCTAAGTGGGCACCAGGCTGGGCAGGAACAAACAGGGCAGGAGAGACCAGAAGAGGCAGTGAGCCTCTCAGACAGCACATGAGCAAAAGGGCCCAGATGAGGCCTGAAGAGGCAAAACAGGCAGACACAGAGACAGTCGCCAACATCACTTTCTGGGCTCTTCTTGCTTATTGGCACCATATGTGGTCTGAGGACTAAGCTGGCTTGAGCCATCAGTCACCAAGAGTCTTGATTCCCTTGAGTTGTGAGCCCTCCACAGGACTACACCTGGAAATGTAGGGAGATTGGAATCTAAACTAAAAATAAGTCCTAGTGAGTTTTTATAAGTGCTATCCTTTTCTCCCTGCATCCAGGCTTTTGCCTTGATAGAAGTTGAGACAATATAGCCTAGAGGTTAAGATTTGAGTCCAGGTTCTGCGTTCGAACTCTACTCAGCTATTTACTACCTGGCTGACCCTTGACAAAGCTACTTTAACCTCCCTGACTCAGGTGCCTCATCTAAACTCTCCAAATTGTTAGATTAGATGAGAATGCGTAGAAAGTCTTTTAACACAGTGCCTGGAAAATTGTTCTGTGATAAGTACTCTTGAGTTCCATTTCAAAGGTAAGCCTGATGCCCAGCTGGGCGTGGCTCAGCGGTTGAGCATTGACCTAGGATACAGGTGATCGGGGTTTGATTCCCGGTCAGGGCGCATGCCGGTTGCGGGCTTCATCAATGACTCTCTCAAAGGTAAGCCTGGCTGGTGTGGCTCCGTTGGTTGAGCACTGTCCCATGCACTAGAAGGTCACTGGTTTGATTCCTGGTCAGGGCACATGCCCAAGTTTGCAGGCTCAATCTCCAGTAGGGGGCATGCAGGAGACAGCTGATTGATGTTTCTCTCTCTCTCCTTCTCCCTACCTCTCTCTGAAGTCAATAACACTTTAAAAAAAAAAAAAAAAAAAAAGGAAGCTAGGCTATATTTTAAAAGCACTTCCAGATCAGGCTGGACTTTATGACAGACTGTATTTTCCAAATATAATGGCAACAAAATCATGCAAGAATCTTATGATGTAACTTTGACACTCCTCCCACCGAGAGATAGGTTTCTATGTTCCCTCCCTTTGAATCCGAACAGACTTATGACCACAGCAAAAGTGATAGTGTGTGGCTTCTGAAGCTGGGTCCTACCCTGCCTCCCTTAGAAATGCTTGTCCTTGGAATCCAGCCACCATGCTGTGAGGAAGCACAAGCAGCCACAGGGGAAAGACCACTGTTCCAGCTGACAGCTCCAGCTGAGGGCCCAGACAACAGTCAGCCTCAAATTGCCAAAGATGCGAGCAAGCGAGCCCTCAGAGGTCAAGCCACCCCAGCCTCTGAATCTTCCCAGCAGAGGCTCCAGACATCACACAGCAGGGACAAATGACACACAGTGCCCTTCTAAGTTCCTGATCCAAAGAATCCATGAGTCCAAAATCTGGTAGTAGTTTTATGTCACTTACTTTGGGTTTGCTGCACTGCAATAGATAATCACTACAATTGTTTTAAGGCAGTAGAGGGCCATGAAAAGTTTGAGTGGCGAAAAAGCCAGATCAAGGTTTCTAGGTTAGAAGGCTAACCTGACTGCAGTGGGCTGAGCCTGGTGGCAGAGGGACCTAGCAGGAAAGCCCTGATGGAACATAGCAGCTCCATGTGATGCAAACCTGAATATGGGGGCAGGCTGGGGTGAGAGAGTGGTTCAGGGGGACACATTAGATGTAGGGGTTGAGGGAAAGAAAGTTCAAATGACTCCAAGGTCTGAGCTAATGGTGGAGCCCCTGACAAAATTCAGTTCATCCAGAAAGGGGACTAATTTTTCCCCCCAGGTGGGTAGTTAGGGGAGAGGAGAGAGTAAATTCCATTCTACACATGTGAAATCTGCATGATGTCAGGATAATCTAAGAAGATGTGTCAAACAAGAAGTTAGAAATTCAGAACTTGAAGTTGAACACTGGTTTTGGTTAAAATCTTTAAAACAAATGTGTTTAACTCTGAGATTACGCTGAGAAAAGGTCTCAACCCCAGCCTATGTTTAGGGGAACAACAGACAAAAGGAATCAGTTTTGGTCAGTCCCAGAGGCAGAATTCTGTGAGTGTAACATCACCACAACAAGCTTTGGAAAGGTCATTATTAGTGCCAAATGCTGCAGAGAGGTCAAAGAAACAAAATACTGAGAAAGGAACCAAAACCAAAAGGGGAACAGTAACGGACCCAGGGTCCGAGGAGGGCATCTACCCCTCTTACCAAAAGTGGAATCAGACACGCAAACTGAAGGCTGCAAAAACACAAAGCCTGCTAAGTACATCAGTCTTTCGCCTCCATTCAGGTAGGTGACTTCCTGTATGTCTGGAAAGGGGAAGTGGATAGAAACTGTTAAAAATGAGACGGTAAAACGCACATTTCTAAGCGTACAAAGTGGGCACAGGAACACCTGCCACTTATCTATCTCACAGAGACAAAGTGCAGGTTAGATGCCAGTAAAGTGCTCTGAGTTCCCTGGCACCGCAGTAGATCCGATCCCTATCTTTCAGCATTCCAGAGAAACTGTTCTGAGCATTTGTTGAACTCTACAACATTCCTGTGAGGTAGATATTATCACTGCAGGAAGAAACAAAGGCCACACAGCAAGTCAAAAGCCAAGGCGAGATTAGAACAGGGCCTGCCTTCCGCGTGGGGAGGGCCGTTGGCTGGATTCCTCTCGTGTCAGTTATAGATTCTTTGATCTGCAACACGGAAGAGGCTTGCTTCTGGGGAGGTTGTGAAAATAGACTCATTAATGACCATAAGGTTCTCTGAAAAGTACAGAGGGGGATATGGAAAAAAGGTGCAGCCACCCAGACTCTAGAAACAATAAAACAAATTCCAGGAACAGTGGGGATTCTATGAACAAACAGCAAGGGAGATTAGGGCACTGGGGAAATCAGTCTGGGTGGTAGCTAGGAGGGTACAGGCGTCTGGGGAAGGACCTTGGAGAGGTGGCCGTGAGCCAGCTGTGCCACACATGCTTCCTTCTGCCCCTTCACTTTGGGCAGACACAGCGTGCAAGCAGCTGTGTTGGCAAAAGGAGAGCAGTAAACTGGGTTACTCCCAGGCTGAGTTGATGAACAAAAGAGCAGTGCCACGGAACAGAGAGGATCGGATCGGATCAGAGCACCTGAGGGGGCCCCAGAAACAGTGAAGCAGAGGGGGGATGCTTTTGTGAAATATGTTACTTGAAATCCTGAAGAAGCAGCATCACAATTCTTGAATAGTACATCTACCTTTTTCTAAAAACTCAATTTCTTAATAAAAGTAAAAAAGCAACAATGACATTGTTTGAATTGTAGTTAGACCCTTGGGATCCCTGAGACCCTTTCATGGGTTCCATGAGGCTAAAACTATTTTCCTAATACTACCAAAATGTTACTTCCTTTTTTCACTGTGTTGATATTTGCACAGACAGCACAAAAGCAATAGTGGATAAAACTGCTGGAACCTTAGCATGAATCAAGGCAATGGCACCAAACCTTGTACTAATAGTCACAGTATTCTCACTGTTATACATTCTTAGTAAAGGGGTCCTTGATAAGCAATAAACATTATTAATTTTTTTAAAAATCTTGGCCCTGCAATATTGATCTTTTAAAATATTCTGTGTGACAAAACGGAACGTATGCATAAAGCGCTTCTGTGTACTGAAGTAAGATGTCCCAAGGAAAGGCACTTGTGTGACTGCTTGAGTTGTGAGCTTAAATAGCCACTTTCTTCATGGAATACCACTTTTAGCTGACAGACTGACAGACAACCATGGTTATTCAGAACTGGGTATTTGACATTCTTAAAAAATGAAGTGAACCTACTACTTCCAAGAAAAACAAGTGACAGTGTTTGTTATTAAAGATGAAATATGACCTCTCAAGCAAAAATCAGTTCTGGAAAACTTTTATTTACCAGCAGGAGCTTGCAGTTTCCCATCTTTGAAGACTTTTGGGAGGAGACTGGTCATGATAGTGATGACTGCGATTTTTTGATACTGTATAATACAGGATGTCAACATTTGGGAGATCTAAATACAGTAATCCAAAATGACGAGTGTATGATGTCATAAAATCCTGCTAGTAAAAGGTTCTAACATAATAGAATATTAAAGTTCATTCATATGGTTTCAGATAGAATATGGCAAATAACCTTTAAAAACTACTAATTGTCAAGCTTTGGTGTAGTATCAAAGAAGGATACCCATAATTATCTGAAAAGGCTATTGAAATACTCTTCTTTTTTTCTAACTACATATCTGGGTAAGCCCAGATTTTCTTCAAATACTTTAACTAAAATAATAAATTACACCAGATTGAGTGTGGAAGCATATATGCAAATCTGTATGCCTTCTCTTAAGCGAGGCATAAAAGAGATCTGCAAAAACAAAAAGGTAAACTATACATTTTTTCTCACTAAATTTTTTGGCTTTATAAAACAGTTAATGTTAATAAAGTGTTATTTAAATTAATTATTGTTATCGATTAAATAGTTTCAAACTTTCTTAGTTTTAACTTCAGATATAGTAAATATCAAAAGCTCTTTGGAGTCTTCAATAATGCGTAAGAGCATAAAGGGGTCAGAGACCAAGAGTTTGAAAATCACTGCTGGACAGCATGAAATCTAGAAGAGAAGACCAAAGGACAAATTGTGCTGCTTCATCACCTTCTAGGTGAGAGGGACCGGTAAACAACCACCATGAGTTCAAGGACTTTTCAGTAAGTAAGTCAAGGGCCCAAATTCTCATTAGGCTTCATGGCTTAATGATAATAAGCATTAAAGATCACAGTAGGTGCTCACCTCTTCTCTCTACTTCCAAGCACCTGTATATCTCTCTTCTAAAGCATGAAGCACATGGTTCTGATACCTGCTTACGTAGCTCAGCTGGGAGTGTGAGGCCTTAAAAAGACAGAAGTTTGTCTCAATTCTAGCACTTCGCTCAGTACTTGGCAGACAGTGAAAATCAAAAAAGATCCGTTCAGCTAGTGAGATGGGTCAACTTCTTACCATGCACTAATAGCAACCTGACTTCTCCAGGGGAAGAATGCTGGCCAACTAAAAGGGATGGTACAGGTTTTTTAGTGTTTCTCAGTACATTATTCAACTGGCATTTTCACTCACTATCAAGTCCCTTGTTGGTTATATTGGTGTGAATCCTGACACTGTAAAAGTCAGGAGCCAATCCAAGACAAGCTCTCCCTGCACCCTCCCCACACTGCAAGGGCCTGGGGGACAGACACTGGCCCCTCTCTGTGATAGCAGTGACACCAGCTCTCCAAAACCAACAAAATGCTTTTAAGCAGCCAAGTTGGAAGGAAATTTTTTAAATAAAACGCAGAACATATAAAGCCAACTGCTACATGATCAGGGACTTTATAACTCAATTAGGGAAAAAGCTTTTTCTCCAAATTTAATGTAAGCAATGTGTGGGAATAAAGGATGTTAAGTCCGCTAATCCCCTGTGAGCATCACAGACAATGCAATGTGTATAAATTATGAAAAGTTTTCACATAGCTCAGGATGTTACAGCTTCCTTCTGGAATGCTGCTACTGTCCTGTAAATCTCCCCCACTCCTGCCCAATGTTCTCTTATCCTGTTGTCCCTCCTGCCTCTTCCCTTCCTTCTGCCTTTCCTTGTTCTGCTGCTCCCCCCTCTATTCACATAGGAACTGAGGAAGGATTAATAAAGCTGACGGGCATAAGACAGTCACAGCCTCCTTAGTGTTGCCAAAGAATGTGATCTTTTCCCCTTATCTGTATAGAGTACAGAAATCACCTAGACTCATCCCCTCATTTTACTAAAGAAAAAACTGAGAAAAATAATATTGTGACTGAAATGCCATACTTCCTCAATTTATTTAAGTTTCAGAAAAACTGATGCCTAGGAAAAGGGAGTGGCCATACCTAAATTGGGGAAAGAAACGGAGAAACGGTAAGAAGAGTGTCAGCATCCACTCAACACCATTTATTGAGCATCTAGTATATGTTAGGTGCCAGAGGCCCTTTGCTAGCACAGGCAGACAGAGAAAGCCCTAACTATGTATTAAATATTTAACAGATATTAAATCAAAGAAAAAAAAAGCAGGAGAAAGAAACACAAACAGCACAAAGGAGAGCATAATAAATACAGTAGTCTAGGAAAAGAAAAAAACCTGGCAAGGCTCTCTGAATGGAATAGGGAAGAAAGAGAGGAAAATATAACACATGTATTCTGATTAAAGAAAAAAATGTAACATCTCACTGCAAGCAAAACCGGGTAAAGACTAAGCAATTTATTCGTATTGCAATTTAAGGATTTGTTTAGAAAGAGTGTGTACATTCATTACTGGAAAAGGATTTCTGGCGACAATGAAAAAACCCCACAATCACAATATTCAAGTATTTTTCAGAAAACTCTTAACCCTCTCACTTTGCCACAAGAGGGTGCACAATTCCTTATTATTATAGTAAGCAAGGGAAACCCTCTTAAACTCCTATAGGTAGCTGCCCACCTCTGCTAGACCCCCGGCCCCCCACCCCAGTCTCGGGTAAAGAGCACCCGCAGAGTAGGCACAGTAATCTCCATTCACATCGGTTATCTCAAGTAATTCTAACAACAGCGCTGTGAGGGTAAGGCGAAAAGCATCAACCCCATTTTAAAGGTGACGATAATATTAGAGCCCAAACTGAAACTAATTATGTCTTCTGATTTTCAAATCCCATATACATTTTTATTATTTCCTGATAAGAGCAAAATCAAGACCCATACTGCAATCATTCAGTGCCTGTATCCATCCATTTTACTTTTTCTGAGCAAAGAGTCATGTGCTGGGCAGATCAGGAGGCTTTGCAGTGAGAAAGCTCCTTTTAAAAAAGTGTGTGTTAACACCTGGCAATTATTTTTATGGGTTTCCAATGAGGTGTGAAGTGTGCTGACACTTGTCTACAGTATTCTATGCAGCATTAACATGGACTAGAATAATATTAAGTGTTGCTTACAACAGGGAAATTAACTGTACACCCAGTTAACTGTGCACTCATTTCTTTGGACAGATCTTAAGAGATTCAGGCTAAAGCGTAACTCCAAAGGTCTTCTCTTATGAGAGACGGTATTGCACAGTGGTTAAAGATTTAAATTTGGCAGCCAGACTACATGAGTTCAACTCTAGGTTTTGCCACTTATTGTGGATCTTTGCCAATTCCTCAACTCCCATGACTCTGTCTCCCTCTGCAGAGCGGAGAGAAGAGCAGTGCCTACCCCAAGGTTAATAGTGAAGATACAGTCATTACATAGAAAAGCACACACACAGTAAGTTCTCAAGCTACAACCACCCCCAAAACAGTGCTTATTTTAAAGGACAAAGTTATTAATTATAGTGATTATTAAAGAAAACAATTTTATATGTTTTATGTCACAGTAGAACTGTATTTTATGACAATATGTACCCTTGAAAATACACTGAAATCCCTTAAGAATCTATGTGTACAGCAAATTATACCTTAAAGAATTTATAGCATAAAATATAAGTTGCTAAGAAGTATACAGTTCTCATATCTTTGCTTTAATGACACTGTCTGTCATGTCTACAGTAAATACGATGCCAAGTCCTGGGTCAGGAAAGAAAAGCTAAATTTCTGAGCTCCTCGCAGAGGAGATAAGCATTACCCAGCAGAAACGAAAGCTCCCTGTCCCAGGAGCGTGAACACCTAGGTTGTAGTCCCAGCTCTGCCACTAATCCCACATCCGTAGCTCCTAAATATCTCTAAAAATTCACTTTTTCTTTTTCATTCTTACCAGCCTGGTTGCAATTCATATCCTTATCATTGTGAACTCCTAACTGCCACAGAAGTAGACTGGGAACAATGACACCAAAGGAGAAGGCAGCAAAGATAGTGGGGGTGGTGGGTGGGTGGGTGTGGGGGTGTGTGTGGGTGTGTGTGTGTGTGTAGGATGATATTAGTTTACAAACTATATACATACACTTTGTTACCCGAAATCCTAGCTCAGCTCTGACTTGGTAGCATGCTAGGCCACTCTGCGCTTATTTGATCTGTAAGTATCTTCCCTCTCTCTCAGAATGTTCTAGTAGCTGTGTCACAGGCTCCACAGGGGACCCTGGATCACCTTTTTCAGTCCTGTTCAGTTTACCAGATCAAATTCACTAGATCATTAAGGTTGGCTGCTCCTGCATCCAGTGGAAGCCGCTTTGGCACCTCTAGGTCTAAGGTGGCACTGGGCCTAGGCTCACTAGAGGTCCTGTGGGCTCACTAGAGGTCACAGGTCTGAGTGCCTTCCAGCTCCTTCCAAAGGCCCCAACAGACCTCTGATCCCTTCCCATTCCAAACATCACTCCTTTTAAGACTGCTCTCGAAATTTGTGTATTGTTTGGACATCTCCCTTACCTGACTCCTGTGAGACAGAGATAATTCCATGGCTATATACCAATGAAAGGTGGATACCTTTTACAGCTTTTATCTGATATCCCCATGGGCTCTGGTGCCCTTTCTGGAGATACAACTTCACATCCACATGTGCAAGATCATTGCCTACACATACAACTACAATATCTCACCGAGTTCAAAGAATGAAGGACTGCACTGCCTCCTAGGCTCCCTCAGGAATGCTGCCACCTGCTTACCCAGGGAGCCTGTTCATTTTATAGTAAAGGAGGCTTTCCTGTATCTTGCTCACAACCAGGAATTCCCAGCAGGGGACACCATGGAGGGAGGAATCAGTCACCTGATGGCAGAGATAATCAGCTAAATTCTTAGGGTTTCAATTTAGGCTTCACCCACAGCCTGCAAGGTTGGGCTGCAGGATGCTGGGGACATGCCTGAGCTTGGCTTCTAGGAGGTGTAATAAGACTCTTTCTTTTGACCCTGATATGCAAAACTGTGCACTCAGAACTGGGTGGCAAATCCATGCTAGAAAGGGCCATGATCTCAGCCATCAAAATTAGAACTAGAAAAGCCCTCCACAAATGCAGGCAGGACAGCTCAGTCGTAAGGACTTCCTAAAAAGGGCTTCTGATACTTCTCTTGGGATTACAATTTACAAGCCAACTGGTCTTTCCATGAAAATAGCTTTTCTTAATGTTCAGCATTAATTTTTATTTCTTTTTACATACTGCTTTGATTGGTTCTAAATACATTTTCTCTCTCCATGACGTTTACATCCTTCGCATTCTTAGGGACTGTTATCATATCCCCTTTAATCATCCTTTGGCCAAGCTATACATATTTATCTCCTTTCATCTTATCCTATGTCCTTCCTTCCAGCAGTGCTGGCTCCTCTTTACATTCTTCCTAATCTGCCCACATCTTTCTGGAACTTTTGCACACCCTCTCTTAATAAACAAGCTAGGTACTCCCTGCTTCCTAAGAGTTCTCCGAAGACTCCCACAGAATACTGGACTAGGAATCTGAAGTCGTAGTTCCAGTCCTGGCTCTGCTCCAAGTCTCAGTTGTCCCTTCTATAAAATAGGAGTGATGCCTCTTCTGATTTGGTTAAAAGAACATATAAAATAATTTTTCAGATTACAAAGTACTGTGCATGAAGAATACGTGCATATTTACTCATGTCATTTTAAAAGCATAAACAAAGAAAAATATGATTGGAAATAAGTATGTCAAATAATAGTTGTTAAATCTGGTGGTGGCATTAGGAGTAATGGTTACATTATTCTGTGTACTTGGAGCTTTTTATTTTAACCTAAGGGATTATTCATTTATTCATTCACTAAAAATATAGGGTGTCCAAAAAAGGTATATACACACTTTAACAGCGGGTAACTCACTTTTCACTCCCTTTCAGGTTTAAAATAATGGGTGAAGCCAGATTAAGCTTTGAACAAAGAAAGTTTATCCTAAAGTGCCCCTAGAATTTTTTAATGGGGTACATGAAAGATAAAGTTTACAGTACAAAACTGGCAACAGTCAATGAGTTGAAGGCGCACAAATACCGAACGAAATGATTCTTGATGTTGCGATTCCATTGCTTCGAGTTACCAGCAGTGCCTGGACCAGAACGGTCATCAGTTTGAAAACAGGTATTGACAAAGAAAATTATTCATTTCTGTAGGTTCTTTTAAAATTTGAAAATGAGCTGTATGTTAATAAGCACTGGCTTTATAATCACTCAAAGTGTGTATACATTTTTTGGGTCACCCTGTATATACTGACCCTCTACTATATGTGAGACAATGGGCTGGATGAAATGGGAGAACATAAATGAGGACTTTAAGAAGTTATTATTATTCCAAGTTCTTAGGAACTCACTGCTTGGTTTGAATCTGATAATATCAGAAAGTTATTGCTGCTGTACCTTTAAAAATGTGTGTTATGGTATAACTGGTATAATTTCTATATCTTGGATTAATGCTTTATGTTAGAACATTGGGGTGATTTTTAATTACTTCTTTAGAATAGATAATAAGAAACAGAATTACTAGATCAAAGGGTGTGCCCATATTTAAACCTCAAATTTTCAAATAGTTTCCCAGAAAGGGTGTGCCAATTTATACCCTCATCACCAATATATGAGTGTCTCTTACCATACAATTGCCAACACTGGGTATTATCTTTTTTCCCCATCTAATGAATTGTTTTTAGAAATCATAAACAAAAACATGATTAAATCTAAAGTAATTTATCTTGGTGTCTATTTTGGTGTCACTTTATGATAGTTAAGTGTTCAACAGGGGGTTAGATCATAAAGATGAAATAGACCCAGACCCTGCCCTCAAAGGGCTCATAGCCCTGGCCAGTGTGGCTCCATTGGTTGGGTGTCGTCCTGTGCACCAAAAGGTTGCTGGTTCGATTCCGGATCAGGGCACATGCTGGGGCTGTGGGCTCGATCCCCAGTAGGGGGCATGCAGGGGGCAGTTGATCAGTCTTTGTGCTCTCACACTGATATTTCTCTCTTCTCCCTCTCTCTCTAAAAATCAATAAATAATAATTTTTTTTAAGGGCTCATAAATCCAGTGTAAAAGATAAACACCAATATTTATAGAACATGGTGGGAAGTGTTTCTTCCTTGAGAAGTACATGTAAAGCACAAAAAGAACACAGAAAAGGAAGCCAGGAAAGCAGTCAGGGAGGCTTAAGAAAGTGGTGACATCTGAGTTGGGTTTTGAAGGATGAGCAGAAGTGTAATCCAGATATAGAAACCAGTTGTTGGTCTTTGCAGCCACTATACTCCTCTCCCAGAAAATGTTTTATTATATAAAGTTTTAACAATCCAGATTTAAGCCTCATGGGTAGTTTAATTATTTTCATCTTTAAAATTTGCAGTTGCATTTCTGACCATGAAAAGAGCAATCGGCAAATCTTCCTGCTACTTTATCCAACAACTGAGGATGCAAGATGACTCCTGCTTCCTTCACAGAAGACGTTTCACAAAAGTGGGAAGGAAGCCATTTTTTAATACAAACTTTAAAAACCAGACTGTCAAGCTTTAAGAGGATCTTTAATTCTTAAAGATCCTTAGATAGTTTCTCAACTATTTGACAAAGTGGGAAGTGGGAGGGTATATAAAGTAGATGAATAACTTTCCTTTCCACTCTTAGAAAAATAAATCAATTAGATCTACACAAAATCTAGTTTAAAAATAGAATAAGAATATATTAATGGCATCAGATCACTTTCAAATAATAAAAACACCCCTAAAAAGCTGCTCTTTTACGTGCTTTCACGTCATTAGTGGGAGAAATAAGTATCTGTGTCTGGGATTTAATTGTTCTAAAAAATATACTCTTTGTACAATATGGTTTTCAGCAGTACACTTAAGGGGGGTGGGGCGGTGCAACTGTAAGTATATCAGGTTAAAAGCCTCTAATTTATCCCAGAAATTTCAAAGCCAAAAACACCTCTCTAGGTCACTAATCCTCTTGTGTTTAAATTGCAGAGGATTTAAATAGAACTGGCAGAAAATCACATACAAAGGGCCTCCGGTCTTTTATAAATTAGAAAATGACTTTTGAATTACTTTGCCAATTATTTTCTTTCAAATTTAAGCCCTTCCAATTGTGCTTTATGGCTCAAATGTCTTCCTAAAGGCTTTGTTATCAAAAGGCACGTGGAATATAATTAACAAAATAAACTGATGAACAAAATAGAACCAGAGACATAGACGCATGGAACAGACTGAAGAATCTAGAGGGAAGGCGGGGGAGGGGGGGCGGGGGAGGGGGGAGAGATTAATCAAAGAACTTATATACGTAAATGCATAACCCTTGGACACAGACGACAGTACGGGGAAGGCCCGGGTGGGGCAGGTTAGGGGTGGAGGGAGTCAATGGAGGGGGAAGGGGGACATCTGTAATACTTTCAACAATAAAGGCAAATTAAAAAAAGAAGGGAAAAAATGGAAACAGATCTTCCCCTGAATCTAAAAGCCTGGCTTTCTCCTGGCTCCACAGGAATCACCACCACCTGCCGGAAAACAGCTGAGCGTGGCCAGGAGCAGACACCTATCATCTCTGACCCTGCGCCCATGATGGGGACAGCTTCTCTGACCAGGGAGCTCTAGGGGAAAGCTACGACCCCAGAGCCCAAATAAGCAACCACACGGAGCTATGGTTTCTGCCCAGCGCCGCAATGCAGCCCAGTTCCCCGCTGCCTGGCCCACAATTCACAGGTCATACCTGTGTTCAGAAAACATGCCAAAAGGTATCACTTATTCCATCTTTATTAAAAATAAAGATACCACTAGATTTTATCAGTTTGTTTTTTTTCTTTTATTTTTTTTTAATTTACTTTTTTGTTGAAAGTATTATAGATGTCCCTTTTTTCCCCTCATTGCCCCTCCCCCCGGGCCTTCACTGCACTATTGTCTGTGTCTGGGTTATGCATATATGCATATAAGCATATAAATTCTTTGATTAATTTCTTCCACCCACTCCCCTTTTCCCTCTGAGATCCCTCAGTCTGTTCCATGCTTCCATGTCTCTGGATCTATTTTGTTCATCAGTTTATTTTATTCATTAGAATCCACATATGAGTGAGATCATGTGATACTTGTCTTTCTCTGACTGGCTTATTTCACTTAGCATAATACTCTCCAGGTCCCTCCATGCTGTCTCAAAGGGTCAGAGATCTTTTTTTGTTTTAATTAATTAATTAAAAAATATATATGTTTTTTATTGATTCCAGAGAGAGGAAGGGAAAGGGAGAGAGAGAAACATCAATCGGCTGCCTCCTGTACACCCCCCACTGGGAATTGAGCCTGAAACCTGGGCATGTGCCCTGACTGGGAATCGAACTGGTGTCCTCCTGGTGCATGGGTTGACTCTCAACCACTGATCCACACCGGCCCAGCATTTCCCGTTGTTTTTTTAAACAAGGGACCCCACACTTTAATTCTGCAATAGGCCCCACAAATTACGTAGAGGCCTTGACAATGGTAACAGATGAAAGGGTTAAATTAGGATTAGTTCCTTGCCTGCTTCTAGTCCAACTTCAAATCAAAAGGTGAAAGACTAATTCCATAATAAAGCAAAAAAAATAAGTACTGCTTGGAATTCTAACTCCGGTGAAATCAACTAATCAACACACACAACCCTCTTGTAACATGTGCAACAACTAAGGAAATAACAAAAAAACAAGGAAATGAAGCCTGCGATGCAGAAAAGAGGTTTTCACGTCAAGTAAGTCACAGTACTCCCCTACCTCGTCCATGGCTGAGCCTCAGGCTTCCCTGCTAGGGAACAACATGCAGACAGGACAACTGGTTTAACTGATGCATTTTCAGTGCAAATCTCTGTGTGACATAAGCAGCCTCAGACTTTCGGCCAGACTTACTGCTTACATGCACCTGTCATATTCTGGCACCTTAGGTTTGGTGGACATTGTAAGATTTAATAAGCACAAGCACTTTCATATACATTCTTATTTTATTCCTATCATAACCATGGGAAGGACTCGGACAAAATAGTTTTAATAAAACTTATATTGTCAGTATTCCAAAGATAAAAGTAATGTTGCTTTTAATGCTCTTGACCTGGCTCGGGGTAACATAAGTATCCACTTTAGATTCATTCATTAAACTTCATATATGTGTTTTATGTACTTTTCTGTATGATATAGTTTGCAAAAAAACAAAACAAAACAAAAACAAAAGGTAATAAATGTTCACTGCAGGAAATTACAAAAGAAGGTTACAATCTCCCATAACTGCATCAAAGGAAACCATTAACAATTTGATGTTTTCCCTCCTTTGTTCTCATGGAACTGAAACCATGCTTTCTGTACTATTTTGTCTCTTTTTCTTCAACATACCATATTTTCATTCAGCATTACAAACTCAACATAGTATTTCTTAACAAAGATAAGCCTTAGTTTCTTTAACCAATTCCCTACTGTTGGATATTTAGGTTGTTCCTAGTTTATTTCCCAAATCTCCAGAGGAGGAGCAGCTCGTGGAGGCTGCTGCTCTTGTCTGCTGTTTGCAGAATCAGGAGAGGCTGCAGCTCACTGGGTTTGGAGGCTGTTCCTCCCATGGGCTGCTCGCACTTCCTCTGATCACAAGGGTTTAACTTGACAAATCAAAGGGGGAAGTAGTGAAAGACAATCCACCCCGAACCCTTTCCCACGAACTCTCTCTCACCCTAAAAAGGGTCACAGTCCACCAAGTGCGGGGTTGAGATCAGGAAGGATGTGTTTCTGCGGTGCCCGCGTGAGGGAAGGGCGCCATCGCTGTCCCTCGGAGGTGTACTGAACGGGCGGCTACTTGGGAGGCTGGGGAGGGAGAATCAACTTTTCAAAGGTACAAAGGTTGCAGGGTTTGAGGTTAAGAGAGAGGTTCTATAAATATTTGCTGAACAGAGCTCTGCCTGTTAACTGGTGACAGAGCAAGGTGTGGTTTTCCTTCCCGCCCCCGGAGACGGCTGGGAAAGCTGGTCTGACAAACTAGTGGGAAACGCTGCCCAGCCAAGATGCGACCAAGAGAGCAGGAATGCCTAATATTCAGGAAACGAGTCCAACCATCTTCTGTCCTCTCCCCCGAGTCCCCACAACTCCCACCCCTAGTCACTGAGGCCGGAAACCATAGAGGAGAGGACACTCATAAACAAAACACTGGCCACAAAAATGAGAGCCTGGAGTTGCTAGCCAAACAAATAGCTCTGGTCGCAGTACACAGTTTAGCTGTTTCCCAACAGGTTGAAATATCACTGGCATCATTTAATACTGCAAAAGCCACTCAGTGGCAATAAAAATCATGAGCTGTGGGGAGGCTGTACGTAGAAGAAATGTCCTGGCCTACCTTTGGGTTGGTGGGTGGTCTGGAAGTTCTTTTTGGCAAGGTCATGTCCATTCCTTCCTACTCCTTGCTAACTGGGTTTGGGAAGATGACCTTCCTTCAGGAAGAACCTCAACTAAACCTCTCCAGACTTAAGAGAATCAATCCTATCATCTTAGGACAGTCTACGTGGCATGACAGATTTTGCGTGGGGACATCCTGAGTCAATGGGGGGCATCCAAAGAGACAAAAAGTCATCTTCCAGAGCTGCTGAAACCACGGTGCACCTGATGGCTCACAGCAACTGTGAACATAAACTCTGCTAGTTCCAAACATCAGTGTCCTCAAGGGCAGGGGCTCCCATGGCAGGGACTGCTCTGCTGTGGAGCCGCATCTCACACGGGCAACTCCACGTTCCCCCAGTAACAGCAGGATTGATCTACTTAACAGCGATTCCTTATTTTCATGAACAACACTGGGGAAATCAACTAGGGTATGATAATTTAGAACTAGCCTTTCTAGCACTGGAATCCTAGCTCAAAGGGAATGTCTCTTCCTTCTGAAATTTTTTTAAAAAATGTGTTTTTATTGATTTTTAGAGAGAGAGGAAAGGAGAGGGATAGAGAGGTAGAAACATCGATGAGAGAGGAACATCACTGATCAGCTGCCTCCTGCACTCCCCCTACTGGGGATTAAGCCCGAAACCCAGGCATGCACCCTGACCGGGAATCAAACTAGTGACCTCTTGGTTATCTCTTTCTACTAGATCAAAAAAAGGTGGGCATGAGGCATAATCTGATATATAAGCTTTGTGGGCCTCTGTGAAGAGAAGAAGTAGAGGTAGAGGCAATAAGAAGTATGTATCATATTACGCTAGTTATAAATAGATACCTATTTATAACTTTTATTTAAATTTTCATTGAAAGGATAGATTCTTAAAGCTTAGCGATTCCTGTAGAAACTACCTGAAATATTTTATAGAAGAAGAGAAAATACTCTTATGTTTAGAAGCAGGACCAGAAAAGGCTCTCTCTGGTGTTTTAAGTTGAAAAGTTACATCGGGCCCTGCTACATTTGAGTATAGGCTCTTTTTCATCCCTGAACTGCCTTCTTTGTGGAAGTGTGATTGGGCAAAAAAAAGCAAAATCGAAAACAAAAGCAAAACCAGATAAAACAAAGAAACAAGTCAGAGACGTAGAAAACAGTAAAATGAACTATTTCCAAATCACTGGGGGTTGAGAATAATTATCTAGTTACGTAGCAATGACATTACTGTTCTAACTTTCTAAGATCCTCATTCTTCCATTACCCACTTACTTCTTGCTTCTACATTTTTACCAACTAACGTCTAACGTTTTATGCATAGGTGCTCTTTTACTTTGAAGAAATTTAGATCTTAAGATGTTAACATATTCAAAAGTTATAGTAGCTAGTAATATGCTGACATCACTTCTCACTATCCTTATGTTTTGGACTAAGTCTGGGCTTGGAGATCCATTGGTATTTATGGTTTAGGTGCTCTGTTCTGAACAGGATTTTTAAAAAAATATGTGGACAATGATTAGTTTCTTTAATAAGCTGGGGTGTCCCAAATGTGATCATAAAAGCTCCCTTCTTATCACTTTTTTAGGGAGTCCTATTCAGCCTGTCCTTGGCAGCAGTAAAAAAGCAGAGGAGGGAATGGGTTGGCATTATAGACACAGGGTTAGGTATATGATGGACTGCCTACCTGTGTTCAGTGTGACGGTGAACGAGTACTATTTTTTTTAAATCCTCACCTGGGGATATTTTCCGTTGATTTGAGAGAGAAAGAGAGAGAGAGAGAGAGAGAGAGAGAGAGAGAGAGAGAGAGAGAGGGGGGGGGGGTAGAGAAAAACATCAATCGGCTGCCTCCTATACGCACCCCAACTGGGGATCGAACCCTCAACCTTTTAGGTGTACAGGACGATCCTCCACCAACTGAGCCACCCAGCCAGCCTAAACAAGTACTGCTGTGCCCTAATGCCAGATGCGGAACTGGCCAATAAAAAAACACGCCACAAAGCTGCTGCTGTTACTACTGTGGGAAGTCAAAGAGCAACCTTTTCAAATTCCAATTCACTTTCCCCCCAGGAATAGGTTATAAAGCTCTCCTTCGAGTTACAGAATTTGTTTTATTTCTAGACACTCCCAACCAGCAAAGTCTAGACCAGCAGCAGAAACCAGTTAGTATGTGACAGTCATTAGATGCTGAACTGTCCAACTCTAGATCTGGAATATACCAACTGTCCCCCCAGCTGAGGAGAAGAGAGCAGTGGCAAAGAAAGAACCTGAGGAATCTGACGACACGGGTTTTGGTCCTTTTGACTAAACCTCTTTTGTAACACGTTCAATAAAAAGATGAACTCTTAAAAAAAAATTAAAAAAAAATATATATATATACACACACACACACACCAACTGTTACCCTCACCCCAACCTCCCCACAGAGCCTGCACTGTGGCAAACCTGTTTCAAGTCTGGCTGCCCCCACGTAACTGAAAATGCAGCCTGATTAGTCCTATTTTGTGAAAACTGTTCCGCAAGTTCTTGACACAAAGAACTCCAATGTCATTGATAACCTCAGAAATTCTGTAAGATCCTCTTACCTCTCTCCAGCCATTAAAGTCATTTTAAAATATGTATAGTAATTTAAGAACTTCTGTTTCCTGCTTGCTGGTATTGAGAATGGTGATGTAACCTAAACGCATACATGCCAAGGTCGTGTTGTAAATGGATAATTACCTGTTAGTTTATTTATTAGACTCTGGGCCTTAAAAATAAAGGCCAAAGGGGCGGACCACAAAAAGCTGGGGTCAACACTTGAAAATCCATTCACCTAGAAATATTAAAATGCATAATCAATTACTGATTAGACATTAATGATTATAATGAATGCTGAAGTCTATAGTTCAAACAAGCAGTTAGGGTTGATAGAAGACGTGTAAACAATTAGTGAATGGCATAATTGCTCTTCTAAATGAAGAGCTGGTCCGTCCCGGAATTTCTGTGGTGACCCTTGTGCCGCTCACTTCCTCCCAGGTGCATACTGAAAAGTTCTGAAAACTAGCAATATTCTAAATACACATTCATCTTTTAGGACCATCACTTCTTCCTCTGGGTAATTTAGAGAAAAATGTCAAGTTGTTTTACTGACCAGTGTGAAAAAAAAACAGGACTTACATTTGAACTTGTAATTAGTCAGGATATGATCTCTCATTGAAAGGCAAAGGCACTACAATGAGTAAAGTTGCAGTGTGTTAAAAAGGCCCCTGATATCAAGCCAAGAACATGAATTAGCCTGGCTCAGATAGGAAAGAACCTGTTCCTGAGATAAATCAAGCAAGCACACATCTTTAACAAAAATTAAAAGTACACCAAAAGCAACAATGGCATCTTGGCTTTTATCCCTTTTACTGATTTATTATGTGACTATAAACTCCTTAGAAGTAGGGATGACATCTTAGCTCTGTTGTTTCAAACTTTAGCCCACATCAGAATCCCCTGCAGGACTTAACACATAGGTTGCAGGACCCACTTCCAGAGTTTCTGATACAATAGATCTGGGGTGAGGTCTGAGAATTTGCATTTCTAACGAAGTTCCCAGTTGACAGGGGATCACACCTTGCATGACATTAGGAATTTATTATCTGTTGATCTTTAATTCATGTATTATAAACCTCTCTGGACTTCTGAGTCCTTCCAAAAAAATCCTCTAGCCTAGGAACCATCCCACCTGCGATAATATGGATCCTGTTGCCTAGAGGTAAAAGTTCCTGAATAAGACGCACTTGGGTTCAAGTCTTGGCTCTTTCACTTACTAAACTGTGAGTCCTTGGGCAAGAAAATCTCTAAGACACTAGTTTCCTCATCTGTAAAATGGGAATCACAGTAACAATACCTACAAGTCACAGTGTGGTTGTGAGATTCAATGAAATAACAATACATCTAAAGCTCTTAGCCCAAAGTCTAAGTCATAGAACACTCACTCAATGTCAGTGCTATCATGTCCAGTCCATTCTAAGGATTTCTAGAATTTTCTATACAGATCATTTATAATCCAGGAACTCTTCCTCCACTGACAACTTGCACCTACCCAGACTTTTCAACAACATGCCACGATAAAAGAGAGCACTCTCCCGAGAAAACATCATTCCCAGTCCTCTTCGACCTCCTGGTCCTCCTGCCATCCTTACACCTCTGCTCCACCCCTGTATGCTGCTGTATGAAGTTCACGGTGTACTTTCACCTAAAGTCCTCCAGGCACTCCAAATTCTTTCATCACTGTTCAAAAAAATAGTCTTTTTGAATAAAGAGAAGACAGGTGTCGGCCATCATTAATTCAGACAACCAAAGATAAGCAAACCATCACACCACCTGAACTCATCCTTTCCCTTTGCAATTTATATAATTCTGTGCACATTCTACCCATTAAAATTTTGTTTCATTTTTTAACATTTTTGTCATAAAATATAGAAATTAGAAAATTAAGACACTAGTGATTTTGTCACAAGAAAACCAGTGTTAATAATGTGACGTTATTACAGTTGTGTAGAGATTTATGAAAATGGGATGACACTGTTTATTATTGTTCAGCAATCTTTTTCATTAGTATATTGTACAACTCTTTAAAGATTCTTCTATGACATTAATTTTAATGGCTGCAAAGGATTTCATGGCATGGATGGGCAATAATTTACTTAAATTGGAGCCTTTTGTCTCTCACACATGCTGTGTATGTTTAGATCCAGCAGAATGAAAAGGTGTACTGACCACTGCTGCTCACCATGGCTAGGCCATGTTCCAGACTAGAACTGTTGGACGGATAAAGCTAAATAAATTACTACCTAATAGACTTGCAGACTGACCTTCTTACTCAGGGAAAACCATTTAAATTAATTAATTAAAAGCATTTCTATTCATCCTATGTACAGTCTAATACTGGAGAGCAGGTGGTCCACAAACTCCTTCCCTTACTCCCATGTAGCTGGAACATTTCCCCTCACTTTTGTTATAATGAGAAGTTTAATTTTGTCAATGAAATTAAATCAGAGCATGCTTTATATACATTCCTCGGGCTCTAAAGATAGTAAGAACATTTAAAACTTCTTAAATAAAAAAGAGGGAGAATTAAGACTTAATATACACTATTTACTATGCTTCAATTCTGTATTCACTACAAGGAGAATGCAGGGGGCTGAGACAGGTGGTAGGAGACAAATCTAAACCTTATACTGTAAGTTTTAATTAGTTAATGCTGTTTAGGAAGCAAAGACCCTGTGTAAGGAATAGCCCAACTCTTTCTATTTATGCAGTGCCTCTCAAAGGGGTCTCCTAAAATGGATGGTTGTGAGTACAGGAATCACCTTTCCAACACCAAGCATTCACCTCAGGAAGCACGAGCCATTGTGGCCCCGGCATCCAGCACTGAGTTACTGACACTCCAAGGGCTGACGAGGACCTGCAGGGGTGCACTCTGCTGGAAAGGGACTGTCTGCCCCGCTACCCAGCCCCTCCAAGTCTCTGTCTCCTGCTTCTCATTTCTCACTAACTGCTTCAAAGCATATGTCTTCCTTCCCATCTTGGGAAGGCCATCATTACTATAAAGATGAAGAGGAGATTATATATATTACCTAGAAAGAATCAATTCATACATCCCTTGTGAAAAATTAAATTCGCCCTGGCCAGTGTGGCTCAGTTGGTCGGGCACCATCCTGTGCACTGAAACGCTGCTGGCTGGATGCTGGGTCAGCGCACATGCCCGGGTTGTGGGCTCAGTCCCTGGAAGGGGTGTGCAGGAAGCAGCCAAATGATGTTTCACTGTCACATTGTTTCTCTCTCTTCCCCTCCCTCTCTCTCTAAAAAAATAAATAAATAAAAAATCAATAAAAAATCTTTTAAAAAATTATTTATCACTTCCTGTAACAAGTCATCCCCAGGGGGACCACGGGTCTGCCACTCTGTTGTACACAGATAAGGCAATTCCCCAACCTAGAGACCAGCAGGGCACAGCCATCCTCTCCCTCTGCTAAGCAGATATTTCCTCCTGATGTCCCAGTACTTCAAAGGTAAAACTTTATCTCTTCAAACCCATCTCCTCTTCTGATTTCCATATTATACTTAATAAAACAATAGCACCACCCCTCTCCCCAAATCAGGATCACTGGGCCGTCTCATTATTCCCCTTCCTTCGCTTCACTACACTTGCATGTCCAGTCACTGACTTACCAAGTCCTACTTCTTCTCTCCACAATATCTCTTCCATCTGTCTGCCTCTTGCAGCTTCCTCAGTCAATATTCTATTCAGGTCCTTATTGCCCAAACACCTAACATCTGTAGTCTCTTGACTAGCCTCCCTGCCCATTAGTCCATTCGATCCATGACCACCTGTTTTGATCATACCTCTCTGCTGATCAGAAATTCAGGTGGCTACAGATTAAAACCTAATGTCTTCGTCCAGCACTCATGATACTCTATGGTTCCCACAAAGCAGGTCTATTCTATTCCTGGGGCCCATTTACATATTCACTCTTATATTTCCAAACTACTTCCTACATTTGGAATGTCCTTCCCAGTTTCCCACTCTCCTCCTCTTCCTTGAATTTTATTCAGACTTAAGTGTCCAGTTCAAATACAACTACTTCTATGAGGCCATCAAAAAAACTACTAATATCTCTTCTCTACATTCCCATTCATTCAAAAAATACCTATCAAGTTCTAATGAAGTACCAGGCACTAATTTAAGTGCTGAGTATAACAAGATAAAACAAACAAACATAAACACAACAACAATATAGACAAGGCTCCTGTTTTTATATTTTTCTTTCTCCATGAGTCTTATCTGCACCTTTGAGAAGCTGTATCTCATACATTAAAAAAAAATAAAAATCTTTTAGCACTCCTAGCATAGTGTCAGGCACATATCAAATGTTTGCTGATTAATTTTTAATTAGTGCCTATAGATCCAATCTATCCACACATGCACACCCTTGTCCTGCCTGTGACAGCAGCTATTTATGCATCCAAGCTAGCTAGCTCTTATCTGAAGAGGCCAACCTTTGTTAACACTATGCGCCAAAAACCAACTGGGCTAACTGGCCTGCTGACCAAGAACAATAATTTTCTTTCCCATAGAGAAAGAAAGCAGTTTCCTTAAGCACTAAGAGGACTTCGGTGAAACTCTGATGCAGCAGTGAAAGACACACTTCTGAATGGAAACAGGAGATGGTATGGGTGGTCTTTGCCTTCATATGTCTAGGCAACAAAGCATGAGTTTGATAAAAAATTCCCACTCGTATAATGCCTTTGATACTCCTTATAGATTCATAACCATTTTATTCACAAAAATTTAGTATGAGATATGTAGAAGATCTGTCAAGCATCCAAAACATGCATCGATCCAGCAAATATTTTCCAAACACCACGAAGAGGCAGCAGACTTTACTAGGACATGCATGGGCTTTGGAAATAAGAAAAGCTGGGTCTGATTCTTAGATTTACCACTAAGTATGTGGAAAGACATCTGACCTTGCTCAGCTTGGGTTTCCTTCTCCATAGAACAAGAATAGGGCAACCTACCTCACAGGGTTGCTTTGAGGATTAAATGAGATACTGCATGCAAAGTACCTGACACAGGGAGCTGAGAGTAGGTGGTAAGCTGTAGGCAGGCCACAGCATTAGCAGTGCTGGGCGGTGTGCTTAATGAGCACTGCTGCATCTCCAACAAGACAAGCTCAAGGGAGACCCTGACTTAGAGAGAGAAATAAGATGAATCTATATATGTAAAACTATCTCATGCCCTGGAACTCTGCGTCTGTCCTTAAAGTCTAAGTGATGTGGAGATTCAGCTGTTTCCTTGACATCATCAGCAATATTATCCTAAAGCATTTATGAGGCAAAACACTTATCTCCAACTACTCTCATATCATAGTTACTTGGTGTTTATTACAACTCAAACCGCTTTTGGGGACACAGGACATTGGGAAAACATTTGCCTGCACTTTAAAGTACTTTCACCTATTCTGCTTTGAGCTAAATAGCTTGTAAATGCCCAGAAAGCCCTTGTTGTTCCAAAAACCAAAACTAGTGTAAGAGTTCAGCCCCAGTGTAGGCTGCTGTAAAGAAGGCACACCTAGCACACAGAAGAAACAAATGTTTGCTGAAGAAAGAATGAGTTTCCGTCACAGTGAACCTGTACGTCCAGTGTAATGTAACACCTGGGATATCAATGTAATAAACGTTTCTCTGAATGAGAGTTCCAGTCTTTGGAATCAGAGAAGGAAATACAAATACCCACTTCCAATCTCTCCTCACAGCGAACAGTGCCTGAGAAAACTACTGAAAGAGAAGCTGGCACGCACTCACGAAAGTGCCAGCGGCATCCCACTTTCTCCACAGTCTCGGGTGTTTGTGTGTTATAGCCGTGTGGGTATCAAGTTCATACAGAAAGTCAAGGATAAATGCTATTCTTTAGCATCTTGCTAAAAAAAAAAAAAATTAGCTTCCTTCCCAAGAAGATATTAAATTTAAGTACTTTAGCACTGAAATCTCACTGAAGAGCAGGGAGAATTAGGAGACAAGGAAATGAAAGGGAAACTGACTCTTGAGAGAAAAGAGGGAAGAACGTTCTCCACCTTTCAGAAGAGCCGCACCTATTCCTCCCATAGCTCACGGGGCAGTACCTGAGAAGGCAGGGGAGGGTGGGAAAGCTGTGGGCGACCCTCATACAAGTTCAGGCTTGCTTCACACGTGACCCAGTGCCAGTACCCAGGCTTCCAATGTCTCAGAAGTCGCCCATAAATCAGCCAATGAGGCTAGTGCTTCCATAGCATTTCTCATGAGCAAGAACCCAGCAACGTTGCTAGATTTTTTTGTAGTTAACAGAGAAAGATAAAATCTGTTCTAGCATTTCATCATGAAATTTTCAAACTTACACAAAAGTAGAGAGAGAGTGTAATGAATCCAGCTTTATCAACATACGACCAATCTTGTTTCATTTACAGTCTATCCACTGTATTATTTTCAAGCTAAACCCAGAGACCATAGCATTTTATTTAGAAATATTTCAACCACGTATCTGTAAAAGATTAAGACTTTCAAAAAATCATCACAATGCCATTATCATACATTAATAATGAAAAGTAATTCCTTTATCTTATTAATACGCTGTCAGTGTTCATATATGTCCCAATTGCCTCGTAAGTCATCATCTTTTTACACTTGGTCAAGAACTGAATGTTCACAATGGAAAGAAACTTAGAGACTGCAAAGTCCAATTTCTACCCAGTATGACTGAGTCTCTTTAAAGCAGCGCCGCAGCTGTGTCCCTGCCCGAGCTGATTTTTTCCCCAGCATGTTATTTTATCATCTTTTATCTTTGCAACTTTACATTTTTAACATACCACTTTTATTGAGATATAAATCACCCATTTAAAGTGTACAGTTCAGTGTTTCTCCAGCCCCTGGAAACTACTGGTCTGCTTTCTGTCTCTGTGGATTTTGTCTTTTCTGGACATTCTTACTTCACTCTCAAGCTGTTTTAAAATTGTTTGGGGGTCTGCTCCCAGACCTCCTAACTAAGACAGAAACTGCCCTGAGAGGGTAACAGGAGTACCTGACACTCAGAACAAGATTCCCTGGCAGCAGAAGGATGAGCTGTTTCTTTTTCTTTAGCTGTTAGAAAGCTCAGAGTTGAATTCGTGACCCAATTTTTATAACGTGTAGCATACTATACATCTCTCTGACCAAACTTTTGGCCTGTCCTCCCTTTGGTATTCTACCTTAATTTTGCTTTTGGTTTGTTCATTTCCCCCCCATATATTTCAAGAATTTTTGTACTTTACTTCAAGTGCTTTTTTGGAACAAGGAAAGATTTAAATGCATAACATTTCTCTCCAGACATTCTGGTACTGTCCTATAATGTCCTAAAAGCCTAGGAAAATCTCTCCCACTTGGCTATAATTATTTTCTTTTTGATGCTGGATGCTTAGGCTGGTGGTCCCAAAAATATGGCCCTAGGATTTGCACTAAAGAACACGAATGAAGAATGTGTGAGTGAGAATATGTACACACACAAAAAAGATGTACGTGTGGGGGAAGAATCTGTGAAGAAAAAGTTGGTCATTCAATGGTTTAGAAAACTAAACATAACAGAGTTGTTGGTCAGGGGAAATAAAGAGAAAGAAGGAAACAGACATGGCAGGTACACTCTGAGATCCCAGGCTGGTGCCTCAGAAACGGGTTACTGAATTTACTGGGGGTGGGGGTGGGGGTGGTGGTGGTGTGTGTGTGTGTGTGTGTGTTACCAGAGAACAAGAACTGCAGCTCTACTGCTGCTAGAGGTGTGACATGCTCTCTCCATGCCAAGCGCTGGCTATTTAGCACATTTTACTTGGTGGTATTGGCTGTTTTGCTCTTGCCAAAAGAAAAATATCCTGTACCAAGGAACATTAAAACCCAGGCTTTCCCAAGGACCTCACAGGCAGAGGACATTAATCCTTCCTTTGGTAGAGTTCAACAAAATCTTCCTGTGCCCAGGAATGCAATGATTAATCAACTAATTTCAACCCAAGTTTTGTTTATATGTTTTAACCATAAACATTAATTGAAATATTTCCATCACAACAAAATCACTTTGGTTTGTATTTAAACACTACTGTATGACAGCATGCAAGCATGTTTCAGAACATGAAAGCACAATTTAGCAAACTAGCATTTCCTGTATTAAGACCTAAGGGGCAAGCAGTAGAAAGTGTGTTCTTCTAGGGTGCATGGCTACTTGAGAGCTAGCGCAAGGGACTGGGGTTTCCTTTTCCATAAAATAAACTGCAGACATATCCTACCCTGCTCTATGTTACAAAAGCTTACATGAAGAAAAATTCGCTTGTTGTCTTATTTCTGAAAGACATATATCAAAATGCTAACAAAGGTTATCTCTAGGAAGTGGGATTAAGGAATTTGTTATTTGTTCTAAGCCTTTTACAAGGAGCACGTGATGAAAAATACTCTCTAAAGAAGGTAAAATCAGTTTGAAGAATGGAAAACTGACAGGTAGAGACGGGAACAGAGCAAAGACAAAGCACCAAATGTACCTGGTAATGTGAGTAGCTCCATTTTGCTATAACCTGGAGGGCAGGGCAGAGAGGGAAGGAGGTTAAGACTGGAGAGATTGGAGCAATATTGCAAAGGCCTTGAATGTCAGGGGTTGGGGGAGGGGGATTTATAATCAGCAACTGGGAGCCCCTGAAGGTTTTTAAATGTTGTTTAACATTATAAAAATAACATTTTTTTCAAAAAATAGTATTATACATTTATTGTAAAAAATAATTGGAACAGACTAAAAACCACAAAGTAAATAGACGTTATCAACAGGAAGCAGCTCATCAGAAGGAGAAAACCACTGTTAATATTTTGGCACATTTCCTTCCGATCTCTTCTCTGTGCACATAGTCATGGAGGGCTTTTGAGCAGGAGTGCGACATCACTGGGGCTATGCTTCAGGAAGTCTGGGTTACAAGAAGGCCTAAGTGCAAAGCAGGAGTGTCTGGGAATGAAAGTGACCAGCTGAGGCTCCTCAGACACATTCACAGCTTCTTCTGCTTATGTTTCTGCACCTGCACGAGTCAGAAGAGAGTCTGGCTATTTAGGGCTGACCCACACACAGACATGTCCTAAGGGGCAAGTGGCACCTAACATGGAAGGCCAAAGCCTAGGGATCAGCATTCCTAATAATATTCAGCAAAGCTGAAAGACCTCGATGGAGGTGGAGACACTGATCTGCAAAGCATTAGCAGGTTTCCTGAAGGGAAGTCTTATCTCAGGAAGTGGGGCTGTTTCCTAGGACTGGAGAAAGCTTTCCTAGAGACCATCCTCACCATGCATGATTCCCAGTAGAGAAATACCTAAAAATAGGCAATTACCGAATCTAGTATGTGATAATTATATTACGATAAAACAGCCCATGCTATGACAGCTACTGCCTATTAGTCAGGAATCATGCTGACTCTGAGATCACAGCCTCAAGAAGAGGTTGACCTGTGTCACAGGCTTTACTTGCCAAGTCAGTTCTCACAGCACTTGCCCCCTCCTTGGAGACAATGGGCTCTATGCAGGAGCAGAGGCCAAAAACTGGAAGGAAATTTGCATGCCTCTTCTACTCCCACGAGGTGTTTGTTATTTTGCTTCCAAATAGGCTGAGTCCAATGTTTTACTCCTCCCTCTTCTTCCCTCTGCTAATTTTAACTCAATTTCAAATTAATATTTTTCAAGAGATAACTTATTTAATTCCCAGTCCCTCCTACCCGTTTATGACTTAGGAATGAACGTAAGCACAAAACATCTTGTGATGGCCTCAAAATAGAACGCAGGTTTAAAGTTTTATTTTTCTGTCCCAAAGCTGCCAAAGCTCTGGCGTGTTTTAACTTCTGCTACACACACTGTTTTCTCCTCTCTCCCTCCCTTCCATCGAGCTATATTTAGTAAAGCCCAAATAAAAGGGATACAGGCAAAGCAAAATTAAATACAGTGTCTTTGATTCTGTAAACCCCAAAGTTAGTCTACATGGCAGCAGTTAAGAAAGCGAAGCTCATAGGAACACACTCATGAGATGCACTGTCCTCCAAAGGTGACCTGCAGCCTCACCTGATTCACCAAATGGCAGGTGCCCCGGGGAAGGCAAACACACCATCTCTCCTTCCTTAGTCTGACTTTCCTTTCCCTTCTTGCTCCCACATCTCCTCACCCCCCTACCTTTGCTGCCACACCGGGCTCCCTGCTCTCCATTTCTAGATGTCAGTGTTCACAGCATCCCACTCTAACTGCTGTCCCATATACATTTTACCTGTTGATTTATTTAAAACTGGTCTTAGGCTTTTGTCAACTGAGGAAATTCTATGGGACTTGAGGAAAAGGTAACACTCTGGTTCTAGATTTGCCCAAAGTCTCGTTGCTGCTAAGTGGTCAGGCCAGGGTTGGACTCCAATTTTCTGACCTACGTCTAGAGGTGTTCACATCACATAGCTCTGTCCTTTTGGAGGTCTGCCAACAGTGGTTACTCAAGTCTTTAAAACATTCTCTCCATATTTGAGAGCTCACCATCATGTAAAATTCCTCTTTCCTAAAACAGGAACCAAAACACTACACTCCCCAGCCCCGCTTCCTGCCAGGGGAGAGACACTTGAGTGGACTCAGTGGTTTCCCATCTTGGCAGAAGCCACCTGATAGTGGCAGAGGCAGCAGCTCACTTGGCCAACCAGCTCTATGTAATTCCTGGAAACTCAGCCTGGGGTCTGTTTCTTCAGCCTGCCCAACAATTCTAACTCTATATACACACCTCAAGACATTCTTCTCTGCTTAATCAAGTCACTGTGAGTTCTATTTTCCAGAACTAAGATCACAAACCAATAGAGCTTAAATTCAGATGAAATCCTTCTAACACTATAGTGGTCCCTAAAAATTTCTGGAAAAACTCCCTACCACCTTCACCATCTTCCAAAATACAATCCTATTTCCATAAGATATTACCAGCTATCTTTTAAAAAGGATCCTGTAATTAAATAAATAAAATTAAGAAACATGGAATTAATTTTTTTTTTTTTTTTTACTGCAGGACTTCTCAGAGCCTTAATATGCAGGTGTGCTTCATAAATCTCCAAGAAAGACACAAGTGTGCAACATTTGAAAAACTTATTGGACCACTGAACCATTTTCTAATAATTTAATATCTCACCAACATAGTAATACATTTTGGGAAATGTTGATCAACATAACCTCTACCTCAAAAAAATATTTATTGTTCTAAAACATGAAAAAAATAAGGCTGTCAAAATGAGGAATCCAATTCTGGATTGTGTTACAATGAAAAAAATACTTTTATACACTGCTGGAGCCAGTATACATAGGGTGTCCCCCCAAAATGTATACATACTTTGAATAATTATTAATTCCAATGGGTGAAATCTGAAAAGAAAGAAAGATCAACTGAGCTATTAGCAGTTAAGTGTGTATACATTATTTGGGGCACCCTGTATTAGTATAATCTTTTTGGAAAGCAATCTGGCAATAATTAGCAAGTATCCTTAATATTTATATTCTTTGACTTGATAATTTCACTTTTAGGAATGTAACCTAAAAAAATAATCTGGAACCTAAACAAATGCCAGATCCTCAGTTCTCATGTACACCTTTGTCATTTATGAAAAAGAAAAACAATACACTCTGCCTGAGAAAAATGCATAAGGGGGCTAACTTAACCTTCAAACTCAGGTGACAGAGAAAGGAATTCCTTATAATCGAGGATAAAGAGACAAAGCTGCTTTTATGTTCGTAGTGGCATCATGACATTGTATAAATGTTTACTTAGCTCTTTACCTTTTGCAGAAAAAGGAAGGACTGCTGAAAACTTTCCCAAGAATATCTCTATTGTTAATTAAAACATCCCAGTCCAAACACACAGCATTCCCATAAATAAAGCACATAAAAGAAACCTGGGTGACGTAGACATGTAGCTGAGATAGTCTAAATGCTGATGACAAACTATAACAGTTGGGACAGGATTACTCCAGGATTCAGGTTAACCTGATAAATACCAAGACTATGAGGATAACTGTATTCTAAGTATTTCTTTTGAAAAGTATTTTAAAAGTTAAGTACTGTTAAGGACATTTAATATTACTTAAATAATCATTTGTTGTATTTGTATTCTTGTGTATATTTAACATATATAAAGAAATAACAAATTTTAAGTGGAAGATTGAAGGGAGCTTCAATTTTGCAATTTGTAGGTTGGAATCATGTGACTAAGGCAGCACTGCCCCCTCGTGGTGGAGCATCACACTTTCACTTTGAGGCTTTTGATAGATCAACAAACATCTTTAAAAGGTTGAATTCACAAAAATAAAGTTATCGAGACAGCAAACATGTCTAAAGAACCGGTAACTCTTAAATGTGAAGGCCATAACCAAACAAGGGTGGCCATTCCTTGATTTGCTCTCAAGTCCATTTTACAGATAGAGAAACCACACTTCAAAAGATTTGAAATTATTTCATCTCAATCACACACAAAAATGAACCCAGAGGGCTTTTTCTATGCCATGCTTACTGCCTACTAGGCAAAAACCACAAACTAAGAATGAATGAGCCACCATTTCATATTTTATCTCTAACAAAGCGCAACTGCCTCTAGCAGCAGCCACTACATTCTCTTCCCCCAAAGTTCAGCCCCTGTGGACTAGAGGCCCACACAAACTGCGTAAGGTCCAGCTACACCCAGAAGGGAAATGACTCTCTCCTCCACGTCCCTCAGTAAATAGAATAGGGAGACTGTCTCCTCCTTGGGCTCAAATGCCAAGAGAATCCATGTCTCATAAGAAGGGATGTGGTAGTGGGTGTATAATTAACATCCGAGAATGAAGCTTATATCTTTGTTCTGCAGGAGCACACCCACCCACAGAGTTAGGATTCAGGACCAGCCAACCCCAGGGAACACATCTAGTGATTTACAGGAAACGCTCCCGAGTTCTCTCAGGGAAAATGGGATGTGGTAAGAGGCAAAACCAGAGAACAGAGACCATCATGTTGGTGTGGGCAGTAGTACTGGTTTATATTTGCAAAGTATTTTCACAAATACTTCATTTGCTCCTTTGGATATGACCCTGCAGAAAGGGATCTTTATTCCAAGGGTACAGATTAAGAAGACTGAGAAATTAAGTGGCTTGTTTGTATTATCACCTGACAAGTTAACAGACTCAAGACTCACCCTGAGGTCTACTGTCTTCCCCACAGTACCTGTGACACCCAAATGGGGGGGAGGGAGGGGTAACTTAATTAGCAGCAAATATAAATTATGAGAAGAAGAGGAGCACCTATAGGCAGTCACAGTCAGAGCAGCAGAAAGAGACTGGTAACAAACGACATCGTGGAAAGGCTTTTCAAAATCCAAGAAACATCACAGAAATTAAAAAGCAAGGAAGCCTGAGACCATTTCAAATAGGGACAAACAGGTCAACAAAACTGGAAAAGAGCCTAAGAGAATCACTGTATTACACTTAAATACACTAAACTATGTTTAAGAAGCAGGAAAGTGAGAAATCCATTTTAGAAAGACTGCTACCCAAAACTGCTAATGCACTTGCTTAAGGAGATAAAGCTTCCCCTTCCCAAAACCTTCTGAATAACCAAGGTTCTGGCTGCTAGAGCCTCTTCTCAACAATTTCAACCAATTAGTCAATCTTTTTCTCTTCTTCCTATGCTCTCATTTTTCCTTCTATTTACTTACAGTTTGAATAAGTAGTCTTGTATTTGGAGGGTTTTTTAAGAAAAAAATCTATTTAACTTTTTATTTTATTTTATTAAATTTATTGGGGTGACAATGGTTAATATGAACATATAGGTTTCAGGTGTGGGTTTCTATGTTACAAGATTTGTATATTCAGAGATTTTAAGATGGTACATTTCAAATCCTACGAGCTTATTTGCATTGCAAAACTCATTCTTGGTAATGAAAAAACAAACAAACAATGGAACTGGAAAGATAGCCTACAACAGACATATTTTTGAGAGTCTTAGCAGCTCACACTGCACCCACCCCTTCAGGAACTGTCTCTTCATCCCAGGGGTGGACTCTGGAAGGCCCTGCCCCTGTGGCCATAACAGATTTGATCAGGAGAAGGCATCTGTCTCGAACATAGCCAAGCAGAAACTTCCCTGCAGCAATTCCTTTTGCTTAAGCTAACTTGATACTGTTTCTATTAGTGGGAGCCAAAAGGTTCTAAATCACACATTTTATGTATTTATTTTCTGCTGTCCTGCACTAAATTGTTTGCTCTACGAGGGGAGAGATTTCTGTCTATTTTGTTCACTGCCATATCCCAAGGGCCTGCAACAACGCCTGGCCCATAGCAGATACTCAAAAATGTTAGCTGAATAACAAATATTGTGAGCTTTTCTTCGTTTTCCCCATTGTGAGTTTTATTCAGTGTACACATTCTATTGGCTTGAGAGAAGGCCCAGCCCTGCGGAGTTTGGTCTTTACCATGCTTCCATGCAGTATCTGAAAGATTTTCAAATTCATCCTTTCCCAGTTTTCTATTCCCCATGCTTCTCACTCTGATTCTTATCTTCCCCTTACATTAGCACTTTAGTACTACATCTCTTAGATATAGGGCACTGTGTTATTATCACCATAATGGGATAATCCCTACGTTTCCCTTTCTTCCCTTCTCTAACTTTTATTTATTGATTTTAGAGAAAGGGAGGGAGGGAGCGAGGGGAGAGATCTGTTGTTCCACTTGTTTACGCATTCACTGGCTGATTCTTATATGTGCCCTGATCAGGGCTCGAACTTGCAACCTTGGCATATCAGGACAATGCTCTAATCAACTGAGCTACCTGGCAGGGGCTTTTTCCCTTCTCTTTTATCCTTCCAAATGTCTGCTCTCAATAATGTTACTGGCCAGGCCAGTCTACTACTAACTAATGGGCGGAAGACCATGCTCCTGCTTCACAAGCTCCAGGATCTAAATGATGCCAGTGAGGGAATAAAGAAGGCTGATCACTCCATCCTGGTACCAATCAGGTTCCCAAGAGCAGCAAAACACGTGACTATACCCAGGAGGCCAGGCAAATGTCAACACAACTCTGAATCCCTTCACTGGGGACCAGGGGAGCACACAAACTACAGAAAGACAGCTGGCCAAATCTTTATGCCTCCCAGATGCTGTTCTAGCTCCTGTAACTGAGCTATTTAGCTGCTCTGTGTTGATTAGTAGATGTATCAGTCCATTTCCCTCTATTATTAAGGGAGACCAACACTATTATAACACTGAGACTACAGAGTTTGAGTGTTTGGCTGAAATAAAATGTAATTTAAAAAGCAGAAGTGCAAAATAAATATAAATTGTTCCTCTATAAAGTTCAAGTCCAGATTACACACTCAAATGGAAATACACTGAAGATAACTTTTTAAAGTAGAAAAATTCCCCAAATATATGGCTTTCAAAGTCAGTGTTTATATCTAAAATCACTTAGTTAAAACAAAACAAAACAGACTTAGGTAAGTTTAAATTCCCAACATAAAAATCAATTTAGGCCAAGGAAGGGCTTACTTATAAGGTAGAAACATCATCACAAATGAATAAATGAGCAACTGGCCCTATCCTTGCAGTTTCTTACAATTATTACCTCATCTTCTCATGCCACATTCTTTTTTGTTTTAAATTTTTTTATGTAACTCCTCAGGCTTAAATATTTACTTTTTTTTTTCATATTGTGGCCACTCATTAGCTCAATCTTACTTTCTTGCACGCTGAGGATTCTAAAAACAACTGCTCTAAGAGCCCTTTGTCATACTTTTAACGTGCTGAGCGCACTTGTGTCAGCGATCTGACAAAGGCGAATACTTTCCCAGCTCCATTCACCATCTCGGAATTCTTCTCACTTTTGGCCCTCCCTTCCAGGAAGTCCTGACTGTGCTGATTAAGGGCAAACACAAATCTCTTTTGCTACGCTGGGGTGAGAGCTGCCTGCCCCTCTCCATCCCTCCTTCAGACACTGCTGAACACAGTTTTCTGGAGGAGCCCAGAATGTGTGCCTTCTAGAAGAGCGAAGAATTGTGGCAGCATCCTTGGTCCAGTTCACACAATGAGGAGAGTGTGGAGGGTGCGGAGCAGAAGGGAGGAAAGCAGGGAGCCTGCGCTATACGGCTTACAGGATTTCAAAGACATTCACCAGGTTTCAAATGTCCTCTTGTTTTCCTCCCACTGCAGAATCACAGACTAAGAAAGTAAAAGGACTTCAAAACTACTGGGCAAAGTTCTGCCTTCCCACAGATAGATACGTAAGTCGCACACATGGAAAATGTGATGATTAAGTGGGAGCTTGGCTCCACCACTTATCATCTGGGTAAATTCTACCAAGTTACTTAAGTTCTGTGCCTCAGTTTCTTCATCTGTAAAATAAGGGAAATAGTAGTGCTGACCACAAAGGACTGTGCAGTGGTTACATGAGATAAACATGTAAAGCATTCAGAACAGTATCAGCATGTAGGAGCTCAATAAATGATGGTAGTAATTAATAGCTGTTGTGATTACCAATGCCAGTGTTGTTTTCTAAAGGAGTTCTAAGAATTGCAATGCCTTCATTCAACGAACATTTTTAATGAGTACTTACCATGTGGGTCATGTATATGGTGCTAAACGCTAGAGATACCACATTTTGCTTTAAACTAAGTGATTTTAGATATAAACACTAACTTTGGGATACAATCTGGACTCTCAAACGCAACCAATCAAATGGGATAATATATCAGAGTAGTAAGATCTATAAGAGAAATGTTTATAGGATCTTGAGAAGCAAGAAACCTGGAGAGGCTGAGAGAGGGACAATAAGCCATGTCTTAACAGGCGGACTGGAGGACACCAAGGAAGAAGACAGAGACAGTCATTCTGGACAAGGCTTGGGAACAGCTACACAAGCTTAGCAAAGGCAAGTGTACAAAAGGCCTACTACACTGAACCTTAGCCTAAAGATAAATACGGATGGATCCTTGACTTCAGGACAAAGGATGGGCTGCAGTGAGGGAAGAAAAGGAAGAGAAGGCTGGTTGGAGATTACTGCAATAATAAAAACCCCAAAGTGGGCAAGGACAGATTAAACACCCCAAAGAGCGACGAGTCGTCCAGGAAGGACAGAGTAGAGAGAACAGACCCCAAAATATTGAGATCTTAAAGTGACAGGTCTTAGTTACTGATCAGATGTCTAGGATTAGAGATGGAAAAAATAAAAAGTGAGTACCAGGTTACTGACTGGAGCAACGGGTTGGATGGTGGTGCACCTGGGATCCCAGCCGAGGAGGTTTTGGAGAGAGGATGGTGTCTGTGCTGTTTTGAACATGATGAGTTTGAGTTACCTGAACATTCAGACAGACCCATCAATAAGAGAGGTCAGATATATGGACATGCATCTGCGAATCTGGGTGAGGCTGGAGAGAGAGATGAGCCATCACTGCTTGGGGTGCAGTCAGTCAAAGCCACAGAGAGAGAAGGTGGAAGTGACTAAGATAAGTTGGCTAGGGAGACAGGAGGACCAAGGAGAAAAAGAAAGCAGCCACCACAGCCACCAACATTTCCTCAGAACTAGGACACTATTTTCATCTTCATCGGTCTTGTCAATTACAACTTTTTCAAACATTCCAATGTTCTTTATTTACATACCATCTGTTTCATAAATATTTTGATGCTGCTTATGGTAAATACATACAATAAAACAGTAAAATAAAGTGAAACGAATAAATCAGAGAGAGAAAATATGGAATTAGGTTAGGAGGTCATGACAGCAGGTTGGGGGAAAGGAGAATTAGAATAGTTATGCAGGCCAAAGGAGACTACAGAGTTGCTACAGTAGAGTTGCTAGTTGGGCTCTGAGCTTCCTAGTGGCCAAAGTAAAAATAGAGATAGCGAGTTACCTCCATAAGGAGAAACTATACTCTTCATCAGGATTAACTGATTTGCTCGAGAACATCCAGTTAAAAGGTAAATGACTCCTACTCTACCAGCCAGGGCTTGCAGTTATTTTTAAACCTTTAAAAATACAAATACATGGGTAGCCCTGGTCAGGTTGCTCAGTGGTTGGAGCACCAGCCCGTACACCAAAAGGTTGCAGGTTTAATCCCTGGTCGGGGCATATCAGACAGGAGGCAACTGATCAATGTTTCTCTCTCACATAGATGTTTCTCTCTTTCTCCCTTCCTCTCGCTCTAAAATACATAAAAACACATCCTCGGTCAAGGATTTAAAACAAACAAAACAAAAAACAAATGTGGATATATTAACATTAAAACTCACACAAATCAAAATACACTGCTGATTAAAATACTTCCAAATGATCCACCTGAGGAAATCTAGGAAAGGCATAGGAACATGTACCAAACTGAAAATTCTATTAGAGGCAACTGAAATTTCAAAGGGTATTTTTTTGTTTTATGTTCAAATTGTATATGAGCATTTCTACAAAAGTAGAGAGACCTGAACAACAAACCTATATGCACCCATCACCCAGTTTCAACAACCATCAACATTTTGCCATTTGTGTTCACAGGCTGGAACTTTAAAGGTAGAGCCTTCCACGGCTAGAGCTCAAATACTTCCAGTAAAATATAGCTTCCCCTGAAAACACACTCCTACACGTGAGTTAATGCACAGACACCACCCCACCACCCCAAAAGGAACTTCCAGGCAACATGGAGAAACCAGCTGATCTGTCCTCTAGATCCCTGCTACTCGAAGTGTGTTACCTGCTCAGCAGCATCAATATCACCTGGGAGCTTGTTAGTAATGCAAACTTTCAGGCCCCATTTCAAACTTACTGAGCCATTATTTGCATTTTAACAAAATCCCCACGTAATTAGTCTACACAAGACGGTTTACGAAGCACTGATCTGCTCTAGACCACCATAACCTCTCCTTGGCAAAGCTTTGCTTAACGAACTGGTTCCGAGGAGCTGGGCAAGAAACTGAAGTGTGAAAAATAGTGTCATTTTACCTGGGAGGACGATTTGCCAGTAACTAGTCAAACTTACAGGAAAGCAATCTGTGACCTAGCAATTCCACTTTTCAATACCTCCATTAGCGAAATAGTCGCACATACGCTTACGTAGGTCATTACAAAGATGTCTATCACAGCACTGTTTGGAACGGAAAACAACCTAACTGTCCATCAATAGGTGGACGGTGAAACAAACCCAAACAGAACAGTAAGCGGAGCTTAAAGTGAATGAGGCAGATCATGGAAAGTTCTCCTCGACATGTTCAGGTTCGAAATGCAAGCTGCAGAATGTTCTACTTAGTATAACAACATTTGTTTAAAATGAAAGAAAAACAAATGCAGCGTTATGTATTTTCTCTACATACATACAAGGTGTCCCCAAAAAATGTGTACACACACTCTGAATAAATACAAAGGTGGTGTTTATAAAAATACATTTCATTTTCAAAACTGAGCTATCACCTGTTTCAGTGTATATACCTTCTGGGGGGACACGCTGTAGGTGCAAGTGTCAAGGAAAAGGTTTGGGAGGACAGATACCAAAAGGCAAAGTGGTTACATCTGGAACAGGGTTAAGAGGACCAGGGTTAGGGGTGGGAAGTAAAAGGGGAATTATAACGTTTTATCTATTTGCTTATTTATTGAAATAAGAGTGAATTCACGCATCACTTGTGGTACAAATGTGTTTTTTTAAAGTAGCTATATAGTTTCTTATATCAAATGAATTAATGAAGAGAAAAATATGGTCAAGATAAGGCTAGAGAGAGATGGATAAAAAGTTTCAAGACCTCTGACAAACTGTATGGATCTTTTTTTTCCCCTTTTTTTTCATTTTTCAACACATGCCTTCAGCTGGCACTGGGCATATTCTGCACTACTTAAAAATGTCTTAAAGTGATATGTTTGCACTTCTGTGTATTTTTGTATTCCCCTCATTTGTCTATGAGCTAAGTGAGAACAAGCTATATATGTGATTGTTTCTATTGCTACACATTCTGGGTTCCTAGTTCAACAAATGATGATGCACACCAGCTAAATGAGTAACTCACCAACCTATGTAAAATAATAGCTAAAAAGAGCCCCTACGAGGCAGGCAGAGCATGTACTGTCCTCATTATGTAGCTGAAGATACAGGCTCATAAGGTTAGATAATGTGCCCAAGGACTCTAGCTAGTAAGCAGCAAAACCAGACCTTTGCTCCAACTCTGGGATTCCAAGTCCACTGTCCTTTCAGTTATACTACACTTGCCATGTTGCCATACTTAAATATGATACCTAACTACACAATTCGGCAGTTTTTCGATAGGTACAGATTGAAAATTCTCAGGAAAAATCTTAGAATTCAAATAATATGCACACTTTGGAGATCTCGTATCTATTTAGAGTTTCTTTTCTTTTCCCATTCATTGCCTGAACAGCCTAAGGAGATGAGATTGAAGAAAAAAAATTATACTACCACCCTATCTCAAACACCAAGTAGAGAGAGGATGAATTCTAGCTGTTCTTAGTTTTCAAAAATGTGGCTGTTCTAATTTATATGGAAAGCATTTTTTTAAAAGTCCTGGCTGGTGTGACTCAGTTGGGTGTCATCCAGTGCACCAAAGGGTAGACGGTTCGATTCCCGATTCCAGCTCAGGTCAGGGCACAGGCCGGGTTTCCGGTTGCGGGCTCGATCCCCAGTCAGGGGCATGCAGGAGGCAGCCCATTAATGTTTCTCACTCTCCCTCTCCCTTCCTCTCTCTCTAAAAATCAATTTAAAAATCATAATATATATATATTTATATATATATGTAGATGTATGCTGGAGAGCATTATGCTAAGTGAAATAAGCCAGTCAGGGAAAGACAAGTACCATATGATTTCACTCCTATGTGGAATTTAATGAACAAACTGAACTGACAAGCAAAACAGAGACAGACTCGTAGAGAGCAGGCTGATAGCTCTGGGGGAAGGTGTTGGGGGTAGGTCGGAGAGATTGAGCAAAAAGAGAAAGAACTCATGAACACGGACAACAGTGCAGTAACTGTGGGGGAAGGAGGGGTGGGTGGAGGTGGAACAGGACATAGGAGAAACAAATGGTGATGGGAAAAAATAAGGTAAAATAAAAATAGGAAAAAAAGCAGATGGGTACTAGGTACCCATCATCCAGCTAGAACAATTATCAGAGCCCATTAGAAAAATCCCAGTGATAATGTAAATAGTATTAGGGAGTAGGGGTGAAAGGGAGAATCTAGTTGTCTGTCCTTAATAAAGGAAAGCGACAAGATACCTGGAAGCTTTTCATGTGAAATATTTTCAATCTGACTTACAGGTTTGTGAAGTTAATATTGTGGGTTTTTTTTTTAAGTCTGGAGTTAATGAGGTTAAAAGCTCACAGTAGTCCTTAGATATCAAGATAATACAGCTGACTTCCTGATCCTCTTAAGCACTGTGACTAGAGAGGAACTACTCTAGATCCACTTGCATGCCCCTATTTATAGCAGCAAGCACCAAGTCTTATGGGAAAAGCTCCTCAACCATTTAAAAATCAAACTATTTTAAGCATCTCACAACTTTCTAAGAATTTTGTTTGTTTGTTCTAACATTGTTCCCAAAAGTTGGGTCATAAATCATGTGTGTGTGTGTGTGTGTGTGTGCGCGCGCGCGCGTGCGCGTGTGCGCTCGCAAACGTGCACGCACGCATGTGTGCCTGTTTTGGGAAAATGTGTAAAATGAGGTTAGTGGGTTTGAAGCATTAAAGGCTCTAAGAAGAGCTCTAACCAGGGCTTCATTTGTGGGGTAAGATCCTGGGAGTTTATAGCATGACTAAGAAATGAATTAGCTGCCTAAAAAAAAAATATATATATATATATATTTAGAATTGGGCAGAATATACATATTGTTAAAAATGTGAATCAAGCACAGCTCATCTCAAATATTAGACACATTTCCCATAACCATTGAAAACATATGTACTAACTGGGATCTTGCTAAATTTAAACCCTGACTCAGTAGAGTAAAACAAGTCTTCCTTCTTCCTTAGGGGAGGAAGAGTGGAAGAGTTGCCCCAGTAGTCAGGACTGCTAAAAGCACCCTCTGTGTGCCAGGAACTTCATGTGCCAGGAACTTTTTAATGACGTAGAGAATTATTAGCCCTTTCCCCTTTCTTTTCAATGAGTAAAAACCAGTTCAAGATATTTAAAATCTGTTTAAGATCACAGCTAATTTCCAGCCTTGGTCTGTCTGACTCCAAAATCTACCCCTTCTCTTCTTTACCACACTGACACTCAACTAGGCCAGCACCATATGTTTGCTTCAGATAGTCTTGAAATGTTTTATTGGCCATCTCTGCTTGGAATTAACCTTTTGGTTATGGCTTTCTATAATGTGCCATGTTTTAAAAGTTCACATTCATTTATATAGAAAGTTATATTACTACCCACTAATTTTGAAAAAGAAGACTCCGTGGCACTTACAAGGTGGTCATCAAAAAATGGTTATTCCTAGTAATTTCATTCCATTACCAGAAGCTCAGAATGTAAATTAATGGGCACAGCTACTGGTCTTGCCTGAAAATAGCTGCATGACTAACTGTGTCCACACAGTGATTAGAGTATGTCAAAGCACAAGACTTGTGGGTTGCAGGGCAGCCTCCATGAAGGTTGACCAGGACCTTAGGTTGAGGGCTGGAAGGTGGAAGTCGCTGGCTTTCTAGCTTGGTCTCCAAATAGCACCCACTTGAGATTTTTACCAAAAGTCTTGTTATGATTGTTGTTTTAAATCCTTTCTTAAGGAACACATATGAAGAAGCTATGCAGTAAGGATTAACCACCTGTCAGCTCTGGGCCTCGTGTTATCAAGTTACAGGCTTGACTCAATTAGTAGTTGTAATTAATTACATACATTTTTGTTTCAAGTTTAATTCCACTAAAATGTCATGGTGAAACTAGGCCATTTAGGAAGGTTTATGGATAAAAGCATAATGATAAACTTAAAGGCTGTCATACATTTGATTCAGATTTGAGACACATGAGGTGCTTGTAAACCAAAAGAGGAACTTCTTGCTCCATGAACAGCAATACAAGTAAATGTGCCCCTCACATATATAGGTTTCTGAACATTCAGACTCTTACTGAAAAGAGATTGATGTCTCTGCTCTAAGATGGCCATGAAAGGCTAAATTCACTCTGGGTCTCAGCAAGGAGAATGTCTAGGGCTGCACAGAGCTCTGCAGAGGTGGAGGACTTAAGGTGATGGGGGGGAGCCCCAGGGCCACTTGATTGCCACTGTCAGCAACTGGAGTTCTCATTCGTGAGGGCAGGAAAAAGAGTTCCCAGAGATTCAATCCAGTCTTGATTACAAACTCAAGGACATAAACCAGTTAGAATCTAAACCAGTTACATTCTCTGCCACTCTAACTACATGCCACTGCTTCTGTACCTCGTTCTTGGTTTTTATCACTTTATGTAAAAAACACCTCAACTCTGGATTGACCAAAGTGTCTAACATCTGTTTGTGCCCAACCAATAGCCTAGCTATGTTTTTCCATCTATGATGTAAGTGTTTCCAAGGGTTCAGAGTTGTGGGCTCAGGGTACAGGATGAATGTAGTTCATTCACATGGCATATCAATTCTGTGCAAAGTTTTTAAATATTTTTTATACTTTTATATTAAAGAAAACACCCATATGAGGGTACAATGCTAGAAACACAGAAATGTTAACAGAGGATAAGCTTTATGTTCATAGAGCTTAATGTTCACTTTAATGGACACCTCCAGATTCTCTAGAGGAATGCTGCTGGAACTATCTGAGGAATACAAGCCTGCTAGATGGATCTCCAGGCTGTTCTGTCAGAGTCTCAGGCTGGAGTGGAAGGTCCTTCTCCCAGATGCTGGATCCAGCAGGAAGCCTAGATCCTTGGCACTGCTTCTTTCAGTTCCCTCACACTCTATACTCTAAGTCAACCAGGGGGTAGGCACTACTACATCAGTATTAGTTGTGCCATGGAGACTTTCCCCGGGCAGTGATCGCTGCTGGAACAATCCCCTGCAACAGTGGTGGAAAGAATAACTGGTACTGTGGACTAATGTGAGATGGGGTAACTACATCTACAGGAATGGGTCTTTGAGTGAGAACAAGTTGGGGTAAAGAAAAACTGCTGGGAGAAAGAACTCCAGGGTAAATAAGCCATGCACAGAAATACCACCAGTACAGCCAGCCAGTACCAGAAACACATTCACTAACCACCTGCTATATGCTTGGGGATACACAGGTACATAAGACACAGTATTCGCCTGTGAGGTGATATCAGGATGAACAAAGTTTCTGACATTTCAGTGGCCTGCTATCAAATTTGTATATTCTAAACGACTTTATTTTTCAGGTAAAATAATGATAAACCTGTACTTTTTAAAATTTCTCTCTACTGATTTGAGAAAGGGGAGGGAGAGGGAGAGAGAGAGATAGAAACATCAATGATGAGAGAGTCATTGATCGGCTGCCTCCTGCATGCCCCTGACTGGGGATCGAGCCCGCAACCCGGGCATGTGCCCTGAGCGGGAATTGAACCGTGATCTCCTGGGTCCTAGGTCGAGGCTCAACCGCTGAGCAACACCGGCTGGGCTGTGCTTTCTTTTCAATTTAAAGTTGACATGACTGTGAGGAACCTCACACGGAGGGTTAGGGTTAAAGGTCATTACACTCCAACACCTACACTCATTTTACTGTTTCAATAACAAATGTAAGGGAAAAAAAAAAAGAATTCTAGTTTAATAGGCAAGAAGTGGCTGTCTGTTATTATCAGAGACGTTAATCACTTGACAAACTTCTTAAGGGTTAAAAGGAATTAAAAAAAAAAAAATTTCCAGAGATGTAGAGTCTGCTGTGAAAGCAATTTCTAGATTGAATGGGTCACTGAACTAGATCAGAGGTTTCATTCATTGAGCTATGCTGTGACAAATTTAACCACCAAAAAAGATGTTCCAGATCCTCTGCTAAATGTTGGTATATTCAGAGGCTAATAAGACGCACGTCCCGCCTTCCAGAATTCAGTCTTGGGCAGTGCTGTGGTTCTCAAACATTTTTTCATTATTGCTCTCCTAACAAGCCTGACTAGATATTTGTTCTAACTGCCATGCCCCCAGGAAATTTTAATACCAGAGCCATACTATATATCTGTTTATATACTGTGGCCCTTTGAAATGCTAGCTGCAAATCATTATAATATTTAAGATTTCTCACTGCCCCACCCTAGAACAAATTTCACTCCCTTGAGGGTAACATGACCCCACTGAAAATTCATTGTCTAGGGTAGATGTTCATGTAAGTCCTATAAGTTATCTATCTGGAAGGTATGTGTGTACACACACACATGCACACACACTTTAAAATCAAATCCTTAAAGGACCCCATAGTGAATATTTTCAGTTTTGTGGGTTACGTACTGTCTCTGTGGCATATTCTTCCTTATTTTGTTTTTGTTTTTACAACCCTTTAGAAATATAGAAACCTTTCTTAGTTCAAAGACACCCTACACCAAAACAGGCTACTGGCCAGAGTTGGTGTGTGGGCTAGAGTTTGCTGACTCCTGATTTAGAGGGATAAAAGCTAACATTTTTTGAGATCTTACCATTTACAAAAAAAGTAACTGTTTGTAGAATGGTGGTTGCTAGGGGCTGGGTGGAGAGGGGAATGGGGAGCTATAGTTCAATGGGTACAGAGTTTTACTTTTGCAAGATGAAAAGAGTTCTGGAGATGGATGGTGGTAATGGTAGCCCAATAATATGAAATGTACTAAATACCACTGAACTGTGCACTTAAAAACGTTAAGATGGTAAATTTTATATTATGTGTATTTTATCACAATAAACATTTTGTTATTAAAAAATTAACTGCTTAACTTTCATATAATACCAATAGATGTATTTATATGTTTTATATAAAATAGATAACTACATCTTATAGCTAAAGAATGGGAGTCTACAGGAGCTTTCACAACTTGCCCACATTACAAAGCTGGGAATTAGAGTGCTGAGATTTGAATCCTAGTCTGTGGGTTTAAAAGACTGAGCTCTTCGTCATTCTCACCACCAAGAACTCCTTTTATTTATTTTCTCTACTAGATGCCATACTGCCAAAGATTTTATCTGCTAAACAAGCATCACTTACTAATACTTTGATTCTTAAACAATCATTCACAGATACATACTGACAAACAGAGCTTCAGATCCATTCATGGGTCAGCCCATTCTTAAAAGATAAACTCTAAAACTGATAGGATTGCAGCCAAAAATCAAAGATATCTGGAGTCTAGTTAAGATTTTTCTTTAGATAAATGTAAGGTCCATGAGGGCCAAGGATCTTTCTTATATGTTTCACCCCACTATCCAGTTCCTAGAAGAGGACCCAATGTTTAGAAATGAGAACTGCTCACCCTCCTTTATCTCTGGATCCTTTGTGCTTAGGAGACCCCACAATATCAGTGAAATGACTGAAGGCAGACAGAATCCAGGATCTCTTTCATCGCTCAAGTTTTATGATTTCATGACTCCATATAATTATTTCAGTGGTGTTCATTCAGTCAACCAACCATAATTCTCAAGATCATACACAATGCTAGTGTGTGTTGCAAAAACACAGAGTAAAATGAAAGAGGAAACTAAAGTTTATTGGAGTATAAAGTCCATAACTTGGCAAAAACAACAAAAAAAGACTTTAAAAGATTTTCAGTGAGTTAGGGAAAGAATCTTAACCAGTTGAAACGGAGTCCCACATGGACTAAAAAAGGCAAAAAACTGCTGTGGCTGCCTGTTTGTAACAATTCCCTCAGGGCAATGTCTGTGACCTCCCTGGGCTTGTGACATAAGCAGAGCCTATGGTACCTCATCTCCTTGGCTGTATCAACTGTCACAGCCACATGACCTAAACCAGGCCAATCAGAAGTCTTCCCTGGGATTTTACAAACTTAAACTAGGAGAGAAAGGATCCTGGTTTCCCCTAGACCACAGGTGGTAAAGACGGCTATAGATTGGCACTGACCACGGTACTACCTTCTATGCAGAGAAAGTCCATGTTCAGTAAAAGAAAAATGAAGCCAACACTCAAAGATAAAAACAAAATGTTGGAGAAAAAGAGTGGAGGAGCCAAACAGTGATACACAGCTGTGTTCAAGCCCTTGGTCCTGAACATCCTTAAAACTCACTTTATCCAGCTCATTCCGCAGTTTTGTTACGGAAATCCCCCCCCCCCCCAACTTTTACTTAAGCCAGGTGAAGTGAGTTTCTGTTACTTGTGACCAAAAATCTTAATGCAGGGCTGAGGCTGTTGACTGACCTGGAAGCATAAAGTGCGTCATCCCTGAGAAAGTAGGCTAAAGGCAACCGGCTCCTCAACTCATCCTGGGCTGGCTCCTCGGCCTTCCTCCATCTGAGAAACTAAGTTAAACCTCTTTGCTACCAGGTGTGCTCCAATCCCTTAAACAGGCAGGTATGATATAATGTACTGTTTAAGGGTTTTTGTTTTTAGACAGAAGTGAACTCCCCCAAACCCCCACGTAGAATTATTTTTATCTTGAAAGCCCCTTGACATTTTATAGAACATCCAGAAACAAGTGTGAAAAAGTGACAGGACTCCAGGCTATACATAATAGAGAGCTTTAAGGGAACTGTTAAGAATGCAATTCCTTCAAATAAATAGCTCCTGTAAGTTATACTAATCTATTAAAATAAATCTTGCATCACAAGGAGAATGTCAAGGAAAAAACTCACTTTCTTCCAACCCAGTCACCAGCCCAATTACCCTTTATCTTGCTTATTTTATATCATCATTTTCTTCCTATAATTAAAAAAAAAAAAATTCCTGGATTTATTGGGGTGACAGTAGTTAATAAAATTACATAGGTTTCAGGTGTACCATTCTATAATACATAATGTGTATATTGTTGTTTTCATTTTTGTGTGTGTTGATTCTCACATGAGGATATATATTTTTTCCCACTGCTTCTCAGAGAGTGGAAAGAAGGGAAGGAGAGAGAGGGGGAGAGAGTGAAACATCAATGTGAGAGAGAAACATTGACCCGTTGCCTCTCGCACTTGCCCCAACGGGGGGGTGAGGAGCGAACCCACAACCCAGATACATGCCCCTGTGTGCAGGCCAACACTCTAACCACTTAGCCACACTGGCCAGGGCCATAATCTCTAGATTATATTGTGTGTTCACCACCCCAAATCAAGTCTCCTTCCATCACCATTTATCGCCCTTTACCCTCTACCTCCCCCACCCCCCCTTCCCTCTGGTAATCACCATACTGTTGTCTGTGTCTATTTGTTGTTGTTTTTGCTTAATCACTTCACCTTTTTAACCCAGCCCCCAAAGCCCCTCCCCTCTGACAGCTGTCAGTCTGTTCTCAGTATTTATGAGTCTGTTTCTATGTTGCTTGCTAGTTTATTCTGTTCATTAAATTCCACATATAAGTGAAATCATATGGTACTTATCTTTCTCTGACTGAATTATTTCACTCAGCATAATGCTCTCCAGGTCCATCCATGCTGTCACAGAAGGTAAGACTTCCTTCTTTTTTACGGCTGAGTAGTATTCCATTGTGTAAATGTACCATAGCTTTTTTTTTAATATATTTTTATTGATTTCAGAGAGAGGAAAGGAGAGGGAGAGATGGAAACATCAATGATGAGAGAGTCATCGATCAGCTGCCTCCTGCACACCCCCCACTGGGGATTGAGCCCACAACCCAGTCACGTGCCCTAACCTAGAACTGAACTGTGACCTCCTGGATCCTAGGTCAATGCTCAACCACTGAGCCATGCCCAGCCGGGTATACATAGCTTTTGTACTGATCTACTGATGGACACTTGGGCTGCTTCCAAATCTTGGCTATTGTAATGCTGCTGTAATGAACACAGGAGTGCATGTTCTTTTGAATTAGTGTCTCGGATTTCCTCGGGTCATAAGGCAGTTCCATTTTTAATTTTTTGAAATAATTCCATACTGCATTGCACGGTGGCTGCACCAATCTGCATAATGCATGAAGGTTCCCTTTTCCCCATATCCCTGTCATTTGTGAATTTACTGATGATAGCCAATCTGACAGGTGTGAGACGTTATCTCACTATGGTTTCAATCTGCACTTTCCCAATGACCAGTGACATTGAGCATCTTTTCATATGTCCATTTGGCCATCTGTATGTCCTCCTTGGAGAAATGTCTACTCAGGTCTTTTGCCCCTTTTTTTTTATTTGGATTGTTTGGGGGTTTTTGGTGTTGAGTTTTATAAGTTGTTTATGAATTCTGGGTATTAACCCCTTATCAGATGTATCACTGGTGAGTATGTTCTCCCATTCAGTGGGTTGTCTCTTCATTTTGTTGACAGTTTCTTTTGCTGTGCAAAAATCTCGCTCTGTGGGATGGTGGAGAGATGGAGACCCTGAGTTTTCCCCTCTTGCTGATCCTGGTTATATATACAGGCATACCTTGGAGATAATGTAGGCTTCATTCCAGACCCTCTTCCTATAATTTTAATTATTTTTTTCCATATGAAAGTAGCTGAAGCTATTCACCATTAAATCTGCTCAATTTTACCTAAGATTGGGGAGCTATGACTAGAAACAATATGCAACTAAATTAGTCATCAAGCACAAGGAAAACTGGGTTTGCCTTAATAGAAAACTCAGAAAATTAATAATTTACAAACTGAATATCTGAAAGTTTTTTTTTTAAATATCTAAGATTATTATTTCAGGCTTTATTTAAGAAGATAAATAAGAAGTACTCTCTAATCAAAGACTATGTAAAAGCAAACTGCCCATACAATGTTTTTTATTTTTTTATTTTTAGTACAGTTCTGAATAATTGTAAAAGTTACTTTTTTATCACTGATAGTTAAAGCAAGAAAATAGATTTTGCCATGAGACAAAGGTTAATTCAAAGTCAGTCTATGCATTTCCAAAATAGTAGTTTCTAGAGAACGGATCCAGCCAGACCTGGTAAGTGCCCTCCTGACAATGGTCCTTTTTCCTACCAGCCTATAAGCTCCAGGAAAGCAGAGAATGGAACTGTACTGGTCCACTGCTATGCTTTTAGTGCCTGGCACATCACAGAGGTGATCAATAAGTGTTTGGAGAGTGAGTACATAAAGAGATCAGTAAATAAACCCAACTGCATGTCCTACTTCCAGTGCTGATAAAGAGTTTGATATAAGAAAGTTTTTGAGAAACTGACAAGGATGAAAATAGAAAATGTAAAGTTCCTCTTTCTTTTCCTTAAATTCAAAGTAATTCAGCAAGTATTGGGGGAGGAGGGGCATGTTCTCTGTGCCAGGCACTAGACTAGTCGCTGCTGTCACACAAAGACAACAGAGACCCCCACCTCTAAGGTGTGCATCAGCGTGAGCTGACATCATCTGGAGGCCCAACTTTCACAGGACCTATTCATTCACCAGGAGATGCATCTTTAGGAGGACTGTAAAAGTAAGAAGAAGGGAGAAGAGACGACCATGGAAAACTTAATATAATGGTGATTTTTTTCCCAGATATCTAAGATTTAATAAGACAAATCTTAAAAGTGTACATACATGTCTATGAGTAGAAAATGAAAATATTCAGGGATATACAGAAAGTATGAATATAGAAGTACCAAAATTTAAATGTTCAAATTCAAATTATTTAGACGCTTTTGACTATCAAAATAACACACTAGTAGGTGTTACAACATTTTAAAATGCACTTAAGTATCCTACCTAGACATTAAAAGCTTATAGTATCATATAACCTATTATTCCCATAACATGGCTTCTACAGGAATTCTAACAAGGATGCTACAGTTCCAGGAATAAGCTTCCATGGTCCTAATTCCCCTTCTCTCTCTCTCAGAACTCTGCTCAGGCAGAGGCGGAGGGAAAGAGAAGGAATAAAGAACAGTGGGGATGTTCCTAGGATGAGAAACTAGAAGGAGGAAAGGAGGGGACGGTGTGATAGTCCTATATATACAGATCACTGGAGTATTTGAAGACAGGAGTAGCTGCATCCTTCCTTTTGAACCTCATTAAATCCAGACGCACCTTCTCATACTGAATTCCACCTGACTAAAGGTATTGCTATTACTGCCATCTGCTTGAATATAGGAACGTAGGCACATCACTCATCAAACTACAGCCAATCCTGTTGAAAAGTAGATCAATACTCTATTGGTTTTAGATAACACCAAATTATGACTCCTCCAAACACAGCAGATATAGAGAATAAAAGTCTAACTAATTTTGGAATTGAGTATCTGAATACTCAGTTTGGTATTCTCCCCAATGCCGAAAAGTAAGGAGAGGGGAGAGGGAGAGACTGCGTATGTATAAAACTGCAAGCTCTTTCATCTCTCCATCCATTCACACTTGGAACACCAATTACGTGTCAGATGCCACATTAGCCTCAGGAAATAGCCACACAAAGAGGACACACCCTCAATTACTAATACCAAGTAGTATTCTTTCTCTTTCTTATCTGGGCTTGTTAAAGTCTAACTGAATGACTAATGACCGGAATGAAAAGGGATGATAACCTCCAAGTCCCAGCCAGTAATAAATTAGAGTTACTGTAGAAGTTAAAAAAGATTAAGAGCCACTATCATTTAAAAATCCACAGATGCACACAAAATGAGGAGAGTATCTGGTCACACCATAGGCACTCCTAAAAGACACCATAAATAGACCCTGAAGAACTAGAAGCATTACACTCCCATAGTTCCTGAACCACTTAAGATCCTCTGCTAAGTGGGCCACAGCTCTTCCCCCTCTATCTCAGCCTGAATATTCTCCTGTCCCAACACACAAGAGCAGAGAGGAACCGTTCAACTGGTCGTGGTTATCACAAACACGATTTGGGGAATTACAAATCCAGTCATCTAGTGATTCTGCCTTCTTGAATTAGAGATAATCTTTTAGTTCTAAGTTATCAAACAGCATGGTTACATGTCTTCCTGTATTAAGAAGTGTGGTATAGCAGAAAGACATAGGCTTCGTAGTCAGACAGATGGAAGCCTGGAGCTAAGGTTTGTTACCTTTCTCGCTGGTGGCTTGGGGAGAGTGGAAATCTCCCTGAACTTCAGTCTCCTCTTCTGAGAAATGAATTTGCCACCACTTGCCTCACAAGGCTATTGAGAGATGGGCAATAATCCATGTAAAGCAACCCAGTCAACGGCCTGTATTTTTCACGCCAGGCTGTCTATACTCCCTCTCACTCAATGCATAAGCATGCTGCCCACACATGGCACTCAGAGTGTGTTAAAGGTAAGCTTCAGCCTGTCAGTCTGTGTGCTTAATAAAAGCAAAACTGTACACACAAACCTACTTGTGAAACCTAAGGGGAAAGATTACCTTGATACCAAACTATCTGTTCCAAAGCCAAACTGAATTACTAAAATAAATACAACTTGGAAGGCACAGTCCCATCCTTGCGGCAGTGATAAAGTGATTTCTGATGCCACAATTGCTCAGTCAAAAACACTACAAGAGCCCAGCCAGCACGACCTGAGTATCGACCTAGGATCCAGGAGGTGGCGGTTTGATTCCCGGTCAGGACACATGCTGGGTTGCAAGGCTTGATTCCTAGTCAGGGATGTGCAGGAGGAGGCAGCCGATCAATGACTCTTATCGTTGATGTTTCTAATCTCTCTCTCCCTCTCCCTTCTTCTCTCTGAAATCAGTAAAACATTTTTTTTTTTTTTAAAAAAGCACTACAAGAAATAGTCCCTGTGTCTGAGCCTGATGTCAAAGCAGGTTCAAGACCCTAAAATACAGCTCTGGAATCTGACAGTCTGTGGAGTCTGGTCCAGCACAGAGAGGAGATAGGGAAGATGGACAGATTAAAATGCCTACTAGGTTTTCAAACACACCCCAGACAAGAGTTGGTGAGAACAAACTCTGGAGAACTGGTCTGTCCTCATATTGCAGGTGCACCTGGCTCCTTATCTTCACATAGGTGGTGGTTCCTAAACAAGTATTTCTTTGCTAAGGACCTGTAGACTCACAGAATTCCAGAGCAGGCAGGGAGACTGGAGATGAACCAGCCAAAATCCTCACTACACTGATGCAAAAACTAATGGCCAGATGGGTGGGTCACAGAGCTGGTTGTCAGAACCAGAATTAGAGCCCTGGCCGGCATTCCTTCCATCAGACTTCACCGTCTCATTCATATTAGTGAACAGCCAGAGTTCCCTTCCTATTAGTGTCTTTTTTTTTTTTTTAAGTCTTGATTTTATTTGGTGGTCACCTCTTTTTTTCTAACTTTTTAATGATAAAATGTAAATAACATAAAATTTCCCATTTTAGCCATGTTTAAGTATATAGCTCAGTAGTATTAAGCACAGTCACACTGTTGTGCATCCATCACCACTATCCATCTCCAGAGCTTTTCATCTTCCCAAAGTGAAACTCTGTGCCTACTAACCACTAATTCCCCCATCCCTGGCAACGACCATTCTACTCTTTGTCTCTCTGAATTTGACTACTCTAGATGCCTCATATAAGTGGAACATACAGTGTTTGTCTTTTTGTAATTGGTTTATTTATTTCATTTAGCACAGTCTTCAAGGTTCATCCATATTGTAGCATGTTTCAGAACTTCCTTGGGGCTGAGTAATAATTCCATTGTGTGAACACACCACATTTTGTTTATCCATTGCTATCAATCAACACCTGAGTTGCTTCCATCTTTTGACTATTGTGAATACTGTTACTACGAACATGGGTATACAAATGTCTGTTCCAGTCCCTCCTTTCAATTATTTTGGGTGTATACCCAGAAGTGAAATTGCTGGATCATATGGGGAATCAGTGATATTTTGAAATGTGTCTCGAAGTAAACCAAAAACAAATCATTCTGGTTGGTGAACGGTAAATTCTTTTAGAAAAATAAAAAATATTGAATGTTTTGTTCCTGAACTTATCTTTACTTTAAAACAACAAATTTTATGAGAAATCTTTTAGAGGCTGTGTGAGGTAGAGGAAAAAGCATAGCAATGATAGTGAGAAGGATGACTTTATATTAATGTCCAACATAACACTGGACAAGCTTTTTGACCTCTCTGAGTGTGAATTTCCACAGGGCAGAGAGAGTGGTCTAGATAATCCCAAAAGTCTCTGGATTCTGCGGATTCTATGAATCACTGGAAAAACTTAAAGAATAACTATATTCCTTAATCATTTTTAATTTTATTTTATTTCTGTTTGAATTACCAAGCATACTAGAGCTTAAAGAACTGTTTCTAGTTAAAGAACTTACATGTATTTTTTGAGACAAGAGTTCCGGGGGCAATGAGAAAAATTCCTAAGCAAGGAAAAAATCACGGAGACTAATTTAATATAACAGGCAATAATTTTCTCTAGTAGTACATTTATTTGATAATTGCCTTAGAATTTCTAGACTGTAGTACCTGTATAATCTGAGTCACTGTGAGCTTGTGGTTATTTTATAGCAATTGATATAAAACTATTATATGCACACTGAGCTCAGTATCAACAGGACAAACTGCCAAGAAAAGTTTGCTAAAATAGTTTGGTCCAAACAACACTTCAGTTATTGAGCAACATACCAAGATCCCTAACTGAAAATGCATTCTACAGGGAAGGCACCAACAACATGCTCTAAATTCTCTAAACCCCAGCCATTCTTGGGCCTTTCCTAAAGATTCAGACTGCAGACATTACTGTCTTTCCCAGGAAGGATTTGCAGGGTGAGCAACACTCCCCAGCCTATCTCCCCCAGCTTCTCAGAACTCTCTCTGCTCTAATATCCACCATGATGCAGGCTTTCTACTCCTGGGGCAAGAAGGGAAAGATACAGGTAGAATTCCTCATGTCTGTTTCACCAATCAATATTTTAACTATTTAAAGTAACTTCTAGGGAAAGCTCCCTATGCTGGGTACAATGATCTATATTAGCCTATTCAATGTTTACAATCCTTTGAGTTTAGTGTGTTCATGCTCAGGTTATGAAAGGAGATGGACTCTCAGATAAGTGTCCTGTCGAGAGCCACACTGGAGGGAAAGAGCACAGCCAGGTCGGACTGGGTCTTCTGACCCCAAGTCCAGTGCTCCTTCCACTAAACCATTTGCCCATACTCTCACAAGTCTATAACAACCTGGCCACCCCAAAGAGACCATCTGAAGTCCCTCTCTTTAAAGCAGGTCCTAATTTATGGCTTTTCGGCCAAGTGGGAAGTTACAGATTACACATTCTCTTACCTTTATTTCTGCTGATAGGCAGAATTTTGAAGAAACCAAAGCCAAATCTTGGATCAGTCCTTTCATCAAGAGATGCTTTTTTATGACAGAAACACCCACATTATCACCACCTCCAACACCTGCAGACAATGACTGGATCCCAGTGTTTCCATCCACTTCTAGGCTTACTCCTAGGAAGTCTTCTGGGGAAAAAGGCATCCATCAAGACTTCCTTGGACATTTAACATTTAGACTGCCCAAATCTTTCCTCTCCAAATTCTAAAAGTGCAAACAGTGTTAATTAATACTTACTACATACTAGATTCAGGAAACTATGTTTCCTATGACCACATGCATTTTTCTACAGCACTGAGACCCCTTGGGGAGGTATTATGTTGTGCACTATATTTATGCTGATTTTATTGGACTTGGAACACAATTTTATTATTTTTAATGACCATAGAGATTTTTAATTATTGTTATTGTTGATTTTATGACATGGTATTGGTCCCATCTATGATTTACTTGATGCCAAGACATTGGTCAGGAAGCTAACACCCAAATATGAGATTGTTCCTGTGGGAAATACCACTGGTTTTAAAACACCTCCTCTTATGGGCGAGTTTTTATTAATGCAATGCCATGAAAAGTGGGAAGTGCCTGCTTAGTAAAGCCCTGATTAAGCAAAATGTAAGTACAAGTTTTTCTTTACCCAACTTTTAGGAGAAAGAAGCATTATTTGGGATTTTTTAAGCAGCAGAGAATAATGTGAAGTAAGTCCTGAATTTCTGTTCTACCCCCTTCATCGGTGGTTCTCAACTCTGGCTGTGTATCAATGCCCCATGAGGACACCAAAAAATAGTTATGCTAGGCCCCACCCCACCCCAGACCAATTAAATCAGAATTTCTGGGAGTATGTACAGGTTCTGTATTTTTTAAAGCTCCCCAAGTAATTATAATGTGCATCTAGGATACAGAACAGCTGCTCTATACCAGTGGCTCTTAAACTTAAGAGTACATCAGAATCACCTATCTAAAGGTCTTATTATAACACAAATTGTTGGGTCCCAGCTGGGAATTTCTGATTCATTAAGTCTGAGGTAGAATTTAAAAATCTGCATTTCTAACAAGTTGCCAGGTGATGCTGATGGCCCACACCCACAATGACAGTCACTGCCCTATACTTTTCTAGTTGAATATTAAGTTAATCTAAATCAATTTTATTACAAATATATTAGTTTACTCCTCCATATGGAGTGGTCTAAGATTTTAGAACCACTTTCAACAGGGTGAGCAAAGAAAAGGATTTTCTGGTTAACCATCAATTAAAACAGGTAACTTAGTTTGCTAGAATGCACCATTCCCTGAGAGTTGTAGTTACCAGAGTTAAACCAGAATAAAATCAGACACAATACAATTCAACCATTAGTAAGGACCTCCCATACAATAGCTGGGCATACACCATAAGTAAGTCATTCTTCCTTCCTAGAACAGTGCAGACAGACTATCAGACAGGGCTGCTGTGCACACAAGTAACTATGGAGTCAGACCATGATAGAGGAGGTAATTGTGAGAACCTGGGGTTGGGGTGGGGGGATCAGAACTTAGGGGAGCTTTACACAGGAAGGGGCCTTTCAAGGGAACCACCAGCTACCATTTTTCCACTGTCCACAACAAACTTTCCATACTATTGCAGCAGACTCTCTGCCTCTCAAGGGTACATCTGCACCTTGTTCCTGGACATTATGGGAGTGATCAGGAATTACAGGCAAATATAACTTTCAGGCTGAAGGCAGGTTCTATGGTTTACCTCCCTTTGAACTTTTTATATCAATTAGCCAACGCCTCATAGGCGTTGCTGACTACCTGGGAGTAAGTGATGAAAAAATGTAATCTGCAAGGTAAACCTAATGCACCCCAGGGGTGCACACAGATAGAGAGAGAGGTCAGGTTCAGATGATCTTTTTTTTTGTTCTCTAAGTAGCAACCTCATTCCAGGCTTACGACACCAAAGTCATTTAAGAAGTGATCTCGAGTAACCAGAATATGGTAACACATTAAGCTGGTGTTGAGGTGAGAAGGGTGAAAAGCAGCAGTTTTCCTATGGTTTGCTTCTGTAGATTTGGAAAGAATAAGATGAGAAGACTCCTCAGAGACTAGCTCCTTAATGCAGGGACCCCACTGTACTCTACACTGGGGAAAACACACAGTAGGTGCTCAAGTAATGCTGCTCCGAGTTGAAATAACTTGAGTTCCTTACCGAGTCTCAAAAACATTTCTGAAATTATATGTACTTTATTTGACATGCAGCAGTTGATTCAGCTGAGGTAACTGAGAGCTGGCAAGCAGCTAATTTCAAAATCCAAAATGCAACATCACCAACTAGGTATAGAATCCCTCTTACAGTTACACACACACACACCAGACTGAAGCACCATCAACAAAGCTTAGGTCTTTGTAGTGCAATGTGGCAGGGGTTAGCAGACTGCATGCTCTATGCCTCTCACTAGAACATAGTAGAAGGGCAGCCTCTTCTACTTAATAGCTGGATATTGGAAGTCACCATCTCATTTTTGACAAATGTAGTTTTAGTTTGCTAGGTTCAATCGTAGAAGTTATCCACAATTACTTCTTTTACAACTAAAATGTAATCCAATTTTACCTTTAAAGAGCAGTGCAGAATCAAATGTCAAATGATCAAAAATTAAAATTGCCCCCAATTAAAGTACTCTTAATTATTAGATTCTTCTTGGTGAATATATCTCAATAAAAGTACTGAAAAAAGAGGTATCTCTATTTTATTATGCTGTGATTATGATTAATCTGATCAAAATTATCTTCATCTTCTGTCAGTTAAGTAATCCTGAATTGCCATGATTTATACTAAACTCTCTCCTTTGAATGGATGCATCTGTAACCACTTTCTGTCATGGGAAAGTTATGAAGGCATTATCCTAAATTCTTCCATAATAGGATGGTACCCAGATATTAACAATTTGCATCTCAAGGGCATTGGAAACCTAAATGAATCAAGATGATAGCTCACTGAACGGTGAAATATCATTAATTCTAATTGCAATAGAACAGAACTAGAATTTACTAACTTTCCTTTAAAGGGGGGAAGCACTTCCTCAACAAAGGAATGAATATAAACGAAATCATAAGAGGTAAATTTATGCTACTTAAGAGAATGAAATATAACCACTTGATTGTTTTGTGAAAAAAAATACATTAAAAATTTTAACTACGGAGAGGTCAACTATCTACTCTGAGCATACAAGAAGGGAGAGGGGTGAGAGCAGGATAATGCAGGATACACTCTGAACAGAATATATAAACTGTGTAGAAAATTTAATATTATATTTACCCCAGTGTTTTATAAACAATATAGAAAGCATGTATCTTTCTTAAAGAGCACACTCCTAACACAGTCCGACATTCTATAAGCCTCATCTACACATGTTCAAAAAGAAACCACCAAAATAACTTCACGTAACTATCATGTTATCAGGACCTTTAAGAGAAAAGGTTCAATGCAAGTAAGCACTGAGATTCAATAAAAATGTAAAAACACTACTATTAAAATACTGTATTTGACTGGTCAGAGTAATTGAGGACATTCTACAGGCAAAGTTGGTAGGTCTGCATGAGTTTGACAAAATGCTCGTACAGAATGAATCATGCTCAACATCGACATGAAGATGCCTAACATCAAAACAATGCAAAATGCTATCAAATTTCTTCAATAAATAAATGCATAATAAAGGGAGGTAACAAAGGTCTGAGGGCCTGATGTTTTTGGCTTTTTAATTGGGGGAAAAAATCACCTTGTCTGATATCAAAGTGACCGCTGCATTTTGCCTGAGAAAGATTTTCTATACTAAATAGCATATTTCTTAGAAAACCAGTGATTTTAAAGAAGAGCAAATATATTTTCCTCTTGTAGACCATGGCTAACCACAGTAAGGCACAATTCTGGAGAAATCAGACCTCACCCAGTTACAAAAATAGCAAAAAGGACTCTTGCTGCTGGCAGAAAAGTGACAAGCATCTTTACTGATACAAGAACAATCTTCTAAACTTTTAAATTAGGCATTAAAAAACCCCAGATCTTTCAGACAAGGCTGAAAGGTAAAAATTTAACTGTGTTTTATAAAAGGGGAAGTAACTGAAATCATTCTTCAGGGGGAAAAACAGAAAGAGACGAAAACAAAAAAAGAACTCAGGTTAAATGCCAAATGTGTGGCCCTGCCTGAGGACGTGGGCCTCGGTTCCCTAACCTATGAAGTGAGGACAGTGGTATCTGCCTTCCTCACTGTACGAGGTGTCATGAAAATTAAAGGATTATAAAAAGGATTCAGTAATCCGGAATTGTTTTTATTGTTGTTTTATAAGGAATCCCAGTTTTACTCCAAAAGGGTCATTATAAATGTTAATATAAGGGGATTATTCTTTTCAGTATAAGCCTCAAATCAAGCAAGTCTCTTTGATTTGCTGACTTTTCCTGATTGACTTAATTAAACCCTAGATGGCTCCCAATGATCCCCATCCTCGTGGTAGTCACCTTTTGACTAATCCCTCCCAACAGAATGTCTCATGTATAAGGAACAAAATACAGTCGCACCTCGGTTTTTGAATGTCTCCGTTGACGAACATTTCGGTTTACGAACCCACCTTGGAAGTCAAACATGCCACACGGCTTCCGCGGAGGGCGAGATCCTGAGGCCTAGCTGTCGGCTGTTGTTGATCCGTCAGTTTTCGAAAATTTCAGAGCTTGAATGGTCTTCCGGAACGGATTGCATTCGAAAACCGAGGTGCCACCGTAAGGCGTAGAGACTATGTGCATCTCGACAAGTAGGTGCTAAAGGCAGTCTGGTGTCCCACCCACTGGGATTACTCACTCGGTGACACCTGCTGTCATGATGTGAGCAGACCTATGGAGAAGCCCAGGTGTGCGGAACTGAGACCTCCAACCAACAGCCAGAGAGAAACTGAGAACTGCCAACAACCACATTGGTGAGCCTGGTAGAAGATCATCTAGCCCAGCTGAGCCTTCAGATGACTGCAGTCCCAGTGGGGAACTTGACTGCGATTTCATAAAAGGTGCTGAGCTACAACTGAGCTAAACTGCTGCCACATTACTGGCCCTCAGTAAATTGTGAGACAGCCCTGGCCAGGTGGTTCGGCTGACTAGAGTGTCTGTGCCATGCACTGGAGGCGGTGGGCTCTATTCCTGGTCAGGGCACTGCGTAGGTTCCCGGTTAGATCCCCAGGCAGGGCGTAAGGAAGGCAACTGATCGATGTCTCTCTCTATACATATATATCTCTTCTCTCTCCTCTTCCTTTCTCTCTCTCTAAAAATAAACTATATATATATATATATATACACATATTCTTGGGTGAGGATTTTAAAAAAAGAGAAAGAAAATGTGTGAGATAATAAATGTTTGCTGTTTTAAATGGCTAAGTTTGGGAGTAATATGTATGCAGCAAAAGATTACTAATACAAAGCATTTGACAGCATTTTGCTTTGCAATTAACATTTAAAATCAAACTTCCCTGGTTATAAATGATCTTATCCATCGATAAATCCTGTCATTTTTACACTTGCCTCTTTTTTTTTTTACAGTAATTTCCAATGCTGCCTCCTTAAACTGATCATATTTAATTTATTATGTAAAAACACACCTTAAGTTTGATTCTTGTATCCACCTATTATCTTGTAATAAAAAGATAGCTGTTTTTGTTTGTTTTTTTCAAGTAGGTTTTTCTGCCATGGTTCCCAGATTTATTTATTTTTTAAATATATCTTGATTTCAGAGAGAGGAAAGGAGAGGGAGAGAGAGAGAGAAACATCAATGATGAGAGAGTCATTGATCGGCTGCCTCCATGCCCCCAACTGGGGATGGAGCCTGCAACCTGGGCATGTGCCCTGACCCGGAATCGAACCCTGATTGCCTGGATCCCAGGTCTACGCTCAACTGCTGAGCCACGCCCAGCCGGGCGATTCCCAGATTTTTAATGCAATTTGGGTTACAGAGAGAAACAGCTACAGGGAAAATTATATTTTCATATAATCATACTGAATCTAATAATACTAAAATTAGCCTACTCTTTATTTTTTTTAAAAAGACTGACTTACAAAACCTATTCTGATTTCACCAAATTTAAATCTCTGCTTTCCAAACTTGTTTTGCAGCCCTGTGCAACTGCTCTTTGCAGCTCACCTCCTGTTTTAAAGAGCCTTTGTACCTAACATGCCCATGAAGGTTTTATTCCACTTAGGCAAAGATTTAGACAAAAGTTTGAAAAAAAACCATTCACAAAAGAGCAAAATCTTTGAACTCCCACCCTCTACCCCATTTGAAAATTAAGAGAAATAGAGGAAAATAAATTATTAATGATATCTTATTATGGCTTTAATTTTAATTCATCCAAAAATATTTAATGAGCAGCTATGTCTACTATTCAAGGCATTGAAGTCAAAAAATTGAGCTGGCTATTTTTGTAGAACTGATAACCATTTAGATCCATCACAAACGAGGGGAGCCAAATGAAAGCCTGAATTCCTACACTCCTATATGCCCGCCCTCCCCCCACATTATGCCTTACCAGAGATGACTTGCTAATTTACAGTGGTTACTAATGAGCTATTTCATTCTGCAATGTAAGTTATAGGACAAAGAGATACATTTCAAAAATGCTAATTCCAACTGTTAGAGTAGTTGTTTTGTTTTTTGGGTTTTTTTTAAGATCTCATAGGCAACTGGCAGTTTTCATTTAGTTTGGCCTTAATGAGCATTTACAGAACCTGAAACCAAGAACTGAAATCCATATGGCCTTCAATTTCCTCAGCTTAAATACAAGGAAGTGTGACAGTAACCAAAAGACTATTCAAACATATTTTAGAAGCAGTTTTTCACCACTGAATTTTCCCACCAACTACACTCTATGCTTTTAAAACTAGCTGCCTTGTATCGGATGTTGATTTACATCCGATTACAATAAGATTATAAGTTCTTATTTTTAAAAATGTTTGCTGGACATATGAGAATCACACTTTCTTAGGAAATGGTTTAAAACAATATCTATAGTTGTTGGCCCAGGGTTTAACTGGAGAAAGTATAATTTAGATTGACATGGAAACATGCTCCTCTACTTCTATGAAGACAGAGGCTTATTTTTTTCTCGTGAACATAATTATGAAACACTATACAGATAAACTTATGAAACTGTCGCCTATTCAGCATATGTCCATTCCATATTTACAAAAGGATTTTAGATGGCTTAATGTAACAAAAACACAGTAAGATCATTCCATAAAGATAAAACCATAGGGCCTTGATAATGGAGAAATGATTATTCCAGAAACTAGACTAAAGATGGTTGCTGCAACTGAGACCTAATTTTAATTTTGAGCTTCCAAACAGCTATCATCATGAGATAAGAGACATACTAGTTTATCCAGCTTATCAAGAGGACCTTTCCCTCTCACTCACAGATAAGCTTTAAGCGTTAGAGATACTAAACATAATAGAGAGTGTCTTCAACAATATTGTGTAGAAATGCAGAGTTCCATGTGGCAGAGACTGCAAACTGGCAACCCACGGGCTAGATTTGACCCATAGCTATCTTCTTTGACCCTCACAGTGTTCCTAAAGTCTTCTGAATTGCGGCCAATATTTAACATGAGAACTCTTGAGTTTTGGCTTCTCTTGAAAAATCAGATGTGGGAACACTGACCCTACCTTTCCAGCAGCAACAGTTGGGTGGAGCTGACTTACAGCTACATTCTCCTATACTCCATAGAATCCCCTTGCCACCGCTTATTTCATCTGCAGGCACCTGAGCGTGGACCCCTGTAAATGCATGGTGGTCCCTTATAACAGTTTTACTACAAAACGTGGGTGTGCAATATGAAATCATCAGTCTGAAGACCAGTCTGCAGGAAGCTAGAGTGATGGAATACATAGGAGCGTGGAATAGAGCTAACAGGGGAGCCCCCTCTCTCTCTGGGCATCAGAACCACCTAGGAGGCTCTTTAAACAACACAGAAGCCAAAGTCCAAGTACTTTAAGAACTTGCCCCAAGACTCCTTGGTCACAGGTTAAGAAAGCACTGCGAGAATAATATCCATGTTTGGAAGTAACACCCTGTTTTTGAACAATCATCATGCCTGCAGGACTGATACTGAAGATGTGTCCCTGCTGATGTACTGGGCATCCATAAAAAGCAGGTGAACATAATCTGAAGATCACCCCTGTGAAACCCCAATGCAGGTCCCATGTCACCAGATCCATCAGTCTTCAAAGTCAATGGACTCTAATGGCTCTGTCAGGAGCTGCAGTATAAGCACCGGCCAAGGAGTTCTCAGGAAAGTTCCTGAGAGGCAAACATTCTATGCTGTTGACTGTAGAAAAATCCATAGGTTTAGTGGACTGGCATGCAGCTGGCAAAGCAAGCATCTGTTGCTAAAGCAAAAGTGACAGGAGATGGAAGGCCATTCCCAAGGAGGTAGATTCAGAAGTAATGCGGGCAGGGTCTAAACTTTCCTCAAGAAAGAGCTTTGGATCTGCTAAAATGCCTGATCAGAGAATGGACCCAAGACCTAGAATTATATACTACAGGAACAGTACTTTCTCACTGCTTTTTAAAGCAGCAAACCTTAAATTCTAAACCAAACTCCAATATATAAAACAGCAAGGAATGCAGCTGTCTTCTGATTGGAAGGTGGGTAAGAGGCCAGGATCTCCCATGTCCATATATCCACTCTCTCTTCCCATAAGTTTGCCATCTCCTCAGAATCCTAAGGCTCTGTGGAATATACTGTTAAAACCACAGCCATGGGGAATAAAAGGCAGAACTTTGGGCTGGAAATTTTTAAGGCAGACAGCAGCACCTTGACCATAATTGTTATATGTGAACTAAAGCCATAAATCATTTTCAGTATCAAAATTATTGTTTTGAAATCATTGTTGAAGTAGACACCACTAATACAAACCACTAATACAAAAATCAATGAACCAAAGAGCTAACTCTTCCCTAGTAAGCCTCTTAAGATGTATGAAGAATTCCATCAGAACCAACCCAGTCTTTAATAACCCTGTTCCCAGTCTTTAATAACCCTTAAAACAAAGTCCTCTTTAAACTTAACTACTTTATAAACCTAAGTCCCTGCCATTATTTCAAATAATTGAGCCACCAGAACCTTTGTCATCTCAAATGTTCTGTGAAGAAAAAATAAATAAAATGTAAATTTTAAAAAAAAGTTAACTGAAAAATTTAAAGAATATTCATCAACTAGTAGCTGGTTCTTTATACCTTAAAAGGAAGACTAAGTCCTACATTTTTAAATATCCGAGCTTAAAACTTGGTTTCCAAAAGAGCCTCAATTTCATCATCTTTAGCAGTGACATGACCCAAGGAGTTTTAAAAAGCTTGGTTTACAGATTCAGTGTCCATGCATTGAAGCATCACTAGCAGTCCAAAGAGAAAGAGGGAAAGAGTACAGCTGGATCCAGGAGGAAGAGGCCAGATTATTTATGCATCCACAATATTTTTTCTATCCTTCAATGATTGGGAAAAAAAAAAAAAGATGTGTTTCCCCTTCACAAAGAATAAATACAAATTTCACTGCAGGGGGGGAAATGGTTCAGGACTGGGAAAATCTTTCCCAAGTTTTCAACCACTCACAAAAGCCTACGAGGAGGACGTTTGACCCCGCATCCATTGAGGAGCACAGGTCTGCTTCTCACGCCGAGGAAGTGTCCGTCGCAGAGCCCATACATTCCACCACACTGAGCAACACACAGGCCTCGGCTTCCCGCACCCGCCAGCCAGCCAGGGGCGCGGGTGAGGCGGGCCTGCCCCGCCATCCACACGCAAAGGGGAAGGAGGGTATCACAGAGGGAAGTGGCCGGTGTGGGGCCTCATAGAAAGCAATGTAAAACCTTTTGTGGGACAGGCCAGCCACGTACTCTTAGAGTTTTTAAACATCAAGGAAAAGAACAACTTGCGTGGGACTCCCAGTCCTGCTGCCACCACTGGAATCACTTACTGTCTTCTACACGCCATCAGTGAATGCTAGGCTTTCCCGGGGGCTCTGGAATTACAGAGAGAGCCTGGGCCACCTGGCAAAGTTCAGCCAGTCGGTCACCTACGCCTCTATGGCCGCCTGCCTCCTTCCTTCCCTCCTTCCTTCCCTCCCTCCCTTCCTTCCCCCTCTTCCTCCTTCCCTTCTCCCTTCTTTCTCTTTCTCATAACTGAAAAGGCTAAACTGCATTTTTCAGTGTTAAACTGTTTCATCATCTACCTCTGACTCAAATAAAGATGCATAAACATTTTACTTCAAAACCGTATCCATGCAATGATAAAAGAAAAACATCCATTTTTCAAATATGCATTGTTAAAATCACAAAGATGGGGGGGCACTAAAGTAAAAGGTCTCCTTTATATACAAAAAGCAAAATAGCCCATCCTCAGATGAGCTTTTCAAATTATCCTGTTTCATGGGTTGGTTTGAGGTTAACCGGTCCACAGGATCACCATTCAATTACTACTTTTCACTTTGTTTTTGGAAGAGAAAGAGTGAAGATACAAAGTGGTAACGAGGATGTCTTTTCTGATGCTATTTTAAGCTCTACTAGAGGTTCTTGACTGAGAAAAGCCATTATTTTTAACCTCATCATAAATTTCATAAAATTATGTTTTTATCAAAAAAGCACCACCTCTATACCTAGAAGCAAAACTCTGGTATATCTCATTTCATTGGTAATATCACTGCATCTTAAGTCCTATTTACTAAAAAAAGTTACAAATGCTTTTTATGTTTAAGCATTATGTCCAAAAGAACATACATATCTTTTTCTACTTCCTGTCCTACCACTGACTCTTTCATGTGTCAAAAAGGTTTAAAATTTCCTAATGTTAATAAGACGAACCACTTTATAAAAGGTAATTTGCGAGAATCCCTTATTCTCCTTCTCCAAATCCTAGACATTTTTAAATACACAGATAAAAATGAAAGCATGTCAAGCTTCGTGCAACATGCTAGGTCCTGAACCAAAAAAACTTGAGGTTTTTTTGTTTGTTTTTTCAGGATTAAAAATATATATATATCTGGGCCAAAAGCACAAATACAGACACCCCCCTCCCCCATACATACATATATGTTTCTCACACTTAACTTTCAGCCACAATGATATTTTTAAAACATCTTTTTATCTTTATATAATAACCAATGCTCTTACTATAGGATCCTTCAAGATAGCTTCTTCAAATTCTGACTACCACTTTCAGTTCTTTCCATTACACTACATTAAAAATATACTAAACTTCAGTGCCTTATCTTCCTCTGCATATCAGTAGTATACATGTAAATTTTATCTCTTATTCTGAGTTAGGAAAATATATAAAGTTACTCTATAACCTATGTACACATTAGCAAACTTCCTACTTTATTGCTAGGGTGCTGTTACTGTAATCAAATTAGATGGACAGAGAGGGTAACAGGGCCCCTGCTTCTCGGAAGCAGCTAAGTTAGGTCAGGTGAAGGAGTGGCTCTGGAGTCTGAAGCTTTGCAGTCCTACTGTAAAAGGGGTGAAATACAGATCTCTCCAGGCTGCTGTGTGAATGAAATATGTAGAAGGCCTAGTCCAGTGCCCAGCGCATGAGTTACCTTTCTTCCGTTTCCCATCTTCTGAGTCAGAATTCCACACATCATGCAATACACCACTCTGAACTGGGCGAATTTACAGAATGAAACGCCTGGAGAGTTAGAAATAATCTTCTTTCACCTTTTTTTTTTTGATAATTCCTCCCTCCCTACTACCACTACCATAAACAGGAGTGTACACAAAAGTTAAAGGAAACAAGAGGATAAATGCAGAAAAAGTTTACAATTAAGGGGAAATGGGCTGTAAAATAGAGAACTCTGAGGGAACTTTATGGATGCTATCCTGTTAGTACTCATTCCATCCCCACACGAGAGGCAAAAGGCTATATTCTACACAGAGAGTGAAGCAGAGAGAGACACCAAATCGGGAGAGACCTGGCAGCTGCCAGGAAAACAACTTAAACCAAACACTGTTCTGCCCTCCCTGCAATGGGCTGGCTAAAATGTGTGAAGAACCCACTCTAGACTTTCATTTACCAGGGCTACCTGTGTGATCTGTGTGGCTCAGCTGTTGAAAAAAAAGTCTTTCTTGGCATTGACCTATTTCATAACACATGGAATGCAACCCTGAAAAAAGCAACGTAGAAACAAAATCCAACCTACTTAGTTGGGCATAACCCCCCCCCTTCTGTCGAAGGGCAAGCATGGTGATAGCAGGAGGTAATGCTGCTGGGAATCTCAAATTGCCCCTGCTTCTAAATTTTTTTTTCTAAAAAACTGTAACAAAGTACAGATCATGCAGACTGATATAAGAGTAAGATCGTTGCAAAGGGTCTTCACAAGCAAACCAATTTTCATATATTTCCATAAGTCTTAAATGGAACCTTTGAATCTTATAACACTTTCAGGTGACTTATTTTAAAAAAAATAAATGTAGGTGAAGCACGCTGGACTGAAACTCAGAGGACCTGAGTTCTAGCCCCAGCTCTACTATTTAATGGCCTTGAAGCCTTAGACAAATTATTAAATATCTGAGACTGAGTTTCCTCATCTGAAAAAAAAAAGGAGGGATAACATTAATTGTCCTATCTTCTTCACATAATTATTATTTGAAATGAATGAAATGTGTGTGAAAGAGGCTGTGGCATCATCAGTACTATATAAATGTAAGATGCCACAGGTGCATAGAAATACATCTATCTCCCTGAGACAATGCTACTACTCACCCATCAACACATGGAATCAGGAAACAACCTTTCTGATCACATTTAAGACAAAATTAAAAATCCAAGTTTCCTCTAAGGCAAATTCTCACGTTTGTACATATTATTTATATGCTAATAAGAAAAACTGAAAATATCATCCTTATTGCAATGGTCCCATACATATTTTCCTGGTCATTTGGTACATTTCTTATATAGTACAGGCAAGCATATTAAAAAAGCCTAAAACATGTATCAGAACTTAAAATTTTCATATACTGGATTCATTAAAATACCTACTTTATGAAATGTTCTTGATAGTAAACAGAATGGAAAAATTCTAACTTAAAAAATAAAATGTAGAATAGATAAATAACCAGGAAATCCAGGAATAAACAAGCAAGATGTATCTCAAACCTGTAAGCTTATGATTTAGTGAGAACCAGAGACTTGGAAGGAGACATATGTGTATTAAATGATGGACATCTGCTGAGCCTTTGGACTGCATTATCTGCTATTAATGCAAAAGAGTTCATTTTCTCGTCTACCTACTCTATACCTCAATAGTCCATCAAACTCTAAACCAAACTAAAGAAACAGTTATTACAAGTCCCCATCCTCTTTGGAAGCCAAAGCAACAGAATCTGAATTTTTCTGCAAAAGAAAATAATTTTTCTTCACTATTTTACAGGAAGACCGGACTAAAGTCCATCATCAAAACAGGAAAAGTAAAACCTTAAAAATAATGCTTTGAGCTCTCTGCAATTTTGCTTCCCAAAATAGAACCCATACAGCCCATGTCACCAAATGAAAATTGCAAGTTTGTAAGCATGAAGTCAAATTATAAAGTAAAAAATTAAAAAATAATAATAATGGTGATAATGGGAGGAAAGACTGTTAACTGGTAGGTATTTCTTATTTATTTGCTACTATGTTTCCTAACGCGATAGTGTTTTGAATGACTACCCAAACTAACTTGAACTTGAATTTAAGTGTAAAAAGGATAATCCTTGATTAATAAATTACTTGGGCATGTTTTATAAAATACATCTGTCTCGTCCTTCAAATTAAGAATAATAACTTTTGAGAGATTATGCTTTTGACTAAAAGTTTTAGAAAGTTGGCTTAAAAAGCTGGTTTAGCCAAACCCCACCACTCTCTTAACACCGAAAAGAACATTAAAGACACTCTTTGGTAGTAGTTAAATGGAATTTTTAAAAATATGTTTTTGAAACTTATCACTTAAGTATTTTAACATTCTCCAAAGAAACCAGTTTAATACTATGCTTCTACTAATGAAATTGATTTTCTCAAAGTACTTTTGTTCTGCAAAATAATGTACTGCCTTCCCCAGCACAGAATTTCTAAGTGAAAATCATATGCAAATCTTGAAATTTCTAACACTTAATAAGTGGCTGACAGATCATCAAAGCTTTCAAAGTCACTTGGTTAACTCTACTAGTGAGGGGGGACATCCAAGCGAAGGCAATTCAATGTTGCGTTGGATGGTCCTTCCGAGCAGCATGCTCACTGAACAAGACACTGAGGTGCCAGCGTCCCAGCTTCCACAAGGTTAACCTACAAGAGTTATGCATCACTCAAGGCAAATATCACTGGATTTGATCCCCTTCGTCACAAGGTTCAAACACCCACTGTCTGTCATTTGCCTTTTCAGAACTGAAATCCAGAGTAATTGTTGCTCAATTAAAGATTTCCTCCTCTTGCCTCTAGATACCATCTGTTTAAAACTACTGTCCCCAACAAATCACACACCCATGTGCACACACCCCACTGAATCACAGAGATGACACACCTAAGTCAAATAATATCCTCTAACAACTCTGACCAATTGCTCATCTACTTTTGAGGATTTCATTAGCAAGCTTGGAAGAATGATTCAGCAGTCGACAGCAAGTATTTATAAAGCTGAAAAGTATCAAATATTCATAAACAGTTCCTGTAGAAATTTGACTTTCATAGCTTTTTTGACTTTTAATACATGCGCCCAAGTCACTTTCCTTTCGCGCACATTTCAACATTATTGACATCTCCCAGTTTAAAAACCAGAGCAGCTTCCATAAAATAAAAACATTTACTCAAAACAATAGTGAAATGGTAATTTTGATATACAATTATAAATCTTCTAATATCCTTTAAAAATTTTTTCTTCTTGAAAAATATATTGTAGTTTAGATCATTATGTATAAAAGGTGCTGTACAGATATTACTAGTCTTCTCTCATCTTCTCTATATAGTTGATAATCTCAAGTTAACATAAAAACAACTCTGAGACCACCACTTACTGGTCATCTTGCACTCAGGCATAATTACAAAAAAATTATTATTTTTGAAAACACAATTTGGAAAATGTATTACATACCACCAAATCACCTTTCAGAATTAATGTTTAGGTGTTTAGTCATTTAATACTTTTATAAACTGCTATACTACAATTTAAAATTGATATGAATTTGAAAAATAGAAAAAGCAAGCAGCACATGAAATCTATTTTGATTTGCGGATTTCAATGGTTTTTAATATTTAACTAAATGTAGAAACATCAAATGACCGGTCATTTCAAAACATAAAGTAGAATTATAAGTAATCATTCCTTTATTATTTCTATTTTCATTTTAATACTTATCTTTTAAAGGTTACCAAAAATGTGTAATTCTCTATGACATTACCTAGAACCACATGAAAAAATTATTACTTTTTCAAAATGGGAAACTAAACATCCAACTCAAAGCCAAATCAAAAGCAACCTGACAGTTTGATACAAATTTTACCTTAATATATGGTATATCCACACATGGAACCCATATAATTAAATCCAGGCATTAACTTCCAATTCAACAAATTCTTGATATAGGAGGCTACCATGTGCTTTAACCTCTTAAAGTCTTTTCTGTTGCTACAAAATTAAAAATTGATGCAGCAAAAGCCTTTGTTGGAAGAAGGGCCTGAGGTTGGGTGTTGGTTTTTGTGTTTTTTTTTTTTTCTTTTTGGTATTTAATTCAACTATACACAATGTAGTACATACAAGCAAAATACAATTGAGATACTGTTTTCTTTAACATTCCTATAGGAGACCAAATTCATTTGCATTGGAGAGAACACAATTACTGATTTTTAAGTCATGAAAGACAAATTCATAGCTTTTTCCTACACTACCTCATAGTATTCACACCATCTCAGTGAAAGCATGTCTGGCACCACTTAGTTACTTCCTAGAAGTGGGCAGAAATTACATTTTTCAAAGTTTTGTTTCTCGCAGAATCATTCAACTTTAGTTACAAAGCACATTCAGGTTAGCAAGTGTCTTAGCTCAAAACAATTTACACAGTGTGTGTGTGTATATATGTATACATATATACACACACACATACAAAACTAAACTCTCGTCAACATCAAAAATGAAATTTCTATCAAGGAAATTTCCACAACTTTTCAAAAGAACTTGAAAGCCTTTACCAGTTTGTTTCTCATTAAGAAATCTTTGTTTCATATATACTACCAAGAAACATGAATAGAGAAAAAAAGATCCAAAGATTTTTATTCAACAGAGCCTGAAACCAACTTAGTAAGAGAAATAGATGGTTTATATATGGTTTACATTACAATAATTTGCATTTAACAAAAATGAAACACGTGGCAAAAAGAAAAAAGGGTTTTCTATTTCTGCGTGACCTGAGAAAATAATGGTATCCGGTCTGTCTACTATAATAGCACATATAAAATGATGCTAGAAGTGATATACAAAAGATCCAATTGGTAAGCCAAGTGGCATGCCAATAATTTCATAACTTAAGATAAAAACATCTCCTCCCAAAGTATCATTAACTTAAAAAAAATCAATTTCAGAATGTAGATATTAAAACTGATTCTTGAGAACACAAAGAAATCAGAACAATATAGAGTATAAGCATTCAATTGCTGAATGATTATTTAAGTAAGCAAGCAATGAACATGAATTGTTTTCTTCACATTTTCACTTCAACTAACACAAAAACCACATATAGAACTGACTTGACACTGACAAATTTACTCCTAACTTGTTAATTTTCATAGAAATGCAACAAAAGAACACCAAAATAGTCACTATATAACATAAAAGCTTTGGTTTCAAATGTCACAGTACCCTGCTTTTTGAAAGCCACCACCACCGTGGTAGTGCCCTGTGCATGAGAACATACAGCTGCTTCATCCCAGAGGTCTGAGCTCAGTACACACCATTCCCTAGCTATCTCGCCCTTAGCCTGCAGTACAAGTAGCTAATTCCTGCATTTTAAACTAATAAAGGAAAGGAAAAAAAGATTAAAACCATCCAATCAGAAATGATGTAACCCTCTACAGCAACAGCTTATGCATACATTTGGTATGTCAGACATCTTCAGTGTAGTGAATCATACACAGCGCATTTCAATCTGCCTCCTAGGTATTTCATATCCCCCACATGTTCAAAGAAATCATGAACTAATAGGGCTGTATAAGTCCTAGACTGCTCTTTATTTAATTAATACTAAAAATTTGGGATACCCTCTTAATTCTGAACTCTTATAAAACACCACAAAATTATTTAAGTGAAACTCCAGCTAACAGCAAATAACCTCTGCCTTTTGAACACAAAAAAGTAAAAAAGTAGTATGTTTGTGAGAAGTTTTAAGAGATGTTAACAACTTTAGATAAAGTAGTATTTCACTTATATTACAACATGAAATGAGACACCAACTCACCAAAGTTAAAATAGCACTGATTTTTACAAATTATAACCTAAAAAAAAGACTCAAAACAGCTATATTGCCAATACAATTAGGCATTTATAGAAACATAGCCAATTAAATATTTTTAGGTGGTTCTTTCAAACTTTGGCCAACATATTCAAATTTTCAAGTGCTGTAAGATTAATAATTTAAATTTACAACAAATACTTAATATATCAGAAAGCTACAACTTGGATTTCTCAAGCAAAAAAGAAATTGAAGTATACAAATTTAGAATACTTAATTGAAAAACGAACCAGTTACACATTAGATCTTTTCCTAGAGAGAAGAACTAGCTTAATATTACACAGGAAACTGCAAACCATAACTTTTACCTCTTTTTTTAAAAGGTATTAAGTAGTTTTCTGATATGCCACAAAATCATTTGCAAACAAAAGATATTCTGTTGCTTATTTAAGATAAAACATCTGTAAATGTGCACACAATTTTTAAAAACTTCTTTAACAAAATATCTAAGTATTCATTAAATTTGGATAGTTTGTTTTAAAATCTATTCAATCCTGGCAAAAATCAAGTAAATGGTTATACTATTGCATATCAGAGATTTTAAAGGCAGTAAATCAAAGGCTTCACTTAGAGTCTCTCCAATTCAGCTACTTAATGACTAATGGTGAAGAAATGTATGTGAATGGGATACAAGCTAAGTTACAACACACAGGAGAAAAAAATCGAGAATGAGTAATACAGGGTCCAAATTTAAAGTCCACAATAAACTTTGAAACAAAGATGTTCTCCGTCATTCTCTCCTCATGGACAGATATTTCTCATTGTAAGCAAATCGCAGGAGAATTTCAACCTCCACAAACCTTTTTATTCCATTAGTAACAGTGCACTTAACTATAGATTTCACGGTGATATTTGTTTAGCCTCAAACATATCTTAAAAGCAACAGCAACAACAACAAAACGCTCAGAAGCAATATTCAGCAGTCTCAGTGACTACAAAAGTCTGGCTTTTAACTGCCATCCAATCCAAACAACCCACTTCTTTAGAATACTATGCAAAATATTGACCATTTACTGTACTATTTTATTATTCAACATTAATCTATCTAAAAAAGAAAACTAATTAATCGCTAAGTTTAGTTAAGCAATTTAGCTGACACAGTAAATATTTACTCAACATCTCACAGGAAGTCTTGACAAGCATTTGTTGCCATTGTGCTGGGGGTAGGGGTGGGAGGCAAGTTTTGACAAACAAATTAAACAGTCCCAGCGAATTCGACATAGCTAGTGTTCGACATCTCCCCCCAACACACCCCAATAAGGGACCAGATATTTTCCAAGACCAGTAAACACCTTATATAATGAAAGTAAAAAAACTAACTTTCTAAACTATGTTATCTCCACTAACAAAACAAACAAAAGCCTTTTTACAAAACTACCAAAGCACATTTTTTAAAACAATTCATTTTCTTTATACGTAAGTCAATCATAAAATAACTAAGCGAAATATATTTACCTGAGCTTTTTAGAGACTGAGTAATCAACTTCCATGATTTTCCCATGCAATTCCACTTTACCTTTAAAACAGAAATTAAAGCACTCAGAACCTTCCCCGTATGTAACTGGCGGGGGTCTAGGAGGGGCACGCGCACAACTCCGCGCTCGGGCTCCGCCTTCGCGTGCCCTCAAGGGGTCTCCCACCCGGCTCCAGCTGGGCAAACTTGGTTCCCAGTGGGAAGAAACATGGGCGCCCCGGGTCTCGGGACGAAGTGGGCAGGGTGTGAGCCCGGATCCGACCCCAGGTATAGCAGTGGGTGGCATTACCGGAAAAACAAATTTAATAAAGAGCGGCGCCAATTTGAAAGGATGAGCTCATTTGAAACTCAAGCTGCAGGGCTGGCGAGGCCCCGCTTCTCTCGGCCCCCACCTCTCCATTCCGCTACCCCGGGTCCCGAAGGCTCCGCCGCGCTCCCTTCCCAGCCCTCTCCTCCCCTTGGCCCCCAGAAGACACGCAGAAAACCCCTGGGGTTCGCCGCGGCCAGAGGCTAGTCCCCGCCGGCTCCTGGGTGTCACCTTGGCCTCAGCGCCACCCCGCCCCCACTCCGCGCGCTGGTGGGGAAGGGGCTCCGGCCGGGCCGGGTCAGCGGGGCGCAGGCCGGTGGTCGGGGGGCGAGCGCGGCTCCGGGCGGTGCGTGTGCGAGAGGGAGAGTTGGGGAGTGCGCGCGCGCGCGGGCGTGTGTGTCGCTCTCCGTCTCCCGTCTGGGCTCCAGCGCGCTCGCGGGGCCCCCCGGTCTCCTCTTTCCCGGTTCTCAGCCCGGGCCCCCACCGAGTTGAGACAGGGCACCTCGTAAAAAGGTGCTTCTGGCCGAGCGGGAGGCAGGGGGGCAGGCGGCGGAAAGCCCCCCGCCTCGAGTTCTTCTCAATAAAATCGGACAAAAAATTCAGAGAAAAATAGGAGCGCTTGAGAGACGAGCGAGAGGGAACTGAGGTTCGGGAGAGGACCGAGAGAGATGTGCCGTCGTGCAGGAGCGGGGGCTGGGGTAGCCTCAAAACCTCGGAGGGGTTACCGGGGTGGCGCCGAGGGGGTGCCTAAAGTGGGGGACCACGGGAGTAGGTGGGGAGGGGGCTCGAAAGGAGAGTGCGGCTCCGGGGACGCCAGAAGGCTGGAGGTCCTGGGCACGAGGCACGGGAAAGGATAAGGTCCGATTAAGCGAGGAGATGCAGGATTTGGGGGTCCCTGACAAAGGGGGTAACGGGAAGGTCAGGGAAGAGGGGGGACGGAGACTCTCTAAGAATGGGGGTGGGGGAACTCTGGAGAGCAGCTTGGAGAGCCAGGGGAACGAGGGTGCCCCCCAGAGAGCGAGCGAGCCTCGGGGACCCTTGGAGCCGCACGGGGGTCGCCCCAGGGCTGCGGCTCGGGGGGCAAGGGGTGAGTCGGGAGCTGTGGGGGGAGGGGAGCGGCGGTCAGAGTTGAGGGTCTGGTGCGTGGAAGTGAGCGTGCGGGCACCGGAGCCCCCGCCGGGCGCCGCCCGCGGGGCTCGGGCTCGGCCTCCGTCCGGGCGCCGTCCGGGCCGGAGCGGGGCGAGGCGGGGGAGGGGGCAGCGCCGAGTGCTCACCCGAGAGGGTCTCGATGGCGCGGATGGCCCAGTTCTGGTCGGGGTAGTCCACGAAGGCGTAGCCGGACTTGAGCAGGACCTGTCCCGCCAGGGGCAGCTTCCTGTCCCCGAAGAGCTGCCGGAGGTCGTCGGCGGTGACGGCGGGGCTCAGGTTCCCGATGTAAAGCTTGTTCATCATCCGCGTCTTCCCCGAGAGCCCGCGGCTCCCCCGGCCCGGTACCCGGCACTCCTCGCCTCCTCCGCTGCCCGCGTCTCTCCTCCTCCTCCACCGCCCCCCCTCCCCGCCCTCCGCCCGCCCGCCACCCACCCCCACCCTCGGCCTGGCTCCCCCCACCGCGGCCGCCCGGCCCGCCCGGGGGCAGAGGCAGAGGCGGAGGCGGGGACTCGGCGCGGCTCCCTCCTCGGGGCAGAGTCCCGGGCCGGGCGGCGGCGCGCGGACAAAGCGCCCTCTCTGCCTTCCTCTCTCTGCCTCTCGAGGCGGCGGCGGGAGGAGGCGCAGCGGCGGGCGGCGGCAGCGCACCCCGCTCGCGTCTGTGTGAGAGTTTGTGCCGGCGTGTGCGCCGCCGAGAGTGAGCGAGCGAGCGCCCCCGCCCCGCCCCGCGCCGTGCGCCCCGAGCCTCGCGCTCCGAGCGCTCCGCGCGCCTCCCCGCGCCTCGGCCCCGCGCGGAGCGGGCGGAAGCGGGTCGCGGCCCAGGACTGGGGTTCCCGGGCGCAGGAGCCCCAGCGGGCGCCCGGCGAGCGGCGGGGCGGGGGAAGGCGCGCCCCCGGCGCTGGTGGGAGTGCGTGAGGGGGCGCGGGGGAGCGGCTGGGAGCCGCAGGCGTGGGAGGGAGAGGGCCGGTCGGAGAGCGTGGAAAGGGGTGTGTGCAAGGTGGACCGGATGTGCGAGCGCGCTGCCCGGCCCGCGGGAAGGTGTGTCTCGGAGGTGAGAGGCGAGGGCGGGCTGGGAGACGGCAACTTTCTCGCGGCGAGTTGGTCGAGTCCGGCGCCCTGCGCGTTCCCGGGCGGAGCGCTCGCTCGGAGACCCGCTCCCCGCCCCGCTCTCCCGGGCGACCCGGCGGCGCGTGTGGTCGGGGAATCGCGGGAGGAGTCGGGACGACTGGGGCCCGGGACGAGCAGGGCCCTCGTTTACTCTGCACCCCGCGGGATTTGCTCTGGCCCTGGGCCTCAGTTTCCCGGCCCGTGTGGGAGACGGAAGGGCGGAGCGCAGTCCCAGCCCCTCGGCCCGCGCCGGGTGCGCCGGGAGCCTCGCCGCGGGCGGCAGCCTGACGTTCGCAGCTGCGCTCTATTCTGGGAAGTGCCCGAGGCTCCGGAGCGGCCGCGGCGGGGCCAGGTGGCGGGAGGGGGGCGAGCCGGGGAGGGGGCCGCGGGAGCTCGCCGCGCGCCGCGAGGCCGGGCCGCGTCCCGGCGCCGGAGCGGAGGCGCTCGCGCTGCGCGGGAGTTCCCCGAGCGCTGGGAAGGGCGGCGGAGGAAAGAGGTCCTTGCGAGCGGAGGAAACAACGTGACCGACGGAAGAGGCAGGGTTGGGATGAGCGCTGCCCGGCGAGGGGCTGGGGAAGGAGCCAGGCAGACTGGAGACCGGCCGCGAGTTCCGGGGCCCGGCTGGAAGACTGCTGGTTAGAGCCTAGTCCCAGCCAGGAAATGAAATAGTAGAGGAGAGAAAAGAAAAGGCAAGATTCAGAGGTGAAGGGCAAGGAGATTCCAAGATCTGGACTTCTGGGGGGCTTAGGAGAGGTGATTTGACAGGAGAAATGTGGGCTGTTTTTTTTAATGGGTTTGGGGGCTCTTGGTGGAGAAGCCACCAATGTAGGGGTGGAACAGGTTCGCGTCTTCTGGCTGGGCTGTAAAGTACTGCCTTTCCCAAGCTTTCCTGTTGATGAAGGGAGTGGAGGGTTGTTTTTAAAAAAAGAAAGAAAAGAGAAGAAAAAAACCTGTTTCCTGGACCTTAAAGACTGAGCCTGTGACCCTGGATTTTGTATTTTCTACAAGTCTCCCCCCCCCCCCCCCAGGTGATTCTTGTCCGGAAAACACGGGCAGGTGTGAGGCCTCTCTGCCTAGGACTCAGATGTCCCTCATTTCTGCCCCAGCTGTGTACCCTGGAATGTTCCAGCATTTCTGAGCCTAAGTTTCTTCATCTATAAAAAGAGAATCCACCAGCCACTCCTTGGCGGGGTTGTTGTAAGGGCCACATGGACAGTGTTTCAAGACACACTGTCCACACACTTAGTGCTTTTTTTTTTTCCTTTCCCCCAGAAACTCATGAGCTTTAAAATACTTTCTTTGGGGCAAGGAAACTCCTTAAATAATTACATATCCAGACAAGAAAACGATGTGTTCATTCTTACCTAGATATTTGCTGTTGCTTGAATCCTGGCTTTGGTCTCAAATATCCACATATTTCCTATCTCTAGAAACAGATTGTTCCCCAAACTGATAGATGAACTAGGTATGGACACTTCCCTACTAAAATGCAGTGGATAATCACACATGAAAACTACTGTGAGTGCATAAATTTCAGCAGGCGCAGAGGTAACTATTATCAGATTTTTTACACATATGCCCTAATTGGTGTGGTCACCTATATGTTTGCTCGTTTCATTTCCAGTAATCCAGAGTTATAAAAGAGAAACGAGAGTTGCAGGGTTAATTGGTTTCATTCTTCTCTGAAAGGTTAAACTTTTTTATTGTAGAATATTCTCAGGTATGTCAATTCCTTGGTTCTGCTGCAAAACCACAGACATTTTAGTGTGGATTCTCTAGTGGGCAGCAAGCATTTAAGGATTCTTGGCAGAGGTGGCTCCTGGTGAACTCTTCTACCCTGTTGCACCAGGTCACTTTCAAACTTTTTTTCTGAGAAGTAACTGCTCTTTGCTGTAACTTGTGTATTTTACCCTGCTGGTGGTTTGTAAACAGTGGTGCTGCAGAAGGGTTTGAATGGTAAGGATGGTGGAGGACCCGTTGCCACCACACCTCTGATAGGTAGCATCCACACAGTTCCTTCTCCTAGGATAGAGAGGAGGGTAGGGGACAGCAAGGGGAGAGCCTCCAAATGCAAAACCAGAAATCCAGAGGTCATTTCCCCTGCCTGACAGAACTTGATTTCTACCTGTTTTCTCCTGAGTTCCCCTAACTCACCTCCATTCCAAAGATGAAATGGAGATTGATCTGGAATGAATTTAAATCTAATAAGCCAAGATTTTATTGAGGTCAGATTTTGGAGAAATTCTTGTAGTAGGCATATTACTTTTTAAAGCATGTATTAGCCCTGGCTGGTTTGGCTCAGTGGTTAGAGCATCGGCCAGCAGACTGAAGGGTCCTAGGTTTGATTACAGCCAAGGGCACGTACCTCAGTTGCGGGCTTGATGACCAGGGCTGGGGAGCTCATGTGGGAGGCAACCGGTTGATGTCTCTCTCTCTCTCTAGCTCTCCCTCCTACTCTCTCTGAAAAGCAATTCTCTCTGAAAAAATATCCTTGGGTGAGAATTTCTTTTAAAAAGCATGCATTAACTGACCTTTTCCTCAAGAGTTTCAAAGGTACTATAGATCCTAATGGTTTCCCAATAATTCTTCTGGGAAGAATGGTGGTAAGATAGCTGGGAAAATATTTGTTAATGTCACTTTGCCGGTAAGAAAACGGGCATAGGAAAGTAGAACAGTTTCTTCATGGTCGTACAGAGGGCTAGAAACATGAGGAGCAAACATTTTAGCCGACCCAGAGCCGATGAATTATTAAGGCTTCATCTTGGACGTTCATGACCAAAACACTTCTGTCTATGGACAGAGCCCCTTCTGATAGCATAACCTTTTGAATCTGCAAAACCATGGTGGAAGTGTTTTTGTTCAACTAACGATGGAGGTCGTCATGGCCAGTGTTTCTAGGTAATGTAGGGAGTGGGGAGGAAAATGAAGCTTGTTTGTTGGACGGTGGAGGGGAAAACAGTATTGGGTGGTGTCAGCCACTGTCTGCGCATTGGAAAGGATTCAGTGGTAGGGCAGCCGCCTTCACACACCTGTTCTTGAGTTGGCAAAAGAGAAATTATCTGACCTGAGTTCATTCAGCTCCCTGAGCTTCAGATTCCTCATTCGTAAAATAGCCCAACCTACTTCCTCACTGTAAACTCCCATCTTCCCCGCACTTTTCACGTTTTCCAAATACTGGGGCATTTCGGAGCTCTGCCCCTCTGCGCACGCTGCTCCCTCTCCCTGGAATGCATTTCTTCCCCTGATAAACTCCTGCCTCCTCCTCTGATGTGACCCCAGGATACACACAGAACTTCATTTATACAGATAAAAAATATCCTGTCTAGTGATGGTTGCATGACTTTGCAAATATGCTGGAAACCACTGATGTGTACATTTTAAATGGGGAGATTTTATGGTATGTGAATTAAATGTCAATTTAAAAAAATTGTATAAGAGAAAAAAGCCTCTTCCCTACTGTATGGTGAATTTCTGGAGAAATGAAATATTGTCTTTTTCTTTTGGTCAGTATCAAACCTGGCATATAATAGGGGCTCAGGTAGTATTTGCTGATTAAACAGTGGCCATCTGAGGTTTGCTCTAAGAATTAAATGAAGATGTATGTGATGGTACCTAGCTTGCACAACGCTTGACATATAGCAGGAGGAAATGTTCGCTTTTCTTGCTTTGTTGAATTCATTCATTTATTCATAGCATTACATAATGTTAGGCACTGAGGTTACAGAAATGGATAAGCAGCGTCCCGCTCTCCGGGAGCTGATCAGTGGAGGAGGCAGATAAATAGATTATCGTTCAGCATTAGACTGAACATAGAAGAGAGGCCGTCTCATTCAGTCTCAGGTCAGGAAGGGGATCATGGAAGAACTGACATTGGAAATGGGTTTTGAAGGATAAGTAGGGGTTTGTTAAGGTAGGAGGAGTAGCAAGGGTTTGTGGATCCCTGGGTGGGTCACAGGCCTCTGCTGTCCAGTGCCTTCTGCACCATTTCCTGCCCTGTACCATACGGCCCATTCCAGACCTCCAGTCGTCTTCCTCCCCCACTCCATTCACAATATGTTTATTTATCTGCCTAGTCCTGGGACACATGTAAAAAAGTAAATACCTCTGAAAAAAGTAAATATACTGGAGAACCAACAACAGACACAAACACACACAAAAAACACAAAGGATTTAAACATGTCTCTATTTGGAGAAGCTACTGAAGGATAAATACCAGCAAAACTATGGAAGAGGAAGACATGGGATTTGAGAAGTATGGAATCCGACCCAGGAGATTATGATTAGAAGATCTAGAATACCAGCAGTGCAGCCGTCCAGAGAGCAGCCAAGCACAGGTTAGAACAAAAGGATAGATGACGGAAAGTCAGAATTTCAAGGAACAAAAGCGGGGAAGAAGGCGGGGAGACTCATATAAATGCATAGTAATTATTTCTGGGAGGATGGCAGGCATCTTGGAAATTTGGGAAAAGTCACAGGTATGGGAAAAACTAGGCACATGGAAAAACAAGGAAATCATTAACTCTAGGAAAAACATGGTCATATGAGAAAGGAGCAATGGTCACAGGCACAACAGTGAAAATATTTGTACAGTCATAATGTAAAGGATGTATTATCCAAACTGCATAAAGAGAACTTACAAATCAATCAGCAAAAGATAACCACTAGAATGGGATAATTCCCAGAAGATGAAACTCACATGGACAATAAGTGTAACTCATGAGTAATTGGGGAAATTAAATAATTATCATTCACAAATTGACCAAAATTTTTAAATTCTGGTTTAAAAGGAATTGGTGAAGGTGTGGAGCATCAGAAACAGCCATCCACTGCTAACAAGAGTGTACATTGGTACGATTACTCTGAGGAGCAATTTGTCAATATCTAGTAAAAATGAAGCTATAGGCCCTTCGCACTCCCTGGCAATCACTCTCCCTTCTCATAGACAGCCTTCTCTTATCATCTCATCTCTCTTCACACCCTCCTACTGCCCTTCATCTACCCTAGGTGTCAGCTGATAACCTTGCTTTGTATTTCATTGAGAAAATAGAAGCAGTCAGAAGAACACTTCAACAAATTCCAACCATATCTGTCCACATACCTGCATCTGTGCCCAGAGACTCTGCCTTCTCTTCTGTTACTGTGGATGACTGTGTGTGATCCCATAGAGGGAAAAAACTGATGAACTCAGAGAAAATAAACACGCACACCCCTTGACCTGGCAGTTTCTCTTCTAAAGAAATTCTACATATGTACAAGGAAACATATAAGGTTCATGGTAGCATCTGGATAGTGAAAAGTGGAACCTAAATGTCCGTCAGCAAGAAAATGGGTAAGAATAAATAAACTGTAGGTCAGTATCCCTGATGAACATAGATGCTAAAGTCCTCAACAAAATATTAGCAAATCGGATCCAGCAATGTAATAAAAAGATCATACACCATGACCACGTGGGGTTTATTCTAGGGATGCAAGGCTGGTACAATATTCACAAATCAATAAATGTGATACATCACATAAACAAACTGAAAGACAAAAGTAAATTATGGAATAGTCACAAATTTAATATACATCAGGCCAGAGTATGCCCTTTTATTCACTTTCTCTAGAATCATTAGTTTTTCCCTTCCTGATAAAATCAATGAAATAGGCTACATGTGTCAACATTAAAAACCAAAACATGTTGAACGAAAAGTTACATTGTAAAAGGATGTGTTACACCATTTAAATAAGGTCTGAAAACATGCAAAACAAGTAGATTGCTGATATGGACATATTTGCATGATATAAATGTATAGAAACATGCATGGGAATCACAAACTTCACATTTGAGATAACATTTGAGATCATCTGTAAGAAAGCTCCAAATTTCAGGTAACGATTAACCTCTGGGAGGGGAGAAAAGGGAACAGGAGTTGGAGGGGCACACATGGAATTTCCATTTTAACTGTTTTTGTTTTCAAAGCTGTGTGGCAGGTGAATAGGTGTTAGCTATCTTTTTTTTTTTTTTTTTTTTACCTCCTCAATAACATTTTTATTACTGTCTGGCAGGGGATGGTTCTCAAACCAGACTGAGCATTATAATCACCAGAAGAAATTTAAAAATACGGATTTCCCAAGGCCTGGGGCTCCTGAACCCAGAATTTCAGAGCTAGGGCCCAGGAATGTAAATTTTTAAAAAACTAAGTGTGTGTTGTTGTTTTTTAGTTTATACATACATGCACATATAAATTTTATATAAACATTACATATGTTATACATAATATATATTTTATATAGAATATATATATATAATGTTAGACTTACAGGAAGGTTGCAAGACTAGTACATAGAAGTCCTTATATGTTTACCCAGATTACCCAAGTGTTAACATTTTACCACATTTGTTTTGTTATTTTCACTGTTTCTTTGAACAGTTTGAAAGTAAACTGAAGACAGGATATCCTGTCCCTTTATGCCTAAGTACTTCAGTTAATATCTACTAAAAAAACAACACAAAACTTTATATAACCCCAGAATAATGATTAACACTAGGAAATAAACGTAAATGCTATTATGTAATCTATAAACCTATTCAGATTTCACCAATTGTGTCAATATTATTGCAAAAGGAAATCCCAAATAAGTTACAGCACTTGGTGGTTTTGTCTCTACTCTCCTTTAATCTGAACAGCTCCTCAGTTGATCTTTGTTTTTTATGACATTGACGTTGCTGATAAAACCAGGCTACTTAGTAGGATGCCCCTCAATTTGGGTTTGATGATTAGATTTAGGTTATAGATTTTCTTGCAGGAATACCACAGAAGTGATATTGTGCATTGCAGTAGGAGGCACATGATGCTGATTTGTCCCATTACTAACTTGAGTGATATTAACGTTGCTCACTTGCTGAAGGTGGCGTGTACCAGGTTTCTCTATTATAAAGTTACTAAGTATCTCTCAGCTACTTTGAAATTATGTAAACACTGTTACTCCTCAAAATTTCAATCATTAATTTTATTATCTATTGTCCATTCTTGCATCGATTAACCATTATTGTTATGGTTGCCAAATGATGGTTCTAATTTCATCATTCTGTTTAAATTAGTTTGCTTTCTACTATAAGGAAGAGCTTTCCCTTCTCCCTCATTTATTGTATCAGTGTGGACTAATGAATTCTGATTTAATTCAAAATGTTATAAACTATTATGATCATTAAGAAATGGGAAATAGAGTATGTATGTAAATATACACACATGAAGATTTGTACCTGTCTATATTTACCTATTGCTACATTAAAAATCACAAGTTCACACTGATACCCCTGATTCCAGTGAAATACTGCAGGGTTCATTCTCTCCTCCCCACTTTTCCTATTTGTAGCTTTCCTCCAACAGTGGGAAGCCTGGCTCCCATTATCCCCGATATATTATTGGCTCAATCCTAGAATACACAAAATTGCTAACCCATGCTTCTGCAAAAACAGAAGGCTATTCACCAGGTTTCTATTATCTAATATTAGTTTAGAGTTCTTCTGTGTTTAGTCTGAGGGCATACGCTCCAAATACAGTGTTTGACATTTGAGTTTTATTTTCCACGTCAGTGTTGCTTATCTCACTCATTTGAAATGTGCTTGGTTCGGATGTTTGTTTTTTACATTTGGGTTTTGCTCCCATCCTTGTTGGTTTTATTTATTTTTCTCTTTTTGTTGTTGTTGAGTCTGTAAAGTTTTAACATGGTTTCAAAACTCAGAAGGCACAGCCAGATGAGTCGCATCCCCTCCCCGTTTCTGCGGCTATCCAGCTCATTCCCGACCGGCCCCAAGGGTAACCAGTCTTACTGACCCTGAGTCTATCTTTCCTGTGTTTCTTTTCATATAAACGAATATATTCATGTATGCTTTTTATTTCCCCTTTTTCTACCAAAAGAAAAAAATTGTATACTGCAGATACTCTTTTGCGCTTTGATTTCTTCACTTAACAGCGTGTCCTGGGAATCGCTCCATATCTTATAAAAATCTTCCCCATTCTTTTTTCTTTAAACAACTACATAGTACTCATGTCATATATTTGTGCATGTCAGGGGCTTCCAGTATATTTTCATTTTAAAAACAAGGATGCTATGAATAACCTTTATGCATATAGTTTGGTACTGTTGGAGTTTAGGTTCAAGGTGAATTCCTAGGAATGGGATTGCTAAACTAAAGACTGTATATGCGTATGTGCGCATTTTAAATATATATTGTGGCTCAGCGGTTGAGCGTCGACCTAGGATCCAGGCGATCGGGGTTCGATTCCCGGTCGGGGCAAATGCCTGGGTTGCGGGCTCGATCAATGACTCTCTCATCATTGATGTTTCTATCTCTCTCTTTCCCTCTCCTTTTCTCTCTCTGAAATCAATAAAGATATATTTAAAATAATAAATAAATATTGTGAAGTTCTCCTTCACAAAGATTATACCAGTTTGCATTCCCACCAGCAATGTACATAAGAGTGCCTGATTCCCAACAGCCTGCCAAACAGATGTGTGATTATATATTTTTTTATTTTTGCTAATCTGGCAGGTGAGAAATGGTATCTCAGTATAATTTCAATTTGTATTTCTCATTATGAGTGAGAAGGAACATCCTTTCATATGTTGGAGGGCCATGCTTATTTCATTTTCTGGTACACTTACTGTTCATATCTTTCGTCCATTCTTCTGTTTTGTTTTGAACTACTTTTCTCCTCAATTTTTATGAGTTACTTAAATATTAGGGATATAAGCCCTTTATCTGTGAATATGTTGCAGATATTTTCTCCTAAGTTTTGTCTTTTGACTTTGTTTTTTGATCCATGCCCAAGGTTTGGTTTTGTTTTTTAATGTAGTCAAGTTTATCGATCTTTTCTTTTATTCCATCTGATTTTGAGGTATAGTTAGAAAGCTTTCCTCTACACTCAGGTTAAAGAGAATTAATTCATTTTTTAAAATAGGACTTGCATGGTTTCATTTTTATATTTAGATCATTTATCCATTTGGAATTTATTTTTGAGTGTGGTTATGAAGTATGGATCTAATTTTACCTTTTTGTCCAAATAGCTAACTAGTTGTTTCAGTACTATTTATTTAAACATTCTTTTAGCCCAGATATTTTGAGATGCCACCTTTATTACATACTAACATGTCATATGCACTTGGTTTTATTTCTGGACTATCTGTTCTCCTGGTCTGTCTGCCCATTCATGTGCCCATACCCCACTGTTCAATTATAAAGGCTTTATAGTGTGTTTTAATGTCTGGCGTGCCTAATCTCGTGTTTTGGTTGTTTTTTTGTTTGTTTGTTTTTGGGTTTTGGTGTTTTTCTGGCTATTCTTGCAAGTTTATTTTTCCACAGGAAGTTTTATACCAGCTTGTCTAGCTCCATAAAAAGTTGTTGGTATCTTATTGAGATCACATTACATTATAAATTAACTTGGGGATAACAGACATCTTTATGATGTTGAATCATCCTATCTAAGAACAAAGGCTGTTATTCCATTCACCAATCTCATTTAACAAAAACCACTGGGCCTGACCAGCGTGGCTCAGCGGTTAAGCATCAACCCATGATCCAGGAGATCGATGTTCAATTCCCGGTTAGGACACATGCCCGGGTTGCAGGCTCGATCCTCAGTAGTGGGCTCGCAGCAGGCAGTTAATCAATGACTCTCTCATCATTGATGTTTCTACCTCTCCCTTCCTCTCTCTGAAATCAATAAAGATATATTTAAAATAAAAAAATAAAATAAAACACTGGGATCTAACTATGTCAGAAAAAGGGCGGTGTGGAAGAGCCAAATGTCATTGACCTCAATGGAAAGCCAATAGATTATGGCTAAAATTGATAAATCAGGGAATGGTGTAAGCAGATTAGTTGGAAATACATAGATAAATACCATGGGAAAGAGCTACAAGAGTGAGAGGACTTTTTTTTTTTTTTTTTAAATGAGGCTTTTAGTACATGTATTAGTCAGGATCCTGGTAGAAACAGATGGCACACACAATCAGGGTGATTGAGAATCTAATAGAAATACTATTTAGAGACCTGAGTGAGGTTAAAGAACATAAACAAGGACTGGTGATGCACTTGCCGCTAGCAGCAACAGGAAGCCATTACCACTGCTTGGCCTACAAAGTGATGGGAGGGTCAATTTAAAAGAACCAAAGAGAGATATAAGGGAGGACTGCCCCATAGAAACCTTGGACTTGGGCGGAACTCAGTCACTGCTCAATGCAGCATGACAGATTGGGAGCTGAGGGAATAAATTTCGTCTCCCTCTCCTCCCATTCCCACCAGTGCCCCCTAACGGCTGAACCAAAGCAGAAGGCAGAGAACGATACGTGCCATTTGTAATGGGCAGCCTCCAGCACACAGTAGGGGGGGGTTGTAGAGTGGATGTGGAGGGGCACATTGAAGCTATCTAAGCATTACTGTAATGCACTAAAGTAAATGTACAGCATAGAATAAAACAATTAACAATAAAAAAACAATGTTAGTCAGTGAACCTATGGTCTAAGGGAACATGGGTCAAATAATTATCATAATAAAGGTTGAAAAGTGGTAAATGCCTGAAGAGAGATGGAGGGTGTTCCCAGCGAGGGAATACTGACAGGCTCTCTGGAGGGGCCACAGATATTCAGTCCCAAACAGTCATGTCAGCAGAAACTCGTTTTTTCAATTAAGTGTCCACTATTGGGACACTGGCATCTCAGTAAGTAAACACCCCCTCCCTGCCCACAGGCCGTGGGGATTTAGTCTTAGCTCATGGTTTCTGATTTATACTGCATTTGGATTCCTTGATGTTCTGCCCCTTCTCTGTGTTCTTTGCCTCCTCCCATTGTACAAAGCTCCTCTAGGACAGGAAAGCATTGTGGAAAGTGCTCTATTTTAGTCAGTAGACCTAGAATTGAATTCCCTAACTTTTAGTTACTAGCTAGAGTTACTTAGCCTCTCTGAGCCTTGATTCCGTTTTGTAGAAGAACAACACCTAACTCAGGGAATTGCTGTGAGAGTTCAAGGTGCTGTGTGTCAAGTACCTGGCACCAGGCCTGTCACTCAGTCAATGGTGAATGAGGCTGTTCCTGCCCTACTGCAGACTGTCAGGCTTTCCCTCCTCCTGCCGAGGTTCTCGACTGGGAGCACACTAGCATCACTATAATGGGAGTTGCTCTCCTGACAACTACCTGAAATGGGAAAAATTTCTAGACACAGTTGAAAAGGACCTCAGCAGTAATCTCATCCATCTTCTGAGTGGATGCAGGAGATTCTGCCACAAGCCTCCTTACAGATGGTACCTCAACTCTGCCCATGCCAATGGAGAGCTCACCACCTCCGGAAGCTGCCTGTTATCGGAAGATTGATTGGAAGAAAGCTTTTCCTTGAATTGAGCTAAAATCTGTTTCCCTGCTAATTATAGACTCAAAACCAGTTAGTGCAAAAAGAAATCTTCAGATCTTCAAGCCCACCAGCTTGTTTTATGAATGAAGTATCTGAGGCTCAGAGAGGGAAGGCAAGGCAATGCTGTATGGAGCTACCCAGAACAGTCTCCTTCCCTGCCATGCTAGCGATCAGCATGGCCTCTACTTCTTTCAGAGCCCCCCCATTCCCTCAACCCCCACCCCCAGGAATGAAGGTCTACTGTTCACCACTCTGATCACTCACCTTTGCGAGTGCAAGTTTTGTGATATCCAGAATTAAACCTGCTTCTTATTGGGACCTGGCCCCAGCAGAATGAAACAAGACCATCTGTGAGTCAGATCCAGAGCAAGGTATGGCCATTAAACCCAGGAAGGCCAAGAATTTGAGCTAGACAAAAAAAAAGCCAGCCAGAAAAAAAAAAACAAAAAACCAGCCAGTCATTTATAGTAATGGAGCTAGTTGTAGTTGTTCACTTCTATCCAGGCCCTCTTCCCTGGACGCTCGGAATTTGTCTTATATACCTTCAAAATATCTGTACATGATCCAGAAAAGGTGCTCAGTAATATTTACTAATATAGACTTCATATTAACTCCGCCCGCCCCCCAAAAAAACACACTAGGGCAAAGTGTCAAAGGAAGAAATAGACCTGTTGTCTCAAAACCAGAGTTGTTAATTAGCAGTTTGCCCACATAAAGTATTGGACTTATCACAGGACTTCAAAATGAACCTAAACAAAAGTTATAGAAGGCCAGCGCAGTCGGCACTTTCTGGTAATGTTACTAGAGAAGGCAAGATAAACAGCTGCCTGGGATAAGATGCAAAAGAACTGGTGAGTCCTTTTGTTCAAAGCCTGAGAAATTATTTCTGGTTCTTGCATCGTTTCTGAGAAGAGGAAGGAAGAGGCATTGCTGAAAATATTACTCTATTATCCAACTGAACAAGCCTCAGAGAAGTTCTATGTCTTTATGAAATTGCTGTAACTACCAACATATTTAACAAGATGCCATTTGCCTCAGTAATTTGTTTTAAGATCAGAACCACATCTGGTCATTGGTTTTTCTTTTCTAAATCTTAAAAACCAGTGAACTTTCATTAATATTAGAATGAGGGGACCAAATTCTAGTTTTAATGGAAGACATCTATTTTTATATCCCAGGTACCTCTATTTTCTTTCATTTATCTATAATTTTTTTTCCATTTTAGACAAATTGGATATATGCCCTCCTAGAAAAAATATATATATTTTAAAACATATCTTTATTGATTTCAGAGAGAGGAAAGGAGGGGAAGAGAGAGACAGAAACATCAATGATGAGAGAGTCATTGATCGGCTGCCTAGCCCATAACCCAGGCATGTGCCCTGACCTGGAATTGAACCCCAATTGCCTGGATCCCAGGTCGATGCTCAGCCGCTGAGCCACACCCGGCCGGGCCTAGATAATATTTTTAAAAAGATCACCCTCCTTTATATGAAAGACATTTTTAGCAATCATACCAGAAGTGGTCTCCAGAAGCAGCTCATCTGATTAGCTAATTACTGTCAAAAAGAACAGCTAAATAAGTACCATGCCCAAAGGAAAAAAAATGTTGTTTTTGTCAGAAGTTTGCCATTATTCAGATGGACAATTTTAAATAGCACACGTGCAGCTGCTTATAGGCAATTTTTTATGGTTGTTACTATTTTAGTTTTTCTTTTTTTCTTTTTTCTGGTTGTTGCTATTTTAAAGAGAATAACTAAACATAGAACTATTAGCAGTCTTCCCCAGGTCAATGAAATAAATAGCTAACTCCTGCTGCATCCTCGAAGGGAATTTATCCTGGGATCGAGCTGGACTGAAAGACTAAATGTAAAGGCAGGCAGGGCACCAGTGAGCACATTTTCACTGTGTTCCAGTCCGAGGAGGGAAGATTTCTTCAGTTTCATAAACTACTGATTTGGTTTTAGTTCAGTAGAGTAAGTGCATTTGTGGCTTTGAATTATTTTTTAAAAGACTAACTTATAGAATCTTATCACTATCTTAAATATTTTTTCTCTTAAAGGCAAAACATTTTTCTGTGATAAGGCATCATCAAATTAATAATGGAAGTTAGTGGGAAATGTGATTCAATTCTAAAACTAATGTTATTACCAACTCTAAGCTTTTCATCTGGCCTGTCATTTCTGAGAGAAGGGAAGGAGGTGAGGTAGAGGTAGGTAGGCACTGTATCTACAAGGTCTATGATATTATTCAGTTTAGAAGTTCTCTGGTTTTTTAAAAATACAGCAGTAAAGAATTTTGAATTGCCCCACTGAGTTACTCCTGAACACTGTTGCCAAAAACAAAAGGCACAGAGAATAGTGACAAAGATGCTGCTTTTGATGAAAGACCAAAGCAGGCTTTCTGAAGTAAGTTATTAACTCATGTCAGAAACAAAAGAATATGACTGCCGTCACGTGGTAAACATCAGTTTGAAAAGGAGAAGGTACAGCTTTAGAAATAGAAAACCTGGAATCTAGTCTTCACCACTTCTTTACACTTAGGAACATGGGGTAATTCATTTAATCTCTGAGTCTCAGTTACCTGCTGGAGGCAGAGTGCTGGATCTAATCATCTTTTGGGGTGTCTTTCAGGGGTAAGATCTAGTAACAGAATTCTTCTTGGGAAAGTAGCCGTCTTCGTTTCAGGAAATACCATGATATGCCCCTAGGGTGTAAGGGCTGACTAGGGCTCAGGCATCCAAAAACGGCCAAAAGGCTATATACTTGCAGAAGCAGGAAATTAATTTTTCTTGGCAGTCAGGATGGGGGAAAAAGGTGCTCTCTATAGGATGGGGGCGTAAAGAGAGGATAGGGGAAGGCTAGGAAATTGTTGGACTGAGGGCCCTGCATGGGGTAAAGCCAGTGAGAAACCTCCTGTAGGAAATGATCAAAGGACATTTATGACGCAGAAAGCCTCAAATGTAATTTTAAGGGCTTTATGGTATAAAGGGCAATGTGACCCTTCCCGAAGACCCCCACATCTTAGTGAACTTGAACATCAACATGCTCTGTATGAGTCAGGGTGTGTTGAAACAGGAGCAAGGAACCACATGGACACTTAGGAGAACAGAGATGTCCTCAGAAAAGCCAGAGCTGGGCGGCAGGGAGAGCTCCGAAATGCATGCCCTCCGCAGTTAGCAGTCGGCTTGGTAGCGCTGTGACCTCAGCTGGGCGCGAGGGGGCTCAGACGTGAAGGGGCAGCGGAGCCCAGCTGCCAGTGGGCTTACCCTGATGATGGGGGTCCGCAGGCTGCCCTCTGAGCACCACTGCCAGGCCATCAGCAGCGTTTCTGCCCTTCTCACATCAGCGTCAATTTAAGGAATGATTTCAGAGTCTCATAGGATCTACCTCTGTGTCTCCCCAATATTATGATTAGAACATAAGGCATTTTCCCTAATATCATTTTTCCTTTCAATATTTTTCTTAAACCCCTTTATATGGTTCTTAAATTATTTTCTAGCCTGAATGCATTTTGTCATTTTGTATCTTTTCCTGTTTTTCTTAGAAGAGAATTGACAGAGATTCTGGTTTATTTCCTACTCCTTTCTTCCGTACGTCATTCAGATTTTTCTTTACCCGGAGATCTCTGAAGATTACATGCAACTTTTCCTTAGCCTTGCAGTTTGTCTTCTAAAAGCACTATTCTACAGCACAATTTTTAATATATGTAATGAAAATTAGATCATCTTTCCTATCCCAAAAAAATGTATTGCTTCTTCCAGCTTACATTTTTAAAAGAAATTTATATTTAAGTGTTCCCACATTCAATTCTATTCTATGACATTTTCACATTTTCACCCTAAGTGAAAATAGTCACGTTGGAGTTGCATCTAAAAGCATTAACAATGCCTATTGAAGATTATGCTAGTGCAAGAGTAAACTGGTATAACCTTTCTGTCAAGCAATTTGGCAACATAGTACTTATCAAGAGCCTTCAAAATGTTTATACCTTTTGGCTCAGTGATCACACTTCTAGGAATCTTTCCACTGGAAATACTTAGAAATGGGGTCAAAGATTTATGTATGTTTATTGCAACATTATTTATTTGAGATAATAACAAATTGGAAACAACCTGAATGCCCAGCAAAAGGAAAATAAATTGAGCCCTGGCTGGGTGGCTCAGTTGATCAGTGTCGTCTCCTATACCAAAAGGTGGTGGGTTCAGATCCCGGTCAGGGCATGTGCAGGAAGCAACTATCAATGTTTCTCTTTCTCACTCTCTTCCTCTTTTTAGAATAATTTTTTTTTTTTTAACCCTCACCCAAGGATACTTTTTCCACTGCTTTTCAGAGAGAGAGACAAAGGAAGAGACAGAGAGGAACATCAATGTGAAAGAGACACATCGATCGATTGCCCTCCACACGTGCCCTGATCAGGGCTGGGGATCGAGCCTGCAACCGAGGTACATGCCCCTGGCCAGAATCGAGCCTGGGACCCTTCAGTCCACAGTCTGACACTCTAACCACTGAACAAAACTGGCTAGGGCTAGAATCAATATTTTTTTTAAAAAGGAAAATAAATTGTTACATCCATTTGATAAAAATTATGCAGCAATTAAAAACTAAGCTTTTCCCTGGAATTTAACCAGCACTGACTATGAAAATGAACCCATACTCAAGGTCAGGCTCTGTGTGTGTGTGTGTGTGTGTGTGTGTGTGTGTGTGTGTGTGTGTGTGTTTCTCATCCCAGAGGCACAGCCCCAGCTGTTTTGTCTTTTCAAGTCTGTGGGCCTTCAGAATCCATATTTTTACCACGGTTTCCCTGTGATTCTGACATGGGCATAACCTGAGACTCTTCTCCACTCCCCCTCCACCAGGGCCCGAACTCTGACAAGAATTGGGGAGGGGGGGCGGAAAAAAATTTGTTCTTTTAAAATTTTTGTACTAGCTGGGGAAATGCTACTTAGAGGTTAGAATTTTTTTAAAATACCATATTGTCTTATTCCAAATTTGTGGGGAAATTAATATATGCTTAGAAAAAATAAACACCAAAATGTTTGCAGAGATTAAATCTGGGTGAGGGAATTGTGGATGATTTATGGGGAACCATTAGCCACCATGATCCAGAGAAGTGAAGTAATTTGCCCAAGTTCTCATAGCCAGCAAAGTGCTGGAATAAAGATTCAAACCCAGGTCTGCTTGGCTATCACATCTGCACTTTAGCAGCTGCTGAATATTACTTACGTTGTAAAAGAAATACAAATACAGTGCCCTAAGTGTGGTACATTGAATTATTGGTGCAATTATTCACTACTCTGTAGGAGTATTTTACATTCATACCCTTGCTGAGTGGCCTCATGGTGGATTGAATATATTCCATGTGCCTTGATTCTGGGCTTGCCATGTGACTCACTTTGGCCAGTGGGTTGACGGTGAAAATAATGAAAGGGAAGGCTTAAAATGGGCTAGCACAATTGGGCCTTTTCTCTTGTACTCCTGCCTTTTGCAGTGAGAATGATATGCTTCAGATAATCTCTGGTCCAAGGGAAATGAAAAAATACATGGAGCAAACATAGACCCAGCCTACTGCTTAAAGCTTAAATCTCAGCCAATCTTAAGATACTTAGTAATTGATTATGGTTTTAGGTCACTGAGTTGTAGATTGTTATATTTTATATAGAATTATTATGGCTGATTGATATGAAACAGAAAGATGTTTATATTAAGCAACAAAACTGAATCTCTTGCCCTGGCCGGTATGGCTCAATTGTTGGGCATCGTCCTGTACACCGAAGGGTAGGCAGATTCTAGAAAGGAGTCAACATTCAGGGGGTGAAAATCACAGTGTAAGTTGTCTATCTCTAGAGCTTCTTGAGTGAAAATAAGCCATAGAGAGCACTTCGTGGAGTGACTAAAATAGAGAACATTTGACATCATTCTAGTCTAAAGCACCACCGAATAAAGTTCAGGGACACTCAGGTAGTAGAAGGAGGAGGGCAGAGTTTCATAAAGGAGAGAATCATGGGGAGGGGGGAACTTAATTCTGTGTGTAAATTCTGTCCAAGTCTCTGGTTGCCCTCCAAGCCACATATGCGTTGGACAGACTTGAGCTAAAAATGAGACAATTAAATTGACATTTGAGCTACCATTCAAAATATACCTTGAAACAAGTGAAAATGAGAATGCAACAACCCAAAATCTATGGGACAAAGCGAAAGCATTCCTAAGAGGGAAATTCATAGCATTACAGGTCTACCTCAAGAAACAAGAAAAATCTCAAATAAGCAATCTAACTTTACACTTAAAGGAACTAGACAAAGAACAACAAACAAAGCCACAGTGAGTAGAAGAAAGGAAATATTAAAGATCAGAGCAGAAATAAACGAATTAGAGTCTAAAAGAACCAATAAAAGATCAATGAAAGCAAGAGCTGGTTCTTTGAAAAGATAAACAAAACTGACAAACTTTTAACCAGACTCATCAAGAAAAAAAGAGGGCCCAAATAAATAAACTCAGAAATTAAATAGGAGAAGTAACAACTGACACCAAAGAAGTACAAAGGATTGTTAAGAAAATATGAACAACTATATGCCAACAAATTGGACAAGCTGGACAAAATGGATAAATTCCTAGAAACATACAATCTTCCAGAACTAAATCAGGGAGAATTAGAAAATCTGAATAGACAGATTACAACTAATGAAACTGAAGTAGTAATAAAAAACTCCCAGCCCTGGCCAGGTAGCTTAGTTGGTTTGAGTGTCATCCCGATAGCGAAGTTTGCACTTTCGATCTCCAGTCAGGGCACATACCAGAAGCAAGCAGTGAATGCATAAACAACAAATTGATGTCTCTCTCTCTCTCCCTCTCTTCCCCCCTCCCCTCTGCCCTTACTCTCTCTCTCTCTAAAATGAGTAAATTTAAAAAGAAAATTTTTTTTAACTCCAAAAAAACAAAAGTCCTGGGTCAGATGACTTCATGGGTGAATTTTACCAAACATTCAAAGAACTAACACATACCCTTCTCAAATTATTCCAGAAAATTCAAGAGGAGGGAAGACTCCCAAGCTCATTTTATGAGGCTGGCATTATCCTAATTCCAAAACCATATATAGACACTACAAAGAGCCCTGGCTGGGTGGTTCAGTTGGTTGGAGCGTTGTCCCAATATTCCAAGGTTGTAATACACTAAGGTTGCAGGTTTGATCTCCAGTTGGGGCACATTCAAGAAGTGGCCAATGAATGCATAAATAAGTGGAGTAAGAAATCAATCTCTCTCTCTCTCTCTAAAAAACAAACAAACAAAAAGAACACTACAAAGAGAGAAAATTATAGGCCAATATCCCTGATGAACATAGATGCTAAAATCCTCAACAAACTATTAGCAAACCAGATCCAGCGATACATTGAAAAGATCATATACCATGATCAAGTGGAATTTATTCCAGGAATGCAAGATTGGTACAATATCTGCAAATCAATAAATGTGATACACCATATAAACAAAATGAAGAATAAAAGTCACATGATCATATCAATAGAATTCCTGAGGCCTCCATGGCCTGGCCCTACCAACTTTGCTGGCCTCATTTCTTCCGCCCACTAAGCTTTCTCCATATTAAGCCTTCTCTTCTTTCCTCCACTCCCTCTCCTGCTGTCTCTCTCTTGTCGTCTGCCAGGGACACCTTTCCCGCAGGCCTTTCACCCGGCTAACTCCTCCTCCTCTTCAGGTCTCAGCAAGGTGACCCTTTCTTCAGAAAGCCTTTCTGGGCTAGGTTCTCCCACCTGTGTGGTGGTCTATTGTACCCCAAACATTCTTCATCATTTCACTTACTTGGCTTTACTGAAATTTTGGGTTCAGTGCTTCTGTTTCCCTAGACTGAGCTCCAGAAGGGCAGAGACATAGAGTGTGTTGCCACCATTCTATGCCATGGCCGGGCACAGAGCTCAGCACATAGCAAATTCTCGGTAAGTATGTGTCAAGTGACTAAGTGAATAAAAAGAGAAGGAATATATTGGTTTGTCTGCAAGGGAGAAAGAATCCTTTTGTTGGGGAGATATTGCCAGAAAATAGCAGCGAGAGGAACTGAGGGAACAAGCCTGTCAGAAGCACTAGGGCAGTGTGCACGCTGCCGTGAAAGGAGACCAACGTCTATGGCTACGTGAAAAAAGCCCAGGACAGTGTGGGAGTCTGCTGCCTTTGGTGTGATGGAGGCATAGTGTATTTTTTAAGGGTGTATAAGAAATTTGTAATAGCAAGTTTCATTGTGGAGGGAGGGAAATCTTTTCAATTTGTACATTGTTTATAGTTCATTTAAAATAAAGAAAATTAAAAACAAAAAGAATTTATTATGAGAATAAAGACTTTATGTGCAGTGCTAGTTATAATTGGAGCAAAAACCCCTACATGTCCGTGTTAGGAATCTCAAGAGAAACTGAACCAATAGTGTGTGTGTGTGTGTGTGTGTGTAAATAGATTTACTTTAAGGAATTAGCTCACATAATTATGGAGGCTAACAAGTCTCAAGATCTCCAGGGTGAGTCAGCAAGCTGGAGACCCAGGAAGAGCCAATGTTTCTGTTTGAATCCAAAGGCAGGAAAAAGACTATGTTTCAGTTAGAAGGTAGTCATGCAGAAAGAATTCTCTCTGCCTCTCTATTTGAAAGAATTCTGTCTCTTAGGGTAGGGGTAGCTTTTTTGTTCTATTCAGGCCTTCACCAAATTGGACGAGGCCCACCCACTTTCCAGAGGGCAATCTGCTTTACTCAGTCTACCCATAGAAATATTAATCTCATGTAAACACAGTAACACTTAGATTAATGTTTGACCAAATATCTGGGTATGCCACCGTCCATAAAACTAACCATCACAACGTCCTACAATGGGGTAATGGAATATTATGCAGCCATTACAGTGTTAATTTTGAAACCTAGGGAAAATGGGCATGGTAGGAAGCTAAGTGGAAAATAAAGCTTGAATTACTAGGTTGTATCTTTAATTGCAGCTGTAAAATATATGTACACATGGATAAAGAATGGAAGGGAATAGCAAGAAATAAGAAAAGTTTTTGTGCTAAACCGGTGAGATTATGGGAAAGACATTTTCTTACATGTTTTCTTTAATTTTTAAAAGTTGTTAAAAATTCAAGAAACCTGAAATCCTAGGTATAGGGGCTTACAAGAAGATGGAGCAGATAAGAATGGTGCTGACATATTGTCTGCAGTCAATAAATGAATGAAAAATAGCTACTGTCTTCAGTTGCATTCCCCAGAAGGAGACCTTGAGACAGGTATTTGAGTGCAAGTAGTTTATTTGGGAGGTGATCACTGGTAGGGGTGTGGGGAAAGTGAGGTTGAGAAGGGAAAGAAGCCAATACAAGGTGCTTTAATGGGAAGGTACCACTTAGAGAGGACCGAGTCACAATCCTTTGGAGAGCTCTGAAAGAATATGTAGACTAGGCTTCAGTTTATCTCACTCAGAGGACAAGAAAGAAGGAATTTTAATCTACCACCTTCAATTCATCATTGGTTAAAAGGGCTGCTCCTGGGGCATTAACTTCTTGGCATTTCCAGCCTGCCTCAAGCAAGGGTTGATCACACTTCTGTGGCTAGAGAAGGCCCTCAGGCAGAGAGGCGCAGGTGCTCGCAGTGAGAAGCTCTTGTTCATATGGGAACAATGAGTCCTGAAGGTAGGACCTGACAACGTCTTTAATGTTTAATATTATTGAACACCGACTGCGATTCAGGCACTTAGAGAACATTTTCTCTAAACCCCACAACAGTTGTACACAGTGAGTATTACTAACTCCATGTTTCAGGTGAAACTGAAGCTCAGGACTTCCAGTCAAGATGACGATGTAGGTAAACGTGGTACTCTCAGCCTCCCACAACCACATCAAAAGTACAACTACACTACAGAACAACCATCATTCAAAACTGCTTGAAATCAAGCTGAATGGAAGTCCTACAACTAGGGATTTAAAGAGGCCACATGAAGACTGGTAGAAGGGGCAGAAACTGGTAGGATTAACTGTATATCCATACAGTGGAATACCACGAGATGTAAAAAGGAGTGAGTACTACATTTATATATTGCTATAGAGTGATACCCCAGACATATTAGTAAATGAGAAAGGCAACCAAAAAAGTGAATTGTACTAGAGGGAAGGAAAAAGTAGAAACATGGACAGAAGCTAAAACTTTCTGAATATATCCTGTTTGATCCATTTGGCTGTTAGGGTCACGTAAACATTTTATATAATCATAAAATATGTAATTTTCAAAAAGCAATTCTTAAAATCAAAATGAAATAAATAGACCTAACTGTATGCTGAGCTGGTGGCATAACTTCCATACAAATATGAATTGTTTCAAATGAGTTTTAAATGCTGTAACTTGACTGTATATTCTTAGTGGGATATACCCTAAGGACAAAATAAAAGAAAAAAAATTAAACTGTTTCCAGTGATTATAATTGTTGGTGTTAGTGTCAGTACTGTTATTCTAAGATTGTGGTGTGTGTCTTGTGGGATAAAGCAAAAAAGTGATCATGTTGGTTTTTCAGTGTTGGGGGAAAAAAGTAGAAATAGACTAAGTAAAAATCCTGTAATCCTGAACTTGAATTGGAAATATCACTATAAACTCATGATGTATTTTATCATTTAATAAAAGAGTATTTCCTAGGTATATTTATTGAAAAGGCCTAGAAATAAGACCCAATCAAGCACCAGTGAGCACACTACCCAGACTGTGGTATCCAAAATTCCTTTTATACTTGGAGAAACCAGAGTTCTTCAGAGAAATGATTGATTCCATATCTGGGGCAGGACATATGTAAATTGAGCCTGAAACACTTCAGAAAATAAGAAAGGCTACTGAGGGTGTTAAAATGGCCTGAGAACCAATTTAAAGAGGCATCCACTGCCCCAAAATGGGACAATTGACCAAAAATGTCCATAAGAATAATGCTATGGAACGAAATCATTATTTGAAACTCTGGTAGTTAAAGGGGGGGAAAGCAAGCACATATCCTGCTTTTCTGATATGAATTATACCTTGGAGTAAACAAACAGTTGATAAGAAGTTTCTTTTTAAAGAAGTATTTCAGCTGGTTTGGGGGAGAAGCTGGCAATTCAGTTTGAGCAAGTTGAGTTCTAAATGCCAGGGAGATACCCAAAGATAAACATCCTGTGGCCACCTGGACACATGAACCTGGAGTTGGGAATTCCGAGAAGGAAGTTATCTGCTTATTATGACAATGGGAGCCATAGTCACAAACGAGGTTGTGTCAGGAGACAGTGTACAGTGAGAATAGAAAATGGGCCAGGATCAAAGCAGGATGATGGGCCTTGCATGGACATGTGCACAGAAGAAGCTACTGCTAGAATAACCGTCACTGCTTTCTTGTCACCATCTGCTATTCTCCATCCCAACCAGCTGATTTGGGCTGCTTATAATGGGCTAGAATGCACTGTGCTAAGTGCTGAAGATATTAAGACAAATTAATTATATTTAAAAATTTTTTCCTGTAGACCAGCAGAGGAAAATATTATGTCAATAGGTAAGTGTATGCTTAAGTAGAGTTCTGAACCCTGGCCCATGGGATGCATTAATCAAACCTTTTTATTTTTTGTATTTCTGAGCTTTGACATTTAGGGCCTTGTTGACTCTGGACAGACTGCTCCTTCAAGGACTATCCCAATTCCTAGAGACAGTAAAGAGTTGGCGCAGTAGTCCAGTTCCCATGGCTGTCCTCCAGCCTGTGCTCCTCACAAGTGACTGAGTGTTGGAGTTGGTACCAGAAGGAATCTAGTATCTTACTCATATAATACTTAGATTCACTGTTTGGGTCGGTGGATTTGGTTTCTGAGTAGAGAGAGGAGGGGGTGTCTTCAAGATAGGAATATACATATCCAGAGGGGCCAGTAGGAATCCTGAGGTTGATGGGATTATGTATCATGGAGTTAAAAGCTCCAGGGTCATAATCTTTCAGGTAATATAGAGTATCTGGGCCATTTATAGTATAGTCCTTGAGGTCCTCCAAGAACTGAGACCCCACAGGTTTCTCTCCAATCTAGCTGCTAGCAGGAAACAAAAATTCAGTGTTAGAGTAGGCCATGGCCCACCCACCCTCACATGGAGTCTTCGCAGGTGGAACCACTGAGCAGGTAGGGGCCAAAGTAATTCCTGGGCAATAGTGGGTCAGGGTGAGGAGAACAACCCATGTCCCTCATCCGCTACCAGCTAGAAACACAAAAATGTGATTTCTCAGATTTCTCCACAAAGCTGATCTTATGTTTCTACAAGTAGCCAAATGTTCTGAGCAAAACAAGACAAAACACAAACCAGGCCATCTAGAGGAACGTCCAGTTAATTATCTGGAAGAAGATGCGGTATTTGTGAGAAGTGTCTCTAGCTACCCTTCTACCTCCATCATCCACATACAAGGTGCTAAGAGCTGAGGGGGAACACATTCTCCCCTGGCCCCCAAACCATCCTTCTGGACAAGAAGTCCTGATTGACCTCCAAAAATGTACCTGATTCTTCCTCTCAGGTTCTCTTGTTGTGTAAGGGGAAATCCACGATGGGTTGTGGGGATGGTGTTCCTAAACACCAAAAAATATACCGAGAGAGAAGTAAAGGTGAGTGCAAATAAAATGGGTCTCATAGTGAAAACTATTAATTTAAAACTGCTTATATTTTAAATATATCTTTATTGATTTAAGAGAGGAAGGGAGAGGGATAGAGAGATAGAAACATCAATGATGAGAGAGTCATTGATCAGCTTCCTCTTGCACGCCCCCGACTAGGGATCAAGCCCGCAACCCGGGCATGTGCCCTGACCAGGAATCGAACCCCGATCACCTGGATCCTAGGTCAATGCTCAACCGCTGAGCCACGCCTGGCTGGGCCTGCTTATATTTTTAAAAATTTGGAAGGGTAAGCCATAACATGTTTTGAAAGGTTATGTGTAGGAGGAGAGGGGAATAGAGTGGAGGAGAGGAATAGAAGCTAGACTTGTTTGCAGATTTGACTTAGTAACTATGTAAATATTTTATATAATTATAAAACAAAATTAAGATTTAAAAACAATCTCTTAAAAATTGAAAGCAAAACAAAACAAATGAACCTAACTGTGAATCAAGTTAGTGGCAAAGACACACAGAGGGGACCTATTTCAAGTGAATTTAAAACAGTAATTTGATTGCTTACCCTGGTGGGATATATCCTAAAGGCAAAAAGAATTGCTTAAAAAACTTTAAACTGTTTATGGGAATCATATTTTTGGTAGTAGTGTTGGTATTGTTTTTGAGACTGTCGAATGTGTACTGTGGGGTGAAGAAGATGAACTGATGATATGATATTCTAGTAGCATTCCTAGTGTCACTGAGAACCAGGATTCTTAGCATGGGAAAAAGAAAATACAGATGTAACATAGAAGTTAAGTATAAGCCCTTAATTTGAATTGGAAGTATCGGTATAAACTCATGATGAATTTAGCTTAGGAAAAAAGTACTTTCTAGTTCTGTCGATTTCAAAGATCTAAACACAATGACGAACAAGTAAAAGTGAACATGCTGGTACCCAGATTATGATCTTAAAAGTGCTGTTTCCCACTAAAAGGAACTAGGATTTTCTTTTTATTATTTTTGGTTAATCCTCACCTGAGGATATGTTTTTGAGTTTGGAAGGGAGAGGAAGGGAGGGAGAGAGAAATATAGATTTGTTGTCTCCTGAACATGCCCTCACTGGGGATCGAACCCGTAACCTAGGTATGTGCCCTAACCAGGATGCCGCTCCAACCAGCAGAGCCACCCGTCAGAGCAGAACTAGGATTCTTTGGAGAAGTGGCTGATTCCATGTCTGGGCAGCCGCAACACCAAATAGAAAGAGAGCTTTCAAAGCCCAATGAGGTCCTGCCAACGGGCTTAGAAGCCAACTTTCATTTCCCACTGGCCAAAGATGGGTATTCTGTGTATATAAACATATTTAAGTCAATACCAGTTCACAATAATATATTAAAAATTAACTGGTCACTGTTGGAAGATGCAAGTGAACAATTCATTATTTTGAGAAATATTCTGTTTTTCCTTTATAAACTGTATAATTGGGTAACTAAATAATAGATAAGAGGGTAGATAAGAGGGTTTCTTTATAAAAAGTATGACAGCTAATAAGTGAAAAAGGCATGAAAAAAATATCTGATGAACATATACAGACTTTGAATATCACCATTTGGAAGTTCTAATGAATTAAAGGATCTAGTTATTGATGTTCAATAGCTCCTAACATCACCAAAGAGACAACTAGACATAGTGTGCCTCCTAATAGAAGATCACAATACCACCCATGAAGTTGATGTGCCAAAAAAAATTTAAGCCTGAACATGATCAGGCCTCTACATCTGATTACCAATTTACAAGGGGGAAAAAAATCAGAAGATAGAAAAACGTGTTAAATGGCACCATGGGAATGCAGTCAGCACATACAGATTGTGAGTGGTAAACTCTTCAGGACAAATGAGCCATTTTCTTAAATTTCAAGGGAAAATGAAAGGTGGGGGACGAAGCTAGAGTGAAAGCGAATTAGGAGACATGCCAACAAATCACAATGCAGAGATCGTTCTTTGACCACGAGTCAAGCAAATTGTAAAGCATACTCTTACACTCACAAACATAACATCTGAGACAACTGCAAACTGAACATCAATTGAATATTTGATGGTATTAAGAAATTAATCGTTTTCTAGATATTGTGCTTTTTACTTTAAAAAATAGCATTTTTTTTTTCATTAGAAAACAAGTTCTGAAAATTTAGGAATGCATTAACTAAATAGCTATAAATAAATATTTGGGATTTTCTTTAAAATAACATAGGAAGGGAGAAAGTAGCTGGAAAAACTAGATGATATAAGCATGGCTGTGCGTTGATTATTGTTAAAGATGGTGATGAGCACTTGGGAGTTCATGATATATTGTGTCTTCATTTAATATAGGCTTAAAATTTCCCAAAATAAAAAGTTAAAATTTAAAAAGGAATTACCAACATTGTAAGATTCCAGAGCAGTCAAATAAGATACAAGCTGAGAAGGCTCCATTTATTTTGGCAATTAAGGTGTCATTGGTGGCTTTTTCAGAGAAGGTTCAATGGAAGAGTGAGGACAGAAGACAATTTGCCGTAGGTTGAAAAGTAAGTAATTTAGAAAACCTCCATGCCTTCAAGTTAGGAGAGAATTTTCCACTCCCTCTCCCTTTCTACATTTACAATAATGGAAAATTCCAGACCCAGAATAAAATTAAGTGAGGCCCGGCCGGGCGTGGCTCAGTGGTTGAGCGTCGACCTGGGATCCAGGCGATCCGGGTTCGATTCCCGGTCAGGGCACATGCCCGGGTTGCAGGCTCATCATTGATGTTTCTATCTCTCTCTCCCTCTCCTTTCCTCTCTCTGAAATCAATAAAGATATATTTTTAAAAAATAATAAAGTGAGGATAGAATAATGAACTTCCATGTACCTATTACCCAGCTACAATAATTGTCAACATTTTGCAATGTTTTTCCATCTGCACTCCACCATTTTTTGATGAACCAATTTGAAGAAAATGCCAGATATCATTTAATTTCACTTGTAAATAATCCAGTATTCATTTCTAATTGATAAGGAGCTTTTTCTAATTAATGTAAAACCATTGGCACACTTAAGAAAATTAAAGATAATTTTCAAAAGTATGTCTTAAGTTATAAAACAGCACAAATCGCAAAGAAAAAGTTTATATATTTATTAACATTTAAGATTTGAAAATTCTGTTTGACAAAGATTATCACAAAAAGAGAAACGATAGACTTAAATAAATGCATATGACAGGCAAAGATTAAGAAGTCACAACGAATCAATAAGAAAAAGACAAACAATCCAATAGAAAATTAGTCAAAGAATAAGAGGTAACTTGCAGAGGAGAAAACTTAAGCCTTCAAACATGTGAAAAAAGGCTCACTTCCCCAGTAATCAGGAGGAGGCAAATTAAGGCTACAGTGAAATACCATATTATATTTTTATATAGACAAAATTTAATCTGAAAGGACCATATGTTGGCAAAAATGTAGACAAATGGGAATTATCAGGTACTGCTAGAGGGAGTGTAAACCGAACAGTTGTTGAAGAGAAATTTGAAAATTATCTGTGACAGCTGAAAAGCAGTGTACACCCCATGGCCCAGCAATAGATGTAGAGCCCATAAAAACCTTGCATATTTGCATAAGAAACATGTACAAGACTGTTTATTGCAGCATTGTTTGCAATAGAAAAACATGGGAACCACCTAAGTGTCCAACAGTAGGAGGAGAATTTTTACTTTATTCCTATGATGAAATACTAACTAGAAGTTAAAATATGCGTCAACCTCAAAAAACATGTTGAATGAAGAACACAAAATATAAGGAAAATATAAAGTATGACATCATTTATGTACAGTTTGTAAATTGTAAAATATTTGTCTACATTGTTTATGAAAATATATACACAAAAAATAATAGTATGTAAATATGTGTGGGAATGATGGATGCCAGTTTCAGGGAACCAGTTACCTCCATGAAAAAAGAAGTTAACATAAGTGGCTTCAACTGTATCTGTAATATTTTTTTAAGATCTATGATTAAAACCTAAAATCTGAAAGATTAACAGCAAACTGGGCACATGGATGTTTATTATACTTTTACTCTATACTTTCCTATATGCTTGAAATATTGCTAAAAGGAAAAAAAGGTGAGTAGGGAAATGACGAAGCGGAAGCAGTGATGATTTTGGCTCTGAAGCCAAAGAGAGAGGACAGTAGCTAGGAAAGGAAGGGCCAGACTCCTAATGGAGCCACAGGTTTTGAAATGCTGGCAGGTTAAAAGGCCAAGCCATACCTCTCATTTTTCATGATCTCCTCCAGTTTGACAAATACTACTTGGCAAATAAGAAAGCACTCTATGACTTTTGCTGAATGGATGAATGGAGTTAAAAGCCAGAATTGCTTCCAAGGAAACAGTTGGCATCAGTAAGATATATAGTTGAACATTCCTTTTTAACAAGGTGGCTCAGAATTTCCTGAATAGATTCCTGTGGGAACAGTTGTTTCCCTCCCTAAAAAAGCCATATCCTCTGACTAAATGGGGATTTTTGCCACCCTTGCTAGCACTGATTATAATTCGGCATTGTTTCTTGATCAAAACTAACATATCTTTTTTAAAACAGTTTTATTGAAATATAATTTATAATCATAAAATGTTGCCATTGTAAGGGTATAATTCAATGACTTTTAATAAATTTATAGAGTTGTACAACTATCACCATACTCCAGTCTTAAAATATTTCTTTTACATCAAAAAATAATCTCATGCCCATTTGCAGTTAATCTCATGCCCAGGCTACCACTGGTTTTTCATGTTTCTATAAATTTGCCTCTTCTGGGCATTCCATAAAGATGGAATCATGTAATACATAGCATTTGTGTCTGGCTTCCTTCCCTTAGCGTTTTTTGAAAAAAAAAAAAAAAAAATCTTTATTGATTTCAGAGACAGGGAGAGAGAGAGACAGAAACATCCATGATGAGAGAGCCATTGACCGGCTGCACCCCGCACACCCCCAACTGGGGATCGAGCCCGCAACCCGGGCATGAGCCCTGACCGGGAATCGAACTCCGACTCCCTGGATCCTAGGTCGATGCTGGGCCACTTAGCGTTTCTGAGGTTTATCCATGTTTAAGCATGTATTCTAATGAGAATTACATTCCTTTTTATTGCCGAATAGTATTCGATCATATCATGAACAGAGTTTCTCTATTTAGTAGGTTTTCTTTGATTTCTTTCATTAGCATTTTGTAATAATTCCGTTAATTTTTATTTTAATTCCATTATTGTCAGAAAACATCTTTTGTATGATATCAGTTCTTTTGTGGTAGTTGATGGTGTTTGTAAGTTATGTGTTCTTGCTGATTTCCTGTCTACTTGTTCTGTTGGTTACTGAGAGGAGTGTTTTGGGTTTGTCCCCATCTCCTTTCTATTCTGGCAGGGTTTGCTTCTATTATTTTGAAGCTTTGTCGTTAAATAACAAACCTTTAGGATTATGTCTTCCTGGTGAATGGCCTGTTGTCATTATGTAACATCCCCTTTAGTCCTGGTAAGCTTCCTTGCCTTGAAGTCTGTTTTGTCTGATATTAATACAGCAACTTCCCCTTTCTTTTGATTGTGCTCGCATGGTACACCTTCCCCTATCCTTTTACTTTTAACCTACCCATGTCATTTTATGCAAAGTAAGTTTCTTGTAGACAGAATATAGTTGGGTCTTGTTATTTTATTTAACCTGGCAATCTATCTTTTTAATGAGTGTGCTCAGACCATTTATATATAATTATTGATATATTTGGATTTTACTACTTATTTTCTGTTTGTGCCTTCTTTTGTTCTGTTTTCCCTGTCACGACTTTTCAGTATATTTGATTTTTTTCTAGGATTCCTTTATAATTAAATCCATTGGGTTTTTGGCCACATCTCTATATGGTCTTTTTTTACTACTTGCTCTAGTGATTACAATATATGTACTGCCTGTTATGCAACATCTGAAAGCAGTTATTTCATGTATTTTGTCCAGTTTTATAGTTGTTTACAGTGGAAGGGCTGGTTGAATGTTTCTGTAATGGCTAGAAACATAAATCCTTACCTCTTAGTCGATTTAATCTTTTTAATTTGGGGAGATGATGGAAATGATCTACATTATGATTTTTGTGGTGGTTACATGACTATATACTTGTTGTAACTCACTGACACTTTAGTACACAACTGTGTACTAAAAATTGGTAAATTTTAGTGTATATAAATTATACCTCAATAAAGCTTATAAAAAGGCAAAATAGAGAATTTTGAGACAAAGTGATAATATTATTAGGTATTTCACGCACACAAGTAAGTATAGAGAATAATAGAGGAAATGCCCTTATCATTCAGATTATAAAATAGGACAATATAAATACAACCAGAAGTTCCCTGGCATCCCTCCCTCCCCTGCAGAGTTAACCACTGTCTTGGACTTTGTGTTTATTATCTTCATGCTTGTTTTTATCATCTTACTTCATGTGTATGTATCATCTTACTTTATATTTATGTCTCAATAAATGTTATTGTTTTCCCTGCTTTTAAACTTGACGTGTTTTATCTATCTAGCTGTTTTTAAATGATGTGATAATAAATAGGCAAACCCACAAACATAATTATATTTATATAACTTCTAGCCTTGGGCCTGTACAGAAATGTACAAAGTTTACCAGACTCTCCACATTTTGAACCAACTGCCTCAGGAGAGAAAGCCAAGGAAATCATTGTCATTTATTTCACTGGCCAGAGGGAAAAATATTAGTGAACACTCACTCTTGGCAAATGGCAAGAAAGGCAATTTGCAAAGCTGGCCCTGTTCCATCAGCTGTAGTAAAGCCTCATGCACTGAGGGGTGATGAAGGTTTAGCCGATCCCATTGCCCTGAGTCAGCGGGCCTACTGGTGCCTGGTGTCAGCATTTTCCGGTCAGAGTGACTTGCTGGACATACTCCTGCTTTCTGCTGGATGGAAGTGACTGTATCAGGAAAACTGAGTCCAGCTCTCAGATACAGGCTAGACCATTAACTGTAAATATTATTAATCCCTTAATAACAGTCAGAAATATCTGTAATCCCTTCCCTATGTGACTTCTTTTTATGAGATCCAGCTTGCATGCCCTACCCATCCGCCAAGACACAGGCTCACATGGCATCTCCTTCCTCACACAAGCTCTGATTCCCCCAATTCAAAAGGATGGCTGCTTCTTTTGGCTGAAAGCCAACAGCATCCTTGCCTCTTTTATCATTTTCTACATGTGCTATATTTATTTCAGTACCTGTTTTGTTTCCTCTAAAGTCAGGGACCTGCATATGCCAGTTTCTCTTTGTCTCCATCTACTTGCCCCTGCCTCTTACCTTCACTCTTAACTGCCTAGTAAAATATCTAACAGTAACTATTTATAGAATAAATAAATGAGTGGCTTTAACACATTTCATTTTATCACATCAAATTTAAAACAACAGAAGCACTTTGCTCATGAAATGACTCTGTATAAACATTTGTATTCTCTAGTTTAATCTACAATTCCACATTTTCAGTTCATGTAACTCCTTGAGAAAAAGCCAATCACTGCCATCACTAGCAAGACCACAGCTCATAAACACAGCCAGATCCTCCAGAATGAGTTTTATTTTCCCATAACCTTAGCTTATTCTAAGTAGAGTTTCATTTTCTTTTCCATTGTTCTCTTCAGCTATAACAAGCCCCTCATCTGTCCATTTCTTGATTTCCCAACAGGTCAGTTTTGATCACCAGAAGGGTGATTAAATTTCCTGAAATGCCACACAGCTGAACCAAAAGTTGTAAACAGAAACAGGATCATCGAACAGAAGAACCTGTTTGCAAAGTTCCCAGACCACATGAAATTCAGAAGCAGTAATGGACCTCTTTGAAGGTTAAGGAAAAATTTAATCAGAAAAAGTGATGAAAAGCATGTCTACATCAGCACACATGCATACACAACCCCCTCCCACACACACTTTTCTGCACATTTTCTTTTTACTTCAGGCCAAGCATAATACATTTCTATATTGTTCAGTGAAATCAGTTCCTTCAGTTGGAATGTGTGGAATTCTCCTTAACAGTAAATAAGGGAGGAACAGAATTTGTTCACAATTTATTTTATAAAAGGTGTTTTTGTCAAAATACTTTTAAGATCATATGAAACTTTAAAAATATATAAATAGAAACACAGGAGACTCTTCTTCTCTGTTTTTTCCTCAGCAGCAACCACCAATACCCATTCTATCTTTTCTTCTAGTATTTCTTCCAGTATCTACCTCTATTATGCACATATTCTTTCTTTCTCAGTTTTAGACATTGTTCATTTCTTCTTGTGGAAGTTGAGATCTTAGCATCCTTTACTTACACATCCACTCTTTTCTTGCTCTCAGTATAGGTATATCACAATTTTCATTGTATTAATATGCAGTGTACACCCTCTTATGACTATGTTGGTATTGTTCACAACTGACTCAAAGTACTGTAATATGTTATAAATAGCTTTTTTATTGTCCTGTTTCCCCTCTCCCCAGCTTTATTGAGGTATGACTGACAAATAGAAGTTGTACAGATTTGAGGTAAACAATGTGATGGGGTTGTTATTCAAATCCTCTCTATACATCTTTACTTTGTTTTAAACCACTGCGAAGTGCTTAAAACACATGTGCAGTCTAGCATAGTAATAACATGAACATTAGTATAGTCATCATGTAGATCAAAAAATAACCTCAGGTGTGCTTCCCACTAGGAGAGCATGCCAGTGCCATTGCCTTCCCCTCTTCCCTCTGAGGGGACACCACAAGTCTTGCAAACAGGGGAGCAATGGGCAGAGGCAGCTCATCCCAGGCTAACCCCCTGAACCTGTCTCCAAGGCCCCTTCTCTCTGACTTCTCAGTGAGCCAAAAGCCAGCCTGGGCTCTCCTGTTAGTTTTCTTTTCTTTTTTAAATATGTTTTTATTGATTTCAGAGAGAGGGAGGGAGAGAGAGAGAGAAACATCAATGTGAGAGTGTCCTCATCACCTGTCTCCTGTATGCTCCCTACTGGGGATCCAGCTGTAACCCAGGCATGTGCCCTGACCGAGAATCAAACCATGATCACCTGGTTCATGGGTCAACATTCAACCACTGAGCCATGCCAGCCAAGCTCCTGTTACTTTTTCTATGTACCTTCCTTGTTTCACCATTGTAAGTATGTATTTTTGCTGCCATCATGGACCCAGTATCTTTTGGCTCAGTGCTGTATGTAGCGCTTTCCTTTGGATATCTCCATAACCTTTTCCTTAAATAAATTCAAATTTTCTTTTTAAAAAAGAGCCCTAGCCCAGCCAGGCATGGCTCAGCGGTTGAGGGTCGACCTAGGATCCAGGAGATTGCGGTTTGATTCCCGGTTGGGAGACATGCCTGGGTTGCGAGCTCGATCCCCAGTTGGGGGTGTGCAGGTGGAAGCTGATCAATGACTCTCTCATCATTGATGTTTCTGTCTCTTTCTCCCTTCCTCTCTCTGAAATCAATAGAGATATATTTGAAAAGAAAGAAAGAAAGAAAAAAGAGCCCTAGCCAGTTGGTGCAGTGGTTAGAGCATCAGCCCATGGACTGAAGGGTCCGGAGTTCAATTCTGGCCAAGGGCACATACCTTGGTTGCAGGCTTGATCCCCAGCCCTGGTAGGGGCAAATGAGGGAGGCAACCCATCAATGTGTCTCTCTCACATCAATGTTCCTCTCGCTCTCTCTGTCTCCCTTCCACTCTCTCTGAAAAGCAATGGAAAAAATATCAAGTGAGGATTAAAAAAAAAGAAGAAATGAAATAGCATCACCTGGCTGGTGTGGCTCAGTTGATTGAGCATCGGCCCATGCACCAGGAGGTTGCCAGTTTGATTGCCTATCAGGGCACATGCCTGGGCTGCGGGTTCGATCCCGTCGGGGTGTGTAGGAGGCAGCTGATCAATGACTCGTTCATCATTGATGTTTCTCTCTCTCCCTCCCTTTCTCTGAAACCAATAAAAACATTTTTAAAAAATGACGTCACCAGCATGCCCAAAGTCTCCCCCGCCATTACTTCATCACAACCCTATTACTGCCTAAGGTCACTACTCTCTTCACTTAATGAGATTCACTTCCCTTTTTCCTATGTAGTTTTACCTAAGCACGCATTCCTACTATACATACTTCCAAGCTGTCTGGGTTTATTTTGGGGCTATTCTGTTCCACTGGTATGTACTTGTTTTATGCCAGTACCATACTGCTTTGATTACTGTAGCTTTATAATATAATTTGAAATCATGAAATGTGATGCCTCCAGCTTTGTTCTTGTTCAAGATTGCTTTAGCTATTCAGGGTCTGTGTTTCTACATAAGTATTAGGATTTTTAAAATTTCTGTGGAAAACACCATTGGAATTTTGATAGGGATTGTTTTAAATCTGTAGATCACGTGATAGTAGTTTGCATAGTATGGACATTTTAACAGTATTAATTCTTTTGACTCATGAAGAACTCGTGTCTTCAATTTCTTTCATCAATGTCTTACAGTTTTCAGGGTACAGATTGTTCACCTCCTTGGATAAATTTACTCCTAAGCACTTTATTGGTTTTGATGCTATTGTAAATGGGATTTTTTCTTTCTTTTTCTGATAGTTTTTTGTTAATGTATAGAATTGCAACTAATTTTTATATGATTTTATATCCTGCAACTGTACTGAATTCATTTATTATTCCACCATTTTTGGGGGGAGTATTTAGATTTACTATATTTAATATCATATCATCTGCAAACACAGTTTTACCTCTCTCTCCAATTTCCATGCATTTAAAAAAATATATATTTTTACTGATCTCAGAGAGAGGAAGGGAGAGGGAGAGAGATAGGAACATCAATGACGAGACAGTCGTTAATCCGCTGCCTCCTGCAGGCCCCCTGCTGGGGATCGAGCCTGCAACTCGGGTACGTGCCCTGACCGGGAATTGAACCTCAATCTCTTGGATCCTAGATTGATGCTTAACCCCCCGAGTCACGCTGCCCAGGCCCATGCATTTATTTCTGTAATTGCTCTGGCTAGGATATCCAGTATGATGCTAAATAATAGTGGAAGTGAGCACCGTCTTGTTCCTGGTCTGAGAGATTTAACTTTTCACTGCTGAGCATGTTAACTGGGGCTTGCCACATACTGCCTTTGCCCTCTTTTTAAGTGTTTTTAGTGACCTCAGAGAGAGGGAGAGGGACGGACAGAAACATTAATGAGAAACATTGATCGGCTGCCTCCTGCATGCCCCCTATTGGGGATTGAGCCCGAAACCCGAGCATGTGCCCTACTGGGAATCAAAACCAGTGACCTCCAGGTACGTGGGATGATAATCAACTGAGCCACACCGACCTGGCACATATTGCCTTTCTTCTGTTGAGAGGCAACCAATCCATGTGTTGGTTTCTGCTATACTCAGTTTGTTTTTATCATGAAAGGATGGTGAATTTTGTCAAGTGCATTTGCTGCATCTGTTGAGGTGAGGTGATCATATATTTTTTAAGAATTGAGATATAATTGACATGTAATATTGTATAAGTTTATGGTATACAGTGTGTTGATTTGATATTTAATTTTACAGTATGACTTCACCTATAGCATTAGCTAACACCTCTGTAATGTCACATAATTATCATTTCTTTTTTGTGGTGGGAAAAATTAAGATCCAATCTTAGCAACTTTGAAGTTTATAATACATTACTGTTGTCTATAATCACTATGCTGTGCATTAGACCACCAGGACTTTTTTAATCTACTAGTTGGAAGTTTGTGCCCTTAAACATGGCCCCTAAATCCCCCACCTCCCATCTTCTGGTAACGACCATTCTACTGTTTTCATGAGTTTGGTTCTTTTAGATTCCATATATAAGTGATATCATACAGTATTTGTGTTTCTCAGTCTGATTCATTTAATGTAATGTCTTCAAAGTCCATTTATGTTGTCGCAAGTGGAGGATTCCCTTATTTCTCATGACTAATATTCATATATATGTGTGTATATATATCACATTTTCTTTATCCTTTTATCTTTTGAGACACTGGGTTGTTTTTGTATCTTAGCTGTTGTGAATAGTGCTGCAATCATGGGAGTGCCAATACCTTAATATTCTCTTTTCATTTCCTTTGGATATACATACTCAAAGTGAAATTGCTGAATCACACGGGTAGATCTAGTGTACAAGGGTTTTTTTTCTCCACATCCTCACCAACACTTTGTCTTCTTGATGCTGTAGAGGTTCTGCTGAGAAATATTACAATCTGATGCAGTTTCCTTTATGGGTTGTCTTTTTCCCTACACACCTTGAGAATTCTTTTTGCCATTAACTTTTTTGAGTTTTAATGTCTTGGTTTTCTTCTTTTCTTTTTGAGATAATTAGATGTTCTGTTAGCTTCTTGTACTGGAATGTTTAGTTCCTTCCCTAGGTTTGGGAAGTTCCCATCAATTATTTCTTTGAATAGGTTCTCTTCCCTTCTCCCTCTCTTCTCCTTCTGGGATACCCATTATCTTTCTGTTGCTTTCTAATGGAGTCATACACCTGAATCATGTCTAGATTTCTATCCTTGAACTTGCTAATTCTCTCTTCCATCTGGTCTGCTCTATTTCCAATGTGTTCTAATGTATTCTTATATAATTCATTGAATTTGGTTTATAGTTTCTCTTTGGTAAAGTACTCCTTTTGTTCATTAATTTTATTCCTGAGCTCATTGAACTGCCTTTGAGTTTTCTTGTGACTGAGTTTTTCTTTTTAAAAACATTTTTATTGTTTTCAGAGAGGAAAGGAGAGGAAGAGAAACATTAATGCTGAGAGTCATTGATCGGCTGCCTCCTGCATGCCCCCTATTGGGGATTAAGCCTGCAACCCAGGCATGTGTCCTGACCAGTAATCAAACCCTAATCTCCTGTATCATAGGTAGATGCTGAACCACTGGGCCATGCCAGCTGGGCTCATTGAGTTTAATGGCTGCTCTCTTGAATTCTGTCATTTAAATCAGTCTTCCATGACTTTGGTTTCTGGAGACTTTTTGTGTATCATGTTACCTTGGTTGTTCATCATACTTGATGTGTTGCTCCTCTGCTGGCACATTTGAAACCAGGAATTCAACCCGACCATTCGGCAGGCAGGCACGTTGACGCTTTAACCACTGAACCATGCAGCCCAGGGCTAGGTACCATTTGATCGTAACAGTTCCGCAGGTTGAGAGGCTTTTGTTTTCCAGTAGATGGTGCTATAGCACTTTTCTCTCCTGCACTAGTTTTTAGTGGCTGTGGTGATGGTGGGGTGTCGCTGAGACCCTGGGGATCACTGCCTAGGTGACTGTAGTAGCGGGTACCCCTGCTGTATCCTGGACGACCAGAACTCAATGCAGTGGGGGAACGCTGTGCTGCCACAGATTCTGCAATGGGTGGGTGTTATGGAACTGGTTTCTTGGTTGGCCACACTGCTTCTCTTAACCTCCCTTAGGTTGTAGTATGAGGGCTGCACACCAACTACTTCACCACTACTGTGTTATATGGGGCCAAGGTGGTGGGAGAATTCTCTGTGGATGTCTTCCCTATCCCCATGCGTTCCAGTGTCCACTTTCAGATGTATTAATATGTGATTCTCTCAAATGTGTTGAGAGAAAAAACTTTGTTATATTATAGATGTCCAGTTGTAAACTGAAAGGGAGATACAAAGGGGTCTTCTCACTCCACTTTACCACCTTAATTTGTTCTATATTTTCATTTTCTTCCCTACAAATTCTCTGGGATTTCTGCAACTTCTATTACCAATCTCCTAAAATGACTTAATTTTTTATTACTGCCAGACTGAGCCTCCACCAGCAGTATAGGTTTTCCTACCCTGGCACTGGTTCTTTTGGAGATTTGTGCCTATGGGTTTCTGGCTCCATAGGTTATGATTTGACTTTTCTCTCTCCAATTTTGGGGGCATTGTTTTCCCTGTGACCTCATCCCTCTTATGGATTTAAAAAAAGTTGAGTTTTCAGTTTGTTCAGCTTTTTGATAGGATCAGTGTGGTGATTTCCAAGCTCCCTACATGGTGGACTGGAAACCAGAAGTCATTTAATAACTTTTTATTCAAGTAACACATTTAGCCTGAGCCAAGAATTATAATATACGGCCCGAATACAATTTTAAGGTATTCCTTTTAAAAAGAAATTTTTACTGATTTTAGAGGGAGAGGAATAGAGATATCAGGATGAGAGTAATTGATCGGTTGCCTTCTGCACGACCCCGCCCCCCCCCCCCCAACTGGGGATCAAGTCCACAACCTGGGCATGTGCCAACTGAGAATCGAACCTTGATCTCCTGGACTTATAGGTCCATACTCAACTGCCAAGCCACGCCAACTGGGCGAGATAATCTTCATTATATTACCTGGGACAATCTTTTGGGAGAAGAAATAAAGTATCTTATGAATCTGACCACCTTTTTAGATTTAATGAAAATATATACCTACTGGGAAAATAAGTTTAAAAATTAAGGAAACTCTTTTAGTTTCAGGAAATTAAAATTTTAGGCTGCTTACATTTTTAAAGCATTTTAAAACAATTTATTATAAAATAAAGATGAAGCAGGCAGTCAGCAAAATGATTAGGGAATTGGTCTTGATCCTCAGAAGTACCTCAGTGAGGTACCCAGTTCCAAGCTGTCTGCATCTTGCCTCTTGTCTCTCCTCGTCCCCAGGTGGCTTATTGTTGGGGCTCCGACTCCAGGTTACTAAAGCTGAGGAAGCTCCTGCTTGTAGTATTTCAAAAGAAGTTGCAAAATGAGGCTGGGGAGAGACCTAGTGAGTTGGGAGGTTGGCTATAGTGAATGGTCTTGTAGGTCACTAAACAATGTTTAGACTTCCACCTAAAGGGAAGAGGGAGACACTGAAGGATTTCAAAGCCAAGATGTGAAGTATGATTTACCCTTCAAGATACTTTCTTTCACTGCTCAGTGGAGAATGGATTGGAAGGTACATGAATTGAGATTAGAAAGATGGCTACCAATTAGGCATCACAAATATTCTTATCAATGAAGATTTTTGATTGTAAACAAAAAAAATCAATGCCAGCCCTAGCCAGTTTGGTTCAGTGGTTAAGCATTGGCCCACAGACTGAAGGGTCCCAGGTTCGGTTCCAGCCAAGGGCACATACCTTGGTTGCAGGCTCCATCCCTGCCCTGATTGGGGTGTGTGTGGGAGGAAACCAATTAATGTCTCTCACATGGATGTTTCACTTTCTCTTCCCTTCCCTCTCTGAAAAAGCAATGGAAAAAATATCGAGTGAGGATTAAAAACAAAAAAATGCCAGTTGAGTTTTTTGGTGTTTTCTGCATTTTTAAATGAAGCACTTTTGGTCTGCACACTACAGAAAGGGATAACCAGTCTTGGAAGAAAGTTTGCCAGTCACACCATAGTTCAGTGAGGACATCACTGCCAAACCCTGGACAACCACAGCTTGTCCCACTGCTGTCACTACACTAGAACCACCTCACACTCCATCCCTCAAGGACCCCTTCCTCACCCAACCCCATCCCACATTACTGTTTTGAGGCACCCCTATCCACTCTACACACTCGTCCCCGCTTCTTGGGGCTATTGATTCAAACTTTCATGCATATGCCCTAGATGCAAAGGTGATTTGGTAAACAAGTAACTGGAATTTTCAGCGTCTATAGTATTTAGGTAGGCTGCCTTTCAGGAAGACTCATTTAGGGAATATCCTAAACAAAAGGTCCCGTGTTGGAAAGCTGGAAGAAAAAAAATTGACACCTCCAATACCAGCACAGAAAATATGGTATAGTTGTAGACCCTCTCACTATATTTATGCTCTTTGCAATCTCCCTCTCTAAAAGTAGTCCATTTACTCATGTTTTGAGTTTTACCTTGGCCATGTGACATGCTTTGGCTATGGGAAGTTAATACACGTAATAGAGGCTTGAAATGTACCTGGATAATTCAACTTGGTCTTGTGTTCCTACCGTCGTGTTGAGGGGAAATGTGCAGGCTTGCCCACTCTTCAAAGGAGGCTGACATGTGGAACCGGCTCACTCACCCACAGTGAAGCTAACCTGTCCCTTCTGTCTACATGAGGCAATCCCTGATCTGTCTTGCAGATGAGAGCTTGCTTGAGATCAGCAGCTAAATATTTGTATGCTTCTGAGTTTTCATTGTTCACTATGCAGCAACAGCTGACCAGATACACTTAGTATTCTAAGGAGCTTCACAATGGCAATGAAAGGTTGGCAAATAAATGCTTTAATCATGGAACAAGTTCCAGAGTGTGAATGTCTTAATAGGTACCTCCCTGCACTAAATTCTGCGAAGTGACCTTTTAGCCTCCAGAGGTATGATGGTTTTAAAAATTCTCTTATATAGTTTTAAGGCTTACAAAACATTTTTTGACATGATCACAAACCTAGCAGAGTTGCTGTCATCTTACCCAACAAACCTTGTCTGAGACCCCACTCATGACAATTTATCTTCCATACTAGAAAGAAATCACCTGTATATGTATGTGGCTGTCATTACCACTAGATGAGAGCCCATCCTGATGTCCATTATACACTGCTGGGCACTCAGTTACGCCGTTACATAATTGTCATTCTTGCTCAACACTATGTTCCCCATTTCATCATAAAAGCAAAAACTTGTCTATAAAATCTTAACTGATGTGGTCCCATTTACCCACCTGACCACACATTCAAAACTTTTTATCACACTGATGTACCTTAGACTTGAACAAACCAAAGAACTTCCTACTCCTGTCTAGAATACTTCCCCAAATGTATGGCTTTCACCTTTCAGCCTCTTTTTAAATGTCCTATTAAATACAGCCTTCCCCAACCAATTTATTTAAAATACTAACATTTTCTTTTTTCTCCATAGTACTTTGTCCATTGCCGTATCCCCAAGACTCAGAACAGTGCAACACAGCTCATAAATGGTGAATACATAAATGAAAATAACGGAGTACTTAAAACAGATGCTATTTGTGTTGACTGCTTAGAACTCTAAGTAAACTCTTGACAATTCAATTTATTTTTCCTATGAAATGCCAAAATCCACAGTACAATCCCATCACACCTGACAGTGTGGAATTAAGCAACAATAAATGGAAAACAGAAGACAGTTGAGCCCTATTCCTAGTGTGACTAATCTTGGGATGCACTGAAAGAAGCTTTAAGCACAGGGGCAAAATAGCATAACTCAAACAGATAACAGATTTTCTATTTAAGCCAAGTGCTTTTATCTATCAAATTTAAAGATTTTGTGATTATACATAATTGTGGTAAGACTAAAGACTTACAGTTTTGCTGGGGGAAGGGTAAATTAGTAGAGTCCTTGAAAATAAGTGATATATATTGGTGCATTCATGAGCCTTAAAAATGTCCATATACTCTGACTTGTCCATTTTAGGACTTATGAATAATAGGAATTAACATACGAAGATTACATATTTTTTCAAAATATATATATTAAAAAATATCTTTGACTTCAGAGAGAGGGAGGGAGGGAGAGGGAGAGAGAGAGAAATACACATCTATGATGAGGGAGCCATTGAATGGCTGCTTCCTGCATGTTCTCCACTGGGGACTGACTTTGCAACCCACGCATGTGCCTTGACTGAGAACCGAACTGCGATCTCCTGGACCATAGATTGATGCTCAACTGCTGAGCCACACCTGGCCGGGCTCAAAATATCTTAAAAGCATGTTCATGATATGAATAGCAAGAATCTGAAGTATACATATATTGAACTATAGAAAGATGGCCACACACACACACACCCGTGTTCCATGAGTTTAGTTCTCTGGAGAACCATGGTAAGGCAAGCTGTGTAGTGCAAGAAAACAAACTGAAATCTAGAACACAGGGTGGAAAAAAATGAATTGTCTCGCACACTCACAATTATAAACCTACTTTTTTGCTCTACCAACTTTTTGCTACAACGGTCTTCTTGGTTTACACAATCTAGTTTAATTGCAAGCCAGTGTCCAGGATTAGTTAAGTTTGAGTATTGTTATCCAATATATAAATTACATGAATAGACTGAGGAATACCTTGGTAAAACTAGTCAAGGTTCACCATACACACAGGTGGTTTATTTTGGGGTTTCTGGGCTCTTTTTTCCAAAGGGTTGTCCATGATTCTCTATTGTGCCAGGCCTATGTGCATGAGATCTAGGTTTTCAGTTATATAATCAAGAAATACCTCAGTCTGTTGGCCAAAGCAAGCTGCTGGTGTGTGCACTCATATAGATAAATCCAGCCCAAATTCATCCTCAAAAACCCACTCCTATAGAATATGCCAATTTTTATGATGTAAACAAAATCCTGTTTATCTTGGCTTTTTGTAGTCTAATTCAGAATTTCCCTCCTTGAGCCTTGTGAAGTTTAAATACTATTAATAAGAACGAGGGTTGAGATTTCATCTTGAAGCGTAATTTCCTTATGTAAGGGAAGTAATTTATGAATATTTCAGAGGACTACGGGTTGTCAAGGCCTCCAAAACACTATACCAACTGTTGCGACCCTATTTATTTCGTGAGTAACATGTTCAGAGGCCCTAGCATTACAGATTTTAACCATTTTAATTTAGTAATCCTTCAAATCAACTTAATGCATATTATTTCAGTAATCTTAGCCCTAGAGCGATAAGCAATATATTGATAGTATTGGCATATAAAAATCCCGAGTTCTTTTGCCTTCAGGCAAGCATTTCAAGACTAATTTATCCTATCCCTAAATTATCTAATGCCATTCTCCACCTCCCGTGGTCCTGATACTGTCTATTTAAATTAATCTATGGCAGCAATTATCCCAAGGGAATACAAAGCTTCTTTCATAAAACCAGATCACCACCACCACTACAGCACATGAATAGACTCCTCACTTAACCTGCCTTCCTATCCTAGAAGAGGAAAGGAGTATCACTACTCTAAATAGCGTATTTCAACCTGGTTAAGTTCTGACTTGTGGCAACCTCCTGGTACCAATTTTTAATTAGTCAAAATTCTTCCAGATCCAAAAGTTAGGAAATCCAACTGACACTAGCTTTAAAAAATAAAACTTTTCATTGACAGGATAATGGGTGGCTTACATGCATCAGTTTAATTTTAAGCCAACACCTTGAGATGCTATTAGGCCTGGTTGCTTTTCCAAAAGTGTGCTTATACCTTCGGCCAGTTAGAGGGCAGAGAGATCTTTATTGCAACGATTTTTTAGTGAGGGCAGCTCATTTAGTGAGACCTGTGCCAGATGGCCACACTTCCCACCCCCACTGTCTTGCTGCTAGCCTACCCTCTTCCACCTAGCCAGACACCTATAAGCAGTACTACATTCCTTCATACAGGCTCTTATGTCTACAAAACTAGGCTCCTCAACCTTTAATCTATCCCTTATAATTCAATCCCTATTCTGGGCCATTCTACAACTCAACTTGCATAACCATGTAAGTGGCCAATTCTTATTCCAAAACCGGTTGAGAATTTTTAAAATCTAGCAGGAATGGAGTTACTTAGTTCCAGATGCTTACTGGAAATGCAAACCTGCAGGGGTGGGGGTTCTATGTATTTATAACAGCTATCAAAAGTACAAGAGGCATACATTTGAGACACTGTAACCAAGTAACAAATTAAGGTCTGCAAATATTGTCTATGCCCCATTAACAATCTTTTCAATCATCCAGTTACCTAGATTAGATGCAGAATGGCATCACAATTATGAGTACTAACTGTGGAATAAGACTGCCCATGTTATTCTGATCTTGGCACTGCACCTTTAATAATGTTTGAATTAAGGTAACCACATTAAATGATCGCTACAGACTTGGTCTTGGAAATACTAAATATGTAAGTACAGGCATACCTATTTTTTTTGTGTTCTGCAGACACTGAGTTTTCACCAATATCGAGGCAAGACCCACCAATAGCAAAAAGATAAAGACTTGAATTGAAGGTTCTGGTGGGTTAGCCTTTTTAAAAAAATAGCAAAATAAGTATTTTTTTTTTTTTTTTTTTAAAGACACTACTATTGCACTTTATAAGACTATAGTATACTGTAAATATAACTTTTTAAATGCACTGGTAAGTAAAATTCATGTAACTCACTTTCTACTGTGATGGTCTGGAATGAAACACGTAGTATCTGATACTCTTGTACCATATAAAGGTCAGCAGGCCAACAAAATAACCTACCAAAGCAATTTCCCTAGAATTGGCCATGCAAATAACCGAAATTCAGAAGAAACAATACAGAGAACATGCATTTCAGGCACCATCAGGGCAAGGGTGAAGACTACAGTTATTTAACAATACCACCCCCAAGTGGAGATGATCACTCCTGCATCTAGTTACTCACTCAACATATTTTGCAGGAATACATAATTTATGCTTGGTTTAAAAAACATCAAAACAAAAAAGCCCAGCACCAAATATATACCTCAGGCCCAAGGGACTAAAAACTATAAATGAGCTAATTATAAGTAACAAGGTTAAAATAAAATCTTTGTAAACTGAGTTGTACCAGCCTTTTACTTTTCATTTGCATTTATTTAACACAGTTCTCAGAACATTTGAGTGAAATTGGGCCTCCTCTGGTAAGCAAAGGACCGGAAATAATATTTAAAAAATGAACAGGCAGTCTTCAGTTCATCCACAACACAGTAGTGTTCCCTTCTCTTTTCCCAAGCTCCAAAGCACCCAGTTTTTTCCATATAGTCTAAAAGCTAGAATGAAGAGTACATTTGTGGTGGAATGTATTGTCACTTGCTGATAACCAGTTGAAATACCATTATCCCCTTATAACAGCTTTAATAGCCTTTTAAAACCATACATTGTGTAACTCTTTTCTTACTCCCTGCTATATATAATACAGATTACATAAAGGCTGACAAATCCACATTAATATAAGCATTAAGCATTTGCTGTATTGTTAGTTCTAATACTAGCAGTACTGAGTTACAGAGCATAATTTTTAACACTTAGCTGCAGGTATATTAAGTATGGTATGTTCCATGGACTGAAGGAAAATGGGCATTTTTTGTCTTCAAATTTACTACTGACAACCTAATCTGAACAGTTCTGCTAAGCACTGATGTTAGAAAGAAAAGTAAAAATCAAACTTTATTGTTGCTCTTTGCCATTTGGTAGCATTTTACACACAGGCTTCGATCTTCAGAATACCCTGGATTCAGTAGAAAAACCTTTTAAATGAAGTTTTGTACAATAAAAACTTCTCAGCAGTCAAAATTTAGACTGTAAAAAAATACATGCAAAACATACTTTTCTGAAAACACTTAACTTTGAACAAAGCACCAAACTACACAAATGCAGAATGAAAACAGCATTTCAACTCCACCAAAAGTAGTCATCATAAAAGGTGTAAAAGTCACCTAACTTCACTAGGCACTGTTCACTTTTTAAACAGGAGACAATAAAAATATTGTCCACAAACAATATCCAAACTAGGGCAGGTTTCAGAAAGTCTTCAGCTTCATGCTTTAATAGCGACCTGGAATTGAGGGCGGGGGGGGGAAAAGGCATCATTACTGAGAGAACTGATTATCAAGTATACTTTAGTGTTGAGAATTTTAGATTATTCTGCCACTCAGACATTCCTATGTACCAGATTTCTTCTGTGAAAATAGAGGAAGATGTTCACACAAGAGTTGCACTAGAAATGAGAACCAATGTGAAACAATAGAACTGGGAAGCATAACTCAATCTAAGCTAAGGTTTTAAGTCACTCATATGTTCCCAAGCTGTGCAAAAATTAAGCACTACTTAAAAAGAAAAGCTACAAATGGTGACAGTATATACATTTAGTATTTTAAATAGCAACAAGATTCTAAGGGTTGTTTTCACACGTTCTGGAATCCTATAAATAAAGTTTGGGGGATATATACTTATGATTCAACTACTTGAATTAAACCTTTCTCTGCAAAAGAAACACTGTGCTGTCATTTGATAAGTTAGGGCAAGCCATACTATTACAACATATGAACTAAATAATATCGAAATAAAAACTTACGAGGTGAGTATGATCGAGATCTGGAACGTGATCTATATCCTCCACGACTATAGTAAGGAGAAGGTGACCGCCTTCTGTAAACAAATGTAAAGACAGTCTAAGACTCCACAGATCACAATCAGACGAAATGATAAAGATCATACACAATCCCTTTATCTGTTTCTAAACTAGAAAGCCACCACTGACCCTCAGAAATTTTGCATTAGTCATGAGATTTCAAGGTCTGATCACTCAAAACTACCAGAAGTCAGCCAGCTGGGTGTGGCTCAGCGGCTGAGTGTCGACCTAGGATCCAGGTGATCAGGGTTCAACTCCTGGTGAGGGCACATACTTGCATTGTGGGCTAAATCAATGACTCTCTCATCATTGATGTTTCTATCTCTCTCCGAAATCAATAAAGATTTATTATATTAAACAAAACAAACTACCAGAAGTCAAATACTCCTTGCTGTGTTTCATCCATCGATAATCTGCTAACCCATTTAAAATTCTATTAAATAAAATATATATAAAAAAAGAAGTCCTTTTCCACTAATTCCAAACACACCCTCAGGAACCACACCCAAAACAAATTTCATTAGTGCATCAAAGCAATTTCATTTTGTGTAAGCAAGACTGACTTGTGTTCACATACGTATTCTGAGACACTTATTATAAAAAACCAACAAAGAAAATGTAGCACAAGAGGAAAGCTACCAGGAACAGAGACTAAAAATATCATGGGCTCTTTATCAATAACCTCATACCATCATTCTCTCATTAAAGTACAAAACCGTATCACTGAGTAAAAGCCTAATTTCTGCAAACAAAAACAAACAGACATCGCTTGGGGCCAGTTACAATATTTTATGAACTTCATGCAATCCAATTTTGTGACGAGACTTATAATCTAACTACCAAAAGACTAGTAACAGAGTGTCTTCACACGAGCCATCTCTACTACTGTACAGATTTTAAACCCTCTCCGGCATACCTGTAAATCTGATCCCTGTCTTGAGCAGCTCTCCATCCTCCGCCTCCGCCTCCTCCGCCTCTGTAAAGGCAGAAATTCATTCGTTTTAATGAGTTATTGAAAGAATACACAACTCATACAGTAAAACTGGAAAAAAAAAAAAAAACAAACAAAAAAAGAAAAGTGAAAAGTCGTTTCTTGTAAGTAAAGTGATAAAGAGCTATTTTTGCCACCCTTTTAATAAACTGGCTTAGAGCTCACTCTGGTGGCTAAAACATGTATCATTAGAACAAAGGATATTTCTAAGTAAATGCTCGTTAATGAAAATAAAAATCAAAGCTACCATTTTAATAATATTCTCAGCTTCCACGAAACAATCCCTCAAGTGCCACTTAAAACAAAAGGACTCTAAAGACGCTGGATAATTTCAGGGCAACCTTAGGAGCACTTCTATAAGATAGTAATGCATCAATAATTGTCAACTTCTTAAAATGTTACCAAATCGTGGGCATAAAAAAAGATATCCACACCCTAACATCACACCAAAATAAGGTATCATGGATTACTACTGTGGCCAATACTTACTAAACAATTTACATTTTGACAAGGCAAGTTCTAAATTACCTGGTTCTGCTAAAATAAACTTGCCCTTCATTTTTATCTTTGAAAGTATTCTCAAAGAGATGTCTTGTTTTTCAAGTATGAGAGGCATTTCCCTACCAACCCCCTAAAAATTTATCAATAGTTGGGTAACGAACAAACTCTCAGCATTAATACAAAATTATTGTTCTTAAATACTTTTATGGGCTCTTCCAAAAAGCATTTTTACCTGCCTTTTAGTGTATTATACATTAGACATACCCAGAAAATGTGTTATTCAACTTACCTGTATGATCTGCTATAGTAGTCCCGATCATCATAGCCTCGATCGTATCCTCTGTCGTAGTAATCACGGCGGCGTGAGCTGCCACTGTGAATAATAATATATCTTCATAAAATATCAAGTGGTCATTCCTATCTTTCTAGGATAGATAACTTAAAAAAAAAAAAAAGTAACTTTTGCTGTTAAAAACTATTCAGATATTTGTTAACAGTAGCAAAGGAATGCCATGCTCATTTGGAGCTTAATAGTAACAGAACCTGCACAGCCAAGCTCTTTAGGACATGACTGGGAAATTGCTTCAAGTGTGATCTCTCTACTCTCTTCTTCTGGGCAAAAATTTCATATAGGCCTGCTATAAATCAACTGGGAAATGAGTATTACTTCCATTTGAATTCTAATTGTTAGTGGATAAACAATGCTTATTTTCTTCCCTTGTAACAAGGTACATACATTTAAAAAAATCTTTTCATTAAAGAGGCACACATATCCTACTAATTTGCTTTTAACTTTAACTTGCCAATACCACATTTTTCCCTAGAGGAAAATAAATATGGTAATACAGTTTTGAGAGAGGGAAAATGTTCAGCCTATCAGAATATGGTCATTATGGTACAATTCTCTACCTTATATAAGAGCATTATTTTTAAATTTAAAAATGAATTCAATTCAGAGCAGTCAGTAATATACACACTGGTAAGAAGGATGACAAATGAGAACTGTCTGTTCAGTGGAAAAACTAAAGTCCGTGTTTCCCACTCTGCTTAAGGAAACGAAAACTAAAGAATGAACTTAAGTATTATTTAAAACTTGATTTTAACTATAATGGTTAAGTTTCCATTCTGGGGAAACGTCTAAATCAGAAATATTTAATTAGCCTGGAAAAGTCAAATATATGGCATGTCTTATGATAAAGTGGGATGGGATCTATGTAATGTTGTCAACCAGAATTTGTGCCATCAACAGCATGTTTCCATTGAATATGTTTTATCAAATAGTTTTAGCCAGTTTAAAAAAAAACAGGAAAAATGATTTATACCATGGCAAGACTAGATGAAATGCCAAAGATTTCCCCGCAGTACATGTATTTCTTGGAGGAAGTGAACAAACAGAATCAATAAAATTTCTACCTTGAAAATAAACTTACTAGGTAGGTCTCCCCATGTAAATTCCTGGTGTTGGGGTATGTGGTCTTTTTGTTATAGAGAAATCAACTCTGATTCTCCGTCCATCAAGTTCCATTCCATTGGCACGCTCCTTTGCCTTCAAAAAACACATTAAGTCATCATATACACCCTGGACAAAGTCACAAACTATCCAATATCTATAAATAAGGTCTGACTGATGTTTCATTTAGATGAATTAAATAATTTTAATGTTGGCAGAACATTATGGCCTACAACAACTTTGTTTCCCCTATTAAATTTTAAAAAGCTAGCCATGAAACTCAGAAAAGTTTATCAAAAAAGCCACAGTGGGAAATTTAAACCATGAATTGAAGCAATTATACTATTTAATAGCAAATTTCCAGTGCTTCTAGCTCTAAAGCAGTACATATTTGGCAAACTGAACCATAAACTAAGATGTGAAATAGCTAGGAGTGATAAATGAAAATTACATGAAATTCAAATTTCAATGGCCATAAATGCTTTATTGTGATGAAGCCCCAGTCATTACTTTACAAACTGCCTATGGCCGCTTTTGTTTACAAAGGGCAGGATTGAAAAGTTGTGACTGATATCCTAATGGCTCACAAGGCTTCAAATTTTTACTAATTTTTAACAGAAAAGTTGATGGACCTCTGCTATGGAAGTAAAAAGCTGGAAGACAGCTACATATAGTTCCTTCATCTAGAATACAGTCATTGAAACAGTATGCACCTCAAAGCAAAATAAATCCTATTCCAAAGACTTTGCAGTTTGCTCACCATTTAAAGAACACCCCTCCATGTAAGTAGATTTTAATTTCTAATTCCAATTATGCTATCTTCTAGTTTGAAGTTTAAGGCCTCAGAAGCTAGTTTCTGATACTATTGATTCAGATACAAAATATTCTATTTCTCAAAAAGCTAACTGTGGTCCTGTAGCAAAAAAGTATCTTTGGGTACCAATCATTACTAAAATTAAGCTGAATGACATTGTAAACCATCCTTTCAAATCTCTCAAGTTTTAGTCATCTATCATAATTACTTTCATTTAGCTTTCCATTCTTCCTTTAGTAGTTCAGGTTACTCTTTTGTTTTCAAAAATTAGTTTACTTTTCATAAAACTACTATATAATTTTATCTAGAGCTGAATTCCTAATCTCAACACTGACCTCAGATGGTTTATCAGTTTCCCAAACTTTTCCTTATAGGGCCCTTGGAGATGACTTCAGCTATTACCCATATGCAAGTGAAGTCAAAATTCTTAAAATGTGGCCCATATTCACGCTATAAACTTAGTCTACATACAAGTTTACTTCCTACATTCTGCCTCAAGTCAATTAGTATCTAAACTATAAAATCACTTTGTTAATATATATTCAAATCAGTTCCTTTTTCTTGAGTCATATAATTTTTAAATGTTCTTCTCTATTGTAGAAAATGGCTCATCGTAAATAGAGTAAATATTCTAGAGTATCCTTATATTTTAGATAACTATATTTAGTGTGTGTGCGTACACACACACACACCACACCTGGAAACAGTCATATATGAAGTGCTATGTCAGAATTTACTCCAAAATAATGTTGTGGTAGTGGCAGGTGAATAAGTTGGAGTACAGCAGGCCAGACATTAAGTATACAGGGGGAGGAAGAGTGAATCAATTGCCCCAAGCCCTACTTTTTTTGTTAGTCTGTATATATTTCAAATTTTCCATAATAAAAGGTTGAAAAATGTCAAAGTATTACTGACTTCAATCTGTTCCCAGAAGAATGCTCCTTTAAGCTACATTTATGCATCCTATCCACAATATAAAAAAACTGTTCTTACTCAAGTACTTAAGAGTTTACAATAGAACTATTTTACAAGGCACAGGTATGCTTTTACTTACTTCCTTGGCATCATCTACATTTTCAAAATATACAAAGGCAAATCCTCTTGAACGTCTAGACTGCTGGTCGTATACAATAGACACATCAGCAATGGGGCCATATTTGGAGAATACTTCTCTTAGATCTCTTTCTGTAGTGTACAAGCTCAGTCCAAACACTCCAAGACAACAGTTGGGATCAGGATTTGCCTAAAAACAGAAAAATGAATTTTAAACTTTTAAAACTTTGTCATAAATCAAATAAGAAAACCATAAACAAATTGCCAAAAGTGTCACTACCAATAAAGTAAATAATAAACAGACTACTAAACACTTTAAGTAGGAATGTGTTATAGCAAGAACGAGCAGAAAGGATTACAACAGGAGTAATTTCAACGTTAGAATTAAATGGAGGGAAAAGGGGGCACATACTACTGGAAAAGAAAACTAACTTTTTTGGGGGAGACTGGTGGGCAACTTGACTTTATTCTAAGAAATGTCCACATTCACAATATGTATACATAAGGATAATCAGAATAGCACCGTCTCTACAAGTGAGAGAAATGTCAAACTATTAAAATGCTGAATTAAGATATACCACCCATACAATAGAATGCTCTGAACTGCCAAAGATATAGGGCATGCTAGGCTAGATTCTATTTTTAGAAACATTACATACACAAACTATTCACATAAAACACAAATGAAGTCATAAAGATGTGTACTAAACTGTTTTAACAGGTATTAAGCAGCTTGCTTACAATCATAATAAAGAAAAACGAGCAACATCTTGCTGACATTCCAGTTGCCATAATGAATTTACCCCAAGTTTTCATCCCCCCCCACACATTCACTCTAAATTCCATTCCACTATCAAACACCCTCCCCCAAAACCATTTAGATTATACAATAAAATCACAATATAAACACACTAAATGCCACCTCATTTGAAACCTCTCATGGAGAAGAAAAAGCCTTACTACCTGAAGAAACTTGCTTACAATTAAATAAAAAAGCATTATGTAAAAGGTATTAAAACTACCCAGAAAACTTGAGTAACCTGAGTATTGAACAGATATATATACATATATATAGATGTTATATGATGTGATGGACTAAAGTTATAGCATTAGTTATATGGAGATTTTTTATTTGATGTGCTGAGTTACCGATGTAACAACATACTTAAATGTGAATGATAGCCCAAATTGTAGATCATTACATGGGTGACACCCTTTTATTTACTAATTTTTAAAAGAATGAGACGGAGGGGAATATTGGGGGCAGGGGGTGAGAAAGAGAGAAACCAATTTGTTGCTCCACTTATTTATACATTCATTGGTTTATTCTTGTTATGTGCCTTGACCAGGGATGGAACCCACTACTACCTTGGCATATTCAGGACGACTCTAACCAAGTGAGCTACCTGGCCAGGAGCGGGATACCTTTTAAAAAGAGATTTTCTCAAAACACTAAAAAGCCTCAAAAGGTAACTCGTGTATTCACCGTCAATGCGTCACTGTCAAATAAAATCAGTTCTTAGAAAAAAAAGACAGGACTGTACTAAGTGGTTTTATAGTCCATTGCTTCAAAACCACAGAATATTTTTCACCTTACCCGATTCCCAACATGACGTCTGCGAGTAGACATGGGAGAATGACTGTGGCTATGACGTCTTCGATAATCTCGACTGTAAGACCTGCTACGGGATCTTCTATGGGAGCGAGACCGAGATCGTGACCTTGTATAATGCCTTCGAGAACTTCTTCTGGATCTAGACCTGCAAAACAAAAGCTTCAAGGTCACGACTCAATAGCTGACAAGATACACTGCTTTCAATTCTTTTAATATTCTATTCTAGAGTTAAACTCTGGAAGACGAAACTCAATCCAGGCATATACTAACACGATACTATCTGGGGTAAGGGTATCAATACTTTCCCCCTGTATCAGTAGTCAATTCAGCTCCGCTAGGAAGAGTTCCAAAACCACTAGCTCTTGCCCAACAATTCTTAAAACGAACACATTCAATTATATTTTGAATATCAGAACACATCCACCCACACTAGCTTGATCTATATCCCCCCTCTCAGAATACCACCCTATTTTCCTGCTCTCATTATGCCCACCATTCACTTAAGATAAAATCAACATGACAGTAGTTCCCTCCAGCAGTGTTTTAAAATCAACCAGTTACTCTGAACTAGATAGCGATAATCTGAATTGTCATGTAAACCCGGAAGGACACATTGTAAAAGAGAAGAGGTGCTGCTAATTATGCCTGTTAACAGGCATATACTGAGGCTGTCCTGAGCAAACCAGGATGTATGGCCTACTCTTGACCGTTAAAAAAAAAAAAAGTACGTGTGGTATTATTTTTGTTTTATACGAACATGTAGTAACACTAGACTATTAAAAATTGCAGTGACTGAACGCCAATGTTCTGCAGTGTATTTGCCATAGTAATAAACAGTTTACTTAAACTCATAGTGAATCCTCACAATTCTGAAGAACTGGTACTATTACTAACTTGCCTTAGTAGATAAGGAAACTAGGGTAGGAAAAAGTTAAGTAATCTGCCCAAGCCAGGAAAAAACAGAGAAGATATGAAGCCTAACTAACTTAAAAGCCCAGGTTCGTAACCACTAAACGTAGTCTTCGGTCTCCCAGAAGTTTTAAGTTCATTTCTAGTAACAATATTATACAGGCCAACAAATGATCTAACCCTCTCTATCTTCCTAGTTCACAAACCTCACACCAATTTCAAAGCTAAGAGTAACAGAAGGAAATCCCAAGACAGTCTTTCTTACCTAGATTCAGATCTGGACCTGGACTTTGATCTGGAACGCCTGGAATCTTCCTTGGAGCGAGACCTTGCAGGGGTATGCCTTGCAGATTTCCCAGATCCATGAGCACTTCCACTTCTGGAAGCAGAACGGGATTCCTACACGTAGATGTCAAAAGTTTAATTTGTATACTTTCTGGGCAACTTTAAAAACAAATAAGCTGCTGTGAGATAAATGGTGAGGGAAAGCAATCCCCTTCCAAGATAAGAAAACACAGGTAAGGGCAGAACTGAATATACCTGGTATAACAGTTACATTGCTCCAACTGACTTAAGTAGATTAACTTGAACTTCCACCTTTTTGGAGCAGGGGTAAGAGTTAACTGACCCCACTCCCTTCAGAAAGGGGTGTCAAAGCCAAGCAGCTGAGGGATTGTCCAAGGACTGTGTTTAGGGAATGTTACTCCATAAAGACTAGGGTGAGAAAGAACCTTATTAATAACTATGATATCTATCCTTTTATACCTATTTCAATCAAGTTACCACCAACAAAACCAAAACCCTATGAAATTCATAAAACTTACTTTTTAAAATGCTTTTGATTTTTTAAATAAGACCTCAGCTTTTCAAATTATATTTTTTATTCAGTGGGAAGAGACAAGGACCATCTTTTCAAATCCTAGAGAAATGTAGAAAGCCTAGTGGAAAGCAAGGACCAGCTTGAAGGACACTAGAGAGATAAGACCCTGTTCCATCTAACCATGGTGGGAGGCCCTGTAAGACCCTTAAAGAAATCAGATGGAGCTACAGCAGAAAGGCAGTGAACTGTGCAAAGGTAAGAGTAGAGAAGGTGCCAGAGCGCTATAGCTTCCTCTGTTAAATGGAGATGAGCCAGGGCAACCAGAAAACAAGCTAGAAAAGCTATTTAAAGTACCTATTAACACCAGAACATTAAATTAGGAGCTTCTAATCTAGGCTCAGAAAGGGAATCCAGGAATTACAGACAAAACCCAAATCTAGGTATACGCTATATACCCATAGCTTTCCCAATCAAAACTAGGGCTTGTCAGTGAGGCAAAAGACAGATCTCTCTCAAAACAAAAACTAGCAATGGAATGGGTAAATAGGATAACCTGCAGTTCACTAATTATACATATATAATTAGTAGTGGAACCAGAGAAGCATTCTGCCAAGCTGCAGCAACAGAAAACTGGATAGAGAACACCTACACTCGCACTACTGATAGCTAACTAAGGATCATCAAGCAAGACAACCTTTATTTCAAGTTATCCAATCTTAGACAAATTAAAAGGCATGAAGTCCAGTGAGTCCACCCAAGATAGAGCAAAAATGGCCAGGCTCAAAAGGAACCAACATTACTGTAGAGGTAAGAACAGATGTTGAAGATGCTGGATACACGTTATCATAAAGAGACCAACCACCCTGTGTGGTAGACCTTTAGTATATTCAGGCTATTCATAAAAAAAGATAAAAGAAAAAAAGAGGACACAAGATTACTTTAAAATTATAGCCCCAAACATTTTAGACTATGTTCTGGATTTACAGCACAATGGAGAAAATTTGGAGGACCCTTTTTCCTATGACATTCAGAGGAAAAAAGTTCATATGCACAATGAAGAGACATTACAATTTGAAGATTAGAACAGGGAAGAGTTAACTCAGCCAGTAAAATGAGTTTTGGTCTCTAGGCCCAAAACAACTTTAGAAACTTTCCAACATTTCAAAGTCATTATAACATGGTGTGATGTGACATGAAATGTGAAACTTTCCATTCCTTCCCTCCACGAGTGACTGTAAAGAGAGCCAAAGAAAAAGATGGCATTCTTAATTGGACAAAGTTGCTTTCAAAAAATGGGGGCATAGTTTCTACCACAGGCAAAAACTAATTTAGAAGATAGTAATAGGGACCCAAAAGGTACTAACTGCCTTTATTACACTGTTAGAACAATTATGTCATGGAACAATTATAACCTTTAATGGATACCAAAGAAAACAACTTGCTCTGGAGGGAGAGCAGAATGTGGGTGCTTCACAGTAAGAGTTAAAAGATTACCGACAAAGCTATTGCAGTTAACTGAAGCCTGTCAGCCTAGAGATCTGAGTAGAAAGGAAGAGAGGGTAAAGTCAAGATCCTCCTCCTTTAAAAAGCCTCTTGCTTCATTAAATAGAACAGCTGAAATGCTTTTTACCGGTCTGTCCACTAAGAGAAGAGAAAGTATTTCTAAGCTGTAGATTTCCCCCCATGAAATTCTTATCAGGTCAAGAGTCAGAGATGCAGTAGCTGTGAAATTATAAGACTTTTCACTCAGCCTCTGAAACTAACTAGCATATGCAGATATCCTGTGAGAAATCACTTCTTCAATCAGGAAAAGGGGAAACACCAGAAAGCAAAAATTTCCCCTTCTATACTGATACTTGGTTAGGCTAACAGCTAAAAACAATGCCTCCAACTTTTTTCATCAGGGAAATTCTTAAAGAAGTTAAACCCTTTTGTAGTTATGCTGGCCATTAGCTGGTTTGGAAATACATGCAAGGAAATTTAGCCTAAGAGAAATGAGATCTAAAATTATTAGCCAAATCTGAAAGCACATAGTTAACTTTAAACCTTAATCCACAGGCAAATCTGTAAAACCAGCTAGGAAAACCCTCTACACACAAGGAAACTCGAAGTCCACTCTCGGCTGACAAAACTACAGGTGCCAACATATTAAAACCTACCAGAAGAAGCACTACTCTGGACTGACATCAACACCTTAAAAGAAAAGGAACACGAACTAAGATGAGCATAATTAAAATAAAGATAAAACCCCCCTGAAGCTGCTTAAGGAATTAAATTCTTATAGACTGGATCTTAGTCCTATACAAACATAGGACCTACAGGGAACACACCAGGAAAAAATAAACTCAGCCGTCTAACAAAACACCTTAATCTCCACCTCCCTTTTCTGAGAAGGCAGTAATACTTTAGAAAAACTTTTGAAAAAGGTGACAGAAGTGGAAACAACCATCCAATTGCTAGGTTTCTCCTGAATTATTTTAAAAACTGGATGCAGTAAATCAGATTTAAAACTGGCTCTTATAAACCTACACAGCATTTAAAAATGCAAATCCCCTACCTGAAGTTGATTTTAGTAGGTCTAGAGTTGGGTATCTACATTTCTTAAAAGCACCACACACGTTTATGATGCTTGTTAAGGCTCACTGATTTAGTCAACTTCTAAAGTTTTATGCACCCTACCTATCTGGTTTTCCTTGGCAAAGGCATATTCCTGGAACCTTGTTTGTGTTCTCTCTGTGTTCCACCTGCCCCACACCCAGCATTTATCAGCCCTCTTGGGGCATGTACCTTACTGCCCAGGACTGGAGGCCTGTCCCTCCCTCTTACCTCCCCAATACCCCCCCCCCCATGGAAACAAACACCTGAATGGATGATATGGTCAAATAACATCAATATTTATTTTCACCCTTTATCTACCTTAGGACCTTTAATCAAACCCTAAACTGCCTTCTTCCCCTTTGAGGGCTAGTAAGTCTTCTCTCTTTTGGACCCCAAGGACCTTTCAGGTCTCCTAATAAAGAATCCATGGGCTTGAATAGAAATACCCATTCACATCACTTTTACCTCAACTCTCTGCCTAACTGGTGAAGTAATTCAGAATGCAAAGTTAACATTATTAATGTCATTAGTTTGTATGCGGCAAAAAATTTTACAAAGCAGTAATGGGGCAAAGCAAATGCTGGAAACTGCCTCCTATAAATGGAAAATTCCACCTTCCTTGCAAGATACAGAAATACTATAAAAAGGCCAATTTCACATTGACAATAGGCCCTATCATCTCAGAAAATGGGATCCCTCTAGAAATGCAACTTAAGCCACTTTTTCGATGAGCAGGATCTGACAACTCTCAGAGGAAAGTTTTTTTAAAAAGTTGTAACTGAATTTATTGGGGGTAACATAGGTCAATAAAATTATATAGGTTTCAGGCGAGAGGCAAAGTTGTTTAGGTTTTTCATTTCAGAGAGAAGTGATAACCTTGGCTTCCCCAATAGAGTAGAAGACAGCTGTTGGTTGGCTACCATTGAGTGTAACACTTTGATGTGTACTTGTTCCATCCAACTGAAGGTAACATCATTACAACCATCTGACTCTTCTATTCAGCTAAAACAAAACACATAGAAAGGAAAATAACAGAACTTTTGGATTTATTCTCCCAATAACAGTGGGAGTGGGGACCAGAATAAAGCTACTTTATAATCTATACCTCTTACATCATTATAATAGCTAAGTGTTAATAGCAGAAAATGAGAAAAAGAAATAAAGCTGATTTCAGAATGAAGCACCTGCTACTATTGCCACTTTGAGTTAGATACCTGTTCACCTGCATGTGTGACTCACCTTATTCTAAGGGAAGCCACTATATTTTTAGTAGTAACTCTTGTCATTCAGCTGGAATAAGTATTAAAAAGAAAAGGATTAAGAATCATCCTTGTGAATTTAGTACACATGCATCTTAAAGTTAGGACCTAAGTGGTCATAGCTTTCCACTATTGCCATCTGTAAAGAAGTTAATGTTTTTCATAAATGCCAAAAGTATCCTGTTCAACGTTTTGCTTTGATTCTGAGGGTTTGGTTCTGTAACCACCCTGGTGACAGTCGTTAGGAAAATCTTGACAACATCCTACCATATAGGGTGGGGCAAAAGTAGGTTTACAGTTGTTCCTATGGAAAATACAACAAATTTTCAAATACTCAAAACTGTAAACCTACTTTTGCCCCACCCTGTATATTCCTCAGTACTGGAGGGCAGGGGTCAGTGCATAGTAAAAGTCCAGGCGGGTGGCAGAGACTACCAGTTGCAACTCTGGAGGTACTCATTCATGCCCCAGGAGCAGCAGAGTTAGAAAGAGGAAAAATCTAGAGGAAACAACATGAAGCCAACTGTTATACATGCTGGAGAGCTCATTCCTGCCTGGTATTTGACTACAAAGGGTTATTTTTTAAAAATTGCATTTCAATATAATTTGTCTAATAAGTTAAAATTAGAATTACCTAATTTAAACGTTTCCCCTGGAAGGCACTTCTTTACCCTGTATATATTTTCTTCTATTAAACAAATAATGCATGCATGTTTAGCAAAATATACAGGGACACATAAACAGACTAGTAATTACTTAGCGTAGTGCTTTCTGATTCCAGATTACTTCTTATCTTAACTTCATTTTTATTTCTTTTCTTCATTCTTCCGTTTCAAATTCTGACTTCTTTCATCTTCCCCACTTCACACAAATTGCTCAATATTCTACAAGTGGGACTTCTGGTCTGATAATTAGCATGCATTCTTTCTTTAATTTTTTCAAATTTCAGCTTCACTTATTCCTGAGCTTCAAATACTCATTTATAAAACTTGTCAAATGACGACTTCCGCATTTTCCTTCTTCAACATTAACCTTAATAGAAAAAGAACAGGATGAAGAATATTTTAAAACTCCAGGATAAAATCCAGTGCCAAAACTGAAACTAGAAAAAAAAAAATCCCTTGTTTTGGATTAAAAAAATACCTAGAATATGCAGCTCAAAAAACTGAAACTATATAGTTTCCTGTTGGTTCTAAAATATATATGGTAATCAATCTCATTTGTCTATTCCAAATAGCTTTATCATGCTTAAGTTGAATGTGAAGTGCGCGACTGAACATTTACTGTTCACCTAACATTTTTAAGAACTATAATTACATTTCACACTTCTTATTTTATCCATCAATAGAAAATATGTTAAGTGTCAAAAGCACAACTCCAGTCAAAAAGTGACACATTAATACAAAAGTGCAAGAAAGGAAAGCATGGACAAATTCATTTGTACAATAACAGGGCTCAGGGCTGGAAAGGTTTACAAATTGTGACTTGTCTTATAAGGTCGAGAAAGGTATTTAATGTCACATATTTTTGTACCACATATCTAAAAAGCTCTATAGAAAGACAATGTCAGGGAACCTGAAAGTTTGGATTATAGTTAAAGTGTTCAACCTACCCCTAGAAAGCTGCTCTAGTGAGATTTTAAATTATGAATGGTCCAACTACTAAATTTAGAACTAAAACCAAGTCAACCAACTACTGTAGTCGAGTAGCTATGAAGGAAAGCAATACAAATTAGAATGCAACATTGGTGTTTCCAAATAATGTTGTAAACTTTCCCCCCTCAATGAACAAATATTAAAATCTTCTGTGGTCCAAAGGAGAAATTCTGCTTTTAAAGGTGGCAATATGGAGAAAAATTATAGCCCACCTCCTGAAATTACTAAAGATTTAACATCAATAAAATATAATAGTGTGTTCCACACCCTAAACAAAATGATGCCCTCATAAAACACTCTAGTTTTCCTGCATTTCACCTTATGACCTTTTGTTTCAGTGTCAACAATTTTCCTCTTCTAGTTTTATTTTCTTTCTGGGAAAAATAAAGCTTTCTTAAAAAAAAAAAAAAATTAAAAAAAAAAAAGTTAAGTCTTTATACCCATCTGGGCATAAAGACAGCCACGGCTATTGTGGAAGTGCTGTGATGTCTTTTCTAAGAAAGTATATTTTTCAATATAGTTTTAAAAAGTCAATTATTGTTTATTTAACCCAGGAAAAATTTTAAATAGCTTTTTATTTAAGGGAGTCACAGTAATTGGTTTTCTTTTATTATCCATCACTAAAATGTAATGGGAACAGTTTGCTGGCAGTACAAATGTAATCGTGGAATCAGAATGCCCAAGCAGGTTTCCTCTTAGGGCTCCTAAAGAGTAGGTACAGATACAGGTCTTAGATGCAGAAGATACTGGAACAGAGGCCAAAGCCCTAGATATCACAACTTTTCAATATGGATGCCTTCCTTCTGTTATTTCATTACTCCTTCCCAACCCTTTCCCTTATTTTGTATTTGAACTACAAAATACACTACTAAATAATGTAAATATGAGATTTATTCAACTTAGCTACTAAAAGTGGCCACTTTATAAAACCAGAAAACCAACTATTGAGCTAATTACTTAGTTAAGAGATCCTACTTAGAAATAAGCAGCAACTTGTCCCATTATCAACACAATTTTCTGTTAAAACGATTCTAGGAGTTACAACTAAAATTCAAACTATTTAAAAATTGAGAGGGAGCAAATCAATCCTGCCATTATGGTCAATACTCTTATTACTATTAAGGGCTATTTAATCTTTCTGCAGCCACTCTACCAGGTTTGGTGGACAGAAAAATCCTCAGACTGAGAATATGCTCTGAAAAAAACCACCATCTGACAACCCCTCAGTTTTAAGCCCATGCTTTTGATAGATCTCTTGCAAAAACAGTACACTCATAAAACATTCAGTACTTTCCAGCAAAAAGCAAGTTTAAGTATACCTTTTGACTTTCAGAAGACTGCCGTTTAATCTAGTATCTAAACACAAAAATCAAAGCAAAAACTGGGGCCCTCATCTCATGCTGTCATACTAGACTGCATATGTTGATAAAAGTAACAATCTGAAAGTAACCTCCAAAACCCAATTCAAAGCAAAGATTTTTGGGAGCTTGAAGACTTTCATTTGCTGTGGAGAAGAAATTTTTCCTGGCTTGCAGCTTTTAAAAACAAAACTTAAAATACCTAATTAAATGTGACCCCTCCCAAAACTAACCTAGGTAAAACACATTTCCTAAACAACAATCAACCCCCATCACTATACACTGTGAGAAAATAATACAATTTATGTGTAAAAATGGATCAACAAATGACATAATGCTAAGGCACAAAGGATATACACAATTGTGGTTCTGTCCTTTTGAGCAAAAATGTCAAGTCAACTATAAAAATATTAATACTTATCACTTAGGTTTGGGGTTTTATTGGCCATAAATGGAACTGGATATACAAGAATTCCATTTAACACATCTCTCACCATCTGAATTCCTCATCAATTTTTTCCAACAAAACCAATATTACTTACCTTATAATCACTTGGAACTTCAGTTTCAAAAATGCCACCTTCTAGTTTCAGACAATGCCCACATTATGAAAACATTCTTCAAAAGACTCATACCTAATCACTTACAGTGAAACAAAACAATGCAAACTAGTTTCTCCCACCTCACATAAACTCAATCCTTTATTAAAAGGAATTTGGTGCAATGGCTACAGTTCTCTAGAAAAGAAATAGATTGAGATGTTTCAGTTATGAAAATTAGAATTTGGAATTGGGGCTAAATCAAAGAATATAAAAAGCAGCCTAGATTAAGCAGAAGAAAAGAAAAACTGCAGAATCTGAAAGGCAGTTTGATGGGATGGTATCCAGATACTGCTCATGCCCGTAGAAAGAAAGACTAAATATAAAGCACCTATACTGCAAACACATTACTTCTATAAAAACAGCCAATATTCTATCAAATTGTAACATAACTGTTAACAGAGTACCTCTTATGGCAAAGGTGTCAGCCCCTGTGCCCCCCCCCCAGGCTATTTTTGGAAATCCCAGAAGATACTTTAATTTGGAGATGGGAAAACTTTACTTTCGCATGGGTTTGGCCAGAACAGGTGAGTCAACTCTAATTAGAGACATATTTATTGAATTTAAATCAACTTTTGACACAAAAATCCCAGGTAAAACGTAGATTCTGCCTTATGACTGTGACATGAACCACAAATATTCAAGAATGCACCCTATGTACATTTTTAAAACAAGACACAATGAGACACACTAAACAAGTTCTAAGAGGATAACTTATTACTTAGGTACCACACACACACAACCATTCTGTATAGGAGAGGAACAACTTCCAATGTCTGAAGGATGGGGGTGGGAGAATCTCTGGAGTTACTTACGGTGTGAGAAAGTGGATTAGAGATTTATATAAATGAGGGGTAAGATGACAGCTGAACTGAGATTTGTATTAGTGATTTACACTAATACAAATATTTTAGTGTAATGTTTGATAGCCTACAGGCATGTCCAAGATTGCATGCCTGAATACAGTTTTACTGCTTTCAGGCACTTTCAAAAGGAAGTTTTTGCTAATCAGACCTGACTGTCCTATCTACCTAGCCCTTTTTATGGTATTTTATTTAACTGTTCTACTGACCTTTATGGTTTGCCAAGCATTCTTTGGAAGTCCAAACACGTTTTAGGTCTATTCTAACAACTTCAGGTTCCAACCACTGGTTGGAAAGCAAACATACAAAACACCAAAACAAACAAAATGGAAGTATCCCACAACTTCAGGTTTAGAAATCTCTTCCAGGAAAAGTCAAGACTCCTGAGTAAAAAAAAAAAAATTAATTTTCTAACATGTAGCTTAAAATTATGTTATAGTTTTCTCTCCTTCCACAATTTAGTGAATACCTATTTTCCATGTAACAGCGTTGTGAAAACCACTGCTATACATATATTACTAGAAGAAAATATGTCCACTTAAAGAAAAATTCTAAGTAAGGCACACCTTTTGACCTGTCAAAGAACCAGGACCTTACTACAACAACTGTTTCCCTTATGTAAAATACACTCTTTTCCTTTGGGCAAATTTTCACCTCCACAAGCACACCACAAGTAACATACTCAGGTGCTTTCAACTAAGAGCTCTGCTAGTCAGAAACCAGTCATTTTGCAGTCCCTAAACAGTGCAAAGTTCCCAGCGATTCTTTTCTTTAGTCACTGAGGACTTAAAATTACCATCTGCTTTTCAGTCCAAATACCAATGACTAGTTTTCATAGTATATTCGACTAGTAGAAACTAGAAGCCACAGCTATAGCGCGTGGGCCCAATTCAAACTTTTTTACCCTAAGAAAGCAAGAGTTTAAAAAGATAATCGCACACATATTTGGGTAAAAACATAAAAAGGAAATATTTACCTGAATGTATAAAGGAGGGGCCTGATTAGCTCAACCAAACCAGATTTGGCGCCAAAGCTACACAGTAAATTCGCTAATGTACCAGGAGTTAAGATAGTTTATTTTTAAACCACTTCAAATTTACACAAGTTTGCTAAGGCATTTTAAAAGGTTTACCTGACAATTACCGAGACTTTTAAGGTGGCTCTACCAGAAAGGGAAAAATCTAAGACTGTAAAAACATCCAACTTATTCCCATCAAGCTAAAAAATCTGGTTCTATGGTGCTTTTTATCACCCTTAAAACAAATTCTCCTTAATCTCCAAATAAGCAAGACTCTGCAAGCCTTGCATTGTTGCATCATTAAAACCCACACCCAGCAGCCAAGCTTTACTTCGGGCTGTTTAAAACCTGGGAACTGTTTTATTCCTGAAATTTAATCAACCCTCGCCGAACTCCACACCCGGGAGGTGGAGACTTTAAAAAGAAGAAGAAAAAAAAAAAGACCGGCACAAGTGGTCCACAGAATCAGAATGCCTCGAAACAAAGGAAATAACGGCGCCATAAATTGTTGCCTGCCAATTTCTCCTATACAATCCCGTGGAAAAATATCTACTCAGTAAAATAAGAAAATCTTAGACCTAGTGGTCTGTTTTACTTGCATACTCTGATAACGAGTTTTTGTTTTAAAGCCCCTTCGGTGCCAAAGAAAAGCGCTCCATGTAGGCCTAACACAAAACCCTAGTGCAATCTCAAACTAACGGGCCGAGAACTTAGTCTACCTCAGATTAGTTCTCCCCACCCTAAAAGAAGCCCCAAGAACACAATAGATTCCATCCTTTGGGTCCATAAGACGATCCTTTCTTAACCTAAAAACCAGGTGAAAGACCCCAAAGAACGCCATTTTCCTTTTTCTAATTCTCCAAGTAGCCCTGTAAAGTGCGACCCCAGCCCGCGTGGACGCGCGGCTCCGCCGCCATTTTGTGCCTTTGGCAGCGCGCCCAGCCCGCCACCCCAAGATGGCTGCGGCTAGGCTTCGCAGGAGCAACGGCGAAACAAGATACCGCTCCCCTCCCCCAACACCGAGGGGACGCAGCGGCCATTTTTACTCCCCCTTATAACAGAAAAAACCGCCGACTCGCGTACGAGGCCACATAAACCTGCCTGTGGCATTCTTCACGAATAAAAACACTATCCACAAAGGCTTTTTCAACCCGACTCCAATCCTCCGGGCCTTAGACTTCGGAGCCGAAATAGCCCGTCTCCCGGTCCAAGGCCGATGGGCCTGGAAAGAGATGTAAGAAGATGGGACCACACAGCCGCCCCCTACAGCACCTCTACGTACCCGCTCTCCGTAGTTCTGCTCGCCGCTGTCGCTCATGACTCCTAGCTGCTGCCGCCTCTCAGCTCGATGTGCTTCACTCGAAGCTGTCAACCTCTTGCTCCTTCTTTATAGAGGCCTCGCCGCAGCCTGCCAGAACGAACTAGTTTCCAAGCCGCTGGGAACCGGACTGCTCCGCACCGCCTCCACACGGGCTCTAACTCTCCCGGATGTGACGCAGCATCTTTAACCAGGCTCCGCCCCCTCTCGGAACGCGCGCTTTGTTGGCCCCGCCCCTCGGCGTTCGTTTCCCCGTCCTGCAAAGGAGCACGGCGAACCGGATGTGACGTGACACCACCTTTCGCGGAGCCCTGCCCCCATCGGTGTGTCTGTGAGGCGGGAAAGCGAGCATCCTGGTTGGCGTCTGTGGTGGTCGCCGCAGGCTGCCGTGTTGCCGCCAGGTAACGCCGGACTCCTTTCTGGAACTTCCCAGGGACACCGTCGTAGGCAGGGAAAGGAAGGAGATGTCCGCGGTTTCTCCCATCTTTCATTTATTTTTTTGTGCCCTTTTTTGGTTGGAGAGGCCAGATATCCGTGTACTGGGTTCTGTACTTTACATTTATTTAGCCTTCATTGTAGCTCTTTCCTTGTTGAATAAACGGTCATTTGATCAAGTATTAAGCGCCAAAGCACTTTACAAGATCTAGATGCACTGAAATCAGGTAATCTCTATTCCCGAGAATGTAAATACACATTTGTAAACTGATTTTAAGTGCTAGAGGCACGTACAACTATAGTAATGTCACAAGGAGGGAAGGTTAGTTATACCATCACCCAAACAGTATAGTACAATATTGCCCCTTACCTGTGGTTTCACTTCCCATGCTTTCAGTTACCTTTGGTTGACTGTGGTCTGAAAATATTAAATGGAAAATTCCAGAAATGAACAAATCAAATTTTTAACTGTGCACCATTCTGAGTAGTGGGATGAAATCTCACGCCATCCTCCTCTGTCTGGCCTGGGATGTGAAGCGTCCCTTTGTCCAGCCACTCCAGGCTGTATACTCTCCCAGCATCGCAGTGCTTGTGTTCAAGTAACCTTTTTTTAATTTAACAGTGGTCCCAAAATGTAAAAGTAGTGAGGCTGCCAAGAGAAGCCATGAAGTGCTTCCTTTAAGTGAAACGGTGAGTGCAGTACAATATAGTGTTTTGAGAGAACCACTTTTACATAACTTTTATTAGAGTATATTGTTATAATTGTTCTCTATTATTAGTTACTGTTGTTAATCTCTTACTTTGCCTAATTTATAAGTGTAACTTTATACATAGGTATATATGTATGGGGAAAAACTGTATACGTAGAATTTAGTGCTTTGTGTTGTGTCCGGCATCCAGTGGGAGCCTTGGGACATAACCCCTGTGGATGGGGAGGTGGTGGTGGGGGTGCTACTGTAGGGTAAAGAGCCCAAACTTGGAAGTTAAGACCTCTCTGTACCTGTTGTTTCCCCTTCCATTAAAGTAAATTTTGGTACCTGGCTGATGAGGTACTTTGACATAGCATTTATTTTTAAAAGATTTGTCCCTTCACCTATATTTCCTAAGCCTCCTTGGTAGCCTCCCCCTGCCAATTTACCTCGAACAGAAAAAACACTCCTTCCCCAAACCCCTCTGCCGATTATTATTTTAGAGTAGGGGTCAGAAAACTATAAAGGGGAAATAGTAAATATTTTAGGTTTTGCAACCCTGTTTCATCTACACAGCTCTGCTGTGGTGCTGCAAGAGCCCACTGCAGACAACAGTAAGTAAATGGGTGTGGCTGCCTATGATCCATGGCTCTAGTTTACCAATCACTGATTTTCAGTACCAAAATTAAATCTACTTATATAAAATACATAGCAAGATAAACAATAACTTGGGGCTTAAAAGGTACGTAATTTTTTCCCTTTTATGGAGTCCTTTAGGAAATGCATCATGTGATGTGTAGGAAGCATCCTCTACTTTAGATATATTTGTACAGTTTCCTTCTTTTCTTACCATGACATATTTATTAAGAAAGGGTAATTTGGAGCCCAGTGCATGACATGTACTGGAGTCCGGTACATCTTTGGGGATGTACATTATTTAAATAGAAAGTGAGATTACTTCTAGCATTATAGGAACCCCAGCTCCCAAATAATAATGACTTCTTTGTAGCAGCAAGCGCCTACAGCATGCCTCCAATGTTATACATTAAAGGGCAGTAAGTTCTCCCTGGCAGTTGTTGCAGCAATTGAGAGTCATATTTTCATATCTAGTATAGGGATGAAATTGCCCAATATTTTTCTTTGTAGCAAGTAAGGTGGTTGGTGAAGACTCAGAAAATGGATTATCAGGTGAGCTTTCCATACAGATAACTGGGTCCAAAATGCGTATAACTGGTTCAGCCACTTTTGCCACTGGAGTGCTGCAGAATTCAACTGTTGGTGGAATCATTTTTTGACTGTTAGTTCCATCATTTCCCAGAAGATGAGCATTTACTGCTTTTGCCAGCTCGTGATTTGTTAATGCTAGTTCTGCTCTGCTGTGAGGTTGTGTGCTAGGTTAGTGAGTTTGCTCTCTTTAGATTTCACATATAAATGAAATCATATTTGTCTTTTTCTGTCTGACTTACTCATTCTTTTTTATGGCCAAGTAATATTCCACTGTATATATAGTACTGGAATATTTACCTGGATATTTCAGAGGCTTATAAAAATTAACACGTTCAAATCGAAATTAAAATAATCATTTTAATATTCTACCTCTCCTCTGCCCTCTAAATGTCTCTGCTAAAACTTTTTCTCTCTTCCCCTCCTCATCAATTCTATTTCTTGTACTTTAAAAATTTATCTTTTCCTCTCTGTATCTCCTGCCTCACCCCATCCTGTCACCTTTTGTTAGGGCCTCATCAACTCACTTATCTGGAGAATTGTAAAGTATCTTAAAAACGAAATTTGATTGTTATACCTAGTCTCTTTCAGTGGTCCATATAAGAACTAAAAAGAGAGAATAGGAAGTGAATAACCCGGAACTTACAGCAGTGACAATGATGTTAGAGAGGAATGAATGGACATGACTTGCTGTGCTAGTTGCTCCAAATTCATACATTTTGGCTGCTCTATGAAAGTAGATCAGGGCCCTTTAAGTATGTTTCTCTGCCAGCTGGCGCTGAAGCTTTATCAGTATAGGGCATTGAATAGGCATTACAGGAGGAAAGGGTTTATTTCCTAGTTCTAGTGCACATGTTCCACAGGCTCCTGCAGCACGCAAGTCTTTCTCAGTGACCAGCTCTGAGCTTCTGCAGTGTGCCCACAGTGTCTTCAGAGTCCAGCTCCTGCATTGCCAGGCTCCTAGCAGCCAGCAGCTTCCTCCAGGGCACCCACCCTCCACCCTAACCAGGTTTTGAAGTAGAGGCCTCTGGCTCCTACAGCATTTGCAGCTTCTCCAGTGCCGAGCTCCTGCAGTGTACAGCACCCAGCAGCACCCAGCAGCTGGTGGCTTCTCCTGGCATTATATCAGGTGGTTTTATAGGTGAGACACTGCCCCATGAACAGCTTTCCTTGGCATCCTAGAGGGAAAATTTCTGAAAAAATTCTAGAGGGCAGATTTCTATTAAGTTCTACCAGCGTATCACCTCAGCAACTTCTCTGTCATCAAATGAGCCATGGCCATATTCTATTAGATGAAGCCTGGACCTCAGATTTTGAGGGGAAGGAGGCCTTTCTTGGGTGTCTATTTCAGACCTAGGGGTAAGGCTTCTCTTTATATCTGCAATTCCTCTATTCTTCAGAGATCTCTTTTCTTAGTAATTAATTCTTTGTTATGCCTATCCCCAGCTGAAGTTAATTCTTTATATTAAACTTTCTCTGTTCAAATTACTGTGTTGTTTATCTCTCTTGATTGAACCCCTAGTGATTCAGAATTGCTGCCCGGAGTGGTTTTCAAGATACTGCTGGGATGCAGAGTTGAAGGAGAGAGAAGCTACATAAACTTCTAGGTTCTGCCCTGGCTGGGTGGCTCAATTGGCTGGAGCATTGTCCCTTACACCAAAAGGTTGTATGTTGATTTTATATGCAGAAAACTTACTGAACTTACTAGTTCTAGTAGTTTTTATCTAGATTCTATTGCTATTTCTAGATAGGTGATACATTCCTTTGTAAATAATGATAGTGTTATCTCTTCCTTTCCAATTTTTATACCTCATTTATTGTTATTACTTAATATGAGGTAGAAGGAGGAATCTAAAGATTTAAAGAAATGGGAACATTGTAGTGTATTTCTCTTTTTCAATCTGCTCATCTACCCTCTAGCTATGTCCTGAGAGAACTCAGGAGACAATTCTCTAACTAAAGCACTGAGAAATACTTTCATGAAATGAATACCAACTTTAAAAATGGACCTATAGAGATTGTTCTTTGTCAATAGATAGCTTCTGTGGGTAATATGATGTAGAGGATGACTCAGTATTCCTAATTTAGACCAATTAAGCAAATGCCAAATAGCCAAGATACTCCTGGAATTATTGTAGTTGTTCTGGAAGTCCTGGCCATCCATCCACAGGACTCAGAATCACCCCATTGACATTTTAAGAAATTAGATCACTTCCACCAGGTGGTGCCACCTCAACTGGAACAGATGTACTTGGAAAGCACTGGACCTGGATCTATGGATCCATACTTGTTCGGCTCACAGCGAACATTTTATTAGCTTCTCAATAATATGTTCCTGCATTTTTGGCAATTAATGTTTTGGATTTGACTTCTTGTGGTTTGTTGGAGTTTTACCATAGAAACTTACCATATTTATTATTTACAATAATCCCTGTATTGTCTCTCTGACCTATAGAATAAGAGTTATTATGGTAGGAAGGCCAAGTAGAAGCCCCTGGAATTCTTCTTGTCTATCAACATAGTGACATTTTGTAGAACCACAGACATTAGTGCGAATGTCAGAGACACCTGAAACACAAAGATAGTGGTCCCTATCTTAGACCCACTTAACTCAAAAGTTTGACAGTGCAAAAGGCAAATGAGTGTTAGAGAATTACAGTGGATCATTTTAAAGTTAATTAGGTGATAACACTAATTGAATTCGCTATTCCAGTTAGGGTCTTCTTTTTGGGGGAAATAAATATAAGTTGTGGTAACTGGTCTCTAGCTATTGATCTAACAAATTATATTTATTCTTGATTCCAATAAACTGAGAGCATCTTTTTCCTAGAAGGGGCAGCAGTACAACTTCATTGTCTGCCATCAAGGTTAGATTGACTCTGACTCTGAGCTATAGGATCCTTTATTGTTTCATCAGCCCACAGGCTGTTACACACTAGTCTACTACATTGATGACATTAGGATGCAATGACCTATAGAACTGGAAACAGTTACCCTAGATGCCTTTGAAAAAGCAGTTATGCCAGAGGGTTGGAGAAGAATCCCATAAAATTACAATGGGGTGTCATCCCAGTGACGTTTGTGGGGACCAGTTTGTTTCCTTCCAAATGGAAGGACTAATAGTTGCACCACTAAGAAAAAGGATAATTCTTGGTGGGTTGTTCACTAGTCTTGCCAAATCTGATGGTAAAAGTTCATGAAAAACTATAGTAGCCCTACATAGGCAGATGTAATTCTAAGATGTAATTTAATTCTCCTAAGAATTCAAGTCATAAAATAAAGGTTTGATCATCTGGTGCTACTGGCTATATGCAAAGATAACAATGGGTAGTTGAGAAGGCAAGTTATAAATACCAACTATGGCCTTGGATTAAATTTCATTTTCATGTACATATTTATATATTTTGAACCACTTTTTCTCTTTGTTCTCCATTTCCCTGAATATTTGAATATTTGAGATAGAGAAAAAGATGCTTGTTAAGTTAATTTAAAGGAGAGTGGACAAATTTTCAAGATGGAATCTTAAGAGAATTTAAAGACAGATGAGCATTATCCCAAGATGATCCTGGGTGCAATAATTGAGATTTTGGTTTAACTACTTTTAAGAGGGGTTAAAGATATAAGAGGTAGTTGTATTATGTTAGATGTTACTGTTTTAAAAGTAGTGTAAGTGAGGGAAGAAACATATATGTTGATTTTGGGGGGACCAAAAGGGTAGACTGTGGTGGAAATTTCTCTCTCTCATGGTCACTAAGCATCTGAATTCCTTTCCCATGTTTTGGGGAATCTTTGCATGCAGCAGAGCCTGATTCTATTAGAGAAGTCAAGGATCCCAGATACTTGCTTTCCCCACAGGTAGGTACCGCCCAGCCTTGGAATCGGAAGTTAGTGATGCAGAGGAACAATATTGTCGAGAATACGTTCAAGAAATGGGTAGAGGCCACAGCAGCAGCTACATGTAGTTACCACAGGCAGCAGGGTAGCAGTTCTAATTCTCCTGGTTCATGTCCAGAGTTCGTAGTGTTGGTGGTTATAAGCTGTGATGGCTACACTCAGTGGCAGCAGCCATGGTGTCTTTGCCAGACCAGTTCTGTGATATCATTTCGAGATATGTCCTGGCTGCTAAGCCTCTCTGAGCTTTATTCTCAGCATTTCTGAAGATTCTGAGATTGTCCCATATCCTTTGAACAATTTCCATGATCAGTGTCTGTTGTTTGCAAATAAGAATTCTGATTAATAAAATCTTGAATGTACTACCATGCTTTAATTGTCTTACTTACCTTTATTTTGGTTGATTTTATTCTTCTCGGTAGGTACTAAATTGTTCATAAAGAATTATCTCAGTGATGTAAAGAAAATATGAATTAAAAATATGAGACCAAATATGCTAAGTGTGGTTCCCTCAGAGTAGTGATAATATGAGAAAAATGTTCCTCGTTCTTTACACTTAACAGAATTTTCCAAAATTTTATCATGGCAATGCATTATTTGATAAAAAAGAAAAATCCATTAAAATATGAGAAACAGTAACAAAAGCAAAGAACTTCATCTAAACTTTTTAATGCTTAAGACAGTCATAGGCTTGTAAAGCTTTTTCCTTTACTAGGAATATCTTTCTTACCCAGCTCAACAATCCTAATCCCTATCTAAGCTGGAATACCTGGCCTTTCATAAGCTCTTCCCTTGATTTTGTTGCTTTATCTAGCTTCTCTCCAAGTGACAAGTGATCTTTCCCTTTTCAGAACATCCATAATTTAGCTTACATTTTACTATAGTAATATTGAGAAATTGTTGAAAACTTACCATGTTCCTACTTTTCCTGGTAGGGGTTCACCTAGTTAAAAAGCCAAAGTTTTTGGTTTCCACCCAGTGTAAATGTTTACAGGCTGGTACCTGCCCATTTTAGCTTTTCCTGTTCAGTCACTTCTTGTTTTTCCTATAGATTATTTTTAAAGTAAACTTTCTAATGAAATATAAACACAGAGAACACTGTACAGATCTTAACTATACAGCTTGACAAATTTTCACAAAATGTACTCACACATGTGATCAACACCCAGATCAAGAAATAGAACATTACAAAAATTAAAAAGTTAAAAAGGCAAAAGTGTAAAATAAAATAAAAATAAATAGAATCTTATACCCCTACAGCAGCCCCAAAAGAAGCCCCCTTAAGCTCCTTCCAATCACTACCCCTAAAAGTAACCGCTATTCTGATGTCTATCACCATAGATTAGTTTTTTCTTCTTTTGAATGTTATAGAAACTAAATCATATGCTGGGTCACCAATTTTTAACCTTTTTTATCTCATGGCACACATAAACTAATTACTGAAATTCTGCGGCACACCAAAAATATGTATTTTTGCCAATCTGACAAAAAAATAGGCATAATTTTGATTCATTCACATGATGGCTATTGTTATATTGACTTGTTATTTTTTCATTTGACAACCTAAGGAAAAGAGGTTGGTGCCCCTGACTAGTCATGTTTTAAAAGTTTTTGCAGTACACCAGTGTGCCGTGGCACCCCGGTCAAAAATCACTGTGCTAAGTATTCCTTACTCGTTTGTTCAACATTTTATTTGTGAGATTTTTCCAGGTTGTTGCATGTTGTAATGGTTTATTCATTCTTGTTGCTATGTGGTATGTCATTGTGTGAATCTACCACACTTGATCCATTCTACTCTTGATGGACATTTGGGTTGTTTCCAACTGTGGGCTACCACTAAGAGTGCTGCTGTGTCCTCAGAGACTTTTAAATTTTTTTAAGTCGGCTTAAAAAATGTGTGTGTCATAGTACTAGGCTATAATCAAAGTGTAAGACCAATACTGTCATGTCATGCCCGATCCTCTGTCTCTTCCACCAATATATTGCATAAATAAATGAAAAAAGCCAGTCAGAGAAAGACAAGTGTCACATGATCCTACTCATATGTGGAATCTAATGAACAAAATAAACCGATGAACAAAATACATCCAGAGACAGAGAAGCATGAATAGACCGATGAATCTCAGAGGGAAGACAGGGGTGGGGAGAGATTAACCTAAGAACTTATATGCATATATGCATAACCCATGAACACAGACAATAATGTGGTGAAGGCCGGCGGGGGGGGGGGGGGGGGGGATGCTGGGCAGAAAGGATCAATGGAAAAAAGGGGGACATCTATAATACTTTCAACAATAAAGATAAAACATTTAAAAAAACATATTGCATAAAATCACTCAACTACTCTTAGTCTGTATATATATATATATATATATATATATATATATATGCGCATGTGTGCGTGTATAATTTTTTCTTTACAACCTGGAATCACAATATATATAGTTCTCTGTTGTGTTGATGGTCTTTCTTCCTGCTTTCCCTCATTGAATAACTCATGGAGTCTTCAGGTCAGCTCCAGCAAGTGCAGCAGCAGCTCCTCTGAAAAATCTTCCCTCAAGTTAGGCTTGCCGAGGAGGAACACGAGGCCAGATGAAAAGGTAAAGGCAATTTTATTAGTGCATCTGAATACAGATGGACGGAGCTCCAAATGGCATCATCCTGAGTGATTGGGGAGGAAGTCTCTTTATAGGGTGTAGGGAGGGAACTTTTTGGTGCCCGCCCAGTTTTTCTGAGTGGGAATAAAAAGTTACCAAGGGTAAGGAACAGGTTGTTGCCTGAGTTCATCTGAAAGTTACTTTCTCATGCAGGGAGTGGAAATTTACCAAGCGTAACAAACAGAATGCTGCTAGTGCTGCTAGTGAAATTAATTTATCTAAAAGTTGCATTCTCATGCTGAGGAGGGGTGAGCCCTCAGGAACATTAAGTTTTTGTCCAAACCCAACACTTAACACCTCAGTCTGGGTTTTGTGTCTTTTCTCCATAACCTGTGTCCCCTCTGCCATTCTTCTCTACTGTACTTTTTAAAAAAATTGATTTTCAGACAGAGAGGAGACACACACACACACACACAGTCATCAATTTGTTGTTCCACTTATTTTTACATTCATTTGTTGATTCTTGTATGTGCCCTGACCAGGGATTGAACCTTGGCGTATCCGGACGACACTCTAACCAACTGAACTACCTGGCCAGGGCTTTCTACTTATTTAGTAGTTTATCTCCCTTATAAGATCAAATCACCAGAGCCTTTAGCTCAGTACCTAGTACACCAAAGGCGCTCAATACACATTTGCTGAATACATGAGTGAGTGAGCAAATGAATCCTGTTTGGAAAATTGCAGTGTCAGAGTGAGTAAGCCAGCTGGTAACAGAAACTATACAAAGGAGGGGCAAAATAAGGGGTGTGGTAATCAAACTTCACTTATAACTCCCATGCTTGAAGAGAAACTATTACAGCTGCTGTCGCTGCTCTGAGGAAAGTTCAGCTACTCCACTAACTGTTTCTTTGTCCAGTAACATGACTAGCAAGAAAGTAATTGCAGTGTTTGGAGCAACAGGTAAAAAACTCCTTTTAAAATGCGTGCTGACTTTGCTTACTTTCCTGTCTTCTTGTTTTTAACGTCAGAGCCTGCCAGCGTGGGCTGAACAAAGAGCCCTTAAGAAAAGTGTCATATTGCTTGAGTTTCTGATGTGGTAAAGGGGCGGGGTGATTTGATTTGTCAGAAATGATCTCAGTGGGACAAGGACCACTGACATATTCTCTCTTTCTCAATTGTGTGCTGACTTGTATGTTTCATTTTAACATAAGCTGTACTCTGGAGACTTTTGTCCGCTCACTTCCTAACAAGTAAAAGCAGCGTGAGAGGCCCGTGCATTTGTAGGGCATATCTACATGCCTCAACAATACCCCAGTCATTCTGGGGTGGGTGGGGGTTAGGAGAATGTGCTGTTACTTTTCTCACTGGGGCCACTGCCGGAGCCTTTTAACTGCTGTCCCTGCTTTCAAACTTGCTTTATTTATAATCTGTTCTTTACAGCCAGAGTCATCTTTTCAAAATGTTGATCAAATCAGGCCACATCCATTCATCTCCCTATGATCCATTTGAAACTATGGGATCATGCCGCCTCTGCTCAAAACCCTCCAACGCTCCCCTCCCCGTCTCCAAGTAAAATGCAAAATCCAGCTAATGGACCCCCATCTTTTACTCTTCTCCTTTACTTACTCTGTGTGTTCCTCAAGCACACTCCCACCTTAAGTCCTTTGCATTGGCCACCCCCTCAACCTCCAGTTTTCCACACTGCTTTCTTCCTCATGTCACCCAAGCCTCTGCTCAGTTGTCCTCTCGAAGAGCACTTTCCAGACCTCCATATTTAAAATTGCAACTCCTCTCCACCCTGCCGCTGTCTGGCTGCCCTTCCTGCTTGATTTCTTCCCTTACTATCTGTCTCTCTACACTAAAAGATAAGCGCTATGAGCAAAGGAATTTTGTCTGAAAAGAGGAAAGGACTAAAGCAGGGAGAAGAGAGAAATAAATTTGCAAAAACAAATAGCCAGTTATGACATTGACTTTAGAAGGAATTCTTACCTTTTTTGACAGCATGGATGGACCTGGAGATTATTACGTTAAGTGAAATAGGCCAGCCAGAGAAAGACAAATAGCATATGATCTCACTTATACGTGGAATCTAATGAACAAAATAAACTGACAGACAAAATAGAAGAGAAGCCTGGTTACATGGAACAGACTGACAGCTGTAAGAGGGGAGGGAGGTGGGGGGACTGGATGAAAGAAGGTGAAGGGATTAGCCAAGAACACATACATAACTCATAGACACAGACAACAATGTGGTTATAGTCAGAGGGAAAGGGGGGTGGGGCAGGTGGAGGTGGGCAAAGGGGGAGAATGGGGACAGATATAGACTTTGCTTTGGGCAATGGGTGCATGATGCAGTGTATAGATGACGTTTTGTTGAGTTGTACACTTGAAACTGTTATAGCATAGCAAGAAGCTAGGAAAATTCCAGGACAAGCAGAATAGGGAAACTAAGACAGATAGTTAAACAGCAGTTTGAGCCAAAGCAGCCCAGCCTAGGCTCTCCTGTTGCTTCTTCTCTGACCTTCCTTGTTTCACTGTCCTAATTATATTTTTACAGTGGTCAATAAAATCTTGCTTGCTTTTCTACACTTTGTCTCTTGATTGAAATCTTTCCTCCAAGAAGAAAAGAACCGAGGTCGTCTCATCTTACTGGTAAAAAACCCTGTATGGTTTTGCTAACCAATGTTACCCCAATACATCCAATTAAATAAAAGGGGGTAAAAAGGTAAATGGGACATGGAGATGATTGTATGTCATTAAGGTGAAGGTGAGAATATTGTTTTTTCCTGAAAGAAATAAGCCATCAAAGGATTTTGAGCAGAGTGACTCAATATGACTCCTACGTTAAAAGGATCATTTTAGCTTCTGTTTTGTGAACATAGTGTAGGGGGCAAGGGCTGAAGCAGGAAGACCTTTAGGAGGCTGCTGCCATAATCCAGCCAAGATGACCATGGCTTAGACCGGGATGGTAGCAATGAGGTGGTGGGGAGTGGTCAGATTCCGGATATGTTTCAAAGACAGTTGACAGGGACAATGCGGTGATTGTGGGGGGTGGGGTGGTGGTGGAGGTGAAAGATGGTATAGGGGAGATAAACTGTGATGGGGGGGAAAAATAAAGAAAAAAGGAGTTGACAGGGTTCACTGATGGACCAGATATCAGAGGTGAAAAGAGAGAAGTAAACAATGACTTCAGAGTGTTCTGGCTTGCGCAGCTGGAAGATAAAGTTGTGATTCACTGAAATGGGGAAGACTGCATGGGCGCTGGTCTAAAAAAGCCAGGAGGTCCATTTTAGTCTCAAACTTGAGTTTCAGCCTAGGCATCCGGAGTAGGCAATTGAATAAGAGCCTTGGGAGTAGCTCTTAAGAGAATCAGATTAGATGTGTCAGAGTTGAAGAAAGTTGCTTCCTGCTTAGCTAAGGGGATGGGCTGATCACCTTATTGCCCAAGGCTTGTCCCTGGTCAGTTACAGTGGAGTTCTGGGTGTGTTTGTGTGTTTGAAGTATAGTTGCCTGATTTAGCAGGTAAAACATGTACGATGCCTAGTTAAACTTGACAGGGACATGTGTTAACCCTTACCTGTGTGTGTGTTTGCATGTCAAACTCTGAACAGTGCCTGCCATTCAAATGCTATTGTGGATGAAAAAAGGGATTCCTATGGAAAGTAACCTTGAAGGGAGATCTGATCATAAATTCCTAACTGGGCAGGTCATGGTGGGTCATCAGCCCCAGGCATGTAACTTCTTGAGAGAAAGCCTTATCTTTGCCTTAAGCTAGTCCTGTCCATTGCTTCTGTGCATCTAGGTTAACACACCTTTGAAATAACCACCCTCAAAAGAGCACATAATCTTGTTAACTATCCCGTAAACTAATCTCTGCCTTGCTTTCTACCACCTTCACGTAATCTTCCCTACTTTCCCTCCTTAATTTCAAATGCATACAAGAAACCGCAGAAATGTTATTTGAGATCTTGCTCCCTGGCATGTGTTGTCAGTTGGCTCAAATAATTTTAGTATGTGTGCTGCCAAAGTGAGCACTCAAATAAACTCTTATAAAAATTTGGGCGTTTCTGAGGTTGACACTGTCCTCAACATGGAATTACCTGGAAGAGAACTGGGCCCAAGAGGGAATGATCCAGAATAAACAAGGAGGGTCTGGGACAATTGAGTATGTCAAGAATGGATGCCCTGGGGGCTGCTTTTTTGCTCTGATAAGTTTATGGTTATGTCTTGCTAATTTAAAGGAACAGGGCCAAGATGGATGAATTCTTCTCTTGGTTTGGGTCTTAGTAAAACATAAAAAGTGGGAGTGGTTAGGAGAGCCAGTTCTGGTTCGGGTCCAGCTCCTCTTACTCACTCATACAGGTTTCAGCAAGACTGTCCACCTCTAAAGCTAAGAGTTGAAAACACAGAGGTTTCGGTCTTTTCACTTCATTCATTCAACATGCAAATGTTGAAAACTTGCAGTTTGCCAGAGAATAGTCTCAGCACATGATTGGGAAACAGGAATGAAGAGTAGAGTTTCTGTCCTCAAGGAGAACCCAGTTTAGTAGGAGGGCTAAAAGGAAATAATTATAATAGTTGATATGGGCTGAATTGTGTCTCACCCCCCAAAATAATTCATATAGTGAAGCCCTAATTTCTAGTACCTCTGAATATGTATTTGTAGATAGGGCTTTTGCTGAGGCATTTATATTAAAGTGAGGCCATGAGAGTGGACCCTATCTGGACTGATGTCCTTTTAAGAAGAGGAAATTTTGACACACAGAAAAGCAAGAAGGGCTAGAGTGCACAAAGGAAAGACCATATGGGGACACAGTGAGAAGGCTCTCCATCTGCAAACCAAGGGGAGAGATCTCAGGAGAAACCAAACACAGCAACACCTTGATCTTGGGCTTCTAGCCTCCAGAACTATGAGAAAATATATTTCAGTTGTTTAAGCCACAATCTGTGGAAGTTTTTTATGACAGGCTTAGCAAACTAACATAGCCAACAAATATTTTTTATTGAATTTTTATTTTTATAGCTGTGCCTACAATAGTTTTAAAAGTCTAAGAGTCCTACAAGGCTTGTACAGGAACCCAGCAGACCCTGCCCTACTCCTTTCCACATTTAACTCTCCTCTTTTTACTGGCATTTGTCTCCATATTTCTAAATAATGTGATTACATGCTATTTCTTGATTTTTCAATTTTAGATATTGTTCATTGTCCTTAGCTCTCCTATATCCCCATCCCCAAGCACATATTTCCTTTTTCTCATCCTCTCTAATATAGTTTTAAACAATTTGTATTTTTCATATGGATGATGAACTAATATGGACTCTTATTATGACTATGTAATTATTGTTCATACTTGAGCCATGTAGTGTGACTTTCTCACATAATTTCTTGTTTTCCCTAAAATTAATGATTGCCTTTATTTTTATTCATTATCCTCACCCAAGGATATTTTTTCCATTGCTTTTCAGAGAGAGTGAGAGGGAGAGAGAGAAACATCGATGTGAGAGAGACACATCAATTGGTTGCCTCCCACACATGCCCCGACCTGGAGCCAGATCAAGCCTGCAACCAAAGTACCTGCCCTTTGCTGTAATCGAACCTGGTACCCCTCAGTTCATGGGCTGATGCTCTAACCACTGAGCAAAACCAGCTAGGGCTAATTGCCTTTATTTTTTATTTGTTTAGTTTTCTTTGTACCTGGCACTCATTTTTTCCCCTTCAATCTCTCCAGTAAAGCTAGATGACTTCTCTAAAAATGAGCAAACACATCAATTAATCTCTTGGTTCTGTTTTCTTCTCTCCATGGAGACCTCCCTCCTGGAATGCTACCTTTTTCTATTTCAATCTTCCAAGATTTCCTTCTTCATTATTCTAATAATTTTCTTTGCCTTACTCCTGGGTTTGGTTTTTGTTTCCTGCAGTTTCTCTTGCTTGCTTTACTTTGTCATTTTGCTGGAGCACATCCCCCAGGAGCTTACAGAGAAAGTGTACATGGGACTTAAATTTTTGAAACCTTGAGTGTCTGAAAATGTCTTTATGTAGAATGTTTAGAATCAACTGATCATTTGGCTAGGTTTAAACTTCTAGATAGAAATTCATTTCCCCCTAAATGACATTACTCCATTGCTTCCAATGTTATAAAGAAATCTGCTGCTATTTTTATCCCTCACCTTTGAATTGACTACCCTTCCACCAAAGTTTGTAAGATTTTTTTCTTTTTTAAATATATCTTTATTGATTTCAGAGAGAGGAAAGGGGAGGGAAAGAGAGAGACAGAAACATCAATGATGAGAGAGTCATTGGTCGGCTGCCTCCTACATGCCCCTGAACAGGGATCGAGCCAGCAACCCGGGCATGTGCCCTGATCAGGAATTGAACCACGATCTCCTGGATCCTAGGTCGACGCTCAACCTCTGAGCCACACTCAGCCAGGCTGTAAGATTTTTTCTATCCCCAGTGTTCTGAAATTTCGCAGTTATGTAAATAACATGAGACCTTATTTATTCAGTGTCCTTGGCAGTCAGTGGCCCCTTGATCCGGAAGCTCATTCAGTATCCTTGAACTCTGGGAAATTATCTTCTTTGATAATTCCATATGTCCATTTTCTCTATTCTCTTGTTCTGGAATTCCCCTGGCTTGATCCTCTATTTTCTCTTTCCTGTTTTCCATTTCTTTTTTTTTTTTTCCTTTCAATTTTGAGAGCTTTTTCCAACTTTTTCTATTGAAAACTTATTTCTACTATATTTTAAATTTCTGAGAGCTTCATCTTCTCTTCTAAATGCACTCTCTCCTCCTCTGCCTCCCCCTCCCTTTTTATTGGTTCAGCATGCAGATATAATGCTCTGACTACAAAATCTTCTCCAATCTCTGAAGATATTAATGCTTTAAGTTTTTTTGTCCTTTCCCTGCATTGCTTCTGTTTCCTTTTATCAGTTTGTTTATTTCAGTTTTGTTGGAAGCTTTCTTCAAACGTCTAGTGACCTTTGGATGTCTCTTCATATTTACCACTATAGCACTAAACTTTGGCTGAAGCTCCTTGTGAAAAGCAGAGCTCGTGGAACTGCAGACCCTATAAGGTTATCAGTGGTGTATCAGTTGGGCTTCCACAAGAAACAAGTGCCACACTCTTTTCAGAGAAGCCAGAGGAAAAAAATAAAGGCTGAAAGGGAAGAGACCAATAATGAATAAGTGAGCAACAGGAGGAAGGAGCAGAGGGCAATAGAGATGACCAAAACCTGGGGAGAGTAGCAGCATGGAGATGGTCACCTCTTCTCCTGCCCATGTGTCTCGGGCTGATGCCTCTTATTGGCCAGATCCAACCCGAGAGCACGAAGAGAACCCATTGATGGAGTCCATACAGGCCAGCCTCCCAGGCACGAAGCAGGGTGCTGAAGCTGAAGGTAGATCTGAAGGTGCAAAAAACATATTCAGGACAGGTATACAACCTATTTGATAGAGGATCCCAAATGTCAGTAACCCAGCACAGTACCTGGCATATATCACAGGGCATTCAGTAAATATTTGTAGAGTAGATAAATTAGGCAAGTAATGAAAGTAATGATCATATATCATTAATGGCTTTGAATGCCATAAAAAGAAACTTACGCAAGTTTTCAACTTTTAAAAATATATAAAATAGGAAGTTCTTTTGAAAATATAATTGTGTGAAGAACCTGAAAATAAAATTTATAACCAGAAAAAAATAGATTTTTCCAGTTGAATCTGGGGTGGAGGGTCTGGTACCCTGCTCATTTGGCCTCCTTATTGCATCAGGCCTCTCCCATTCTTTTTCTCCCCCATGGATTTTGCAAAGGTGCTTCTGACGAGGCTGGGAGAAACCTAGTTTGAAAACCTCTGTTGCAAGCCGTGGGCATGCCTCCTGAAGTAGTTATTACAACAGCTATACTCCGAATAATGGCACTTCCTGACCAACTGTTTTTTAGTGAACATTCCTCCTGATCCTTCCTCTACTTCTTCCCCAATCCTGCAGGAGCCCAGGGTGGCTCTGTGGCCAGGGCCATTTTGGAGAGCAAAAAGTTTGCTGTGAGAGCAATGACCAGGGATGTGACTCGACCAAATGCACTGGTGCTCCGGGACCTTGGCGCTGAGGTGGTAAAAGGGGACCTGAATGATGCAGCATCAGTGGAGGCCGCCTTAAAAGATGCCTATGGGGCCTTTGTGGTGACCAACTTCTGGGACCATCTCAGCAAAGAGAAAGAAGTGTGTCAGGTGGGAAGATCTTCAAGTCCCTTCCTTTCACCCTCCCTGGGTGCTCTGCCCTCCCTTGAAGGGGGTGGGCCTTCAGTCTGGGCAAAAATATAAGCCTCACTCCACGTCTCCCTGGATTTATGAAATATATGCACTTCAAGTGCTTGTTAGAGGGGTCTTTGATTGTGAAGTCAGTGTTCTGTGTGGCACATGCCCATATCTCAAGACCCTGGAGATCTGAGAGGGACCATGCAGTGGAGCCAGTCATTAGATGCCCACCACTGGTCTGTAGATGGCATATGAAGGGTACCCCACAAATTAAGGTAACTCTGAAGTGAAAAGGGAAGCACAAAATGTAATGACTATATTTATTCTTCAGGCAGAGAATTTAGGGAGAAATCAGTAATGGGTACATAGAAAAAGAGCCAACCAAGCAAGCAAATAAACCCATGGTGATTAACATCAGGGAAAATAAAAATTTGTAGAAAAAAAGAAATGTAACCGTAGAATATTACATTGTTCAACTTCAGCTGTGTGTAAGCACTGATTATTGATCTAGCCCAAAATTATGATATTGGGGATATGAAAAAAAGGGAATTGCATATATGTGTGACGGTGGTGGTGGACCGTGTGTGTGTGTGTGTGTGTGTGTGTGTGTGTGTGTGTGAGAGAGAGAGAACACTAAAGATGAGGGCTCATCTTTCTTAGTAGGAATTTAGTAGATGATATCTTAAACTGAGAAAAATACCAAGAATTAGTAGTGCAAACCTGTTATTTAGAAATAAAGAAATGGCTAAAAGAGATGACGTGGTTACCTCTGGAGAGTGGTTATCAGCATGGGGGCTTAGGGAAATGTCTGTCATTATAAGTTCAATTCCCTCCCCTCCCATGACAGTACTATTTGAAATGATATATATGTATAAATTGGAAAAATATGAAGATTAGACTATAAAAATGTAATCAGCCTTTTGCAAAAATTGCGCAATTCAAAAAATTAAGAGCAGGATTGAGCCTGTCTCAGGATTGAGACATTTCAGGAATGTCTGTTAAATTATTACCATTTACAGCTTCTCTTTTAGTGATAAACTTTGGCAGGGCTTACATTAGGAGCTCTGGGTTCTAATTCTGATATTCGCTTACTATGACACCCAGGGGTACAAAGTCACTTCTCTGCTTCCCTTTCTGCACCTACTAAGCCAGATTAATTATGTCATCTCTGATTACCACATGGGGTTTTGTAAGGAAAAAAAGAGAAGGAAACAGTGGAAAGAAAGAAGAAGAAAAAAGAGAGAGAGAGATATGAAAGTACTTTGGAAAATTTAGAACTAAAACACAAAAAGAGAATATCTGTGTGTGTGTGTATGTCTTTATTATGCTCTCAATATCTAAATGGTGTGCAGATAGAATTCATTGCCAGAAAACATTATTACACTGCATATTGTTATCTCAGGTATCCCTGAGCCTTATATGTAAATAAATGTGGGAGTTGATCACAAAGGTACTGATAGCCTAGAGGAAGGGACCAAACGTTCCTGACTGTTCTCACCAGGCTGCCTCTTAGCTTCTGATGAGGTTCAGCATTTTGACATGGTGGAGCCTCTGCCCTCCAATACTGGTGGCCTCTCAGATGGTAACTTGAATATATTTTGATGCTGGAAGAGCTTCGTCTCTAAGGAGAATAATAAGAAAAGGAGCGGGGAAGGCAAAGCAGCACCTGCCCTCTCGTCTATATGCAAATACACCTTTCTATATAAAGAATTCATCATTTGTCCCTTAGGGAAAGCTGGTGGCCGATATTGCCAAGCGCCTGGGTCTGAAGCACGTGGTGTACAGCAGCCTGGAGGACGTCAAGCGCCTGACTGGCGGGAAGCTGGAAGTTGAGCACTTTGATGGGAAGGGAGAGGTGGAGGAGTATTTCTGGTCCATTGGTGTTCCCATGACTAGCGTCCGCTTGGCAGCTTACTTTGAAAACTTTCTCACCATATGGAAGGTGGTGAAAGCCTCTGATGGAGATTACTACACCTTGGGTAGGTGGAAGTTTGCAGTGGAAGTTAACCAGACACCTGCTGTCCTCCCCTCCTCCTCCCATTTTCCCTTCTCTCTCATTTCAGACAACATGTGTAATTTGAGTGCCTACTATGTGCTTACCTCTGTGTGAGGTGCTGAGAGGGATACCAGATTGTTTTAGACTTCCCAGAGAACTGGTTCCTGGACTGAAAACATAAAGGATTTCACTTCCAGTCTTAACAATCTGATGTTCTTTATACACGTGATTAGCTATGTGACCTCAAGTCTTAGCTTCCTCATGTCTAATGGAAAAGTTGACAAGATGACTTTTTTTTTTTTTTTTAAATATATCTTTATTGATTTCAGAGAGAGGAAGGGAGAGGGAGAGGGAGAGGGAGAGGGAGAGGGAGAGGGAGAGGGAGAGGGAGAGGGAGAGGGAGAGGGAGAGGGAGAGGGAGAGGGAGAAACATCAACGATGAGAGTCACTGATTGGCTGCCTCCTGCACGCCCCCTACTGGGGATGGAACCTGCAACCTGGGCATGTGCCCTGACAGGGAATCTAACCTCGATCTCCTGGATCCTAGGTCGATGCTCAACCACTGAGCCACGCTGGCTGGGTGACTTCTAAGTTTCCTTTTAGCTCATCCATCTGACCTGTGGCAGCAGGGAAGACATTCTTCTCTTGACCTGGATCCCATGGTCAGAATCCCTAGAGGCGCCCTGACTCCCCAGAGAAAGAGTCTAATTCTTAAGGTCTGGGCTGGGGCTGGAGAGACTATAGTTTTAACAAGGATTCCTAGTAATTCCAGTGTTTCCAGTCCACTGGCTGGAATTCCCCTACCCTTTGGAGACATTTTCTTTGTCCATAGTCCAGAGTGGCTCTTTGGAGTGGAGGGACTACGAGAGTATCAATGGCAGCAATTCAGTCTCTTTCCGTTGGCACATAAGACTTATCAGAGACATAACTAGTGACAGTCAAAGTCAACCTGGAGCACCTACCATACAGTACTTATGAGGTAAGTACTATATAAAAAATAGGGCAGGGTAAGGTATATGTAGAGTGCTAGCAGTAAGGAGGTGGCAAGTGAAATTTGAACAAGATGATCAGTGGGCCTCTTTGAGAAGGTGACATCTGAGCACCTTCTGATGGAGCTGGGTGGTGGTCTTTGTGGGTATTCAGGGGAAGAACATTTTGGGAAGAGAGAACAGCTAGTGTGGCTGGAACAAAGCAAGTAAGGGAGAGTAGCAGGAGGTGAGGCCAGAGTTAACAGAGGTCTGATCCTGCAAGCCATTGGCTTGTCTTTTGAGGGACAGAGAGCCATTGGAGGGTATGGCCAGACATGATATGAGCTGACTTTAGTTTTACAGGTTCTCAAAGAGACCATGGAAAGGCAAAAGTGGAAACAAGGAGACCAACTTTGCAATAATCCAAGTCAAAGATGATGGTCCAAGGTGGCTTGGACCAGGGTGGTAGCAGTGAAGATGGTGAGAAGTGGTCAGATTCTGAACACACTATGCATAGGACTTCCAAAAAAAAAAAAAAGATATGGGGTGTGAGAGAAGTGTCAAGCTGACTCCAAGATTTTTAAAAAATATATATCTTTATTGACTTCAGAGAGAGGAAGGCAGAGGGAGAGAGAGAGAAACATCAATGATGAGAGAGTCGTCATTGATCAGCTGCCTCTTGCATGCCCCCGACTGGGGATCAAACCCACAACCCGGGCATGTACCCCAACTGGGAATCGAACCGCAATCTCCTGGATCTTAGGTCGATGCTCAACTGCTGAGCCACGCCCAACTGGGCTCCAAGATTTTTGACTTGAGAAACTGGAATGATAAAGTTGAGGTGGGGAAGTCTGTAGGGGGAGCAAGTTGTTGGGGATGTAGGAATTAATTTGGGAACTCATTGAGTTTAACATGTCTATTAAACAATCAAGTAAGGATGTTGAGCAGGAAGTTGGACAAATTGAGTCTGGAATTCAGCAGAGATGTCTAGGTTGGAGCTATAACTAATCATACTTTGTACATAGTAGATATTTAGTAAATGGTGGCTTTTAAAAAATCGATACCCAGGCATTATGGTATTTTCTTAAGTAAAACCTTGTAACTAATTGTGAATAGGTTGTGGCCACTCGGTGTTACATCGCTTTCCTGTACCTTTTGTTTAGTAGTTAATTAAAGTTTGTGGAACCTACCAAGGATGTGATATAATTACCTATTTTTATCTTTTTTTTTTTTTTTTACTAGCACTGCCTATGGGTGACATACCAATGGATGGCATCTCTGTTGCTGATGTTGGAGCAGTTGTCTGTAGCATTTTTAATTCTCCAGCAGAGTTTATAGGCAAGGCTGTGGGCATCAGTGCAGAAGCGCTGACAATACAGCAATATGCTGATGTTTTGTCCAAGAGTTTGGGGAAAGATGTCCGAGATGCAAAGGTGAGTTCTTCAGAGACATAAATGTGATCACGAGAGTCCACCTTGGGTCACACCCCACTGACTTACAAATTCTGGTAGACTTTCGATGAGCTTAGGCAAAGGTTCAGCTGAGGCTGTCAGAAGAAATTGAAGAGGATTTCAGTTCCACAAATCTATCTTGTGTTGGTGCATCTTTATTTCTTTGGCTTAAGGTTAATCAGCTTGTTAGAGTAAAATTACTTTTAGGTGGCCAGAACTTAGAATCTGAAGACCTAGAAGAAACTTTTTCTTTCTTTTTTTTAAAATTCTCACTCGAGGATATTTTTTCCACTGATTTTTAGAGAGAGACTGGAAGGGAGGGAAGAGGGGGAGAGAGAGAGAGAGAAACATCAATGTGAGAGAGACACATAGATTGGTTGCCTCTTGCACAAAGCCTGACAAGGCCCAGGGATTGAATCTGTAACCGAGGTATATGCCCTTGACTGGGAATCGAACCCGGGACCCTTTGGTCCATGGGCTGATGCTCTAACCACTGAGCCAACCCGGCCAGGACATCGCTCTTTCATATATAATACCCAACTCTCCTCTCATAAGCACTCACTGCTGATCATTCCCATCTGCCAGAACTTGCTGGTGTGGGGCAAGGTACTTACCTCTCTGAGCCTCAGCTTCCTCGTCTGTGAAGCGAGATGATAGTACCTACTTTGGGGTGTTCTTGTGAGTATTAGAGAGAATATGTTTAAGGGGCTTAGTATAGTGTTTGGCACACATATTAATCAAGTCCCTATTGGTATATATCAAGTACCTATCATGTATCTGGTGCTACCTTTGAGGACTTACAGCAGAGTCCGGGTGAAAATGTTAGTGCACATGAAGTCGCAGGGATCAGGACAAGACGGAGCACTGTCGGGCTTAATTGTGTTGTCTGCACTATATGTGACCAGAGAAGGGCAGGAGAAGGCTTCGTGGAAAAAGCGGCTTTGAGGTGGTCCTTGAGGGTGGGCAAGATGGTGTCTGGGTGGAGGAAACAGTGGGGCTGGCCTGGCTAAATTCTAGAATTCTAAATTCTAGCCTGGTTAAATCCACACGCATGAACCAGAGGCTGTACGTGGAAGTAAGCAAATCCTGGCACTGCCCTTACCTATCTGTGGAATCTTGGCAAGCTACTTAACTTTTCTAGCCTCAGTTTCTTCATTTGCTAAAAGAAGTTATACCTAATAGGATTGTTTAGAAGATGAAATGAGATGTAAACAGCAGGCACCTGGCACTGGCTCAGCAATTAGTAAGCCCCTGATAACTGATCGTGCTATAAATCAGGTGGGAAAGGCCTAGACTAGAGCGGGTAGGACAGACCCTTTACAGAAAAGTGAGAGGAAATGATGGTATCGCACATTACCAGCCATTTCTCCAAAGCAGATGTTGATGAGAAGAAGGAGAGCAGGGCTTCTGAGAAGGAAGTGTGTGCTTGTGTGTGCTTCAGAGAGACATCCTCAGAACGGAAAGGAGGACCCATACCTTCTTTGAGCTGGCAGGCATGAACTAGTCTGGCTCTTTGCCTCTCTTGGATGCATTCCCCCATCTGTAAAATGAGAGTGTTGTTTGGATGATTTCTAAGGTCCTACCCAGCACCATCTCCCTACAGTAGGTGTCCACAACTAGGACCCACCACCTGCTTTTAAAAACGGATTTATTGGAACACAGCCACACCATAGTTTACGTATCGTCTATGGCTGTTTTTATGATACAATGATAGAATTAAGTAGTTGTGACAGAGCCCATGTGACCCGCAAAGCCTTAAATATTTATATCTAGCCCTTTAAGGAAAACTTTGTTGACCCCCACGCTAGAATGTTTCCTAGAATTAGGGATAGAAAGTTGGTTTATGTTTTCATCTGCAACTCTTGGTCCAGTGAGTCTTGAGTCATGAGGGTGCATCTAGATTCCCAATTCAGTGTCAGGAACAGGAGCTGTGAGGAAGCTAAGAAATCTTTTTTTTTAAAAAAACTATTGTAGTTGTCTTTAATAGAGATAATAAGTTACCCCCAAACCCAAGAAGACAGCCAATCACTAAAAAGATGGACTCATAAGAGGATCTGCAAAGCCACTTGTACCTGAGTGCAAATAAACTTCCCAGAGGCAGACCCCTCCCCAAGGCATTTGCACTTTTATTTCATGAGGTTTGAAGTCTGTAAGGAAGAAGGGGAGAAAGGCGAAGGAGTGTGGGCATATGGTGTGTGTGTTTATTCTCAGAGGACCAGGTAGACATTGTTTTGGATGGCTCAGGACCTTCTAAGCATCTCTCAGTCACATACCTGGTCCCTGATTCTTCTTGGTACATCAAGTTGTTTCACAATTTAGCAGAAACTTCTTGGCACCTAAAGTTCTAGGGCATTAGGAGCTGGAACTTTTACAGGAGGGGGAATGCTGTTCTTAGGAACTAGTCTGACTTGAAGATGCTGCCCAGGGTTCTAGAGTGGGGAAATGCTCAGGCATCATGCGACTCTGGCCACAAGGTGGCGCTCCGGCCTCGGCAGTCGGACTTTTCCCCACAGTCTGGTTAGAAGGAAGCTGCACAATGCTTCAGTGAGGGCATCCCTGGGACAAACATCCATCGGGAACTCTGGTCTGGCTGAAGCTGTGTGTCCGACCCAAAAACGAACATGGCCCCCTCAGAAAGTGAGACACAACAAAACAAATCTCTTTCCTTCAAAAATCTGCAGAAAGAATACCTTATTTCACTAAGGAACATTAGTTGTCAGAGTTAAAGGGTGAGAGACCACCCAAGGAAACAGACATTTTCCAAGTCATCTTCCACGCTTCTTGTGTAGTCTTCTTACTAAAGTTTTAAATTTTTTTTCTTATTTCAAAAATAAATGCTTATTTCAGAAAATACAGAAAATTATTTTTTAAAAATCACATACTCAGAGATAGCAACTGTTAAGATCTGGCACATTTTATTCTAGTCTTTTTCTAGTATATACAGATACAAACATATTTCTTTCTATCATCTATCTATCTATCATCTATCTATCTATCTATCTATCTATCTATCTATCTATCTATCTATCATCTATCTATATACATGTTTGTACCTAGCTTTTTCATTAAACATTATATTATGAGCATTTTTAAATTTTGTTCAAATTCTTTAAAAACATTAATTTTAATAACTACATAATCTTAAAGTAGACATACTATAATTTATTCTGCCATTCCTTTGTTTTTACACATGTTAGTTATTGATTTTTCATATTATAAATGACATATGACAATCATTGTTTTATATGAGTTGTTCATATGTCACAGTTTTCTAAGGCCAAGTAGAATAGCAAGGTTAGAGTTTACTCTGGGGGCTTAAGACAGATTACACTGGATTCAATAGTTAGAAACAGTTTTACTAATTCAGGTGGGATTATTGATCTAGTTAGTGCCAGAGGGACTCAAGAGGTAGGTTTTGTAGAAGGTGACAGAGGCAGCTCTGTCAGTGTGTGATGGGCAGCACTTGTTTGAACCTAGACCTGGAAGAGTCTGGGATGGATGGTTGAAGTCAAGATGCTCATTTCTGATCAAGGAGGGGAATGATGGTGAAGGGACATCAGCCAGGAGGAGAGGACAGGGAGCCTGGTGCCAGAGTGTGTGGGAGCCTGGCGCTGCTTGAGGGCCAGATGGGTGGACTATCTCTGAGAGGGCTGCTCAGAGAATCCCATGAGGAAATGTATATGAAAGCTGGTCAGATGAAGGGGGGACAGATCTATAGTACCTTATCCAAAATGCTTGGGGCCAGAAACAATTCAGCTTTCAGACGCTTTCAGCTTTAGATAGGCTGTTCTAGATGTGTTATGTAACATCATCAGAGGCGGGGCAGGAACCTGTAATCAAACACATGAATATCTCTGCAGAAAAATATATGACTATTTTCACTAAATGGGATCATTAAAGAGCATAAATAGCTTCATGTAAGTTCAGATCAGAAGTAGTTCAGAAAAGTCAGTTTGCTCTCAATTGCTTATGAAAAAATGAGAGTTTTTTGGGTTTTGGAGTTAGGCTAAAGAACTGTGGACCTATATCATCATTAAGGTGAATAATTTATTCTCAGACTATTTTCAATGAGAGCTGAAACACTTCCTATTTTAAAAATGTATTATTATTATTTTTTAACTTGTTCTTAAAAGATCACCATGGAAGCTTACGAGAAGCTGGGATTTCCTGGAGCGGCGGAAATGGCCAACATGTTTCGTTTCTATCACATGAAGCCAGACCGTGATGTCAAGCTCACCCACCGACTAAACCCCAAAGTCAGAAGCTTCAGCCAGTTTATCTCAGAGAATCAGGGAGCACTGAAGGACATTTAAGCTGTTCAAAATAGGCCCCCGACAACTTTCTTCCTCCTGATTCTGGTCCTGTTTACAGCACATCTCCATTTACAGAACAGACATATTAGAATGCAATTGTTTGCGACACCAAAGTCTTCCCTGAAGTTCTCTTTTAAGTAGGAAACATGGAAATGTCGATTCACATATAACTTTCCAGCTAGTGATAAGGATTGTACATCTGTTTGGTTAAGTAAGAAGCCCCAAACCTGTCACCTTCTGTAGCTCTGTCTCCCCAACAGTCAAGTCGCCTCACAAAGCTCTGGCCTGGGGAACTTGGAGCTTCCTCCCTAACACCAATGGGGGTGGCCACTGACTTTCTCCTGCCTAAATGACCTAGAGACCTGGTTCTGAAACTCCCCTCGGCAGCTCTAGTTTTTTATTCAAGTGCATTGTTACATTCTCAGTGAACTTTTAAGTAATTTTAATTTCTTAAAATAAAAATCTTTGTAGAGGACTTTCTGGGGAACAAGCACCCTAAAATTCAGTTTTGCTTCAAGGTTGAAAGTTGACATTCAATTACTTATCTATTCATTCTATCCTTCATTTAGGCATTCCACAAACCTTATTTTTAGCGCCAGTACTGATGGTGCATTTGTGAACTTCTCTCCCCTCCTATGTGCTTTCTTATTGGAGTGGTCCATGCTCCAGAGGCTGCCATGGCTCCTTTTCAATTTGTGGTTGGTTTTGTGTCATGCTAGGACAAGGGGGACATCTAACTATTTAGCTACAGTGAAACCTAGAGGTTCTGCAGTGGGTGAAGGCAGGAGCTTGAGGCCAGAGCTGGAGAAAGGTAGGACAGTGGGAAGAGGAGGTGATGGAAGGGCCTCTATAATATCTTTGTATATCTCTGGCTTACCATTTTCTACACCATATTGTAATTGCTTCATTTACTAGCCTTCCTCTTGGCTGTGGGTGACTCTTTATCCTGGTGCTTGCTTGGCACATGATGGGTGATCAATAAATGATGGTTGTCTAAATGAGTGAATAAAGTTTATTGATCATATTGCAAGAAAGGGAAATAAACAGGTGTCTAGGTTGGAGAGTGGTAAAAACCAGCAATTGGTACTTATATATATATATATCTTTATTGATTTCAGAGAGAGGAAGGGAGAGGGGAGAGAGAGATAGAAACATCAATGATGAGAGAGTCGTCATTGATCAGCTGCCTCCTGCAGGCCCCCAACTGGGGATTGAGCCCACAACCTGGGCATGGGCCCTGACTGGGAATCAAACCTCAATCTCCTGGATCCTACATGGATGCTCAACTGCTGAGCCACGGCCGGCAGGGCAGCAACTGGTACTTTAAAGGGCAAGAGGTTGTCCATTTCTGGGAGAGGCAGGCAGGCAGTGAGTGGTGCTAGGAGCAGCTGAGCAAGGATGGGGGTGCCTGTGAGGACACAGCGGCTGAGGATCTGACTCTGAGGAGAAGGAGTCTTGCAGGTGCCAAACATCAGTCTTTTGGGTCTTTTAAGGCATAAGTGGTACATTTGTATTGAGTGAAATAGGTTGAAGTTATTGCGGACAAATTTTTATTCTAGTAGGGAAATCACAGTCCAAGTGCATTTGAAGATCGCTCTCCTTTCCAAACTGCTCTCTCTCTATCCCCTGAGCAGTAAATTCATTGCAGCTCAAGCTCCCAACCCTGGGAAAAGGGTCTGGATACATTTCTAAAAAGGGAAAAGCAAAACAAAACCCTAAACTAAAAATAGGTGGTTTATTACTGATCTGGGTGGGCCCAGCAGGAGGAATGGCTGCTGTTTCCTAAATAAACCTCAGCGCCCCCTAACCGGTGGTGTCTGCAGGCCCACAGGTCACCTGGCCTCCTTGCGTGTTGCCTGGATGGCTGGCTGCCTCTCAGCCTATGGAACAAGGCTGGGGTAGGCCTGGGCCTGTACAAGAAGCTCTTTCTGAATTTGGAAGTGAATCTTACAGTGGCCCACCTGAGATGAGACTGTGTCTTTTAGGGGCCTGGTTTGTGTCTCCATCTCACTTGACCAATAAGGGAAAAGAACAGGGAATGTTAGCCTAAAACATTTCATGTTTGTTGCCTGTGGACAAGGGACTTCACCACCACCTTCTTCTCTCCCCTGCTGACAATCTGCAGGCCTAGGGAGAGAAAAGCTTCCGTTTGGAGTTGCTCAGAGTAGAGACCTGGGGACTCAAGAGGCACAGAGGTAGAAATGGGGCAGTGAACCACAGTGAACAAAACTACCCTCTGTTGTCTAGAGATGGGTTGGGTTGGGGTGGGGGTAATGGAACAAAAGGGATGCAGGAGAACATCTCTCTCTCTGATTCTAGAAATATTTCTAGAAACCCAAGCTACCCAAGATCATGCTCGATGTGATTTCCACCCTGCCACTGACGAATTGTGTGAACTTGGGCCAGTCACTTGACTTCTTTGGGCTTCAGTTTCCCCATCCTCACAAGGGGCTGCTGGAAGGATTAAAAGATTGAAAGCATGAAAAGCACTTTGGAGAGTCTTTGGTAGATAGTAAGTGCTCAATAACAGTAGCTGTAATTATTATCAAGAATAATCCCTGCCCTTGCTGCCTTCACACAGCACCTGAGTTTTGAGGTGCCCACGGGCTGCTCTAGGTCTTCCCCCACCCCAACTGCTTACCCACTGGTGGCCTCCTGACTGCAGTTTCCTGGAGCCCTGACTACCCTCTGCGGGGGGTCTGGTCCCTGCCCATCTTCCTTTGCCCACCACTAGATGGCAGGACAAACCTAGTGTGAGAAAGGATCACTAACATCTTGGTGGATTTCTCCAGGGGCTTTCTTTGGGAACAAGGCTTGAGGAGATAGTTATGTGGTGCATATTGTGGCCATTCACTCCTCTCAGCCTCTCTGTCACCCTCCATGGTCATTTTAGTGAACACGTGCTGGGCCCCATCCCTGTGCCTGGCATTGAGGGATTAATTGCCTGATTTGGGATTAAGGAAAGGAAAAGAAGAGCCGAGGTATTATTTAAAAACTCCAGCACTGGCCTGACCCACTGCAGAGAGAGGCCCTCAGGCCAAAGGTGAGCCCCTGCCCTAGGAGCTCAGACAACAGCTTTCCAGCCTGGTAGCAGAGATCAGATGTGGTCGCTCCTGCAGCTGGCTTCTCCATTGTCATCCTCTCCTCTGCCCAGGGGACCCTTCCAATGCTGGAGTGCCATTAAGACTGCACAAGGGGCAGAGACAAATTCCCCAAAAGGAATTTGGGGCCATGGAAGGAAAAGGAAGTGTATGCTGGACAGGTCCCAATATCCACTCTCCAAAGTAGCTGTTCTTTGGCAATGGAGTCAACTTCTGGACTCCTCGCAGAAGCGAACAGGAAGGCAATAGCATGAATTTTAAAACATCCCAGAGGATATGTTTTTATAGCATTTCTGAAGGGCTACTCAGCTGTCAGTTGCAAGAGGATTAGAAGTGTGAGCACCCTTTGACCTGACAATACTACCTCTAGGGAGCTATTTAAGTAAATAAACACAAATATAGATAAAAATAAAAATTCCAGAATTTTATATGGAAGTGTTGTTTATGAGAGTAAAAAAAGGGAAATAAGCTAACTGCTCAGCATTAAAGGAATGGATAATTAAATTATTGAGTAGTTTAAAAACTCCCTAAAATTTTAATTTTTTTTGAAACTATCATTTGTATAGAATTTTTACTGAAAAAAAGCTTATTGTGTTTTAAGTGAAAAATGTTGGATGTCAAATAACATTATATCTGGCTTAATTCCAGCTGTGTAAAGCATACATGTACATGGTAAAATACTGAGGGGAAAAGCACCAAGATTTTAACAGTGGTTTTCATTGAATAATGAAATTCTGGTTGATTTCTATTTTCTCCTTTTAAGTTTCCCCTTTTCTGCAACTTTCCAAAATAAAAATATGTTAATTAGATGTTGAATTTTATGTAAAAAAGTTACTTTTATAATTTAACAAATATCGTAGATTATCCTTCTTCCTTTTATTATGGCAACTATAATAACTGTTACTTATGAGTGTTTCCTGTGCACCAGCCACCATGCTTGGAGCTGTCTGTACTGACTTTCACTAAATCTTTGTACCAACACTAAGCAAGATTTTCTCCTAATTTTACAGATATAACATACTTCAGAGAGTTTCATAATTTTCCCAAAGTCACCTAATTTGTAGGTGGCAAAGCCAGAATAGAAATTCACATCTGAATGTCTCTGAAGTTTGTGAGCTTTCCACAGTACCTGAACTTTGATCAGTGCAGTTCTCAAGTTATGAAAGGATTGGGTTCTCACATTCACTCAGAATTCAGTTGTTTGGAATTTGGGACATATTTTCTCTTAGAAACACTGTAGAGATGAGATGCCAACCTGCATAAAGATCAACCCTTCAAAAACTGGTGAAACCGCATCTACTCACATGCTGTGAAATCACAACTTCTGATGACATGTTTCCTGCGAACCCTTTCTCCAAGATGCACACACAGAGAATAAGGAAACTGATGTTGGGGTGAGGACAAGGCAGTACTTGGGCAAGTCACTAGGAGGAAAAGAATGCAGAGCCGAGGTGTGCCTCAGGGTACAGGCGAGAGCCTCGAGGGGTCTGAATGGCTGGCTGGGAATGCACCCAGGATGGAGGGGTGGGTTGAGTGTAGAAACCGTGCATGGAAACCTGGGAGCCTCTAGGAGATCATTGGAGTATCAACTCTAAATGTTTTCAAGAGCCAGGCAGGTACCTGAGTGAAGCAGGCCACACATAATACAACAGGGATGGTGGGGATTATGGCAATGAGAGACGGCATGACCCACCCACAGGTACTGAGTTAAAATTTAACAGAAACACAGTGACACCAAATGTAAATTGTTTAGTTGTTCCTAAAAGGATGGTTTTCTGATCCTAATGTTTAGTAGCTGAACCGTCCAATTCTGTGGAAGGGTGGGGACCTGGTGAGGCTGTAGGGACTGGGGGTGATGGGATTGCTCGTGAAGAGAAAGCAAGAACGAGATTCAGGGTCCCCTGCTTTGACAATGGGAGAATGTTGGGTGAGGGCTGTGGGGAGGAGAAGCTGGTTGGCAGCAGCTGCTGTGACTTGTATGTCATTAAACATGAAACATTCTCTCATTGCTTCTAGCAGACGTTGGGCCATGAGGAAGAGAAAGAAGAAAGGAACCAACATTTGCTAAAAGCTGCACTTTTTCATAGTCATCATTTCATTTAAGTCTTATTATCTCCCTGAAAAGCTGGTGTATATGGCAGACTGGCTAGATGTTTACCAAACCTGTTTCCTCGCCTTCCTGGGCACACAGCTGGACCTCATTTCTATGTGTTTTTTGCAATTATTGCAGCCATGGAACTGTGATATAGACACTCTAGTACGTGAGCGGAAGCGTTGTGTGCCATTTCTAGGCCTAGCATAAACTTTTCTTCTCACCACACTCCTCCATCAGCTTCCCCCTACCTTTGGATTGATGTGACGTCTACAGGCCCGATGACCTTGAAAGCCATGTTTAGAGAAAAGTGAAGCCAGACAAAGAAAGAAGCCAGGTATTTAGCTTCCCTCTTGGAGGAGAGCAGCTCGCAGATTAGGAACATGTGTTCTAGACTTCATGCAAATCAGAAATAAACTTCCATAATGCTAGGGCCAATGAACTTTTTGGGGTGTTTATTACAGCAGCTGGCATTGCTTTAACCAATATGGAGTTTTATGGCCATTTTAGAGAGAAGCAAATTGAGGCTCAGAGAGGTCAAATAATTTGCCCAAGGTCACACAACTGAAAATGAATGAATTTGAACCCAGGTTTATCCAGCCCCCAAGCCTAGGTTTTTTTTGTAACAGCATACTCTTTCCAGGGTAACCAACAAATTCTGTGGTGCCTAATTTGTGATTTTTTATCCTATTGTTACCAACTCTACCCACCCTCAGATTTGATAGGTGTTTCCGAAATGCAAGCAAGTGGAAAGAGAGAGAGTAATGGGGGTGAGGGACTAAACACCAAGACCTCACTCTAATATCAAGCTGCAGAGGGAGAAACACACAGGCTGCTCCCGGGTCTTTCTCCTGTGAACCAGGTGGGGCTGCTGGCAGAGCAGAGTGGGGCCTGACAATCCTGGGGAAGCTTTGCAATTCCCGGTGGCACTCTCGCTTGGCCCCCTTGTTCATTAACATCTGTGTCCCTCCAATCTGGGCTCTGGCTTGAACTCTGTGAACTGCTCAAAGAGGCTCTTGCTACCTCTTTGTTCAAACAGACAATGGTTGCAACAACAAAGAGGAAAATCAGATGCAGGTGAAAGTTTATTTTTAACATTTCCGAGGCCAAATGGGGATTTAACATGAAAATCGGAGCCCTCACTTCCGCCTGCTCTCTCCAAAGTGGCTTGGGTGCTTTTGGCTGGCCAGGACTCCAACGCACTTGGATCCCTTCCAAGCAAGTGTACCACTTGGTGAAATTGACAGTTCAGTCTTTCTGGGGCCTTCTTTTGGCCAGAAATAGACATTCTGTTTGGAGATGGTGTTAAACTTGGGTCCACAGAGTGTGGTTTGACATCAGTTGAAAACATGAAAAATGCGTAATAAAGTGAAGATTGTTGGAAACCATTAGGTTGAAAGCTCCACCCTGTCCCTCCTCTGTGGTTCCTTCCCCTGGAGTTCCGCAGATAGCAGAGGCTGGGAGGTTCATCTGAGAAACAGCAAGGACCACCAGCAGCCAGGCTCCAGGCTGCATCTACATTGTGCAGAGTCCCTGACCATGTTACTTCACCATCCTATCATCTCTGGAGGTAAGAGTCATTATCATCAGTAAAGGAAATGCTCTAAAAGTAATGAGTCAGCCCATTCATTGCAGAGCACACCTAAGATTATTTCACTCCAAAGTCATTTCCCCCCATTGTCCCATAGTGTGGATGAACATTAGTCTTCTTTTCCCTGATTTTCCGTCTGCCAGGGGGGAGACAGGAACGTGCCGAAATGGCTCTGCGTTCTCTCCCCTCGAAATCCCAGAGCTGCAGTTTTCCTGCAGAAATGAAGAAAGGAGAAGTCCTGAGCTTAGAGTAGCCACGACTGTAATAAAACGTTTGAGAAAAATAAGACAAAACAAAAATGAAATGGCTCGTTGTTTCCGTGCTTCACTTTAAGTTCAGTTGGCTTTCTGACAGAGGATGGCATTCCCTTCTGATTCAGGTCTTGTGTTGGCAGGTCTCGAACAAAGCGTGGATTGAGGAAGAAAGGGAGAGGCGACTAAATGGTCCCAAGAGCTGAGAGCTGCCTTTCTTCTTTTAGGACACTCGGTGAATGTGCCTTCCTCTTGCTTGTATTTTATTTTTATGTGGTTTTTGTCTTGTTTTGTAAAACAGGGAAAAGATGAGGTGGCTATTGAAGGGAAGGGAAGAGCAGGGAAGGTCAGAGTTGAGGAAGTGACCGAAAGAGGGTGTCTGAGCAGGGCCAAGGGCTGGCTTTAAATTCAGCTCCACTGGATGGATTGGGCTGCCTGAGGCAAAACTGACAGGTTGGGAATGATGGTCCTATCTTTGTTATATCCAAGTTCCCTCCTTGCCACCCCTGCTTCCTCTCTGCTCTAAGCCTCCTCAGACTGGTCAGTACCCCTCCTGGTGCTTGCCCCCTTCCCAGGGGAACAGGCACTGTTGAAGGTTACCAAACTGGTTCTTACTAAACCCCCACCTCCAGCCGGCACCTCTCCCCCCATGGTGCCTGTGCTACCCCTTTTTCATCACCAGCAACTTCTATGAAGCTCAAGAAGGGCAAAGTCACTGCAAAATCTTTTGCAAACCAATTGCTCCTCTCTTTCTTCCTTCCCATTTTTGACAGGGTCATTGCCAGTGCCCAGGAGCCCCGGGTTGGAGTCAACATGGAGCCTCCCTTCCCCATGAACTCCCATGGCCTGTCCTTCACAAAGTCCTATGTCCTTTCTTCCACATGCCTCTTGCCTTTCTTACTTTCCTCTCACTCCCTCTGCGCCATCCTAGCCCAGAGCCTTACATCTGTCTCTTGGCTGGTCTCCCTATACACTCCTTCCTCTCCAAACTATCATTCCACCCCATCCACTTATTCACTCATTCATCAGAAGAACATTTATTGAGCTCCCACTAAGTGCCCGACAGTGTAGTAGACACCAGATGTCCCAGGGAGTGAGGCGGACACGGCCCAGTGGGAGGCAGGCAATTATCAGGCAATAACAGTGTCTTGGGGCGAGTGTGGCGATGGAAGAAGCACAGGCTGCTAGGGAAGCCCTCAGGTGGGGCCTGCTCCAGGTGGCGGAAGGTGCTATGGTGGCCTGCATACTCCCTGCCGGACTCATCATCATAAAATAACACTGTTATTCTGTTTCAACTAAAATTGGACTCCTATTACTTTTGCTCCTTCAGGTTTGCAATGGACTGAATGTGTCCACCCCCAAATTCATATGTTGAACTCCTTGTCCGCAATGTGATGCTATTAGGAGGTAGGGCCTTTGCGAGGTGATTAGGTATGAAGGTGAAGCCTCAGGAATGGGATTAGTACTCTTATAATAGAGGTTCTGGAGAGCTCTCTTGCCCCTCTCTGCCATATGAGGGCACAAGAAGACAGGAGTCTGCAACCCAGAAGAGGGTCCTTATCAGAACCCGACCATGCTGGCACCCTGATCTCAGACTTCCAGCTGCCAGAACTGTGAGCAATACATTTATGTTGTTTATAAGCCCCCCAGTCTATGGTACTTTGTTACAGCAGCCCGAACAGACTAAGACAAGGTTTAGACTTTGCAACTTGAGATCCCACGTCTTCCCTCTTCTATCGAGCCATATCCCCAGGACTCTCCAATGGTAGAAGTAATAGTAGTAATAATAATAATAGTAATAATAGCAACACTTCATCAAGATTACTTATGCCCCAGGCCCTCCTCTAAGCACTCTCCTATGTTCACTCTTCACAGCATTTTCTGTGAAGGAGGTACTATTACTATCACCACTTACAGATGAGGAAACTAAGGCATGAGTAGGTTAAATGGCAGAATCTGGATTCAAATCTCAGCAGTGTGGCTGGACCTGACACATGACCATGACATCACTGCATGCCGATAAAACTCCACCAAGTGGATTCGAGACTCTCTACCCCACACCCTAAGTTCTCCCCGAGGGCCTTTTTCTCTGGTTCTCTCTCTCCTGGGAATGCCCTTCTCTTTTGTAGAAAACCCTATGTCTTTCCCAGAGCCTCCCTCTGTGGAAAAGGAGCTGGGTCTGGGCTCAAGTTCCATGTTCCAGGCCCAGTCCCAGCTGTCAAACCCCTTCTCCCTAACTCTCAGTTTCCCTATCTCTACAATGGGAACATTACTGTCCTCACAGGACCTTGCTGGGCATGATGTGAGAATAATATGTGTGAGCGTGCCTTGCAAACTCTAGAGTTCTATACAAATGTAAGAGAATCAACATCATTTTTCTTAGTTTCCCAAAGTAGGAATATTTTTATACACTGTGTATTGCACTATAACAAAGTTTCCTTACATATTCCCTTGGGCACATGACTTCACCTTTCTAAGCCTCATCCCCCTCATCTGTGAAATGGGCATAATATCGACTGTTCCATAGATGCAATTATGGGGATTAAATGCAACAGTATTTTAATTTTTTAATTTATTTAAAATATATCATTATTGATTTCAGAGAGAGGAAGGGAGAGGGAGAGAGAGAGATAGAAACATCAGTGATTAGAGAGGCATTGACGGCTGCCTCCTGCACGCCTCCAACTGGGGATCGAGCCCACAACCCGGGCATGTGCCCTGACCAGGAATCGAATGGCTATCTCCTGGATCCTAGGTGGATGCTCAACCGCTGAGCCACACCCAGCTGGGCACAACAGTATTTTTAAAGAATTAGACACATAATAGACACTCAAGAATATGCTCTGCATGCTTCTTAAACCTTGACTTTTCTGGGGAACAAATCATCTTTGTCTTCACTAGAAGGCAGGCCAGAGTCATGCCTTCTCTCTTCATTCTTTTAGTAAATGAATGGCACCTATCATCTTGGAGCTTCTGATTTAATTCAGCATTAACAGTGGAATATTTATTTACCAAAGAAAAATACTTTGCATGTTCCTTTTGACTGTCACCCACATGCACCACCGGCGCCTGAAGCCTGTCCTGAAGCTGCAGAACCTCCCGCGAGCACAGCCGCTCTCCATGACCCGGCCGTGCTTGTTCAGCTGAAATTGCTTGTGTCTGGCACAGGCCTTCTCTTTTGACTTTGGCAGGACTTCAGGGAGTGAAAAAGCTGGGTTAGTGTTAGGGCTGGGATTAGAATTTGAGACTCAACAGATCATACTGTTAACACTTCTCCTCTTTGCTAACTTTATGAAGTTCAAGAAAAGCTTTCTGGGGAACGGCACCAACTTATTTGCCAAAAGCTGAGATGGGCCAAGGAAGATGTAGTCAGCATTTGGAAGCTCCTTGCCTTAGAGTTTAACAGCCAAGGAGGGAAGAAGGATGTGCTGCAGCCTGGGGAGCGGGGGGCGGTGGGGGAGGCGTGTAAAAAGGGCTGGGAAGGATTCAGGATGCTGAACAGGCTTGGCTTCTTGTGATTCCGCCCCCACAACATCTCTCGAATCTCAAGCCATCCCTTCCTCTCCTCTGGCACTCCCCCCCCCCCCCCCCCCCCCCGTCCTGGTTCTCATCACCCTCACCAGCGACAGCGAGACTTTCCAGTAGGTCCCCTTGTCCCTCTTGCTCATCCTAAACACGGCTGCCAGTTTTTATTCCGCTGCTTAAACACATTCGGAGCTTTCCAGTGCTCATCAAATAGAAGTCTCGCCTTCAGCACAGTGCTCAAGGCCCCCTGACAGGCAGGCCCCAAACCACCCTCAGTCCCCCTCGCATCCCTCTAGACATGCTGGCCCGCTGGTGTTGCCCGTTCATTCCAGCGGGCGAGCCTCTGCCTGCGGGTCCCTCTGCTTGCTGTTTGCCCCAGTCCCTGTTCTTGCCTGGTGGACCCACCCTCGAGGACCCAGTTCAAATATGTCTCCTTCTGCAAAGCCTTCCTCTTCTCCTCCGGGCCAAGCAGATGCCCCTCATTACTATTCCACGGGCCTGTGGGCAGCACATGCTTGTGTGTGCCACTAGGTGACCTTGGGGAACTAAGCCTTATTTATGTCTTCCCCACCCCCACCTAGTGCATAGTTCAGTGTATGTAACTACTTGAATTTTTGAAAGGGGTGGGACAAACTCCCATGATGCCAGGGAGGAGCCTGAGCAGTAGACTGAGTTTTTGGCTGCGTCAGGCTCACTGGTTCTGCCTTCCTCAATCTCCAAAAAGGCTCAGCGGACTATGTAAATGCCTTCCCATTTACCACAGGTAACTGCTCCCTGAGAATGTGTCTGTCTCTTAGAAGGTGTCCCAACTGGTAGGCACTTTATCCAGTTAAGCTCCTGACATGGATCCCCATTATGTGGCAGACCCTGTGTTGGACTCTGAGGACATGCACACTGCTGAGACTCTGTCTCTGCCGTGGGGGTTCTCACAGCTGAGTCAGGGAGAGACACACAATTTCAAAACAAGGCATGAAGCTTGATGGGTTGCTCAGTCCAGCCTGAGGACATCAGGGTAGGCTTCTTGGAGGAAGTAATACCTGAACTGAACATTAGAGGATATACAGGAGGTAGACTGCAAAGGCAGTGAGCCTAACCAACACAGCCTCAAGTGACCATGAATGATCATGCAGGACAGAAGGATTGGTAGGCTGGGAAAGGAGGTGAGATGAAGAAAGATAGTGCTATCAATAAATAAGCCGATGGCATTTGAGCTGGACTTTGAAAGATGAGAGTTTTGGATAGATAAAGATCAGAATAGGGCAGAGTCTGTAGGACAATCTGGGCAGAAGAAAATCACGAGCAAAGCATCAAGGGGTGATGCATCTTGCTTTAAGTGATCCACTCCAAGAAGATTATCACGAGTATTAGTTAAGAGGTAGGTCCTGGTGAGAGAGGAAAGCGCCCAGGTCATGGAGGGTCTAAATGGTGACACTTATATATTCTAATGATCTCCTACCAGCAGTGGAATCTGCAGAACTGGGGGATGGGAGTGAAGAGTGGAGGGTGGACCAGTTGCTCAGTCAGCCCTAACATCAACTAGCAAAACTACAGGAGGTTCATCACTTCTGCTTTCATCTTCTCAGTCCCCAGGTTGGTACAATCAAGTTGACCCTCCTCCTGGCAGCAGGGGTAGGAATTAAAGCTAGCCAGGGCCTCACACTTCACCTTTCTCTAGAAACAATCACCTAAACACCCCTCCCCTGAAAGAAGAGCCCAAGCAAGCACTCCCTTTTGGGCTAGTGTATTCTCAGAAAGCCAAGTTTTCCAGACATTGAGCATTTCAGATGGGTCAGGGAGTACTGGAAACTGAGAGGCCCCTAGCCTCCTGCAAACAGCTGAAGGAGTCTTAGGTCAGAGCCCAAAGGAGTGGGCTGTGATATTGTTCCTCAGCCTCTGAGAGAAATTTAACCTTATTCCAATAATTCTCTCTCTTGTCTTAGCCCCAGGCTCTGCCAGGAAGGTGGGTCTGTTGGAACATGAGAATCCTGACAGGTTCTGGGAAACAATAGGAGAGCCTAAATGGAGAGCCTTTCTTTAGGTGTCTTGCAGTCCTCAGGTCCTTGACCTCAGGTTTAGTATCCAGCTCTCATACAAGAAGGGCCTTCTGCTTAGCTGCAAAATAAACAGTCCTTGTGCAAACTGCTGCATTTGGGTGGGAATGAGCAATGAGGTGGTTCCAAGTTGACCAGTCATAACCCACATGGCAGCTTCCCTTTTGACCAAAACTGGGCATCTCTTCTGATGACTCAGGAGGGGTCCTGGCTTTGCATTAGTAACTGCCTGGGAAAGGGACAAAGGCTCTCCTACCTACCTGGAGCCCCAAGACCCTATTAGAAATGTCTTATGAAGGCAGCCTCAAGCTCATCCAAGAAACTTTGCTTTGGTACCTACTGTGTGCCAGGCACTAATATGGCTATTAGGGACACAGCTGCAGATAAGACCCAGTCTCTGCTTTCACACTAATTGCAGCAGGAGGAGTGGGGAACAGGGTTTATCAGTTAGGATCCTTTTGTTTGCAAGTGATGACAGTGCTGCTTCCATCTGACTTAAGCAAAGAAAGAGAACAGGCACAACAGTGGCCAAGGGCTCAAGATCCAGCTGTTTGCTTTCTGGGTTGACTCCATTCTCAGACAGGCTTTACCTTCCTAGCAGCTACTGGGGCTACCTATCTGGCTCATGTCGAATGGGAAATAGAGAAAAGTTTCTTTCCCAGGATTATTAGAAAAAAAGCCTCATAACGCATCACTGGCTGTAAACAGGTTACAGGCCCATTTCTCAACCCATTGTGGGTAGAGGAGAAGAGACGGTGCACTGATGAGCTTATGTCTAGGTTACATGCTTCATCTTCAAGCCAAGGGTGGGAAGCCATAAGCTGAAACCATAAGCTGAAGGTTAGAGAGGGAAATAGAGTTGTGGTTACCTGAAGATTGAAGGGGAACTGGTGACAAAAATGAGATACTTTAAGGTAGATTAAAATAATAGGTAGGGCTCTGATAGCCATGATCAGCAACCAAAAGCAAGTAAAGCAAAATAGTAATAATAATAATGATAATAATAATAATAACAGTGATAATACAGGGTAGAGCTCACAGGATCAGATAAAGAGTTGAACAATGCATTTTCTAGAAGGTTAACTCTTAGATTAGGCAGAGATCTTTGTGAGTGACTCCATGACATAGCTTGAAGCTGTCAGTTATCTCACTGCCTTTGCCTGTCTAACTCCTTTTTTTACATCCTTTAACGTTCGACTCCAATGATTAGGCTAGGCCAATTATGATATCCAAGTAGTAAGAGCAGAGTGATGGAAAAAACCCCAGGCTTTTGGTGAGGTTTGCTCAGCGGCTATATCAGCCAGACATAGGGCCCATCTTATCTCATCTCATGTGAGACAGTTTTTAAAATTCCTCTTTTCATTTTGTTCATGGTTTGAGTTCAATGTCTACTACTTTCACCAAAGAGTATCCAGATTTGTACAAGTTCAAACAAACACCATCAGGATTCTGTTTTTCTCTCTAATGCTGGCTACATTCCACTGCAGGAGGGCTACACACGTACATCTGAGTGGTTCTGTGTTTGAAAAATCACCGGAAGGGCTCTGATTGGTCTGACATGAACAGCTGGCCTACACTTTGCACCAGTTATGTGCCCAGGGGTGGGATATATTCTGAATGGCACAGCTTGGGTTATTTGTCTATAATCTTAGATTAATCAGCCTTTGGAAGGGAGGGGTTGGGAAGAACAGAATGGACATTGCTCCTGGGGATGGGCACCCTACTGCATCTGCATCTACTCCTACCATAGTTTTCAAAGTGTGGTTCCCAGACTCACAGTATGTGCATCCCAGGGAAATTGTCATAAATGCAGGTTCTTAGACCCCACCCCAGGTCTCCTGAATCAGAAAATCTAGGAGTAAGGCTCAGCAAGAGCGCCAGGTTTTCTGATGCATGCTAAAGTTTGAGAAATACTGGGCCACAATTATACAAGAACCAAAACCAAATGCAATGGTGGCTCAAAAAAGAAGGAATAATGTTTGATCAGAGGATGAGGAAAGCCTTAAGAAAGGATGAGGTCTTAGAGAGGGGTTCTTAAGATTGGGTAGATTGTTTGAAATGAGTAGAAGTTCACACATAATGTAATTACAGTAAAGAATTTTAAAAATCCTTCACTCACATCAACCGTTTGCTTTTACCTATGGTCTTTCCCATTCTTGGTCCATGAAAAAACGTATATATTTTTTGGTAACTAACACAGGTAAAATTTTCTATGTTACTTTTTTCACTTATCAGTTTTCTCCGTATATACTATGGTTTCTATTAAAGCATTTTGACCATTTACAATGGCTTTGGGAAAATTCATTAAAAATTTTTTAGAAGTTATCTCTAGACTCACTACTCCAAACCAATCATTATGATGATTTCCTTCCAGTCTTTTCTCTATGGAAGTTAATTACATATTAGAACAAGAGCAGATATAGATTATACATAGAGGGTGTCCCAAAAAATGTATACACACTGTAACAGCTGATAGCTCGATTTTGAAAATGAAATGTATTTTAATAAACACTGTCTTTATAATTATTCAAAGTGTGTGTATACATATTTTTGGGACACACAAATATACTTTATGTTATAGCACAAGCATTGCTATTCATTACCGAACAGTTCTGTCATACACAAGAGGCAAACAAATGGATTTATTATAACATTTAACCAATCTATTATGGGACAGTTTGGTTGTTCCCAGTTTCTGCAAGAATCAACATCTTTGTGTATAAAGTGCTTTCTCCTACATTTTGAGTTATTTCCTTAGAATAGATTTCCAGAAGGGGAATAACAGGGTCACAGGATACAAACTCTTTTATGGTTTTTGATACATTTTGCCAAATTTCTTCCAAAAGGTTTATATCAATTTACATTGCCACCAGCAACGTGTGTGAATGCCAGTTTTTCCACATCCTTGGCAGTTTGGGGCATTTTAATTTAAAAAAAAATTATTTTTTTTGCCAATTTAACAGGGGAAGAACTTTACCTTGTTTTAATTTGCATTTTTATTACTTTACCTGCCATTACTTAATAAATATTTTCCCATGTTGCTTCAATATTCTTAATAAGCTCTTTTATGGTTGCAAAGCCTTTTTATGGTTGGGATTTAACGAGTGAGTATGGTTTAGAGACCACCATGAGCCATAGCACAGGGTTAGGAAAGGTCAAACACAGCCTGCCAGAAACAGAATTCATTGTTTTCAGGACCCTCCTCCTTCTGGGCTCCCATCACCAGCCATCTAGTAATTCAAGCCAAAGCCTGGGAGTCATTGTTGACTCCTCCCTCTCCTTCATCGCCTCCACTCGATCAATAATCAAGTCCCTTAAATTGCTCTTGAAGCCTGACTGCTACTACCTGAGTTCAGGCCATGTTATCTCTTTCCAAACTATTACAGAAATCTCCTAATGGGTCTTGCTTCCCTCTGAGCCACACTCCACATTACGGGCATTCCTATCTTTTCCATATGCTAATACGACTCAAGTGCTTTAACAACTTCCTGTTACTTTCAGGATGAAGTTCCCAAATTCCTTAGTTTATTTTGCAAATCCTCCATGATCTGATCCCTGCCCAGCTTGCTTCAGGTGGTGCAGTCAGGAGGTTGTGTGTTTCTCTTTCCCCCGAGCCACGAAGGGACCATGCCCCAGACCTTTGAGGATCACAGCCATATTCGCAAGTGGTGGATGGGGGCTGGGATGAAATGAGAAGCAGCACCTGGTTCACATGAGCAGCCTTACTGACATAATTCGTACCCAGACCAACCACCTCAAAGGTGCTTTACCCTGGAGCAACTCCATGCAGCTCTGAGACTGGTCGAGGAAGTGTTTGTTACTGGTTCATGATAGGGTGAGTACAGGAAGAGAAAGTAGGCACTTAGAAACTGTTGGAGCAATTTGATAAAGTGATTTCTTTTGTTTAGAATCTAATAATAAAAAATGAGAAATGAGTTTCTATTTTGTGAGTCTTTTTAAAATTTCATTTGTCTAATAATGGATTTCATTGCATTGTATAAATTATTGCTCTACAGTGCAATGAATTGAAAATTTTACAATAAAAGCTCTTTGACCACAGATAGTTTGATGTGAGTTCTCTTGGAAAAGTTCAGTCTGAAACAAACAATCTTCCCATAAGTTTGTAAATGTACTTTCTGGGGTAAGGAGATGTTTGCATGCCCAGCTGGGAGAGTGTCTTTCAAAGATGAAGGAAATAACAAAAAGAAAGAAATCACAACTTTAATTTATATCTTAAGTTCATGATTTTCACAAAGAAACTGGTTAAAATAGGAAGTTCTGGCTTCTGACCATCAAGTCAAGATGTAACAGTACTTGACATATTGAACAGGATGGTAACTTGGAACACTTAAGAGCGGGAATTGGTTTCAAGCAAGTCTTTACTTTCCTGGTTTGTAAAATGAAAAAAGAAAAAACTTTCAATGTTCCTTTCAGCTCTAACACCATGCGCTTTCATAAGTATATGCTGACTATTTAGTTTAAAACTTTTCTAATAAATGTACCTGATGGTATATGACATGGAGTAACAAGAAGGGTTGAAAAAATTTCCTTCCTTCTTTCCTTCCTTCCTTCCTTCCTTCCTTCCTTCCTTCCTTCCTTCCTTCCTTCCTTCCTTCCTTCCTTCCTTCCTTCCTTCCTTCCTCCCTCCCTCCCTCCCTCCCTCCCTCCCTCCCTCCTTTCTACAAAATCAACAACTTCTATGGAAGAAACTGTCAACACTGAGTCATCTATCAGAGACCTGGATTCTCACCACTAACTAGCTGTGTCACTGAGGACAGGTGACTTCACTTGTTTGTATCCTCTGCTTTGTAATGAGGAGACTGGACTGTTGCCAGTACCCGTAGATTGTCAAGGGGTCCCGCAGGCGGTGGAAGGGAGAAAGGTGGGGAGTAGAAGGAGTCAGGTGGCTCGTGTGCTTCTTGGGTTTCCCCACCTTCAGCCAGAACAGCTCTTCTTTTGTCTTTAGAGAGCAGGTCTTTGTGTAAGATTTTATTAGAAGAAATAATTCATTGCTATAAAAATGTAGGAAAAACTATCAGGCCATATGATTGCCAAAGTCCCTTTTAGTTTTTGTTTGGCTATTGGCATTGTGCATTTAGTGGCAGATGCCTGGCTTGCAGTCATAATGTCTAGGTGGAGGGGTCAAAAACTCAAATGTATAGGAGGTGGGCAAGCCATCTAAATGAAGAGGGCTGGTGTAAGGTAATAGGGAGCAGTGGGGGCTGTGGTGAATGCAGAAGTACTTACTCTCTCCAAAGGGAACCTTAGAAATTCAGCTCTTGCCCTTGTTGCCATGTGGGGATGTGGGCCCTGCTCTGTGCATCCAATATGTATTCAGGGAGCTCGATGTGACTCATCTGCCTCCAGACTGTGGCTAACCTGAAATTCTTGGAATTTTTTCAATGCTAAATAACTAGCACACATGAATTAGCAGGCCAAGTCATCTTGCTAATTGTTTAGCACTGTATCTGGCCCACGGTAAACAGACTGTGGATGTCAGTTATCATTATTATTTTCATCATCATTATTACCTCATAATGATGTGGCAGACTTGGATCTGTTAATAATTGCAACTGAATTGTAACATAATCATACAATTTTGTGCTATTCAAATTTAATTCTTTTAAAAGTCATATCATAAAATTGGAGCATTTGGGAGGATTACTGACAAGGGGAAAAAGGAAATAAGTGATGCTTCAATATGAACTTGAGTCATGTCCAAGGTAGGGCCTATGCTATTCTGCCCAGTGTGGCCTTTCAGACTCCTCATGGCTCACAATGAAAACTGGGGCTGTCCAGCACTACTGAACACTTGGCCGTACTAGCTCTTAGAGTCAGGCCTTCCAGTGATAACAAAAGAACACATTCACACTCAGATAGGTGTCTGGATTGTTGGCTTCTTACTCACATGATTATCATAGCTTTAAAAGAAGTTATAATAGCTATACAACAAGGCGTCCTTACTTTTCCCCCCAAAAATGTCTTGGCTTGTCTTTCAAGTTTATAAATTAATTTTTCCAGATAAACTAGCTTACTCATATGGGACATAAATGCCCAGAGTCTGATTTCAGATACCACGGTGACGTCCTCTTTAGGCAAATGGTACTACCTTTTAAAAAAGTAAAGTAAAATATGAAAGAAAAAAATGCAAAAAACACTCTCTCACTTCTACCAGCTTAACAAAGTTATTGTCATTTGTTTGTACTCTCTCTCATATGTATTTGTATACTGTTAAGTAAATTAAATACTCATGATATCACTGAATTTGTTATCTGTTGGCAAAGGGGTAGGTGGTTACAAAAATGAGTGGGACATAGTATCTACATTCAAATGGGTATAGACAGAGAGGTAAAGGATCTTAAAATGGAATAAATAAAATGGAGTATGACTTGAATAGAAAGTGGCTAGAGAAAAGGAAGCATGAAAGAGAAGGGCTGATTAACTATGGAATTATCTCACCTAAGGTTTCCTAAATCACTTTGAAACCCATTTGAGAAGGGTTTCTAATGCTGGAGTCCCAGCTGGATCTGGGGGATAGAGTTATATTTATTACTCTGGACAGTTTGTGTTTTCCCTTTATTAAATTTTATATTAAGAAGTAAACCAGCCCTGGCCAGGTAGCTCAGCTGGTTAGAGTATTGTCCAGATACACCAAGGTTGTGGATTTGATCCCCAGTCAGGGCACATACAAGAATCAACCAGTGAATGCATAAATAAGTGGAACAACAAATCTATTGAAACATTACCCTTGTATTAGTTAGTATGTGTGATATATCTAGTCTATCACTGTGATAAATAACAGTGATGATAATACAAAATAAAAATATAAATAATAGTGACAAATACCTTTATACATATAGTTTTTTCCTTAATTACAATTATTTCCTTAGGATAAATTCTGTGGAATTGGGAGTATTGGGTTTAAAAAGATAACAATAATTATTTTTTTTAAATTTATCTTTATTGTTGAAAATATTACAGATGTCCCCCTTTCCCCCCATTAACCCCATTATTATTTTGACTTGTGTCATATTGTTCAATTGTCTTCCTAGAGGTTTGCATAAATTTACATTGCTATTAGATTAAATGGAGTTTCAATTATTCTGTAGACTTCTGAGAACTGGATTTTGTAAGTTTTTGTTCTAACTTTTAAATTTTTGTGTCTTTGAAGACTAATAGAATAGAGGATCTATTAAAACTTTGTTTATTACTTTTTTCTTTTGTTAATTGCCTACTGATATCTCCCACCATTTGTCTAATGGGGTTGAGGTAATGTTCTTATATATGTATTTTACCCACTTTTATGTAATATAAATAATAGCTCTTTGGGAATTATTTTTACAAATAATCATATACTGGTCAGTTTTTTCCTTTTTAAAATCTTAATTTAACTGAGTTTCTGACAAATTTACCCTGGGCCTCCATGAGCTTTGTTCCTATCTCATTATGGAACTCATCAGGTTGGCCTACAATGATTGGTTTATATGCCTCTCTCTTTCCCATTAAGCTATGAGCTCCTTTCTATATGCCCAACTCCTTACATAGAATCTGGTACATAACATTTGCTCAAAATTGCTTATTAAGCTTTGTTAGAAAAAGAATGTTTGAGTGAAAGACTTAAATGAGGGAATACACCACAGTGATACCACCATTTTGAATTTCTAGAACTAGAGAGAGATCTGAGTTCTCCTTCAGTTAGGCAGACATAAGGAAAACCTCTGGCTGACCCTGTGGGGAGGCCCAGCAGTTGGAGAGCAGGCCTTCCTCTCTCCCCTGGGGCCTCCCCCAAGACTCAGGTCCTACTTGGAGAGCCCCTGGGGGTCTGGTGGGCAGCTGCTTTCCTTTGGCGCCACTTTCTGGGCAAAAGGTTCCAGTGTTTGGATTTTATTAGCCAATAAAATTAAGGGAAAAATGCTGGGGAAAAAAATCACAGCACACTGTTGTTCCTCTTGTGAATGAATAACATAACTTGCAACTAGACTATTAATGTCTAAATGGATTTTCTGTGCTCCAAGCCAAAACACATTTCATAAACTTACACAGAGATGGACAGAGTCCCAGTTAATAAAAACAGTCGTGGGTGGAGGATGCATGGTCTGATGGAAGGGGAGTTGATTGATGCTGTGGTGCTGGGATTGTTGCACTTAACTGTGGTATTATTTTAAAATAGAAATAAATCATTTTATTAAATAGTTGAACTTACACATTGTTACTAAACCCTAACTCAAAAAAGTGAATTTATTGAGCAAGTATTTGGAGATATAAATATGTAGATGGTATTTGATGAGGTATCTTGAATAATTTTCAACATTATATTATCAGTCAGTTTAGTCTAATCCAGTTTGTCCAGTCATAACTAGGGATGTTTTTTTTCTTTTTTTCTTTTTTATCTTTCATCTTTAAAAATTTTATTTATTTTTATTGTTGAAAGTAATACAGGTGTCCCATTTTTCCCCCCAATTGATCCCCTCCACCTCGCTCTCACCCTTCCCCAGGCCTTCACCCCGTTATTTTTTGTGTCCATGGGTTATGCATATATGCATATAACTTCTTTGGTTAATCTCTTCCTACCCTCCACCCCCCTTCCCTCTTCCCTCTGAAATATGATCGTCTGTTGCATGCATCAGTGCGTCTGAGTCTATTTAGTTCGTCAGATTCTTTTGTTCATTAGCTTTTTCTTAGAGAAGACCCTTCAACATTTTCTGTAGTGCTGGTCTGGTGGTGATGAACTCCTTTAGCTTTTCCTTGTCCGAGAAGCTCTTTATCTGATCTTCAGTTCTAAATGGTAGCTTTGCTGGGTAGAGTAATCTTGGTTATAGGTCCTTGTTTTTAATCACTTTGAATATTTCTTGCCACTCCCTTCTGGCCTGCAAGGTTTCTGTTGAGAAATCAGCTGACAGTCGTATGGGTGCTCATTTGTAGGTAACTAATTGCTCTTCTCTTGCTGCTTTTAAGATTCTCTCTTTGTCTTTAACCTTTGGCATTTTAATTATGATGTGTCTTGCTGTGGGCCTCTTTGGGTTCCTCTTGTTTGGGACCCTCTGTGCTTCCTGGACTTATAAGTCCATTTCTTTCCCCAGGTAGGGGAAGTTTTCTGTCATTATTTTTTCAAATAGGTTTTCAATTTCTTGCTCTCTTTCTTCTTCTGGCATCCAAATAATACAAATGTTGGGCCGTTTGAAGCTGTCCCAGAGGCTCCTTACATTATCTTCATATTTCTGGATTCTTTTTGCTTTTTGTTTTTCTGTTTGGGTGTTTTTTGTTTCTTCATATTCCAAATTGCTGATTTGGTTCTCAGTGCCCTCTTCTCTTCCATTGATTCCCTGTAAATTATTCTTCATTTCAGTTTATGTTGCCTTCATTTCTGACTGGTACTTTATTAAGTCATTGATGGTCTCACTTGTTTCCTTAATAGTGTTACTAATATCCTTGAGCATCCTTATAACCATAATTCTGAACTCTGTATCTAGTAGCTTGCTTGGTTCTATTTCGTTTAGCTCCTTTTCCTGAGATTTCTTCTGTTTCTTCCTTTGTGACTGTTTCTTTGCCTCCACATTTTGGCTGCTTCCAGGTGTTTATTTCTATGTATTAGGTAGAGCTGCTATGTCTCCTGGAATTTGTAGAGTGGGTTTGTGTAGTAGGTGTCCTGTAGGCTCCAGTGGCTCAGCTCCCCAGTCACCTGAGCTGGGCCTTCTAGGTGCTCCCCTGTGTCAGCTGTGTGTACTGTCCTGTTGCAGTTGAGCCTTGGTTGCTGTTGGAATCACTGGGAGGAATTGATCCCCAGGCCAATAGGCTGTGAGGACCAGCTGCAACTACAGCCAAAGAGCTGCTGTGCTGGAGATACCCCTATGGAGCAGGATTTACTTCAGTGGAGCTTTGGTGTTCATCAAGTGTGTCCCTTGAGTGTGTCACTCGTGGATGTGGTAGGGTTGTAATCCAGGGTGGTCGAGTCTGGTGACCAGGTGCACTGTCTCTGGGGCCTCCCGGGAGGTGCAAAGTCAGCCTCTGCCTGTGCCTTGCCCAGGGCCACCCAGCATGAACTACAGAGTAAACTGTAGTTGGCTGCTACTTGTGCTGGGCTTGGAGGTGTCCAGGAGAGGCCAAACTATAAACCAATGCAGGCTGCCGCTAGTGCCAGACCTGGGGCCACTTATCAAGCCGTATGGGGCACGCTGTTGCTTATTTGAGAGATTTTAGGAAAGTCCTAAGCATGAGGCTCGAGAGGCCACTTGCACAGAAAAGCCCCTGGAAATGGCCTGGCTGAGCTGCAGGTGGGGAGGGGCGGGGCCTCCGGGAATCACGGGGCGGGGCCAAAGGTGTGAGTCAGGTGCTGGCGATTCAAACATGGCGCCTGCCGGCTGTGTGCGGGGAGGACTCACTCGCCAAAGGAGCCATGGCCTCCGCCAGCCCTTCTGCCTGGGAGGAAGCCGCCCTCCAGCTCTCGCCCGGATTTCAGGCAGGTTAGTTCCCCCCGAGTGTCCCGGGTCCTTTCCGGCTGCTGCCCGGCGCTGGGCTCAGAGGGAGCGTCTGAGTGAGTCCATGCCGGGCCCTTTAGAGGAGCTGCTGGGGCTCCCGCAGCCTCCGCGACCCCCAGGGACAGTCCCCGCTGGTTTCATAGCCTGAAGGTGTGGGGACTCCTCTTCCCAGCCCTGGAGCCCTGGGCTGGGGGCCTATGTGGGGCTGGGACCCCTCCCTCCTCCGGGAAACCTCCGCCGCCAAGATGTCCTTCAGGCTTTAACATGCGGCACCGGGTGTGGGCCCGCAGCCGTGTCTCGGAGATCCAGCCCCGACCCGCCCGCGTCTCCGCCCCTCCTCCCGGTCTTGTCGCTCCTTCAGCTCCCTGGCTGTGGGGCTTCTGTGCAGCCGGATCTCAGGAGGCCCTGCGTGAGGGTGGTTCTGTGTTTTAGTTGTAATTTTGATGTGGTTGTGGAGGCGGCGGGAGCAGCTGTTACCTGCGCCTCCATCTTGTTTTCCCTGTCTGGATGTTTCTTTTTAACTCATATTTGTTTGTCAGAGTAATATTTCTTTCAGAATTGATGCACAGTTTTAAAATTTTAGTCACAAATTTTAAAAACAAGATAAACCGCTCTACAGACTCTGACAGCCGTGTATACCTTAGCTCAAAGAATGATTTCTGTGACCATCTTCCTTCACAATTTACTGTGATAATATATCTCAAAGTTTAATTTTTTAAAGTCAGCTAAAGAAGAAAAGAAAAAATATAAGTGGTTGTACTGAAAGCCTAAAATAATCCAGGACTTTCATCTAGAAAAGATAACATTTCATTCTATTCCTATAAACCTTCCTCATCACAGTAGATCTCATTGGTGGTGACCAGTGGCTGGTGGCTGGTTGTCACTTGAAACCGCAACTGCCTCTCGCAATGCTGTTTGTAACAATGGCTGGGAAACATGGGGCACAGAGTGCACACTGCTTGGACAAAGTAATTAGAATCCTATAGGTGTCATATGTATTGTTTTCCTTTTCTCACATGTTTAGTACAGGTATAATGTAGAAAAATGATAAAACATGAAAACTAAATTCAATGTATATGTAGAATTATACCAAATGTGAACAGTGGGTTACTTCTTGGTCATGGAATTAGGAGTGATATTTATTTATTGCTTGTATTTTTTCTGCAATCAGCCTGCACTTCTTATATTAGGAAAAAAGAACCTATTTTTCCTTTTCTTTAATTTCTTTTTTTTTGGAAAAATTTAAATATAAAAATAACAAGACTAAATCAATGAATCTAGATTGTCACCTAGATGTGGGCACTGGGTTTCAAACTTGCTTGGGATCCATGATCCCCTTTTGCTTCTTTCTCCCATTTGGACTGGGAGTATCCACCCCATGCCTGTCCTACTATCTTATTTTGGAAGCAGATAACATGCTTTCTGGTTTCACAAGTCCACAGATAAAGAGGAATTTGGCTCCAAGATATACCCTATCCTAAGTTTCACCCATAAATGATTTGGATAATGAAATATGGGCCTTTTTGAGTTGATGAGATTTAAAAGAGATTTTGGACTTAGAGTTGATGCTGGAATGATTTAAACCTTTTGAGGATATTGGGATCAGGTGAGTACGTTTTGTAGGTGAGACAGATGTGAATTTGGGAGAACCAAAAAGCACAATAAACTGGATTGGCTAGTGTCCCTGCAAAAGTCATATCCTTCCTGGAACCTCAGAATTTGACCTTGTTTAGAAATGGGGTCATTGCAGATGTAGTTAAGATAAGGTCCAATTGGAATAGGGGGGCCAGTAATCCAATATGACTGATGTCTTTTTTTTTTTTTTAATATTTCAGTATGTTTATTTATTTATTTTTTAACTATATTTTTATTGATTTCAGAGGGAGAAAGGGAGAGGGAGAGATAGAAACATCAATGATGAGAGAGTCATTGACTGGCTGCCTCCTGTACACCCCCTACAGGGGATTGAGCCCACAACTTGGTTATGTGCCCTGACGGGGAATCAAACCATGATCTCCTGGATCATAGGTTGATGTTCAACTGCTGAGCTACCCTGGCCAAGCAACTGGTGTCTTTATAAGAAGAGAAGATACACAGAGACACGCAGGGAAAAGAACATGTGATAAACATGGCAGAGACTGAGGTGCTGTGTCTAGAAGCTAAGAAATACCAAGGATTGCTGGTAACACCAGAAGCAAAGAGACGCGAATACGTGGAAGAGACACATATTTCAGCGGGACGATGGTAGGGAAACGGGAAGAAATTAACCAAAGAACTTAATATACATATATGTATAGCCAGTGGACACAGGCAATATTGTGATGAAGGCCTGGGGTGGGGCAGGGGCTGGGAGGGGAAGGGCAAAGGGCAGGGGTATTAGGGGACATCTGTAATACCGTAAACAATAAAAAAATTATATATATCTCAAAGAGAAAGGCATGGGACAGATTCTCCCCTAGAGCCTTCAGAGAGATTATAATTCTGAGGACACCTCAACTTCAGACTTCCAGCCTTCAGAACTGTGGGACCATAAGTTTCTGTTGTTTTAAGCCATGCAGTTATGGTGATTTGTCACAGCAGCCCTAAGAAAGTAATACAACTTGTATATGTGCTACTGTATTGATATATTATGTGCATTATAAAACATACACAGACTAGATATTGAAAAATGTATAAAGATGAAAAAGCTAATGTTTAAAAATTATTTTATCTTGTTTACTTATAGCGTGCAAAAAGTTTGAGAGCAAGGATATTGGATTTTTGCTGTTTTTAAATAAATTTTTATTTGGGAATCATTTTACATTTACAGAAAAGTTGCAAAGTTAGCACAGAATGTTCTCCAGAGCCTTTCTGATGGGGGAGGGGGAGGGGGAGGGAGCAGACAGTGCCTCCCAGATCAGCAGGCAGCTGTGATAACCTTGGAGGGAGCTCTGACCTTGGAGTAGGAGACCAACATTAAAGTATAAGCCTGCTCCCCACCATCTTCTGGCCTATGGTTCCTCTGAAAACTGGGATGATAACACCCCATGGAGTTGTTTGGAAGACGAGGTAAATCCTAGCTCTGTCACATGCCTGCCACCAGCTGAATGAGCCAACAGAAGACATTTGACTCTTTAAGGCACAGCTTCCTCCTCTATAAAGTGGGGACAATCTTCCCTTCCCTATAAGGTTATACGGGGGTGGGAAGTTGTTCAACTCTAGGCCACCAGGTCATTGTTCTTCCCTTTCTTTATCCCTCAGCCAAGTTTTCCAGGCTCTCCTTAAACTGAAGTTCTTGTTTGCAGTTATAAGAATGCCAAAAGACAAATCAAATAGCTACATGGTATGTTCAGACGCACCACAAAAACTTGTTCTGAAACATAAAGTTGGTGGCACAGACAATGTTGAGGTGTGTGTGTATGTGTGTGTGTGTGTGTGTGTGAGAGAGAGAGAGAGAGAGAGAGAGAAGGAGAGAGAGGCTGGTGACCCTTTAAGGGCCTTCCAAGCTTGAGATTCTTTGTATGAAGATAAACAGAGTTTGCACTTGATGGTTTTATGCTGGGAGTAGTCCTTAGCTCTCTCTGGAAAATTCCAGGAGGAGGCTTCTTCAGTACATATGTCTGAGAAGAGCTGATTTGTTCTAAAACGAGCAAGTGCGTGGGTTGCTCTGCACCGTTGCTCCTCAGCACCACCCCTCGCCCCCTCTTCCACCAACGCCAGCCTTGCCTTCAGCGAGGAGCCTCTGCCACCCCTGTGCCTTCCTCCCAGGCTCCTTTGGGGGAAGGGACACTCCCCGTGGTCTTGACTTCAGTCCTTTCCTCCTCCTTTTCCATAAGGACAGAGATCACAGAACACTCATTTTAGAGTGTGGTGTTCCTAGATCATTTAGTCAATGTTTCCCAGTCTTGGCTACGCTTCAGAATCTCTTGGGGAGCTTTTAAAGTATACAGATTCCTGGGTCCTGCCCTCAGAGATTCTGGAGAGAAGCCCTGGCTTTGGCATGTTTTAGAAAAGCTCCACAGGTGATTCTAAAGTCGAGGCAGAATTGAGAACCAGTCCAGGGTTTTGAGACCACCTCCCAGTGAGGACAGAAATCTTGTCTGTCTTGTTTACCGTTGCATCTTCTAGCAACACAAGTATTTGTTGAATAAGTGATCAAACACTTCTCAGAGCCCTGGGCAGTTCCCAGGATGCCCTGGAGGGTTGGGAGAGGATGGCCACTGTACTAGGCTCCAGGCCCCCATCCTTACTGACTTCAACCTGAGTACTCACTTTTATCCATTAATTTTTAATATACACTTTCAGGTAAGATGTGGAAACCCCTCATTTACTGATAATGCCTGGTTGTTCTAGTCAAAAGAACAGGGAAAATGTCTCCTTATGCAGCCAAATGGCCTGAGAACAAGTGTTCTCATGATAAAACCCCAACACACGTTCATTAAAAAGTTAAATCTATTAGTTTAGGAATAATTTCATTTTACATTTATGGAATTCAATATAACATTGTGGCCATTTTTTCTAGTAGGTTTTCTTATTTATTTATTCCTCACCTGAGGATATTTATTCCATTGCTTTTCAGAGAGAATGGAAGGGAGAGAGAGAGAGAGAAACATCGATGTGAGAGAGACACATGGATTGGTTGCCTCCCCTACGTGCCCTGAGGGCTGGGGATTGAGCCTGCAACCGAGGTACATGCCGTTGGCTGGAATAGAACCTGGGACAGTACTCGGCTGATGCTCTAACCACTGAGCCAAACAAGCTAGGGCTAGGCTTTCTTTTTTAGAACAGTTTTAGATTTACAGAAAAGTTGTGAAGACAGTACAGAGTTTCCATATACCCTGTACTCAGTTTCCCCCTACTATTAATATCTTACATTAGTAAGATATATTAATTAATTAATGAACCAATATTGATACATTATCATTAACTAAAATGTATTTCTTAAGTTTTTACCTAATGTCCTTTTTCTGTTTCAGGATCCTCTCCAGGATAGCACATTACACTTAGAAGCCAGGCATTCTTACACTTTTCTTGCTTGTGACAGTTTTTCCAGTTTTCATTTTATTGAAGACTTTGCAGCTTTAAGGAGAACTTGTCAGGTTTTGTAAAATACTCTTCTATTGAAAGTTGTCTGTTTTTCTCATGGTTAGATTGGGGTTATGGATTTGGGAGAGGAAGGCCACAGAGGTAAAGTGCCATTTTCATCACATCATAGCAAGGATATGTACTCTCAAAGGTATGTACCATCAACTGTTGATGTTGACCTTGATTACCTGGCTGAGGTAGTATTTGTCAGGTTTCTCCACTGTACAGTTACTGTTCCCACCCCACCCTTTCTCTACTGTAGTCTTTGGAAGGAAACCATTGTGTGCAGCCCACACTTAAGGGATGGGTAGTTACATAACACTCCTTGAGGGGGCAGTATCTACATAAATTATTTGGCATTCTTCTATTTGAAAGATTTTTCTTTCTTTTATTCAATCATTTATTTCTATGAGTCTGGAGCCTGGATATTTATTTATACTTTGGGTTATAGTCCAAACTTCTTTATTTATTTTGTTGCTCAAATTGTTTCAGCTTTGGCCATTGGGAGCTCTCTCAGCTCCTGTGTCCCTCTGACATATGGCCATCGGTTTTCTAGCACTTCCTTACTTTCTGGCACTGCTACATGCTAAGGCTCATTATGCATATTTCCTGCCCCAGATTGCAGCCACTTAAAAATGTGTTTGAATTGTCCTTGTATATTTCTTAATTTAAGATTAATGTATATTTTTCTCAGAAAAATTTAAAAAGTATTAGAGAAGTGTGTCAGGCATTTTGTGATGTTGGTCAGTGTTTAGAATTTGTATTTTGTTGATTTCTTTTCTTGGTTGAAATGATTATGACTTTATCTCTAATTTGATATTCATGATTTGTATATTATACTTTAAAAAGTCCCCCCAATTATAAAAATGTTAGTTCCTGGGGCACCCTTGGTGCCCCTTGGCTGCCTAAGTGAGCCAAAACACTTAGGAATGAAGTCTTCAATAGTCAGGGTCAAGAGAGAGTGAGAAAATAAGGACATAGGAAAAAGTTGGCCTACCCCATGGGCCAGGATAGCTGAGCCCTTCCTTAAACTAGTTGCTGGCTGTGGGCCTTTGCTAACAGCCCTTATTTGCCAATAATGTAACTTCAGTCGTATTTATTATTTTACTAAGCACATGGTACTAGTGATTCATTCAATAAGCATTCAGTGAGAACAGCTACGTGTTAGGGATCTTGCTAGGCATAGCTGGAGACAATAAGTTCCCGACTTCAAGGAACCTACAGTGCATAGAGAGATAAGATAGGAGGGAATATGAACAGGTGTTCTGAGGCCATAAAGTTCCCTAGGAAAGATTTATTCTTTATTGAGGGGCCAGGGAAGGCTCCACAGAGCAGGGATATTTGGATTGGGCCTTCACAGATGAGTAGAAGTTTTCTAGGCAGAGAAAGGGTCAACTTAAGTTAGGTAGTGTGGTGGGGCTTCATGAATAAGACACAGTGTTGTGAAAGGGACTTCCAGGCACAACAGGAACCCTGAGGAGTTCAGAGAACCCCAAGTATAATCATAAGTCTTTCAGTGCCCCTTCCTAAATTAACAGTTCCTGAAACAGATTCATCTTTGTAACTCTAGCACCTAGACAGTTCATGGTGAGTAGTAGGTGCTCAAGAGCAGTTGTTAAAGGAATAAAAGAAAACTTGCAGCATTCCTTCTACATTTACTTCTTCAATGTATGTGAACATTTGGCTATAAAGATGCCCAGTATAACATTACCTATAATAATAAAAAACTCAAAAGAACTTAAATTTCCAACAAAAGTGAATTGGTTAGACAAAGTATGGTACATTTATTAATACAGTAGAATTCTGTGTAACTGTTATTGATGATGTTTATGAATATGGAACGATATATGTAATATGTTGAGTGGGAATAGGAAGTTACAAAAACAAAATATACATTATAAGCCCAGTTTTATAAATTACATACGTATGTATATATACACACACACACGTACAGGTTCACACATATACTCATAAATATGGAAATTTGGAAGGATTTTTGCAAATAAATGATCAATTATTTTAGTTTACTTCCTTTTGTTTATTTACTCTTGTATACGCATTTTTCTATAATGCATATACAGAAAAATGTTTTTAGAAGACTCAAATTTTGAGAAAAATTATTTACTGAAAAACCACAAAAAAGTAACCAAGAAGAGTTCTCTATTAAAATGCAAATACTTATGTATGCATGAGTGTGTGCATGCATGGGGGTATGCTTGTGTGTGTGGTGTAGGTATGCTAATATTTTAACTCCTTGTTGCCTCACATTGAACCGTCTTTTCCTAAACATTGTCTCATTTAATTCTCACTACAGTCTTGGTTAGAGGCCAAGCTGGCATTATCGTGGGTGAGAAAGTGTAAATATTGGGAACTGAGGGTCACAGCCTCCGTCTTGCCTCAGTCATTACGTGTACATAGCTGGCAACTGGCTGAGCTGAAACTTATTCATAGGCCTTGACTCCAAGGGCCAGAGCAGTCTTCTTTCCTGTTCTAGAGATTTATACTGAAGGAGGCAAAAAAACAGTCATATTAGTATCCCAGAGCTTTTTCTAGACATCATATGCTTTAAAAATCATACTCTTGCCTGGACAGTGTTGCTGAGTATTAACCTATGAACCTGGAGGTCAAGGTTCGATTCAGGTCTGGGCACATGCTCCGGTTGTGGGCTTAAACCCCAGTAGGGGCGTGCAGGAGGCAGCCAATCAATGGCTCTAATCATTGATGATTCTCTCTCTCTCCCTCTCCTTTCCTCTCTAGGAAATCAATACAAACATAGTTAAAAAACATACTCTAGAAGAATATTTGATGATATGCAAATATGTCCATAAAAAATTCTTAACCAAAAAAGCAAGTTACAAAAAGTATGATCTCTTTTTAATGTGAACTAGGATATATTTTCAAGCACAAAAACCTAGATGCGACCTTTCATGGTAAGAAAGGCGTAAAATTAGAATGTATGTTTGTACTTATATTTGCATTAGGAACACTAGAAGGATACGCAACCAACCCAAAAGAGTTCACCTGGGAGTGAGTGCAAAACATGATAGATGGGGTCAAGTGGAGACAACATTTCTCAAAGAATATTTTCTTAATACCACTTTCATTTTGAACCATTAAAAAACCTATAATTTAAAATATAAAAATCTAGTAGACATACTAAAATGCTTATGTTGGGGTGGTGGAGAAACACATAATGTTTATTTCCTGTTTTTGGTGCACGTGTATTTTCTCTATGTTTTACATGTATAAGAGAAGGACTTATTATAAAACCTTTTTCTAAACATATTCAAGTGTATCCATGGTTGAAAAGGGGCTGAATGAGATATCTAAAGAATTTTGGAAAAAAGGCATTCTGTTGGCTACTGAAAACGTGAATCCCTTTTTCACCGGAAACTTGTTATTACATTAGGCTGCCAGGCTGTAGAGATAATTCAGGACCTGGTTTCCATTGTAAGAGAAGCAATAGTCCCCAGAATTCCCTCTGGAATTGCATTCAAAATAGGACTCCAGCTAAAGATGAAATGCCCATTTCCCACTGCAAGGCCAGTCCTTCCCACCCTCCACCCTCAAATATTGATTCAGACAATGCTTTAAAAAGAATCCCACTTTCAGGGAAATGGAAGAAGTCTGATCTAAAGATATTCTGTGGGCCTTTAACGTTTTTGACTGATTGTGAATTTAATATATTTTTAACTCAATTCAAGTGCTTTTCTCTCAAGAGACTGCTCCTCTGTTTCTCGTCTGTGATGCCTGAGTTGTAGTCAGGGAAGTTTGGCTGGGTGTTTGTTGACACATTTTCTGTGCAAGGCTATTTGAGAAATACTGACATTTCCCCTAACTTCCTCTTTAGGCATCCACCCAGTTTGTCTCTCCATCCCTGTTGGGGCTCCAGTCTCTTTCTTGGAAAAAAGAATCTGCTTTAGTCTTCACAATCACTTTAAGACTTTTTTCTTTCTTTCCTTCTCCAGACTTGTCTCTGTTTCACAGCCTGGGCCTCTGCCCAGTCAGCTTCCAAACCATGCTGTCTCCCTAAGCCCAGAGTCCTCTGCTCTCAAATTTGGAAGGGACCTGAGAGATCTTTTGAGTTTGCAAATCAGAAATCTCCTCTACCACATCTTTGCTAGATAGTAATCCACTGTCTCCTTAAATACCCCTAGTGACAGAGAGCTCATTACCTTTTAAATGAATTAACTATCCATTGTTGGTGTTAAAAAGCTGTTTCCTAAGGAAGCTAAGAGCAAGCTTGTGGTCCTCTTGCTTACTCTTTAGTTAATTTCTTTTTTAAAAAATATATCTTTATTGACTTCAGAAAGAGGAAAGGAGAGGGAGAGAGAGATAGAAACATCAATGATGAGAGTCATTGATCGGCTGCCTCCTGCACACCCCCGACTGGGGATCGAGCCCGCAACCTGGGCATGTGCCCTGACCGGGAATCGAACCCCGATCACCTGGATCCTAGGTCGACACTCAACCGCTGAGCCATGCCCGGCCGGGCAGTTAATTTCTAATCCAAATGAAAAAAGGGGCCTGAGAGAAGGAGCGTGGGGAAGTGTAAATCATTTCCCAGCCTGGACCAAAGGGAGCAGGTACAAAACTGGCATTTGCCCTTAGGACAATGGAGAGGGGCTGAAAAGAGCTTTGGGTTTGGCCTCAGAAGACAGGCCTCCATCCAAGCTCCATCTTTCAGTTACTGACCCAGTTATCTGAAGCAAGTCATTTGTACTCTGAATCTAGTTTCTCTCCGTTATAAATTGGAGTTGTAATAACTACTTCACAGGGCTAATGAGAGAACAATGAAATAATGCAGGCGAAATGCTTTGTAACTCTAAAGAGTTTTACAAATGAGAGCATAGTTATCATCTAAGATGCTAGATATCTAGCTTAGTAAGTAGTGAACCAGCCGAACCCAAGGAACTGACAAAGTGAAGGGTTTGGGGATTTACTCTGCATGCACCTGTGTGTCATTGGCAGAATCAGCTCCTGACCACTGTTGGCCTCCTTTGAGGAGCTAACCAAATGTGATGACAGAATCTGGGCAAGTCAAAGGCTGAAGGATGTGAGTTCCCATCTGGTATAAAATGCTGATTTTCAAAATGAATGAGGAGGATTGGTGACTTGCCCAGTTACATAGCTCAATAATAGTGGGCTGGACTTGACTCCAGAAGCCTGATTTCTGGGCACAGCTCCTATAAGGGTTCCTAATGGAGGAACAGTTGGTATTTTGGACAGTACAGTCTTCATTGTGCAGGATTTCCTGGGTTACTGTAGCAAGTTTAACATCTTTACTCCCCATCCACTCAATGACAATAGCATCCCCTTGTCCTATGACAATCAAAAAGGCTTCCACACATCTGCCATTGCTTCCAGGGGCAGCATCTACCCTGGTTGACAACCACTGGGAAGTTCAGTGATACGTCCTATAAAGTGGAATGAGCACTGTATCAGAAGTTAGAAAATAATATTTCCCCTTAACTGGTTCTGTAATCTAAAGAAAATACTTCCGTGTCTCTAAATCTTAGTTTCCCCATCTGTGAAATGAGTGAGCAAATCCAGAGGGCCTCTGAGGTCTCTTCCATGCCTCTGTCCTCCAGGCCTCCCTCTGGCCTCCCTGCACCTGAAATGCCTCTAGTAATGAAACTTCACATTTGGTCTCGATATGATGTGTGACTTGTATTCTTTAATACATATCTTTCCATATTTACCAAATTTTCGACATTGCACATAGATTGTCTTATAGTCACAAGCATCCCCTCATCCTTTCGCTTTTCTCTCATTCCTGCGCTCTCTCTTCTCCCCATTCGGCCCCCCCTCCCCTCTACTGGCATCTTTCCGTGGTATTTAAGTGCACTCAAGCTTCCGTCATTAAACACCCCCAACCCCCCAGACCTTTGGCCAACTTATCTCTACTTCCTCACCACAATAAAAGCTGTTTAAGAAACTACAAGAATAGTATAAAGAATTTCCACGTACTTTTCATTCAGTTTTCTCAAATGTTTACATTTTACCACATTTATGCTCATGCACTCTCTCTTATTTAATTTAATAAAAATACATAGATATATATTTTATATTTTATTTTCCCCTCAACTTATTCTTCTCATTCCTACTGTTTTCCTGCTTTCTAACACATTCACTTATTCTTTTATTTTTCCTGCTCTCCTTTTCTAATTTTGGAGCCAGATGCTTAATTAAGGTTTTTCTTCTATCTTTTTTTTTATCAGTATAAAGATACAGAATTTCTTTAAACACTGTCCATAGGTTTTGATAATGTTGTTTTCATTATTATTATTTCTAGATTGCTTACAACTTTAGTTATTTTCCCTTAAATCCAATAAATGTTTGAGATAGAATTTTAACATTTTTATTTTCTGAAGGTACAAGAGTCTTTATTTTCTGATCTTCTTCTTATTACTGGTTTGATTGTATATTGGTCTGATAATGTTTTCTTATGGCCTAATATATGGTCAAGTTTTGTGAATGTTTCATGGGCCCTTAGAGGAAGGGAGAATATATTCTTTTTTTTTTTTTTCAGGTTACAGAGTTGAAATTTTATCTACCAGAACTTCCTTACTAATAATTATCTTTATAAAATCCTCTCTCTCAGTTGTTTCCATTTGACCTGTCACAGACTAAGAGAGGTGAATTAGTCTCCTACTAATGTATTTGTGTCTCTTTCTTCTTGTATCTTTTATAATTTATGTTATATGATGGTCATTCTTACATTACATGGTGTATAGATTTTCATAACTATTATATCTTTATTGTAGATCTTCCTTATCTTGTTCAGTATGGTATTTTTGATGTAGAAAAAGCTTTTAAGATTTTATGTGGTCAAATTTTATCAATATTGTCCTTTATGGTTTCTGTATTTTGTGCCATACTTAATGAGGCTATCTCTACTTACAGCTTTTAAAATTATTCAGTCATGCTTTCTTCCAGTACTTTTGTGGTTTTGTTTTTTTACATAAAAAATTTTAAATCATCTGGAATCTCTTGTGAGTAGGTGCCTAGCTAGCTTCACTCCCCACTGTCCAACCTTGGCCTTTTCAGTTGGCTTATCAGATGTCCAAACATCTTTACTGAATAATCAGTTATAGGAGACATCTGTTGTTTTTGTCTCCTACCCAGAATCCTTTGCCTCTTCTCTTAATAACCGTTCCTCTATTTTCCTTGAATGACCACCTCTCTGTCCATATGGTTTTTTGAAACTGACACTACTAGCTCCTGCTCCAGGGTTGGGTATATAAATAAACCTTGGTATCATTTCCCTGTCCATAGTCATTGGTTCAGGGATGGGCCATAACCAAAGCTAAGACAATCAGAGTCAAGAGGACTCAGCTCTAAGACTTTTATTGGTATTATTTTAAAGGAGATAATTTGTTTTTTCTGCTGGGCTTAAAGTTATGAGTGTAAGCTTAGGCTTCTAGGGACCACCACAATGTGTAGTTCAAGAATGAAACAAGTATAGTGAAAAGCAGAGCTTGTGTGTTGGAAAGACACTAGGTATCAGTGAAATCATCTGAGTCTTTGGATCCAGTTATATCTTACCCCTGGATTTTTCAGTGATGTGAGACAAATATATATATGCACACAGGGGTGGGCAAAAGTAGGTTTATAAAGAACTCTGTGCCAATGTGAGCTTAAATATAGCAAGTAGACTATAAGAATGTGTAAATAATGATGGCCAGCAATTTGAGCACTTCCAAGATTGTACCTAAGTGTGCTGTGCCATTGTGACATTCTTTTGAGTTAATAATCATAATTTGCCTGGCTGGGCCTGGCTCAGCAGTTGAGCATCGACCTGGGATCCAGGCGATTGGGGTTCGATTCCAGGTCGGGGCACATGCCCGGGTTGTGGGCTCGATCAATGACTCTCTTATCATTGATGTTTCTGTCTGTCTCTCTCCCTCTCCCTTCCTCTCTCTCTGAAATCAATAAAAATATATATTTTTAAAAAATCATAATTTGTCTTTTTCTATACAAACAACTGTTAACTTACTTTTGTCCCCCCAGTCCCTGACCACACAATCGAAGTTTTCAATTGCTATCAAAAGACCCCTAACTGGAAAACAAAATTCACTGACTTAAAATGTTTTTATTATATGGAAAATTCTCATATAAACTTATTCCTTTAATCTGTTCCATTGACCTATTTATCTATTCCAAGGGTCGTAAATGATAGAAACTTGGTTTTCAGATATCTTTTGTTTAGTTCGCTCAGTGTTTAAAAATATTTGAATTTGAATGTTGCTCTAAGTGTTGGCTGACAACAGTACTGCCCCCCTTTTTAAGGAATTGCTGTTGCCAATACAGGAGCCTTCCTACAAGGGAGGCTATGCACCCTGACCACCCCAGCCTCTGCCAATGACGGACCGGCAGGGGATAAAAAAGGCCACTCCTCTTTTCTTGAAGTGGGACTGTGTTCTAGAGCCTTCTTCCTTAGCTTTTCCTCCTTGCCCTTTCCTACTACCTTTATTTCCCCTCTCCGGAGAATATTTCCCAATAAGTCACTTGAGCAGAACCCCAATCTCAGGTTCTGCTTCTGGGGAATCTGACCTGAGAGGGAAGAAATTCTTTTCATTTATTCTTATCACTCATCCCCAGGAGCTCTCACTCCCTGGAAGGAGTAGCCTCTCTTAACAACTGAAGCAATGCAGATTAAGGGTGCATTTTAACTGTATCTGCAAAGTTTTCTGGATCAACTCACTTTTCAAGATATGCCAGAAAATCAACATTGAGCAACCACCAGTATGTGTGTTTTTATTTATTTAGGCAAGATCATCAGAGGATGATAAAACCATTGGGTAAAATTTAGTTGGGGAACAGGTTACTTATTGATGACATGGGAGGAAAAGTACTTTTACAATAGAAAAAACTGGCATCACTGCCTTAACCAAGTGATCAAACTCAGCATCAGTAATATTGGGGCAAACTGATACCATGTTCCTCTTGAAGTGATGTGCTAGGAAGTACACAATAACTCTTAAGTCGCACTTCTGCCAAGAACATTTCATCTGAATCCAATCATGAGAAAATATCAGACAAATTCAGCTTGTGAGACGTTCTACCAGACAATAGGCTTAGAGAAATGTCATTGCACTTAGGAGCTTTCATTTTATATACTTTTCATTAAGAAATATATAACTAGCTAGGAGGGTAGATGAATTTAAGTGAAATGTTTACATGTGTTTATTATATTATTCTTTTGACCTTTCATAGACTTTAAATAAAAAAATAAATCTGTAAACAAAATAAACTATCCTTCATACAAGCACACAAAATATATACTGTATAATAATCTTATATTCTTTCGAATTTGTTGTGCATTGTTCAATAAAATAGTTCAAACCTATTCTGTCAAATCATATTATGAAATGTGCATTCCAATTATAGTCAATACTCATCTTATTTCAGCCTATAATAAGATTTTCCAGTTCCTATTAACGAAAAATAAAATTATATGCTAGCTGCCGGACCAATTAGTTTTAGCAGTATATACCTTTCTTTTTCATTAAATACATGGGAAATTTAATCATAATGTCTAATGAAATTAATGGAGCTATTTTGGCCTTTTAAATGCATTATCCCCAAAAGCTGTCCACCGGAGTTCAATACCACATGTACACACATTTACTGAAGGAGTACCTTGCCTTCAGTAATACTCATCGCATTAATAATAATTGACAACTTTAGCCACACATCACACTGCATAATTATAAAATAATGAAGGCTACCACTATCATCCTGTTTTGGTAACTGAAATATGATGAATTGTATTAGAACCACATCAGTTTGATCTTGACCTGACTGCTTTTAATAATCTTTCTTACATAATATGCTGCAAATGTATTATTTTAAGTTTTCTATATTATTCTTTATACTAAAATATTTATTTGAATTGAAAAATAACATCAGACTCTTTTTTTGGAGTATATTTTCATTGGTTTTTGAGAGAGAGAAAGGGAGAGGGATAGAAAGATTTCTGAAACATGGATGTGAGAGAGAAACATTTATCAGCTGCCTCCTGCACGTCCCCTACTGGGGATCAAGCCCACAACCTGGGCATGTGCTCTGACTGGGAATCGAACCAGTGACCTCTTGGTTCATGAGTCAGTGCTCAACCACTGACCACACCAGCCAGGCTAACATTAGACTCTTTCTGATGGAAAGTAAGTCGTGGTCTGTTTTGACTAATTGGTTGAACATGAGGCAGAGCTTTGCCAAAAATGTTCTAGTAGACATTTTCTAGAATGTTTATTATTGAATGCCTTAAATGAAACCTATGAAGTTTTGATAAAATTGAATTAAAGCATGCAATAAAACAAAGACATTTAAACAAAAACTACTTAGTGACGTGGCAGACAGAGTCTAAGGTGATCCTGATGACCCTTGCTTCCTGTTATTCTCGCCTTAATGTCACCCTTTCCCCCTGAGTGTGGGTGGAATCTAGGAGTTACTTTTAACTGAGAGAATGTGGCAAAGATGATGGGCTGTATGTAATGATGTTAACACTTTTGGAAGCTATCAGATTAAATACAAATCCAAGTGAAGGAATTACAGGCATAGTGTTCAGCAGTGAGTCTCAAACTTGAGTATGCATCAGAATCACCTCAGGCTTGTTCATAAAACACAGATCGCTGGTTCCATCCCCAGAATTTCTGATTCAGTAGGTCTGAGGTATGGCCTGAGAATTTTCATTTCTAACACGTTGTTAGATGGTATTGACGCAGCGTGCCTGGAATCCACACTTTGAGAACCACTGACGTAGAGTCATTTGTTAGATAAGACTTATTAAAATCTTTTTGGTATACTTCTCAGAAATTGAAAAAATGATTAGATTCTAGTGACTGGTAACTTCTATTTTTCTAAGTTAAATCATTTCCAATGATTTTTTTCCCCAGCAAAATTGAAGGGGGGCCTAATAGAGTTGTCCATTGATAGATCATTTAAGATAATTTCTAATGAAAGATCAGTATGTGAATTTTGGCACAGAACTTGAAAGAACTTCCAAGAATGGAGTGGCATTTGTATTTGTACATGCCGCTCATTCCTAAGCACTGGTTTAAGTGAACAACATATATTAGATAGGGTAGGTTAAACTGCTGTTACAAATAGACTCAAAACGTGGTTCAAACATAATCAAAGTTTATTTCTTAATTGGCAGATGCTCTCCAGCATGTGGTGAGTCAGAGACCCAGGCTTGTGCCTCCACTATCCCTCAGGGTTTGTCATCATGTACATCCAACTGGAAGAACCCATGGAGGTGGTACACCTGCTTTCTTAATAGCCCAGAAATAGTATACACATTATTTCTGTTTAGAGAGAACCACCGTATCTGGATCCAATCAGGAGAGGAAAACTACAAAGTAATTTGAATAGGGAGAGTTTAATAAGAAGAATTACTAACTGTAACAGGAGATTGATGTGACAAGGAATCTGCAGTTCAGAAATAAAGGAATGGGATAGAGCGCCTAAGGAATCCCCTCAGGGCTGAGACTCAAATTTTATGGAGCAATGGAGCAGTGCATTTGAGGGTCCCTAAGATCACCTGCAGATTCAACCAATGATTTATGAGAAGGATACACAGAACCCAGAAAAGCTGTTATACTAAGAGCTATGGTTTATTACAGTGAAAGGATACAGATAAAATCAGCAAAGCGAAAAGGCACGTAGGACAGAGACCAGTTGCAAGCTTCTAGTTGTCCTCTCCCAGTGGAGTCATATGGATAGCATTTAATTCCCCCAGCAATGATGTGTGAGAACTTTCATGAAGTATTGTCAACTAGGGAAGCTACCTGAGCCTTGGTGTTTAGGGTTGCTACTGCGGGTTTGTCCACATGGCTGACCTTAGTTTCTTAGTCTCCAGCACCTCCAAATCACATTGTTAGCATAGACTAACATAGCATAGGCCCAAGGTCTTAGGTAAACAAAGACACTATTCTCAGGTAGGATATTCCAAGGGTTTAACAGTGATCTCCCAGGGGCCAGGCAAAGGACAAATTTTTTTTGGACTGTGCAGGATTTGGATAGTGTAAGCAGCTAAATTAATCCTTTACTGTACTAGAGGGCATGGCTATGGCTCACTGCAGGGCAGAGAAATGCTTGGCTGGGGGAACTTGCTGGAAATCCAAGCTGCTCAAGGCACTTTGCTACCAAACTGTCTGGGAGGGTTATGATGCCAAGGGAAACTACTGGCCACTGGGCACCGCAGGAGCTGGACACTGGAGAAGCTGTGATCACTTCAGGAACCTGCACACAGGAACTAGGAAGTAAAACCTTTTTCTCCTTCAAAGTCACTCCAGTGCCTTCTACTGACAAAGCTTCAGTGCCAACTAGCAAAGGAAAAATGTTTAAAGGGCCCAGATGCGTTTCACAGAGCAAACAAAAAGGGTGAATTTGAACTGAGAGGCAATATATTGATAACTAGCACAGCTGCACTGGGGAATATAGCCAGTCACACATATGGCTACAATGTTATTAACACGGTGTATCTTAGCACAAACTTGAAACTAGGAATGGAACTTGTGCTAAGCCCTATCTCATTCTTGTAGTGAACTTATGGAAAAACAAGTAACACTCCCATCCCAATGAGATCATTGACAGATTCATTTCTGTCAAATTTCTACTTTTTATGTTTAATAATTACATATCAGATTTGGTTATATATGCTGTTTTGATCAACTAATAATAGTAATTATCACTCAATACAGAACATTTTTAACTTGTAAAGTCTTATCATCAAAGGAATTATTTAAAATAATTTGTTGTATATAAGTATGTTAGGATAAGATTAAAAACTTTCAAGTACAAAAGACTTCCAAGTACAAAAGACTTTTGAGTACAAAAGACTTTTCAAGTACAAAAATGTATTGTATTAGGATAAAATTCTTTTTGGGACATACATGGAAATATGGATTCAAGGATAAAAAGGAGTGACATAAAAGTCTGTTAAAGAGGAGACTGAAAAAAATTTAAAAAGTTAAAAAAGAAGAGATTGTGTACTTGGTGATAATTAATGGTGATAATTTAGTGATGGTGGTAATTAAACTGCTAATGTATATAGAATCCATTGTTAAATTGGAATAATATTTTAAAAGTCTGAATTTGCAATAAATTGGAACTGATATCCTTTTCAACCTTTCAAAAAATCATCACCTGAGAATTTTAGATTTTAGAGAGAGGTGAAGGGAGAGAGAGGGAGAGAGATAGATGTGAGAGAAACACTGATCGGTCGCCTTCCGTATGTGCCCCAACCAAGGATCGAACCAGCAACCTAGGTCTGTGTCCTGACTGGGAATGGAACCTGTAACCTTTTTGGTGTACAGGATGATGCTCCAACCGAGTCACCTAGCCAGGGCTATCTTTTTCAACTTTTTTTTTTTTTTTTTAAATCTATCTTTATTGATTTCAGAGAGAGGGATGGAGACGGGGAGAGAGATGGAAACATCAATGATGAGAGAGTTGTCATTGATGGGCTGCCTCCTGCATGCCCCTGACTGGGAATCAAGCCCGCAACCTGGGCATGTGCCCTGACTGGGAATCGAACCGCTATCTCCTGGATCCTAGGTCAATGCTCAAATGCTGAGCCACGCTGGGTAGGGTTCCTTTTCAACTTTTAATAATATAATGGAAAATACTCAGCATCAACTTAAAATAGTGCTAAAGGGTACCTAGCTTTTCAAAATTCTTTTATGGGGTATGTAAGCCAAAAATGTGAAAACTACTCATCTAATTCATTATTGAATTCTCAATATCTGGCTTGGTACATGGTATTAATAGGTACTCAATAAATAATATTTGAATAGAGTAAAGAAGAGAAGGAAGGAATAGCAAATAGATGTATAAATATAATTAATGTCCAGTGTAGACAAAAGTTGTGAGAACTAGTAGTCTCCTGCCGATACAGGTACAAATTAATACAATCTTTTAGGTGGGCCTTTTGCAGTTCATATAAATAGCCTTAAAATGTGCCTACCTTTTGCCCATACAGTCTATCTTCTGGGAATTTATCCTGAAAGTCTTAAATAAATAAAGATGCTCATTACTATGTTTATTCATCCAATAGATATTTCTTAATTACCTACTTTGCATTGGAGATAAAGCAGTTAGCAAAAGGTATATTGTCCTGCCTTTGTAGAATTTACAGTCTATGGAGAAGACAATCAACTAACTTTGCAAATAAGTGAATAAGAATTTTGAGAAGTGCTATGGAAAAAAAAAGATAGTGAGTGATGAAAAAGAGCACTTATGTAATAGGAGACAAGATCATATCTAGAAAGGCCAGGAAATTGAAATTATTCACTTATTTGCAAGATTAGTTGATTGCCTTCCCTGGGATGGCTTTCAAACTGAGGTTAAAAGAATGTGTGTGGGTTGAGCTGGTTGGAGTTAGGGATGGACTCAGAGGCAGTGTAACGTTTCCGGTCCAGGGAGCAGTTTGTGACAAGGCTGGAGCAGGAAGGAGCAAGATATAGCTGAGACACAAGAAGGCAGGGTGCTGGAACATAAAACATAAAGGAGAGAACACAGCAAGGTGAAGCTGGAGAGAGAGCCAAGGACTCACCCTGTAAGGCCAAGTTAAGGATTTTGTTTTTATCCCAAGAAATGACTATAAGTATTATTTGGAGGAATAATGAACATAAAACGGTGTTCAGTTTGACAAATGTTGACAAACATACATGTAACAATCACCCAAACCAAGATGTAGAACATTTCTATCACCCCGGAACCTTCCTCTACCTTTTTCCCACCAGTTCCTGCCCACCCATTCCCCGAAACCGCTTTCTGATTCCTATCACCATAGTTTGTTCCTCTTTTGTGGCTGAGTAGTATAATATTCTCTTATGTGGATACTACAACTTGTTTATTTGATATCCTGTTGATGGACATTTGGGTTGGTTTGGTGGTAACTGTGAATAAAGCTTCTATACATGTTCTTGCAGAAGTCCTTTTGTGAACATGTTTATATCTCTGAGGTAAATACTCCAGATTGAAATTGCTAGGTCATAGAGTAGATGTATGTTTACCTTAATAAGAAACTGCCAAACAATTTTCCAAAGTGGTTGTATCATTTTATACTCCCCCAGCATCGTATCTTTGCCAACATTTGGTTTGATTTTAGGTATTTGAGGGGGTATCACTGAAAAGTTTCAAGGGAGGGGGAATGACTTGGGCTTTAAAGAAGTTACTCTGACTACAATATGGAGAGGGGTTGGAGTGGATGTGGTGAGACCTGCTAGGTGGTGATGGCAAATGGTCCAGGTGAGAGATGATGGTGGATTGGTTATGGTGGTGATGAATTTGAGAGATATTTAGAAGGTAAAATTAATAGGAGCTGGTTAGTAGTTGGGAACATTAAAAAAGGCTCAATTATTATTTTTTGTTTGTTTGATTTTGGGGGGTGGAGATCACTTGGCTTAAAAATATTACATTACATATATACTTTGGAATAACATGCAGTTAGGTATTGTAGGAGAATATTTCTTAGTATGGAAAGATGTCCAAATATATTGTTTAAAAAGTTACAAAACTATGTATGACATGAATATGACCAAGTTTTAAAAATTTAAATTACAATATAGAAAAAAGCCACCTGGAAAGATGTACAGTAAAGTGTTAACTATGATCTCTAGGTTGAGTTTTCAAAACAGTTTTAAATTTGGGCTATTTTTTTTTCTGTTTTTCTACAAAGACCATATGCTAATTGTGTAGCATGAGAAAAAATTATTTAAAAATACATTTCAAAAACAAATTTGAGCATAAAACAAGAATAGAGTCCCATAGGGATAGGAAAGTAGTGTTAACAGCATCTTAATTGTTCATTTATTCTCAGAATATTCACCGTATGCCTTCTGGGCAGGCTACCTGGCAGGGATTCCTGGGCCTCTTTCAGATTTTGAGAGTGTGAGAATGGAAGGACTAGTGAGAGGCTGGGCTAAACTCAAACCCAGAATTTTGGAACCATGATCCTCTCTGATTTCTGCCCCCAACTGAGAGTAAACTCAAACCTCCTTTGGATCCCAGTAGTATTGATCAGCTCTGTTTTCTCTCCCCCTCTATGGAAATGGCTTATGCAAGTAATCCATGACGTCCATGTTGCTACTTCAGTCCCAGTCCTCACCCTACTTGACACATCAGAGCATCTGCCATAGTTGGTCTCTCCATTCTTCTGGAAATGTTCTCTTGGTTATTCCTACGTCATTAACCACTCCTTTTCAGTCTCCTGATGGTTCTTCATATCTCCTACTTCTTAATCTTGGAATGCCTTGGGGCTCAGTCCTGGAAACTTTTTTTCCCCATCTATACTTATTCTCTTGGTGATCTCATCCAGTCTCAGCTTTAAATACTCTTTTACACACTGATGACTCTTAATTTCTATTTCTAGGCTGGATCTCTCCCCTGAACTCCAGACTTGCATATCCAAATAGATGTTCCCATTTGGATTTACAATAGACATCTCAAAGTTAATATGCCCCAAACAACATGGGTCAATGGATGAGCATCGACCTATGAACTATGGAGGTCACAGTTCGATTCCTCATCAGGGCAAATGCCAGGGTTGTGGGCTTGATCCCCAGTAGGGGTGGTGCAGGAGGCAGCCAATCAATGATTCTCTTAACACTGCTGTTTCTCTCTCTCTCTCTCTCTCCCTTCCTTCCTCTCTCTGAAATCAATAAAAACATTTTTTTCAAAAAAATTATGTGCCAAACAGAATGCCTGTTCTTCCTTGACTCCCACCCCCAATATTCCCTCCTCTGTTTTTTTCTTCTCAGTAAATGGAAACTTCAACACTTGTGCTCAGGCCAAAAACCTTGGAGCCACAACTACCTTCTTTGTCCCTACACATCCAAAACCTATTGGCTCTACCATCAAAACATATCCAGATTATGACCTCCTTATGCCCTGAACCAAGCCGCTATCTCACTTCAGCTGGATTACTGCAATAGCCTACTACTTTATCTTGCTTCCTTTCTTGCTCCCCTACAATCTATTTTCAATTCAGGAGCTTAGGTCAGGATGGCCCTGAGATCATCTAGTTAATCCAACCAACCTCAAGGCCGGGGTCAGAATCCCTGTCCTACCTCCCAGTGTCTAGTCCTCTCTCCGGAGTAGCCGCTGTGAACTCTCCAAGAAAGTAATTTTGGAGGCTAACAGCCGTGACTATTTTCAGATTCAATTTCAACAAAGTGTTGCCATTTAAGAAAGTCTGCCAAAAAGATAATGGGGATGAAAAAGTGCTCTGTAAACTGTAAAGTGCTATCCAAAGGTTAGCTATCTGAGGTTCACTGCCAAGGTCAACAAACCCAGGCCTGGGTGTAGAGCCAGCTCTTAAATTGGAGGCGCTAAGGAAAGGCTGGCCATTCAAGGGGCCCCTTCTGAATGGGGCACCAGCGTTGTTTGCTGAGATACAAAGGACTCAGTAGCTTATCTGTGCAGCACTCTCATCCCCACCCCCTATTTTAAGTACAATTTACGGATGCTGAATAAAATCAATGCTTACATTATGTTAGAGCTGATGATTTTGCCCACCCCTTTTGCTGGTTTGAGGGGCCACACACTGAGCCCCAGCCACCTGTACCACTGGGCAACTGTCTGTCCGAGGTTTCCAACTGACTGGAAATACGAGTGTTTTTCTTCCACATTCATTTACATTTGTCCCAGCTGCATTAGAATTTAGATTCTGCACATAGTCTGGCTCTCAAAAGCACATTCTTTTGCCTTCACACTACCTCTTTGTCATTGGACAACTGAATAAGCATTGTTTCCTTGGCGTGGCTGGTGACAAGGGACCTCGATGAAGAGTAAACTTCACAGTTTCTGGGCTTCCTTGTCCTAGCACCCAGCACTAGAAGGGCGGCCCAGTGTTTGGTGACCTCCCGAGCTAGGTTAACGATCTGGGTCTGGGCCCAGGCTGGATAATGAGCCCGTGAATAATGGGGCGCTGATTGTCAAAGCCTTATCACGGTGAAGCTGAGAGCACAGCTGCTTTGTCCTGGGCTCCCCTGCCTTCTCCCGGAGCATCTTAATCTGTTCAGGCTAATGGGTTTATGTGGCAGACACTCATTCCTCACAAGCTCCCATTCAAGCGGCTGTGCACTGATTCAGTCTCGGATGTTTTTACACTTAAGGGCTTGTAAAATGGTCAAAGAGAGATAGTAGATAAACTTACAGAAAGCCTTCTGTTACAGGCCTGAAAAAAGGCTCTGCTTATTTCTTTACTGTAATAGGAGTCCTGAAAAGCCCAAGGTAAGGTGCAGAAAAAGGGTGAAATAAGATGCTAACAGGCATAATACTGCACACAACCCTGCAGACTTTATTTTCTTCCAGACTTTCCCAAGTGAACCCATGAGAAAGAGACAAATTTGGAAGATATTTTTTACTGCTGCATGGTTAGAAAAAACAAAACAGGCAAGACCTTCCTAAGTTTTTGCTGCTGTTGTTCTCAAGGGACCAACTATTAGTAACATTTTTACTTAAGATCAAAACTTATTGGGGGAGCCCAGTCAGGCGTGGCTCAGCGGTTGAGCGTCGACCTAGGATCCAGGCGAACGGGGTTCGATTCCCGGTCAGGGCACATGCCGGGGTTGCGGGCTGCAGCAGATCAATGACTCTCTCATCATTGATGTTTCTATCTCTCTCTCCCTCCCTTTCTCTCTGAAATCAATAAAGATATATTTAAAAAAAAACCAAAAACTTATTGGGGGAAAATTAGGAAATAAATGGTCTTCTCAAGTTCTTAACTGATTTTCAAAGTATCTGTAGAAGAGGCTGAGCTAGAATCATTCTGGAACTCCAAGGCCTAGCTAGTCAGTAATCTTTTCACACAACCCAGAGCCCAAATGTGAACTATGCTTTAAAAAACACAAGTGATGGTGAACAGGTGGGTTCAAGGGGATGGGGTGGTCTCAGCTCACCACTGGTTGGGAAGAGGACCTCTCCACCTACACTCCTTTGGATCAAATTTTCAGCCAGAGTTTAAGAGGTGAGGTCAAAGAGCAGCTGTGCTCGCTACTTCTAGGTAACAGTTTGCTAAACTACTCTCACTTTCACAGTCCTGGGTAAGGCTTGACAGCTGACAGACAGTGAGAGAGGAATGGGGAGAGAAAGAGAAAAAGAGAGGGAAAGTCAGGTGGCTTCTGCTTGCTTTAAAATCAGACACTGAGGGCAAGAAAGAGGCGGGTTTCAGGCACTTGGTAAACTGAAAGCAAACTTCTTTATTGTACACAGTACAGAATATAACGCAGCTTGGCAGGATGCATACGGCCCTGCGCAGGGGAAAGTATTTCAAATCAACTGGCAGGTTAAAGCCTTTCTGCACTGTAGACTTTCCACACTCTGGAAAAGAAGCAAAACAAAACAAACAAAAAAATAAAACCATCCGGGAGGTGCATGAGTCCGATGGGAATGCAACGGTGATGCCTCCAACCTACGTCCCACGACAGCACAGGCCATGTAGTTACAGCAAGGAGGGGAAGCTCAGGCTACGAGGATTATTTTCATTCTTACTAAGATAGCATAAATCCATTAAAAAACCCCCAAACAAACCCAAAAACCCAAACCAGGATAAGTAAAGAAAGGAAAAACAAATTCTATACAGCATTTACAACAAATAAATCTCTAGCCAGCTGGGGATAAAATATGCATCTATGTATAGACTATGTGTAGGTTAGAAAGCTATAAATATGGTTTGAAAAGAGTCCTTTGATTAGAGTACAATGCTAATTAAGGCCCAAGCTATAGATTCAACACCTTTGTGGGCTAATTAGCTTCCAGCAGAGGAAAACCTTATATTTCCATAGCTATAAAATACACCCCTTATCCCAGCAACCGTCTTCAAATGTGCTGCTGGTCATAAGGGGGACCATTTGAGACTATGGAGCGAGTGCTCCATCAATAGGAAAACAATTCAAAGCACATGTCTTACCCTTGCGGAGCCAGCTCTGTCCTTCACATGTGACGAGCAGCACAGTTGCTCTTGATGTTATGTGTCACAGGGAGCACAGAATGCTGTTAACAGAGTAGGCAGGCAGCGAGGTACTACCACTTCCTAATGAACTTCTCCTTACTTTGAGCTCAACTCTCACATAGCTTTAGCTGAGTTGTTTAAAACGTTTTCAATATAATACAGCAATCAGATAAGCTTTTTTTTTCTTTTTTCTTTTTTTAAGGTGGCAGGAAACTAAAATGCTAGCACTGTTTTACCTGTCAGTGTCACATATAAGTCTCAAACCCTATTGAATCATATGCAGGGTTTAAAGTCCAAGAATGAAAGAAAAAGGAAAACAAAACAAACTGGTGAAACGGAAATTGTCATCAGTCATACCCAGGGACAAGTCCGCAGGGTTCCCACCAGGTGACCAGGTTTCAAATGGACATGACGTGTATTATGTACATTTGCTTTCCAGAGAGGGCATGTTAAGAGATCATGGGGAACTATACAGAGAATCTAAGTAGTGTGTCCAGGCTGCCCTGCACACCTTGAAAATGTACAACTCAGGTGCAAGTGTTCCATCAGGCTGTCTGGTGCAGAAAGCACAAAGCGGGCGATAAAGTGGGCTTGCACACGGCGAAGGGGAAGCCCCCACAAAGCCCCTTTCAAGCTGCAGCGTCTTCATAAGTCGGCACTGCCCCATCTACGGGATGCAGTGCAGTTACCAAAAGGTGTGGTTTTTTTTTGCTTTAAATACCAAAACTACAAAAATCAGTTTATAAACTGTTTTTCCAAAACAACCACCAAAACAAAACAATCCCCCGAATCAAAGCAAAACAAAATACTGTCAAAGTGTTAATCACCCTTCTCCTAAATTAAAGCCATCCACACACAGCCATGTGACTGGGAAGAGAAAAGGGGGCTTGTTCTACTTGGTGACCACATGGCCAGAAGGTACCCAGGAGTAGTAATGGTTTATTATTTGAGAACCATGGGGTGGGTAACAGCTGTTCTGACTTTCCCCCTTCTTTCTAGACCAAGGGGAAACATTTCAGATTGAGCTAGAGGAACTTTCTGAATTTTAAGATATATTTTTAACCCTTCATGGTTTGAGCCTCCCCAACTTAGCCTACCTACTGTCCAATGGGTTTGTGATTTCTTTTTCAATAAATTGTGCAAATCAGAGCCCTTCTATGTAAAGGCATTTAGTAGTCCGTAATCAATGCAGATTGTCACACTCTCTCCCGGTCTATGGGTACTAACCTGAACAAGGTATTGCTTTGCATATATTGTCCATGGGAAGAAGGACCCATTGCAATCTCTTCCCAGAAACCTTGTCAGGTTCAGGGCTGAGGCACCAGCCTTTTGGTCATTTTTCTGCCCCTCCCTGTTCCCACTCCCTAGCCAAGGTGTCTGTCTTTAAGGGTGCCAATCCAGAGACAGCTTGGGTTCTCCAGATAATACTCAAAGGGCAAGCTTTAGGAACAGCCAAAAACACAAACAAAACCACTGCCCTCATTTGCCTGAATGGGAACTGCTAGCTCTAGGGTTTGGCTGCTCAGCCGCTCAGAAACTTAGTAAGCAAAGCCTTCAGCATAGGGGAGGCTGCCACAGCGATCCACGTCCAAGAGGTAAGCAGGGTTGTCTTCAAAATGGGTCAGTGGCAGCGTGTCCTCCTCGTTGAGGTGGCACTCGGACTCTGCTTTTAGGAACGGACGCTGGTTGTCAGGAAAGGCCATGGAGAAAAGGGCATCTGGGTCACAGACAAACTTGTAGACGTATCGTTCCCCAGCCACCTGAGAGAGAAAACACACCTAATAAGGTCCAGCTGGAACAGGGCATGGTGGGGACCAGGGGAAAAATAATGAGATATTTGTAAGTCACCAAGCTCTCAGGAAGCCAGGGATGAAAGGAGGCTCATTAGTAATTGATTATCCAAATAACTCAGTTTTGAAAAATCTTGGGCACCTGCTACCTGCCAAGTGTTGTGTTGACACCACAGCTCAGCAGTTGAGACATTTGAATTTCAAAGTCATACTAGATAGGCTCTTTTAGAAGAAAATCCTCACTGTCTTACAGTCACAACTTAGAAAGAATGGCTATCTGAGGCTGGTGCTTGGTGTTACGAGAAGGTATAAGGATTGAAAGGTATAATGCTGAAGGCAGGCCATGACTTCAGTCATCTCCAAAGTTCACAGTCTCTGTGGTAAGCACTGTTATTTTGAAGGGCTAGGAATTTGATCAGACAGCCTATGTGGAAATTTTAAGTTTGTTCCAAAGCAAAATAGAATTACTTCTTGGCTTACCTGCAGTTTTAAATTACTCATTCCATGGTTTTGTTACACTGAGGGATTTTATGCATCATAATACTATTAGCACCAAAAAGTCTTGATAACCCAAAGGCCTCATAATGTAGCTGTTGAGTGATCTAGGTTATTGGGAATCCATTTTCTGCCAGCTGTTTAGTATCACATACCACTGAAAATCAAACCTGATCATCAGCTTCACTCAGGTAATGCAGAAGGTCAAAGGAAAGTGGCTAAAATTACTGATAAACATTTTAGACTAAAAAATTCAAAGTGTTGAGTTTAATCCTGCCATTTAGTCATTCTGTTGTTATTCTAAAATCTTTCTGATTGTAGAAATATGGCTTTCCTTCCAAATCTCGGGTTTAAGAAGCCTGTTGTTACAGTGGCAGGATGTGGAGGTAATGGTATAATTGTGCTAATACGTCTTAAAGCTTGTTTTGTGGTGACACTTCTACATCTAGTCACCAGAAGATGGGTGTCTGCACCACTGTTCCTTAGAACTCAAACACTAGAAATCAGGGCTGTGTATGTGACACTGAATGATTAGCATCTTCACCAAGTAAGTCTAAGGGTGGCAGCCACATACAATGAACCTCCCTATTTACTTTTTCTAAGCCACAGTTTTACATTCAACCTCTGGTTCTCTACCTCAAGAATCAGTTCACATACATGGAAGAGTGAGGCAGAAAGGCATAGTGGAAATAATACTAGATCAGAAGCCATAAGTGGATGGCTTCCAGTCTTAGTTCAGTCATTAACAAGTCTTTAACCTCAGTTTTCCCTTTCAAAAACTGAGGGTGTGGGATTACAGCTTTTCTAAGTCCCTCCCGCATTGACATGCTGCCATTCACCTATTACTTCTTGTTTACTCACAGGTCATATAATAAATATAACAATAATCCCTTACATTGGATAGCACATTATTTTTTTCTGGGATATTTTCACATATATTACCGTGAGATTAGAGCAGGAAATATCTACATTTGTAATGGAAATAGAGGCTTTGGGAGGTGAAGTGACTTCCCTCAAAGCATAAAGCTAATAGATGAGAATGTTAGGATATGAACCCACCCAAGCCTTATTCCAGTCCCTCCCTATACTCTGCTTGTTTTAGTTTTAGAAATAAAGTTCTCTCCTACTTCCTTAGAAAATCTAGGAACTAGTCATAGGGACAACTCATTGCTATTAGTTCAAGTTTTAGTGTCTTGGTTACATTCCCTCAGATTGGAGCTAGAGTTGAGAAAGTAAAGGAATAATGGCTCTCCTTTCTGAATCTGGGGTTCTATCTAATGATATTAACACTAAAAGGGGAGTGTGTGTGTGCATGTGTGTGTGTGTGAGGGTTGAGGGAAAATGGGAAGTGACTGCTAGTGGACTTGGGATTTCTTTTTGGGGTGATAAAATGTTCTAAAATTGATTGGGGGGATGGCTGTACAACTCTGTGAATATATTAAAAACCACTAAATTGTACCTTTGAAAAACTGAGGTAGGGTAGAGGTGACCTACCTCTCATCCTATAGTATCTATTAACTCTGTGCCAAGCACTGACGTTAACCCCCTCCAATTCTGCCCAAAGGCACCTACACTCCTGTGGAAGACACCTGATAAGTAATGGAGGAATTTATAATATAGAGAGAAGGGCAGTGACAGAGGTAAGTGCAGGTGCTAATAGAAACAGAAAGGGGGGCAATGTAACAGCCTGAGGACCTCAGATTCTTGGAGTGAAAAGGTGATTTCCAAGACAAAACAAGTAGAAGCTGGCCAGATAGTGAAGACATTAGAAATGTTCTAGTTTTTAAGTAGGATGGTAGTGAAATAGGTGTTCTTTCACTTTATAGTATGCTTGGTAACATATGAATGTGATAGATATTCTTTGGTAAATAAGTACTACACTAATTAAGAGAAAGATAGCTATGCTAGTGAAAGTGGTCAAGTATGAATGAAGAAATGGGAACTAGACTGGAAACAGTCTTAGAGCCTACATAAAGCACTTAAAAGTCTGGATTTTGTCCAGAAGACCATCCATGAAAAGCTGCTTAATATTTTTTAATGTGGTAACAGGAATATGGGGTGACATTACCACCTGACTACGAGAAAGATCAACCTGGCTTTAGAATAGACAAGTTCTCAGCAGCAATAAGCATATGCTTCTGCCAAGTGCACCTTGGCAGCTATTACACGTAGACTGTCTAAATGTGTGAGTGCTAGAAGCTGGGGACAGTGTAAAAATCAAGTGAGTAAGAAAGACCAATCAAAGATGTGCTATCCCCATCCTTTGCCTATCCACAGGACTTTAAGACTGTGGTCCATCGCCACCCATCCCAATAAAGACTTTGTTCTGTCTTCCTCAGAATACACTTCATCCTTTATTCTACAACTTCTACCAGGTGATTCTGTTGTCATTTTACAAATCTTGGGTTAACCTGAGTTCCAGTTTCTATAGGATCGAAAAGAAATAAGATTTTCTTACTTCTCTAACACTCTGAGAGTATTAAACCAACATATTGGAGGTCTAGATGTTTTAACCACTAAAGCCTTCAATGAAACTCTTGTGGGAGTGGAGAACTTCAAATCGATTTCCACATTCCCCTTTACGGATACAATAGTTGGCCTAAGTGTCTGGGCATTTTTGTAATTAGAGGCAATTTAAGTAAAGCAGAGGAGCCTAAGTTTCCTATGGTATATTTCACACACAACCTCTGGTTTTCATGTACATCCAAGAGCATTAAAGGTACTCTTTGTATCTCCACAGAATCACTTATGAGACTGACATTTTCTCCAGTCAGCCATTATAAACAGTCTTATTACAGAAGCCCTTGACATTCTCTTTGAATGTGGTCAGAGTGGGCTAAGTGTCTCTCATAACTGCTCACCTTCTGCATGATGCCCTTCTCATAGTAATAGCGTAGAGAACGGCTGAGCTTGTCGTAGTTCATGGCTGGCCGGTTCTTCTGAATGCCCCAACGCCGAGCAACCTGAAGAGAGAAGGAAAGCAATGGAAACTCATTCCCTGGCCTAGTGGTTTTCTCCCGAACCCAGGAGAGCCAGTTCTTTAACCGGACTGCTCTGGTCAATGCTCCACTTCCCCGATCTGGAAGGAAATGCATTTCATTCCCTCAAGACTAAACATCCAACGAAGGTGATGATTTGGTAACAACTGTTAAGAGGTGAGACCTAGAGGTGGAAGAATCCTAGTACTGTAAGATTACAGAGGGCTTGGCTAATGTCCCAGAGGAAGCAGGCTCTCTACTGTTTCTCCACATATGAATTATTGACCAATACCCATAGACCATTAACATGTTGCCATTAAGTGCTATGGTTTCTGTAGCAGTCAATAAGGAATAATTAGAATGGTCATTCCTGAAACATTAGAAACACACTAGTGAGTTGCTAATGGGCCAGCAGAGCAAAAGTTCAATTCTAATAAGATTGCAGAGGGGCTGGGAGATGTTTACTTATTGCAGCTCATGGAATAAGGAGGAATCAGATCATTTTAGCCTGCTGCCATCCAATCCCCTGCTCCCAGCAGACTTGCAGAATGGACATTAAAACATGTAGCACCATTATCCACTTAATGAAAAATTAACAGGGTTTTCCAAGCAGTTCTGAAGTGCATTATACCCACCCAGTCCACCTGAGGTGCAGTGATGGGGAGGAGTAATTGGAGCTTTGGGCAAAGAAGCCTCATAGCTAGAAAACTTCCTTGTAGAGTTTACCCAGTTCTCAGGACATCCAAGCAATTTCTATTCTCAAGTATCTCAACAGCCCAAATCCTATCCATAAAGATGACTGTCAGGTAGGAAAAGAACAACCCTGGAAATGTGAGTTTTCTCAGAGGTCTTTAAATGTATGCAAACTAGGGGTAATATTTTGAACATTTTAAGTCAGTTTTGGAAACTTTAAAAAACACACAAAACCTGTATTCCTTTGATATTTAAAAAACCAAATGTTAAATATGGAATGGGAACTAGGGAGACTGCAAGTGGAAAAATAGATCATAAAACAGCATTTTTCTTAAAAGTATTTGGGCAGAATGAGAACATCTAAATTCAGGATTCTAAAATGACCTTTAATAAATACCAGAAATGATCTGATAAGTAAAGAGGAATGCATCTGTCCTAATTACATTAGAATAATTTAATAGCCATGATTCCACTCTGCCTTGCAAGAAACCGTGTGAAAGTTAAATTTCCATTTGTTTACTTCATGCCCCTATGGCACACACCACGTCCCTGGCTTGCCTCCTTTTTCTATAATGCACCCATTCATCTCTAAATTTGAAATAGCCGAAGGGGCAACATTAACCAAAAATTACATCTGGAAATAGTAGTATAAAGGGAAACCTGCTAAACTAATATATGTCCTTCTACCGTGGTTCAAAACAAATGACACTGTGAAACCGTACTTAAACTACCGTCAGCCACAAGTGACGCAGGGACCCTTAAAAGAAGCCCAGCCTCATCATTTTAGTATATTTAGTGGTGGAAAACATTCTTGAATATTCCTCCACTTCTGCCACAACCTCTCTTTGCAGTCACTTGCTTATGCAATAGCTTACTGAAGAGAGGTTTTGTATATGCACAGACTTCAAAGCATCTGTGGTAGCCATAGTTACTGACTCATCCTTCTGGGCCAGGGCCCTGTGATTCAGTAGCCCTCACTAGGCTCCTTCTACAGCAACGCATAATGCGGCACAACTGCAGAGCAGCTGGAAACTAGGGCTGCCTCATTTCTGGGGTGAGGGGAGCAGGGAATGGTTTGTTACCAGCTCTTTCTGCCTTTCATCTTTCCCAACCATTACTTTGATAGCAGGCATCTTGAGGATGGAGGCCGAAGGAGTTAAAAAAAAAAAAAAAATCCACATATCTTTTCCTCCCTTTTCAAGAGAGAGCAGCCACAGCACAGGGAGCGGCTCTTTCTGCAGCCCATCCTTTTACACCTCCCCATGGCATCAGTTATCTGCCACATGTTCAACAAACAACCCTACCCCCCAAAATATTCATTAATGCAGATTCACAGTTAAAATGGCTCCAGATTAAAGCCGAGTCAGTCATAATTGAGAGGGTGCTAAGCTGGATGACTATCAAAAGACATTTGATTAGGGGGCCTGCCAAAACGCAGTTCTAAAACCACAATTTCCATGCACAGTGTAATGGATATTATGGATAATTACCCAGAGTGCACTACTCAGCCACACAGCTGCCTACAATTACGTCCCAAACAGCTTCCTCCTCCACTTCACCCTTCAAGCTCTCCCCATGACGACTTCTTACAGCTTTTTCGGGGAGTTGGTATCTTCCTGACATTACCAAGAGAAGGGCTCGAGAGGAGTAGAGTGGGGAAAACACACAACAAATGCTGCCTGTCCCGAGGCTAAAGTGCACGGATGGAGCAGAACTGTCCTGGGTAAAGAGAATGGGACATTCGGGGTTCATGGGATGCTGGGCAGTTCAAGGTGGGGTGGAAAGAAGTGCTTCCTGACGAAGTGAAGCTGTCCAATCAGTGAGGGAGGCGCAAGGCCGTCACAGGCCTCTCACGTGACTTGGACGCTTGGCATTTATGAGCATTCTGGATTAATATTAGTTTTTTTATTAAGTAAGAAAGCAGGGGCCCTTTGCCATCTGTTCATCATTTTCTTTACCACTGGTAGGAGAGCAGAAGATTCAATAACAGCTTTACAAAGGGTCATAACCAGGTTTACCTGCAGCTGTACAGCCTGTGCTTGGGCCCGAGGCAGTGGCAATAAAGTAATAAAAGCTCCTGTTTGTGAAACAGGATAAATCAATAAGGGCTGCCCGCATGATAGATTTACTGTCACAAAGCCTCGGTGAGTCTAGGCGACATGCTTTTCTCCAGCCTCACATAAACCAGGCCGTGTTATGAGGAACAGAAAGTGGGCCGATGGCTCTCCAGTATGCAGGAAGCCGAAAACATGGCTCCATTTCTACGTGACTTAGCCAAAGAGAAACCCTCAGAAAAACACAACAGTATGGAACTCTGGCTTTGAAGGTGGAATGAGTCTTAACAGAAACTGTTTACAACATGGGATGTTGACACATTTCCATCTTTGTGAATGATACAAGACAAGGAACACCACACGTATATCTCCTTTTATAACTGCCTGCAATCCATGTTTTCCTTCTCTCTCTCTCTCTCATTTACAACTCATGCTTTTTATTTTATTTCTTTATTTTTAAGGTTTTTTTTTAAATTGATTTCAGAGATGGAGGGTGAGGGAGAGAAAGAGATAGAAACATCAATGATGAGAAATGCTCATTGATCGGCTGCCTCCTGCACGTCCCCTGCTGGGGACCGAGCCGGCAACCTGAGCATGTGCCCTGACTGGGAATGGAACAGCGCGATCTCCTGGATCATGGGTCGATGCTCAACTATCTTACAAACTGAATAATGCCATTTGCGAATGATGAACTTGGAGTGATCTCCAAGTCATTTTCCCCAAGAAATTAATAACTGTCCATTACTCCAAGTTAAATATTTCCTGTTGTTATTTCTCAATTCCACCATTTTCTTATATTTACAATAGAAATTTCTTTAATGACATTGTTTATCTTTCTCTTAACTTTTGGACCATTTTCTTCTTCCAAACCAAGTGCCAGGTAGTTTTCTCCTGCTGTTAACCCTCATGCCAGCTTATCCCCTTAGTATGCTCGCGTGAGCCCTGGAATTAATAGAACCACATTTAAAACCAGTTCTTGCTCAAATGTCTTCTAAGGACATTGTTCCCATTTCAATGATATGTAACCAAAGATACCTTTTTCTCTGCTGGTTTAATATATAATGCCTAAGTACATGCTACTAAAAGAAGCATATGTCAGATTTTCAGGGCTGTTATTTCTTTTACATTTATAATCTCTCTAGACTTTTAGTCAAATAGAAATTAAAAATCATCCCCTTTGGAATATGCCAAACTGAGAGTCTAATTTGATTTACTTTGTTATGTGATATTCAGGAAAGGGCTTCTATGATGTGTCTTCCCCACTGAGTGGTACTGGTTCTGTCCACAGGCATTTTTGTCAATAGTTCTGGGCAAACAGACAGTAACAATGTTATCAATGTTTCTTTTTCTATTAACTAAATAATGAAGGTTTGTGTCACCTCTCAGCTATTGTGATGTCACATAATATACTTAAAACTAAATCTAAGCTCATAAGATTGACCTGTCTCTGATAATTTCATTTCTTTAGGTTAGAGTCATTTGAAATATGTAGTGAGGTAGCTGCATCCTGTACTATATTACCAAAGTGTCATACAAATGTTCTGTAGGCTCACATACAGGCTATGACATATGAGGGCTGACACCAAAACAAGTTTATCACTGAAACTACACTTGGAAATGACTTTCTAAGAGGAAAAACAGACCCTATTTAGATGTCTTTATGGCCTCACTCCCCAGACTTTGCAAAAGTGTTACTAATACCTTTTTATGTATTTTACAGTGGAGAACTCTGCCTGTCCATGAATTGTAAACTGTCCTTTTAATAGGAAGGACACTACCAAGCCCACTGACCAGGCAAGAATCTGAATGAGAAGAACATATTTAACACAGTAAAAATCCTCAATGTAGAACTAAACAAGAACAAACATCATCACCATCAACAAATAAAAACATCATTCGAGTCCAGCATCCAGTGCTCACCTCCTCAGGTTCTATCAGCTTGAACTCCATGCCTCGGCCTGTCCAGGCAATGAAGTGGGCATTGGCTGGGTCATCGAGAAGGGTAACCAGGAACTGCCACAGCTGAAGGGAACCTCGCCTCTGGTAAGGGGGCCCCTCACGGTACATGGTGGGCTCTTGTTTGACTTTGCCTGTTTGGGACAAAGATACATATGTAATACTTTAGTCAGGTTTCCCAGGTGATTTGGGCAAAGAAGGGTTAATGCCAGTCTGATGTTAATAGGACTGGCAGAGGTGCTCTGACATCCAACCCTCCAGCTTAGCAACAAACTGGATGGGGCTGCTTACCTTCCAGTCTCTCAGGAACAACACAAGTGTCATCAAAGTACAACCGGGGATCTTTTTCATATGAAAAACCTGAAGGGGGATTTAAAAAGAAAGACCATGTTGCTTAACAAATGCTTTCTGTGCTCTACTAAAACTCTGGATTTAAGAACTAAAATGGGATTCTACCATTTCAGGTCCTAAGTCCTATTAACTGCAATATTGATGCCAGACTGAATTTTGTGGGGCTTCAAATGGGCTTAGGCATTGGTGTTCTGATGTAATCACCGGAGCCTCAGAGTGGCAGCGATTCCTGCTATGAGATCTAGGACTGCAAGGAAGCACTGAGTCACCAGTAAGTTCCTTCACATCTTGCCTATGATGTCTGCATGGATCAGTGTTGCTGTGACTAAGCCTTTATATCTGAAAAGACATCTCATCTATTTCAGTTGGCCTAGCTGCATGGATTTGGTTGATCTGTACATAGCCTCGCCATTTTCAACCTTTCCTACAACTTGTCAAGGCTGCCTGTATACCTCATTCAATTATGAAAGAGCCTGGAGGTGAGAGAGGGTTGCCACAATGAGTGAAGACTTGGGCCTGTGGAGGACTGTGATGAGCAATAACTTTAAAAGCAGGTTTGAGTTCTTATTGTCAGACACAGCGGAAGGAATCTGAAGAGGCTTTCTGCCAATAAAACTTATTCATTGTATAGATAACAAAACAGAAAGGGGAACTGACTGGCCCAACAACACATGTGAGTGGAAATGAAAGGAAGCTAGGGCAAAAGTGAAAGGGGTCAAGAAGAAAGAAGGAAGGTCCTGCATTCTCAACCCGCAGACCTTTAATGTGCATTCCATGCTGACCCCAGGTCACCAGGCACCCTGACAAGATCAGCGGTTCAAATCAAAGCCAGTTAACAGACAGGCTTGATGGGGACCACATCCTTCCCTGTGGTCTGGCCTGCTTCAGGGTGTGAGCACTCCAGGGCACTCTCCTTTACCAACACACTGCTTGGGAGAAAGCACCAGGAGCTCCTGTCTGGAAAACGATGCTCCCTGTGCTCAGTTCTCTGGGCCATTCAGCTGGATGTGTAGTACAGGTGTACGTGTGTCGGGTATGCAGCAGGGACAGGCAGAAAAGATACTCTGCAGTGAAGGAATACCATTAGATTTTGAGAGGGATTTGCTATAACTTGAAAAATCCACCGGTAAGGGCTCCAAGAAACAATCTAATGCTCTTTCTTCACGCTAAGTCCAGGCCAAGTTCCTGGAAAGACCAACACCATTTTTAAGAGGCCTGGGACTGGGAAAACACTACCCAACTTAAAGAAAACAGATTGTTTTGAGGTTTGTATTACTCATTTTTGTTTCCTCAGCTCCAAGCACTATGTCTCTGTTTGCTTAACTACCTCAAAGGATACATATTTTATTGTCATTTATTTATTATTTAATTCAATAAATATTTTTGCCAAGAACTGTGCTAGAGGGAGAATGAGGAGAATATAGACTCGGTGCTTGCTCTCATGGAGCTCGCATCCCGATTGGTGGAGACAGACAAGAAAGAAAGGAAAAAAAATGAGACATGGTGTAGTATGAAACATTAAAGAGTGTGGGCCCCTGAGCCAGACTGATGGGCCTAGATTAGCTGTGACCTGAACAAGTTAATTAATTTCTTTGTGCTATAGTTTCCTTATCTGAAGACTAGGGAAGATAATTCCTACCTTATAGGATTGTGAGAATTTAATGAGTTAATAATATATATTCTGTTCCATGGAACTATTTATCTTTACACCAGAGTGCCAAGAATAGCTCCTGGTAGATAAGTGTGCAATAAATGGCAGTTAAAAAAGTTAAGATAGTTAATGGTACATTGTGGTAAGTACTATTAAGAAATTAATTGTATAATGTGAGAGCTTTATCTTCTATTCTCTCCCATGGATTCTAAATCCCTTGAGGATAAGGACCATGTTCTGAATATCTTAGTATCCTCATAGTGCCCAACAAATATTTGAATAGATGAGAGAATCTATAGTATCCATTAAAAAAAAATTGCAAATACAATGGTAACTTTTAACTAAGGGATTCAGTGACTCCTATGATAAATTTATTTTCCAATTTGGTACTAGAAAACTGACTTTCATGACAAACTAATAACTTTATATCATCAACAAGAATTATGTAATTCATCATGCTTCATGCTTTTTGCCTTGGCTACCAGAAAGCTATATATTTCCTGATTTCTATATGGATTTTGATAACTCCAGTGATGTCTGAATGGCCTTATCATAGTTATTGTAAGTATACTACTTCAAAGTTCACACACCTGTTATACTCGCCATGTTATTTTTAGAGCTTTTCTTCCTCTAAGGTAAAGATAATACAGTCACAGTACAGGGAAAAAAACGTAAAGCTAGATTTCATTCTAGGTTTGGTTTTCAAACTAATCAGATGAAGGCCAGCCCATGAGTATCATTTTGATGTATTTTCTGGTTTCTAGTTATCACCACATGTGGTTCTCTAAAACATCTGGAAGACGCTGTTGGTTTAAATGAAATTTAAGTCAGTTGAATTTGTGCCAACAGTTACATCAGTTGTGGCTACAACTATCTAATCACTCAAATAAAGGTGGCAGGAAGGAAGGACCTGTTTGAGGAGCAAAGTAGAAATGAGAGACTCAAAACAGTATGCAAAGGTCCCAGGTGAACGCTAAGGCAGGATGGCTATCTTAGTAATCACAGATGCCAATCAGAAACACTTGTTTCACCAACTGTTTCACAGGCATCTGTGGTCAAGCCTGTGTATGGAGAGATAAACCATGTCAGAGTAATTTAGAGCAATTAAGAATGCAGGTCTCTTTGAAACGAACCTCTTCACTGTGTGTGGGGGCAGGGAAAGGAATGGGAAAGAGTGGGGAAAAAGAACACACAAACTTGCCAGATATTGTGTGTAGTAAGCAGCCCAATGCCTTACTAAAAATATTTCCTTTAAGAGCACACTCCTTTCTAAATGTTGTAATTATGCTAAATGTTTTCCTCCCTCTTCCCCCACTGCCTCTTAGTTTGCCTGTTGCAGACATCAATTGCTTCTGTAGAAACATTTAGGAATTTGAAAGAGCCTCACACAGCTGTGCCGATCACAGTCAGAGGTCCATAGATAGCCCCTCCGTCCCAGGGCTGGACACTCACTCTGAATATCCCCAGTGCCCAGTGCAACAGCACTTGGTCTCCCCTCTCACCAAGTCAGTGGGAAGCAACTACTCACTGAAACCACTCTTGTGAACCAGTCACTTACAAAAACCAGCCAATGCTTCATAGTGCTATTTTATCAGTTCTTTCAACCTTCCTTGAAAAACTCTAGAGAACAGTGGTTGTCAATTTTGGATGCACATTAGAATCACCTGGGGAGCTTTAGAGACTACTAACCCCTGGGTCCCCACCCAGAATTTCTGATTTAATTGCTCTGGGTGAAGCCTGGACACCGAATGTTTTAAAACCTCCCCAGACGATTCTAATGTGTAGCCAAAGCAGACTCTCTACTCCACAGTAGTTCTCAGACTTGAGTGTGCATCAGGTCACCTGGCTTGTTAAAACATGGATTGCTGGGAGTTTTTTACTCCAGTAGGCCTGGAGTGGGTCCTGAGAATTTTCATTTCTAAGAAGTTCCAGGTGAAGCTGATGCCATGGGTTTGGAGAATCACTGCTCTAGATATTTATGGAGAGTTGACAGAAAATAAGACACATTACTGGGGAAGCTGTCCTAAGAGAAAAACCCTCCCCTGTTTCAATGTTCAGAAGAGAAGTCCTGAACCATCTCAAGTCATGACATATTCCTAAGCTCCAGTTTAGGCCAATAGTGTTATATACAGCTATATAACCTCTTTGTATGGGAATATGGAAACGAGGTTGGTTCATTTCTTCTTCATATTTTCCCCTGAACTCCTAAAAGTTAGGGTCATTGCTATTGGAAATGATGGCAGCTCTCACAGGGCTCAGGAGCGTGCCTCAAACCCTGTGTACAAAATAATGGAAGAATATGATCAACTAGCTCTCATATTCATGAGCTAAGGAAGGTTTAACCTATAATCTTAAATCTTAGCCTGGAAGCTAAGCAGTTTTAAGCTTCCTGGAACACTTTTTTTTTTAAAAGCTACTTACCTTCATGGCTGCTGGAGAAATACCCCCCTCTCATGTAGGACTGGCAGTTAGGCACTTCTGAAAGAGAAAAACAGACATATACACTCTTGTCAATAGTTTCTGCAGGTGAGTCAGGAAAGCCCCTAAACCTTCTCCTGCTCCAAGGTGATGTCTCCTTGGTGTTGTCCTTAGAAAGAGTTACCACCCTAATAAGCAGCATGGAAAACACTATATAACCCACCATCTGCAAGTAGGACTCTTGACTCTTAGTCAAGAGAACCGAGAGAAAAAAATGATGTCTCATTCTCACAACTTGCTCATTTTAGAAGTTAGTTTAACACCGAATTTGGCGAATTGATGATAGAAGAAATTGGCTTTTAAAAGGCCAAGGTTGGCCTTTTGCCTCTAATGACTCTGAGGCTTTGGGGTTTGGAAGGGGAAGAGGGTCACTTTAGATCTTCCCAGTTTGCTCTTCTTTACAGTTGATGGTGACATCCAATTCTGCTGCAAGAGGTGAAGGTATTTTTAGGCCAAAGAGATTTAGAGGATCTGAAGCTATGAAGCTAGGACAAGAACTGGCAGGAGGGGGTTTGGCAAGTACATTTTCACCATGTTGGAACTGTCAGAATGAAACCCACGCACAGAGATCTCTTTTCTGGCATCATGTTCTCAAGACAGTGAGTTGAGTTGTGTCCATGCAGGACAAGCCTACATGCCAGGAACACCACTCAGATCAAAGAATTACAGACATGGTAACATCTATTGAGTGTCTTGCTTTAAGGGAGTGGGGTGGGATGAAAAACTCGTCAGGAAAGATTAAAATGTCAGTCCCAAAGGAAAAATGTTGCTGGTCATGCTTACTCCTGAGACTAATGCATCAAAGCCTTCAGGAGAAATGCCAGTGGGAATTTTACAAGCTATCGATACCCATACTTGGTAATTTTTCTATCATAAAGCAACAGATGTCTCCCTTCTGCTTACCTCCCCAGTCTTTCCCATAACCAATTTCTGCCTCAATTTAGCAACCTATGTATTACCTCACAACAGGCGAAGAGTAAATTCTATATCCTTTTCCACTTGCAAAAGCCATTCAAGTACATACCACCCTGCCCCTCCCTAGGGTCTTCAAGGAAAGCCCACCTGGGAAGGCTGAAAATCTACCCACCAACCCTCAAATTCCTTTAGCACCAACTGCAGGAAAAAAAAGAGTAAAAAAACTTGTCATTTCTGAAAGAAGGAAAAATGAAGAGGAAGAAACAGTTTCTAAATGTGCAAGCTGCAATCCAACACTCCTTTCCCCTAACAATCTCATTTAATAAGCCTGGCCTACAAGATGTAAGTGTAGTAAGTGAATGAGTGTGTATGTGGGAGGGGGACAGGAGGGCTCCCAAGTACAGCTTCAGCTCTTGATATGCTTAAAGTTCTAGACAGCAGTAACCCATAACCAAATGATAGGCACCCTAATGCGGTATACCTCTCCCTGTGTACACCAGCAGCTGCTGAAGGGCACAGCGACTTTCCCGGATGAAAGCACTGCACCAGAGCAGCGATTCCCAGGGAGCAACCAACAGGACACCCTTTCCACAGCATACCCAGCGCCCCATAGAGCTATGACAAGCCAGGTGCTTTCTCAGAACACCTTTCATTTCAAAAATAGACTCCATGTGGGCTGTCTTCCTTATTCTTATACTGGAAGTTTATGAGTCTGTTGTATTCAAAAAGAAAGCCACAGAACTAGGGGCAGGGCTAAAATGAAGAAACAATATTCCCTGTGTCCAGTGAGCCTAAGATAATAGGTCTTAAAAAGGGCATCACCAAGACTGGACCCCACCAATCTTCAGGTTTGGCCTCAGAGGTGCACTCAGCACCACTTTTTTTTTTTTTTTTAATATATCTTTACTGATTTCAGAGAGAGGAAAGGAGAGGGAGAGAGAGAGATAGAAACATCAGTGATGAGAGAGTCATCGATCAGCTGCCTCCTGCAGGTCCCCGGCTGGGGATCGAGCCCGCAACCCGGGCATGTGCCCTGTCCAGGAATCGAACCCTAATCGCCTGGATCCTAGGTCAACACTCAACCGCTGAGCCATGCCCGGCCGGGCTGCACCACTTTTAATTTAGTTGTAATTCCAGTTTGGTCCCGGGAGGAGGTGAGCATGGATTCCGCCTGTTCTGCTGCCATTTGAATCCCTTCTGCACCACTTCCGAACGCCTCCCGCACTTCCTACCATTTGCATGGCTTTCGTGTTTTATGTTCAGTTATGCATAAACGTGTCCCCTGTACTAGCTCCTAAGTTCTTTGAGGGCTAATTTTATAAAACTATTCTCCAAAGTCCTATACATAGAAGACATTCAATAATGCCCAGAAAGATGAATGAGAGAATGAAGAAAGAAATGGTATAACTTCTTACCAACCTGAATCAACGCAGTAATCCCGGGGCTCCTGCTTGATTCCCATTGGTGACTGGAACCCATGTGCTGGGGGGCCGGGCATGCCTGGGACCCCATGTTCATAGAGTGGGTCATGGTATTCTTGTTTGAATCCCTGAGGCGGTGGGGGAGCTGCAGGGACAATAGGTTCTGACATTTGCCGGTGGTAACTGGGGCGATTATCTCCAGGAACTCCTGACTGAGGAGGGAAGGGGTGGCAGGGTTCAGACAGCTGTCTTTGAAATCTGCAAGAAGAAAGTAGTTATATTGTTTAATTGAGAACACCATGAATACCTACTGTAATTTAGCACTGAGGATTAGATGTTCAGATTAATGAAATTATTTACCATGTACTTACTAATTCTTATTTCTGAATATTTTACCCTCTTCCCAAAATTATATCACACATTTCAAGCCTCCTGAGTCAGGGATTGGCACAAAACAATCAGAGCAATGACATGGTCACCTCCTATTTTCCATGCCATGTTTATTTCATGCAGCCTATCTATATATTGGGAAGAAATAAAATCATGTCTACAAAAGCATGGTTTCTGGCACAGCTGTAGTCATTGACAGACTGGGGTAGACATTAGGAGGGTGGGTGTAGAAGTTAGAGATGGGAACCCTCCATGTGAGGCCTCAATCTATGAAACATGCACAAGGCACTAATCTATGTGTATAAAGAAAAGCATTTGTGAATATATGCTCTCAGGTAAAAAATACGAGCCCAACGTTCAGGGGAAAAAGAAAGGATTTTAGAACAACTAATTTCCATAAGTTTTAAAAATCAACAATATAATCCTGTAATATTAAGTTCTTATGGGTTACTTTTAGCTTGAATCCTATTAATAGCTTTAATCAAATACTTTGAATTTGATTTGAATCAATCTGTGGCAACAGGTGGCCAACAGACTTCTAGGACATCAACATTTAAAATCTTAAACTGAAGAGATTGGGTACAGATAAAGCACTGTTTAGATCAGGGTATATAGCATGGCTCTTACTCTGTCTTGAATACCTTATCAAAAATAGCACTCGAAGATCATTTCATAACAAAGATCACCAACAATTTTACATATACTTATCCTTTTATCCCAGACACTGAAAGCATCACAATCTGCCTAGCCAATGTATTGGACAAGTTTTATAAACTATGTAAGGCTCAGTGGGTTGAGAGCCTTGCAGTGAGGTACTGAATGTATTACAGTGGAACTTCATCAGGAAGGAGATTTTCTAGGATGCTGTTATTTAAGGAAACCCTTGCATACATAGTCTTTGAAGAAGTGTAAATCTGAAATCGGGGTTAGACTTGACATTTAAAATGTAGGCACCAAAGAAAAAGAAAAAGAAAGTAGAATATAGGCACCAGCAGCAAACCTGAATTTCTGAAGAAAATTCTGAAGTGAGCCGAAAAGAAAGATGAAGATATTCTTAAGGCCTCATTTTTATAAAGTACCCAAACCTCATGCTAGCAGGAAGGAACAGTAATAAGGACACTGCTCTATCTTTTCCCTCTGCCACCATCTTAGCACCTTCAAAGGTGACCTCCACAAATCACTTCCTCTGATGGCTGCGAGATGGCACAAACTGCTCAGTTCTGTAACCAGAGCCCCTGCAGCTGGCAGGCCCGATCCTCCACTTCCGCTTGGTGCTCATCTTCTCACCTCCCAGGCTGAAACTCTAGAGCTGCTCTGGTACAGCCCCTTTAGGAAAAGGTACTTCCACGAGGGCATCAGCCAGCAACCCCCATTCCCTCCCCGCAGCATAACTTTAAGGATTCGTGAAACTCAGGGGCCTGGGATCTGCAGGCAGATCCTATAATTGGGATTGTTCTGTCTTAGTTTGTTTTGAGGGAGTGTAAGTGGCAAAGGGACTCTTAAGGATAGGTCACAAAAGCAACAGATTTGGAAAAAAGATTCTCTCAGAGTTTGCTGCTGCTAATGGCTTTTATTTGCTGAGATTAGTAAAGTAATTCGGTTCTTCTCTCTAAATACATTCTGTGAACTTTACTCACTGACCTTCATTTGAACCCCCGTCCCCTGTCCGCAATCCTTTTGAAGTATCTAAGAATGTGTTGTATACATAATACAGCTATGACAAAGATGCCTCTTGTTTACTGAGGCAGGCAATCATTTTCCATGGAAGAATGGCCTGGTTTCTAACAAACCCCTCCCCAACCCCCAACCCCGCCCCCTCTAACCCGCACCCCCACACTCATATCCCAACAGAGCTCAGGCGGTAGTGAACTCACAGTTGGTGAGCAAAAGGAGACTTCTGACTACCGAGGGAGCCTACATTCAATAGGTTACAGATTAAGGCTTTTTCAGTGCCAGTTTATTTAAAGAACCAGTTATTTATTTATCTGTCAGATTTATATAGCGCCTTTCCTCCCAAGAGCTCACCCACGCTACCAACATTTGGTTTACGTTATGAAAACCGTTAGATGTTTTTTCTGCATTTCCTTTTCGGTTTCTGCTGCCAACACTCAGAGTAAACACAATGTTTAGAGAAAAAAAGGAGAAAAGTGTGGATTCACTGAAGGCTATACAGTGGCCGTGGACGCCAGGTGAAGCAGTGATGGTTCAGAGGCCTCCTGAGAGATGATATGTAAGATCAGCCAAGACACCAACACCAAGTACTTAATATTTCCGTTATGGCTAAGAGCAGACAGAAAATAGAGAAGCGGCATAGCTGGGTAAGAGGCTCTGGCTGTGAAGTCAGAACATCCTAGGCTGAAATCCAACCTTTACCACTTACTAACTGTGTGACCTTGGGTGAGCTACGTAACTGCTCTGAGCCTCAGTTTCCTCGTAAGTAAAATAAAAACCAGGATTCCTGTCCCAAAAGTCTGCTATAAAGATTATATAAGATAATGCATGAAACAGGGCCCAGCACTCTGCTAGGTTCTTGATATACATTACCTTCTAAACATCACCATCAGCTGTACCACACCCTCCCCTAGCCTGCAATAAGCCAAATTCAGAAGCTATGCAAATGTAAGGAAAGACCTTAAGCAATTGGGAGAGCATACTATCACACACACTAAACGTAAGAGTCCACTAGTTGCCTACCCAATATCCAGTTTCCTTTCTCAGAAAGAGAACGATGATTTATATTCTGGGTAGCAATGTGCTACTCACCTTCACATTAATACTTATTTTTCCTGCTGTATACCAAGAGCCAGGCACCGCTGCAAAACAAAACCCAAACACTGTCCCTAAAAGCACACCAGAGAACTCTGAAACAGCTCTCAGGGCTCTGCAAGGCCTGTCAGCTCTGCTTAGACTCAAACTGGCCCATCTAAACGGTGATAAAACATTGAGTGATAAAACTTTAAAGGCCTAGATGCTTGTCTGATTTCTCAAGATCAAATATGGAAGAAGGAAGGTGATGTAAATATGAGATTTCCCCAATATAAAATAAAGTATTCATTTTATATGTACAACATTAATAAGTCTGATGATAAAGAGAGAAGATTAAGGGATAAAGAGTGCTTTTACATTTTTAAAACTTACAATTTCTAAATTGTGGTAGCTACATCATTTTAGGAAGATTCCCTAAGTATAGTTTCCTTTATGAAATATAAAAGTAATTTTTAAAAAGTAAAATTGTCATAGAAGTTAACATTTAATAAGTACCTTCTCTGTGCTAATATGATTTTTCATTTAATCCATCCAATGATACTATGTGATATCTACTATTCTCCATTTTCAGACGAAGAAACCAACACTTGGAGAAGTTAACTGCCTACCTGAGGTTATACAGGTAGGAAGTAGCAGAGATGGGATTCAATCCCAGGTCTGTCTGTTTGTCTAACTCAAGAGTCACTGGCCTATACTGTTTCTACAATTGTTTCTATAATTGTTTTTAAACACTATCTTGATGAAATTTAAATAAAAATCATATAGTCCCAGTAACTAGAAAACTCTCATAGGTTTGGAAACTAAGAAATATATTTTTAAAGAACTGTAAGACTGAAAGGAATAACAGCTGGAACTGAATTTTTAAAATACCACAAAAACTGAACTCATGAGGTACAGCTTAAGCAGGATTTGGGTGGGGAGATGAAATAATTGATTGCCCAAACCAGGATATTTTGGGAAACAAAAGGGGAAGCTATTAGCAATTACATCCAGATAAGACATGAACTATACTCAATCTGGGAAAAATTAAATGTATGGTCACTCAGCCTTAGGAGAAGTTTTATTTGGTTTATATTATAAAGAAAAATACTATAAATTAATGAGTTAATCATCCAACCAAAGAAGTCAGAAAAAGAAAAACAGAATAAACTGAAAGAAAATAAAAATAAGATATTTTAGTAAAAGCAGAAATCAATGAGATAGAAAACATCCAGTAGAGAGGATGAGTAAAGCCAAAGTTGATTTGTTATAAAGATGAATGATATTGACTGCCAAGACTAAAAAAGAAAAATGGTCTAGATAAATATCAAACATGAAAAAGGGATAATTACAGATGCTATAGAGGGTTAAAAAAAAATAACACAAAACATAACAACTTTATGCCAGTTAATTAAAAAATTCATGCAAAATGGAAAAATTCCTAGAAAAAATAATCTTAAATTCACTCAACTAAATAGAAATCCCAGGGCAAGACTATAAAAATTGAAGATGCTGAATAAATAATTAAATATCTTTCCACAAAGATAATACCAGGCTCAAACGGTTTTACTGATAAATTCTTCCAAAAATTCATGGAATAAAGAATGCCAATTTCACACAGACTATTCCAGAATATATAAAAAAGAGGACACCTTCTACTCATTTGATTAGCATAATCTCAATGCTAAAACCCAACAAGGGCAATATAAGAAGAGGCATGCATTATTCTCAACCATAGTGATGCAGAAGTCCTAAATATATATTGGCAAACCAAGTCCAGCGATGTACAAAAGATAATACATAACAGATAAGTTAGGATTATCACAAGAATACAAGGTTGGTTCCATATAAATCAATGTGACTCTCCACAGCAGGAAATTAAAGGACAAAATTCCTTTGATCATCTCAACAGAGGGAGAAAAAGTGTTTGGTAAAAGTCAATATCCATTCTATTAAAAACTCTCAGTAAACCTGGGATAGAAGGAAATTTCCTTTAGCCTGATGAAAAGGTAACAAAAAACCTACAGTAAACATGGTGAAATGCTGAAAACAAGCTCTCTTAAGATTCAGGCCTAAAAACACCCACACTCTAATCATAAGAAGCACATTACTGAGTCTGCTAAAGAAGGTTCCATTAAGCATCTATGAAATTCAGTTTCTGATCCCAAAGTGAGTCTGCGCTGCCATACGCAACACGCTGTCAACAGGAGAGCGTGGAGAGGAGATGCATCAGACACACTGACTTCATTCCAGGCCAGGCTACAAACGTGACTCACGGTCAGTTCTTCCCTCTCTAAAAGCTACAAAGTCTGACGGACAAAAATGAACAGCAATTTATCAGGGGTGGACTTTAAGAGAGGAAGTATAAACAAGAGAAAAGCTTGAATATATTAACTCTCTTAGTATCTAGCATATTTAGAGAATGAGTAGTATCTAGTAAATCACAACTCCAGAAAACTTCAGCTTATCCTTTTAAGCTTTTAAGCTTTGATCAGAACCACTGAAGGAGAGAACTTAAGCAGGTCAGGCCATTCGTCCTTCAGAAGATGCCACACGTGACTGGTCCTTTCTAGATGGCTCTGGGGCACTGTATTCTGACTATCAATTTCAGCAGGACAGCCCTGTTACAGTACTGATGCCCTCAGGGAGCGTGCCAGAAGCAGAGGATTTTTCCACCAGCAGCAGTATTTTTTAAAATTTTGTCTTTTCCTGAGTTTTTGCTTCTTGATGCCAAATGAGGGAAAGAGCAGTGTATTACAAAATTCTTATATGATAGATTTCTTAGATGAGCCTCAACTCAAGATGTAGTGAGAAATGGTAGAGTAAGAGGCAAAAACATACCTGGCCAGGACATAACGTAAGAATATTTTCTAAGTTCCAGCCCCTAGCCCATGTAAACACGGTGAGAGCACGATGTAAAAACCTGAGAGACTGGGGTGGCTAAATGAAAGGCACTCCTCCTCCTCTCTCCAGGCAGCAGCTGTGGGCTTTAAGGGTGAGTGGAACATGTCTGAACATGCCAAATTATATGGGGGTTTTCCTCCTTGAGGGGAGGAAATCATGAATATAAATCACCCTTCCAAACAAGTATTTATCTTCTAAAAATAAATTTTGAGTTGTGAAGAATTATACACTAAGATTGCATGAAACATTAAGAATGTGCTTTGACTAGATTATATTTTAGTTGTTTAAAGTATAATCTTAGCAAACTACTATCACTTCATCAATAAACAAATTGAAGACAAGTAAAATAATGGGCTAACATAGTCTAAAAAGGGGTCTAAATCATGGTTTTTAAACCTCAAAGGGCTTACTCTACTCAACTGAAGTGATAAGGCACACAGTGAGCAAAACAAAACACGTATGTGTTACAACATGGGTTTAGTAAGTGACGAAGGAATTTAGTAGGATTTTATAGTTTAAGAGATGGATAATGTTTTAGTTGTTTGAGAGATAAAGAGATGGATAAAGTTCAAAGCTAGAACAATTTCTCAGGGTCACTCAGTTTTTAGTAGACATTAGTGAATGTTAGTAACCTCCCCCACCAAATCATAACTGAGACATACGGTGTAGCTGTAAGTTACTGTTTCGGTTTCTAAATGTAGGGCCCTCTACTTGGCTATGTGACATTTAGGAAGTCCTTTAGCTGCTCTGATGCCTGATTTCCTTATCTGTAAAATAGAATTTTTTACTGTCTTGTTTACAGAGCTGTTAAAAGGCTCAAATAAGACTGTTCCACAAAATTCCGTATATTTTTGTTAAGGGGGTTAGTTTTGAAGTAATTTTCCCTCTAATTTAAATAAAAAGTTGGCAGAGAATAATAAACTATTTTACTAACAAGAGTAATCTGCCCCACTTTTGGGCAAGCATAAAAGTTATTAAATATGTGATTATTAAGCTTGTTATCATATATGACTACAATTACTATTACAAAATCAGACTAGGGATTTCAGTTTGTCTCATTTTCTGTGCGCTATCTGGTATCTATAAGCAAAATTGTTTGTCATTTTTTAAATGTATTTTGCATCACACAGATATTACATTATCTCATTAGTAATAGACAAAGGCAATAAGAATAAAATTCAGAGAACTGAGTAATTGATGCTTAAAAAAAATAGGTGGGTTGGAGTAGGAACGGGATAAAAGAGATGTCTCAAAATGTGACAATAATATATCCGGGCCTTGCTCCAGACCCACCAAGTCAATCTCTGGGGTGCTGCAAGGAACCTGCATTTTTAATAAGCCCCCATGGGAACTCCTGTGTACTCTCAATTTGAGACTACAGTGCTCTACTGTATAAGCCTAAGTGCCCCAGTGTTGCTTTTACTTATCAATTCAAGACGCTTCACCCTTCACTCCAGTTCTCTCAAGGATCTGTGTGTTTGAGGACTTTTCATTTTAGACTCATCATTCCTAATGGCAGAAATAAGTCCAAGATGGACAAACTGCATGGAGGAATCACCCCCAAAATGAAGTATCTTCTTTCTGATTCCTGCCTTTTTTCCTCTGGACACTTGAGGGCAGAAACTTAGGGATCAAACCTCCTCCTCTTGGGAGGAGGCTGGGCAGCCTGGAGACTAAGGCTCCCTGTCTGCCTGAGGACAAATAGCTTCCAGCAGAAATAGGGTATTTCTCCCCTCGTTCAGTTACCTTTTGACACACACTGATAAGAAATAGGGATTGAGAGGGAAATAAAGTTATGAGCTGCATAACGATTTCAGTCAACAATGTATGTGAGCACACATGAGACAGTGATCCCTTGGGATTATGATAAAACTGAAAAAGTCTTATCACTTAGTGATGTCACAGCCATTTTAACATCATAGTACAACACACCACTCATGTGTTTGATGCTGATGTACATAAACCTACTGAGCTGCAAGTCATATGAAAGTATAGCTCATACAATTACGGGCAATACATAAGATTTGATAATGACAATAAATGACTATGTTACTGCTTTATGCATTTACTATAATTTTTATCCTTACTTTGGAGTGTACTCTTTCTACTTGTAAAAAAAAGTTCATTGTGAAACAGTGCCATGTCACACCAGCAGCAACCTCACAGATCTCATTTATCCTGCCTCTTGATTGCATCATTCCCCCTGTGCTTGATTCTTGATTTGATCTTGTCTTGTTTTATAAATTCAGTGTAGCCTAAGTATACAGTGTTTATAAACAGTAGTGAGAGTAATGTCCTAGGCCTTCACATTCACTCACGACTCACTCACTGACTCACCCGGAGCAACTCCCGGTCCTGCAAGGTGTATTCATGGTCCCCAGACAGGTGTACCATTTTTTATCTTATGTACCTTATTTTTACTGTATCTTCTCTATGTTTAGATGTTTATATACACAAATACCATTGTGTTACAACTGCCTACCATATCCAGTACAGTCATATGCAGTGTGGGCTTGTAGCCTAGGAGCAATAGGCCATACCATACAGCCCAGGTGTGTAGTGGGCCACACCATCCAGGTTTGTGTAAGTGCTCTCTATGATGTTTGCACAAGGACAAAATCGCCTAACAACAGATTTCTCAGAATGTACCTGTGGTTAAGCAGTGCATGACTATAAGAAAAGAGATTTAACATGAGGTATTTTTCCTTTACATGTGGTAAAACAAACACAAGGTTTACTAAGTATATGAAATACCAAATACATGCCATTCCATCCCTCCCCTTCAATTACCAATCCCTGCAGAAAATCAGGAGAATACTGTTTAAAAACACAAAAATCTATTGGAATAAAAATGGTATCCAGGCCTGAGTTCACAAACTGGCAGGCGTACAGGGTAATTTTGCCCAGAGAGAGGTTTTGTTTAGTCTGCAAAGTGTTGCTGTTGTTTTTAATTTGAATTAGTTGCCAACTTTAAAAAAGGCAACCTGGAATTTTTACATAAAAATCCAAATTTTCAAATTCTCCTGAAAAAGTGCAAGGCTGTTAACAAGGTAATAACTGGCAAAAGCTTAGTGGCGGCTGCTTCCCTTAGATGAGCCCTCTACATGGAGGCCTGCTACTGAGCCAGCCCCCAATCATCGCTCACCCCTTGGGCCCTATGTATCATTCGTGTTTGTGGCACTTGGCCTCACCAGGGGAATAAACGCTAACCAGCCAAACTATGTAGTTCTGTATGGCCACTTTCACAGCAAGGGGGCAAGGGGATTAGAACCAGGTAAGAGTGCTAATGTTTTCCTGCATTTCATCTAGAAATAAAGAAAGTGACCTCTGAGTAAATACTGGGGGGCATTTGGGTTGGACCTGGCCCGGGGGCGGTGCACTTCCACGCCCTCCCTCTCCTGACTCTCTCCTCACACCCGCCCAAGGCAGAGCAGGAAAGACGGACAGGAAATAAAATACAGTGGTTACCACCTTGCAGCCCTTGCTAACATCACTGACAGCTGCCTGCCTACATCACCTCCTTATCCCAGAGAGACTTGGAATAAAAAGCAGAGGCCCCAAGACACCCCAAAGAAAGGCCACAAGCATCCAAAATTCTAGAACACAACAGGTAACAGGTTTAGAAGGCTGGGACCTAATTTTATGTTTGCAGGGGAGGTTCCCTTCACACTTTAGTTTGTTTGATGAATAAATGACTCTGGGCGAGTTATTCCTGGTGCCTTCATTTCCTTATTAGAAATGTAAAACTACCTGGAGTGAAACCAGGAGATTTTTATCTCAAAAGTAGGTAATTATAAATACAGTTCTTAGTTAATCTCCTACTGCTAAAATCTGTTAAAATCAGATGAATAATAATACCTGCTATTAGCAAGCTCCACTAATGTGTAAGTAAAGTGTTAATAAAGTGTTTATGGGTAGTATACAGCGAGGAGCTGGGAGATCTGCCCTGAGTGAGGGTCAACAGGCTGTGTGTCCTGGGAAAGTCCCTCTTCCCTGAGCTCTGCAATGGGGGGACAGTCCTAATTATTTCCCTGCTCCTGCTTCATGAGGATGTTGTAATGTCTGTACACCATGTGGAGTACCTCAGGAACAGGGTGACATATAAACAGGTCATATTCATATTATTATTAGTCTTACCTCACAAGATGCCTCAATGGAATGTGAACTTTATAGACACCTGGTAAATATGACTAACTGCTTCCTCTCTCCCAGCGAGGAAAAGGGGAGGGGAATGGAGGTGGTGAAGGGAGCCCAGATCAACACCCACCTCTGTTCTGATGGATACTGGTTTTCAGGCATCATCTTTGGCATCTGCAGGGGCTGATGTGGTGGCCGGGGGACTGCAAAGGTTTGCTGCTGTGGTCCAGGGTCTGGAAGCGAATGAGGGGTGGGGGCAGGGCCCACACCTTGTACTGGGCCAGCTGCAGCAGGGTGCACGGAGGTGGGCAAAGTTGCCTGAGGTGGGGGAAATAGGGAATTCTGATGGGTGGGTGACAGGGGGGTGGTAGGAGGGGTTAATGGCTTGAACCCAGAGGGAGGCTTCCTATCATAGGCACTGTAAACAGAAAAAGAGAAGGAACCATTAAGCTGCAATGAAGCCATTAGCTTGGTCACCAGGTCCGGCAGAACGCTGCAGCCCTCCGTTGCCAGGAAATGACAGCATTAACATAGTTAAATTGCTGGCAGCCCTGAGGGAATATTTGTACCTCTGAAAAGTGACAAACACACTGCGTCACAGGGACTTATTTAACACTTCTAGTGATTCTTCTCAAAAGATAATTTTAGCCTCTGCTTCCGGTTTCCTTTCTCTCCCCTTCAAACAGAAGTCTCCATGCATGTGTGTAGAGGTGGATGGATGGGGGGAGCTTTAGGCGCTGGGAGTTTTCTAGCCCCTCTCCCAAGTATTCCAGGGTTCCCAGAAATTAGTCAGAATCTTTGCTGAAGATAAATTTCTGCTGTAACATTGCTTGAATTAACAACTCTTCTCCTCCCCCCTTTCAGGCAGATCTATGTTTATCTTCTAGAGCAAAGAATGATTTAAAATTAAAGCTTCATTCCTGGGGCCTGGATAGTCTTAAGTAAAGGGCACAAGCATCAGGGCTTTTTCAGATATTCTCATTTAAAGATTACTTCTTTGGTGCTTAAAGTTCACATTAACATATGATAGACACGAAGAAGTATATATATCCCCTCCCTCGAAGCCACAGATCAAATATCCCAGTATTCAAGGTGTTTTCCCTTCGGGGGCTCCGTACCCCAAGAATTGTTCCCCCCTGCCCCCCAGCTGGTTTCATGTTCAGTACCCAGGCCCCATTTGAACTGGCCTACACGTAGAGGATTACATTGCTGGGAAAGATGGGGCGTGCTATCCTGAGTGTCAGCTGAATAATATTTTAAACAGTCAGCTTGAAGGCTACTTTCTGGTCAGCCTTCTTTGGCTCTACTTACCAATAGTTGTAGAGGCACTTTTCTCCATAGTTAGCACCGAGAGCCTGCTCATGGCTGCAGGATGACAGCTCGGAGGAGGGGCTGTGCAGCTCCCGTTTGATCTTGGTCGGAGGTGGGGCATGAAGCACCACTGAAACGAGAAGAGGGAGGACAACTGATTAACAGGGAGCACAACGCTTCCTTCTGCAAACCCTGAAATGAGCTGATTGTTCTTGGAACTCATGTCAAGTCACATGCCAGAGAAAGCGAAACACTAACATATAGAGCCTTCCATCTAAAACCAATGAGAAGGTCTTTAAACTCAGAAATCATCCATCATCTGACACTTTTTATTATTATTTTTTCAATCCTAACCCGAGGATATGTTTTTATTGATTTTCAGAGAGAGGGAGAGAGGGAGAAAGAGAGAGAGAAACACTGAAGTGAGAGAGAAACATCGATTGGTTGCCTCTGGTACATGCCCAGATTGGGGATTGAACAGCTGAGCCATCCGGCCAGGGCCAACATCTGACACTTTTATTAGTCAAGTGTTTTCCCCAAATTTCTTGGTGTTGGGTCTGCTTCCCAGAGGCTCTGAAATGCTTAAAAATCCTGCAAGTGATGGTCCCCCCACACCTCCAAAATGCAGGTGTGATAGAAAATCAAGAATTGCAGGCATGAAGAATTTTGTACCGAAAAGACAAAACAGCCAAAAATATATCGGTAGACATAACACATTAGCTTGAAATCCCTCTGGCAAATACATTTCATATATAGAGGCATATTTATTAATTAAATACATGACTTTTTAAAAATCCCTCCTCAAGCACCTCTAAATATCAGCTCTGAGTAGGAGATACTAAACTTTAGGGGCATTTCAAAACTTTAAAGAGCAAAAGACTACAACAAATGACCAAACCACAACCTAGGAAAAGCTAACTGTGTACAGGAAATGTCCTGGGAAACTTTGTGCATACGTCTACCTTTCCTAGTGACCAACCAGCAAGGGCAGGTTTTTATAACTAATCCTTTCATAGATGGTACCATTTACTTTTCCTAAATTAATGAAATAGTGCACAGAGCTGTTGCTTTACGTTTGGAAATCAACTGCATATTCCATGTGTGATTCTGAGAGGGCAAAGTAACAAGTTTTTCAAATCAAGGTGACTTACATACAGTGGCCTTACCAAACCAAACCAAATCAAACCAAACCATACCAAACTGAACTAAACCAAACCAGGTTTGACTTTTCTGTCTTATCTAGGCACTAACTCATTTTACCCAAAGTAGGACCAACTCTAAAGATGCTCTGCTATGAGTGCTGTTTTCTTCTAGTTATAGGTCAGAATTGCTACTCTGTCCAGCTATCTTGGGGGGTGGGGAAGGAGAATGTGTTAAGCATGTGTGTCAGCCACTTTCCAGTGTATCAAAGGTCTCATTAAATGCTAACCACAGTCAGTGCTCTGGTAACCCACTAAAATTTTGTTTGACTCAATGTTTACTCCTCAAGTATTTTCAGGAGCTTGGTAAACTCTTTGTGATTAAACTAGGTAGACTTATAACTAAATCATCATCCCCTTTTTGTCTGATAAAACTGAACAATCTTCAGGCCAACTGGTTTTTCGGTGCCTCCTCTATAAATTCTGGTCTCAGAAGTGAACAAATGAGACAGATGAGTCTATCACAGATGACAAGTTTATAAAGCAAAGTCCTGCCAGTGACTGACTGGAGAGGACAGGTTTTCATAATTTCTGTCCCACATAATGCCAACTGCTATTCCTGAACACATGAGATAAGTTCAGAATTGGCAGATTATATTTAGAAGTCATTAGAGTCTCTTCTCATGATTTTTTTGATGGTGACATCACGGCAGCCAACTCTCAATTGTTATCAAATGTTTTCAGACATTCAGACACAGAAAATGGCTAGGCTTGTTGTTGTTAGCATGTTGTTAGTAAATGAGAAGGGAGAGTCAGACAACTCAACACAAAAAACCTCTTCAAGGCAGCGGATATGCTGGTGGTTCTCAGCACTGCCCTTTGTCACTGCCTCTTCTCCAACCAGTCTGCTGCCGTAAAAGTTTTGGCAAAATAATGAGGAAAGGTGATGATGTCCCAATGTAAACAAAGTTTCTGTGTCCTTGAAAAGTCTACTTTTCTTACTTTATCTAAAGAAAATAATTTACAATCACTGTTTTACCCAAGTTTAGAAAGTACAACAATTATGGTACTATTCAATTTTCTCGTTTCAGATTTTAGAAATGTCTTGACATTTTCACAATATTATTATAAAAATTACCAGTTCTGCTGATAAGACTAACACCAGAGGGTAAGAAAAAGGAAATTTTCCCAAAAAGGAAATTTTACAATGGCTTCAGGAACAGAGTATACCTATTTTGTAAGAGAAGCTAAAATGCCAGATAATTCCAATGTCTTGATTTTTAAAAATCTGCACAATATTCTTAGTGTGGATCACACCATTTTGGCTCTAAATTATACAATCCAAAATTGTCTTGTACATGGAATCTTATGTTCTCAACACAAAGGAGTAATTGAAGAAAAATCTGGTGAGTGCTATGGTCTGAATGTTTGTGTCCCTCTCAAATTCATATGTTGAAATCCTAATGCCCAACGTGATGGTATTAAAAGGTGAAGGAACTTTGGGAGGTACTTAGGTAATGAGGCCACAGCGATGTGAAGATACCAACTAGAATTCTGAGACCAGGAAGAGAGCCATTACCCGACCATGCTGGCACCCTGATCTCAGACTTCCAGCGTCTAAAACTGTGAGAAATAAATTTGTTTTTCATAAGCTTCCCAATCTATGGTATTTTGTTACAGCAACCTGAATGGACTAAGACGATGAATGACTGAATGGACTATATTTCCAATTAATTCTTAACCACATCTAGCCTACAAGGCTAGGCAGAATGGTAGTCATAAATATTTCTTCCCCAGGAATCAACCATTTAAAGGAGAAAGGAGAGAGTGGAACACAGCAGGAATGAGAATTGAAAGTTTCACAGACCACTGATAGGAAAGCCATTTGGGGCCCTGAGAGCGGTAAGAAGGCAGACTCAGCTCTCAAGGGACTGCTGGGCCACAGGATGTGTAAAGGAGCCTGATTATGGCACCCGTGAGTCAGAGATAGTGATGTATATTTAAAGCAGGAATGAAGAAGCCCAGGGAGTGCTCCTTGCCTTTAGTCCGTTCCTTCTTTTGGAAAATGAGATACGTGATGTTGCCTTCAGAAATAAAGAAAATGGCCCAGCACCTTGCAGATGGTGTGATGATATTGTGTAATTATACACTGTGCTTTCAAAAATAGTCTTTACTTTCACACAGGTGACTTACTAAATAATGACAGAGACCTAGGGCTACAAAGCATGGCAACAAATTGAAACTGAGAAAGGATCATGAGCTCCTAAGAAATTCATGAAGTTTAAATTCATAAGTTTGAAGAGAAATGCTAAAAAAGTTGACTATTTGAGTTGATAAGCATTTCCTACAATTAGAAATTTTGAGTTTAAGCTGAGTTATAGAAGATGGGCCCATAAGTCCACTGGTGCTCTGACAACAACTCCTGGTGAACATGAACCACCTTCCTTGTTGTAAAGATTTCAATCATTCATTTGCTGAGCATCTTCTATGGACCAAGCATCCTAGAGGTGCTGGGGATACGATGACAAGCAAAACAGACCTTTTCTTCACGGCATGTATAATTTAGTGAGGAATCTGACTGTTAGCATCTTCTCACAGATACAATCAGAGTTAGACTAGGGCCTCACAGTCCACTTAATTTAGGCCCTTACATTTACAGATAAGGACCCTGGGGCCCAAAGGAGTTAAAGGAATTGATCAAGGTCTTCGAGCTGCTGCTATTAGAAGGGAGAGGAGGCAAGAACTCCCCAATGTCATTTCAGTAATCTACACTGACAGAAATGGGAGACATTTCACTCACCCACTTTGTACAATAAAAATAGAGGAGCCCAGCCAGGCGTGGCTCAGCGGTTGAGCATCGACCTAGGATCCAGGAGATTGCAGTTCAATTCCTGGTCAGGGCACATGCCCGGGTTACGGGTTCGATCCCCAGTGGGGGGTGTGCAGGAGGCAGCTGATCAATGACTCTCTCATCATTGATGTTTCTATCTCTCTCTCTCCCTCTCCCTTCCTCTCTCTGAAATCAGTGAAGATATATTTAAAAAAATAAAAAATAAAAATAGAGGACATAAAATTTTTTTTCAACAAAAACACCACATTACACCTAGTTGAAAGAAAATGCTCCAGAACAAGGGAAAAATGCATAAGAACTAATACCTCTGGAAAAGAACAAGGCAGACAAACCAAGGAAGAGGCAGCCAGACAGGCCCCTTAGCATTTACTTTGTGCCAAGTTGCTCTTACATTATTTTATTTGATCTTCCCAACCCAATAAGAAAGCTACTTCCACTACTCCATTTTTTAAAAAATTTATCTTTATCGTTGAAAGTATTACAAGTGTCCCCCTTTCCCCCCACCCATCCCCTCAACCCTGTACGCCTCCCCCTAGGCCTTCATCCCACTATTGTCAGTGTCCATCGGTTATGCATATAAATTCTTAGGTTAATCTCTCCCCACCCATACCTTCCCTCTGAGATTTATCAGTCTGTTCCATACTTCTTTGTCTCTGGTCTACTTTGTTCATTGGTTTATTGTGTTCATTAGATTCTACATTTGAGTAAGATCATGCGATGCTTGTCTGTCTCTGACTGGCTTATTTCACTTAGCATAATACTCTCCAGGTCCCACCATGCTATCTCAAAGGGTAAGGGATCCTTATTTTTAATAGCTGCATAATATTCAATTGTATAAAAGTCTGAGAAGATGCTTGATATGATTTCGATCTTCTTGAACTTGTAGAGACTTGTTTTGTGCCCTAACATGTGGTCTACCTTTGAGATTGCCCCATGTGCACTTGAGGAGAATGCTTATTCTGCAGATTTGGAGTGGAATGTTCTGTAAATGTTAATTAAATCTATTTGATCTAGTGTGTCATTTCCACTACCTCCATTTTATAGATGAGAAAACCAAGGCCTAAAAAGATAAGTAATCTGCCCTGGTTGCATAGCTGTAAGGGATCAAGACTGCTACCTAAACAGTTTTTAGTAATTCAGTCTTATTGTCTCCCAGAGGGAATCTGAGAGAAAAAGACTACACAAAAAGGGATTAAAAGAAATAGGGAAAGAGATGGAAAAGGAAGACAACAGAAGACAAAGAAGAGAACAGAATACTTTTTGCCAGCTCTCAGGGTCTGTATCCCCATGTTCCCTAAATCTGCACTCTCCAGCTGGACGTACACCCAATACACCTGAATCCATGCAAGGACGTACACTTTCCCCTATTGCTAGGCCACCAAAATGCCCAGGATCCCTCCCTCCCTCCTACTGGCAGCTAACATCTCTTGACTTGAGTAGCTTTTACTTCTTACAATCCTTGCCTCCAGTTCTAGAATTCCATTTAAAAGATCTCATTCTCTCTTTTATATTCTAGCTGGCCAAAATTGTCTGTTCAGTTAGACAACTGCAAGTACTTGGGAAGACTTGGTATCTTCTACAGACAGTCACTAACTAGCCAGGCACCACACTGCTGCCATGGGGATACCATCTCTCCAAATGCCCTGCCCCTCCTGAAATTGCTTCTTGACAATACCCTCTTAATGCCACCTCTGAGGCAAGAACTCTCTCAGTGGGCTGTCTAGACCCTTATTTGACTACAAGAACTCTGTTAAGGATCCATGCGCAAATATAAATGAGATGGTCTGCTTGTCAGGGGTAAGAAAGACAAGGGTAGCTGGCTGATAAGATTTTAAGTCCAAATCTGTGGGTATGCACTACAAAGTACAATGTATTGCTTTGTAGGCCACCATAACACCATTTTAAATTTAAATATGATGTTCCCAGATCAACCAACTTAACTTCATAACTGCTTTTCTTACTAGGAAACTCTGTGGAAGACTTTTCTATCTGACAAATTGATAAAAAAAAATCAGGCTTGATTCTAGCCAATGCAGTAACTCAAGTAAAATAAGTAAAAGGCAGGATGATTAGAACAGAAGAAATATACGGTCATTATTCACAGGTGGCCTGGTTGGGTATATAGAAAATATAAAAGCATCCACAAAGTACAAGAATCAGTAAGCTAATTTTACCAAGATCATTAGGCCAATATATAAAAAGAACTATTTCTATACAATGAACTAAAACAATGTGAAATTTTTAAAATGCATCTACAATAGCAACAAATAACATCAAATGCCTAGGAACATATCTAATAAAAAACATGCTAAGATACCTAATCTGAAAACTACAAAACACTAAGAAAAATTAAAGAACTCTCAATAAATAGAAGGATATAGCATGTTTATGGGTTGTAAAGTTTGATATTATAAAGGTATCAGTTCTCCCCAAATTTATGTATAGGCTCAAGGTAACCCCAAACAAAATATCAGCACTACGTAGAAATGAGAATGAAATTTAAATTACACTCAACATTGAATTTCATAAGTATGTTGAGCAAAAGAAGCTAGACACAAAAGGGTACATATCATATGAGTCCATTTATATAACATTCAAAAGGAGACAAAACTAATGTATGGTGTTTAAAGTCACGATGGAGGACATTCTTGAGCCCAGGGCTAGTGCCTGTTTAGGGAGCACAAGGAGTCTTCTTGTATTCTGGTAAGTTCTAGGTCTTGGTCTAAATGCTTACACAGTTTGTGCAAATTTATCAAGCTGTACTCTTATGATTGTTATATTTCAATTAAGTTTCTTTCTTTCTTTTTTTTAAAGGAGCTGTATCCTAGTCAAATAGTATCACTGAGTCAGTACAGTAGTACCTTGGTTTTCGAATGTAATCCGTTCCGGAAGACTGTTGGAGTTCTGAAACATTCAAAAACCAAGGGATCAGCAGGCGATAGCTAGGCCTCAGGATCTTGCCCTCAGTGGAAGCTGTGTGGCATGTTCGACTTCCGAGGCATGTTCGAAAACTGAAGCATTTACATCAAAGTTTACGGCGTTCATAAACTGAAATGTTCGTCAACGGAGACATTTGAAAACGAAGGTACCACTGTAGTTACTAAGGTGTCTAAAGTTTTAGCAAATCTTTCTTCTGTGATGGTATAGAAGCAGTCTTCCAAAGAAATAACCCACATGTTTTAAAAGAGAAAAAAACAGACAAACTGGCCCATTTAAGAGAAATAGTAATTCCCTTTGCTGACAAAAATCTGTTTCCTGCCCACAAATACAGGCCTGTGAAATCTGCCCAGGGAAGCCACCCCAGGCCAGTGCTGGCAGTGAACTTCACTCTCACAGCACCGAGGATCAAAACAAAGGAAAACACTTTTGTTGACTGTTATGATAAACAATAGTTTAAGTCAAAAGAAATTGTTTTGGGTTTTTTGGAAAGACAAAAAACACCTTGTCTAATAAACCTTTCCTTTGGTGTTTCATAATCATCAAAGTTGCAATGTGCCACAGACTTTGTTGTAAATACACACAACATTCAAGCAGTTGTTGAGTGTTAAAGAAATCGCCAATCAGTTATACTGCGGTCCGAGAGGAAGAAAGACCAAGCCCAGCCTTGTTTCTCCTGCCTCACACGCAGGCTTTGCCTGCCTTCCACCGGTTGTCTGTCGTTCAGATTTTGTTTGGGGGTTTTCCTCCTCTCTTCTTCAGTTTCATTACCTTCATCTGGGGCAGACTCATCTTTCCCGTATCAGCTGTGCAAGCCTGACCTCGAAGAGGACCTTATTTGGTCACATTCGACAGCCATGACCTTCTTACTTTACATGGAAAGCTGTGTCTCATGCAGAAGTTGACCAGAATGGCATGTCACTGAGGCTCCGTCTCAGGTGGCCAGCCTGCCTCCAGAGCCTCTCACAGCACTTCTGAACCAACATGATGTGGAATGGATGTAGTCATGTCAGAGACCTCTCAGAATTCCAGAGCAGTATCCTAAGGCGAAGGTCTATTCCTGAGCTTATTACTCCTTACCACCAGCTTTAGCCCACTGTTCCTCTCTTAGACCATTACCACCCATCCTCATTTCTCGCCATATTAAAAATATGTACTGTTTAGTTCAAGAATTTGGGGGTGGGGGAGCCTGAGACATTTGCCCATGCTGTTCTTTGGTTATGGCAGTGAGCGGAACAGAAGGAAGGAAGGCAGAGGGAAAGACTATCAAGCAGAGGGACATGTGAATATAAAAATGACACTGGCAAAACAGAACTGAGGAAGCCACCTGGAAGGTAGATGTAGCTTCTTCTCTCCTGACTGACCCTTAACTTGCCTGAGTACCCCATCGCCAAAGATCAGAGGGCTTAAGTCACCAGATGCAGTGTCCCTTGGGTTCTTGGGTTTGAAGAGTACAACAAAGCCAAAGGCCTACTTCCCAACGCACGGCTGCCTTCCCTTAGCTCTGGCCCTGTTTTGGACATATTTTGAGACAAAGCTCGAATAGCTAGTTAGTAAGAAAAAAGAGGTAGGTAGTATCAGGCTCATTATTATTATTATTTCTTGTTAATCCTCACCTGAGGATGTTTTCCCACTGATTTTTAGAGAGAGTGGAAGGGAGGGCGGGGGAAGAGAGAAACATTGATGTGAGACACATCCACTGGTAGACTCTTGCACGAGGGATCAAACCTGCAACCCAGGTAGGTGCCCTTGACAGGGAATCAAACCTGCAACCCTTCAGTACATGGGGCGATGCTCTAACCACTGAGCAACACTGGCCAGGGCTAGGCTTATTTTTTAAGTTGTACTATATTACCAGGAGAGGTCAAAAATATAATTTTATTCTAGGGCCCAGAAGATTAGAAATTCATTTCAAGCATAGAATATATTGCTAATAGTTCAATATCCTTTGTAATTGCTATAGCAGCACTGGCGAATGACAAGGATAAGATACCCTGTTCTGGGCAACAAGGAGGTTCAAGGGAGATAAAGTAAGTGGTTCTGGAACTTAAAGAAGAACATCTGGAAAAGGAGATGCTTTTTGGATTTCCAAACCCAGTAAGAAGCAGGCTCAAACCCATTTGAATGGTTAACACTGATTCTGCCTGGAAACAGTTTCCAAAAATAGAAACTTGAAGTGTTATCAAATTTAGTTAGGGGGCACAAGTTCTAAAAGAAGAATTGGAGGAGGTATAGGGGAATGTGCGATTTTCTTTAATATCTGACACAGCTAAGATTTGTAAGCAGAGATTCAAAAGTTGAATACAGTGAAAAATCACTCATAAGTAATAAAGTCAACTACTTAGTAAGCTGTGCTAAAGATTTTTTAAATGAATCCCTCAAAAACCCTCTCCTCAAATATGCACAAACTCTCTCTGACCCAGGTACCTCCGCCTGATTCACTCTGCCTTTACCAGTGTTTTAAGGTCAACACAATAACATGGATATCAGCCGTAAGAGAATCGACAACAGATTTCCAGACCTAAGATTAGCATTTCTGTGTGGTTTCTACATATCCTTTAAAAATATCCTAAAAAAGTCAACAACTACTAAACAACTCAATGTTATGGAAAATAAGGTAGGCAGATTGTTACATATTGAAGAAGATGAAAGAGGCATAACAATAAATGTGTGTGGTTCTTTATTGAATCCTAGATCAAAAACAGTATCAATATCAACTGTGAAAGACATTTGGGGACAACTGGGGAATTCTGAATATTAGTGAATAAAAGTTAATTTTTTTATCTAGGAGAATGTCCTTAATTTTGGAGATGCACACTAAAGTATTTGGAGGTAAAATATCAAAATGTTTGCAACTTGCTTTCAAATGATCAAGAAAGAGAAAAACCCTCTAGATAGAGAAATGAAACAGATGTAGCAATGTTTCAAAAATAAATCAGTAAAATAGATATAATATCCCATCTCTGAGGTACTTGGAGGAAAACAATCTCTTTATCTTATGGTTAACTACACAGGTCAAAAGGAGATGTGCCAAGGACTTCAAAACCGAGCATTACCACATGAGGAGACACACGGGCCTATTACCAGACTGAAAGGATACTGTCCTGTTTATCCTGTACCTTTACCATGTTTGAATAATACAGCCCCAGGAATCTAAAATTCTTCCAGGTTATTTCCAACTTGTCGTGTTTGTCAGCGAGGACCAAAAGACTGAATATCATCCTGGTGCTATATTTCAGGACCCTGAGAGTTTAGGAACAACCATGAGGTAGCAGAATTCATTAATTAAAAATTGTAAAAGTCCTTTCTATATAGTCATTATCACCTGCATGATAAATAACAAAAGAGCCAAATTAGCAATTGATAAAGATAGTTCCTGGAACATCTGGCTCCAGGAATCAGATTCTCCAATGCAGCGGCAAAAACCTACAGTCAGCAGAAGATAGGCTTCAGGAGTTGGTGTGTGAACAACAAAAAAGGCTTTGAACTTAGAACACAAACTATGGGAAAGGACAGATCCAACAACTAGGGTTAGGGTTACATTAGTATAGAAACAGGACCAATCCAAGAGTGAGATTTAAGTCTTTTTTATTTTAGTTTTATACCCTTAGATCCAAGAATCTTAATAACATAGTTATGTGAGCCACCCAAATCCAAACCTTTATTATGTAGAAGAACAAACTGAGGCTCAAAGGTGTCTTGCCCAAGGTCCCGCAGGTGGTGTGTTGAACTGTGGGTGTGCTGTGTCCTGTAAGTGAGGGCTAGCTCTCTGAAAAGAGCTGCTCTCTGGCTGCCCTGTGGGCAGGTAGCCCATGTCAAAAGGCACTCTTTGTTCAGAGCTTGCCAATATGCTTGATAGTAACTTTAATCATCAGCACCGTTTTTTCCTGAACCATTTTTTCCTAAGATTCTTTAAAATTATTCATGTTGAGAAAATAAAGAGTTATACAACCCACCCCCCCAAACTATAATGTTTGTAATGTGCCCAGGACTGGCCAGATTCTAACTGCCTAACTAAGACATAGTCATGTAACAAATGACATGTCATAGATTCCCATGTTCTCAGACTTGATCAGATATTGCCCAAATTGGGACATTACTTTAGGGAGATTTATAAGGGTGAAGTCATAGAAAAGGACAGGAGAGAAGACAACTTAGAGCAACAATTTATCAGGCACCTTGGAAGGCCTGTTACAGACGCTGTATTATATAATGCTCACAACAATCTTTTTTTTTAAAGTCTCTTTATCCTTATTGTTGAAAATATTACAATGTCCCCTTTTTTACTCCCACTGATCCCCTCTACCCCGCATCCATCCCACCCCTAGGCTTTCCCCATACCAATGTCTGTGCCCATGGGTTATGCTTGTAAGTATATAAATTCTTTGATTAGTCTCTCCCCACCAGAGATTTAAGTCTTGATGGCCTTGCATAAAAATGGCTGGGGAATACCAGAGTGAAATAATAACCAATGAGACTAGAGCCAGGTATTGGTACAGTGGGAAAAGAGGTGAGGGAAGAAGACAACTTCCTTGCCCATAAGAGTAGATGAATTTATACCAAGTGTTTAGAAATTCAAGAGCTGGATGGAACATGTTTTGGGATTCAAGCCCAGGGATACTGTGCTGGTGAGCTCCTGTTAAAAAATGATAGGCACTTACTTGATAGTGTGGAGACTGTGTCTCCAGAGAGCCCTCTCTCAATTCACAAGGGGGATGATAGAAAAACGGGCTTAGCAGGGTCATTAGATGATTATTTCAGAATTCTGAAAATGAAAACCCAGAAGCCTTGAATACAGTGTTAGAAATTAAAGGGAGGAAAGGGAGCTTAGAAAAAAACTGGCCCAACTTTGAAAATATATAGGGGCGGACAAAAGTATATTAAATTACCAGCCATCATTACCTAAAAGATAAATCTTAAGTAAGAACACAAAATAAGAACAATAAGACAAATAATAAGTAACAAATAAATAATAATACAAGATAAACTCTGTGTTTCGAATACTCACAACTATAAACCTACTTTTGCCAGCCCCTGTATAAATAGCACTAGTAGAGAGTGCGATCTGAAAATTCTCTAAGAGGCCACCTGCGAAGGCAGTGGAATTTCTCCCAGAATGCAGGAATTACAGTTACTGATAGTTTCTCCCACCTGGGTTTTAAACTAGACAACAGAATTGATACCATGGAGAAGTTAAAGCCACGAGGCTGTGCTCTGAAAGCCTCTCTTCCATTTTCTGTTTATCTCGGATAACCCTAAATCTCTGCTATGGATTCAAGCTGACAACAGCAACATGGGTAGAGATGGAGCCACAGATAATGTATGGGCTTGTAGAACTTTGCTTTCTCTGGGGAAATGCAGGCAGTGCATAGGATTGGTGCTTCGATGACAAGATGCTGCGGGGCTTACACTGGCTCTGGAGAGTGACGTGTTTGTAAATTTGTTTGTGTAGGTAGCATTTTATGCCCTTACTGCTCTCTGGGATGTGGAACACAGGCGACAAGAGAGGCTCAACAATGGAGAAATCCAGCTCCAAAAATGCGAAAGCACATGAGCGGTTCCAGTTTAAGGGCCCCCCAGATTGCAGCCTCCATTAGACCCCAAAAAAAGTCCTCTGGCTAGAGTAAAAGATGAAAATAATGGTTTTACACTTATAAACGGATTTTAATTTCTCTGTGAGAAGAGAGACTGACTTGACAAGGGGGTTATACTTTACAGGGCTTTATTAGGGGCATCCTTTACACTGCTGGGATCATATTATTTGAACTACATACAGTATAACGTTTATATTACCTAGCAGTGTCATATAATGGGGAGGAGAGACGGTGATTTAGGTGTGCTTCTGCTAGTCCTAGCTCAGTGATTACAGCATCCCATAAAAAATTTCCTCCCTCCTTCCCTCTCCCTTCTGTTGCCTCTCTCAACAGTGGCAGCAGCTGGTCGGCAGGATCAGCACATGGCACCTCAAAACCAACTGGTACACTATTGGTCAGAAGGTGAGAAGCTAAATTTCCCCATGAAAGTCAGTTTGGGAAGTCACTGTATAATGTACAACTGCAACCCAAAAGGTGGGATAGTACCACTCAGGATGAACAGTTGAGTGTCCTACCCTTCATGGGGGGGCTCAGGGCTTCCCCTACCTATCCAGTCCCCCACATGTGAGGGGAACATGTGATCCAATTCAAGGGTGATGCCCAGGTCCTAGAGGACAGTGATGGGATAGCTTTGGCTAAGAAGAGCAAAAGTGGTCCTCAAGGCTATTTATCTCTTCAGTTGCAAGGAGCTGGAAGCTGCTCCCACCCTCCAAAGGCTGAGAGGGCCCTGGGAAGAGCTCAGGGTAATAATGGGCCTTAAAAGCGGAAAAGTCCTCAAGGTTGACCTATGGTCCAAGGACAAGTTGATCGGCGTGGCTCAGTGGTTGAGCATCGACCTAGGATCCAGGAGATCAAGGTTTGATTCCTGGTCAGGGCACATGCCCGGGTTGCGGGCTCGACTCCCAGCGTGGGGCGTGCAGAAGGCAGCCGATCAGTGACTCTCTCATCATTGATGTTTTTCTCTCTCTCTCCCTCTCCCTTCCTCTCTCTGAAATCAATAAAGATATACTTAAAAAAAAAAAAAGAATTTGGCTGGTCATGTCCTTGGTCATCAAGTAGGAGGACCAGTTGCTAACTGGAATTTGGGATACTGGCCTTGTCCTCTTTTCACCTCCATCAGTACTAACAATAATGACACGGGTGATTTTTAAAGGTTTCTATTCTAAGTCTGGCTAACATAGAAGGAAAGAGATTCTTCGTATTAATGTTCCTCTCTCCTCCTCCCCAAAGAACTGGTCATGTTAGTAAGAGGAGCCCAACTAGGATGTACGTGCCAAATCAGGAATGTCCTGACTCACAGATGGGACCTGGTAAAACCAAGTGTCTATCACGGAATAGCTGCATCTTAATCTTGGTAAGAAACTGCGTATCTTTCAAATAGTTATTTCCAAACAGAAAATCTCTGTTATCAATTAAAGAAGATAATTTAATACCAATGGTAGTAGAGAGGTTTATGTGTTTTTTGACCCAGATAAACTAATTTCAGATTTAGTTCAGATTTACTTTCTACACTTCAGAATTGTTTTTGAAACAGCTTGGATTTGTGCAGTTGCTTTTCTCCAAAGGACTCATTTATCCTAACAATTTAGGTCTGCTACTTTAGAATTCTGAAAATGGAAACCCCGAGGCCTTGAATGTAAGAGTTAGAAATTAAAGGGAGGGAAAGAAGCTTAAAAAAGAACTGGCCCAACTTTGATGGAGGTAGGGCTTGTGTCCTAATAGATATGGGGCTCTTTCATAAAGATATTTTGTACAGAATGATTATTTCTAATTGCGTAAGATGTCACATCCCAAAACTTGTGGGCTATCAAGAAACCAAGCATTGGACAGTCAAGCAAAGGCTTGCCTGAGTATACAGAGCTGACCCGAGGAGAGTCAAGATAAAAATAAGTGGTTTCTCTGGGTTTGAATGCACCACCCCCTTTCGACTACCACAGGGTGGATCTTTTAAGACCTACAGCTTGGAGACCTTGCTTCCATCTGGGGCGTGCGGTTACCTTCAAGCTCAAGAGACTGGTAGGATGATAGGTGACTGACTGACTGACCTGATTATGCCAAAAGAAGAATCCAAGTATTATTTATACCATCTACTTTCCTGTGGCAGCTGTTCAAAAAAGTTTAATATTCAATCTTTACCAATATGAGAGACAACTATTTGTTTAATTTTCACAGTTGAGAAAGAGGTCAAAAGAGAGCTCTGTCCTCCCAACTTGAGTTTTATTAGAGATGACAGGATGGCTTCCTCTACTCTGGGCCTTACGTCAACCATAGATTTCACCACCAAGGGCTGCTCACTGCGGAATACACCATCAGGAAAAGAGGAAACAGCATTTTTCTTGAAAGAGGAAGAAATGCAAAACTAAGTCTTCTCTAACATCCCTTCTATAATTTATTTCCAACTTTTATAATTCTCATTTAAACTGGCATTAAAGGGAAGCGTTAATAATCCTTGAAATAAAATTTAAGCACCGTGGAAAATTTTATCTTGAAATAAAAAATTCATCTTTAAAATCTGACAGGAGAAAATTCAAAGTCTAGAGAAATCAGTGTCTCTCAAGAACCATTCCTTCTATCTATAGCCCTCCTCCTAAAAGCAGAAAGTGTCAAGGGTGCCTAAACCATGGCATGGTCTCCTGCACATGCTTTTTCTGGGAAACATAGCATTAGCTGCACAAAGTCTAAATGCAGCCTTGGAAGACTTGGCTAGTGTATGTGTTTAAAAGAGGAATCAGAAAATGAGAAATAGCCCTTACTAGTTCTTTTCTATTTATCTCTAAGGTCATCCCAAGGACTCTCAGAACTCCAATCTTGAACCCCTCCAGAGTTGCTTCCCTACCAGTCAGAGGCTGGTGTTAGGGGCTGTTGAAAGATGGGGTGGGAAGGGAAGATAACAGAGAATGTGGTGGGGTGCAAAATACATTCATCAAGTCCTGGCTGTGTTCAGAGCAGGGTGCTATGGCTGAGATAGACATAAGGAAACATAAGGCAGGGGTTCTCTGCTTTTGGAGACACTTAGAGCCAAAGAGAAATTATTTCCTGTTTCAACAGAATGGAAACTGGGAAGCAGGAACTAAGTTTAATATTTGTCAAAATACCAAATACTGTTCATTAAAACCCTATGCTGTTTTCTCCTTACTCCTCAAGAAATAGGATTCCATGGCTGGTGGGGAAGGAAAGGGAAAAAAAAGGGAGTTGAGCAGGGGCAGAAATGTGACTCGAGGTATCCCTCAGCACAGTGAAGTTATGACCACTAAATTATTCTCTATCAAAATTCAGATTAGGAAACTATGGGTAGGCATTCCAGGTTCTGGTCTTCACTGTGGGCGTCCACATAGTAAAAGAGACATAAGCTCCTCTTCTATTCTACCTTTTCTATGGGAAAAGTATAAAAGACCCTCATTAAGTGCCCTTTCGGGCAATTACAAAGCATTTCCAGGCACTGGGCTGAAAAGTGTTTATGTAAGCTGAAGTCCTCCTTAGCCCCTCTGGAGAAGCACAAATATCAGCATCCTCTTACACAGCTGAGATCTAGGGTTACCTCCTGAGAGGTTTTAAACTCTCCCACAAAAGGACAATCTGCCCAGGCCTGTTCTTTCTTTAATAGGGAGGGACCAATTTATAGCAAGGGAAAACTTTCAGAAAAAAACTCCTTGCAGCAAAACACAAATGCAAACAGCCTTATTTTGGTTGTGAGGATAGGATTAGGGACTAAGAAGAGCTCTTTAAAAACCCTGAGGAAATTGCACTGGATTACTATTAAGTTTTGTTTTGCTCTTTAACTGGCTGTCCTTTTTATGCGCATCATACAGCCTTGGTCTAGCCCACACAGCCCTTGGGTTGTCTGTGAGGTGTTAGCCAAGATGCTGGAGGACGTGTAGGGGGTGCTACTGAGGCAAGTGTACCCCTAGAACCTGGCCTCATTCTGGGGTGAGGTTACTCTGGCTTTGGGGTTGCTCAGAGGCTGGGTTCTTTCTGGTTCTTGCCAGGACGTTTATTTGAAGCAAGGCATTTGAGGAGTACCCATCGGAAGGGTTGCAGCCATAGTGAGGCTCCCCTATAGCTGGGTACCAGTCTGGGAAGCGTCATTTTAAAATGACACATATCCCATCACAATGGGAAATTAAATAGAGGAGGGAAGGCCAAACAGTAGAGAAATGACAACTTTGTCACTCCTGTGTTAAAGGGTAAGCCTAAACAAGAAGTACCTGCATCGTGGCAAGCAAACACCCCTTCTTCAGGCCTGGAGGAAAGACAAACTTGCAGTAGAAGAGCAAGGCAGGAATCTTGACTAGGAAGCTAAAGCCCCAGCCCCAGGGGAAGCAGGAGATAAAAGGGTAATAGGCTCAGATCAAGTCTCAACACCTCTCTCCCTAGGGAAGCTAAACCACCTTCTCCTATTATCACTCCCTTTAGACAGCTACAGTCTATAGTGGAGACGGAGAAAGGGGGGCAGACTGGTCAGTAGCAGCCCTTCCCCATAAACCCAAGCCATCAGCCTGGCAGTTGGAGGGTTAAAGTCAGCACTTGAAAGAAAACTCAAACCCATTAAGCCCAGGCTCAGAGAACAGGGAGCAGCAGGGAAGCCAAAGGAAACTAATTTTGGAGGTTCTCCAAGCTGCCAATCACAAGCATATTTCTAACAGTCCCAGTGTTGTTTGAGTTGGTTGTTTTTCCACAGGCTACACAATGGGGTCTGGTTATTCATTGAAAAAGTCTGCAAGGGAGCCCCGCCCTCCATTCACAACCAATTTGGAATGCTCCATTCAGCAAGAGGGGGACTCTGCAGCTCAGCTCACTGGGGCAGTCGGAGCAGAGCCCAGCTGTCGCCGCAGGGACGCTTGCTCGCCCAGCGAGCTGTGTTTATGTAAGAAATTCAGACACTGCAGGCGCCTGCCTGCTCCGCACCCTCCCAGGGACTCGGATGGCCAAGGCTCGGGCTGAAATCTGCAAGGGTGTGCAAGTCTGCGCCCGGTGGGGTGGGCAAGTGCCCTCTGGCAAAGGGCGAGAGGCAAAAGAAAACTATCTTGCACTGCCCGGTTCAGAACCTGACTGTAGCTACCAGCTGAGAAAAAGACTTCAGTGGTATTTCTCCTGCCCCCGGGGGTGAGCTGGTTTGCATTAGAGGACAGCTTTCTCTGGAAGCTGGCCTTTCCAGACTCCTTGCTTTTGCATTCATTGCCAATTGCTACATCGGGAGCCACCTGGCTTTCTCCCCAAGGGAGAGGGTCTCTGGAGACACTCCTAGATTCTCGGGCTGCAGAGGGGGAGAGGCAAGCTACCTATTATGAACAGACTCACAGTTCGTTTCCTGGCTCTGTGTCCAGCCTGTAAGGTTTATAATTCCCCCTGAATGCCCATGAGACATCCAAAGGGAAGAGCAGTGGAGATCTGGGGCTGCAGGGTGAAATCTACTCCAAGGACAGTGTAAAGTACAAGGCTAAAAACTGGTTTGGTTTCTTCGAGATTTTTTTCAAACCTTCATAATCACCCTGAGAGAGATCTGATGAAGCCAGTCAGTCTGACAATCAGACTTTATTTCAAGGAAAAGCATACTACTTTGTGAAAATTAAATCCAGGAAATAAGTTTTAGTTGTTTCCTCTTTTTTATAAAATATTTGGTTATTTTCAAATGTCTTAATATTTATACCTCTTCTCACTGCTGCCGCCTCCCCCGCCTCTGTGCACTCTCAGGCAGTGACTCCAGAAACATTTCTCTGAAGTCTTTCTGACCACAGAATCAGGTTCAGTGTCTTGGCTGTTCTGCAGATCAGTCTCAAACACCTGGCCTTTTAAAAACTAGATCTTATCCTGCTCCCTGGCACCTTGCACCCTCTGCCTTAACTTTCCCCTAGATGCTTCCTCCTTCTAGGCAGGGGAGCCTCCTTTATATGCTATGCAGGGTCCTTTTGTGTGGGGGCTCTTTTCCTGAAAAGAGTTGCTAGTCCATTATCTACCCGCCAAGACCAAAGGTGTACTTACATTACGGTTACACACACACACCGGTCCATCTGCATGCACACGAGGGCCTATTATTTTGCCCCTTCTTTAGGCAGAGCCTCTAAGAGGGATGGGACAATGATAGAAACTGACGACCAAAGCCTTTGTTAAATGAGCTTGATGAGTTCACAAAATGAATTTTTAAAAAAGCAACCTAATCTGGGACTGGCATCAGCATGCCTGGCACTTGTCCAAGAGCTGGGAGCTGCAACATGACAAGACTCTGAGCTCCTCAGATTCCAAGTAGAGAAGCACCGTGTGCCAGGGCACAGATGGGGCCCAAGCTGCCTCAAGGGCAGCCATGTGCCCAACAGGGGCTGTCAGCCTCTGAGCCTGGATGTACTTTACCATCATTAAAACCTGAGAAACATGTGGAGGGAACAGTTTCTTGGTAGAGAGAATCACACAGCTCACCTACTTCCATCACCAGTGATACTACTAGAGGGTAGAAACGGCAAATAGTACAAATTCTCAGCTTTATCACGCTGCTGGTCTTCATCTTGTAAAAGTGAAGATTGAAAACAGGCGATAGATGGTACTTTCTTGATTGGTGTCAGGATTTTGTTACCCCTGGAATCTACCTAAGTGATCTACCAGGCCGACCCAGATAAAATTCCCCATCCCAAGTCTTTCTCACCAAACACAAAGGACTGAAAAGGTTACTAGATTTTATTAGAGGACTATGAGCAGAAAGACATCTAAGAGGCAGAGAAAAATCCATTGTTTTTAATAAGCCTAACTGAATTAAAGTTAGAGGAGAACAGATTTTGTACAAACATATGGCTCTTTTAGTTAAGTGGGAACTCTAGGTCTTGGTTTCTTAAGAGTCTTGAGTCGAAGGCTCTTGGAGGCTATCAAAATAGGAAGGATCTCCAATCATTTAGCACCCTTCAGTGGTCAGGTAGTGCGCTAGCTCACAAAGACTTTGAAAGTACACTGGAAACGGGCAGTGAAATAATCTCACCCCACCCGTTTTCCTCCAGCTTTCTTCAGCTCTCTCCTTTCTTCTCCCTCCCTTCCCAACTACTAGCTCCCGAAAAGGATAAGTTGATAGCCTTGACTCTCTCAACACTCTCATTTTTAAAGTTTACTTTCTTACCTTCCATAACAAAAAAGACTTTAGAATGATCCTTTCAAATCGAAATGGCCAAGACCACAAAACAAGTAAACCTAGAGTTTGCTACACTAACTCTGGGTCCAAAATGATGTGTTCGCTCTAAAAAAGAAGGCACTGCCTCTACTATATCAATCTCAGACTTAGAAAAAAAGAAAAAATCCAACTGGATAATCTCATGCTGAAACAGGATCAAGATCAATGTGTTTTAGGTTCAAGGGCTGTCATAACGGTTAATCTTATTTCCCCAGTCAGCTATTGCAATGTATTTATGAAAAGTCAATTTCATCAGTTAATTAGACAGTCCTTAGAAAATTACTTGCACTTCCTCCAGTCCAGCCACTCTTTTTGAAACACATATTTAAAAAGAACACTTCAAGGGGAAAATAAGGTCACTTGGATTTTAAAACAATTCTCTAAATTATATTTGATATGGAGGCCATGGTTTTAAAATAAGATTTTATCATGCTTTCTCCCCAGCACGAAGTACTTGTTATTTGTGATGTTGGTAAACATTCACAATATCACAATCGAAATAAATGAATAAGATTTTTTAAAAATTGAAATCTGCATTAAAAAAACCCAACTATTTCAATATGTTAAAATCTAGTAACACCCTTAAGTGCCCAAGCACTCAGTCTAGAAGAATGAATGTAACCCCTACCCCACCCCAAATCTAACAATTTTGAGTTCCAATTTTATCTATGGTTTTGATTTGTAGTTAGTTCTGTGAAAATGTATAGTAAAAATGTGTACACATCTATCTACTGACACAGATTCCCTGGTTTGTAGCTATCTGTGTTAATACACATATTTAGCCATACACACACTTACACAGATATGCACACACACTCATTTATAATATATAGGACATATAACACACAGTTTTATCTGTATACACGCTAATATGTCTTCTAGGAAAGGTCAGTTTTGTAATTTTCTGTTTTGTAATTTCTCTCTCTTCCAAATCCTAGATGGAAAAAACTCAGAGCACCAAGATATTTAGTAAGTTTCTCAGGATCACGGAATGAAGAGAACTGAGGTTTTGAACCGGGCAGCCAGCAGTCTCCCTAAGGCTCTCCTGAGGGCTGTCCCGAGGTATCTGAAATAATGAGGGAGAGCCCTGAGCACACCTGAACATGCCAGGACCCCTGCCTCTGTAGCTTTGTGAGAGCTTCTTTAAGGATATAATTTTATAACTTCTTCTTCTCCTCATTTCATCTAACCCCTCCTATTTGCCGCTATCATTAGTCAGTCTCTCCAGCTATCCAGACCTTATATTATACCCTTTGTAAAATGAAGGGATTGGACAAGACTTTTCCAGCTCAAACAATCTGGGATCTTCAGGGTTACTTCTCAGGATCAAGGGACAACGGGGGGCACTGGCAGAACCCCTATGGGCTATAGGTTGCACTTTTTATTCCCTTGAATTTGACCTTTAAGAGTTTCCAGGTGGGGGATACCTTACTGTTTGTATTTGTGAAGTAAGGTAAAACCTGTACAGCTAGAAGTAAGATGGGCATTTGTATAAGACTTATAAGAACAATGGTTTCATTTATTCGAATCACACTTACAGATGGATGCCTATGGGTAGGAACCTAAATTTGGAACACTTATAAAATATAATCTCTTTAGAAGTTGACCTTCTAAGTGCTTACTGAAAAAAGTACACCATTATCTTCAAAACTGACATTCTAAAATAAAAACAATTACCTATATAATATTTCCTCTTCTCTCTCATACTCTCGCACATGCACAATACACAATTAATCAAATCAGCATTAACAGGAAAGGTGGACTCTTAGACATAGCAGGCCATAGTAGCGCATTTGTTTCAAAAGCTTCTGCTACTGTAGGGAAAAGGTTTGCTTTACCAGGCAGGTGCAGGTTTGTTTTATAGTTCATGGACTAGTGATTCAAAGCAACTTACAAAGTTTCATTAAATCTGAATGAGTTTCTCCCTCTCCCCTGGTATAATCATAGGCTCTTCTGGGTGATAGGAATAGAAGCTGATGCTCAGCCCAAGGCTGTGAGATGTACTCAGGGGAGAGCGGGCCCAGCCCTGGGCTCTGCCAGCCCCCATGTGTCCACATTGTCAGTTTCAAGAGGAGTCAAACGAGTCACACACAACAGCAAGGTCAGACGGACAGAGGACACACCATCCCACATTAGTGTTCTCTAACCACTAAGCAAGTGTATCCATTTAAATCTATTCTTCTTGACGCTCCACCTCCAGAAATGTAACAGTCAGAGAGGGGGAAAGAATTATTAAAATACCTTTTGAGGCTATTCAACCATCTGTTTTATCCGTAAAAGACCGAAAAGCTCAACCTTAAGAAGTTAAAGCAAAAAGCAAACAAAGTAAAAAACATAGCACACTTGGTAAGCAGAAATATCTCCCAAAGCACCTCCATTTTAGGTATGGCAATTTAATTAAAGAATTTAGCACATTCTATTCGCCAAGCAGGAATTACTTCTAAGGAGCCAAAACCCATTTATTGATTCCTTCCCTTTTAGCTTATTCCTGCAGATAAATATCTCTCCAAATATAAATCCTGTTTGCTGACATCTTTCTCTAAAGAACATACCTCTGCCTCAGCACATGAAATCAATCTGAATGCAGTCATCTCACCTCCCTTTAACTCTTTTGGGTTACAGTGAAACAAACAAAAGTGTCATAAAAGCATTTCAACGAACCTCTGCCAAGAAAGCCACCTCCCAAACAGACTGCAGTTTATGCTGCTCCGAGCAAGAACTGGAAAGGCTGGGCCAAATCATCAACACAGAACAGGGTGGGATTACAAATCCTGCTTTTATCTTACCTACGTACACGCACGAACACTTTGGGTTATCTTTATTTAGCCTTTCAGTGGCAAGCTTTCCAAAACTTAAAAGCAATCAAAGGGCAAAAATTAACATCATTTACTTTCCTAACAAAACATCCACAGCAAGCTGTGACAAAGCTGGGGTAACCATGCATCTGTGGGGTATAGTTTATTTTCTTTTAAAGTCTCGTGGCATTGCGCCTTGAATATGAGACCTATCATTAAAGAATGTTTAGCTGGTACCTCTGATCTTTCATTTAATGATTTAGAACAGCAAGATTTTACTGAGATCCAAAGACATACTCTCTCCCAGGGCATTTTCTCTCTTTATGTCACTCATTTTCTTTCTCTCTCTCTCTCTCTCTCTAAAACAAAACTGGGAAGAATTTGTTGGTACAAAATGAGAAATCGAATCCTTGCCTGGCTCAGGTGCTTGCTATTATAAACTATGACTAAGAGACATGAATTTCTCTATGATGCAACTCTCAAGAGAGGCAGCATTTTCTCCAGGCCTCTCTTAAACCTGCTCATTCGCCAGTGACTAATGCTCTCTAGAGCTGCCCTGTGCTGCTCAAATTTCATCAGCCAGCTTTGTCCTTGATAGCTCTGCCTGGACCATAAAAGCTCCCCAAACCTGTTGAGGACAGCTCTGAAAGATGAGTGCAAAAGCTAACCACACCCCTGCCAACTTGGAGAGCTGTCTTTTGAGCTTGCCACTGTATTTGTTATCTCAATGACATGAGTACTTAATGACCATTTTAAAAAAAGTTTTTACTCTTCTCTGAATGATAAAGTCCTGACAACTACATGAAAATTAGAAGTAAATCAGGTCACCCGGTGACCACCCTTTTTCAATTTAAAAACAAAATTGACAACATATTAGGTGAAGCCACAATTAACTGAATCTTCCATTAACCATTTTCTGCACCTTTAAAAGAAAAAAACTGTCAGGCTCATGATTTGCATCAAGGACTTAATTTAAAAAACAAAAAACACTGTAAGATAATGTCTGGTTAATGGATGTTTGGTCCAACATCTTATATACAATGTCAAATTAATTTATAATTTTGAGATTGAAGCCTTGCAATATTCTTAGGGAAAAAGAAATTTAGGGTTAAATTATGTTCAGTAAATCTTATCTGCAACAGAATAAAAGCACTTTAGAAATAATTTCAATAAGGAATGAAACAAATGTTTTGAGGATTAACTTTGAATTATTAAAAGAAACAAAATAAATTCCACTGTTCAAATATGCTGACTATAACTGAAAAGACATGGATAATCCAAGACCAAACAATTTCAGAACAAATGAGCCACCACCAGAAAGGTACTTACAGTTATCAGACTGAAAATCTGGGACAAACTGTTCATCATCAGGAACTTGTGCTGGAAAAGAGATTTTTATTTTAGATCTTTAAGTTTTATTAAAAAGCACAGTAAAATGTTTTATATGGAAAATAGGACAGCCAAGAAACTTGCCTTCAGCTAACCAAGCCTCTTGAAGTTGACTGAGATCCTGAAACAACTCTGGAATTGAAAACAAAAGACACCTGAATGAGAACTCCTCTGCTAGGGAGAAGAGGAAGAGTCTACGGGGTGCTTTCACTGGGAGCCACTTGAGGAAGCCATAACACAGAGGGAAAAGCTTCACTACCTTCAGAATCATGAGCCAGATCTGTGTCCAAAAACTTCCTCTTTCTGTCAATCACAGGCCGCCCTCTACATTCCTCTGATCTAGATTTCTGAAAAAGGTAAACAGACAGTGAAGACTCAAGTGTAATAAAGGGGTCTTGAAGGGGGTGGTATTACTAAATCAATAAGGAGAAGACTCGAATTTGAAGAGGGGACAAAACAAACCAAAAGCCACATGAACTTACCCCTGGGACCATAAAAGGGACTTGCTGGTCATAAAACCCATCCATGGTGCTTCCAACGTCTCTAATATCACTTTGAAAGGTTTCAGCATTGAGTAATTTCGGGGGGGGGAAAGGGGTCCTCCTGTAATATGAATTTGGGAGATTTTAACTGAGTGGGGGAGGAAGAGAAATGAAATAATTTCATACTATTCTTTCTTTAGGGCCTGTGTAAATCATTACCTTTCTTTGAGGTACTTAAAGCCCACTCAAGGTGTTAGCTTTACAGACTAACTCTGGGTTTAAGGGCATCAAAAGTTTATAGTGTACTTAGTGCCAAATCCATTTATTCATCCTTTGTACTTTCTCTATCATCAGAGTATAGGTTTGCTATTATCTGTCCCCTATTTTTAAAAAGGGGGGGCTTATTTTCATTATAAAACGGTGATTTCAAGTTCTCTCCAATAGAAGATTCTCCAAGGCATTTGTAGTGTTAGGGTTGTTTTTTTTAATGTAATTTAATTTTAACAGTACAGTGACAGGAAGTAGAAAACTGGGTTTAAGCATTCCAAATTATTGGCAATTAAGAATCTGACATACATAGTGTTTCTAAAAGTATTTTGTAGGTCAGTGGCAAAACACTATATATAGTTCCATGAATATATCGATCAGAGATATAGTTATCTTCACACAACTCTTTGTTAAAACCTAAACCTTCTGTCCAAACAGGTGTAGTGTCTGGTAATGTCACAAATAATCTCCATGGCAACTTACAGAGAGATCTATGATATCTGCAATTTCTAAAAGAATAAAAAAGCTATGGAAAATAATGGATAAAGGAAACTAAATTCCATTGCAATATTTTAAATGCATCTCTACCACAGACCTTTTTTTAAAAGCATTAAAAGGAACAGATCCATGAAAAGAAAATTCAGTTTTTTTCCTTATAGTGATGTCCATTTTCCCCCCAAACATGCCAAAAAATAAAATTGAAGTTGTTTCAGTACTGTCAAGCCTTGGGTCTGGGAAGAGAGGTTGGGGGTCAAAATGGAGAGGAGGGAACTTTTTTCCAATTTGGGAGGAATAAAATAACAATTTTAGGAAGGTACCATCTTCCTGAACACTTATTCTCCAAATAAGAAAACACAGTTAAGTCAACAAAATGGGGAAAACAATTTCACTCACTCCAGCTTTAAACAATGTAAAATGCTTAAGGATAATTCTTTTGTTTAACTTGTATATAAATTTTTAATGGGGACCTTTTTCTCATTGGACAATTCCATCCAATTTGTTTTTCACACTGTGTGGAGCATATCAAATTTTGGTGAGCAGGATGCGAGGAAGCCCTTCACGGCCAGCCTCCTCTCAGCACTTTGGCCCAAGTAATCAGATATTTTCAAAGTCAAAGAGAAAGAGGGAGAGGAGCAAAACTGCACACAGTTCATAATTTCCTACAAAAACACTCCCACTTGCCTGCTTGCGTGCCTGCCAAATATCGCTAAAACGTTCAGAATAAAGCCTTTCTCAAATGTCACCAATCCATATACAAAATCTGAAAATCACCAGCATTGAGTAGAGGGGCATGAAAACGAGTCTTCAGTGCCCTTCAAAAACCTGTGGGATTAAATCATGGCCTTAGAAGTTCTGTAAATGTCTATTGGGGGAAGGGGGCAACGGGTAAGAGATCCGAGGGGGATTTCTGAGGGGGAGAGATTTTCGGAGTCTCATGATGAAATACGTTGCAAAATACTTCACCATGAAGAGAAAAAATATATATTTTTAAAATTAAATAAAAGAAAGAAGGTGCCATAAGCGAATTCAAGAGGCATTGAGAATCTTTAAAGCAGCCTTCAGAGTTCAAGGGCTAGCTAGAAAAATCGTGTTCAAAGTATATATATGTATATATTTAAACCTGAAGTGAAGGCTCTAGTTCATCCAGTTTAAACCACTTCCTTTGCGCCCCCCCCTTCTCTGTGCCCCCAGGAAAACTTTAACACGGCGCAGCGGAGCGATCCAGCCCCTCCCCCGCGGCGCACAGCGGCCCTGGTTTTATGAATGGGAGAGCTTGCCGCGGCAGCCACAGCAGGTAAAGGCTGTAACTGGATCCCTCGCGCTGGGCCCCATTCACAAAACAAGACACACTTCCACCCAATTCCCAGCCTTCCCCATTCATGAAAACTCCTTCAGATGCGCCCCCGCCCCCACTCCAGCGCACGCCCAGCCTCCGACGCAGGCCCCTCACCCCAGCGTTTTAGGAAGCAAGCTCAATGCTTCATTCACAAAAAGGGAAAGAAAAAAAAAAAGCCGCAGAGAGTCAACGAAAGAAACCCGCTTCATTCATAAAGTCACTCACATTCATTAAAACGAGTGCGGCGCCGGGCGCTACCAACATCCCCCAATTCCTCTCCTTCCCCCCCAAAGACCCTCCAAACATCCCTCCTTGGCACTCCTCCTCAACCAGGAGTTCTGTTTTCCCCAGAGGTCCCCTCTTCTCGAAAATGAGGTTAGATCCCCAATCCTGCGCGAAGCTACAGCATCTTTCCATCCCCCCGCCCCCTGCACCCGTTTTCACCCCACCATCCCCAAGCTGCTGTTCTGATGCTCGCGGATTTCTCGAGAATCGCCGTGCAGCCTCACGCTCTCAGTCTGCTGGGGGCTTGGGTGTCCACTTTCCACAATGTGAAACTTGCAAGGCCTGCATAAGTTCCGGGCCGACCCCCAACCCCGCAGGCTGCACATGCCTAATGTCACTTAACCCCTCCTGGTGCTCTGGGGGCATCACCTCCCAAATATTCCCCCTAAACTGCTTTCGGCCCCCTCCTCCCCACTGCAAAGCTCCGTCGAGCGTCTCTTCTCGCGAGCCTCCAAGTCCCCTCCGGGCTCTCAGATCTCCAGAGACTGTAAAGCTCCGCAACTCCGCGCCCCCCATCCCCGCCCAGGAGCCCCCGCACTTCGCACTCCGGAGCGCCTCCCCCGCGACGTGCGGAAACCCGCTCTCCACACGCTCCGGAACCGTTAGCCACCCCCGCCCGACGCCTCTCAGAAACCGAACCGGACCGGGCCGCGAGAGGATGGGGCGGTCAGCCCCGGGGGGGGGCTCAGCACAAATAAAAAGTGCACCCTGATTTGAAGATTCTGATTCAGCCCGTAAACTCTAGGGCCCTTCAGACCCGTTCCTGGACACCCCCTCTGATGCCCCCCACCCCCTCGACGCCCCCTCACCTGAGGCGGTGGCTCTCTTCCCCTTGCAGCGGCCCCGGGGCGCAGGCGCGCTCACGCACGCGCGCACCGGGCCTGAGCGCCTAAGCAAATGGCTGGGCCGAACCGCTCTGGGGACAGTGAACCGCTCCGCGCACTAGCCGCTGGACTCTGTGCCGCAGCTGCCTGCCAGGCTGGAGCACTGGGCCGGCCCCCCGGGGCCCGCTGCTCCACCCGCCGCCATTGGCCCATAGCCCTAGCCAAGCCGAGTTCTCATTGGTCCAAGGTTGCTCCCTCAGCTGTCTATCATCTCTTGTTTACCCTGTCTGCGGGCAAATCCAGCCAAGCCGCCCCATCAACTCCGGCTCCCATTGGTCAACTGCGCGTCCCTCCCTTCCCCTCCGGGATCTGTTTTACATAATCTATGCACCGGGGGCCATTGACCAATCAGCACAGGCTTGTTTATATAATGAATGTAAGGACGTTTTTCATTCATAAAAAACGCGACCTGAGGGGGAAGCTTAGCTGAGTCAGTGAAGCACTTAAAGGGGCCGAGGCCCGGAGGAGCTGCGGTTACTTGTCTCCTCGCAGCTCTCCCAACTTTTCACTTAGGCATAGCTCTTCCCTCTTCCCCATTCACCCATTTCTCCCACTAGCAACGCGCTACCGCCAGTATTGGGCCGCTGGGCGACAGACGTTCACAGTGCAGCATCAAGCAAAGTTATCATTTTAGAATTCAGGCGAGAGGAATTCGTCATTCCACCCAGAGAGAAACTCGCTGACCGACCTGGGCGTTCGGCCCACAGAAACACAGAAAAAGGAAACCGAGCCCTCTAATCTTAGTTACCTTTAAGAGAGGCCTTAATTTCCTTTAACCAGGTTTCCAGTGGGGAAGAATAAGCAGTATCTCCCTTTAAAATCTGAGCTCTCAAACAGATTTTAGTTACTATTTTATACTGGCAAGGCCTAAGGCAGAACCAAATCCCTTTTTCTCCCCAGGTTTAATTGCAGTTTATAACCTCCACCAGAATGAGTTTGGGATCCGAGACGAGAGAGGGTCGGCGCTCAACGAAATCCTCTCTGGGGACAGCACCAACCAGTCAACCGACCTAGAAACATAAATCCCTTCGAAAAGGGCTTGCAGAGTTGGACCTCCCGCCCCCCTCCCGGAGCTGCTTGTTTTCCATTTAAGTGTTGAATGCAAGATGGTGTGTTTGCGAATTAGATCCCGTGCAGCTGGGAACAACGAGAAGCTACTCTGCTTGCCAAACGAACGGGCACTAACTGCAATTACTGAGATTCTTAACAGGGTGTTCCAGGAAACAAACAAATAAGCAATCCTGTCCCATCTCCCCCACCTTGTACCCCCTTCAGTGAAGACCACGGGGAGGCTCTCTGCTCTCCCCCAGGATGCTAGGGCTGGTGAGGGAGCTCTGTTCTGCCCGCATGCTCTGCCAACCACCCCAAGTGCTAGCGGTGGGGTGGAAAGATGCCAAATGTTAGGAGAGAGCCCCTAGAAAAGGGGTCCCCAGGGTAGTGAACTCTGGGGCTGCTCCCGGATCCCACCACAGGAAATGCAGTGTGGATTTTTTAGGGGGGAAATTTTTTTTTAAGTCAAAATTTGCCCACCTTTTTTTTGTGTATCTTAAACAGATCCAGCAGGCACTTGGTCTGTGGTTTTCTGCCCAAGAAAGGTGAGAGTTCACCTAAGGAACCTGAACACACCGATTGAGTCCTGGGCTCAGCGCTGACTTTGTGAAAGACTGGGGTGGGCATAAGTTGATGAGTGGGAAAGTGCTCAGCACTTTTAACAAGCAGTTCCATAATATCTAACTTCCTAGTAGAGCATTTTGCTCTTGGCCCCAACTCCAGTAAAGTTTTCCCTTAATGATTCTCTTCATTCCCCAGAAGCACCATTTCTGTTTGGTGACTGGAAGTGTTACCCTAGTCCACTTGTGCTTCCCAGGTGTTGCTGACATCCCTGAAGGCTCTAGCTCTCCAGCTAGACTCAGGGCCCAGGTTAGCTTCCCGTCTTTCTCCCCAGGTTTTCTGCCCTCTTCCTGTCCCATCTCTTCTCATCTTATCTGCTTTCTGATCTAGTTTCTCCAGAAGAGCTTTCTTACTCCTCTTTGCTTAAATCTGTCTCAGGCTCTAGCCCTCTGGAAGGCCTGCAGCCCATGGGTCCACATGTCCTTACCATGTAGCACATCAATCTACAAGGATACAGCGCAGGACTTTCTCCACGGGGTTGGACTTGATGCCTGGAGTGTGACTCTTGTGAGCTTTGCCTCAAGTCAAGTTTCTCCATTCCATCTTGGGAAAAGAAGTTGGGTATTTCTGGATTAAGTAGTAATAAATAGTGGCTAAATTGGAGGCACAGGAGGAGTTGAGGGATGGGTTTTTATGAGGTTGTCACAGACATAAGATTATATATAGGGATTTACACCAGAATAGAGCTCTTGCCAATTAATTATTTAGTCATTCAGTAAACTTTTTTTTTTTTGTACCAAATGCTCAGCCAGAGATACAGAGATAAATATGATTCAGTCTGTGTCTTGGAGGAGCCCGCAATCTATTGCACAATTTCAGCAGCTGAAGTTTACTGAGCACTTAATATATGACTTGTTCATGGCATATATAATTCTCTACAGATTACCTTATTTAATCTTCATAATAACAGCACTGAAAGTAGTCTCTACAATTATTATCTGCACTTTATAGACAGGAAACTGAGGCACAGAGAGATTAAGTAACTTGCCAATGGACACACAGCTTGCAGGTTGCTGAATCTGGAAAAGCCCTAAGGCAGGAGATCTAACATATGCCTCTGTTGCTCAGAAAACCACCAGAAGCCTGCCAGCGTGGCTCAGTGGTTTAGCATCATTCAACCTATGAACCAGGAGGTCACGTTCAATTCCCGGTCAGGGCACATGCCTAGGTTGAGGGCTTGATCCTCAGTAAGGCGTGTACAGGAGGCAACCGTTCAATTACTCTCTCTCATCATTGATGTTTCTATATCTCTCTCTCTCTCCCTTTCTCTCTCTGAAATAAAAGAAAAGAAAAAGAAAGAAAATATCATTGAAACCCCACTTATGCAATAGAGGACAAACCCGTTGAAGTTACAGGGAGGCGGATTTTATGTCAGTATAGCGGGAGGAAGGGTTTGGGAATGTTTGGAGTGCCCCAGTGAACAGATATAATGAGTCTCCTGCCATGGAGGCATTTACACAGAAAGACTTAGGGAGGGTGCAGAGGGGCTAGTGAGCTAGTTGGGTAGATGATTTCAGAGGATTGCTCCAGCTCTACCAGTCTGGATTCTAAGAATTTGGAGCTTGTATTGGACAGGGAGTTCAGGGAGTTCAGGCCCTGGGCCCAGGCACCTTAGCTCTGGTTTAAATGCGTGGGTATAACTCATGACGACTTATCTTGCCAGACCCACTCCTGGGCCCAGAGCTGCTTCCTTGTTAGGTGTTTATGATGTCTTCTCTTCCTGCCTCTTTCTTCTTTTGTTCTGTTTTTCCTTCTTAGTGACTTCCTTCCCTACTCCTATCACCACCCCACTCCCCATCTTCTCTTGTTACCTTTGCCTTTGTAAGAGGTGTCAGTATTTCAAAGTTCTTGATCTAGTGCATTGAGTCTTTCCTCCTAAGAACATTGCTTACATTGGAGGTTTTGTCCAACATGTGTTCTACTGTACCATTCCCTCTCCTCCAGGACTGGAAAAGATAACAGAAAGACAGACCTGCCCTCTGGAACCTTCATCTAGAGCCAATCTAGCCTTTGTCCTTGAAACTCAATCACAGTAGGGTAACTAGCCCCTTGTCACTTGCAGTGTGTCTACAGATAAACAGCATAGAAGGAAAGAAAAAGTCTCTTGCCCCAAGCCTGAAAGCTTCTGTTTCCCTTTAGAGGGCCACTTCTAAAGTTTTTCCCTAAAATCCCAAAAGCAAGTTAAAATGTAAAGCAGGCAACCCTGCCTTGAGCTGATGATCACCAATATGGCAGTGGGAAATGCGGCAGAATCGTGATCTTGGTTCCTCTCATAGGGAAAATGCCTCCTGTTCCTCCATTAGAAATGCTGTCTGTGGTGAACACAGCCCTGTCTGGAGGCTGAGGTGTGGGTGACATGACCCCAGGAGTCCTTTCCTATTCTTGCATCATAAGGAGGAAAGGACTTGAGGACAGTTTCAGAAAGGTACCTAAATGTTTTTCTTGTTTTCAAGGGATAAAGGATTCTATCTGACCGGCACACCTTCTTTCTAAAATTCAGAAGTAAATGCCCTAAAAACTGAGGAGAGAAAACAAAATCTTTTATATTCAATGTCTCTTTAAACAAATAGGGGCCATATCATCTTCAGGGTTCCTTATAGCCAGGGAATAATAATAACTGATATTTACCCAGGGCTTAATATGAGCGAGATGCTTTTCTAAACAATTCATATATATTAGCACATGTAGTCCCAACAGCAGCCCTCTGAGGGAGCTAATATTATTATCACCTCCACTTTTCCCAGATGAAAAAATGTAGGTACAGGAAGGCTACATGAATCGCTCCAGGTCACATAGCTAGCACACAGTAGGAAGGAGTGTGTACTCAAGGGGTCCTCTCCGGAGCCTGGCCAGTGACCACTCTGCTGGGCTGCCTCAGCCCCAGGGAAGCCCCATGTGCTTAGTGACAATGGCCAACACTGAAAGAGCACTTTTCTGTGCCAGGCCCTTTAGGGGTCTTGATTCTATTAACCCACCGGATCCTCCTAACAACCCTGTGATGTAGATACCATCATTATTCCTATTTTATAGATGAGGAAACAGAGAGGTTAGGTAACTTGCCCAAGATCACACAGCTAGTTAAGAGTTGGAATTAGGAGCCCAATGCAGATACTGAACAGAGTTCTTGCTCTGAAACATGTTACTATGTGGTTTTAGTTCCTGCAATCTCCCACTCTATCAATTTCTCTCATCTTGCCTTTAGCTCTCTGGCTGCTTACCTTTCACTCCCATGAGAGTCACAGGGCTTCCATGGGAATGTGCTCCAGCAACTCTGGCCAGATTTCTGAATTGTTATCCAGGGCAGCTACAGTTTGTCTTCATTAAAGCCACCTTATTCCTTTCCTGAGCTAGAGGACATCCTCTCTCCTGATTTTCAATTCTTAGATTCCATAGAACATTCACTATCAAGAAGAGCTGGTGGCACATGCTACATTTAGATTGCTGATGGTTGAAGGATTTCTTCCTTAAGCCCCAAACCTTAAGAAAACAATAGGGTGAAAATCTTCGGGAACTTCCCATGGCTTCCCATTGCCTTCAGAAAGTAGTCCAGTTCTGCAGCAGGATCTTCACTGCGTCCTGGTAACCCTGCAGTCTCTCCCAAGACTCCTGGGCCCTTAGGCCTGGCCATGCAGGACAGAGTCGCCTGTTCCTCAAGCCAGTCAGATGTCAGCATCCTGCTGCACCTCTGAGGACCATGAAGGACTGTCTGTGCCCACATGAAGGAGGTATAGGTTACTGGGATTTGGGGGGATCATGTGTTTGATTTTTTTCCACATCAAGTTGTCAGTCAGAACTCAATATATTAAGAACATGCTTCTCCAGCAGCCCCTCATATCTGCTGAAATCTTCTGCCTCTGATCCGAGGCTTGGAAACCAGCGAAACAAGTGAGTTTGAAATGGATATAGAGGAAGAGTTCATGGGTTCTGAGAGCTAAAGGGCACCCTCCAAGGAGGAAGTAAATGAACTTGAATGTGTAGATTTGGCAAAATCTATTTTGACCATTCAGAGTCCTCTTTTTGCTTCCTTTTATGCCCTTAGTGGAGAGTTTCATATGGCCAGGGGTTAACCCTTGCTGTGACGTGCCCAGACTTCAGCCCCAAAGTCTGAATAGCAGGCTAACTCAGAACTTGCCCATCTCGAACTGTGAAAGGCCTCACTCTGGCATTGCCAGGCAGCCCCACTGGAGGAGCAGACTAAGGGGATGGGGGTGGGGGAGACTGGAATGTGGATTCTCTGATGGGCCTGCTTCAACATGGCAGCTGGAGGGCGGGTGGTAAAGAGGGAGGTTCTTTCAGCCCTTGGCTTGGTTTGTAAACACCCACCCGTCTCCTGCTCTGTCAGGCCAGTGGAGAGAGCTGCATTTATCTTGAGCTGGACAAAGGAAAGATCAGCCATGGCCAGCTGGTAATAGAGCCCCCAGGTGAAATGCTCCATCCATGTATTCCATCACATGGCTTCAGGCTTCAAATGGGCACCTAGCCTGCCCTTACAACCTGAGGCAGTCTTCCCTCCTGTTGCCTCTTGAAGCCAAACAGTGTTTACAAGCAAGTAGATGGCCTCTTCTGCCCCTCCCCCACCACGATTCTTCCTGATCACCTGTCTCTGGCCCCTTATCACTGGGGCATGGCTCAGCTTCCATTTAAACCAGGACCTGTCTGAAAACCTCTCCTTATCCCTGCTCCTCTCCCTTCTCTGAATTCTTTCCCATTAAGAAGCCAAGCTACATGGCTAAAAATGCAAACTATGAGAACAGCATCCCATCTCAGGAAAGCTCTGACTTCTCTGCACAGCAGAGGTGTTCTCAGGCCCCCTGTCTGTTTCTCTCTGCACTTAGGCTCTGCTTCAGGGCAGGAAACAGGTGCTCCTAACCATTAAGGACAGTAGTTTAGCTCCCATCTCCCACCACTGTCCCAGGGCTGGAGATCTAGGAGGGAAGGTCAGCATCTGACTCTTAAGAGGAATTATCTGCTTGATGTAAGGGAATGCTCAGGCATCTCAATTGTGGTCTATTTTGTGTATATTTTTCATTGACGTTTAACATACATACCTAATGGGAAGAACGCAAATCAAAGTGTGGAACTTGATACATTTTCACAAAGCCAGCACCTCTGTACGTCTAGAATCCAGATTGCAAAACAACATTCCTGGCTCTCCCTCCAAAAGACCCTCTCATGCTCCTCTTCTAATCACTAATTTCCCTTCCTCGTTCCCCACAAGAGTAGCCACCACCTTGGTTTCTAACAGCACACATCAACTTTGCTTGTTTTTGTACATTATATACATGGAATCACACAGAGATACTCTTTTGTGTCAGGTTTCTTTTCCCCAACATTATGTTTGGAAGAGTCATCTATTTGTAGTGTGTAGTTGTGTTTCATTCATTCATTCATTCATTCATTCATTCATTCATTCATTCATCCTCTTTGCTGTATAGTATCCCATTATATGAATATCTTACAACTGACTTATCCATTTTACTGTTAATGGGCATTAGGGCAGTTTCTAGTTTTTGCTATTATTAATGACATTGCTATGAACATGTGAATGAGACTGTTATATATATATCTTTTGGAAAACATCAACCTAATTTGATTGATTCATTTAAGATATAGTTACAGGATTCATTTTCACGTCTTATTTCTTTGAAAAACGACAGAAACTCATGTCAAAAATCTCAATGTCACAGAAAGGTGTAGAATGGAAAATAATCACCTCCTAGCTTGTACCTAGTCTCCAGAATCATGCGCTATTAACAGTTACTTGTGTATCATTCTAGATTTTTCTATTGCTTAGATAATCATACCTAAGTATATGCATTATAGCCTTTAAAAAAACAGAAATTGGGTTTTTTTATACTGATGTCTGTACCTTGTGTCCCGCCCCCCCCAGCACTGTAGAGTCTTAGCAACAGGTGGATGAGAGTGGTTGGCCATGGAAGGTGACTGTCTCTTCCCTCCTGTTAGATGAGGCAGAACTATCACTTTTAATTGACCCTTATTAAAGTAAGATACATGGGATTTTACACAGCAATACATTTTATTTCCACCTCCATAAACATTTGTTGACTGGCTGGTGTCCTCAGCATGAAGCTTGTTCCAGAAGAGCTCCTAGTCTGGTGGAGGTGGGTGAAAGGCACAGGAACAAATAGCTATTGTACAGTATTTACAGGTGTCGTAATAGAGGCCTGTAAATGGGTTCTGGGAGTACAAATGAAGGAGCAGTGAGTACTTCCTGTTAAGGTCAAGAAAAACACTTGAGAGAGTTGACATTTGAGTCAGCTCTTGAATGATTAATTAATTACTAGGACTTTGATGGGCAGAGCAAAGGAGGGAAGGGCCTTCTAGGCAGAGGGAACAGCACTCATAAACATATGGAGGCTTGGTAGTAACTGGCATGTCCAGGGACTAGCAATTTCTCATGTGTGGCTAAACTATAGAATATTAGGGCCAGGAAGAGACATGACTGAGACAGAGTTTGGGTGACAGGTCTGGGGTCTTATACAGTCATTAGAGGAGTGATCATTCACATTTTGGAATCCCGGGATACATCTGGTAGGTGATTAAAAACCATCAACCATGCCCTGGCCCCATGTGGCTCAGTGCTTAGAGTGTCAGCCGGTGCACCAAAAAAAGGTCGTGGGTTTGGTTTCCAGTCAAGGCACGTACCTGGGCTGCAGGTTCAATCCCAGGCCCCGGCCCTGTCAGGGTGCGTGTGGGAGGCAACCAATCGATGTGTCGCTCTCACATTGATGTCTCCCCGCCTTTCTCTCTCTCTCTCCCTCCCTCCCTTCGACTCTTTCTAAAAATCAATGGAAAAAGTATCCTCTGGTGAGGATTAGCAAAAACAACTATCAACCAAAGAACACAGAAAGACTTCCAACATAATATGCCCTGTGATGCCCTCCATTATAGCAATATCACATTGTTCATATGTCTATGTTCCCACAGGACAAACTCCTCTAATAAGGGTCCTCTTGGATGCTTGTCTGAATTACCCAGCCCCAAACACAGTACTTGGCACTTAGCAGGTGGTCACCAAAGGATGAATGAATATATGAACGAGCAAGTGATTTCTACTGCACAGCAAAACACTGTACTTGAGGAGGGAAGTAGCTGGGTTACCCTCCCTTTGTGGGTTTGTGTTTATGTATGTCCAGCTTCTGCCAGCCCACATGGTGGGAGAGGAATGGGGAGCTGGTTACCTGGCCTCTGCCATTGCTCAGGGTTCATACCAAAGGAAATGCTTCATTTCCTTAGCAGCAATGCCTGAGCCCTGGGACACTGAGTTTCATTTCAGCCAGATTTGGGATGGCGTGGAGCTTGGTGGGACCCTGCAGCCTCATCCCAGCTCTCATCAACTGAGAGGAATTCCTACTGCACAAAATGCCCAAATCTCCCATTTCCATTTCTGAAATCCAAGTCTGTGCAGGAGGAGGGAATCAGCCTCCTCACTAACTCATTCAACCTGTAACCTCCCCCACAGGCGCCCCCTCTTACCCTCTGGGCTGGCAATCTTGAGTAGGTTGAAAGAGTCACTTCCTATTTCTCCCCTAGTCTGCCTGGTCCTCCTAAGTGTGGCCAGCAACCTGGGATAGGCCCTAGTCTCCCCAGAGGACTTCTTTTAGGCAGCCAAGAAAGAGCAACATTTTGGCTTGATCATTGAGAAATTTTCTTCATAAAGTAGTATCCTGGTTGGGAGAATTTTACATGCTCTTTGACTTGAACCACCTTTGAAATCTTTCCTCACTTTCGTTGCTCCTTTCTCCAAAACCTAATTGCTTTGTATATTTATCTGGGTTTCATCTGGACCTTCTCACTTAGGAATGTTCATCTTGAACCTGGAAACTGACCTCAGGACCTGTTCTGACAGGGCCATCTCAGCCACAGTAGAATGTAAAAGCTAAATATGGTCTTCCTTTCCTCCCTACGAGTGAAAACTGGCTTCAATGACAAGATGTAATTTCTCATTACAGGATCTGTGTTTTACTCTTTCCAATCCACACACTCCTTGCTGGAATGCAGGTAGCATTCATGTACAACTATGTGTACACCTCGCAAATGTAAATGGTAATGAGGTAACCCATATGGTAATATGGTAATAGCTCTGCAGACTCATGTCTGGAAGAAGCTCTTTATTTATTCAAAACTCTTCAGTGGGTTAGACCCCTCTCCCTTCCCAGATTCACTGCCTTCTCTCACAGCTACGGAATTACACCCGTGCTCCCTTGTGTGGTAAACAGAATGTGAACAGGGAGTGAAAGCCCCCCCTCACCTCTCAACTCCATCACTACTATGTGACTATGGGTCCCGGTCATCTCCCTTCTCTGCCCATCAGCCTCCTATCTGAAAAACGGGTATCATAACTCCTGCTTCACAGAATTGTGTGACTATAGAGTGAGTGTGTGTGTGTGTGTGTGTGTGTGTGTGTGTGAGGTCCAGTGCCTAGTGGGTGTAGGCAGTGGAACTTGCTAAATGGGTGGATTTGAGCAAATTTAATCTCTCTGAGCCTTAGTTTTATCACTTGTAAAAGATAAGAATGCAAACTTTAAGGTTTCTGAGGAGGAATAAATTGAATATTCAAAGCACATCTAGCAGAGTGTCTGGCACAGAGTAGAAACATAATACGTCTCACGCCCTCCCTCTTCTCTGTAGGAATTGAGGCACTAGGTGCTGACATTTCATGACTACTGCTGACCTTTTCAGTATTCCCTGGGATAAATTAAAGAGTTCCCAACATCTTGCTCCTCAATATGATATTTCCCCCTGTAGATTTCACTTAGTATTTTCTTCTTAACTAATTTTCTCTGATGTCTAGTGTTTCTCTCTTTTTCACCGATTTCTGAAGGAACTAAAGGAGTTCTGTTGGGCCTCAGGAGAGAGGGCAGAAAGCCTTCGTGTGCTGTTTGGGAGCGTGCCGAGGCATTCTTTGTCAGAGAAGGGGATGTGGAGATCATACGCAGATAAAGGCACAAATGTGTGTGAGTGTGTGGATATTGGGGGAAGAGGGGTGTAATGTGTCTGAAGAATGGTTTCCAAAGTCACCCAGGTGTCCTGGCTCACAGCAAACATAATTTTCTTAGTAGACCACCAAGATGTTTTTAAAAAGGCTATCTCAAAAGCATGTGGTGCATGATTCTATCACATGAACCAAGAACAATTTTATTAGTAGGAAATGGGAATTTATTTTATGTGTACATATAAAACTACAACCATGAGCACGTGTCCGTGAAATAAACAAGCTGTTGAAAACACGTGATGGGCTGTTGCTGAGGCTTTTCCACGATTTTTCACCAGGGACTTGTTTTTTCCCTTTGTCATCAGTGGTTCTCTCACTAGAGATAGGCAGAGCCGCTGATACCAAAAGTTTAACAAAAGTTGATGGGAGAAAACTGAACATTGAGAAAATTTTATCTTTGAGCATAATTTGGACAAGACTCCATTATTCTATTTTAGGGAAGGAACATTTCTTTCCAATTGATGGGACTTCTGAGTGTCGCTGAAGTGCAGCTTAGAGGAGGGGGCGGGCTGGGCTGAATGCAGGGGGTGGGGGGGTGGGGGTGGTGGAGATGAGGGTAGGGAGGATGAGGGCGTGGGGTGGAGTAGGGCAGAGGAAGGTGAGTTTGGAGGGTGGTAAATGTGTATGGGATCTGAGGAATCTGGATCTGATTCCTTGAGCAAGAGGGAGCCAAGCTAAGTAGTGGAGTAGGGGCATGATAAGTGGAAAGGGGAAATTTTGGGAAGATGAATCTCACGAGTGTGAAGGGTGGCCTGAGGTACATCAGAGTAGAGAAGTGAGAGAAAAACAGTGTAGGATAGGGGTATCAAAAAAAGCATTTGTTAGCCTGTTCATCCTGGCTCAAACACTCCAAAGCGCAAATGAACAGGATAGGGTCCACAGAACAAGTGGGGAAGGCTGTCTGTGGGTTACTGGCCCTCCCAGTGCCTCAGAATGATGGGAATCAGCTAGCGAGTCATGATTTCTGCCTCTGAGAGCTGCATGGAGGGAGAACAGAGCTCTAAAGGCCCTCAGTGAGTACGGAATAAGGTCACAGCAGGCTGGGGAGGGGGCTCATGTTTGCTCCTCTCCTGCTTCCTTTCCCCTCCATACCTGGGATTTCCTCCAGGGGCCCTTCCTCAAACTTGCCATGAAGGCAGAGGCCAGGTCAGGCCATTTTGCGCCCAAGTCCAGTGTTGACAAGTAACAGAATCCTGCAGGCTGTTACATTTATTATTTTAAAAGACTTGGTACATTATTACTTGTAAGGGAGTAGCATCGGAAGTAGGAATTGTTCTTTCCACTGGCAGGCCTGCATATCTATCATGATACTTCAAAAACAATTTTAAATGTGTGGCCTAATTCCAATCAGAGAGTTTTCAGATATTTAATAGTATGACTTCTTTACAATTTCCCCAAAATTGTTTTGTTCATTTCTAAAACTTATTCTTAATTCACCCAAACTGGGAATTGCAAAGTTTTAAAAATATTTCAGGTCATAAAACCATTATATACATATTGTGTATAATTAGGAAAATACAAAAAAAAGCCCCCAAAACCTAACAAGCATCTATAATTCTAGAAATTATTATTATTAACATTTAAACATATTTCTTCCCTGTCTTTTTTCTTGGCTGTTTTACATAATAGAGATATACGCATAATGGAGATTTAAAAAAATATGTAATTTTGCATTGTGCTTAGTATGATATGATATATTATATGCATACCCCTAGGGCATTCAACACTCTTCATAAACTATTTTTAAGGTTTGATTGATATGCCTTCTTCTGGCTATAACATTATTTAATTGTTTCATTGTTTTCCTTCTATTGGGTATTAGGTTGTTTCCATTTTTTTTTTTTTTAGGTTAATAACAACACTACCATCAACATCTGTGTGTGTGCACAGGCTCGCCTTGTGTGTTTTAACATAGGTATGACTGCTGGAGATACGGCCACACTTTGTTGCCTATTTCAGGTCAGGGTCAGGTTGACTATCCCCTTCCCACTGTGAGTGACAGCTATCAGGCAAAGGGAGGATTGCACCACAACATCCACCTGGCTCCTGGGAAAGGCAATAACACTCAGAGCACAGGGGTGTTGTAAACAGATCAGAGAGGCCTTGTAATTTTACTTTGTAATGGGGGAATCTAAAAGACAATTCATTTTCAAAGGAAACAGGTTTTCAAAAAGTCTTTTGAAATGATTGGGTTAATATCGTGTGGCTTTTAAATTACATTGCATGTGTTAAAAAATAGGATCTAATGAGGTAGAGAATAGCAGTTGCTTTGAATAACAAACTAGTAGGAGTAAGCAGACATTGGCTTCTGTGAAGGCTGGCTCCCCTGGTGAAGCGGTCCCTGGGGAAAGGAGCTTTAGAGTCAGCAAATCAGAATTCTGACTCTAGCTGGGCTATCCTGGGCAAGTTGCTTGGCCTCTCTGAGCCTCAGAATTCTGACTTACAAAATGAGGTATATGATGACACCAGTATTTTTTTTACCTGCAGTTTGTTGAGAGGATTCAAACACCAAGTAAGAGTGAACAAATGGCAGCTAACCTTATGGAGTCATGAAGACTTGTTCTTGACCCAGAAGTTTAAACAGGTGTGCCTGTCCTCAGGACAGCTCAGCCCAGAAGATGCACATTTAACAGAGCATGGAAATGAAGGGGAGATCTGGGTTATATTTTCAGAATCTACTGGGGGATCCTAAGTGATCCCTCTTCAGGCATTTAATAAGTGGTTTAATTTGCACACATGGGCTCCCATATCTGGTAGTTCACTGTTGTGCTATGTTTTTTTTTTTGGTCCCAGACTGTAAGTAGGGACAGGGCTGGGCTAAGGCAACGCTAAAACATTGTGTTCCTCGGTCAGACGCTTCGAAACCCTGCAATCAGACTTGAGACTATTCGGAAACAGCTGTATCCGATGTCAGCTTATTATGGGAGGTTCTGAACTTCTAAGAATTCCTCAGTAGGAAGCAAATAAAAGACAAAGATCTCTTCTTAATTTTCTCCACTAGGAATTTTTGTCCTACTGACTTCTCCAGCCATTCAGCACGTTTGTTAAAATGCTGCACACTGATCCATGGCCCGTGATGCTTAGGTGGGCAGAAGGCCAGCTTCTGTGGGGCTGGAGATAAGAAAGTTTGGTTCAACGCACACGCATTTCTGGGCAACAGGCTTTGCCATTGGTTAGTTAACCATGAACATCAAGTAAAGGGTTCTGGTGTGAGTGCGTGTCAGAGTGTTTTCAAATCACAGGTATAGCACTTCTGAATCTGTAGAATGATAGGAAAGAGAATCTTGTGATCGCCTGTCATGTCTGGGATTCTGACAGGCCCACAGGGGTTTTTATTTAGAAATGTTCAAGGGGAAGCTTCTCATCCAGTCTTCACTGGCCCTTCTCTCTGGGAAGGAAAGAGTTACACTTTTCCTGCTGCCATGTGGACATTTTATTCCCTCAGTTCTTTGAAGTGCCCTCAGAGAGCTAAGCATCAGGCTGAAGGCAGCTCTGTGTATCTTTGCAGCAGATTAGAACATATTCTCATTTTATTTGCTCACAGAACAAATATTTCCCTTGGAATGAAACCAAGGCAGTGGAACAGGATCAGGCAGGACCAAAGACGGCAGTCCCCAGCCCCTAGCCCCCAGGACCAGGCCAGCTCAGGGCCTACATGATTAATCACCCTGATTGCCTCTCTAGGCCCTATAGACCCATCTGGATTGATTGACTCGTTCATTCATTCAGAAATAATTACTGAGCCCCAACCATACCCCGAGCATTGTGCAGGTTACAGAAATAAAAAGAGAAACAGATTCTGCCTGCAAGGGGCTCATAGTCAAGTTAGGGGAGATAAGAGATGTTTGTGTATGAATGACTCTAATCCAGGTAAAAAAAAGATAAGTCTTCAGAGGTCAGGAGATCGAATGTTCTGAGGTGGTTAATTACTCTGTTTGGGTGTTGGGTGTTGTGTATGGGTGGGGGGGCTAGTGGGAGGTGTATGGCTCAGTTGGCTGGGATATGTTCATGACTCTGTGTGGGGTTACATGTATGTGGTGTGTGGTGGGGAGTGTGGTATGTGGGGAGTGTACGTGGTAAGTGATGGTAGTGGTGAATATGGGTGTGAGTGTGTGGTGGTGTGTAGGCATGTACGTGACGGTGGTATGTATGTACATGTATGTTGTGATTGTGTATGTATTGATCATGGTGATGGTAGAAATGAGGAGGGCAAAGAAGATTGGTAAGGTATATATATGCTGGTGGTGGTGGTGGGGTGTGTGTGTGTGTGTGTGTGGTATGAGTGTGTGTGGTGTGAGTGTGTTGATCATGGTGGTGGTAGGACTGAGAGAGGGCAGGCCTGCTGACAAGTGAAGATGGGGAAGAGTAGAACTGGTGGCGACAGGACAGGAGGAGGACCCAGTGGGCAGAGGAACTGTACCAGTAAAGGCATGGAGATATGAGAAAGTCTAGAGGGAATGTGCGAGGGGAGGGTGAGGGGTAGAAAATAAGCTAGGAGGGAGTATTTAATTTTGATAAATACTTTCTGATGAAGACAATGGCAGTTTTGCATCTGCCAACTGCCCCTTTTCCTAAGCTCATGTGAGCATCTTGAGTTAAAGGAGTCATTTTCTTCCCTGAGGATCAAACCCCAGTTGGGACTCAAGCCTTATGACCGAACTGCTGAGTGTTTACTGAGCCCCTTCTCCCCCTGGGCTGCTGCACCAGGAATGGTTCTTAGAGCTTGCAGCCTCCCAAGCTCTCTGAATAGCCTAGGTGGAGTCTACTGGGCTCGGGGCAGAGGAAGTTTAAATGCTAGAATCCCTGAGACAAAGGGATTCTAGCATTTAAAGTACAGTGTGAATGCATCTACCTGCCAGCAAAGCAAGGGGATCACAAGCTCCCTAACATTCATGGGCTGCCCGGCTAGATCTGGATTTTGTGGAGCTTTTTAAAGAATACACAAAGAGGCAGATGGTATGAGCTGGCTTCCTTTCTCAATTTTGGTTTGCTTTTCATTGCTTTCCCCTCTCTAGATAGGGTCAAAACTGCTGCATAATTAAACCTTGGCTAGATAAGCATGTTTTTTTTCCATTTTATTAGGCAAGGAAAGGAAACTAACATTTATAGAAAGAATAACGTTTGCAAGACACACGTCATCATCATAGTCCCCTGAGAGGTAAATATTATTATCCCCATTTTGCAGATGAGAAAATGAGGGCTAAGAGAGGTAAGGTAACAGGCACAAAATCACTCTAATAACCTCTGTAGTGAGCTCCCCATCGCTGGTCACCTAGCTGAAACTTGAACCCAAGTCTTGAACCCATGGCACTGAAGACCATGCTCTTTTCCTAAAGCTTCCTAAAGTTTAGGAGTTAGCATGATATAGTGAAATGATGCATTTTATCATAAGATGGGCAGACAAAGGTTCAATGCCAAGCTCTTCCCTATACTAGCTCAGTATGTGAACTTCTATCCCTCCCCTCCTTGTTTCCTTGGCAAATGTTCATCTGGATTTTGAAGACTTAGTACAAAAAAAAATGTTAAGTATCTCGTTAATAAGTTTATATTGATTACATTTGAAATGATCATATTTGGGATATGTTGAGTTAAATAAAGTATTTGATAAAGTTCATTTTACCTGTTTCTTTTTTACACTTTTTAATGTGGCTACTAGAAAATTTAAACTTACCGATGTGGCTCATGTTATATTTCTGTTGAACAGCTCTACTGTAGAAGAATAAAAATATGGGATGATAGTTCCTATCTCAGTGCAATGATCCAAGAATATTTATCATGTGACCTCCCCAGGAAGGCACACAAGAGATGCTTAACAGGTATTTTTTCTCCCTTTCTGCATTATTTAAGTGGCCACTGGAGCGGGAGTTCATTGTGGAACCCTTGGTCCTGTGATAGTATGGAGAAGGTGTCAGGTGACAGCTGCAGAGCCTCTTGTTCAGCCCCCTTGAAAATTCCTTAGTTTTTGTGTGCTACTTCTTGAGGGAGAGTTCTTGTAATCTTCTCCCTGATCCTGCCCCCTAAAAAAACCCCCCACAAAAAACAACCCAGGGATGCCAATCAGATGAAATAAATGTTGCTTATTGCCGTGGCCCCTTAATTATCTTTGCTTTTCTTTCTATTTGCAAAAAAAAGTGAAATGTTTTGAGCGAAGTCTGTTATCTTCATTGGATTGAAAGAGAAGAGGAACCATTGGATTAACAATAAAGTCTTTTATAATTAGATTCATAAAACTGGGAAAGGTCTTGGGAATTGACTAGTCAGGCCCACTTGGATGCCCCATCCTCAGAAAGTGAGGCTCTGAGAGGTTAAGGGTCTTGTGCAGACCAACCAAAGTAGATGGGACCGGGAACCTGGCCTCCTGACTTCTCTCTTCAACATGCATCTGCCACAGCACACTGAACATTTTTCTCTGAGATGCTTCGTTCTCAGCTGCTCTCTCCCAAAGCACCCCCCTACCTTTGGTACTTCATCTTTTTCTGCCTGTCTCTCTGACCCAGTGTCTTTCCTTTGATATAAGAGATGGCAGAAATGAGAGTCAAAAAGATCTAGACAGGTTGGAGAATGGGCAGAAATTAACAAGATAAAATGGAACATAAGAAAAAAAGATTTTGAATAGCCACCAACCAGTGGAGCCAGGGAGACTTTCTTGGCCTCAACAGAGGTTCAAGTGAGAAGATAATGTGTGTGTGTTTGGAGGAACATGGATTTGGACTCACAGGCTCAGGGCTTGAGGCATGGGCATGAGAAGCCTTGGAAAAACCTTTGTTTCCTCATCTTTAATTAACCTCCTGGATTGTTGTGAGGAGTAAATGAGACCACATTTCTGAAAGGATTTTGTGATCTGTGAAGCACTATACCCACGGTAGTTATTAGCATTCACTAGAAGCTAGGAGATGTTGGCTGTGTAAGCGGGATGAATTAGCAGGGTGGCATGGTTGCCAAAGAAAGTTAATGTGACATCCAGAGTAAAGGATGCAGCTCTGGCTTGTCCACCATTTCTGGGGCACAGTGCTGTGTTCATTTCTGGGAATCACATTTTAAGAGGGATCTTAGCAAACTCATTTTTCCAGAGAAAGGTGCAAGAATAGGTTAGGGTCTAAGAGTCATGACGTATAAGGGATCATTTAAGGATTTAGAGGTTGTTTAGTCTGGAGGGGAAAAAATAATAAAGATGTGGATGAGGTAGTTATTTCCAAATATCTAAAAGTTGTCCTGCAGAAGAGAGGTGAGATTTTATTTTGTGTTGCTAGTGGCCAATCCAGGGCTCAATGATGGGAGTTAATGGCAGGTGGATTTGGGTGCAATAGGAGCCTATCTAAGGCTCAGAGAAGTGATCCCATTGGACTCTTTGGAAAGGCATGGTCTGCCCATCAGCAGAAGTTTTCAAGCAGAGCTGACTTCGCACGGGACAGGTGCTGTACTGGGGAGTCTTGCTTTGGCTGAGATGTTAGGTCAATTGTTCTCTGTGATCCCTCCAACTCAGAGATCATGATTATCCTCTTCTGATCTCTCTGATCTTTCTGATCTACTTCCCTCACCATTTTTTCTGCCTTTGACTTTCTGTTCCCTCTGTAAACAGCTTTAGGGTTTTAGATTTGGATATATTTCTGTAATGATTGATAGTCTGGTTTAATAGAAAGTAGGAGGGAAGAACATTTAAAAACAAAGGCAGTTTTGTTACTTTTAGGGACACACAGTAACCTGTTAAGGTGGGGAAGGAGCAGGAACATGGTCCAATGTGTTAGAAAGTCTCATAAATGCTTCAGCAAATGGCTTATTCTTTGCTCTTGTTTAAATGCAAACACAATTACCAAAGGCCTTTGTTCTTGAATGGATCAGCGTCTTCCTTGTTTATGCAATTCTTTTGTTAGCTACATACTTTCAAGAAAATTCTCCCTATAAGAATTCTATATTATAAACTACTTTCTGATTCATAATTTAAGTGTTTTGCTGACTTGGTTATATCAGATTTGGTGTAGATGTTTCTTTTTTATTTCTTGACTCCAGAAAAGCCATTTTCCTGAGGAAAATATTTTTCATGCATAGTTAGTGTTGCAGCTGGGAGGTGAGAGGATAGCTGAATCTCCCCAGTGGAGTGGGCAGCTGAGCTATTTCCAGTATTTTATTCTGCCCCCGAGTAGCAATTATGCATCTGTCTCACAGTGCCCCACCTCAACATCCCAACCACCATTTCAGAAACCTCCACCTAGACTGAGGCACAAAATAGAACTTGGCAGATCTAGGTGGAAGGGTGAGGGAATGGGTAGGAGTGAGTAACTTTTCGGTTAGGTTCCCAGAGGCCAGAGTCCTTGCCTAGCCCTGAGGATGACAGTGGGGATGTGGAGAAGCTAAGGGTTCAGGGTATGAGTTCTGGGGCTTTTGGAACTTAGTGGGTAAACTGAGGCAAGATACGATGGAGAGACAGCAGTAATGGCTCTTTAAATCCCAGAGACTGGCCGCTGCCCCATTGCAGACCCTAGTCTCTGATGCAGTAATGTTGAGCCCACATCTCCTTGCTTAGCCCCACCCAGGTGTGACCTTGAACCCTTGGCTCAGGACAGCATCAGCCTGAGGCAGGATGATGGACTTGTTCCTGGGGTCTAAGCTCGAAGGAGAGGGGATAGCCAACTTTGATGTGAAGTCCACACATTTGCTTTCCATTTGCTCTTTCATTCCAGACCTGCTTCTCTCCAGGTCTCCTCTGTCTCAGGTGCTCATCTACAGGCTCCAGATTCTGAGTTATTCTAAAGCCCTAGCTTGACTCTGTCCTCCAGAATTCCTGTCCTCCAATGCGGTGTGGTGCAGTGGCTCTCAAACTTTCATGAGCACAAGGATCTATCTGCAGCCCAGATCATAAAATATCAGATATCGGGGTCCCACTCTCAGACATCATGATTCAGGAGCCTTGAGTGGGGCCCAGGCATCTGGACCTCAGGTGCTTCTGATGTAAGCAGTCCATGGGCCACACTTAGAGACACACTAGTTGAGAGGAGAGAGCATGAATGTTGGGGTATGAAAAAGACAGAACTGAGTTATTTATTGTGTTACATGTTGAGCAAGTTAATTACCATGTCTGAGCCTTTGCTTTCTCACCTATAAAATGCTAACCACTTCATAGGAGAGTTTTCAGATGTCAGTGAGATTTTATATATATATATATATAATGTTTAGCAAGGGCTTATTTTATAGGATTTTGGCTTCCTCTCCCCTTCCTTCAACACCAGGAAAGCGGCAACAGAGAGTTTGCATTCTTCCCAGTCTGGCATATCAGTGGCCCTCCCTGGCAGTGGGCAACTGTGGAAAGGCTACAGAATAGTCTAGAGCAAGTGTGTCTCCAGTGCTCTGTGGCTGGATTTCTTGAGCAATGGCATGAAACCACCAGGAGGTCAGAGGTCAGCCATCTGCTGTCATTTTTATTTGCAATAAACCACAGTCAGGACATACATATACACAGTACATTACAGAACAAGTCCACGGCACTCTATGCAGGCAGACGGGCAGGCTGGAGCAGGCAACCACCATTACAGAACAACATATCTGTGGGTGGGGGAGGCAGTGGAGGTGGACAAGCAAGGAGGGAAGGGTCTGGACCCCGGCACTGCGCTCACTAGTTACTGCCTCAGTCTCGGCTGGTAAAGCCTACATTTATGAGCTGCAGTTGAGGTGTGTGGGCACCTGTAGCTTCAGTTTGTGCCCAGGGTCACCCCCAAACACTGAGGTTTAGCTAAGCTCCCTAAAAGGAAGCAGTGCTTTTCTATTAGTGGGATTGAATTCTCTCCTAACACACTGGCAGTTAGAAAGGGTAAAATAGGTTTGATACACAGAAGGGAAAATGCTTACACTTCAGGGATTGAGTGTGTGTGTGTGTGTGCATGAGTGTGTATATAGGTGGAGGGCTTATCAAAGAGTTTTCCTTGTAGTGATTTTTTTCATGTTGGCTCGCCAAATCAGCTGATTTCTGAGCATGATCAATCCTCAAGGCAGAAGGTAGATCTTGGCTGAGAGCTGGCAGTAACCCTCCTGGGTCAGCAGGGCTGGGGAAAGACCCATGAGAACAAGGACCCTGTCCTGTCTCTGATGCAGCATTTACCCCAGGTGAAAGCAAGGTCATTGAAGTGGGAAGGTCTTTAGAGCCTCCTTGTTTGGTAGATAAAGAGAGGTCCCAGAAGGCTTAAGGACATGTCTGAGGCCACGTGGCTGAGACAGGACTGTAGCCCACTCCCCGTGTTGCTCTTGTTTTCCAGGCAGGTTTCTTCACCCTTCACACCATCATGGGATGTGGAATGGCTCCCTTCCTCAGCAGCCTCTAGGGAACACTTGTCAGACTTTTCCAAGACAGAGGGATCTTACTTGTTTTCTGAAGAAAGAGAAAAGCATCCATCAGCACCCCCTTAGCTGGTGGCTTCTTGGAATTATGATTACTGGCTAACAATAACAACTTCTCTGAGATATCTACCGAGCACTGAGGATGACAGTGCCGAGAGGCATGGAAGGTTCTTCCCATTCTATGAAAGAGGGCAGCTGAGCTGTAAGCTGGGTCAGCAACTTGCTGTAGGATCCTCTTCTTTTCAGTTCAGCCTCCTGCCTCTTGCTATCTAGAGAAATAAATAAATAAATAAGTAAAAGGTTTCATGTTTTGAAATCACCTCCTTGTCAGGCGACCTAGTCGCTAGACACACCGCCTCTATCAAGACTGTAAGCTACCTTGGCAGGTTCTCATAGATCCAAAAGGGCAGCACCTGGAGCATCAGCACTGTCCAAGTGTGGGCCTGGCTTGCCCCCTACCAGGTGTCTGAGAGAATGGCTTTGGAGAAGAATTCTGTATGTGGTGACATAGGAACCAATGCTGAATGACCACGATTCATTATTCAACTATAATTGTCAGAGCACAGACATTATGCTATTCTGGCTCCCAACTCTGCGTCCAAGGTTGGACTCTATGGCATCTAAAGAAGGGCCTTTCCAACAAGAGGGGCTTGTGATCCCAGAACTCCCTGCTCAATGGATTTTTCATGTTAATTGAAATAGTCTACCAGAAATTGTGACCTCAGTTGGGTTACGCTTGTGGGGTTTTGCTTACTTGTTCTGTTTTTGTTGATTTTATAGAAGCTAAACCCTCTTAACTTCCAAGGCCTCTAGTCCCTTCTTGGTTCCTGATTTTGTTGTTACACAGAAACTAATATCCTTATGATCCAGATGTTCAACGATGTCACTTTGGGTTAAACTTCCCATCAGTTCTATACTCACAAAGGTGCTTTATTCATGAGATGTGACTCAAAAGGTAAAGAGAAAAAGAATAGTATTGAAGCGAGGGGTTTGAGTTAGATGTTAAGGACAATTTGTTGAAGGGAGAAGTTGGGAGACATTTGGATGCACCTTGAAATTGGGCTATAGCCTCTGATCTTTCTTGGGCTTTTTAAGCACAGAGTTGCCTGGAGATAACAAAGTGGGCAGGTGTCTCCTTAAGGTCCCTCTGATCCTCTGATTTCATGTATGAACACTCTAAAAATAGAGTCATGGGGGAAAAGAAGAGAAACATCATGAGAATAAAAGAAGAAAAAGAGAAAGAAGCAGGCACTGGGCAGGGGAATGAAGAGCAGAATGTGATGGGAAAAGATGAGAAGCAGTAAGAAGACTGCATGAAACTGTGTCAATTTAGGGGACAGTGCCTGGCAAAGAGACAATGTTAAATAACAAAATATTTAATAATGAATACACGATTAATTATATTAATCCTCCTCTCCAGCCCCATTTTGCATGTAGGAAAACTGAAATATAATAGGACTTGCCCAGGTCCCTGTTGCTGATTAGCGTCAGGGCAGGAAGTGGAGTTGGCCCCAGGTGAGCAGCAGTGCAAAGCTGAGCAGAGGTGGAGGAGTGTGCTTCCCTGGCTCCTGCTGTGTGGGCTGGAAGTGCCCTTGGGTCACGGCCTGTGAAGCTCAGGAAGGAGACCCCAGTCTTCTCTGGCACTGCCTCTAGCGCTCAAGCCTGGAGTAACTGAGGCAGCAGAGTAGAGCATCAGTGCGAAGGACCTCACGGGTCCTCCCGCTTCCTCAGTGGCCAGAGAAAAACCAACTCCTGACCTACACCCGTCCCTTTTCCTCTTGGGAGCCACGTAAAACATTCACTGAGTTTGGAGGTTGGGCTCGTGGCCTTCCCTTGGTTCCTCTGTCTCGTCACTTCTCTTTGAGTTTCCTGAGTACAGTTCCTAAAAGTTTCTTCCTGCCCTCAAGAAAACGGAGTCTGGGAAAGGACAGGAGTTCTCATCAAGTCACCTGGAGGCAGGATCAATTTTCTGCAGATGACCTGTCTTTCAGAACATCTGACAGATTTTCATAAATGTCCTTTATTTTTCCTTTGTGGGAAAATGGGAATTCCTATCTATTTAATCTCTCTCTGCCCTAGACTCTGTTCACAAATATCTTAGAGAGAACATTTGAATTGGAGTCCTCTGAGACATCAAGGAGGCTTCTGTCCTCGTATCCCATTTTATTCCTCTCATTGCTCCTCTGTGGTGATCCAAAGAGCTGAGAAAAGGGGCAGTGCCACCATGAAGGGGCCTTAACACATGCACATAAACTTGGTCTTTTGAATACTTATCTTCTTCCATCAGGAATCTGTGCCAGTTTTAATCACTGGGATATAGGAGGGAACGTTGTGTTTCCTCGACTCCATGCCACAAATGACTAAGACACCACAGTACAAGTAAGCCTCTCTGTTCCGAGGAGGTAGAGAAAAGAAAAATCATGTTGCCTAGACAAGGCAACACGAGTGTGCAGAAACCAGCAGACATCCATCTCCTGGGAAGGCCTGCCAATAGCTCTTACATAAGCTCCAGTGAGCTCATGTGTTTTCACGCCCATCAGCGGATCTTGGGCTTGAGGGCCAGGGGTTAGGCTGGAGGAGGGAGCTCAGAAGAGACTGTGTTCTTTCAAAGAGGGGGCGCCCTGGGAAGAAAACAAGTTCCTTCTCTCAGGATGGTGAAAACGATTTTCATTTCCATGTTAGTCAACAGAGGCATTCATTCCTCATGGCAGCAAGGTCAGGAAAGGAGAAGGTGATGCCTTGGTCTTACGAACGCCATGATGTGGGGGAACAGAGGGTGGGGTGGGTGTTTGATGAGTCAAAGGTATGCAGATATGCACGGGGGGGATGGTTAAAGCTTTTCCTCCTTATGTGTGGGAAGCCAGATGGGTGCTCGGTTAGGTCTGCCAGCCACAGCTGGGAATCAGGCCGTGGTTGAGTATCAGGTCTTGCTTTCCAGTTGTTGCCACCAGCTAGGCTGTCCTTGAATAGGAAACTCATTTCACTTATTGACCGAGACAGGCTGAATATTCTGGAACCTGCTCTCATTTTACTTGCTTCCTTTTCATTTGGCAGAATCACTGAGCCAGCAAACTTTTGCAAGCAAACTAACCAACACCTTGCCCGCTATCTTGTCCAGAACATCTGAAGTTAGCCTGCCCTGGCCCCAGCAGCTAAGCACAGAGCAAGTGTAACCATACCCGCTTCCCCTGCACTTTGCCTATTGGAAATAAAATCTCACCCTGCATAAGTGAGCCAACACTTCTCAAACAGGCTTCCCAGACGTTCTCTCGGGGGTTGACATACTTCCAGTTCAGTTGTGCCCTAGTGGAGGGGGAGGATCCGTTTGCACATCTCAGCAGCTTACCCCTCCTCCAGTCTAGCTTTATATTCTTCACATATGGGGGCAATGGTGATACTGTTTTTTTAAATATGATTAAATGAACTTGCAGATATGATGTCTCACTGTTTGACCTGTCCAAAAATAATACTGTGCCCAGTCTTTCTGTAACTACTAATGCTTTAAACAATTTTTATTTCAAAAAATAAGAACACACATTGTTCAGGTAAATTTCTAACTCCTCCAAGTGCTTTGCCTTGCCTCTCTGGCATCATTAGTGCTTATAACACTTCCCAACTTAGTGTCTTCTGAGAATTTAGTTAATGTGCTGTTTACCTTCCTCTTTCCAGACCAGTCAGGAACATTTTGAATACAACCAAACCTTTCCTTGGGTTCTACCCCAAATTTTGTCCTATAAATGATAGAGTGATATCCTGATTAACTGCTGTTTGTGACAACTGGATTCAGTCAGTTGAGAAATGACTGAGCTCATATACTCAACACCCTGAAATCTTTCTCCAGCAACGTGAAGGACACACACAAACTTTACCACTTCAGAAAGGATCCCCCATAATGATGTATGTGTAATATTTTGGTGTGAGATGTCATGACATCTATAATTCACAATGAAATATTTTGGTGAAAGAAAAGATAAAACAAATACCCCAAAACGATAACAATTGTTGACTCTAAGTGATGAGTATATGGGTTCTCATTATACACATGGCTCTACTTTTCCATATGTTTAAAAATTTTCATAATAAAAATAGATTATTCCCAGATGTTCTTATTCCCGGAAGTACATTTAACTGGGGAGTGCGGGGTGGGGAGCTTCAGGAGGCTGATAGGGAGGGAATAGAGTTGTAAATTGCTTAATCCTTTTAGGTTTATGATCATTACCTTAAGGCTCGGTGGTAACAGAGTATGATGATAGCAAACCTCAAACAACAATTCAGTGACATCCTCTATTATTAACACTCTCCATGTACTCATGGTTCTTTCTCTAAGTGGAAAGATCTAGTTCTCAATCCTTTTATTTCAAGAATGTTAGGGAAAGAGGAAATATTCACCAGGAAATTTTTTCTTTTCTTGAAGATCATGCAATTTTCTGGTAACCAATAGGTACTCATTTTCTTAAAATAAATAAATAAATAAATAAATAAATAAATAAATAAATAAATAAATAAGACAAAAAAATAAATTCATTAATTACTTTGACAATACTGTTGTCTAGGCCCTCAACAGAAAATGCTGACTTCCTGGACTCTCCTTCTGGATTGACACTTATACTGTGGGGTTTGTAAATTCCTTTCCTTTTGTACTGTCTAAGGTAAAAAGAAATCATCATTTTATTATCCCTTACCTTGTAATTCTTAAGAAAATTCCATTTTAAAAAGGGTTTTTTTTGGAAAGAAAAAAATTTAAAACATTTTTTCATTATTCTAGAAGCAGTCTTTTTACCCTAAATTGTAATTTGTCTAACAGGTTTTTAAAAGAACACTTTGAATCTCCACTCCACCTTTTGCTATCAGTTACTAAATGGGATGTTTGACTACCTGACCTCCTTTCACTGCTCCTTATTTTTAATTTGATCTCTGTGTATCTTTTAATATGACCTTTCATATTATGTGAATGCTGTGATTTGGTAGAGTTCTTCACCAGGCGCTCATTGTTGGCTATCTAGTCTCTGAGTAGTGTCTTAGGATATGGCCAAACTGGTGCCTTGGAGAGAGGACCTAAGAAAAAAGGAGGTGGGTAAGGTGTGCATGGACCTTCTGCACTGCCCAGATCTGCTCCTTCTCCTCAGTGTACCTCTGTGCCCAAATGAATGGCATTTGCCACTCTGTGAAAGAGAGAGTCTTGGATTTTCAGTTTGAGGAGGAAGTAAGTCTTGCACAGGGGATTGGTTTGGGGGTAACAAATCCCTGCCACCATGTTTGAAGCTCAGAGGAACCAGTGATGGCACCGCAGGCCTGAACATGAACTTTGAAAGCAGATACTGACAGATCTGAATCCTGGATCTGCCGCCATGAGGCTTGCTCTGTTTCTCAGTTTCCTCATTTGTCAAATGGGGAACCACATAGCACCAACTTCATCAAGTTCTTGTGAAGTTTCAAAGTGGTCATAAAAGTAATAGGCTTTGGACTGAACAATAAATGATAGTTACAATTTAGGAACAATTTCATCAATGCCTGGACATTTCCATTTTACCATTAATTAAACTCTAAGCTTTTTTAAAAAAAGATTTCCCAGTCCTTTCTTCCATTTTTGGACCATAATGTTCATGCTCATCTCCCTTGCTCAAATACATCTGCTAAAAAAAAAAGTCCAGTTCTCTAACTCTTTCATCTCATGAATCTGTATCTTATTATGTGGGTCTCTTACTGTGTTGTAACTCTACTTCTGTGCTGTCTTTTTATTCTTTGTCAATTCTGACCTGATCTCTAAGAAGTAGAATGCAAATATTTCTGTCTTTCTGTCCAAGTTGAATTTCATATTTTCTGAATCATGAAGCTGCCCTCCATGTGACCTAGAAAGCCCTTTGATGATCCATATTTAGCTGTATCCATCAGTCAACAGATGTCTGGGTAGTTAAAGGCCCCCATGAGCTCCCTCTACATCCTGTGGTTTCAAGTTCCTGAGTTGTTAGTGAGAAAGCTTTCATCCCCCACTCCCCCACCCCCCTTCCCTTATCTATTCCAGGGTAGAAGGGCAGATACTATACTCGCTGTAGCTATTAATTCATTTAACAAATATTTACTAATTACCTACTACACGTTGGATACTGGGTTAAATGTTATCCTCTTTGCTTCCAAATTGCATTTTTCTGATTTGACCCAGTTAGAGCAGTCTTCCATGTTTTCTGATTACTTCTCTAGAATCTGCATTGAGCATCCAATTAAATGGTCTCTTCTATTTGCAGTGTTTTCTGACCCTTGGGAGACTGGGAGGCTTAATTGCAAACTCTGATGCCTTGTTATAATGTACCTGCCATTGCATCCACAGATTTCAGGATAACAGGTTTACCGCGGGCTCCATCTAAGGGAGTTTAGTTAGCGGGTGAGGCTGCAGGGCTCTGCCTGCCATCCTGCACCATGGACATGAAGAATGAAGTGGTAGCAAGGGTGGAATGCCCAGCAAGGTACAGCTAATTTCCAAAAACCTTTGGTTTTCTGTGTCTTTCGTTTCTCACAGAGATGTCCATGAGGAAAAATTCCACTCTGTTTTTTGAGCTTTCTGGATCTTCCCATTAGATTGCATCTCTTGGCATCTGAAAGGCAGCCTGCCATTCTGTTCTCCTGTGGAACACAGATGGTCCAGCCCACGCCTATCACTAATGAGGATCACATGCAAAGCTTTGCCGGAGGCTCCCTTCCACAACCTTAGCCTTCCTTCTCTAAGCAGGCCAGTCACTGCTGACCATGGCATTTCAGTCTGAGAAGGGTGCATGGGGCTTTCTTACTCACAGAGTTAAATAGAAAATTTATTATGTAGGCCTTGGGAAATGAGTCCCATTCAGCTAGCATTCGAAACATTAGTGATTAAGGGATGACTGCCAATTTGATTGCAAGAGTGAGGTATTGGGTTCCAGCTGTCCATGGAGGTTGTTGAATTTAAATGTGGGCAAGCACTGGAAGTTCTTAAACAGGAGCATGGTTAGATGGCTATACAGAGGTTGACTAGATAGATCAATTTGTCAATGCCATGTAATCTCACCCGGGATGATAGTAGGGTGGGAAATAGCTATGTAAGAATGTTAAAGGCACTAAAATGTAGTAGAAGAGCATACATTTTGATGTGAGATAGATCCATGTCAAGCCCCAGCTCTATTACTTACTTTCTGTCTTACCTTGGATAAGGTACTTCACCTTTCTATATACTAATTCTTTATCTGTGAAATGCCCATATCATAGGCTACTGTAAGGATTAAAATGGGATAGCACATGAAAAACCTTTGTGCAGTAAGCAATAAATGCTAATTCCCTTTGCTGTTTCCCTTTGCTGTTTCCTTTCTGTAGTAGAAAGTTCAACTTGGTGGACTCCAGTATGATGGATTATCAGGTGAGCTAAAAGCAATGGCCCCATGTGAAATTCTGTACCAATCTGCCTTTTTTTAATTCTCACCTGAGGATATTTTTTCCATTGATTTTCAGAGAGAGTGGGAGAGAAGAAAGAGGGAGAGGGAGAGGGAGGGAGAGAGAGAGAGAGAGAGAGGAACATCAGTGTGAGAGAGACACATGGACTGGCTGCCTCCAGCATGGGGCTGGAGATTGAACCTGAAACCTAGGTTTGTGCCCTTAACTGGGAATCAAACCTATGACCCTTTGGTCCAGGGGCCAAAACTCTAACCACTAAGCCAAACCAGCCAGGGCCTCTGCTTCCACCCCCCCCCCCCAAAACTTGATTGATATTTGAGATGTAGAATAGTTTCTTTTTCATTGTTATTGCAAGTCAGAGATGTAGGTCTGGTGTTTGTGACTAGGACAACAATTCCAAGCTGCTAATATGGACCCAAATAGAAATGCAAAATTTCTTTTGGTCTTAATACTGTAACTCATTCCTTTAATTCTCACAGCTATCAAGAGAGATCACTACCACTGGCTGCCCTTGCAGGTACCAATGAGTCTGATTAGTCCTCCCATGTATAAGTGTGGTCCAACTGTTCAGTATCCTCTGATCCAGAAATATCTCTGGGAGTCATTTTTCATTCTTTCACAAAACAAGAGACACTGAAGTATGCTGTTCAAAAGGAAGTAATAGACCTATTGATTTAACATTAATGCCTACAAAAACACTTCGACAGCTTTTTGAACAAGGTAGAACAACCACTGCTTGTTTCATACCCAACTGGGTCAAGGCTTTCCCTATAAGAGCTGGTGGCTGTTTCTTCCCCCACAAGGTAGCACTTTCCTTATTAGGTCAGCTCTAAGAGCAGTCACTAAATTGAATAAAAATAGACTTCTTTACAACTGTGCTCTTTAAACCTAGTTCTGTTCTCTGGAGCTCCACAGGTGAAGTCTGACCCCTGGCAGCTATCATATTTTTTCCTTAATTTTTCCCCAATCCCTTCTCCACTCAGAAGACAGAGTCCAGACCCTTGGTTCTTGCTTGAAGACATGAACAACAATGGGAACTTGGGAACAATAAAATTAGTTAAACAATCACATAGAAGAAATAAGAAAGAGTGTCTTAAGAATGGAGATGCCTCATCTTAGAAAAGTACTTTTTGGAATATTATTGCAGAGAATGGTTACTTGCATGTTCCCATCTTCCCCGATAACAAAAAGAAGAAATAGTGGGCTTAAGGCAGTGTTTTTCATCTATAGATGTTGGCAGACAGAGAAAGGTCTGTATGGTTCTTCGCCGTGAGTTCTTAGAATTAATCTAGTACTTGACCACAGAACTCTTTTTTTCATGAAGCATTTTATGGATACTAGTATTCTGTAAAACAGATTTTAGGTAATTATGATTTTAGATATGCTATTTGAAATAACTTCCTGATTGATTATTGCTGGATCCTGGAATCGGTGGCCAAGAAACACTATGATGTTTCTTTGCTTGGAGGGTTGGTAGACTCTTCCTCCCTCTCTCCCTTTCTTCTCTTCTCTCTTTCTTTAACACTAGCATTAGGCACCCACCTGCCTGAGAGTGTTGAGGGAGGGGTAAGCCTGTGACATAGAGAATCTGGGAGTCTAGATGCTTCCCATCCTCATGAGTCTATTTTTATGGATCCCAATCGTGGTAGTGTTCCATAGAAGGTACTAGCTGGGACAGGAGGTAACTGAGAGTTTGGGCCAGCAGGAAAGGGGGATGGAGATGGGAAAAGTTGATGCAATTATTTTTGGCAGGAGTTGGAACCAAAGCAGCAGGAGAGAGTAAGTTTTAAGACTCTCTGGCAAAGAAACTTCCTAATCTGTCACTGAGTATGTGTAAAAAAGTGATTAGTGGGTCTCTATATTTATCATGATTACTCACAAATATACAATTTACATAATATATACAGCACATTAAGTACTATGTTACCTTATATAATGTGCATATGTATAATGTATATGCATGTTATGTAACGCCAGTCTGGAGGCTCTTCCAGGCTCTGCCAAGTATTTCCTAATTTATTTGGCAATTTTAACATATCTTTTCCATCTGTGGAAAGAACTCTCTTGAGAGGAGCTGGTCTCTGACCTGAAATATAATCATCCTACTAAGTCTATCTCAATTCTCAACTCACCGGAGGAAACCCACAAAGACCAAGCAGTAACGAGGTACAACTCCTAGCCTCTCAGTCCACGGACAATACAATGTGTCAAAGATTTCCTGTTTCATTCTTTATTGGGGTAGTGGGGTAGAAGTGTGGGGGCAGGTGAGAACATGTCTGTGGCATGGCCAGGATCAGAATAAGTTGAGGAATAAGGACTGGATTATCCCTGACTGCCTGTGTGATTTTGAGAAGTTACTAAACTCCATAAACTTTGGTTTTTTATTATTAAGATTGGGATGATAATAATACTTTCTCTGCCAACCTCAGAAGTTGCTGTGAGGTCCACTCTGATGAGGTGCTCTATAGTAAGAAACCACAGTCACAGTTGTTAAGGGATGAGTGGCAAGGTCAACAACAACAGTAGGCTTACTGAGGTTACCAAATTGGAAGTGCAACTCCACCCAAGTTTGTTATACTCTCTTTGGCCCCAAGGAAGACTTGGGACATGTCTCTCAAGCAACATTGTAAGTCCTATGCATTAGAGTGGGCACAGGGCCAGTCTCTGACTTGTGAATCTTTGAGAATCAGTTTCATGTGTTCATAGTGTCATGTCTCAACAGCCTCAGTGTTGGGGGATCAGGGCTGAAACGCATGCAAAAACTTCTGTAAATGTCTTAGAATCAGTGACCCCAGACCTGAACCTGTGTGTGTTTCAGAATCAAGTGGCTTCCACGATAGTACCTGCTGCCATTCTGGAGCTTGTTGGTCCCATCACCATAGATCCCGTCACTCAGGAGATTCTTCAGGTGACCTGGTTTTCCCCTTGCCCAGTGCTCTGCACTGTTAGGTTGAGCAGGATGGTCCTAGGTGACTGCTTTCTTCAGAGTTAGAATCAATTTGTACACACAATCTTTATTTTCCCTTCCTTGTGCAAAGCTCCTGACCCAGTGCCAAGAATTAAAGGAAGCTCAGTGGACCAATGTCCAGTGGGCCCAGGTTTCCTCTTTAGAAATCTCAGGGGGAAGGAGGCCTGAGGGAACAAAGGTGTGAGGCAAATGTTTCTTCTACCAAAGAAGCTCCACAGACACTTGCCCTCGGGAAAGGAGGGTAATGCCAGCACCAGCTGAATGAAGCTCACTGAACCCCACTGAGACTCCTCTGGGTACTGGCTGGCAGTACCTTGCAGAAGGTACCTCAGTCCTCCTGTGACTCTCCACTGAGGTTATCCCTGCAGCCAGGGTTGTTTCCATACTGAGAGACTGTGATTACCACGATCAGGTGATATGTGGAGAGTTTGTTGATCTGTCCAGTGCTTTCAACCCCAGACCAACTTCTCAGCAGTTCAGGCCAGAGAGAATCCCTGGGAAGCATCATGAGGCCTCATTTTCTTATGTGAGCTTGTCCCATCCACACATGTACTGCACATTCATTCTTCCCTGGCAACCCGGGTCCAAATGGAATCATTTCTCAGTGACCAGAAATGACCCTATTCCAAGATGTGTGGGTTATTCTCTCTATTGAGTATCTTCTTAAGTGGCACCTATTTCCAAACCACATTATCCAAGATACCATGGACAAGTTTCTTAAGTTTTCTGAGACCCAGTTTCTTTATCTGGCAAATGAGAGAATAAATCCTGCCCAGCATATATTTCATGGTTGTTTTGATGATCCAGAATAGGAATTTTCAGTCTCTCAATGATAAAAAGGTACTTCAATTTCCCTAAATCCCACAGTCACCATGGGGCAATGTATCTTGACAAGGAAATGGTGGAATGGGAGAGTAAAAACCTTCTTAATCTTTCCCATTTTCTGTTCCCATAGTACATTTTTTTTTTTCAAATCAGGAAAAGTCCATCAGTAAATAAATATTTATATTTATAAATATATATACTACATATATGTACACACACGTAAGACCATCAGAAAGGCCTTCTGGTCATACTCTGGGAGTGGTAGGTGCAGAGAGGCTGGAGGGAACTGCCTGATGGCTTGTCTCCTGGTCTCCTCAGCAAATGGCCCTTCCCGGCCGACTTCTCTGGCTTCAGGAATAGACTGCCACCAGGGCTTGGAACTCAAACAGGAAACACTTTGGCTTGAAAAAGAAAGAAGCTGGGGGTGGTTTTTTTCTTCCCTTTTTACACAATATTATGACACCAAATTGAAAAATAAATCCCAGTTTCTCTGCTTTTCCTCCCAGGTGTTCACAGAACTAAGAAAATAAATACCACATCTAAGGTGTGCTGTGCAGGCAGCTCTGGGGGCTCCTGGAGCCGTCTCTAAACAAACACTGTCACCAGGAGAAGGCTTCGGGAAATAACAAGTGCCCACTGACAGTGCAGAGAAACAAGAATGGAAACAGCTTTCCACAGCCTTTCTGCCTCCTCAGCAGGTTCAGGGAGAAGCTGTCGCTCGAAGGACGACCAAGAAACCAACGTGCGCTTGCTGAGCCCTGCCAAGGCTTATGCTCTGAGTGTCGGAGGCCATTTGTCTCTTTACAGAGGGACCTTTGTGTAAGCTCTCTGGACCGGGAGCTCTTTCCCTTGGCCACATCCGATCTCACCATAGGCAGGAAACCTGCAGCCTGCTCTTTGTGAATGTCCACGAGGAAACTTGCAGGGTCGGCGGGGAGAAAGGGGGCAATCCCCTTCAATCTCAGAAAGTCTCACTGACGGCCTCTGGGAACGTGGAGGCTGCTGCAGGAGCCAACCATGCCCGGTGGGCCCTGAGTCCACTTGAAACATTCGGTTGTCACTGACTCTGTCAGGGTGTGTCCACTGTGGAAATAAAGAGAATGTATGGCAGGTTGAAGGTTTCCTCCTAAAGTGTGGCTTTGTTTCCACTGCTTAGAGAGGAGAGGGTGTATGTATTTGTGCGTGTGTGCATGTGTGTGTGTGTGTGTGTGTGTTACAGTTTCTTGTTTTCTCTCTTGGTTTAACTGGCAATTGGCACATTGTTTAGTCTTTTGAACGGCTCTTTCTCCTCAGCGAAAAGAAGCTGCTCTTCTGGGGAGGTCCCATCATCATGGGCGCTTGGTTCTTGTGAATAATTTTAATCTAAAAGCAAAGAGGCAGAAATGAATTAGTGGCATGCAAATCCCAGTACCCTATGGGAGAGTGAGTCTCAGAGAGAGGAAGGAAGGCCAGCTTCAGGTTGGAAGGAGCACCATGCAGAAGGACGACTGTCCTTGAACAGCGTCAGAGCTGGCAACTGGACCCTGACTAGGCCTGGAGTTTGGCGCTACTGGAAGTGAGGGGCGGAAGCACTGGGGACAGACAGGTGTGAGCTTCCCACGTGGTAATCAGCTAGCACCTGTCTTGTGTCCTTGCTATTCATAGACTTTCAGAATGTCACAGCCGGAGGAGACCTCAGGGACCATCTTGTTCAACCCCTCTGCAGGATAGAGGCCTAAGGTCACACAGAATGGGGTGGAACAGCCAGAGCCCAGTTCTGCAGATTCCCAGCCTCCACTGCTCCTAGCCATTCCTGCTTAGGCAGTGCTGAGATGTCAACCAGTGACTCAAAGTTGACTTGTCTGACCTCTGACTCGAGCAACATGATCTGGAGACTTCCCAAGTGTATCTCTCAGATCTTTTCTCTTTTCTTCATCTTGCAGGAAAGACTTAACTTTCCTTTAAAAGCATGTGGGTGTCTTTTGTTTGTTTGAATTTCAAGTTTTATGAGTATTTTCTCCTGTAAACTTTAAGTTAATTGGAAGTGGAAGACATTGGTGAATTCTCATTTTTGCCTTTCTTCCCAACCTTATCCTCAGGGCATAGCTTCAAAATGCTTAATCCTTATTTGCATGTGGCCTGGTGACACTGCCACGTCAATAATCTGCATTATCAGTGTTTCAATCACATCGATCAAGTATGATGTGTTCAGAGTCGGAAGATGATGTGGGAACAAGAGGTATTTAGGATTCAAAGACCTGGATTTGCATCCCAGAATGCCCACGTCTTTGCTATGAACCTTTGGAAAAATCCCTTAGTCTGGGTCTGGTCAACTGTAATATGAGGATATTTGTCCTATTTTTCTCACAAAGTTGTTGCGAAGATCCAATGGTAGACTGCCAATGAAAGCCCATCATAAAGTGTGAAACGGAAAGTAACAGTTAAATAATTGTTATCTTACTTTGGGGGAGGAGAAAGATGTATACTAAAAGCAACAGAATCTATGAGCCTCTTCTCGTGATTTTTATCACATTGGAAATGACATTGTGACCCAGAAGAACTATTGGGGAGACCCATCAACATGTTTAAATGAATGTAGCATAAATCAAGTGGAGTCAAAAAGAAGTTAGGTAAGGAGTAAGAAGAGTCTGAATGGAGTATTTGAGGAAGGCTTTTAAGATCTGAAAGGAAGGGAAGGAAATGTGTTGCTGAAAAGAGAAAGGGAAGGCACTGGGGAGAGGGGCCACATATGAACTGGTTGAGTGGAGGGCAGAGGATGAGAAATGGGTTCTGGGACACAGATGGGACAGTTAGTGTAGGGCTTTAAGGGGCTTAATGTGAGGTGATGGGGAACCAAATAACTTTTTAAGTTGGAGAGTAACATGATAAAAAAATAATTTGAAGGAAATTATTCAACAGTTGTTGTCAGGGTGAGCTGGAATGGGGGAGTCTGGCCAAGAGGATAGTACTGGAAGCCAGGTTTAAGTTGATAAGGCCCCAGGATATGGAAAGGAAAGGGCAGGACCAAAAGATGTGGAGAGTTCCTGAGTGATGGAAGCTGAAAATGACTCTTATGTTGGCTCCCACAAACCTGGAGATCTAGAAGGGGAGTCCGTCTTTCTGTTTTGTGGTAGTCACCAGAGGAGCAAGCCAAGAACATATCAAGCACTGTTTTGTGTTATGTGCCTTTTATGGGCATTATGGTTATTCCAGAATTTATGGAAGTGAGGCATGGACTAGGGACTCTGACAGCACTTCTTGGTGGCATGTAATTTTGCACTCTCTGATGACAGCAATTTGTGACACATTTCCTTGCGGTGAGCCCTCTCTTCCTCCCTGAGCACATGAGACCCTTGAGGGGAAGAGCTTCGCCTCGCTCACCTTGGTAGTCCCTGAGCCAGCACAGTGCCTGTTCAGAGGGCATGCTGTGGGAGCAGTGACCCACTAGCCTTCCAAGAAGAGAGCGAGTACCCTGGCGGTGGAGATAGCTATGTTTGGGGCAGAGTGGCAGCTGGTGCACGGCCTACATTTCCAGCTGATGGAGCCCATTTTTCCCCCAGATGATAGAAGACCCTGGCTTCTCCTTTTTCTCCCTCTAGCTGAGCTATTTATTTGCTTGTTAGCACCTCCAAGGCAAAGAGGAGGAAGTGAAACTCAAATCCCTCTTGTTTGGTTTTTCAGCAGTTTTGACGAAGGTCTTGATTGGGTAGGAGCTTGGAGATCCTTTGAAGTGGTTTGTAGATTCTAGTACTACAGGTAACTGAGTGTTGACTGTATGTATACACACCGAAGGCAAGAAATATGAGATTATATCCTCTTGGAGGCAAAGAGATGTCAGTCTCTTACCACTTAATCCCCAAATTAGGAGGGGCCAGTGGAATTAAATGGCAAAGATCTCATTTTAGAAGATAGTTGGGTGTGGTTAAACCTGACTTTTTAACCCCTAATGGAAAGAGAGCATTCATGTTTCTGTAGTTAGAATCCAAATTTTACTGGTAAATGGGCAGGGCAGGCAATTAACTAAAGTCTCCATGATTTTCTTAAACACCTTTTATAATATTTACATCTGACAAGCACTAAAGACAGCAGCCCCATGTTCCCAGCTCTCTTCTCTATTATAGAGAGAAGTGATACAGTAGACTCCTGTGCTAGTCACAAAACGACTGCAGTATATAATTTCCCCTTTGAAAGGAGTAAATTTTAAAATTTCGCTAGTGCTGGGAGTTGACTTTGTTTTGGGGACCATCTTCTGGAAATCAACACATTTTTATTACTTCAAGAGAAGCAATAAACTGAGAGACTTACTCCTGAACGTTGCCCTCTCAGGGCAAATAATTCGAATCATGCCCAGCAAAATGGCCAGTAACCATAAGTGTGAACCTTTCCCCAATCATTTGGGAAGTATCCAAGTCTGCCCTGATTTCAGTTGGAGATAAAGGCACAAAACTGAAAGGTCTAACTAGTCTTTGTGATATTTTAAAAAGTCAAGGAAATATTCCTGCTTAAAGTGAGTTTTGAGGAAGAGAAAGGGGGTTTGCAATATTTCAAGTCTTAGCTATTTCTGGGTTCTCTAAGATCTTAAGATGCCCTGCTCCATAAGAATGTTTCCTGCCACCAGAGGCTTTCAAATGTAGCTGGACAATCGGGTTTTATTAGGGGTGGAGAAGTCTGGGATTTATTGATAAGTTGGGAAATTCAACTAGATTATCGGTTCTCAAAGTGTGGTCCCTAGACCAGCAGCATCAGTATTTCCTGGAAACTTCTCAGAAATGCAAATTCTCAGGCATCCAGACCTACTAAATAAGAAAACCAGCAATTTGTGTTTTAAAAGCTTTCCAGGTTATTTGAATGCATACTCAAGTTTGAGAATCACTGGACTAGATAAGTAGAATCCTTTTCAACTTTGAGACCCTGCTATTATCTAACTCTGACAGAGGATCTTTAAGTAATTTCAAGGCTCAAATGATGCTGCCTAACTGTGATGGTAAAGCATGAGAAGTCATTGTACAGGGCTGCAAGCACAAGGCAAGTTGTTAGATTATGTATATTTTATACACACATACCCTTATGTATAAACAAATATATGCCCATTTTTGAGAATTTAGAAATTATGAAAAAAAATTAAAAATCACCTAGAGGTAATTGCTGTTAAGTTTTTGGTAGGTCCCCCCCCCCCCCCGTTTGTTTCTGTGCTTATATGTTTTTAATAAAATTGAAATCAGTTGTTTTCATTTAACATTATTTTGCAAGCATTTCTGATGTTACTAAAAATTCATTAAATATAATTTTCAGTGGCTGAATATTATTCCATTTGATGAATCCCATATAGCTTATTTAACCCTTTCCCTAAATGTTGGGTTTTTAGGTAATTTCCAATATTTTTTTTTGCTATTATGAATAATATAGACATTGACATTTTTATACATTGGTTCCTGTATTTCTGGTAATCTGTATTTTACTTAGAATAAATACCTAGAAGTATATGAACAATTTTAAGGGTTAAAGGAACTGGATCAATGTATACTAATATTTGCAAGAATTTTCTTGATATATGGCTCCATATGCTTCCCAGAACAGCTGTACCAGTTTATACTCTGGCCTCACTGGTTGAGTGTGCCTGCCTCGCCACATCCTTGACAACAATGAATATTATCTTTAAAAGAAAAACAAATTGTACTAATTTGGTAAGTGAAACATGGCAGGACTTTCTCACTATTTTAATTTGAAATTCTTTCTCCCCTTTTTTCTTAATTTGTTATATTAAATATTATTTAATAGATTTATTAGCCCATAGCATTTCTTCTGTGAATTGTCTGTTCACAACTGCATTCCTAATATTTTCTCCTACTGATTTCTAGGAGGTTATTATACATTATGGGAATTAACCTGATTGTTGAGATAGCTATTGTAAACATCTTGTCCTTAGCCTTTAAAGATCTATATTGATTCTTGACTTGTAGAGTCTAAAATTGGTTAATAGTCATATATGTCACGTTTTCCTCTTTAGAAAGTCGTTGATCACAGTGTGATTATAGTCACCTTTATTTCTCTCCCTAGCTAGTAACATTTAATTCTTTAATAGAATGGGAGTTTTTCTGTTTTGTTTCTGGAGTATAGTTTGAGTTGAGAAGTGGTATATAGTGACATTTTCCCAAACAGGCAATTTCTTAGATAGCATATGTTAAACGGTCCATTCCATCCAAATTATTTTATGATCTTCCTCTTTTTCTTCATTAGTTTTTATGTACTAGAGTTTCTTAAGGCCCTCTTCTGTACTGTTGATTTATCTATACAATATTGAGCCAACTATTGTGGTTTTATAGCTGTTTTAATATCTTGTGGGAAGCCCTTTCTCATAGTTCTTTCATTAAATGCCTTCGCTATTGCATTGTTGTTATTTTTTTAAGTTAAAAATCAATTGCAGTAGGATTTTGTTTGGGATCCCTATTTAGAAACATGTTTCTAAATTCAAATCCTTTTTTATATTTGTTAAGTCTTTAAGTCTGCATCTATTTTTATATCTGTCATATTATGTAATGTTATAATTAAATAAGACCATTACCACATTTCTATTTTTATTACATTTATTATATATTTTTTATATTTTACTATCTATGATCATTGGTTTTTTCTTTTTGAAATTAAGTTTTCAAACATTTGACATGTTTAAAGAACTAGTTCTAGATTTTCCTGTTTTTCAGTTATTTAATTTCTACTTTTATCTTTATTACTTTCTTGCTTCTGCTTCTCGATTTGTTTTATTCTTGTTTTTCTAATTTTGAAATTATTCATTACTTTTTTTCTTTTTAAGTAATAGATGTTTATGAGACTCTGAAGATACCTCCAAATATGGCTTAAGCTATATTCTTTAAGTTTTGAATGAGAGTCTTTTAATTTTTATTATTTTTTAAATAGTCAATAATGGCAGTTTTAACCTCTTGAATCTGCTGTTGTTTAGAAAATATAAAAATCTCTGAGTAATTAAATTTTGTTTTTTATTCACTTAATCTTCTATTATTAAGTTTTAGTTTTATTGCTTTGTGGTCAAATAAAAAATAACTTCTATAATTTCTGCTTCTGGATTTTATATATATATATTTTTTGTAAACTAGTTTATGATCTATTTTAGTAAATATTCTGTGGATCCTTGAAAAAATGAGATATTTAATTTGCTTATAGGTTACTGAGTGTTTTCATTCAAGTTTTATGTCATTTAGTTTTTCTGCTATTTGATCTCAAAGGCAGAAACAAATATTTTAAAGGCTTCAATACCTTTCTATCAACTTTTTCTTATATATCAATTTTTTTTCTTCACAATATATATTGATACAGTTTTTCACATTATATATTTTGATCCTGTTATTAGATACCTAAAATTTTATGACCGTTACATCTCATAATTGAATGTACTTTTTAACCAAATAAAAGTGACCTTCGTTATTACCCTTTGTTTTTTCATTTGTTCAGTCCTTTGTTCATTGTTCAACAAATATTATTGTGCAACTATTAGAAAACCAGGCACAGTGTTAGGTGCTGGGTGAACACCATAAAACAGATAACTCCTGTGGTTACTCCTTCAGTGGAGTTTTAGATAGGTCCTCAGGGCTGTGGTGCATTCATGGTGACCATGTTCGTGCGCTGTGGGAATTCTGCCCCAAGACCTCCCGTGGGTGACTGGCTGGAAGTTCTAGGCTAAGTGTGCAGATTTGATTTCCACACAAAGAAGCACTTTCTAACAATTAGACCTGGTCATCTGCAGAATAGTCTTTCTTTTGGGATTGTAAGTTCCCTGCCACTGGAATGATTCAGGCTGAGACTCTCAAGAATGCTGTAGATGACGTCTCAGAAGAATTGTGAGCTCTTTGAAGACAGGTCTGTGTCTCATTCAGTTTTAGAACTGGAGCCTCACAGCGCCTTGCACACAGCAGGTATTCAATAAAAACTTGGTAGGTAAATGAATGGATGGATGAATAAAGTGGAAGAGAGGCTGCAATAAGATGATTTCTCAAAGCCTGTGCAACTCTGAGATTCAGCAATTTCATATTAAGTCAGTGCCTCCAAAAGGTTCAAAATAAAGCTTCTCACCCTCAGCTCAAAAACTGGCAAAACTTACCATGCAAGGTGGCTGCATCCAGGGCTCCCCATCCACTTGCATCGGCAGCAGCTTGTTTGTCCTGGAACCCCAAGAACCAAGATAACACAGTGAGCTTCCTGGAGTCAGAGAATCAGGGTTGTCCCCACCAGAGAAACAGAAATGGGAAGACCTTATTTGCCCACCTAAGAGTGCTTCTCTAAGACTCTCCTGGGGGGTTGTTAAAAATAGATTCCTGAACCCATCTCAAGGATACTGACTCGTCATGTCCAGGAGTCTGCATTTTGAGAAGTACTATGGGTGATTCAGTTGCTTTGGTCCTCAGACCCTATTTTGAGAAACACTGCCCTGGGTGAGCAGCAAAGTCCACAGAAGACTGGGAAACAGTGGCCAATAGTATGGCAACACCACTGCTGAGCAGACCCTCAGTCAAACAATCAGCCAGAGGGCCTGCGGATGGTGCTAAAAATTTCACTGAAATGGGAAAGGTTATGAAATGGGAAAAGGCCTGGTTTTTATGTTGAGTGAGAGGCTGCATCATGTCAATGATGTAACGTCTTCAACCTGTGCAATGTACAGCTCAGGTGTCAGTGTGTCTTGCCTTGGCCTGGGTCCTAACCATCCCTTCTTTCATCTCTTGAACAACACTACACTTTGTGGGTTCATGAATGGTGGATCTGGCTTAGCTGTGAAATAAGGTCTTTGGGAATATTGTCCTCATTGGTAGGAGCAGAGAAGAAGAGAAAGCGTTGCTTTCTTGCTTGGGACAAAGCTTCTCTGGCATGTGGATTGTCAAAAAGAGAGAGATGAGGTCTTCTGACTTCCTTTGCTAAAAGAGTTGTGAATTCTCATTACATCATCTTTGGGAGAAAAGGCAGGTCCTTTCAGAGGTCTCTGGTCTGGGCCAGGAGGGGATAGCGGCTACCCAGAAAGCCCTCATCTGGCAGCTGCCCTGCTTTTGAAATGATAAAATAAGGGAGGCAAGTTGTGTTTTAATGTAGATGATTCTCTGACTGCCCCTAGGGATATTTAATAATAAAAAATAAACCTAATAACAAAACAAATAATAAGAGGAGAGAGTAGGTTTTTGTTCTGAGGGCTGAGGAGAGCATCTGAAAAACATACAGGAGGATGGGGCTCCTGGCTCACCCTCTCTGTTTTTATCTGGAAACAGGTCTACTGAATATAAAGAGAAATCCCTCCCTCTTTTATGTGTGTGTGTTTTTTTTAATTCTTCTGGGATCAAGATGTTACATTCTCTACAGTCTACATAAATTATAGCTTAGATGTGCTGACTGTACCCACTCGGTGTTAGAATCATGGAAACTGGATGGGGAAGGAAGTACAGGGATTAATCTGGAAAGCAGGGGCCCCAGCATAGCAATGGCCCAGAGATAAAGAGGAGCAAAGCTTTGGGGGAATAATAAAAAAGACAGAGAAGACACAGAGAAAGAATGAAGAAAAAGGGTTAGTGGGGTAGATCTTCAGCTAAGAGACATCAGGGAACAAGCTCAGGAGACCATCCTGAGGAATGCAGGGGAGTGTCAAGAACAGAGTTTCCATAAGTGTGCTCTGAGGACACTTGTCCAAGGGGTTCTGAGAGAAAAGAATTCTGTGGTCAAGTAACTTTGGGAAACCTGCATGCTGTGGTCCCCTCTAGGAGATCCCCAAGGCGCACTAATAGATTTGACCTGTAGAAAATGAATGGGAAAAGGAAAGGAACAAAGACTTCTGAAATAATCAGGTGGAAAAGAATCTGATTAGTTGCACTGATTAAACAGAAGCAACTGAAATCAGAGGATCCCCTCCTTTAGGCTCCTTCCCTCCTAGGAGCCTGCAGTGGCTGAACTTTGTGGTCCATACCTTGAGTCCTCATCTTCTTAGTCAATTATAATGAGTTTCCTGATGTTGCTGGTTTAGTTCTACAAAGGCATATAGGAAACAGTGTTTCTAAGGCCACTACCCAAGAAAGAGCAGAGCAGAAAACCTGGTTTTTGTCAGAATGTGCCCTCTGACATACATCTAACATTTTAATTTGTAGAGATTAAAAAAGCAAGGAGTCTTACACTCCTTTTTAGAGAATTTCACCAATTCATTCAAAGGTAACAGCAAACTGGTTGTGGTGGACCCTCTAGTCTATGTCTTAGATGACTGCATATATCCAGTTTGGAAAATTGTCTCCAAAGAAATACATTTTTTATAAACATTATCAAGTTTCTGTCCGCATGCTTCCTGCACCCAAATCTAGGAAGGTCAGGAGGCTTGGAGGCTGCTGGGTAATGAGGAAGCATACCTGATGGTGACGGAGGAGCACTGGGCCAGCCTTCTGCCTGCACTCTTCAGGCCAGTGTAGATCTGCCCCATTTCCATGGCTCCCTCTAGCCCCACCACTTCAAGAAGCTGGTCACTGAGGTCTGCAGAGTGAGACAAGCAAAGGCAGTACATACACATGTTCCTCAGGCAGGTTTTGGCCAGAAGGTCTGGGCCCTAGATGGCCAACCCAGATCTGTCAATATCTCTTCATCTCCCACCAAACAGCATTTTCATACTCCTTCTGAATAGAGAATTTCTTCATAGGTAATTAAATGTACCTTTTCATGAGCAGAAATCCAGTTCTAGTGAAAAAAGGTTTTGATTCAGAACATTAATATGCATCCAATGAATAGGGTGGCATAACAAGAAACTTCTTCAAATGTGGATAACGTAAATGATGAACCAGCTGTTTCTGAAATTATTTTCAAGCTAAAAAGACATTGGATTGGGATTAATATAGGAAAGAACCTGGCCAGGTGTGGCTCAGAGGTTGAGTGTCGACCTAGGATCCAGGAGATCAGGGTTTGATTCCCGGTCAGGGCACACGCCTGGGTTGCAGGTCCCATTCCCAGGAGGCGGCCGATCAATGACTCTCTCATCATTGATGCTTCTATCTCGCTCTCTCCCTCTCCTTTCCTCTCTCTAAAATCAATAAAGATACATTAAAAAAAAAACTTCGAAAAAAAATATAGGAAGGAATGTTGATGAAAGTCGTTATTCATAGCTGGATCAAGTTTCTCTTCTCCGAATGTCTGAATAACATCTTGGCCCTACTGATGATGACTGATGGATAATTAACCTCAATTTTGGCCTGTGGTAAGCCAGTGGTGAGCCAACCTCCTTGGACATCTTTGGGGAAATCAGTGACCTCTTTCAGGACACCAGGTGCCTAATCTGAGCCAAGGAAAAGAATATTTCACCTACACTAGATTATTCTGGTCCACAGTACAAAAAAGAGGAACAGAAAATATTAGTCTCAGGCTCAGCGTCACGTAATACAGACAGCCTCCCACAGTGGCAGTTACTTCTGATTCGGCACCTCTGAAAAGGTCCTTTTTTTTTCAAAGTTCCTGAGGCTTAGGTTGTACCTGCCCAATTTCTTGTGAAAGCAATAGCAGGATTAAGATTTGATGTTGGCTGACATCTTACTTTTACAACACAACTTTTACTTAATTAAAACAGAAGTGAAACAAAAAGGCAGATTCTTTAAAAGCATTCCTTTGCCTACTAAGGCAAAGGTACTTTTTTCATAGGTTGTAGTTAATCACTAGCATCCTATTAATATCCACAAACTACAAAATTATGTCTATGTTAATGCTTTTGTTTATTTAACAGATGGCTTCTGTCTTCTAAGGAACCTCCTGATATATTGTAATAGTGTTTGTTAGCATTGGCAAGCAGATATTTGGGTTTGTTTTTACTTTTTTTGTTGTTTAAAAGACTATTGTTTAAAAAACATGCTCTTGATGGATGTATCTGTAGTGAAGACAGCTAAACAAACTGATGGGCTGACCACAAATGTGTCAACATTGCTAATGTCTAACCTACTGGTAATCACTGATGAACATCAACTGCCAACAGATACACAAATTGCATTAGACTTTCTGTGACAGGCCCATAGCTTTCCCCCTCTACATCCATTGGCACTCCCATTCTCCTTCTCTACTACTCTTTTCTTTTTTTCACATCTATGAAAAGATATTGTCTCCTTGAAGTCTCCATCTCATTTGGACTTGGAACAAGAAGTCACTAAAGGGCAATGTTTGTTTAGGAGAACCCTCCAGGCTCTCTTAAGGAGTTTACTTCCAGTAAACAACACATGTCTAAACCTCTAGTCACTTAATTAGTTCCCTCCTTACCAAAGAGCATTAAATAACCACTGGATAATTTTAGCTTACTGTGTCATTTTAACAGTGTCTGTGAAATCAACATGGGGTGTGTATGTGAGAGAGAGAGAGAGAGAGCGGGGGGAGAAGAAAGAGGGGGAGAGTGTCTAGGAATGAGGATAGTAGAGGAGTTATATTGAGGTAGAAAAAAGGAAGACAAAGGAGAAGCAGAACTTTTAAAAAGTTTCTCTAGTGGCAGAGAGACAGATGTCTTACAAAATGTTGCTCTTTGTACCAGGCTTTGGTATCTGACAGAGCTGTGATAACTCAGTGTTTTCCCTCCTTGAAACATTCCCTGGTAACAAGATGTTCTAAGAAGCAAAGAACTTAATGGACTCAAGAGTTTCAGCTTTTACAATGTCTTGGTCTTTTAATAAATTTTCCTCTTGAATGGCTTTAACTCTAAAGTTGTTATCACTTCCCACACATTACCTTGCAGTTATCACTTCCCACACATTACCTTGCTTCCTGGCACTAGAAGAGAAGTAATGAAGGCTGATCTCATCAGCATGGTGGGTGTGTGGGGGGCAGGGGCTTGCACAAATGTGGAACTGAGGAGACAAATGTAGGAGCTAGGGTCTTGGAACACTTTTTGCCATTCTGCCTTTGAATTTGTACTCTGAATCTTCCCTGGCATAAAGAGGCTAGGATGACTCTTGTCTACTACTGAAGGAAGATTGACTGCTCTTCCATTTCTCTATCATTGCTTAAGTGATTTTTCTTTCAACTCAGAATGCCTACCAGGAAGTTCTGAAGCAAAGAAACCTATTTATCTGTTTCCCAAAACTTACTGGACCACAAGACTCTTGTGTGATACGTATAAACAGTTCATGGTAGTTTTCTTTGGAACACATTTGGGAAATTCTGGCATCATTGAATTCCCTTTACTGTTTCTAGCACAGAAATACTTGTACACAAATTAAATTTGGTATTAAAAATGAAACAGAACAGAGTGCAAGTCAATGACCAGGCACACAGAACAGATAAATGTTCAGAACTCAGAGCCCATGATCAGGACATCTGGTATACCAGGTGTCTGTTTTACCTTAGGTACCAGTGATTCAGAGTGTGGTTTTGGCAATTCATATCATCTCCATATCATCTTTACACTCTTCAACTCAGTATTTAAGATGAAATGTCCATGCACCTTAGTAAAACAGGAATTAATTTATTCACTCGCTTACTCATTCAACAGTTACTGAGTAGCAACCAACTGCCAGGCACTCTGTTAAGAAGTGGGGATACAAAATATTTTAGTTTTAAAGGACTTTTAGCCAAGAGGGAGAAACATGTTAGGTGTATAAAATGCTGTAATTGGCCCTATCTGGTTTGGCTCAGTGTTTAGAGTGTCAGCCTTCAGACTGAAGGGTCCCGGGTTCGATTACAGCCAAGGGCACGTACCTCAGTTGCAGGCACAGCCCCGGTTGAGGGGTGTGTGGGAGGCAACCAATAGATGTGTCTCTCTCACATCGATGATTCTCTCTCTCTCTCCTTTCTACTCTCTCTGAAAAGCAATGGAAAAAATGTCCTTGGGTGAGAATAAAAAAAAAAGCTGTAATTGGACTATAGGAACAAGGAGGCCTGAGTAGCTGACTCTGACTGACCCAGATATGGAAGAAAGGTGTCACTGACATTTAAGGAAGGTCTTGAAGGATGATACCAAGGTAATTTGCTGGGTTAGGAAGGAGAAAGAGGAAGAACATTCCAGGGACAGGGATAATTATGTGTAGTATTGGATAGTCACAGGATGCAGAAAGAAATTCATTTAGCAATAAACCCATTTGGCAACTTTACCGGAGGATATAAAAATTATTTTTACCTAAGGAGAATTACTGTCCAGAGAGTTTTTTTTGACAGAACTATACAAAGAGGGTCTCTGGGCAGGGCACAGGGTTGTAGCAAGCACAGAGCAAGGCCTTTCAGCGATGTTCTCGGTAACAAAGCCTTGGGTAGTGTTTTGTGTGCAGTGAACTAAAAAATATGCACTCTGAAAAAAGGAAAAAGATGAATGGGGAGATGGGAAGGGGAAAATGTGGAAGCAAAGGAGGAAGAGAAAGGACAATAGCATTTCCTATTTTGCCTACTTGGTTCAGCTCCCAGAGTGCAACATTATAAATGCAAATCTACTTGTGTCATGCCCACACCCCAAATCCTTCAGTCATAACACCAAGAGCTGGGGAGAGAAGATGAAATGTGTAGTCTTTTACACCTGTGGTGAGAGTGGAAGCTGGCAGAAAACATTTTGTGAAGAAACTCGTATTGCGGATTCATTCATTTTTTTCCCTTGTTACTGATCACAAGAAATCATGTATAGAATCTAAGTTCATACAAATAGGAACACTGTAGCATCATTTGTAATACAGGCATACCTTGTCTTATTATGCTTCGCTTTTTTCCCTTTTTTACAAGTTGAAGTCAAGACCCTCCACCAACAAAAAGACTGCCTAAAGGTTGGCTTTACTGCAATACTTGTTTTATTGTGGTTGTCTGTAACTTAACCCACAATGTCTCCGAGGTATGCCTGGAGTAAAATCTCCTCCTCCCTTATTTCCATCTGTATGAAAACAGTTAAACAAATTATATGGTATCCATAGAATAGAATTTTATGCTGCCACTAAAATATTTACACAATTTCAAAAACATTAAACGTGTATATGCTATAATGTTAAGTGTGAAGGAGTGGTATACACTTACTTATATAGCCTGCTCTCAACTATGTAAGAATATGCATAGAAGAAAAAGACAAATTACCCTAAAATTGTAACAGTGGTGAGTTTTGGGTAATTAGATTAAAGGTGATTGTTATTTTCTACGTTATACTTTTCTAGGTGTTTCATATTTTCTATAAGTACGTATCAATGTTATAACTTAAAAGTCCTTAAAAGAAAAACGATCAATCGCTCTTCACACTTGTAAAGATGATGTAAATACCCTGGCTTGATGCCCAGGGCCCATCCTCATCTGGCAAGAGGCTGCCTCTGCCGTTTATTTCCTGACGCTGTAGCGCGAGGACCAGCCAGACGTACACAACAACATGCAGTTCCCCAGGCAAAGCCTACTGTTTCCCTCCTTTGTGCCACTGCATATGCTGTACCCTTGCTTGAAACGCCCTCTTCCACTTTTTACTGTCCCTCAAAACTCAGCTCAAGTGTCATCAACTTCAAGAAACCTCCCTGGATTTCCACGTGTGCAGTTTGATTTAGATGCTCCTCTTCAAACTTCCCCAGGTAGATATGGTCAAAGACAGAACAGGGGCTGATGTACTGTTGCAGTAATTACGGTACCACAGGGCCCGGTTTGAATAGGGAAAGAGATGAAGGGCTGGATGAAAAGGGAGAAGGCAAGTAAGAGACTTGACGAGTCCAGGAGCAGGTATCCTAGACAGTGGGAGAAAGAAGGCTGGAAAGAGGTGCTGTGAGCAGCGCTAGTATATGACAAGTTCCATCTGTGGCCCCAGCGGTGGGGAGCCAGCCAAAGTAGAGGGTGGTAATGAAGATTAGAGTCAAGGAGAATTGAGGCAAGTTCAGCGGTTCCTAAATTTTGCTGCATCTTAAGAGTTACAGGAGGTCCTCAAATAATGTTGTTTTGTTCAACGTCGGTTCATTGTAACATTGATGAAATGCCACAGGAACTTGACTCTTGTTTATATCAATTCGCCTAAGGTAAAATTGGTTTCATTGTGCCCTGGTCAGTGTGCTCAGTGGTTAGAGCATTGGCCTGCACACCAAAGAGTCACAGATTTGATTCGTAGTCAAGGGCACATACCTGGGTTGCAGGTTTGATCCTTGGCCCCGGTTGGGGCACATGCAGGAGGCAACCAATCTATGTGTCTCTTTCACATTGATGTTTCTCTCTCCGTTCTTCCTTCCCTCCCTTCCACTCTCTCTGAAAAAATCAAAGGAAAAAATATCCTCAAGTGAGGATTAACAATAATAATAAATAAATAAACAAACAAACAAATAAATAAAATTGGTTTCATCGTACGTCATTTTGCTTAAAGTCGCAGAACCTTATCGGTGATGTTAAGTGGGGACTTACTGTACCTGGGGAGTTTTTACAAATAATGATGTCTAGGTTGCACCAGTCATCAGAATGTGTGGGCCTGGAAGGTAGGCATCACTATTTGTTTTTTAAGATTCCGAAAGAAAGCACAGTTTGGGAACCACTGGGCTAGGTTTTGGATGGATCATCCCCACAGGCCAGTGGCTTCCACAGTGTGGTCTGGAGCAGCAGCAGCATTATCACTTAGGAACTTGTTAGAAACCTAAACCCTCAGGCCTTACCCCAGACCCACTGAGTCAGAAACTCCGGGGTTGTGCCCAATAGTCGTGTTCTAACAAGCCCTCTGGAAGATTCTCGGGCATGCTCAGGTTTGAGAACTTGAGCCCGAGGCAATAAAACTGCCCTAAACCTATGCAGGAGTTGGAATGAAAAGGAACATCAACAAGTTACTCCCTGATTGTTTTGATCTAGAACTTCTTCACTTGAAAATTAGGAATTAGGAACAATGATACCGACCTCAAAGTGTGGTTATGAGATTAAATGGCAGAGCTGTATGTGAAAGAGTGAACATTAAAAATATATTAGTTTCACTTTCCTTTTCAGCCACATTCATCCTGACAACTGCCAACAACCTCTGTCTACCTTCTTAGAGCTATATACAAGAGTCTGAGAACCAAAATATTTGGGCTAAAACATTAAAAAAAACCTTCCATGTTCCTCACAGTTTCCTACATCCACAGAGAGGCTGCAAATCCAGGTGAGCTTTCTATTAAGTGGGCATCTGTTCAGTCTGGTTTTTCCTCCTTTAATCTCTTCCCAGATTTTGTTCCTTTGCCTACTTCTTTGATCTCAACAGCCCAATTTTGCTTTTATTTCTTTAGTCTGGCCCACTGTCAGGAGGAGGGGTTGGATCTGAAAACTGACAGGTAAAGGCTGGCAGAGCTCTCATATTTATGGGGCACATCTGATCCATCTGCTCCCCTCTTAAGATCCTTCAGTGGCTCTGAAAGTCCAGGGGACAGTGTCTTAGTTCCTTAGCAAGCATGTAAGATCATTTGCTATCTGCACAGCTGGCCCTCTGGCTGGAGAATTCCCCTTTACCCTGCTGGGATGCCCCAGGCACCATGCTTCCTCCTTCTGTGCTCAGATGGTGGATCTCCCCCACGACAATTGTTTCTGGTCATCTCACTCCCCCACATCCACCGAGAGTTACAGGCAGGGCTGTGTTCTTGTTTTGTTTCTCTGCATCCCTAGCAACTAGCTCAGCCCTAGGCATATAAAAGGCTCCCAATTAATGTTTGTTGAATAAACTTAATAAGTTTAGTGCCGAAGACCTTGACAGGTTTGGCCTGAAAGAGGGAAAAGATAATGGTTAAAAATCAATAATAATAATGATAATAATAACTACTTGCCTTGACTGAACTGGGTAAGAGGCTTTCCATGAATGAGCTCATTTAATCTGCATATAACACATAATGATTACCAGTCTGGTTTTTCCCTCTCTCCCTTAATGCATAATGTTTATGCTCATTCTTATCTTGGCTGATGGATCACGTTAATGAAAATTCAGTCATTTAAGATGCAAGGGAAACAAACACAGGATATATGGGTGTCATGATCTGGACTCCTCATTTGTGGGGTAAGTGTGGGAGATCCTTAGCCTAACAGGATGTCTTGCTACTCTCAATCCCACTTCCACCCCATTTGTCCCTCTATCAGCACTCCAGGAACTAGGTCTGAGGCCTGCAATGGGCCAGCCCAGGAAATCTAGCAACCTTCAATGGAGGTATTGAAGCCCTGACTAGGTAATGGCAACAGAGAGTTTCTAAAAAATCCCACCATAGTGTTAAGAAAGCTTGCCCCCTACCCTTGGGCAGCTGTGCCATGTAATAAAATCTGTGGGCACTGTCCCTTTACCTGGGTTACAGCAGCACAGGTGAACTGGGATGTTAGATGTCATTTCTTTGGGCTGGAATTTTATCAGTTCAGTAGGTAATGCTAATTAGCTAATGCTGATCTGAAGCTCTTACTGGTAGGAGTATGTGCCTGATTCATTAGAAATGCAAAAAGATATTCACCACTACTTGACAAATGGCCTCTGAGAGACAAATATGGAGTCACAGGGGTAAAGGAAAAAGCTGAGAAACTCAGCACATGTTCTTCAGTTTGGGGCTAAAGTTTTAATCTCTGTGTCCATATAGGGCAGGTTGTTTTCTCTGAGTCTGTTCCTAACAAAACCCACAGGCTGAGTGGCTTAAAAAACACAAATTTATTTCCTCCCAGTTCTGTAGGCTGGAAGGCCAAGAACAAGGTGCTGGTGGTTGTGGTCCTCTGAGGTCTCTCTCCTTGGTTTGTAGATGGCCACCCCCTTGCTGCCTCTTCATATGGCTTTTTCTCTGTGCACATGAATTCCTGGTGTGTCTGTGTGTCCATATTTCTTCTTTTTCTTCTTTTTTTAATCAATCCCTTCACCTTTTCACCCATCCACCCACCCTCCTCCTTTTGACAGCTGTCAGTCTGTTCTCTGTATCTATGAGTCTGTTTCTATTTTGTTTGTTTATGTTTTTCATTAGATTCCCATATGAGCGAAATCATATGGTACTTATCTTTCTCTGACTGGCTTATTTCACTTAGCATAATAATCTCCAGGTCCATACATGCTGTTGCAAAAGGTAAGAGTTCCTTTTTTTTTTTTTTTAACTGTCAAGTAGTATTCCATGGTGTAAATGTCCCACAGCTTTTTCATCCACTCATCTACTGATGGGCACTTGGGCTGCTTCCAAATCTTGGCTATTGTAAATAACGCTGCAATGAACATAGGGGTGCATGTATTCTTTCTAATCAGTGTTTTGGGTTATTTTGGATAAATTCCCAGAAGTGAAATTGTTGGGTCATAAGGCAGCTCCATTTTTAATTTTTTGAGGACACTCCATACTATTTTCCACAGTGGCTGCACAGTCTGCACTCCCATTAACAGTCCACTAGGGATCTCTTTTCTCCACATCCTTGTCAATATTTGTTGTTTGTTGACTTGTTGATGGTAGCCATTCTGACAGGTGTGAGGTGATATCTCATTGTGCTTTTAATTTGCATCTCTCTGATGATCAGAGAGATGTTGTTTGTATAGAAAAATATGTATTACAAGAATAAATAATAATACAAGAATAAAGTTTCTTGTACTCACAATAGTAAACCTACTTTTGCCCATCCCTATATAAATGTTTAGGGGAACAAAATTTCCCCCATGACCAGGACGATAATAAAACCTACTTCGTGGGTTATTTTGAGGATAAAAGAGTTAAAGAATGTGAAGGTGTTCTGTAAATAGCAATTAGTAATGGCTTTATCACTGTGCTACTGAGAAGCTGACATGCCCTGGGGTTGTATGGGACCTTCTTACTTGCCTCAGAAAGGAAGGATGCAAGCCCAGCTCTGCCTTGTGGTGGGGCCTGGTTCAGTCCCCACAGTCTAGACAGGTGAGTGTAGCTGGCAAGCCTCTCAGGCTTGGCCTGCCAAGACTTTAGCGGGCATCATCTTGGGCTCATCTCCTGACTCCTAATTTCCATGGAGATGGGCCACGTGCCCTTGGAGGCTCAGGCACCCAAAGCCCAACAAAGCCATGCACTGATCAGGCCGCCTAAGCTTCCCACTGGGTCTGGTTTGTGCAGATGAAAGATTGTTCCTGGCTGAAGAGCTTCAAAGCTGGCTTAGAAGCATGGCAGTCTGAAAATAGCCTGGGGGTGGGGAGATGGAAAGAACCCTGAAAGACTGTTTCCTGATCTTCTGAAGGGAAGGGTCTTTGGGGTTTCCTTGGCCACAAAAGGTGAATAAGAAAAGAAGGCTGTAACTGGCCAAACAGGATCCCCACCCGCATGTTCCCACTTGGCCTCTCAAAGCACCAGGCCCTCAGATATCCCAACCATAACTAACCTGAAGAATAATCTATGACCAATGCTTCCCCTAGAGATCTTAACTCAGATACAGGATAGAGGCAGACAGCCTCTTAGCCAGCCAACTACACAGGCAAGAGAGCTCATTCCCTGGCATTCTGTAAACACAACATAAAGAATGTGCTCCTGAGATAGGCTGTAAGTTTAGACTGTGAGCTTTAGACAGACTAGTCTTAATGCCTTAGAAGAAGTCACTTAACTTCTCTGGGTCTGTCTTTTATCTGGAAAATATGGAAATAAAAGCTCACTGGCAGGGTTGTTGTGAGGCTCAAAAGTGATGCCATCAAGCGGGCTGCACAGAGAGCACACACAGGCCCTCAAGAAACAGTTGCTGTTATTGTGACTTTATGTTTTCTTAGAAAGGGTCATCCTCAGAAAATTCTGATTTTGCTACAAGGTAAGTTCAAGGTCTTCTGCAGATGGTAATTAATGTAACCCGGAGAAGGTAGTGCAGGATGAGGGAGGGGGGAGGGTAGGAGATGGAAGAGGGGTGGGGAGGATGGCTAGGATAAGAGGGAGGAGAGTGAGGGAGAAGAACAGGGTGCAGAGGAAGAGAAGGGCAGGGATTCCATGAAGGACGGAGATACTGTGACCTTGAGATTTTAGAGTGATTGCCCCTCCTGGTGAGTAAAGTATCCCTATTTCTACTCCTTTTACTCAAAAACAGGGAGGATACTCAGCATTTTATTTGGAAATGAGTTCCCTTCCTTTCCTTGTGTGTGTGTAAGTGTGCAATACAATTCCACAATGATCAGGCCTTCCCTTGTTCCCGGGCTGAGCAAGGAGGGAGCAGAGTAGGATCTGAGGATCTCTCAGGCATGAATGTGACACCCTTAGTCCAACTGGGCACTCCCTTTGAGAGGAGTTGTCTCTGTGCCCTGCCCTCATTACACTGACTTGCAGATTTCTCCTACTCCCAGGGGTCTGTGAAGCCTCATTAAGGCATAGGTGTGGTCTTGGACTCTGGATAATCCAGATGGAAGCAGGAAGAAAGGAGAACCAGCAAGAGCCTCTGCTTTCTGAAGAGGAGAGAGGCTGCAGGGTCAAGGGAGAAGGAATGTGTTGGCTCAGCTAGCAAGGGCCAGGATTTCGGTTTCTGTTCTGGCTATCTAGCTGTGTGACCTTGGCCAAGTCACTTCCCTCCTCAGGTTCTCTATTTCCCCATATTGGGGGTGGGACATTCTGTTCTTAAGGTCTGTCTGAGCTCCTCCAGCAATGGCAGTGGAGGCTGGATTTCCTGACTGTCTGGGTCAAGAGCAGATTGGCAGCAGTCCTCGCTTTCCTCACACTGTGCAGAAGATAGAACACTCAGCGCAACCCTACACTGAGCAAGTACTAGCTCACAATGACTATTGTTATTGGTTCCTGAAAGCCTGCTTGCATGGCGGGTGGGGACCCTCCATTTGGGTAGCTTTCTCTCCTGGGGTTAGGCAGGGTTCTGATGAAGGCTCTGTATGTTGGGGAGGGGGTTTCTAAACCTCTCTATGCTAAGGGTCAGGGAAGAAGCAGTGTGTAGGCAGAGTTGTGTGGTGGGGAATTTCTCAGGAAGATAGGATCTCTTGGAAATGGCTCTGAAGTAAGGGTCTGACATTATCATGCTTCTAAGAAAAACTAAGGTTGAGAATGTCTAGTAAGGTCTGGGAGACAGTGGAGCTACGGGGAATCTTGACCTGGTGGTCCCATGAGGACATGAAGAGAATGACCACTACTGCGCACAGACTAGGGCAGGCGTAGAGCTTTACAAGGCTATTGCTTTTAATCTTTGTGGCAATTCTGGTGTTACTTTGCTCGAGAGCTCAAGAAGCTTCAATTTCAGGCATAGTATATGTAATAAAATCAATCAGTAGTGAGATTTTCTAGTTCAGCTCAAACCTGATTCTCAGGCATGGCACACATAAGGCACACTGCAGAGATCTACACAGACCACATGCATTGCAACTCAGAGAGATGTGTACCCACTAGCCCCAGGTGGACAAAGCCAGAGGACAGTTGCAGTCGGGAGGGGTGTTTTCTGGTTGTGGGGTCAGGAGTAGCCAGAAATGGGTTGGGAGGGAGAGTACTGTGGTGTGTATAGAAAGAATGCCATGTTTGGAATTCTAGGACTTGGCTCTAGTCCCAGATCCACCAATTAGTGTGGCCCTGGACAGGTCAATTAACCTCCCTGGGCCTCATTTTTCTAATTATAAAGCGTCTCTGTAGGGAATTAAAATAAGATGATGAGTGTAAAATGTTTCTAGCATCTAGTGCTAAATTGAAGGAGGTGCTTAACAAACGTTGAATGAATTGGCCTGAAAATGGGAAGAGATGGGTGCTGGCAGCATGCTGGAGGCGGAAAGCCACAGGCCCTGTTTCAGGACATCCCGTCAGCGCGCAGGAGCTGCTGGTATTGACCTGAGAGGGCCGAGCTTATGTGTAGATGCTGGGATCCTGTTGGCATGTGTGTGGGGAGAGAGGAATATCCCAGATGGCAGTGCCCCTTTGTCTGCCTCCCTCTTCCTGTTGACTTTGTCCATTCTTCCTTTTTGGGCCATTGACTCCCAGTTAAAGGCCTTAGAGTTGTATGTCTGTCTTTTGCACCAGCCTCGTAAGTGGGCTCCTTGCTACTACATCCTTTCCTTTTTCTCTAATCCAAACTGCACACTATTCTCACCTCCTATGCTCCTGGCTTAAAACCCTTCATCTCCTCTTGTTATTCAAAGGATCATGTACAACAAGTTCCATGGCCTTGTTTTTTGCCATTTCTGTGTGCTAGTTTCCTGGCCCGTTTTCCCCTTTTCTCTTTCACTGTCTTTTCAAATCTTTTCCAGCTCCAAGTATTTGCACACACAGCACATAATACCTCATTCATTCATTCATTCATTCATTCATTCATTCATCAAATATTCATTGATCACCTCCTAAGTGCATGGCACAGTCCTGGGCAGCTGGGTATAGAGCTCCTAAGGAGGGTCCCTTTTTTTTCTTGCCTTCCACACTCTTACGATACTGTTTCTGCCACTCCATGATGCTTACTTCTTATGCCGATGTTAACATGATTGTTCTACATATATTTCCTCTATGTATACTGTGAACTACTGAAGGACTAGACCACGTGGTTTGCATCCCTACAGCACCTGGAGCCTGTAGGTTCTTGAAGGCAGGCTTGAATCCAGGCTCTACTGTGTATTGTCTGTGTGTTCTTTACCCCATTAGCCTCAGTGTTCTCAGCCACAAAATGGATTAAATTATGACATATGCAGCAGGCTTGGCCCATAAGTAAGTGCTCAGAAAACAATAGCCCAATACATATTTATTAGTTGAGAAGATGAAACACTTCTTGTACACATTAGAAACAGATCACATTAGAAACACTAATGTTTGCTCTCGGCAGAGCATGTGGCCAGCACGGAGTTTTGCTGTGGTTGGGTCTTAGGAGGCAGCCCATATAAAATAGCTGAAGAGTTGCTACAGGAGAACAGGGGCTGGTGTGTGGGCCAAGATGAGGCAAGCGCAAGAGGGAAAAACTTAAAGTGTCCAGGCCTGCTAAAGAGCCAGCCTAGAAGTTTTTTCTGCATGTGAAAAAATGAAAGGTTCCTTGACTCTGTGGTTCTATTTTGAGAAGCAAGCCTTCTAAGGCAGGAATTAAGTTGGAGTTTAACTCTAGCTTGAACCTGTGTGAGCAAGTTTTCCCTCTGCAGATGCTGAGCAGCCTTTGAGGCACACTTCTATTTCACCAGCCCATCCCAGGCTTTTGGGAAGGGGTAGTCTGAGTTTGAGTCCTCTTGATTTAGAAGTCAGCTGAAGAAAAATGAATGATTGCTTTGGTTTGAATTTCCAGTGAATTTCAGTTGGGTCAGGGCCAGCCAGAAATTGGAGGCTGGGGTGGGTACCCTGGGATGTGTAGAAAAAACTGTTTTTGAAACCCTAGGACTTAGCCTCTAGTCAGATCCACCTATTCATGTAACCTTGGAGAGGTCAGTTAACCTCCCCTCGCCTCATTTTTCTAATGTATAAAGTTTCTTCCTGGCATTCTCAGGGGGAGTAGCAGGCCCACCAGGGCAGTGCTTCTCAAACTTTAGTATCATGGGGAATCTTGTTGAAATACAGGATGTCTGGCCCAAGACTTGGGACTTGAGAGTCTGCATTTTTGACACTTTCAGGTGATGCCAGTGCTGCTGGGTGTGGACCACATGAGGCTCTAGTGCAAGGACTGGCAAACCACAGCTTGAGGCCAAACTCAGCCTGCTGCTTGTTTGTGTCAATAAACGAGTTGGGGCACAGCCATGCCCACTCGTTTATGTATTGTCCATGGCTGCTTTTATGCTAATGGACAGAGTTGAGTGGTTGCATCAGAGACTATAAGGCTCACAGAGCCTATTTTAATAGTTATTATGTGTTCCTTTACAGAAAAAGTTGGCCAACCCCTGCTCTAGTGTACCTAGGGCTGGCCTATGTGACCTAAAAGACTTGCATTTCAGTCTGGGTTTGGCCAAGGGCAAGCCACTCACCTGGCTGGTTCTCATTTTCCTCATCTAGAGGGTAAAATGATCTCTAAATTTCTAAGAGACCCACGAACTCCAGGATTTTAGTACTACATAGAAAACACCATAATTTCTATGGAAACAGGCACCTGAGAACCAGGTTGTGTGGCCTTCATTTGGAAGCTGCAAGAACATACCTGGTCTAACCTGCAGAGTCCAGCAGGCAGCCCCTGCCAGATGCCTGATGTTGAGTCCCCTGAGAAGAGATAAGGGCTTGGGAGACTGAGAACAGGAGGCAGGCAGCAGGCTGTACCCCTGGGCAAGCTTCCAGGGCAAATGCATGACTCTGGGTTTCTAGTTTGGGCAACAAGTGATGTCATTAGCAAGGCAGGGAATGTAGGGAGGGGCAGTGGGTTGTAGGAGGAGAGGTTAGGATGTGTAAAGAGGGGAAAAGATAATGCCTACTTTGGGGCATGTTGATTCCAACATGGGCACTTGAAGGACTGAATGACAAAGCTGTGATTTCCTGTAAAAAACAATTGAAAGTCTCTGTAGGCTTGCATGCTTTTAAGAGGAATGGCATATGTGTTGCCAGTGCACACAGTTCCCCTCAAGAACCCCCCAGGCTCTTTAGGGGTCACTCACCTTACTCTGTCTCAGCCCCAGGAGAGACCTTGGCCAGAGAGACGTCTGTGAAATACACACTTTCTAAGAACATTTCTATTTTCTCTCAATTCAAATAAGCAGTGAGTGGCAGGCTGGCTCACTATGATAATCCTTCTGGTCAGACCTGTATTGAATGGGAAAATTGGAAACCTACAACCCTGGACAGCTCCTGAACCCAACAGGGCCACTTTCTGTTATGGTTTCACACAAGTGAAAAGAAAGCTCCAAGAAACAATGAACTCATGTGCTTGCAATTACTTTGTTGCCTCCTCTGAGCTCTAGCTCCTCACCTGGGAGTGCGTCTCTCAGATGGCTGGATGGCGTCCTATTCCTTTGCTTTGGGATTCAGTGTATGGGCCATACAATGAATGAAAATACCACGTGGGCACAGTTCGCAGGCCGATTGAACCACGTATGCTCTGCAAAGTAACGAAGTCAACTGACTTTGATGAAGGAGGGCTTTCCTCTTCCCAGGCAAGGCCTGGGCATCTGGGTAGCAGATCTGATGACTGTGTGCATTTGCCAGGAGGGAGCCTCTGTGAGTGCTTGCTCTGTTGGTTTGAGTACCGGGCTAGCAAGGTGCACCTGCGAGCTATACACTGGCCGGCTGGCCTTGCTGAGGTCCTGGGTAGCCATGTGACTCTGCTTCTTAGCACTTATCACAGATTCTAATTATGTGCCTATCTGTGGGATTATTTTATCGACACCCGGCTCTCACTCTCCCTACTGGCTATGGGGTCTATGTCTGATTTTGCTCACTGTTGTTCCCCAGTGCCTGCCACTTGGTAGGTGCTTCATAAGTGTGTTAAATAAATGACAGAAAGCATGTCCCCACTGCTGGAAAATTGACTCAAAGTGTTCTACCAACAGTGTTTGTCTCCCTGTCTTTGTTTACCAGGAATTGCAAAAATTAACCTGGTGAAAGTCTAGGGAGATTTTGTCCTCTAGGTTTAGAATCAAATGAGACTGACTAATAAATCACTGCGAGTAATGTTGCTTTAATATCAAATAGCCAGAGGGGCCAAGTATGGGTGACATAGCCTCAAGGTTGCTGCTGGCTCGAGCCTGAAGGCTGGATTGGGGCAGACATGAGCTCAGTGAAGAGTCTGAGAAAAGGTGTTGGAAGTCTCTGCAGTCATATCTAGGGTGGGGCCAGAGAGAAACAATGGCAGAGCTGTCCAGGGCTTTCTCCCCACCTCACAGGGACTGATCCACTTTTGTGCCATGCCCTTGGTGCTTCACTTGGATTCAAGACTTAGCTCCCTTATCCTCACCTCACTTCACTGGACAGCCAGCTCTGTATAACCCCAACATTGGCAGCAACAGCCAATCACACTTCAGCACAGTGACAGCAAATTATCCTAGAGTTACAGTTGTTAGAGCCCCAGGTAATTTAAAGAGAATCTAGATCAAATTCCTAAAGCAGAGGTCAAGACAGTGACATTCTAAATATGGCCCTTTTTTTTTTTTTTTTTTTTTTAATCATATACTAAGTACTTATCATCTTCCATTTATCACTTAATGATAATTCTGATTATTACTGATCAAGTGCTCAGCAAGTTCCAGGCACTCTGCAAGTGCCCTATATGACTGATCTCATTAACCCCTCAAATAATGCTGAGGGAGAGAGACTATAATTGTTTCCATTTTGTAACAAGGGTTCAGGGGAAAGGTTCAATGACTCAACCAGCGTCACATGGTGGGTGGTGAGAAGGCCTCAGTCTTCTCACTTCTAGTTTAATGTTCTGTCCCTTACTCTACACTGACTCTCAAGTACAGGTCCTCTAAGTTATATTTGAATTACTTATTTGAAAATAGCCAGGACATCTCTTATCAAAGGAGTTTCTAATGGTTCCATGAAACAAAATTCACAGCCTCACTAATACTCATATATAACTCTTTTATGAGACTATTTTTTCCCCCCAAGATTTTTCACTCAGTGCCTGTTCTTGTCCAGCTCCAGAATCTACTGCCCACTGTGCTGGCAGGCCAAAGGCAAGATTCTTTTTCCCTCTCCCCTTCCTTCCAACAAAACAAACATTTCTGTAGAACAACATGAGCCAAGTAAGATGTTAGGTTTTGAAGGGAACACAAAGATGAACACATGTTCCCCATTTTCCAGGTACTGGCAGAAGATATGAAAGAACAGACATGCCTATGGAGCAGGGCAACCCATCACCAGTATGCTGTCAAGACAGAGGCAGAATTAAATGCACTAGGAATTCAAAGGCTGGACTCACTTCCAGAGGCCCCAGGAAGGAGAGGGCCCTTGAAGTAGGCCTTGCAGGAGGAGCAGAATTTCAATAAGTATATATGGAGCCTTCCCTCGACTGGATTATAAATTCTTCCTACCTATTTTTTGAGTACCTGTCTTGTGGAATCCACACAGTAGGGCCTCAAATATATTTTCTAGTTGGATACTAGCCACTTAGGGTTAGGCTAGAAATCATCAACTTGGTTTTGATGCCACCACTCGACATAAATTATATTAGTCCTACCCCTGCTCTAGGCTTCTGTTTGCCCCCTACATGAAACAGGAATATAGATGGGAGTGGGTATACCTTGCTCACGGGTTTCTGGTTAGCATTACATTAAGTTAATATATGCAAAGCTGTTTACAAGCCAAAATGAAATACAAACAAAAGAGACTGTCACTATTATCAGTGTTATAAAAACTATAAAGAACCAATATCTATGTACTTCTCATTTATCCAACAACCTTTTTTTGACTAACTACACTGGATGAGGAATTGGGAATATAAATATGAATAATGTTCATCTTCCATCCTTGGAATTTGAAAGGTCCAGGAAAGGAGACAGTGGGTGCAGCACAATTGATGGTATGAGTTTAATACCCTCAGGACAAAGGCTGTGCTAGGACAAAGGCTGGTTGGAGTTTGGCAAGAGCTCTGCTTTTTCTTAGTGATAGTGCAGGTAGATGGCAATGACAAAGATAAAAACTTCAAAATCAGCAATTCAACTGGCATGCTCCAGCATGTAACAGGATTAAAGGTGAGGGGGATTTTTTTTTAAAAGTTCGAGCTTAGCCCTAGCTGGTTTGGTTAAGTGGTTAGAGCGTCAGCCCATGGACTGAAGGGTGCTAGGTTGGATTCTGGGGCAAGGGCATGCACCTCAGTTGCAAATTCGATCCCCAGCCCTGGTCAGGGCATGTATGGGAGGCAACCAATTGATGTGTCTCTCTCACATCTCTCTCTCTCTCTCCCTCTCTCCCCCTTCCACTTTCTCTGAAAAGCAATGGAAAAAAATATCCTCAGTTGAGGATTTTAAAAAAAAAAGTTCTAGCTTAAACTTTGTTCCAGGCACTTTTATATCCACCATTTCATAAAAAGCTAGGTGGTATTATGCCCATTTTATAGATGAGGAAGCTGTGACTCAGGGAGGTGAGGTCACTTCCCAAGGTTTATAAAACTATAAAGTATAAATGTAAACCCAGGTCATTGAACTGTTTGGTGTTTTTTCAAGTTCCATGTATTGCTTTTTAATAAGCCAATTTCTTATAGAATTCATTCCATGGTAAACTTGAATGACCTTCTTTCTTGGATTGCTTTTCCAAGGAGAAAGGCAGATTTGTGATAAGAAAGATTTGACAGTAACCCCTTCTATTGTCATTTCCTCTTACATTTCCTATGATAAATTCCTTCCCTCCTCCTGAATTCCTACCCTCTCCTGAATTCTCCCTCATCTCCAATCCCAGTGAAATTGCCAAGAGTAAAGAATCTGAACAAATGAAGAGCCTGCAGAGAGAGATCCTTGCCTTCTCAGCTGCTGGCCTATAAACTGGGACAAAACACACTGAAAGAAGGAAGAAACTGGCCATAAAATTCTGTTCAAGGAGTCCACCTAGACCAAAGCCTGTCCATGCCTTAATTTTTTGGAGCCATAAAGAACCTATGAGCTATAGAAACCTATATGATTGTCAGCCTCACCTATTTTACAGATAATGAAAACTGAAACCCTGGAAGGTGAAAGGACTTGCCCAACATCACACACTAATGAGAGACAGTCTGAACTGGAACCCAGGTCCCTTGACTCCCAGGCCAATGCTTTTCCACTAAATAGTTTGTCTCTTTTGCTTTTCTCCATTAACATCCCAACTTACATGAGATCATAACCCTTTCAAAAAGAAAGCTCAACATTGGTGTCTCTGCAAAGCGCAGAAGCCGGGGCCCTCTTCCCAGCCTCTGCTCTGATCAGCTCATGACCTCCAAAGAACAGGAAGTAGTTTCATTTTTAGCTCTGAAAGCACATTCTGGGGTGGGAAAGGGGGACTTGGGGAAGACAGTTCCTGTACACGATGGTCAAGAGTGATCAGCAGATACATTACTCTTGCTTGAAGGGGAAGATATATGGTGAGATATGTAAGGGGAAGATGTAGGCTGTCCTTGAGTTCTAACCAGAATGTGTCCTCAACAAGAGCTTCTCCAAGCCCCCGGATTAGGGGAGAGGAGGAGTCTCTCCTGATTCTGTTCTCATAGGACTGGAAGCCAAAGTGGGGGTTGGGGTAGGAGCACCAGGGTGGGAATGTTTTCAGGAACTGTCTACAATCTCTAGTGCTTCCCCCACCCTCTGCTAGCACCCACAACTTCCCCTGCCAAGGGAGGAAGGAGGAACACATTATTCAGTTTAATAATTTATACAAATTGAAAAGTTTACTGTGTGAAATAAAAGGGACTTAAGAGGGCAACAGATAAATAAAAATTCCCGAGTCCTCTCTTAAAGGAGGGAAATGTGGAGATGATGCTTCTTGATGACCTTGCCTTAGAATATAACTATCTGGTTGTCTAACAGATGGGTTCAAAACAAGTAAGTACCCCTTCCCTTCAATGATCAGCCAAGTTTTGTCTCCTTCTATTGGTGGGATCACATCCAGTCTTAGCCTATAACATCACTAATAGCCTGGGACAGACCTAGATTCACGGACACTTGTCTATACGTCAGTGGTTCTCAAACCTGGCAGTTCATCAGAGTCATCTGGGGAGCTCATTACCAGGAACCAACCCAGGAACCAACCCAGAGCTTAATTAGGTAGATCTGGGCTAGGGCTCAGGAATCTTCATTTGCAACAAGCAGGCCTTGTTTAAGAACTAATGATCTGGTTCAGCCCTATCCATTCAGCTATCAAATTTTTACATATGATACTGGCTTTATAGCAAAGAAAACCAAAATGTCAAAAAGTAGGTTAGTGGCAGGACTTGGACTCAAACCCAGTCTCCTGCCTCCTGGTGTGATGTGTTTGCCACAGCCCTCACATATAGGTTCTCTCCCTCAGCACATCAGTCCACTGAGAACCCCTGAGGATCAGTGAGGCCCTTTCCTCCAATCTACAGAGGAGTCAGAGCTGCCAGGAGCTCTAACTGAGTCTCCACTTGGTTCATTGGTGGAAATGGCTGGTAAGGGATAGAGGTAAAGGTAGTTTTAAGGGTACACTTAGAAAGCTGTGTTCCATATCCTGATGGGTTAAAGGGGAAAGGAGAAGCTGATGGCTTCTAAGGCAAACTAATTGTTCCAGGCAGAAAGAATAGTCAGTTCATGGCAGCAGCCTGCAGTGTTAGAGAAGCCAGAGGGAGTGGGGGGCGAGTAGCAGAAGATGAAGTCTCGGAGGTAAAGGGAGGCCAGGCCATCTGGGGCCCTCCAGGCCACATGAAGATCTCTGGCTTTTACTCTGAGCCACTGCAGGGTTTGGAGCAGGAGCGTGGCATAATCTGACATATTTTTGCAGGGGCACTCTGATGCAGTGGTGGAACAGACTCTACAGTGCAGGGGCACACGCAGGAAATTCAGTTAGGAGGATTTGCCATAATCCAAGGGACAGAAGATGGTGGCTCAGACCTAGGTGGTAGGAGTGCAGTGGTGAGAAGTGGGTGGGTCCTTTACTTTTAAAAGTAAAGCTAACAGATTTTCTGATAAATTGAATGTGAGATGTGAGATCAAAACTCAGGGATGATGCCAAGTATTTTGGCTCCAGCAACAGGCAGGTTGGAGTTATCAACTGAGATGGAGAAGGCTGTGGGTGGAGAAGGTTTGGGGAAGGGACATCAGGAGTTCCGTTTTGGACGTGCTGACTCATTGGCATTCACGTGGTATTTAAATAAAGTCTCACCACTGGATGAGGTCATTGAGGGAGTGAGTATAGACAGAAAAGAAAGGAGGGTTGGTGACCTTCTAGCATCAAGAGGTTAGAGAGAAGATGAGGAATCAACAAAACAGGCTGAGAAAGGGTAACCAGTGGGGTAAGAAGAAAACCAGGAATATGTGGAGTCCTAGAAGCCAAATATTTTGAGGAAGAGGGAGTGATCAGTTAGGTGAGTGAGATCAAGATTGAGAAGTGACTACTGGATATAGTTATTGGAGGACACTGGTCATCTTGACAGGAGCAGTATTTGACCCCTGACCTCATGGAGTCCCACAGCTTGACTACTGACTGTCATTAAGGGCTCCCTTATTGTTAATTTTCTCTTCTCTTGTTGTAAACTTTGCAACATCAGGGAGGATGGGTCAGCGTATCCCCAGAGCATGATTACCACCCACCTGAATACCCTCCTGCCAGGGCACTGACCTAGAGCAATTTTCTGCATGCCTGACTTACCCTGGACGCAGAATTTCAGTTCCTTGGGATCAGTGACAACCTTTCTGCTTTCATGGATCACAGTCCGATTCTTCTTGGTTTCTCCCCAGAGATTGGTGCCACCGTACATGCTGGGAATGTTGAGAATGGCAATGCCTTCAAGGAAGATGTTGCTCAGGTCTACCCCAACCCCATCACACTGTGGACAGAGAGAAAAGGTCATCTGTTAGTATCCTCACTGCATCCGAATATAAGGTTCTATGTGTGTGTGTGGTGGGGGCTCATGAAAGATGTGATGGGCCCTCAGCCACCAGCCTACTTCTGTCAGAAGCTGGATCTTGGGCAAAGTTGCTCAGGCCTAATATTTTGGCCACTGTAGTGAGATTGGGGAGACCTAGTCTTGGTCAGCACTAGGGAAGACAGCTCAAGGCTCCAGGGACGTTCTGTAGATCTAGAAGGGCTTTAGGGATGGTTCACAAGACAATTGCAAACCTATTCTCCATTCTAGCCTCATTATCACCAATTCTGACCCTAACCATTCTGAAGATTTGGTAGGACACTGAGTCTAGAACCTAACACAAAGATTCTCAACAATGACAGAAAAGTTTCATTTATCACCCCTTATTTTATCCCTCCTGTGAAAGTAGAAGACTTTAAGATCTGGAAGGCTTTCAGAATTTGCCTGTCTTTGTACGGTAAGTGCAATTTTGGCATATGTGCTTGCTGATGTAGCACAGTTTGCTTATCCAACCTCCACCACCCTCATTCCCCACCAGGTACAAAAGGCCAGAAGGCTTGAATTTGCCTGTCTCATATATTGATAAAGTCAGACCACTTTGCTATAATGTTTACCAATGCAGCAAGAAATATATTAGGTCTGATCCTTGTTCGTAAGGATTGTAGGTAGTTTACTTCATTTATAGAAAAAAAAACAAAACTGGACCTAGATAGGTGAGCTAACGCTGCACAGCCAAAAATTAACAGAGCAGGGATTCTAAGTTTGCAAATTTCACTACAAAGCCCAAGCTCTTCATCTTGCTTATTGTGAGTCAGGAAAAATCAAAAGCATGCAACCAAAATCCATGGTCTTCAAGGTTATCTACAAATTCAAACTTCTAGAGAATTCTCAACAGAGGAGGAATGGAAAGGTACGGCTTGTTGCCATTCATATTGGCTTACCTTCTGATATCTTTGATGCTCTTAGTTTATGGTTTCTTATCCCTATGACTTGTGTTACCAATTACAAAATGGAATAGAGTGAGCTTCTCCGGTGACTAGGAACATATTTCTTCATTGGGAAATTCTGATTATTTGAAAGGTCTCTATGTTGAACTAGATGCTCTTTCTTCCTGTTTCTACCCATTAGTCCTAGTCTCCCTCTGAAGCCAGGCAGAATGACCCTTGTTCCTCTTCCATGGGGCCAGCTCACCAGATGCACGATGAAATCATCATCATTGTGCATATGTATTAAGCATTGCTACCTGCCAGGTGATCTTTTACATACATCTCATTTATTACCTTCATAATAATCTTACAAGTTAGTTACTATGACTACTCCCTTTTTACATTTGGGGTAACTGAGGTAGCAGTTAAGTGACTTGCTTAAAGTCACACAACTTACAAATGGAAGTATACAGATTTGCTGGCAGATAGTAGGGGCTCAGGTCTTAACCACTCCTGTACTTCTGCCTCTCACACCATCATCTGTTTGTGCCTCCTCTGGATTGAGCACTGTTAACTTTCTCAGTCCCCTCCTGTAGGACGTGGTTTTCAGACATCCCCACCCTCACTGCCCTGTTCTGCACACACTACAGTTTGTTACGCTCCTACTCTGTAAGGCCCCCAGCATTGAAAACACCACCAATGACAAGATCTAAGGGCACAAGTGGCAACAGCACTAGTAACTACCTGGGCTGGAACCCATGACACCATCATACCCCAAAAATGAGATAATGTGGGGAGCCTATGTAAGGGCTCAACACGTCTCCCATTTTCATTATCCCTATTGCTAAATATGGTCAAATTTGCACTAGCTCTTTTGTTAGCAGCTAGATGACAGCTGCATCAGTTTAAGTTAAATGGGTGGTCATTTTGGCCACCCAAGCCCTGATCCCATTTGGGGATTAAGTCATTAATACATGTATATAAGGGGCAAAAACAGGGGCCAAGTCCTCTCTTTGGTCAGTTTAACACAGCAGACATTGTGCATTGAACCAGGTTGTGGCTGCCCTATCGGGGCTACATCCTCTGGACTGAACTGTCAACAGCCCACTTTTCATTACAATATGGAATCATGGAACTTTGAGATGAGAGGAACCTAAGAGAACATGCTCCATCTTTCATAAATGTGGCCCAGCCAGGTTAAGGGACTTGGCCTGTGGTCACCCAAGTTATTAATGGTGGAGCTAGACCAGTATCCTGGTCTCCAGACCTCAATCCTGTGTTCTTTCCACTAAAATGTAAGATGTTGTGCGGAGATCAAGTAGCATTTCCTAAATGACCCTTCTACAACCTCTACTAGAAAAAGAGTAAGAGAACTCATATGCTTTCCATGTTCTTTTTTGCTTCAGACATTGTCTAACATTCTGCTTGGCCTTCAGCGGGCCTGAAGCCAGGCTTCCAGGTCTGAGTTGCTTTTGGGCATTCATACCTGGGTGCATGCCCATCCCTTGCTTTCCGTGTGTGTGTACTGTCCCCTAGCATGGGCTCAACCTGGAGCTCCCTGTTGCTGTCATGGTGATTATTTTTTAAACTCTTTTCCTTTTTCTTCTCAATAGAATTAATGAATTGTTAGTAGTTTATTTTGGGATGTCTTCCATCATTTCATCCTTTATGCACATATTCTTACATAGGGATTTAGGCTAGAATCCCACTGGGTCAGACTTTTCTTTGTTCTCTGAAATGAGCTTTGCTCAACTCTGCCCAGCATTGTCTTCCTGTATCTTAAACCTCCTAGACAACACCATCACTTTCCCTGTTGGTCGTTGTTACTTCCACTTCACCTCAATTTATTCATTGTTGGCCAAAATGCACCCTCCCTTCTGAGAGGAAACAGTAATAATATTAGCAACTCAAGCTTGTGCACTGTGCTGGTCCTTCACCTACGTTCTCTCCTGGGATCCTCACATGAGTGCAGTGAGGGAGGCATTATTACTACCCACAACTGACTGTCTCACAGGGCCAAAGGGCTTACTCAAGGCTACTCAACTTCCACTCTACAAGCTGCTTGAGCTAGGATGCAAACCCAGCAGTCAAAAGCAAGATCCTATTTTGGAGATGTAAGTCAGTGAGGCAAATGAAACTTTTGTTGGTGCTAGACTTATAACAAAATTAAACTTCCAGCTGTTGTTTAAATAAGTGACATTTCCCACCACTGCTCTGTCTTGTAGAGTACTTAGAGTAGTCATGGCACATCAGTGTTGGATATAAGTATTATTATATCTTGCCAGCTTTGTAAAAAAAAAAAAAAAAAGTGTACCATTAGCACAACACAGTGCTTGGGACATAGTATTCCCACCTTTCTTCCTTATTGCAGTTTTAAGTGTACCTTGTCCCTTCCATCTCCAGCCATAACAATCTAGGAGTGTTAGTTTTAATTTGGTTAAGTTAACCTCTCTCTGGAAGAGCAAACAGTTCTCACTCTGCTTTCTGATAAATTATCCCCTTCCCCTATTATCTCATTGGGAATAGAAGAGGTGGGAGGAGCCTGGAGACTGTTGGACAGTAGATGCCCCCACCTTTGGAATGTACCTATTTGAAAACTGAGAGGCAATGCAGTGTTTTGGAAAGAGTTTAAATCATAGCTCCTTCACTTGCCAGCTGCGTGATCCCGCATTAGTTCCTTAACCTCTTTGGGCTTTAATTTGTCATTTGTAAAATGGGGGTGGGGTGGGGAAAGAAGCATCTACTTCGAGGGCTTGATTGGTCTCTGGAAGACAGTAACATTCCATAACGCTTGCAGTATCATTGCAGTTAGTAGTGTTATCTGTGCCATGAGGCGTATTTCGGCCTGAAACCATCCTCTCACTACCTGAGACCTTGGGAAGCATTCTAATGGCCCCGTGGCCGCACCATCACGCTGGGCAGAGCCTCGACAGCCCGTCCCCGCAGGCCCGTCCCGGGCTCTTGAACCAGCGATCACACACTGATTTCCTTCAGAACCTCAGGCCGGCTTAGGTCTCGGGAGAGGTGGAAAGTTGCCGCGCAGGATTTGGGAAAGTGGAGCCAACGGTGGTATACTGACGGCTGAAATGGAACACGAGCCCGGGGCCGCTCCCGAGCGCGTTTCTGAGCTGAACCCCGGAACAGTTCCATGGCGTCAGCCGCACCCCTCCCGCCGCTCGGACTCCCGGGGCTCCTCGGGAGAGCGCAGGGAGGCGGCCCCGCGCGCTCGGCTGGCGGTGCCCCGCCTTGGGGCTGGGCCAGCGGGCTCGGCTCGGAGTCGGGGCCGCGCTGCGGCGGGGCTCGGGTGTTATAGACCAGCGCCGGGCTGAGACGGAAAGCTCCGGCCCCGCGCAGCGCGCGCCCGCGCCCGCCACGGCGCTCCCAGTGTGCGTGGGAGGCGGGGTGCGGGGCGCGGGGGTCCGGGTCCGAGGCGCTCTGCAGGCGCGGGGTGGGGCGGGGTGCATCGAGGCCAGCCCCGCTCCTGCCCGCCTGGCCCTGGTTCAGGAATCTGCCCGCGCCCGCCTCCTCCCAGGCCCCGCCGCGCGGCCCGCAGCTGTCCCCCACGTTCCACACTGGCCCCCCTTGCGCACACAGTACCCACAGTTCTGGTTTCTTTCCGCGCCGAGGGTGGTGGGTTTGCGTGGCGGAGGGCGGGTGCGTAGGTAACTGGAGACTTGGTTACGAAGCCAAGGCACAGTATGTGCAAGTGAAACGCGCTGGGGACTCGTACTCCTCGTCTCCCTTCCAATCATTCCCTCCCCCCATCTTGAATCCCTAAAACCCCCATAATTCTGGGCAGAACTAGGATCCACCGAGTTCACTGTGCTCCTCGAAAGGGACAGAAAGCAGAGGACGCGAGAGAGGGAGGGAGGGAGGATCCACGCTTCCCTGCCCGGGCTGCGGGCTTCCCACCCCCCCTGCCTTCCCTGCCCCCCGTGCCCGCCCCTCTGCCCTTCTCGGTGACCCGAAAAGGCTGCGGATCTGAACCTTCTCTCCCCTGAACAAGGCCGCCTCCATTTCAGCTCTGTCGATCCTATTTCTGAAGGTCCTCAGAGAAGGAGATCCCATAATTTATTTGATGACCTGTTTCAGTTTTTAGCAACTAGGAAATTCTCCCTTCTTCTAACCTGGATTCACGGTGCCACCATTACGGGGATTTTCTCTGGGTTAGAGCGCAGATTGTTTTTTTTCATCCTCCTGCCATTGGGCTGTGTCTTCTCTCTGGAATGACCTCTCCCAGGCCCCATCTAAGGTGTAACCCAGTTCCCAATGGCTCTGGGGACACTTGTCCCCTTTCAGCTTGAAATTTTCTTTCTTAGGTTTCCTGCCACTGTGTTATCGTAATTTTTCCCTCCCATCTTTGATGACTCTCTCTTGGTCTTTCTTTTTTAATCTTTTTATTGCGGGTATTTCCAAATATATAGGAAAGTAGAGCTTCAGCAATTGGCAACTCACAGCCAATCTTGTTTTAACTCTACCCCAGTTCATTTCCCCATCTCCATAGTGAACTATTTTATAGCAAAGCCCTGATACTCTAGCATTTAATCTATAAATACTTCTATCTTTAAGGATTTTATGAAAAAAATTACCCAAATACTATTATCATTCTTAAAAAGTAACAATTATTCCTTAGTATCAATAAATATCCAGTAATTGTTCAAATTTCCTCCCCAGTCTCATTTTTAAAATTAATTGGTTTGTCTGAAAAGTCTAAATTTGGTTGATATGTCTTTTAGTTTTTTTGATCTGTAAGTTCCCCATAGTTTTTTCCCTTGTCTTTTAATATTTATTTATTTATTTATTTATTTATTTATTTATTTATTTAAGATTTTTAAATTGATTTTTAGAGAGAGGGGAAGAGAGAGAGAGAGAGGGGAACATCTACTTGAGGGGTGAACCTCAATCGGTTGCCTCTTGCATGCCCCCTAACGAGGATCGAGCTCTCAACCTGGCCATGTGCCCTGACCGGAATCAAACCTGCAACTTTTTAGTGCAAGGGACAATGCCCAACAAACTGAGCCACACTGGCCAGGGCCTCTTTCAATATTTACTGAAGGAAATGGGTCATCTGTCCTGTACAGTTGTGCTGCCCAGACTTGAATGTGCACACAAATCACTGCAGGATTATTAAAATGCAGATTCTGATACAGGAGGTCTGAGGCAGGGCCTGAGACTCTGCGTTTCCACATGCTCCCTGGTAATACTGATGCTGGGTGTGAGATGGACCACACTTCGAGGCGTAAGGCTGTAGCATTTTCCAGATTCTGGATTTTTCTGATTGCATCCTGAAGTGTCTTTAAAACATATTCTTAGTCTGTCTCTTCTATCTTTACTGAATTGATACTTTTAGATCGAGAGGCCTGGTCAGATTCATGGTTGACTTTTTGGCAAGAATACTTTATCAGTGGGGTTGTATATTTCCTATTGCATCTCATTAGGAGGCACATAGTTTGCTTGTCTCTTTTTGTGTGTGTGTGTGTGATGTTCAGATTGGTTAGTGGGTTCAGGTGTTGCCAACCTGAATCTTCCACTATAGAGATCTTAATCAGTGGAGGATGATCCCTGTCTCGGCCCATTACTGCATTACAGTCCCCTTGAGGACACCCTAGCACCCTTTCTCTGCTTTTCTACCAAATCTCTACAAATGCCATTTTCTCCATGAATTCTTCCCTGTCCACTCTCCCAAAAAGATCTCTCTCTTTCTCTCTTCTCTGTATTTATGTTCTCATGGAATCAAAGACCTGAAGAGTCTTGAAAAGCCATTCAGTGCAATCACCTCATTTTATAGATGAGAAAAATGGAGGTTAAAGAGATGAAAGAAATGGCCTGAGCCACACAGGGAATCAGAGTCAGCATATCTGGAATTAGACCATTGGTCATTTGGATTGGCAACCAAGAGGTCATGAGTGGTTTTGTAAAGAGGAATATTTTGGCAGCTGGGTGAGGGCCAAAGCACAGAAAGCCAGATGGAACATTAGATTTGGTAATCTCTAATTACCAAAATGAGAACAATGAGACCTAGAGTTGGTAAATGACCTCTCTGGATTACACAGCTATCCCTTCAAAGAGCTAGGGCTAAACTAGGGACTCAAAGGTGAGTGGTAGTGGTAGTGAGGGAACAGAGTCAGAATCGCCATGTAGTTGTATGACAAATGAGGCTGGAGAGAGAAAATTGGATCTAAAAGGGTAATACGATTGAGGAAAAGGTTTTCATGGATGTTTGAGGCAGAGAAGATACTCAGTGAATACTTGTTGGGTGAATGCATAGAGGGAAGAAGAAGTTGGGAATGCCTAGGATGGGAGTAGATGGAATGGAAGAGAAGATGCTGAACACAGTGGCGGGACACTGGTCTAGGGTGATACTGGAGTCATTTCCTTCCCAAGTGAGTGAGAGATGGGAGGAGGAGCATCTTTTGAAGAAGAAAGAAGGGAAGTGCTAAGCAATGTCTAGGGCAAGTAATATTTCAATTATAGTGGGGAGGAAGGGAGAAGTCTGAGGAAGAGGTGGATGACACCTGGACGCACTTGAATAGGGGGTTCTGATGGACTGAGAGGGGATGGGCAGAAGGAGAGAGCGGCTCCCCTTGATGCTTGGAATCCATGCCAGAGCCTCAGATACACACTCAGAGGCAGAGGTGGCTGACATAAAGGCCTGACCAAGATCACCGCCCCCCACCTTTATTGAGGGATCAGGATGTTGATAGCCATTAGGCAAAGAGAGAGCCCCAGGGTCCTGTAGGGTCCTGGTAAGGATGGGGTGGTAGTGCTACCCCATCCTTTATAGTGGAAATATTTTGACTCTGGTAGGTGGTCTGCCAGATTGGAATGTGAGTTAAACTATGGGGAAGCCTGGGCATTCTGGTCCAAGGTCCTATTTGGTTTGGAAAGAAGAAAGTAGCTGAGAAAGAGGGTTAACTGGGCTCTAACAAAGCCCAGGCAATGGTAGCCAAAACTGATCTGCGTATAAGCCAGAGAGTTGGGCCTACTTGCTTTCATTTCTGCTGTACTCACTGTCTAAACTGCTCGTCAGCTCTTTTATGCCTATTAAAATCCTACCCTTCCAGCTCAAAAACTCTATGCTCTGTGAGGCTTTTCCCAGTGTTCTAGCTAGAAATTGATATTCTCCTCTGAATTCTCATTGCTTTGTGTTTATCTCATAGGGAATGCATATTCTGACATGTATATGCATATTTGTCTGTTCCCAGGAGACTTAAAATTCTCAGAGGGCAGGGCCCATATGTTAATTACACTGCTCTGTGTTCTCCAGAGTTTCTGGCATGTCTTACCCATATCAGGTGACCGATAGAACTATTTGTTAATTGAAAGAAAGAACCTGTGGAGAAATCCCAAAATGGAAACCAAGGTGTTCCTTAAAGAACCTGACAAGGTTTTGTTCCTTCCAGATGAATCCCCACAACTTCCCAGGATAAATATACTGACAGAATAAAGTGGACTGAAGGTCCAGGTTAGGGAGAGATATAGAAGGTTAACCCAAGTCTGCAAGAAGTGGTCCGCTGATCACAGCTAAGGGAAACCTTTATCTGAAGAGTTGGTAATAGGAATAGGGCACACGGAGCACAATTGATGTGAGAGACTTTAAGAGACAGAGACAAAAGCATCCATTTATCCATCAAGGATGATGAGAACCTACTTACTCTGTGCTAGACCCTGGGGATGGAACAGAAATGGGACACAATTCCTCTCCTCTAGCTACTCACAGTAGGTCAGTGCTAGAGGCAGTGATGTGCTGCTAAATGCTTCACAGCAGGATCTCCAGAAAAAAGGGAGAGGGAGGAGGAGAAGCAGCTCTGATTGTGGTGTTCCCTGGTGTGAACACTCTCACTCTGGCCAGTTTTAAGCTACCAACATAGCATCACTGAAAACAGTGTTGGGAAGAGATCTGCCATCAAGCAAGCTGGCTCCAGCACACCACTGGGAAGGAAGTAGAGATCTGCATATCTGCAGGGCCTGTGGCCAGGACAGAGAAATTTATTGGGAGTGAAAGAAAAGCAGCCAGGGCAGATAATGATATCTGTTTTCCCTAGGGAAGAACCAGAGAGAATGTTTTTAGTGTCAATAATATGTGTCTCCTGAGGGAAGAAAAGGCGATAAATGGAGTGGTGTTGATGAGTGGTGATAGCATTATTGGAAAGACAGTCCAGTACAATTAAAAAAACTGGCCTGGCATTTAGGTAAATCTTATAGGACAGCGGCTTCCTTACAGTCAGAGGGACTGTTTTATATCATTTTAGGAGCTAATGTCTGCTGTGGGCAGTTAGAAACTAATACAAATGCACACATATGTTATATGGTAACATTAATATATATCATTTACTGTTCAACTGTTATAGACTAGGCACTTTACATGTCTAATCCTTACAATCCTATAACATTGGTATTTGTAGCCTCGCTTTTACAGATGAAGAAACATTGACTCAGTGAAACTAAGGAAGATCTTTCTTTTCCAAATTTACCCAGGTTCATGGTAGGCTTCATGAACCTGCAGGTTTCCTGCGTGAGATGCAAACGACGAGATTAAGAAAACAGCCCAACTTATAGGGTAAGTACCGGACTCCTGCTCATTTTGTGTGCTATTTCCCTATGAGGTCGCTTTTGGAGTATTCTAGATACAAGGGATTCACACCTTCATTTTAAAGAGGACACAGGAAAAATATGGAGTCTACCAAGAGAAGAGTGGTCAGGAGTCAGGAGTCTGTACATTGAGTTGTATATGGAACTGGGGGTGCTGAGCTCAGAGGCTCAATGAGAGACCACATGGGGGATAGACCTTCAGCCCTATGAAGGGCAGTCATGTGGAGGAACAAGAAGGCCTGTTCTGTGTGCCGCCAGAGGGTAGAAATAGGCCCAGTGGATGGGGAATTCTGCGGTGTATCCCACAGACACTTATTGTGCACCTGTTTTGTTTTAAGTCCTGACAAGGGAAGGATGTGGCGATGAACGGGACACACATCCCAGTTCAACATGGGGAAGAACTTTCTAAAAGTCTGAGCTGTCCAGAAATGGACCAGGCATCTGGGAAAGTAGGGAGCTGCCTATCCTTGGAGTATTCAGGAGGAGGCTGGATGTGCACTTAGCAGACTGTGCCAGAATGAATTTATTGAGTGGTAAGTGGGACTCAACCCCCTTCCAGATCAGGGATTCAGCATCTATGTTCAGCCTGGCTTTGGCAAGCTGGAGTGCTGCTCTGAAAAAATGTCATCTGACCCCCTTCCCCCTTTCCACCAGCCTTGCCCACCCAGCTGCGTGCTCCGCGTTCTCTGACAGCGAGCTGTGTTGGGAGAGACTGGAAGGTGGCTGCCATCTGTGACAGGGATGATGGAGTTTTGGCGGGTTTGTGTGGGTTCAAGGAATGCAGCATTGAAGCCATGTACACACAACCTGCTTAAGAACATCCCATGGGCAGAAAATGTTTTCTTCCTCTTCAGCCCTCCTCTGTTGCTGTGCCAGGCGGGCACAATGGTGCCTTTGAGAGGGGCAGCTGGAAGGGGGTGTTGGCAGGGAGGCTGGAAGTAGAACATTGCAGCTGGGGAGAACCAAATTCATTTCCAGGAGCAAACCTGCACTGGGTGCCAGTTTCCAAAACAACACTGCTGTCTCTGAGAGCTCATGGTGGTAGGTTGCCTCAGAGTTGGACAGAGGGCAAAGCCATTTCCTATCCGCTGCTCCACCCTCCCCAAGTTAAGGCAACCTGGTGTGTTGAGGCATTCTTGCTCTGGATGCAGATGAACAGGCCTTTTGGGCTGTCTGGGGAGCTCAGGCTAACTTGGGGTGGATAGGGCTCTCTGAGGGATCAGATTTTCCTGCAGATAGACAGGGCTGATGGCTACAGGGACTGGCAAGGCTCAGAGGCAGGTAGGCTTCTGGGCCATGAGAGAGGGTTCAGAATGAGACCCTTTTCTTCTGCCTTTCCGGGTCACTTCTGACCCTTTAGCCGCCTGGCACCCTTGGTGCCATATGGGCTCTGCCCACTCACTGTCTTAACTCTCTTTGGTGGGAAAGAGGTGGGAGAACTCTGGCATTTCCTGTCCCCGGTTCACAGTTGTCCCACACCCTCTGTTACTTTCAGAGGTCCCAGCAACAGCTCCGAGATGGGCGTGGGAGGTCTGAGTGCCAGGCTGCAGGCTCAGCCATCTCCCCCTTTGTGTTACAAATGCAGCAAGGTGGGTTCCTTTTATTTTGGTGGCTTCCAACAAAAAGGTCTCACTTGAAGCTGGTCAAGTGGTAATTTCTATTAGTGTTCACATTAATGAGATTTTTCACACTCTAATTCAATTTTACAATCAATATAGAGCCATTACCTCATTTCAGTCATTGTTCTGGGCCTGGGGATTCAGAATGAAAAAGATAGAGCCCTTGCTTCAAGCAGCTGACTGCCTACTAGATATGCCACGTCCCAGTGGGAACCCCAAGACCAGCTCGATAGACACCTGCAGTAGGTGGACGGCAAAAGTGTAGTGCGAAGCCCATCTCCTACAGGGAGGCCTGTGGAATTATGGGTGCATGGGCTTGAAATTCACCTGAACTTGGAGTACTTACTGATCTTTCAGGAACTCAGTGTAAGGAATGAGAATAATACACACCGTGCACAGCTATTATGAAGATTAAACAAGGCGATGTATGCAATAGCCAGGGCAGAATGTGTCGCAAGGTCAGTGTTCCGTAAGTGGCTGCTGTTGTTATTAATTTGTTGATCTAAGGTCTTGAGATATACTATGTATGTGTGCACAGTGGTGGTTATCTGATCCCTTGTTAGATTATGTGCCCTTCCTAAAATAGTCAATTCTTCTACCTTCTTAATTTGTCTTCCATAGAAGACTAGGATCAGCAAGTTTATGATTACACTGACCAACGTGGCCAAACAAAAACCTATCTACTATAGCCAATAAGACATATTGTATATAATATTCTCTGTTTGTTTCTGTTGTAGAAGCAGAAAAAGGTTAAAATACTTCTTTTCGCTGAGATCCCTGAATTTCCTGAGTGTGGAAATGAAGATATGAATTATTTTCAATATTTTAAAAAGTTTAAGAGAAGTCATATATTTGCTATTGACAGCCCTCAGAGTTCATTATTACTTAAAAGATGCATTTGTTTGAGGAAAGTTATTCTTTCATTAAGGGACCTTGGCAGTAAAAAAGCTAAACTCACTGAGGCAGAGGTTAGCCTGGAGATCTTCCAGGAACCTTTTGTGGGGGTGCCTTCTAATCCAACACGCTGAGTCATGTGACCCCAACCTCAGTTTTCTGAGATTTTCCGAGACCTCCTTGGGCCTCGTCTATCCACTGGGCTGCATATCCCTCCACTACTTTGTGAAATGTAAGCATGAGAATTCATCCTTAAAAGTTATTCCAAAGTCCTTGGAAGACACAAAATATGGATAGCCAAGAATCCAAAGACAAAGAAAATCAAAGCAATTCATGAAGAACAAAGGAAATGAAAAAGAACAAGAAAATAAAAGCATGTGGATGAATGGAGGCTTGAAGTGAAACATGGGGCACACATCTGAAGGAAATAAAAACGGGGGTTGTTTAAAAGAGAAAAAAAGTTGTGTGAGAAACTGCACGCCAACAATGAAATTTTATAAGAGAAGACTGACAGGAACAATTTCTCTTTAGGAGGCTCGAAGCCTAAGGATCAGTGAAGGAAACTTGTGGTCAGTGCGTGGCTAAAAGAGGTGGAGAGACAGGGAGAACGAGGCTCTGTTTAGAAATGGGTAAGGATTTAGGAAGTCAAAGAGTCAGAGAGGTCCTCCAGAGGCCTGATTTTAGAGAAAGAAAGGCTAATATTATCACAGGATTGAAGCAAGGCCAACATCGTAACCGTGCTGATCCCTGACGGTGAGATTGTGGATTACTCTTCTTTTTTGCCGGTCTGTAGTTTAAAATGTTCTACCATGAGTTTGGATTACTTTTATAATCAGGAAAAGACTGTAATGGACATAATAAGAGGTAGCAGGAAGAAACTGAGGCAGGGGCATCTGGAGCAGACAGAACTGTAGGATGAGCAAGAAGAAGAAATCTGAAGCGTTTGAGCTGCCTTGGGTGGTCTCACAATGAAGATGATGCTGGAATGATGGAGCCACTGGACTCGAGTGAGGAAGGGGGAGACCAGAAGCAGCCTATCTCTCCAAGGCCCATTCCAGCCTTCCTTTTGACTCTAGGGTTTGATGCATAATCAGGTTGCCACCTTTCATTTTCCATGAACTCAGAATCTCTACCAATGCTCTTTTCAACTTTCCCTTCTCCACGAACATGTTTTCATTTTATCTCCTTTGGGATCACTGTGGCTGGGCTGACGGGCTGATGTGCTGAGCGTCTGGCCAGTTCCCACCTTCATTACTCCAAGCTCTGAAAGGCCCTACCTGCCTAAGCTGAGAAGGTTTCGATGATGCTAGAAGAGGCCAAGGTGCTTGAAGATCTCTTCCCCTCTAAAGTAAAAGTGTGCAATATTGCAGGTGAATACCAAGGCAGAATAAGAGAATGCCCCAGTTGGAGCTGGAGAGCCATGGGTTCTCTTCTGCCACTAACTGGCTGGGTGAACTTGGTCAAGCTACTTATCCTGTAAAGTCTTTGATTTCTCTCTTTTGAGAAGCAATGGCACTTGGTTGGACTGGAATAGCTAAAAGTATCTGCCCAGCTTGAGAGTAATCAGATTCATTATTCATTTGGCTTCTTTACATGTACACGGCTATGCTAAATGTTAATTTTAGAATTTATGATTCTCATAGACAGGGCCCATATCACGATATGGGTTAAATATCCCGAGGACTGTGCCCAGCGTACTCCCTTTGGTAAAATTAATTTTTAAAAAATTGAGATGAAATTCATATAACACAACATTAACCACTTTAAAGTTATAATTCAGTGGCATTTAGGGCTTTCACTCACACTGTCTTTTTAAAGTGTTAGAATAACACAGTTACTTGGGTTGGCTGCATTTTATTGTAATAAATACGTGCCACAGAGTTCCTCCACGCTCATCCTCTTGGGAGCCCATGTGCAGCAGATTTTCTAGGTCTAGGTTGTGAAGAACCTGCTGGGTCATACGATCCACAGCATCATTTCCAATTCAGCATAGACTGCCAAACAAAGTGGCCTCTCACCTACGCTCCCACTGGTGGTGTCTGTGTTCCCATTTCTACTCCTTCCTGTTATGGTGAGGCCTTCACGGAGCGCTGCAGAACAGCTAAAAGTACAAGCTAGCTCTATCAACATTGACATGGAGACATCTCAGCAACGTAATGGCATGTGGAAGAGGCAAGTCACAGACCGAAAAGGATGGGGGAAACTCAGTTCTACCTGTAGTATTTTATTTCTTTGGTTAAAATATATTTGAAAGGAATAAAAAAATATTGACAAATATCAATTCCAAGTGAGGGGGAAACAGGAGCATTTGACATAACTGTTCTCAAGACTTTGTAGTAGGTTTTTTAAAAATCCTCAATTGAAAGAGGCAGGGGAACTGATGTGCAGAGATTTCCAAAATATACTGGATAACAGATTATTTTTGAGCAGCTTCCAAATTTGGACTCACTTTTCCCCATGCAGCGGTTCATATTACTGGAGCTGGCTCGCCTTCTCTTGTGAACATTGTTTTAAAGTAGATGAAATATCAAGGAATTTTGGAAGTCCTTATTTTTAGCCAGTAAAATGAAAAATTTCCACAGCATGTAAAAGAAGTGCTCGAGTCGAAGCCTGCCTAGTTTGCTCCACCTAACTATGATCACATCAAAAACTTTTGCAAGGCTATTCTGGGCCTGGGGTGCGGAGGTGACTCACTGTGTCCCTCCCTCGCCCCATCCCCCACGTGTTTATTCAGGTGAAATCAGATTAAAATGAACATCAAGGACAGCTTTGGAAGGGAAGAGAAGCCAGAGACTCTGAGAGACCCCGAGAGGCTGCCTTAAACCAGGTGTGATGAGAGTCATATGGGTGACATGCTGGCTTCTTAATTAGGGTCAACCACAATTTACTGAGGACCCATTTCCCAGGAACAGACTAGTTTTCACAGGCCTTCCTGTGTGTTCCTGTGAAGGAAGCATTTAGGGTGAACATTTACAATATTTTTTTATGTGCTCTCTCTCTTTTTGTTTTGTTAATCCTCACCTGAGTATATTTTTTCCATTCATTTTTAGAGAGAGTGGAAGGAAGGGGGGGGCGGGGAGAGAGAAACAGTGATGTGAGAGAGACACATCAATTGATTGCCCAGCCAGACCGGGGCCGGGGATTGAACCTGCAGCCCTTGACAGGGATTTGAACCGCAACCTTTCAGTGCCCGGGATGACACTCTGACCACTGAGCCACACTGGTCAGGGCTATGCTCTCTTTTTGATAACTGTAAAAATCTCATGCCTGGTTTTAATGTTATCTGAAATGTTAAACTAAATAAAAGTATGTGAATAAAAGCAGATCAGATATGCCCCATACCTGGTTGAGAATCTCTGCTCCAGGCTAAAGTGCCAGGACTGCCCTGAAACTCCCTGGTTTTGGTCAAATCTGTATTTGAAGCCTGACCTGACCACTCATAGGCTTTAGACTTCAGGTGACCTTCTTGCCTTCTCTCAGCTAGTATCCCCTTCTCTGAAAAGGTGATTTTGACACCTGCCACTTGGGGCTGCTTTGCAGATTCTGTGAGGCACTTAGCACTATTGCCAGTAACTTAAAAAAAAACACCAACAAACAACAAAACCCTAAAAACTTTAATCTGAAGTATGGCCTTGGGAAGTAGGCTATCCCCCTTTTGCTCCATTTTATAAACGAGACTACTGAGGCCAAGACACACCATTTAGCAAGTTACTTCACCTAATTGCAGAACAGGGCTAACTCCCAGGTCTTGTGTGACCAGGCCAGGCCCCTTTCACTGTGCCAGCCCTGGCCTAGTGTCTGCATGCAAGCAATAGATCTAGAGTCTCCTTCTCCTCTGTCGTGAGTGATCTGGCTTATGTGGCTCCCCAGGATCCTGGCTCGAATCTCCTTAGCACTTGTTAAGTGAGTACTATATTCCTTCTTATGTGTCTGTCAATTGGGCTGTAAGCTTAATTTCAGAAGAGACTGAGCCTCCTAGACTTTCTCAACAAGCCCCTGGCCTCCGAGGAACAGGTTGAATTCTACGTGAGAGGCTTTTAATGGAGACCCTCCCTCCATAATCTCATTGCAGCTCCAACTTTTACCATCCAACTTTTATCAGCGACACACACACACACACACACACACACACACACACACACACACAGAATCTAGACTTTCCTATCTTCCCCTTGAACCCTTTATCTTTGTGCCCTTTCTCAAGTTGCTAAACCTCTCAGCCTCAGTTTCCTCACCCATAAAGTGACCCTACATGTTGTGGGTCAAAATAAAATGAGATGTTATGTAGGAAAATCCTTTGTAAACTTGGAGGCACTTTTCCTCTCTCGCTCTCTCACCTACCCCCCAGCCTAAACTCGTTCCTTCCTCAAATGAGCCAGAGGACTGTGTCTTCTGTTCCCAAAGCATTTCTCAGAGACCTCCCCAGCTGCCTCCGCTGAAAGGGAACTGAATGGTCCCACATTCGATAAAGAAGAAATGGCATCGTGCTGAGGAATTCACTGAGTCTAGCGCTTGTTAGATAAAACAGTTTACTGGCTTGTAAGCTAAACTCACACCAGGAGATCTAGAATCTTCTCTCTTACCAGTTTTTAGCAATGAAATTTTGGTCGAGTTGCTTAATGTAGCTGAGCCTCGGTTTCTTCATTTAAAGAAATGTGGTAGTACTTGCTTCATTGGGTTATTGTGCCAAATGAGGACACATGATTGTGGGCAGTCAAAGCATGCGACTTTTATTTGTCTCTCCCTTCTGTTTACCCTTTAAAACCTCTGTGCCTCTGCTTGTTTTTCCATGAAAGGGGGACAATAACACCTGGCCTGCCTAGCTCACAGGGTTGCTGTGTGACTGGAATAAAGGCTGCGGTAGGGGTAGGGCTTTGCAGTGGTGGCATGTAGTATAAATACCAGTCTAGGGTTATTCTCGGGATAGCTGGCCGTGAGCTGATGGGTGTGCTGGTCTCACAGGCCTGAGTTGTTGTGTGCAGTGGCTACATGTAGAAGGTTGCTTAACATAGCTTCTCCTCCTGCTCTTCCTGAGGCCCCTGTGCTCTCACATCTACCTGCGGTGCTCTGTAGCCTCCTCACACCCGTCACTCACATGCCTCGCCCTCCTCTGTCTCTCTGTCCCCTCTGGATCGAAAGGCACAGGACCATCCACTTACTGCTCTCTAGATGCAATAACCATGGCTCCAATCTTGCTGACTATCAAGAACGCCCTGTCATATGACACCCCACCCCTTAGCCTCATGAATAAATACTTAAAAGACTCATTATGATGAGATAAGGAAAACAGGAAGTGTCCCTAAAATCCACCATCCCAGCCACCAGAGGCCACCAGCATCTTTAGCAGCCAAGCTACCAGCCTTCTGTGCACTTGAGAAAGAGCCCTTGTGTCTTGGACCTAGAGGCGTCCACAGGTAAGGCTGGAATGGAGGCAGGAATAGGAATCCGGGATTCCGGAGGGCAGGCCACAGAGGCAGGGGGACAGAGCTTCTCTGTTCTGGGCACAGTTTCAAGGCCAGCTGCAAGGAGAACAGGCAGTCACTGTGTGCCTGCAGCTGGCAGTGGCTAGGCCAGGGCTGTCCTTCACTTAGGGTATATTTAAAGAGAGCCCACTAGATGGTCATGCCAATAGGAAAAATGCACAGTCTGGTAGCCACACCTTCAGCACTCTCCTCCTTCGCTGCAGCTTCCAGGCAATGGATTTATGTATCAACAGAGGATGGCTGGCTCCTTGGTCTCTCCAGGTGTAGGTGGTACCACCTGGGGACAGAACCCCAGCTCTTGGGCCTCTCTGCCCTCTAACTGAGCTGGCCAAAAGTTCAGGGGATTAGTGGGATTGGCTCCTCCCACCCTGGGGTTGGTAACCCAGCAACCAGCCAAAGGGGAGAGGCAGACAGATGAGTCAAATGCAAGCCCAGAATCTCTGGCTTTGTGTTTTGTTTGTGAACACTCCCTGTGAGTGCAGACTCCCTTCCGGCTGGAAGTGGTGGGGCTTTCCCACACTGCTTCAGGCCAAATGCTCCTCCTTATAGGGATGCCCAGGCCCAATTGCCCGCTAAGGCAGGCTTAGGGACAAAGCCAGTGGGCCAGGAGGAGCCCATACTGGCTGAAGACAGGTCTGAATCCCATGGAAAGGTGGGATTGGGAGCTGAGAACTATGGGTAAGGGAACCAATGGGCCTGAGGTCCTGCAGGGGAGAGACTGAGCTGGTGTGCATAGAAGTTTGGGCTTTTAGGTGGCCCGAGACCAAGGAGACCTTATCTGAGCAGTGAGAGGACTTCACCAGAGCAATCCAGCAGAAGTGGGGTGAGTGGGTGGGAGTGGGCAGCTTATCAACCCGGGAAGGGAAGCCGACGGGCAAACCGTCTGAGGCAGGCAGGCTGCTACAAGTGCCGGAAGAAGTCAGTAAATCACGAGTGCACCAACAGGATCAGCTACATAGTTTGAAGGGCCCAGTTCAAAATGAAAATGCAGGGTCTTTTGTTAAAATATTATCAGGAATTTCAAGACGGTGACAGAAGAGCATTCAGTGGAGGGCCCTTCTGGGCGACCACACAGGTTGCACCCCTGAAAAGCTAACACAGGGCACCTATAAGTTGGCTACTTGGAACAGCTTTGAAAGCTGAGGCAGGTGAGCTGGGGGATGTCTGGTCTCCTTTGGCCTTAACTCCCTCTCACCTCTGCTGCCCTGTGGTCACCAGTTCTCAGACTTTGATTGGGCTTGGGACAGGGCCTGTACCCCAGCAGCAGGTCTTCTCCCTGTGCTCGCTGCAGCTGTCTTTGCCTCTCTGAAAAGAGGGAATTGCAAGGCCACAGTGGGAAGAGGGCTGAAGGCAGGAATGGATTGTGGTTCTTTGGGTCACTGCGTCTCAGAGCCCCAAGGACTCCCTGGACAGGCCAAGAAAGGCCGGTGCAGCAAGTGGAGCCGCCTCTGAGTGACGCTGCAGAAGATGGAGGTACAACATGTGGACTACACTCTGGATCCCCAATTAAGGACCCAAGGGGACATGTCCTGAGGATGGGTGTGACAGTTGAGCAGAGCCAAGGTCCAGGAAGCCTTCTCCCCACTTGGGAACTTACCTCCAACTCTATGTGGTCGTGGAGTTTCTTGCAGGTGGCTGCAAAGGTCTCCGAGGTGCCAAATTCAAAGTACCACAGCTTGTTCTTCATCCTGGACCATGAAGCAGAGACATGGCTCAATATTCTGTATTTGAAATGTCATGTAAAACAGCTATATCACTGGGGCTGGGAGGCCCGCATTCCCCAAGCTTCTGTTTTCAGCACTTGTTAATTAGATGATCAGGGAAAGAAATTTTTTACCAACTGTTCTTGCTACTAACTTAGAGGAAAAACTCATTCATTCCTTAGGCAGCATGGCTACTCTGGGTGAACTGCCAATTGGTCTCTGAACTTCCTGATCAGAGTAGGAGAAAGGCCTGTTTGCCTCTGTATCTGGACCAAGGGAAGAGTTCCATGAGAATCAACCAGTGGTGGCAAGTAGCAGTAGGCTCTGGTCACTGTCCTTTCCACTACTAATGCAGAGGGACTTCAGGCAGAGTCCTCTTTTGGGTATAGTTGGGGTATAAAGGGAAGATCATACAGCCTTTTGAGACTTGAGGATGTACAGTCTCAGGACAGTGGAGGGATAGCTCCAGATAAACCAGCCAAAACGTGTGCTACTTTGTCTATGCTTTGAGTAGGGGAAGCAGAGTGCAGAGAATTAGACACAGATTTACAGGCAAGGTGGAAAGAGAAGAAAAAAAAATGAGTCGTTTTGTAGCAATTGTTTCTCCCACTTCTTCCTCAATTGTATTTGCTTAGGCCATGACTATCTTTGATTTAGGGGTAGACCTTGTCATATTTGCTTCCAAGTAAGAGTTCTCACCATTTTGAGCTTTACATTTTTCAACATTTTCCTTAGTGGGGAAAAACAATGGGGTCCCATGTAGCTGGGGGCTTTGCAAAGTCAGACAGTGTGTCCCGGACACTTGGTTGTCTTGATCAGATGGTCTCACCAGGAAGTGTTTCTGAAGGTATTCCATTCCTCCATCCCAACTGTTGTCCCACTATCAGGAGCTGGCTAAGAGAAGGGACACCTGTCCAGTTGATAAGCTGGCAGATTTTGCTAAGGAAGGATTTTAAAAAATCACATTCTTCTTGTCACATTCTTCAGTGGAGGGGAAGCTGCCTTGAGTGTTGCTGATCCTCCATGTTTAGATTTGTGAACTAAGAGGAAAGGAGCATTCATCAGAGGCAAGATGGCTCTTATTTCTTTCTGGTATTCCTTAGGCCGTAGCAGATGACGCTTCACAATAGCAGACACAACTTTTTTCTCTGCACTTCTCAAAGAGTCCACCTAGAACTTGAAGATGAGACTGTACTTCTAAGATTGGAAGTAGCCTATCTGACCCTTAGCTTGCATGAAAAGTAATGATCAATCATGAGGGAAGTAAGAATAAGCAAGATTTAGGGAGCTCTGCCTCGTGAAGAAAGAAGAACTGGGTGCACTTTAAGTAGACCAGTGCTTCTCACCCAGTGAGCTGCATCATCAGTATGCCTGAGATGTCAATCTCAGGCCTCAGGGTGGTCGGGCTGGGGTCTGGGGCAGGCGTCACAGCGGGCATTCTCATCTGTATGCCAAACAAATGCTTTTGTTTTCTATGCATACCATGATGTGAAAAAATGTTGGGAAACACTGTTCTAGATCATGGTTTCTCTGCATGCACAGTAATGTGAATATGTGTGAATTGGGAATTCATTGAAATGCAAGTTCAGATTCAGTAGTTGAAGATTTGGGCCTAAAAATTCCTTGTTTTTTTTTAACAAGTTGCTGATCCTGGTCCAGGGACCTCACTTGAACTTGTGAGCACCTGGAGACTACATTTGTGGCTCTGAAATATTAGTATTCATGAGAATTACCTGAGGAATGTGAATAAAATGCTGCTTCCTGGGCTCCACTCTGCAGAGATTCTATGTGACAGTTGTGGGATGGGGCCCAGGAATGTGCATTTTTATGAGTGCCCACATGATCATTATGCAGGTAGTCAGTTGTCAGGACTTTGAGAAACACTGCTCTAGATCCCAATGAAATGACAACTAAGGAAGAAGACAGACTGATTAAACCTAGAAGAGGATTTCTCAGGGAGGAGAGAATGAGGGTCAGTGCCTTTCAATAGAAAATGATGGCAATAGACCCAATGACAGGAAAAACACCGATTGTCATAAATGTCAAGGTTGCGCATTCCTCTCCAGCAGCGAGAGCATCTCTGTAGCCAGGAGACCTGCTTTGTGATTCCATTTTCAAATATCACTGCAGGTCTGAATCATGACTTTTGAAAGTTATTGCCAGGAGATTTAGAGTTTTAATAAAAATTTCAGGAAGCCACAAGCTATTTTTGTCCACAAGTGGCTCTTCTGATGATCTAATAAGGTTAAGAGGTCATGGTTAGGTCAGTATTGAAGAATGACTGAAAGGATCAAACAGACTACTTGTCCATCGCTGCTTAGATGTCCATTGCTGGCTGAGTGACCTTTGGCAAGTTTTTAAACCTCAGTTTCCTCATCTGTAAAATGGAGATAATAAAAAGATCTGCTTCAAAGCGTAGTTGAGAAGATTAGATGAGATTATTGCAACTTCACAAAATGCTTGCTGCATAGTAAGCTTAACAAGAATGTTCACTACTTATTAGCTATTATTTTAATGTCTTGAATTGGCATATTTGGATAACATAGTAAGGCAGCAATGGCAGATCATATTGGGTAGCCGAGTGCATTATATATCCAATTTTTTCTGGGACAGAAGATTATGTGATGGTATTTGTCAGATCATGTGTCTTCACTTTTGATTGAAAACATATGTTCCCCACATGTCTAATCTAATAGATTTTTACAGAGTCATAGACCACACCCTAATCGTTGATTTATTATCTTGACTGGTCACGCGATTGTCCAAAGATGTTGATTGAGACTACGTAGGCTTCTGAGAAAGTATTTATAAATTCAAGAAACATTCATTGTGCAGGACTAGATGAGGGTCTACTAGATACAATGAACAACAAAACAAATCACTCCATGAGCCAGGCACTTGGAAAGGGCAGACAAGGAAACAAGGAAACAGACCATAGTGTTGTGAGCTAAGCACTAAGAGCTAGGAGCACCTAGGAGGAGTGGACATCCAATTCTTAGTGAGGCCAATGGCAGTTAGAGAAAGGATCCTAGGCAGGCAATGCCAGGATGAGTTCTGAAAGATGTGGAAGGGAACAGAGAAGGTGAAGGAAGAGCATTCCAGGCAGAAGTCCAGGCAATGGCACAAGGCAAGAAAGAGCATAAACCTGCTGCAGAGGACCTGGAATTCAAGGTAGGGGTAGGGAGATGTGGGCTAGTAAGGCTGGAGAGGCAAACAGGAGCAAGATTATAAAGGCTGGGGATGCCATGCTTTGGTGTTTGAGCTTTATCATAAAGTCTATAGTATGTCATGGGTCACCCTTAAGTGGGGGTGTTGGTGGTAGTGAGAGTGGTGGCAGTAGTGACCTGGTCAGACTTGTGCTTTTTGAAGATCACTCTGTCCCAAGTGTGGAGAGTGGATTGGAAGGGGGTGGGTACAGACTGGAGGACTGGAGAATAGTTTGGAGGTGGTATGGAAATCCAGGAGAGAATAGGGAAGGGCCTGAATAAAAGTAGTGACAATAGAGTTCAGGAGAAGATAATAAATTTACAAGCTAAAATTTAGGAGGTGGAATTCACAGCACTGGTTGGTTGTAAGGAGTAAGTAAGAAAGAGTAGACTAAGTGGCAAACCCAACTTTTTGTCTTATATAGCATGATACACGGCAAGTGCCAGTCACTGAGAGAGGGGCATAGGAGATCAATTCTCCAGTGGCAGCCCTCTTTGTAATTGAAAGGAAGCACTTTTAGATTTTGGCTCATTCATTCATATATACATCAACCTGTCCATCCTCCCATCCATCCATCCATCCATCCATCCATCCATCCATCCATCCATCCATCCATCCATCCACATCTATTGAGCCCTACCCTGAACTAGGCACTGTATAAGGCCTAGAGATACATGATGAATAAGAAAGATAGAATCTCTATCCTCACAGAGCTGACATACTTTTAATATCTTTACCAAGATACTAGCATTTGACCTCTGACCCACAGGAGACTAGCTGTTCAAAAGCTAAGAGCTTTTATTTCTCCTGTTTTAACTCAAGCAAGTTTTAGTTAGAAGTGAATGCATTCTATTACCATGGCTCTTTGGTTTTGCACTCTGCTGAACATTTTACATATACTATCTCTTCCGATTCTCAGAACCTTATGAGGTAGGTACTATTGCTACAAATAAGGAAACTGAGACTTGGGAGGTAAGTAACTTGTCTATGGTAGCGAAGCAAGTAAGTGCAGAGGGGTCACCCAACCCAGACTGTCTGACCCCAGAGCTGTGCTTTGCTACCCTGCAAGATGGTCTTAGCATGCTTTTGAGTATTGTGTGGTGTGGTGGTGTGTGCTCCTATTATACTTACTAGACTGCTGTGGTTCTCCTTCACCAGGTTGTTAAATAAATGCACTTGGGGACTGGGGTGTTAGTGGTTGCATCACACCCTAGGAAATGCTGTCTGATGAAGAGTGCCAGGCCCTCACAGGTCCAGGGGAGTTCTAGAGGAGTTTCAATTGCATTTGCCACAGAAACCTCCTGGTCTTGAATTTATACAGCCTGAGAGGGTCAGGAAGACCAGAATTGACCCTTGGCAAAGCCATATGCTCCCAGGACACTCTGTACCTTTCCTTCTCTGAGAAATGGGCAGAGGCAGTGTGCCCTTGAACCAGCCCAAGCACAGAGTGGAACAGAGAAAACTGAGAACTGAGAGACAAACCTAAATTGCTCTTCAGGCACCTCCCACTGCAGGTTCAACATGGGCCATTTTCAGCTAGTCATTAAAACAGAGTGCAGTGTAGTCTAATGTAAAGACCCCAGAATGGAATCAAGGATCCCTGTGTTCAAATTCTGACTCTGCCCTTTATGGGTCGTGTAACTTTGAGCAAATTTTTTTACTTTTCTGAGCCTCTTTACCCATAAAATGGGCTAAAGCTTAACACAGTGTTAAAAACATTAAATGAGACACGTAAAATCATCTAGAACCAATCTTGGTCTATAGAAGGCCCACATCTCCTATACACATTCAAAGTTCATTGATTGAATGCTACTGATGATTTGTCAATAATCAAAGTACCTTCTTCCTAATGAAGGTCACTTATCTGGTTACTGAGAAAAATAGCTACTAGCCTTTATCTGAAATGATATAAAGGGAGATTATTTGGTTGCCTCTATTCTAGCCACCAAAATGGTTGAAAATACAAAGGGTCATGGGGGTAGGGGCAGAGAAGAAAAGAGACTCCTATTGGGATAAAGGCTGCTCAGGTAAGGTGGCTTCCAGAACACTGCATGGCTAAGGTTGGCTATTAATGGTGGGCCCTGAAGTGGAGGTTGGCTTTAGGCCAAGTGATATAAGAGAAGATAAGGCAGAACTTTTCTTTGTGTATGTTGGGGTGTTGTTGCCAAGGAATTCACTGGCAGGCTTATCTGAGGCGGGTTCCCAGTGGGTTACTAGCTGCCCCCTTTCTCAGCTGCTAGGAGATTAGGAAGGAAACCAAACTCCCGGCCTACTGTCATTGCATACCAAGACACCAGGGAGCAGTAATCTGGATTCTTCTACACTGTTCTGTCTACACTGTCAGAGCAGATCTGTAAAGCAGGGGGTGCTGACAGCTTGTTTGTCGATCTGGAAGTAGAGAAAGCCTCTTGTCAGGGAGAATTTAGCCTTTTGGTTTTGTAGTCTGCTAAACATTTTACATATATTATCTCTCCCCGTTCTCAGAAGAGCCCTATGAGTAGGTACTGTTGCTGAAAACAAGGAAATTCACAGGCTGAAGTGAATTCCCGTTTGTCTCATCTTGCCTTTCTTCCTTTCTCTTTACCAGCTCCAGCGCTTGCGCCTTTCCAAAGCCTTTGGTAAAAGCCTACAGGCATGTGATACCCCACGATTTGAGGGGGGAAATGCAGCCCCCCAGTTCCTCCCACACCCCATCTCCCTGCCAGCCAGAGAACCTGGATGCCAGTGCCCCTTCTTCGCTTTTGAAGATGTCTCCCCAGCCACTGTCCTCTTAGCCCTTGCTGGAGGTTTGCTGCTGCACGTGGCGCTGGTTTGGGTCTGTTTCCCCTTCACTTGCACAAGGACATGGCATTTGGAATCTGAGCAGCGAGGGGTCGTGACCAGCTCTGCCACTCACTGGATAGTCATATCCTTTAAGTTCTTTGAACCTTCGTTTCTTCTTCTACAAAATGGGAATATTATTCTCTGGCCAACAAAGTTGTAAAGCTCATGTGGCAAATGCAAAGCTCCGAGCAAGTGTTTCATGCATGGTAAGTGCTCATTAACTGTTCTTCTTGTTGCTAGGAGACACAATCACTGGAGACTCATTCCCCAGCGGCTGCAGGAGTGGAAGCAGTAGTGTGGGGGTCTATCCCAGGCAGCCAATATTTTTTGAAGAAAATAAAACTAACAATGTTTTAATGACTTCTGGAATGCTTTTTCCGCATCTGTCTTCCTGAGTTTTTTTTGGCCCACCATTTCTTTCCTTCTCATAATCACCTTTCAGCTGGAGATGACTAATCCCTAACCAGTTGTCCTGAGGCTGGTTTCCAGGTCCCCGAAACTCCTAGGTTCACTGTCAGGCTCTAAAATATCCAGGTGAACCTGAAGCAGAAGACTCCCACCTGGGCTCTAAGGGACTCTCAGTCACATGTAGGAGTGGGGAACAGCAGCAGTGACACCGTAGGTTCGCTCTATTTCTGGGTTTTCTTAATTTCCCCTGCTTTATAAGAAAATAACATCGATTCCACACTAGTTAGTTGAATCTTTTCATTTGACAGATGAGAGAACTGAGACTAATTTAAAATGTTCTTTTATATTTGTTAGCAATTTAGGGCTGGATTCAGTCATCCCCCTGGCAGCCTAGGAGACCTTGTTTTCAAGGATGGCCACGAGTAAGATCAAGCTGGCTGCTGGGCATTTTCACCTGCAAAGGCAACAAGCTTCTGGTGGCCCTTTTCTGGTAATCCAAGAAGTTTTCAGGGCAACAGACTTTTGAAGTCATCAAAACATGAAAACATTTCTTTGGGTTTAGAAGGCTACAAAGAGGACACTACAGCTATTTCTAGAAATAGGAGCCCTTGAAGTGAAGGTATTCCTCTTTGTGGTTTGGGCTTTGATAATCAGGTTCCTTGAGTTGGTCACGATTCAGTCAGTTAGGCCTGTGTCAGCCCCGTGAAACAGATGCTACCCACAGGATGGGTTCTGTGTTGTGCTGATGTGGTGGAGGCCATGCTGGGCCAGCAGGCCCGCCATCCAGCCCCAGTTCTCATTCACACTAAGGTGTGACAACACCAGAGTTGGTTGGGGCCTCCTGGTCTCAATTTACTCATCCTATAAAGAAATACTCTGAACAGCTGATTTCTAAGGTTTCTCCAGGCTTCCTGAGATAACACAGCAACTTGAGATAACACAATATAGGATAGGGAGGGAGGGCCCATGTGTTCCTCAACTGCACCCATGAAGGAGTGTGATGCCCAATTATTTCCAGAGCTGCCATTTTTTAAAGAGAAAAAAATATGTAAAATCTCCTGATTATTAGAGTTGGCAAATAATTCAACTTTTTAAAAGAACACTGTATAGGCCCCAAACTACACATCCAGGGAAAACTACACCTAGCCTACATTAATTATAAATTTTCATAATGTTCGTCTTAATTAAAAAACAAAACAAATGATCTCACTTATTACTCTAGAGGGTTTTCTGGGTTATTGGTGGTGTTATTGCTACTAGTAGTGAAGATAGTTAGACTAGTGTTAGGTTATTACGGTAAATAACGATCTAGCAAAACCAAGCAGCTATGAAAGCAACACAAAGGGCAAATGCAACCCGAGCTGAATTATAATTGAATGATGACTGTTGGTAATAATATCAAGGTTATTTTATCTGTTAACATTTTACATTTTTTGAATCCCAAGTGCCTTTGGAGTTTAGCAATTGTGTTAACCAAAGTTTAGATCAAAGGTTTAAAAAAGAGGAAAAAAAAGCAGGTGGGCTTGGTTCTAAGGCCAGGATGTCAAGTCCTGTAAGGGGCCCATGACCGCCACCTCACAGGTGCTGCAGAGGCCATCTGTGTCACCCGCACAACCAGCTGCCCTAGCCCATCAGAAAGCTTGTCACCACATCTAATCCACCCTGCATGCTGTCCCCTGTTCTCACTGCTCAGTGGAATGGGCACTCAGTGGCCCTCAGACATGAAGCTGTGGATGGAAGAATCTTTTCCAAGAGGGGGCAGTGGCCCTTTGGTACAAGGGAAAGTGAGCCCCAGCAATCAGGAAGGAGACTTTATAAATAGCTGTTTTTGTTCTCTGAGCGTGACTCTTGTGCCCGCTGTCCCTGCCAACAGATTTGTCTTGGCTCAGTGTATTTCAGCTTCAGGGGGCAAGGTATTCCCTGGCTTTTTTTCATGCTGGGGACAAGACTGGTGTTCATGGCACTCAGAAAAATCTAGGGCAGTGAATGGAAGGGAGCACTGAAGACCAGAGATCAGAAGAGGGTGGGCAGAAACACGGGGAACAAAAAGAGGGGAGAGCTCAAAAAGGGGTCAAAGAAAACAATAAGGAACAGAAAGGAGGGAGAAACCCACCAAGCATGTATTTTATAGTATAAATATGGAATCCTCTTAATAACTTATTAAGACACTTAAGTCATTTTCACATGTGAAAAATTACCTGTAAAATCACAGATGGCAGGTCATTTGCACTTAAGAGGCCTTTGGGGCCCAGGGATTCCCAGCCAGGAGATCACAGGTTCCAAGGACTCTCCCAAAGTGTGAAAGGAGTCCATGAGTTGCTGTCAACATTTCTTAATGTGGAATAGTATTTGTGCATTTACTCATAATAAAGACTGCATAAGCTAATTAACTAATGGATTAATTTTTTTATTTAATGTGGAATGAAATGAGATCAATTACCTCTTGGTAACCAGAGGCACTGATTGAATGGCAAATGGATGTTGTTGAACAACAAAAATGGGAAAATGAATTACTACCTAGAACAGCTTTATAGCTCACAGAAATCTTATTCAGTATGGCTCCCATGGTGGGGGATGTTGAGGAATAAATAAAAATTGTGCACTCTTTGATAGTACGAGGGTGTCTATAGAACTGCTCCTCCATACCAGCTCTGGATGGTGGCTTTCTTCTAAGCCGTAATAGCCTTCTTGTGGTGCAGGTTAGCAAACTGACACCAGTCCTTGATGATGTACTGGCTGGAGTTCAAACCCCAACTCCTGTTGCTATGCCCTTGAGGCATCTGAGAGAAATGGAAAAGTCAACCAGAGCCACGAAAGCTAAAGCTGTGCAATTCTCATTCTTGCTTGTGGGCCGGCTTGACTCACAACTACTACTCTGGCCATGGACATGGCTATGATCCCAGCTCTAGGTTGGTTGGCTCTGGCTGCCCAGGACCCCTTGGCACTGTTCGTCACAGAGTCTGAGTTCTGGGCCTCCCTTTTGGTCTGTGGTTTCCACTCTTGCTCCAAAGTAACAAAGGGCCAAACCCACTGCCCCATGTCCAGAGTAGCTTCTCCACACCTTCAAGGGTAAGTCTGGGCTCCAGAGAATCTGTTCTCTCTAAACAGAGACCTTTTTCTTCCACACAAGATAGTTTGTGTTTGTTTCCGTGAACTATGGACATATTCTTCATGGGTAGTCTTTTCCGAATTCTGTCTGGCACCTGACAATATCTCCTCCTAAGGGCAGGACTCCAGCACAAAGCCTGCCAAAATCTGAAATCAGATCCTCCCCCCAACGTGGCACCCGGGACACACATGTGCGTGTCGGCACACACGCAAGCCAGAACAGGGAGTGTCTCTGAGACTCTCCATCCACTGCTATCACAGACACTGCCTCTCTGAGACCGTGGGTCTCTCCAAAGCCCCACAGCCCAAACCAAGAATTGCCACAGCAATGTGAATTCCAACACATGGTCCTGCCACTTTGGGGGTGATCCTCAGGAAAGACAGCTGGTGAGAGCTAGGGTTTTTCTCTCCTGAGGGCCCGAGTCTCTGGAGTGTTTTTCCAGTTAGTATCTGTCCAACCAAGAGAAAATAGCTCCCTTCCCCCATCCAAAAAAGAAAAAAAAAATCTCAATGTTTGGCTGCTTTTAGCAATCCTTTCTTCCTTTGAAGTTTTATCCATGGAACGAAAATCCCCTTCAGGCCCATTTGGCTGAGACTAGAGGGCTCTGAACAAGCTTGCTCTCACAGTTCTCAGAGAACAAAGTCAAACACTGGGACAAAATGAAACCCTGCTCCGGGAGGGGAAGGGGCAGAGGCAGATGTACATCTTTCAGGTTCTCAGTGACTGCTTAGCTGTCCCATAGCTTTTTGATTCTGAACTATGCTCTACCAGCATTCACACACCCATCAGCCCAGGACGGTGGGGACAGGCACACCCCAAGTGTCCAGAGGGGGCCGGCCACTTGGCTGGAATGGAGCTCTTGCTGAGAAAGGCTACTTCCTGGGTCCTGATTAAATAAGGGTAGAAACTAGGGACTGTCTGAGCAAGTGGGGGCAAACCCCAGAGCATGCACCCTCACTTTATCATCATTCCCAGGTGGGCCCTGAGACACAGCTGAGCTTCGCCCTCCCTCTGCACTCCCTCCTGCCCCATCTCACCCCCAGCTGTTGAGAATCACTTATCTAGTGTTCTCTGTGTGCTGAAACTGCTCTAGCTACTTTACAAACTGAAGACTCTCCCCATGTGTTCCTCGCGTCTACTTTCTGCTGCTGCACTATGGTGGTTATTTTGTAGATGTGGTTGAGACTGTTGTTCCTCGGCAAATGGAAAGGTGTCATGGTGTCTGAGGAGATACGGGCTGGATGAGCCTGCATCTCCTCGCTTCCTCCCACAACCAGCTTTTCTGAGCATGAGGCAGTGCCTGAGTTATGATAGGTCAGGTTACAAAAGTTCCCTTGGTTAAGCCACTTGTTTGTCACTCTGAGCACATTTCCCCGTAGAAATGATGTTATGTTGACGTTGGGTTCCTAGGCTAACCTACAAAAGCCAATTAACCTATTACTTATCCAATGTCTGGTTTTGGAGACAGGTTGGTGGAACTGAAGAAGTTTTGGTTAGAAGCCAGAAAGGCTTGGGTTCAAGCCACAGGTCAGTCACTTACTTGCTCCGTGGCCTTGGGCAAGTCATTTAGTCTCTGTTTCTTAGTTTCTTCATCTTTGAATTAGGATGGTATTACCTATCTTGCAGGGGTTGTTAGGAATATTAACTGAGAATGTATACATGGGCCACATAGTATACACTCAAATAATGGTGCAAAAGAACTCCGCTGCTATGTGTAAAACTGGCTTTGTGGCCTCATGGATTCCGAGTTTCAGCATGAAATACAAGTAGCATGTCTTTCCTGCTAAATTTGGATTGGAGGATCTTTGCTTCCCTCAACTTCCTGGGGAAAAAACAGGGCAACTCTTCTGCCCTAAAATCCCTGGTGGCCACCCTGAAGTCTGGCCTGGAGTTCTTACGAGGATGGGCCAGGACGTGTCAGAGGAAAGTGGGGAGGAGCAGAGGTAGGAAGGGGAATGAAGGACATAAGGCTGCATTGTCTTTCTGTTTTCTGCTCTGGTAAAACAAGATGATCTGGTTACTTCCTCCTGAGTTTCCTGCACCTTCCGTCAACCAGGTGGATGCCTCCTGGTCAGAATGAAATACAGTTTAATCAAATAGTTCCCTCCTTGCTTCCTCTACCTTTTCAGTCATGAAATTGTTTGCAAGTCAAGTCAACAATTCATTAGATGGGCAGATGCCTGGATAAATACCCTCTTCCCATCCCTATTTCATCTTCTTACTCTGCCAGTTTCAAAAACCTTAAATGGGAAAGCATCCGCTGGAGCCTCGCTCCGCCTGAGAAGACTGTAGCATACACTGCCAGCAAAATCCTTTCTGCTTCACCCTTTTGAAAATCTCATCCATATGCTCACAGCTTTGCTTCTGCTCTGACATTTGTGACTTCTTATACTGTGTGTACACTCCTAACACCCATTTCAGTGACTGTGATCATGTGCACTTGTCCCCCCACCTGGTGCGGCGTTCTGGCTGTGTGCTCACCCCACCCTCTCTCTGCTGTCTCGGAGGTCACGCTTGTCTCCCCCGATGAGCACGACCTGTTCCCTTTGCTCCCTCTCTGTGCAGTTGGCAATGTGTCCACTGTGGCTGCTCTTCCCTCCAGTTCTTTGGGAGAACTGCTTGGCACCTCTTCTACCGGGCCTCTTATTTCTAGCTCACACCTGCCGCCCCTCCGTGGGCTGTGATTTTAGAGTTTCATTTGAACATTCTACTTTATCCCCTTTAAATCTCATTTTAAAGCTCTCCTGCTTGGTCTTCAAGTTTCTGACCGCAGATACTCCTTTTGGTTTATGTGACAAGCTCCTAATTCCTTGCCAGAGGCCTGTCATTCCAGCATTGAAATCCATGGTCCAGAAGAACTGTTGTTCTCAGATCGGCTACAGAGCAGCTCTGTGTCCACCCTACGTGCCTATTTCTTCTACAAGTATGACTCATGGCTGAGGGCGAGACTAAAGCATTGCCTCTGCCCCACGTCCCTAGTTTCCTACCCAAGGCACCAGTCACAGAGATACTGACCAGGATTCTTCTGGACGTGTTACCTAGCCCACACCCACAGGCAGAAGGGAGACAGTTCATGGTTACATGTTTATGGGCACTCCTTTTCATCTCTAACATGGGTTCTCACTAGTGTGAATTCAGCAAACTATTGGTCTCATTAGATACTCTGGGGTAGGAGGATTCTGTGGTCAAGTACATTTGGATACTTTATCCTATTTTTTTACATGATCTCGATAGGTTAGAATCCATATTAAAGGCTCTACAATATTGTACAGAAAAGAAATATATTTAATTTGTACTTCCCCAGTCTATTTGATGACTGCCCTCCCTGCCCTCTGTTTTCCTGTGAATTTCCTTTTAACATCTCATGGAATTCACTTTAACTAATGCTACTTTAATGCACGCCTGAAGGAGACCACCTGGGTAGCTACCTCCATAGGTTATCATCAGACCTCATGATGATCTCCTTAGCTGGTCTGCTTTCCTTCTTCCAGAAGGTCCAAATCTAGCCTCCTTGGGTACAGTCTCATACTTCTATTTTTATTCCCCACACAGGGATTGGGCATTTTCTCTTTAGTTCCATGTTAGATCTATGTATTAATTAGACTTTGACTTTGTTTTATGTTCTCTTTGATTTTCTGAGTCCCTTTTCTTTTTGGATCAATTTCTTTTACAACATCTAGGAACCCTTAAATAATGCAAATACACTGACCTCTTAAGTTTTCTTCAAGCCCATTCATTCTCTTCTTTGGTAGGAGACCAGTTTGCATTTACAGCACCAATAATTTGTGAACAAAATCAAGCAAGAAAAATAAGTAGTTGGTCCCCATCACATTGCTAAGGTTATATTTGCTGGGCATCAGAGTGACAACTTGAGAGCCCACAGATCTCTTGAGGCTTAGAAATGTGTTTATTTGACTTACACAGTTTTTTCTTTTAATCCTCACCTGAGGATATGTTTTTATTGATTTTTAGAGAAGGAAGAAGGGAGAGAGAGAAACATTGATGTGAGAGAGAAACATTGACCAGTTTCCTCCTGCATGCACGCTGACAGGGGATTGAACCAGCAACCCAGGTATGTTCCCTGACCTGGAATCGAATCCGCCACTTACCAACATATGGGACTATGCTCCAACCAACTGAGTCACCTGATCAGGGCCATAGTCTTTTTTAAAATTGGAAGATTTTGTAGATACACCTGGAGCCTAGTTTCTCTTGAGAAATCAGATCTGTTAATACTTGGTTGCTTTCCAACTTGGAAACAATTGGCTGGAGCTGAATACTGGCTGCTTCCATTACACAGGGCGCATGCTCTCCACTTTGTTCGAGTCCCCGCCACTCCTTCAAGCCTCACATCCATTCACTTCCCTCATTTACATTAACTCCCTGGCCTTTGCTGGCATTTGGATTTGTGATCTCTCATATAGACCTTTGTAATTTCCTCCAAGGGTTTTCCTGGAAGTTGCCTTAAAAACATCTCCCTCACTTCATTCCCAATCTGATCCTTTCCATCTGAGCTGTTGGTACCTTTGATTATGAGTCCTAATATATATTTGATTTCAAGGTCTGACCAGCTGCAGCAGGGTAAGAGCTGAAGCTGTTGGCATTTGAAAAGATTATAAGCACAGAAATAAAATATCATCCCAAGTCCACCTTTTCTGGGAAAAATATTTTCAATTGTTCTGTATTTATAAGTCGGGTACAACCTGGTTTTATCAACTATTTAACAATTTCGGAACAGCGAGTGATGAACTTGTCCTTTAACTACTGGAGAAGCAGCTTAAGCTCATGTTTACCTTTCCTTTGCAATTTCCACTTTGCAAAATTGGATGGTTATTATGAATATTAACATTGTACAATCCAGTCTTGATTATGAAAGGGCTTGTTATCCAGCCTCAAATCTCCTCTTCTTTTCTAACCCAATGACTTACTGTTGGCCATTTCATTTTCCTGTAGTACACGCATCACCAGCTGGGTAGGAACCAAGCCATCGGCTCAAATCAGAGGGCAGCCTGTTGTATTATCTTCACCCCAACCATGTCCATGTCTGTAGAAACCCTGATTGTGAGCAGCCTCTATTCCTCTCCCTGTCCAGGTTTAGGTACAAGGTGATACGGAAGAGGAAAGGGAAAACCTCATTAAGTAGAATGCTCTGTGCTGGCAGCTCCAACAAAAGTTTCACTAAGACTAACCGTTTGGGGTTTGTATTTATCCACGACACTCCTAACACCTCTTGCCCTATGGTAACCCAAAGCTGGAGATTACAGACACACTTTCAGCTTATTGAGTTCAAAGGCAAGGTAGGGTACTTGGCTTGATTGGCACTTTGGAATGCTCTCCAAAAAGGTCCACTTCCAAGATTAAAGGGACTCTTCATTCAACAGAATAGAAGAGGTCTTGTTTTACTAGACAATGAGGAATTTCAATCTAAGTGTAAGTTCAATAAACATGAATGTTCACCAATTATGTAAGTCCCTAATGCTTTAACAATTTGAGGCTATAAGTACGTTCTTGAAATGAGGAGAGCCCCTCTTTCATTGAAGAGCATTAGATCAGGGTAATGCTCTCTTAGTAAAATGTGAAGTGGTAAGCTAAAGAAAATAATCACTCCTACAGTCTTCAAAGTAGAGATTTGATGACTACCTTTCCCTGTAGCCCCTCAGAGGAGCATTTATAGAAGAGATACTCATACTGAGAGGGGGGCTGAAACGTAAAGTCCTGTCCAGAGCTACAGTTCTATAAATTATTATTATAGTCAGGAATCACTGTGCATTTAACTTGGAGATTCTACAGTGTAGTCATATATATAGTGCTGTTTGTTCTCCTTACATATTCCTGCAGTAATCAATAGCATCATACCAGCATCTGAAACATTTTTAATTCATTTATTTATCTACTCTAATTCTCATAAGCATCTTGAGAGATAGTTGTAATGTCCATTTTTACACACCAGAAAAATTAAGAATCAGAGAAATAAAGTAACTCTCCCAGACACCAATTAAGTAAGAGGCAGGGTGGGAGCTGAAACTCAGTTCTTCTGATTTTGAACGCAGAGAAACCAGGGACTAGTATTTACATTTCACATAAGAATGACATGGCCTTACACATGGAGTGGTAAGCCATTTGCCCAGGGTTTCTTGAGAGATAGTTCATTTATTTCATTAAAGAGAGCTACAGAGTTTCCTGATAATTCCAGAAAAAAGCAGCTTTCAGAATTTCCTTTGGCCAAATAATAAATGCATTAACATTTCTTTAGTAAATATTGATTTAAATAAGGAATTAAAATTAATCACTTGAATCTTTCTTGAGAATATATATTACTCTTCCACCTTGTTTTTCAACTTCTTTTTAACAAAATATGTGCAAGTATGAACAGTTTGAGGAAAATACATTGAGATGAATACTCTAATTACATTACTCTAAATATAAAAATGGGCTTTGTGGTATCACAAAAATGCCCTTAAGCAAAGGACAAGAATTCTCCAAAGTTTTAATTAGTGACGTATAACAGAGGGTTAATAAACTCGGATATTCTTTTCTCTGGAGCTAAAACAAACAAACAAACAAACAAAAACCATGTTAAGCTAAGTTTAAAAGCCACCTAAGTCAACTTCTGTATGAAAGAACCTGAAATCATGGTGGTGAGGAAGATAGAATGATGTGTGGATTGTTTTTTCCAATGTGGATTTCTACCTCCACAAACAAATAGCATGCTGCAAAGTTCAGGGTTTGTAAGAAAGCCCTGTGGTTGTTTTCCATAGTTTCTCTGGCTCTGTTATGTACTAATTCCCCAGGTTAGCAGAGCTGGTTCCCCTTATTTCTCTCCTGCCACCCTCTTCTTTCTGTTTTCTCCTGGGGGACGGGTACCTCTTCTCCTCTCTCCCTGAGTCTCTGTCTGACCTAACACCCTTTACTACTTTAACACTTCAGTAAGGTTCAATATGTAAAGGTCCCCATGTTCCTAGGAGCTCTGAAGTTCTGGTTCTGGAAATACTTTGAAGGAGAATTCATTCCTTCATGGACCTATTCAAAAAGCATTTGTTGACTGACTACCTCACTGTTCACTCATTCACCGGTGGGATAAAGTACAGAACCAAGATCTGTACTTTGGCAGAGCACCAAGATCTAGCTGTAGTTGCCTCCCACCTGCCCTTCTAGCTCACCTCAGAACCGCTCTCCTTTCCTCTCGTGTCCAGTGTCCACTCTCACTCTGCCCTTTGTCCAGGCTGCATCCCTCCTAGCATGCATCTGGTATCTTCCTTCCATGATGAATTCCCATTTCTCTCTCAAGCTTGCAGTCAAATGTAACCCTCTTTCTGAAATCTAATCCCACTTTCCCAGGTGCTCCCACAACACACTCATTATTTGTGTCCTCTTGTTAGAGCCAAGCTCACCATATTATATTTCCTTCTTTTATGAGGGTTTGAGGGAAGGCTGGTGTTTTGGGTTGAATTGTGCCCTCCAAAACGTCACATTGAAGTCCTAATCCTAGTACCTGTGAAAGTGACTGTATTTGGAAACAAGGTCTTTGTAGATGTAATCAAGTTAAGATGAGATCATGCTGGGTTAGGGTGGGCCAAATCCAATGACTGGTATCCTTCGAAGAAGAGGGAAATCTAGACCGAGAGACAGGAGACACAGAAGGAGGAGTCCATGTGAAAATGGAGGCAGAGATTGGAGTGATGCAGCTACACAAGGATGCCAAGAATTACTGGCAGCCACCAGCAGCAAGCGGAGAAGCATGAAACAGATTCGTCTTCAGAGTCTGGGAAGGACCCAACCCTGCTGACACCTTGATTTCAGAATTCTAGCCTCCAGAACTGTGAACGAATAAATTTCTGTTGTTTTAAGCCACCCAGTTTGTGGTAATTTGTTATGGCAGCCCTAGGAAACTAATACAGTTGATAGTAGCTTCTGTACAAGCTCATCTTCCCAGCTAAACACGTGGACTCCTGGAAATAGGGGCTGTGGTAATGCATATTTCCTCTCGGCCCTGACATGATGTTAACACAAAGCAGATGCTTTTCGAGTTTTAGTGTTTCAGTTGAATGAGGAAACATGCTCAGCCCTCCCTCCTAGTTTTAGGTCAGTGGATCCCCCCTCACAAAAGGGTTCAGGCTTTTCTCTGAGTGAGCAAGCTAATGAATGAGGTGGGGAGATAAAGTTTAGCACCAAAACAATGACTTACAGAAGACAAAGAGGAAAAAAATCAAAGTGGGAGAAAACGTGTCCAAAATCTTGTAGGTGAATTCAAAGAGAGAATGGAGCCAGGGCTGGCTGGTCAGGAAGGGAGTGTTCAGAATACTTTGGACTACGTTTTGAAACAAGTCGTAGATGATGATTATGTCCTAGGAGGAGATGTCGGAGGAGCTAAGGGCACGTGTGGGGAAGGCAAGCAAATGATAAGATTCGGCTGGCATTTGAAGAGAAAGATTTTCTGAAGGGCCACGAATGCAAGCGAAGCAGGTGAATTTAAATTCTATGCAATGGGACCTGGGTTGTGGCAGCAGGTTCTTGTGTGGCAGCAAGAGGACAGAAACACGGGCAGCTCCAGGTAAGGTGGGTCTGAGAGGGAAGAGCACCAAGAAGGGCCGGGGGCTGCTGAGAAAATCCTGACGAAGGGATGTCCTGGGGACTAACTGGGAACTGAGGAACAGAAAAGGTCAGGGTTTTCGTAGAGGACATCCCAGTCAATTGGGTGGGAGCAGAGGGCCCTCATGTAGTGGGTGCAATGAACTCCTCCTGGGCTCAGAGAGGGTGATGTGTTTGCAATCCCAGATGATTGAGGCTGTGTTCTGTTTTTAGAAACCTTTGAAAGACATTCCACAACTTCTCTCCATAACTCATTTTGGCACTGGGTATGTCTTCAGTGAGCCAGGAGATTCTGCCTTCCATCCCCCATGACAATTCCTCACTTTAGAAGCACATTTCCCCTCATACTTTCCTGGGTCAGGATGAAGAGTAAGGAGGTGTGGCCACCATGTCCTGTTGTGAATCCTCACACACTTGAGGCCCATGCCCAATACATTTTCTGCTTCTCCTGTCCAGGAAAATTTCTTTTTGTTTATTTAAAGTTTTCTCATGGGTTCTGTTACTGTCGTTGTAATTCTTGTCTAGTCTCTTTCTTGGGTGTTTCTTTGGTTGTGGGGTTTCAAACTGGGCAATCAGAGAGGCAGGGGAGTCTAGCAAGATGAGTGGAGGCTGTGGAGTCAGGCAGATGTAGGTTTGAATAGCAGCTCCTCTGTTAACTAGCTATGTTTTTGAGCAAGTTGCATAATCTCCCCGAGTCTCAATTTTCTCGTCTGTAAAATGATCAATAATCTTTATCTCATACTTGGAGAGTTGTGCCAATTAAAAATAATGTTCATGAAATTCTCGAAAGCATTCAATAAACAATGGCTCCTATTGTTAGTCTGAGTTGGGGAAATGCTGATTATATTGGGAATACTAGTGCTGCCTCTGATGGTCACATAAAACAAACAGGTCTTTTTCAGATATAGCAAAACTATGTGTAGGACTGGGAACTCTGCTAAGAGAATCAGAATTTTTTATTTCCTCTCCACAAAAGTAGAGCTGCATAACATATCAAATAGTTATTTTACTTGCAAAGGGACTTGAGTAATGATGTTTTTAAAACTCTCATATTGACTAAACAAAATCATTGAGGTTTTTTTAATTGGAAAAGACTAATGAAACTCCCACTGCAGATAAACTCATGCTAATCAGCTCCTTTATATTATTTTCCTTTAATAAGTTATAAGTGCTACTGTGTTAATCATGCTTTAAATCACTGTATACAGTGTGATCTCAAGTAAAATTGTGCAGTGAAAGTGCTGAGAAAAATATGTTATAATGTTAAATGGTGTTTATTTCTTGGGGGCACAATATGATTTATTTTTCTATAATAAGCCTTAATTACTTATATAAAGAAAATTTGCTTAAAAATAGTAATATAACTTTATAAAAACATATTATTACAAATATTTATATCAAGTAAACTGCTGAAATGCACCAAAATGGCAATATTGTGTTTTTGAGCCATGGGTCTATAAGTTAATTGATTTTTTCTTACTTTAACTTTTCTGAGTTTTACACAATTTTAAATGATATTGAAATATACTATCTAATCATACTATAGGCTATATTATTAAATTATATAATGATAAATGTATTGGTACTTTATTGAAAAACTTTATCAAGTTAATTTTTAAGAAGTGCCATACATTTCTACATTGATGAGTCATACCCTATGACCTATAGATATATCTGTCCCTCTTAAAGGTTCACCAAACCTCAGAGTTTTAAGGGCTTTTGAGTCATACAACATGACTATTATGTGTAATAATATTAATAGTAATAGCTAGCATGAATGTGCCAGTCCCCTGTAACAAACACTTTGAATGCATTTTTCATTGGATCTTCAAAAAACTGTATGAGCTACTTATGGTAGTCAGAATAAAGTCCTGAAGATGTCCATGTTTTAATCCCTGGAACCTGTGAATATGAATATGTTAGGTCACATGGCAAAGGGCAATTAAGGTTGCAGATGGAATTTCAACTGGCAATAGGCTGAATTTGAGATGGGGAGATTATTCTGGATTATCTGAGTGGGCCCAATGTAACAACAAGGGTCCTTTTTGGTGGAGGAGGAAGGCAGAGAAAGAGTATAAACAGGATGCAACGTGAGAAAGACTTGACTGGCTATTGCTGACTTTATTTTATATATATTTTTAATCCTTACTCGAGGATATTTTCCATTGCTTTTCAGAGAGAGAGAGAGAGAGAGAGAGAGAGAGAAACATCAATGTGAGAGACACATTGAATGATTGCCACGTGCATGAGCCCAGACAGGGGCTGGAGATCAAGCCTGCAACTGAAGTATGTGCCCTTGGCTGGAATTGAACTGGGATCCTTAAGTCTGCAGGCCAATACTCTAACCACTGAGCAAAACTGGCTAGAATGGTCATTGCTGGCTTTAAAGATGGAAGGGGGCCACAAGCCAAGGAATGTGGGTAGCCTCTGGATGTAGGAAAAGGCAAGGAAATGGATTCTCCCCAGGGGCCTCTAGAAAGAAATGCAATCCCGATGACACCTTGATTTTAGTCTACTGAGACCTATTTCAGGCTTCTGACTTACAAAACTGTAATATAAAAAATATGTATTTAAGCTACTAAGTTTGTGGTAATTTGTTATAGCACCCCTAGGAAACTAAAATAGTATTATATTCCAATTTTGCAGGTCAGCAGACTGAATTTAAAAGAGTAATTTGGTCAAGGTCACACATAAGTGGTTAGAGACAACTCCAGCATTTGAATCCAGGTTGTCTGAAGATAGAAACTGCACTCTTGGGCACTTGGCTCCACTGAAGCCCCAAAATGATTGTCCAGCATCCATCTGGGCATAAATGTGGAACCCCTCCCCAATAGCTCCCCACACTTGAAGACAGTGCTAATTGATAAGCTGATCTTTTTTGGGGACTCAAAGTGGTCTATCCAGTCACTTTTCCATTAACTAATTATATAAAATAGTCTAATTTCTCCTTTATGAGAAACACTTAAAAAAATATCTGAGGCCACTAATCACTTCTCCCTAGGTCTTCTCTTCTTTGGGTAAAACAATCCCAAATTCAGCCTTTCCTTATAAGACATAGTTTCAGGAACCAGGACTTTACCAACCTCTCCCTTCTGGAAAGCATCCAGACTGTAAACACCCATTTGAGGACCTGGCCAGCTCTTACCTTACTTTGAATTTGTGTACTTTGATTTTCTTCCATGAGGTTATCACGCTGACCTTAACCCTTCTGAACTTGATTTTATTCTACACCTTGAGCTCTTTGATGGAAATATTTCTAGAGCTCAATCAATAAATAAATACTGATAACTTTTGGATTATCTGGCCTAAAAGACTTGAAAACACAGCTTGTTTTCAAGTTCCTTCTGATATTATCACAAACTAATTCCGCTTTTTGTTGACATAAATCATACCTTTCTTCTTCTGGCCTGGCAGGGGCTAGAAGAAAAAATCTGTTAAGCTACAGTAAGGAACTGTTTTGGTGAACCGGCAACTTTATAGGGAAACCTGAGATATAGGCAACTCATGTATGCCAGTCTGAGAAGTTGTGCTGTACATTCCAGCATGAATGGGGGAGCCAGGAGGGAGATGCAGGAAATGTTAAGAGTCAATACAATTTCATCATATTATTTTAAATATTGTGAATCTTTAGGTCAGAGAGTATTTAGGGCACAAAAATATTAATAACAGCTTCCTAAAATCTTTGACTATCCACCGTTTTAAATGATCCATGCTGCCTGTTCCCTCATTTCTGCAAAAAATCAAGGGCTGACTATAAACAAATAAGAAATTACCCCAGCCCCCCCAAACACCCTGTTCTCCTGTGGTTGCATAATGATGAACGTCTGGTGAAGAAACCATGAATGCATATTTCATTCATTTTACTCTATTCATCTCTCCCAAGGAAGGTTGGGGAGGATGGAAGATAAAACATTTTTGTGGGCTAGTTTATAAACACTCAAGTAATTAAATAGGTTGCTCAGTCAGAACTGACTTGAAGAGTCAAAGGTGCTTGAACACAGCATAAGGTTTGCATTTCCTTTATAAATAACCACAGGTGTAAGAACAGAAATAGAAAATGCTACAATAAATTTCATTTGGGGCTTTTCTGAATACAAAATATTTGAGAGAAAAAATAATTTGCTATTTGACAGAAACAGGTGCAGAGAGTTTGGACCTCTGGGTGCCTAGGGCTGGTCTCTCATGGGTGCTGAATATCAGATGAGCAGAAGGAAGGACCAATTCAGGGCACAGAATGAAGACTCCAACTGTGAGGATCTAAACCCCGCTGTGTCTGCTGCATTTGTACCTTTATGCTTTAGGAAAGTCAAACATCTGGACTGTAACATCGGGCTACCTCACAGGGCTCCTAGAAAGAATAACTTAGAATGGTTTCATTTTTAGATAAAAAAGAAAATGTTATATAAATGGTGGTACACTTTATGCTTGTGACTGCAGAGCATACTACAGTGATTCAGTAGAGGAGCCCCTCATTTTTCCCTGGAATTGTATGATTTGAGCTTTGCTGGCTTTTATTTTACCTCCCACAGAATATCTCTGTTTTCATCTAAACTGGGAGAAGAGGAGCTTGGTAGGTGAGGGGATAGCAGCGAGCATCAGTGAAAAATGGGTAGTCAAAGGTCAGGTGTCTGACCGCCCTGGACCACCCACCTGCCCACCAGCTGTGCACTCCATGGTCCCAGTTGATAAGCCCTGAGAATCCTTGGAGCAAATGGCACCTGTAATGCAACCCCCCACCCCTTACTCACTCCCTGTTCCTCCTGTTACCATGTCACCTAGGGTCTGTGAGCCCCTACCTCGATGTAGGCTAGACTTGGCATTTGAACTTCAAATCTCTGGTATTCACCCCACAATTCTGCCTCTTGGATACCCCTTGAGTCAGTGGAGGGAATTTTCTCTACAGCATCAATTCTATAGAATCCAACCCAATGCTGGCTGGCTAATTGGTGCCATCCTCCCAATTCCTAGAGAGAGATTTTTGACACAACACATTCAATGGATCACAGCTGGGGTCTCCTCCAACTTTCAGTTGTCCTCCAACTTTTAGTTCAAGGGCCATGCCAGTGCAGCAACAACCCTATGATAACTGAATTCCACTCCATTAGAAAAGCCTTTTATTTTCAATGTTTCATTGGCAATCTAAGGCAGTGCTTTCCTCATGCTAACCATTAAGCACTATTCAACAACAGATGTTTATTGAGAACCTACTATGTGTCATGAACTTACACAGTATCTCATTACATGCTTATAGCAACCTTGTAAGATTTTCAGGGGAGGAAGCAAAGGATTAAAGAGATTAAGTAACTTGTCCAAGGTCACACAGCTAGTAAGTGGCAGAGCCAAGTTTTGATGCCAACTTAGACCATACCCTGCTGCTTCATTCTATAAATATCTATTAAGTACTTAGTTATTTTCAAGACATATTTCCAAATTCTTAAGAACTCAGGCTACATTAGGGCTTGTGGGGAACCCCTCATCAGCTACTCCAAGGTCCTGGCTCCAAGAAAGCTAACACTCTAGAGCTTGTTAATTACCCAAGGGCTTTTGGTAAAGGTGGTCAGCTTCTGGTAGGAATGAAGTACTGTTTCGGTCCCTTTGAAGGGCCTGACAGGAAATATCTTGCTTCAGCCTAAACTGCTGAGGGACATATTCAAGTGGATGGCACTCAACAGGTTTGGAATAACACATTCTTCAAGTGCTCTGAGTTTCTGACCAACAAGGAGAAAATTCTATAGTTAGATTTCTCTTTCTGGACACTCACTAACAGTAATATTGGAATTAGGTAGCTTCTACGTGTATATTCTATATATACAAAAATCTTCAAGGATAGTCCATCCAGAAACTTCATGGAGGGCTGGTTCTTGGATATCTGGAAGACTGGTGACATCCTTGGCTCATCCGTGAATACTGACTACTGCCTGTTTGAGGGGCTGATAACCCCACTCCCTCTTCCCCTAGGTGAAACCCTCTTCCCACCATTCTTTTATCTTCATTGCAAGCTCCGCACTCTGTGAGTCCTAGCAAATGTGTCTTTTTTATTAATTCTTCTCTCCCTGCCAGGGCCAGCTCATGGGTGTGAGATCTGTAAAGTCTCACAAGACCCCACACTTATAAGGGCCCTGGGCTTGGTTTGATGCTCTGCTGTCACCGACTTAATAATTTTTTTAACAAGGGGCCCTGCATTTTGCACTAAGCCATGAAATCATGTGGTTGATTCTACTCCTTGCTAGGGAAAAGAGTCATACCACACAACTTAAGAGTAGGTGGTGTAGCTCGGCCTGTGTGGCTCAGTGGTTGAGTGTCAACCCATGTTCCAAGAGGTCACCGGTTTGATTCCCAGTCAGGGCACATGCCTGGGTTGTGGCCCAGATCCCCAGTAGGGGGCATGCAGGAGGCAGCTGATGGATGTTTCTCTCTCATCATCGATGTTTCTATCTATCCCTCTCCCTTCCTCTCTAAATAGCAATAAAAACATATTAAAAAAAAAAAAAGAGTAGGTGGTGAATCTGTGGTCCCCATTTACACTCAGTAAGCATTTCCTCATAGAGACAATCAGTAATAGTGGATGGAGATGGTAAGAGCTCCACCCTCTTTAGCTTCAGTTTCTTCATCTCTGAAATAGGGACAGAAGCACTTACTGCATGTTATTATAAGCCCTGAGTGAAATCATGTATGATAAATTCCCATCAGAATGGATAGGTGTTTGCTAGGTAAAATCCATCGAAGACAGAAGGTGCGGTAAACAGTTTGAACGCCAAAGTTAGGAGCTGGGCTAGAATCATATCTGACTCACTGTGGTGATCATTTCACAATATATACAAATATTGAATCACTATGTTGTACATCTGAAACTAACATAATGTTATATGTTAATTATATCTCAGTTAAAAAAGAGAATCATATCAGCCCTACTGCTTAAAAAGTTGTATGACCTCAGTTAGATGACTTGGCGTCTTCCAGCCTCAGTTCCTTTACCTATAAAATAGAAATGCTAACATTTACTTTGTAGGCTTGTTTTGGGATTTAAATAATCTAATATATTTAAAAACTGAGTTTATCTAGTAGGAGCACAAAAAACAACAGTTCTTAGTTTGGTTCCCTTATAACTCTATTTCTGCACTTGTACTATACAACTTCCTGTATATTGTATTACCTACCAAATGTAACCTCCTCGTATATGAAAGTAATTTTGTAAAAAATAATTGAGGATTATTTTTCTTTCTTTGCTAGACTAGGAATTCCTTGAAGGCAGGGAACATGTCTTATTTACCTTTATATCCTAGAACACTTTCTAATGTGTTAAATCTCAGTTGTATTAAATCTCTATTTTGTTGTTTATGCCAACAATGAGATGATAATTTTCATAAAATTCCTAAATTAGCAATTAATATTTAGCCTGTCAACAATTAGGAAGTAGAATGTATCAAAAATACATTCTCTGCCATCAAAAGCCTTTTTTTACCTTGACTATAACACTTAGCTCATATTTTCCACCCTTGGGTCTGATTCTTGCTCCATTAACAAAGCAGTTCTACCAGGGAACATAACTTAGTTTCATGCAACCAACCACCTTCCCTGGCAACAACCTGTGTAGAGAGGCCACTGGGGGAAGACTGTGCTGAAACTCCAATAGTTTGATAACTGTTAGGATTCAAAGAGGCCTCAGAACTGTGACTTTTAACCTTTTGAGGGTTATGGATCCCTCCAAGAATCTTCTGATAGTTATGTACGTTCTCTCCAGAAAAATATATTCAATATCTTGCATACAATGTCAAGGTGCCCTCAGAGCTCCCACAGCACTTGTGCCTCAGATGAACAATTCTTGTTAGAATAGCACTGAAAACTCAATGAGCTATGGGAAAGATTCAAGTTTCCTGATAAATTCATCCCCCTCTAGTCACATTCCCATGTTCAAAACAAAACAAAACAAAACAAAACAAAACAAAAACAGTTACAACTTCCTAGATTTAACCTCAGGGTTATTCCTGAGGGCCCAGTCCAGAGCATTAATGGTAAGGGCATCCAGCCAACCAGTTACTACTCTTTGGAAAAACCTATATTCAGCTGAGTAAAACGAAGCCTTGTTTGATAATATCGTTTACATTTCCAAATCCCCGGTATCAGTATCAAGCTTTCTTCCTATCCCTTGTGGCCCTTCCTAAGTTTAGCTGCTGGTGTAATGGGGTAACCATGGCAACAACCACCTGCCTATTTAAAACCATCTCCAAAGCTAAATAAGGAAGCCTTGAGAAAATGGCTGCTTGCCTGCCTCTCAGTGGACAAATTGGGCACTCCTGGGTATTTTCAATGTGAGCAAGCAGGGTGGGGAGTAGGGGACTCAAAGAAGCAGCATGGACTCAAGGATCTTAATAGAAAGTGCTCTGGGACCTTGTGAAACAGGGCCTACCTCTACACTACAATGTCTTCACTTATTAACAGGCACATGGATTTATATGCAAATCCCCACGCCTGTCATCCTAGGTGACCACACTGCCTTGACCTCAATCAGGGGAAGGATGAGGCATGTACCTAACTGCAAAGAGAGGTCTCGTTAATTGGAGCTGGGAAATTGGAAGAAAAAACAGTCATTCAGAGTACAGTGAATTTGTTCCTACTTTGCAATGAAATGCACAATTACAACATTTTCTGACAGAGGTATCTTTCTAATTCTACTCAACCATGTGGGTAAATGATGATTGCTCTATTTATGTCCTATGTTGACCTATGGGCTTTTGCAATACAGAGAAATTTCTCTCTCCCTCTGCTTCCTTGCTTTCTACCAGCTACAGAGGTTTTGCTTCTTTCCACGGTCTGGATTCACACCATTTAACACAAAGCTCATGAACATCTGCCTTCCAACCTGTCTCCACCACTGGACTAAGAGTCCCCCACACAGGTCTGTTCAAAACACCTCTGGAACAGCACCTGGTATAGGTGTTTTCAGTGGATGATTGAATGAACAGAAACTCCATGGATTTCACAGGCAGTGGCATCTTAACAAGCGTGTGCGCATGAGTATGTATAAGGGACCTGTACGAAAAGAGGATCATACAAGTCTGGAGTGGGTGGAAGAGAAAGAGTATTTTTTTAAAAAAACATGATTTTGTGTATATATGAGAGTGAAAAAGATTATGGGAAGACAATCGATTGAGTTGTAAGTTTGCGACTACTGTAGGAGTAGAGGCTGGAAGTATCCCTGTTAATAGTGTTTTGTGAGTGTGCACGATCTGTGTGTGTGAGAGCAACAGAATATTCCTGTGACAGAATGCACACCCTAAGAAGATTAGTTTAGCTACTATTAGATCTCGCAGATCACTTTTCCTGAAGCTGAAGTGGCTTCGTTATGTTCAGTTTCTGATCTGTAAAAAGACTTTCTTTTTCCTGGCTAACCTCCCAGACTGTGGGGTCAGGGGAAAGGAGTGGGAATGAAAATGATGGAGCTTTCCAGGAGTTGGGCTTTAAATGAATGTCTTCAGATAACACGGGACCTCTGCATTAAAGAGAATTCTTTGGGCTAAACTCAAGCCCATCAAGTTCAGTGCGAGTCCTCCTTCCTCACCCGACTGAGGGTGGAGCGGGACCCAGAGGTCATCTTGAAATGGTACAACACAGAGGAACGAGAAATGATGGAGTTCAATTCACATGAAGAGTAAAAGAAAGAAGGGAAAAAGGTAATTTAACAATCCCAGGGATAACCGCATGCCAGTCACCACTCACTTCTTGAAATTTCCTCCCGCCAGCAAGGAGGGTTTGGTGTTATTTGTAAATGATCTACTCTTCTCTCTCCTTTCATTTTTGGGCTTAACGCCCTTCGCTCAGGGTGCGGGGCTAAGGCTGGGACCTGGTGGGCTTCGGGCCTCGCGCCCTCTGCGGGGCCTCCCTCTGCTGCCCTCTGCCGTCGGGGGGCGGAGGCGACGCCCTCCCGGTCCTCCCGTCCCTGGTCCCGAGCTGCCGCCCCCCGCCTTCGAGACCACGAGAAGCTGAGACTCCGGCCCCCCTGCCTGCCCCCCTCCCCGAGGACTCGCAGGGGCTGGGGGTGGAGGGGCGGTGCACGTTGAGAAAGCGGCCGAGCCCCAGGAGGGCTGCCACTTACCAGGAGCAGACTCCGCGCCCCACGCCGGCGCATCGCCCCTCCCCCCACCCTGCCCCCCCCCCCCCCCCCCCCCCCCCCGGGCACATCATCCTCTGGGAGGGGACCCGAGGCCAGGCTGCCGCAGGTCTCTGACATCGTGTTCTTGGAGATGGAAGCCCTCCTTCCGGCAACGTGGCAGGAAAGTGAAGTCCCGGGGCAGCCGGGCCAAGAACGCGGGGCGAGAGCAGGTGGAGGCCGCGGGCTGGACGCGGGCGGGGCGGCCCAAAGGCCCTCTTACCTGCTGTTGAATTTTTCGGGGTGCTTTTCTCTCATCACGTGGAATCTGTGTGCAATGGAAGCATCCTGAAAGGGAAAGAGACAGAAAGCAGATCCCTGGTTAGTGGCCATGGCCGTGCGGTGTGGAAGAAAGGGGAGCGCAGACGCTCACTGAAATCCCCCAACTTCAAGGGAGAACACAGGTCCAGGGTTAGGGGCCAGTCCACCCGCGCTGTGGGACCCCGCGCAGTACTCCCCCAGGCCAGCCATAGTTCAGGGTGAGGGAGGGACAGACGCTGCCCTTGGAGAAGAGAGAGGCTGTTTGGGTCTGTGAGCAGTGAGAGCGCTGAAGCCTCTGTGTGTGTGTGCGTGTGTGTGCGCGTGTGTGTGTGTGTGTGAGAGAGCCTTTGGAAATATCTTGCCATATCTTTTAAAACAATACTTTTTATTTTGAAAGATTTTAAGACTCACAAGAAGTTTCAAAAATAGTACAGTGAGTTCCTGTGTCCTTTCCCCCAGCTTCCCCCTGTGATAACTTCTTAGATAACTCTAATACATTGTCAAAACCAGAAAACTGATGTTGACAGACGCTGTTATATATTAACTCTTAATCATCCATAACAGTAGAAATAATTGGTAGCATTGGATAGCATGCTTACTAGATAAAACAATATCTATTTAAACTTCTGGCTTCTGCTTCTTGACGGCTCCCGGAAACAGCTCTCCCCAAGGTCACTAAGAGTCTCCTTACCACATTCTATGGGTACTTTGCTGTCCTGTTAGCACATCCCTTTGCTGCATTCTTGGCCACCTTCTCCTCAGAACTCACAGCGAGAATGGCTCCCATGGCACCATGCTTCTGGGCTCTCCATCCCTGGACCAGAACTTCTCAGCCTTGAGTCCAATCTGTAGCCCACACGCCATGTCATGGGCCATCTCGAGTTCTCATAGTTGTTACTAACACCTAGATACTGTCTCCACAATGTACATCTCTTGTACCACCCCTGACTTTCAGACCTAAAAATGGACTCATCTTTCCTCCTCAAACTAGGTCTTCCACCTTGTTAATGGTCTGATTTTCCAGCAGAGGAATGTGTAACGCCCCTTTACCCCTCAGAGCGACTGCCCCACTCCAGCACTTTAGGTGCAGGTGATGGGCTTCAGAAATATACTGGCTACTTGAGCTGGAGTGGGGGGAGTGACAAAAACAAGAGAGCTGATTCAGATTTGTTCATGGAAAAAAAAAAAAATACAGAAACTCATTTACTGGAATATGTGGCTAAAAGAGAACTGAAATTCCATACAGTGAATTTTCAGCTAGTGCATATTCATTCCATTTCTTAATGTGGAAACTACAAAAATTTTTTTCTGTTTTTTTTTTTTTTTTAAACATAAGGAGGTATAGTGCAGTGAAGAGGCATTTTTTTGAGCATGTGCTGTGTGTGGTGAGTAAAATACAAGCTAATGGTGGGGACAGAAAGTCCAGAAGCAAATTAGGGGCAAAGAGAAGCTTTTGTGATATTTACACTTGGCAGAGGAGTGAGGCCAGCTAGCAGCCCACTACTGAAAAGTAGAGAGGGCAAGTCAAGGTATGGGCTTATTTTGTGGTTGGCAAACACTCCTTGCTGAAATCATGTCTTGGAAATTTCATGTTTAAACTCTACTTAGTGATTTAGTTTTTAGTTTAAAACACATCAACAAAAGTTGAAGGCCTTGGTTAGGCAGGCACCCCTGTGGACACACGGTGGGAGACGTGCAACCTCCCCGGAGGCCTCTGTCCCTTGGGCCTGTACAGCTTGTTCAGCTCCCCTGGCAGCTGTGCTTCACGCTGCCAGACTATGCCCACCTCCCTCTCTCTGAGCAAGTTTCAGTGAACACTGTGAACAAAATTCATTGACATCTGTCAAATGCTTCTCTAGAATTCAAGAAACCATCACATCTGCTTGTGTTCCTTTGAAGCACCAATTTTCTTCTGTCAGGAAAAAAAGAAAAGAAAAGAAAAAAGCAATCACATGTTGCCTGGCCTGATTTGTTCTCTATGACTCCCTGTCCCCAGTGCTGCTGTGACTAACTCCTGGCTTTTTTATTCTCTGGGATATGTGCACAGCCCCCCTCCCTCTGTGTAGTTCTGATTATCTTTGGTTTTTCATAACTAAGTTTTGCAAAACTTCTTTTCACAAAAACCAGCCTTTACAATATTATTAGTCAAGCACATGAGTCCTAATTTGACAGTGTAATTCCTTGGTAAATGCACAAAGTGGCAAAGGAGTTCCTTTGCTGTTCATCTTGGAAAGACAATGCTGGTCAAGACTGACCATGTTTCCCTATCTGGGCATTAAAAAGAGAGTCAAGATTCACTTTAACCCTCTGTTGAGCTTTTCTCTGTCAGGCACTGAGCTGGCTGTCCTTACATTTAGTAGTGATTTCATTTAAATTTTGGAAAGCCGTGCTACAATGGTTCAGCTAGTGTATATTAATTCTGTTTCTTAATATGGAAATGCTACAAAATTCTTTTTCTGATTTTTTTTTAACATAAGGAAGTATGTTAAATCATTACAGCAAAATGAGACTTCTCTTCTGAAGGGAATGGGGTGTGGATGGGAATTGCAAACCTGTGGACATGATGATGACATTTCTGATGGCCTCACTTTCTGGGGCCTTTTCTGTGAAGTGTGGGGTGAACAGGAGATGACCGCAGTGAGGACATGTGGCCACTTTTTCGTGAACTAAAACTTCAGTCGCACAGTTGGACAAAATATATGTTTCAACCCCTTCCAAATGTAAGCAGCAGTGTTTGGACTCTGATATGTTGGAGTGTCTAGGCCAGTGATGTCTGGTAGAAAAAAATGTAAAATTTTCTAGTAGCCACGTTAAAATAGTGAAAGGAGAGGAAATTAACTTGAATAATTAACAGATGCTATACTTATAACATGTAATTCATATAAACATTATAGCGATATTTTAAATTCTTTCCTTCATACAACATTTAAAAAATTTAGTGTGTATTTGACACAGCATCTCTTGATTTAGACTAGCCCCATTTCAAGTACACAACAGCCACAAGTGGCTGATGGCTACTGTATTGGACAATGCATTTCTAAGTCACTTGGGCAACTTATGGAGATAAAAAGACAGAGATGAGACACTAAAACTTGAAATTGGGATTTTTCTGAAAATTGTGGCAGATCGGGAAATAAAAAGAGTGTAGACCTCTTGTCCAAAACACCTTTCAGTGAGTCCCACTGTTTTAGTACCTTCATGGCTCTCACAGGTGACAGACAAAAACCTGAAGCTGAGGGAATCCAAAGGCTGCAGGAACAATGATGATATTTTTAAAAGATAAAATCACTAATGGGTAGGAGGTGTACCATTGTGGAAACTTGGCTGGTGAAATCTGATAAATATGCTCTGTAAGGTGGGAATGGCGCCTGGGTTAGTGTGATGACTGTGGCCTCTCCTTGGCCCCTGGGGTCCCCCAGCATCAGAAATAGATTTCATTGAATCAAGGGATTAGCTGTTCACTCATCCTGTTAAGGCTCAGTGAAAGCAGAGCCTTTGAGGCATTCAGAGCCACACATGCCCCAGGAATTATTTCGCAGTCCCAACTTCCTGTCACTGATACCTGGCCATCCTGACATTTCTGCAAATCCAAAAATAAAGAGCAGAGACGAGGAGGCCAGAGAAGTCAGAGGAAATAGCCTCCTGAATGACTGTGTTTAAAATCTCCTGCCAATGGATGTTATCAGAGGGACTGAGAAGGCCAACTATCTCAGCTCCTCACTGAGGGGAGCTGGCATGTATGTGGGTGATGGGAATGTGGTGACAATGAGGCCATAGTCGCTCCTTGGTTAGGCCAGGAGAGTCTGCTCTGTTTATCCCTCCATCTATTAAATGGGTTCTGTCAGTAACAAGGGGACCAGTGAACCGTCAGGACAAGTTCTTTACCACCCAAGGGCACCACAGCAGCAGTCATTGTCATCACCTTTGTAAGTGCAAGGCAGCAGACATTTGATATTAATGGATATTCTAAGTCCTTCAAAAGAGGCAAAGACTCTGCAAGGCTCTCTTTGCCAAAGGAGTCTGACTCTAATCATCGTAAGGAAGTAAAGCCGTGGGTTGGTTTACATACCCCCTTCTCCTCTTACAAAGTTTGGGAAGTCAAATAGGGAGCAAGAGCTTCTGCAAATGTCAGCCCCAGGTTCTGTTAGGGTTGTGTGTTGGCTACTTGTTTTCTCAAGAATTTCCCTTTCCAACATTTAAAGAGCGAGCACACAAACCCTGCAAACATTTTATTGCGAGAAGCCTAAGGGCACACCAAGGAGATAAAAACAGTCGTGGTTCCTCACTGCTTTGCAATAAAATATTAAATATGCACAAGCTAAAGGTGTGTAAGGGGAATAATAAGGAAAGATACTGTGAAGTTCTTCATAATTTGAAAGATGAATAGATTGGATTATTATAAGTCAGCCCAGGGCAAGTAAGTATCTTGACCACTGAGTGTGATGGAGAATCTGTTTGCATGAATTTCCTTGGCGGACAATTAGCTGGCCTTCTTCCCTCCCTTCCCAGTTATTTGCAAGAATGAATTAAAACCAAGATCAGTGTTGGCTCTTGGGATTAGGCTTGGTTATCTAGTTGAGGGGAGGTTGTCTAGTCTCTTTTATTGTGTTCATCTATTTGGTCAGCTAATACTAAGTGAGTGCCATTTAAAAAAAATTATTTTGTAGAGACAGGCAGGGGGTGTTTTTGGCAACCAAGCTTTGGTGTGTTAAGAGAGAAGATTTGAGGCTGAAGACTGAAGGCAGCCATGACTGTAACTTGCCCTCTAGAAGTTCTCAGGCAGATCACCCCCTCCTGCTGCTCAGCACTTACTTCTGGCCGGTGGCTTATAGGTACTGGTGTCCTCACCTCTCTGTCTTTCCTCTCCTTTATCTATTTCAGTTCTGGTTTCTGCTCCTGTGAAGAATCACTTCCTTTGGCCATTCTCTGCTCTAATGAATTGTCTTCACTCGCTGAAGACTTCACAGGGACCATCTACATCAGAATTATCTCAGGGGCTTGTTAAAAACACAGATTCCCAGACCTCGCCCAGACCAACTGAATCAGAATAGGAATCAGGCTCTCTCAGGGGTGGAATTTGCATTTTTGACAAGGGGCATGGGTGAGCCATCACACACTAAATTTTGAGTCACCCCCACCCAAATGCTGCTGGTTTGGTGGCATGAAGATGGAGGGGTTTGGGCAGAGGCTGCAGGACTCATGGTCTGCAGCTTAGTGGGCTTTGGATCCTGATGGTAGTCTCTCCTGGCCCCACCATTCTGTTTCTTTCTAAGCTGTAGCTCCTTCTTACACAATGCAAAAGGTTAATGAAATACCCACCAACAGGAAAATTATGCCTGGTGTGCAGTAGGTACCCAATAAATGTTAGCAAGTTATATTCTAGTTATGGGCAAAAGACTCACATTTTTGTGAAAATGTAATGATGGGAAGCCCATGCTCCAGAAGCCCCCTCACCAGATATGCCAGTCATGTCTGATTTGTAGGAGGTGAAGATTGCCTGTTCCCACTGGGGGAAGTAGAGCCTAAGCAAGTGATCCAAAAAGGAGAGGGGCCTTTGAGCCAAGAATAGGAGGGTAGAGTCTTCTTTGGTCACTGGAGAGGGGAGCTGGGAGAGGCCTAGGGAAAGGTGTGTTCCCCAATTGAGACCAAGGGACCTAGGGAGATAAATAAGAGACTCCTGAGCTTACTCCCAGCCTAACACCTGCGTCTTCTCAGAACCTGGTTGTGGGTCCAGCAATGACACTCTCTGTCTTAGTAATAGGAAAAGAGTGCTGGATTAGGAGTCAAAAGATGAAGGCAAATCCCTCAATTTGTTTCTTCACCTGTGAAGTGGAGAGAACACTGTTCTTCAGTGTAGTCACAAGAATCAAGAACATATCTGCAAATATGGCAAATTTTAAATCCTATAAATATAAGGTGTTATTGTTATTAATCTTTTCCTCTTCCATGGTTCTCCTAATCTTATTAAAAAACAAAGCCCTTTTCAAAACCTGCTCTTGCCTCAATATATCTATCATTTCCTCCTCCTCCTCTCTCTCTCTTATAACCACTAATATTGTCAAAAGAGGCACAGGTGAGGATGGTTGGGGAGTGCAGGTATCACACAGTCGGGGTCTGGAGGGACTCAAATGCATATGAAACTGGGCAGCACAATTCTTAAGATAGGGGTACAGAGGAAAGAGCCTGGCTTCAGAATGAGGCCCAGCATGCGTGTGTTAGCTCTGCCCCTTACTCATCCAGTGCTCTGAGTGAGGCCTCACTTGTAAAATGGGGACAGTGGGGACAAGATACCTGCTGAATTGCTCTGAGGTCTAGAGTACATAAAGTCCGGCACAGTGGAGAGCACACAGTAGGAGCTCAGTAAATGCTGCTGTCTTTGTTGCACCTCCCTCCCAAACCCCAGCTCTATTTATGGCAGTGATGGATCCCTTTTCTCTCACATCCTGCCCCCAGCAGCTTGGGAAGCAGTGTCCAGCCCATCCTCTTTGGAACAGAAGCTGACTTCATCGAAACAGCATAAATGACCTGCATTAAATGTGCTGGGGGCTGGAGGAGGAAAGAGAAACATGGCACTGTGTGTGTGTGTGTGTGTGTGTGTGTGTGTGTGTGTGTGTTGGCAGAGGGGGGAAGAAACAAGCACACTAAACCACGCCCTTCAATCTAATGCAGAGAGTGCACTGATGGGGTCAGTACAGAGGGCTGTGGGAACACTAAGGAGGAGCACGGAGCTCAGCCAGAGGGACCGGCCAGGGAAAATGCCCCCAGAGGTTTATGAGCACTTGGAGTGTGGGGAATGGGGCTGAGATGAGGGGAGAAAACAGGAGAGAAGGAATTCTGAGAGCTAAGCCAGCCACACCAGCTTGGGACCATGCAGTCCTCTCTAGAGGACGGAGTGCCAACTTCGGAAGCTCACGTGAGAGTCTCCTCCTGACCTCACCCCTTGGTTATTTCTCGGTGTTGCTTTTCTTTAACTGCTTCAAATTATCCAAAGAGTAAATGTGTTTTTTGAAAATGTCCTGTCTTTTTTTGTGTTAGTTAAAAGTATAAGGGAAGGAGTTTCCTCTATAGTCAAAGGTGGGGGCTTAGTGCAGTCAAGGTTTCTAGATGGAAGGATGCCTGGACACAAAGTCAAAGCTAGGGGCAGCCAGGAGAGGTAAAGCATCGGGACCCAGATGGGGACAGTGGTGGGCTAGGACCTTCTTTCCCAGCCAGGACTTTCTCTTCCATGCTGAAAGGCAAACCCTGGCCAACTCACCACGCCAATGGAGAAGTAGTTGTTCATGATGTCATATGGGACCTGGTCCCCATTCTCCACCTCTTCTCTGGGGATGACTTCCAGGTGCCAGCGGTCCAGCATCACCAAGGGGCTCTGCTCGATTTCCTTCAGGATTTTTGTCAGGCTTCCGCCTTCGTAACCTGTGGAGTGTAACGTTGCGTTTGTTCCAAAGCAGGAAGCTACGCTGTTGCCAATGTGCAGGCAGCTGCCAGAGCGGGGAATCCTGTGGGCACCTGTGACTTGGAGTCCACCCAGTGTGTTTGTGGGCCAGAGACACTCAAATTCCCTGAGCCACAGAGAAGGAGAGGACAATAGGGAGTAATTAGGAAGAGGCTGGGGAGATTTGAAAGCCCGAACAGCAGGGGTGGGGTGCATGCTGGCCAAAGGTGCTCCAGCTGTGTAGCCAAAGCAAGCCCTAGAGAACTGGTGGACTGGGTGGTAGGGAAGCTGCACATAAGGGAATGAAGGGTCCATTTCCAGACCATGTCATGTCAGAGAGGGACAGTGTGGTGGACAGAATTTTAAGATGCCCCCCATAATTCCTGCCCACCCAGATGTATACACCATTCAAAACCCGTGGGACCTGTGAAAAGAATACAATTAGGGATATTCTATGAAACAGTTGACTTTAAAAAAAAGAGGATTATCTTGTGTGGCGCTGACCTAATCAGGGGAGTCCTCAGAAAAGACTGGACTTTTCTTTAAGAAATATATTTAAAGCTTGAGAGGCATTCAACATGAGGAAGATTCTCTGTTGCCAGCTTTGAAGATGAAGGGACCCATCTGAGGGAGGCTTCTCTCATCTGACAGTGGTTGCAGCAGACAACCAGCAAGGAAACAGACCTACAACCAAATAACTGAATTCGGCTAACAACCTGAGTGACCTTAGAAGCAAACTCTTCCCCCAGAGCCTTCAGTAAGGAACACAGCCTGTCTAAGGCCCTGATTTCAGCCTGTGAGCAGAGAACCCAGTCACCGTGTGCCAGAACTTCTGACCTATAGGACTGTGAGCTAAAGATGGATGTTCCTATTGTTATACAGCAATAAGAAACTAACATAAAATGTGAATCGTAAGTGATGAGAGCTTAGTGAGAGAGACAGTCTTTTCTTTCAAATAGCACTTCTATGTTCCTGCTTACTTTTGGGGCAAGCTTGAGGAGTATTTTCAAGTTGTCAGGGCTTTTATCAACTTCTTAGGGGATGCCCCACAAGAGAACAATGGTAGCAACTATGTAGAGGAGGGCCTTGGAACTATCTGGGAGCACAGGCTGGGTTTCCTGCATGAAATTGGTGCCTGGCTATGCTGCCTAGATGCCCAGAGCATGGGACCACACTCTTGCTGTCCCTCTGAATGGAGGACTCTTTTCTAGTCTCAGTGTGTGGCTAAGTACTCTGGTAGCTCTTCCAGTGCCTGCCAACTTCCTTCTATGGCTGGCTCTCACTCTGCCTCAAGCTTGCACTAGTCTCTGAACACTGACCGCGGCTTGGCTTGGTCTTGAATTGCTCTCTGAATTGATTAGCCATCTTCAGTCCCACTCTCATTCTGCCTGCCAGACGGATCTGTGGGTTTCTTGTGGTTACCTGAACTTCTCTCTCTGGAGCATGCCCAGCTCCATGGGAGCTGTTGCAGTTTGCAAAGTTCTCAACTCCCGCCCATTGCCCTGTAAGCTAGTTACCACTCTGAGTTCCCCCTTCTGGAATTTTTTAAATGAGGGCCCATGGCTATGGGGGTGCTAAGATGATCTGGATGCCCTAATAGTGGCTTTTCAGTCTGCATTCTGAGTCCTAATTCAGAAGATCAGTAATTTGGGAAGGGGGAATTTTGATCAGAGATAAAGGGGACTTGCTTCACTGGGAAAGGCAGGCAGTAAGCAGATAGTTTTTGGGTGACAGGAAATATAGTGAGGGGTAAGCATAGGCCTCGGTGTGGGATGGAGGGCGGGAAACTGTCATGAAGTTGATCTGACCCCAGGGTTGAGTATTATTCTGTAAAACGTGATTCTCTTTAGAGATTCTCTAGAGGAGCTCAGCCTAGTTCCGTGGAGCATCCCTGTTGATTGGAAACTTGTCCCCAGGGGAGTGCCACTCACAGGCAGACTCACCTCCTCCCCAGCGGAGACATCGGGCCAGGTCATTTCCTGTTCCAAGAGGCAAGACGGCCACTGGTGGATGCTTAGCGAAGCTGGCCTTATCTGCAACCCATGCAGAGGAAGAGAGAACCATATTGCCATGGGGTTACAGAATGTTCGAGTTATCTAATTACCTGATGCTTGAACCCCTCCATTAGCATTCTTTGTTTGAATACCTCCCATGATGGGGAGCATACCACTTCCTGAAGTCATCTCTTCCTTCTGTAGTGTGTTGACCACTAAAAGGTTTTTTTCATATTGAGTTAAATCCATCTCCTTGTAACTAGCACCTCTTCATCCTAATTCTTTCCTTCGGGGTGACAGCACACCTCAAAATCATTACTGTAGTTTGTGCAGCTTTAATCCTTAATGATAACTAGCACTTGTTACATTTATCCCTTAGACCAACCCTGCAGGGTATTATCATTTTCCTCATAAATGAAGAAACTGAGGAATCGAGAGGGAAAATAATTCCAGAGCCAAGATCCAAACCCAGAGTTCTACAACTCCAAGTCCATGCTCCTTTCTTCAAGGGCTAGGCAGGCACATAGACAGTAAGACAGGTGGGGTTTGAGACATCGGGGAATGGTGAGGCATTTGGAAAAGGGAAGAGCTCACACCTAAAGTTGTTCATTCATGTTCAAAAGTTTAAACATAACATTGTGCCTAACAGAAAACCTCCAGGTGTCATTTGGCACCAGGGTAGCAGTTTGCCTCTTCCACCTCCTCCCAGACTTACAAATGCACAGATTCTTAAACTTATTTCCTGTGCTGGTGTGAAGCAGCATCAGACTGAACCATTAGAGAAAGCACAGCAGACCACGCATGTTTCAATCTGGTTGAAGATCTACAGAAGTCATGCTAGCTGACTGGGAAAGCTGAAAGCGGCACAGGCATTCATTGGGCTCCAGGGGGCGCTATTTACCTAAACCTCAGTTCACCTAGTACACGTACCTGAGAGATGCTGTTGAGGAGCACTGGGGGAGGGGCTGGGGTGATGCAGGAATCAGCATCCTACATGAGGCTCATACTGGGGTTGCCCCAGAAAAACGAGAGTTCATAGGTTCCCTAGTTTGTCTGATTTGTGGTAGAAGTGGCTGAGCTCAGGCAAGATCTAGGCCTGAGATTACTACTGGGAGGGTCGAGATGGAGGGTGGAGCAAAACAATGGACTCTCTCTCTCATTGTTCCCAGAACAATGAATGAATGAACACTGTGCAGTTACCCCTTTTACCACTGTTTTTTCTGTTTGAGCCACTAACCTGTGAAAGCAGGTCATCTCGCATGACCTTCTTTCTATTTTGAGCAGCTTCTATCACCTGTGTCCTTTGCAGATTAATTTTACAAAACTTTTCACCAAAGCCTACTTTCTCCCTCATGATGAAGAGGAAACTATGTAAGCAGCTCTCAGTACTGCAGCATCCATCCTCTGCTGATCAGCTTTTCTTTCCTGCCTCCCAGGGGACGCCTCCCTCCTCCCACAAACAACTCAAGTTAGAGGTAAGAGGAGAGTGTGGGTGGCTGCTTGGCAGGGCTGTGTCCATGGAAACCAAAGTGCCTGTGGGGGAGCTGAAGGGAGGTGTGCCTGTGTTGGTTCCACCCTCCAGGTGGTCTGCTTATGACTCCTGGAGGTCCAGACTTCCCTGCCCTGTTCAGGGTCTATCATGGCCCATCCTTGACTCTGCTCTTGTCCTCATTTCCCACATCCAGTCTGTCAGCAAATCCTGTTGGCTCTACCTTCAAAAGATACCCAAAATCTGACTTCACACCACCTCCTCTGTTTTTGCTGTAGTTCCAACCACGGTCACCTCTCCCTTGGATGAGTGCAGGAGACTCCAAACTGCTCTTCCTTGGGGTATCCACATGGCTCACCCCTCTCCAGGTCCCCAAGCAAACATTGTCTGTTTTGAAAGGTCTTCCCCGACCGCTAAGATTTCAGTTGCATCCCTCACCCTTTGCCCCTTCCTTGCTATATTTTTATCACCTTCTGACACTATATGTTTCACTTATTTCTTTGTTTATTGCCTGTTTCTTTCCTCTAGAAGGAAAGCTCCACAAGGGTGGGATTTTTGTCCATTTGTTCATTGCTGCATCTCCATTGCCTCCAGGAGGGCTTGGCACAGGCAATATTTGTGGAATGAATGACAGGAAGGTGGAACAGCTCAGGGTTTGTCGCTCTGGGCCCAGTCTCAGACTTAGATGATGGCTCTCCCCAGCTCTTCCCTGTTCTGTACTTAGGTTCCATGTTCCAGTGTTTATCTGGGGCTCTCCAGGGTTAAATCTTGAATATACTCTTGTCCCAGGATTTCAGAATCAGTCTTCATTGTTTCCTGGGGGTCATGTGTCCAACGACTCATAAATCTAGGCAGAGCTAGACTAGAACCCACGCTCCTGATTCCCAGCCTGGGTTCTTCCCACAGTCCCTCTGATCTAGGTGCATTGGACACAGCCCAATGTGGCCTTTCTTTGCTTGCACTGATCTGTACTTTCTGGATGTGCTTTCTGGGCATGGGCTCCTGGTGCTCATCTCAAGGTGATTTGCCCTGGGATATGCATCTGTGCTTAGTTCTCTGGCCTTTATCCATCACCTTGGCTCTGCCTGGAGTCTCAATCCTGCTCGTCCCCCTGACCATCCAATCTGGCCTGTCCTCCCATTGACCAAACCCCAGCCACTACAGATGTTTTTGAGGCGAGGCCTGAAACAAACTGGTACAGTTGTACCTGTGGAAATCCTTCTATTATCTTGTTTTTCCACCCAAAGTAGAAATTTAGTCAAGCATTTGTCCAAGAGTGGAAACAAGGATGAACAAGACATGGCTACATTTCTCTGTCTTTTTTATTGTCTCCCTTGGACTGTAAATGTGCTTACTATAAGTAAACTGCAGAGGCCCTCCCAGCCCATTCTTACCAATGCAATCCAAGATCCAGCCAACTGTCCCATCTCCTCCGCAGGCCAGGACACGGAAGTCTGGAGTATCACGGAAAAAATTCAGTCTGGGAAGAAGAAAGGCCCACATGGTCTTGCTTATTAGGTTGTGGCTGACCTTTGACACAGCTGGAGTCAGAGTACTCCTGTCCCCTTCCCCAGAGAATGTTATGACCTTGATTCCTTTTGGGGTTGAAAGGGTCACTTCATGTTCTGAAACCAGAAATTACTAAGCAGTGCCATTGAGTATGAATCTCATCCTTCTCTAAGGAGAATCTGACTCAGTGTTCACACAGAGCATGCATCTTTTTCTTTTCTTTTTTTTCTAAAAATTCTCTATTATTTATGCAGAGGAATCCATATTTTGCTTATTTTGGCAACAATACAAGTGACTACCAACATTTGACTCCCCTCAGGTTCTCCTGCCTGCTCTGTCCCTTCGACCTCCTCTTTAAATCAGATGCACTCAACTAGCTACATCTTTACCCTGCTCTCCTGCGGGTCCAGACCTAAGTGGAGTGAGCACCATCTCCAGTTGGGGGCTTTAACCCTTCAGAGCAGGGCTGTTAACCTGAGGTCCATGAACCTCCAAGGGGTCTGTGGCTAGAATCCAGAGGACTATGAACTTGGGGGAGGAAATGTTACATTTTTACCTTCCTTGAGCTCTGAAATTTAGCATTTTCTTCTATTGTGAATGTAGGCAACAAATCACAGAAGTATTAACAATACCTGTGACTTTGTAAAGAGTTGCAATCACAGGTATTTTAATGCTTTACTTCAGTTATGGCAGATATCTGATACTGCCATTTATGTGCATCACTGCTTTTAATTTACTATAATTATTAGACCTGCCTCTAGAATTTGAAACACAATGTGTAAGCAAATCACATATATTCCCATATGGCAAATTTGTTTTCTTAACATTTTGATAACTGTTTTCAACATAATTAGTTTCCCTGATTATATATTTCATTTTATGTGTTAAAAAACATGAGTCTGAGAAGGGTCTATAGGCTTTGTCAGACTGCACAGAAAGGTTAAGAACCTCTGTTTCAGAGCAACGTGACCTGTGGACACCTTAGGGTGGGACTTGGGAAGCTGAAGCTCAGTGTTTCCTCTTTGCCAACCCTGGTGGTCTGAGAAGACCCCTGGGGCTTTCTGAGTCACTGATGCAAGCGTGGGCAAATTCACATTTTCTCTCTTCCCCTTTGCTCCCCGATCTCCTGTGGGAAGTCAATTCTGAATGGAGTCTCCTGTCACCTAGACAGCCTGTCTGATTACAGACTGACACCTCAGAGACACTCAGCACAGCAGCCTTAGAAGTTGTCACCAGGCTTGTCATCTAGGGCAAAAACAATTTAGGGCAGCTGAGGTTAAGCTCGAGCACTGCATTCAAGTATTAAAATGCCCCCAAAGAGAACTGGCTGGTAAAGGCGTCTGCGGGCTGCTGCTCAGTCACAAGTCATAACAGAGCAGTGACTGGCAGTCATGGTGACTGGGATGGCACCCACAGCAATATAGGTGGGCTCTGTTTTGAAATTAGTTTTAAATCATGGCCAAGGTGTTGAATCTTCACTCAGGTTTCTTTCTCCCTTTAACTAGGTCTTGCCATAAACAATAGCTTTGTGTCAAAAAATGAAGGCAGGGACAGATTCTAGTTTTAGAGCCTTTACTCCAGCCCTTCTGGGGGTCTTGCTGGACCCAGGGTAGAAAAGCAGGTTAGGAGCTTGGGCAAAGTATGCTGAAAAGCCCAGCCCAGTGTGCACAGATCTGAGGACCTGGCACCTAGAAAGCCTCTGGCCGGCACATGTTTCTAGTGCACTGTCTCTGTCTGGTAAGAACAGTTTTTGGGTATCTTCCATGCTCGATGCTGGAGGGGTCTCTGATTACAGGGCCCCAGAGCTCACCAAATTAGTGCTAACACAAGGCCCAGCTCCTCCCGCCAGACCTTCTGTCAAGGTGCAAAGGGGCTGCCTCTTCTTGGTCCCTCTCCCTCACTAATGAGCAGTGAAAGAGCCAATAGACAAATAACAGAAGGGTCATAGGGAGCTTAACAGCCTCTAAAATGGATAATCCAGAAAAACATGGTTTCACTGAATAACCAAATGTTTTCATCCTAAAATGACCCACAACAAAAGATGCAGTAGAACTATAACTGACAGTGAAAAGGAAACTCTTTCCTCCTCTCTGATGATTCAGTATGAAGATACCAGCTCACACAGCCTTGCAAATTAGTTAAAATAATTTACCAGCCCGCCCTTCCTGTCAATCAAATGGCATATACAGAAGGCTACTTCCCAGAGTTAAACATAACGAGGGTTCCTGAGTATCTCCAGGAGGAAGTAAGAGTAGACGTAAGGAAAAGAAGAGAGAGTGAGTAAAATAGCAGGAAGGGCAAGTCCACTAATGAAAAAGACAAAAAAGGTGACAAAAAAGGTATACTCTTCAGAGACTAAAGGGGGAGAAGAAGAAATAAGGAGTAAGGATTGTGTTTCCATACCCTGGAGTAGGCCCCCCATTGTCCAGGTTGAAAACTTGTTTGGGGTTGAGCAGATAGTGGAATTTCCGAAGGATTCTATGGAAAAAAAGAGAGAGGCAGAGAAGGAGAATGTCATTATGAGAAGTCACAGTAGGGCAAACACCTCTGAGTCCATTGATGGTGGGAATGCGGGTCAGTTTAAACCCCATTGGGGAGAAGACCAAATACAGGTCTTGCAGACCATGAAGTCCCGGCTTCAGCTGGCATCACTCATGCCCTAATCTCCTGGTTCAAGATCTCCCCACTTTCCAAGGCTTTAGCCCCCAATCCCAGAAGTATCACCCCTTGCAGAAAAGACTGGGCAGAGAAGCCCAGAGAACAGAACTTCTATTCTCCTAAAGCTTTTTTCTTCATGGAAACCTTTTCCCAGATGTTCTGTATGTTCTAGGTCGTACGGTTCTGCTCTTTGTGGACTATACAGAGGCATCAGGGAACCCTCAATGGAAAGGCCACCCAAATCCTGGAATCAGGAGGAAACACAGGAGGCGAGGCTGGGGCAGAGGAGGGCTGGGGACAATTACCCCATCTAGGCTTGGTTTCTAGGCTCCTGCTTGAGGCTAATCAGGTCAGTTCAGAAGGGGTGCCCTGCCCCTTGGGTTGGGGTATGGGTTCTCATAGTTGTTGCTTCAACCCTACTTATTATTTTTTAACCTGGATTCCAGATCACCATGCCACCTGCACATTACCCCAGAGCTCACAGGCCTGGGAGACAGAGCTACTTTTGCCCTTTCTCCCTCTCTCCTCCCACTCTCTTGGTGTTTCCAGCAGACTGGACATTTCCTTCACTGATGGGCTGAGTGCCTGCTTTCTCAGGGGCTCCATAGGCAGGAAGTCCCAGTAAGTGAGTCCCACCACATCTCTTAATCAAGAAAAGAGAGACTAAGAAGGAAACAGGGATCTCAGAACTTGATCTGACTCTGGGATCCATAATAATAGCTCATGTGACAGGCCCCAGGCTAAGGACTGTGTCTATTTTAATCCTCACAACAATCCTATGAGAGGAGAAATTCTTATTTATCTACAGAGGGGGAAACCAAGGCACAGGGATGCTAAGTCACTTGAACCAAGTCATCAAGTGGTAAGTGGCAGGGCTGGGATTTGAACCCAAGTCTGCCTGTCTCTGTTAAGTCCACTCTGTTATGGCTGAGGGGAAGAAAGGACCCAAGTGAGGCTGTTGGAGCCTCTCCATTTTGAAAAAGAAGAGAACATACCTTTCTCCTTGTCTCCCTCCACTTTTGGGGTTCACCAAGACCAATAGGGGATGGGTACCCGGAGTGGGGATGATCTTATACTTTAAAAGCAAAAGAAAAAGAGATTAGCTCTGTTTCAGCCAACAAGGGGAACAAGATGAGAGTGTATACTAAAACAGCATTTGGGAGAGGTGGACAGGGAGCAGTTACAGGCAGCGAAGAGAGGAGAGCAGGAGGTAGGTCCTTTGTTCACTGGCTGAGTTTTTGAGGGGTTAAGCAGCTAAGTGTCTTCATCTTGAGTGGCCTTTGAGTGGTTTGAATGGTAAGAGGGTTTGAAGTCTAAATTAGAGGTGGGATAATGGCATCATAGCTTCAAATCATTCAACAATGGTGAGGCTTTGTGCCCACAGCACGAGGTTAGATTTTGTATGGGATACAACTGAATATAAACTTCAAGGGTATGGCCATCTGGTCAAACATCTAAATAAAATAACACTCATGAAGTTAACCATGACTTTCCCCAGCACTGATTTTCCTCTTGAGCCTTGGTTCCACATTTCTCACTGTCCAGTGGGTACTTTCAACCTTCAACCAGATGTCTCACTATCAGGTTGCTCCAAACCTCAACATGTCTACATAAAACTGGTCATCTCTCTTGGCTCGCTTTTTCAGTTTAAATGTACTATTATTACTCATCCAGTTATCCAGGGAAACCCTATTTTGCCAAATTCTTTCCCTGGAATATCCCTTTCTCTCTGGCAGCTGCCACAGTAACCATACTGCTTGAGCATTTCCCAGCTCAGGCAAGTCCTCTAGGCAGCTCCCATGTCGCTCCTCCCCAGGACATCACATTAGTCATGTCACTCTTGCTCAAAAACCTTTAATAACACCCCATCGCCCAGATGATAAAATCCAAACCTCCTAATCTGGCATCCAAGGCATTTCATTGTAGCCCCATTCAACTGTTATCTGTTAATTACTCTAACCCTCAGTGCAGTTCCAGCCAAGCCCAGCTCTTACCCTCTAGTGAGCATGTCTCCTGCATTCCCACCCTGTGGGCCTGCTCACACTGGTTTCTTCTGCTCAGTGTCCTGAAATGCCCCTTTTCTTCTTTGCAACCTCTGAAAAAACTCAGTCTCAGGGCCCAGTTCAAAAGCTAATTCCTCTAGGAAGTTTTCCTCAATTACTGCAACTAAAACTATTGCACTTGAAACATATAATACCTTCTGGGTTTCTTTTGTTGATGTTGACTTGTTTTTTGTTTTCTTAGGTAAATGTCTCAAAACATCAACTGGATCTTAAGTGCCTCAAAAGCAGGGTGAGTGTGTATGTGAATAACTCTTGTACCAAGGACCCTATAACACCAGATACAGGGGTGGGTAGTCAATAAACACTTGTGGATTTAGCTGAAGAACACACTGACACAGAGATACAGCTCCACTCCATATTCAAGATCTAACGCTCACGTTTCCAGATCCCAGGTGAAAACACAGCAAACCCAGAGCAATGCTGCTTGCAATGCACAGCATCATACTTTACAGTATTTAGGAATGTTCTCATCTGCCCTTAGGTGACTGTATGTATGTCACCCAGAAGCATCTTGGAGCCTGAAGAGTAATTTTTACTTCCGGAAGTGGCATTCAAAATATTAAACAAGCTGTACAGCATGGGCACTGCCTGGTCAGTACAGATGCAGGCTAACCAAATAAATGCCAGCTGTAAACAACTTGTGTGTCTGCATTGTGTGATTGTGTGGTGTGTCTGCTCCAATTGACTTCCAGGTATCCAGAGCTTCCTCACATTATTAAGGTTCCCCATCATTATTGCTTATGTTTTAATTTTCAAAACACACTAATCTTCATGCTGTCATTGAATCTCAGAGCATCTCTGAGAGGTGGGCAGTGCAGGGTTTCTGGTGCCCCTTTTCAAAGAAGGAAACTTGAGGCTCAGAGGCAGAGGAGGAGGCCCTCATTTCTATTTTATTTTCTAGTACTCTCTGTACCTCACCAGGCTGTCTCTCCTGTAATCCCTGGGACTTTGTGGAAGACACAAAGAGAAGATATTTATTGGTGAACCCAAGTGAAAAATGAGTTCTTACATATACATTTAAGGATAAAGAAGAATTTTTGGATGTTAACTTGGTTTTGGCTGATTGCGTTCTGGAGATAGTGTGGCAGCCTTGGAAAATCTATTGTGTATATTTAGGCCTCACTCTTATTATTGCTTAGGGGGTGTGCATATTGAAGTTTTAAAAACAAATTTTTCCTAAAAAGCGATAACGCAAATTTGGCCAGCCGTGGGATCAACCAACCTCTCTTTCCACCACTTGCCTACAGTGTGGTGGTCAAAGGTAATTCCAGAGGCTGGGAATAAAGTGTCTTGTGTGATACAATTGATCAGATGAGAAAGCAAATTTTGAGATATATTTCTCTAGCACACAAACCCTGTCTTCCTCTCCACAGCCTTGGACCAACTTAGAATGAATGATCAGACACGGGCTTGCTGAGGTACCTGCGTTACAAGTTCACCCTTGGCTGATGCGTTGCCATCAGACTTCCCACCTTGCCTTTCCTGTGAGAAGAGAGGAAAGATAAGCATCTTTTGAAAAAAAAAAAAAGCCTAATATAAAGAAAAAAGATCAGAAGAATAACAAATGGTTAATAAAGAGAATTAGAAAACCAGTACAGAATGGGGAGGAATTTTTCAAAGTGGGGCTTTGGAACTAGAAAAAGAAATACTCCCCTACGGATTTCTCTAGGACTCTCCAGGACTTTGTCATTGTTTGCTCTGACATTAACTTTGAGACACTGGACTGGACACAGGGAGAGGAAACACTAAACTTGGTAGAAATCTACTTTGTTGATATACAAGCTTGAATTCTGAGAAGCAAGGTCTTAGATCTGGCTTCTCTGCTCAGCACTATCTAAATGATGTCACGTTGAGGACATTATTTTTCTTAGTTTTATTTGTCTTCTTTGCTTTGCTTTTAAATATGCTTATTATTTTATGGAAGTTTATTTCTCATATAGTAAAATTCTCAAATCTAAATCTCCAGTCAGCTTCTTTTTTTCAGCATTATATCTTTGTGACTATCCCATTTTTGCATTTAAGCATAGTTTTTCCCCATGTAGTATTTTATGATACGAATATGCCTCGATTTACTTATCTGATCTCTTGCCAATGGTCATTAAGTGTATTTCCAGCTTTTCAATGTTATACATAAAGTTGCTACGAACATTCTTATACATCTATTTTGGTGGAATAAATGCTCATGTTTCTTTGGTAGATACATAGGAAGGGACGTGTTGGGTCATAGAGTTTTGTATTTCCAACTTGGTAGATGCAGCCAAATGGTTTTTCTTCAGTTGTCAAAGAGAAAGGAGTAGCTGGTCAAGTCAAGGATGAGACGTGGAGAATCAGTGGTACTTGGCAACATCTTTTAGAGGGAAGGAAACAGTTAAGGTGTTTGGTGTTTGGTTTGTTTTTGTCTTCAACACAGAAGACAGGGACAATTTCAGGTGGAAGTAGAAGGAGTTTAATTTTGTTGCGTTCATTTCCAAATAGGGCTGAGACAGCCAAGTGGAAATCGTCAAGGTGATGTTGGGACATAGAAGAGAGGTTGACAGGGACAAGGGAGGGGAGGCCTAGCCTGTGCAAGTAGTGACTGTGGTTCCTTGAGCTGTGCTCTGCCTGCAAGGTGCTTAGAACGAATGTGCTTTCCTTGATGGGCCATTTCAGAGCATCCTGGGAAGGGACCAGCAATGGGAACCACTTTAGTCAGGGGAGTTTCTTCTCCCAATTTGGTGGGTGCAGCACTGACCTCATTTAAACTTGTGCTGAAAACAGCAAACCCTAAGAGTTGTTGAGGAAGCCCTCTGAGGGGGGTGAATGTCTGAAGGCTGCCAATGTCTGGGGTGTGCAGGGCGGTGGTGGGGACCAGAGCCCAGGCGGGGCAGCAACACTTACCCGGGTGATGGGGCATATCGAGGTGGGCAGCAGGATGTGGTCTTTGAGTTCCCCACCATCACACAACGTGGATAATTCACATTTGCGGTGAAACTGGAGGAAACAATGAAGATGGGAGTGAGTGAAACTGACCAAGGAAATTTCAGATATGAGGGTTTAGAGGTTTACTGGGGAGGCAAGCTGTCTAGTGCTCCCCAAATCCTGATGTACTGCTGGCTTTCACAGTATAACGGAGTGTGCATGTGTATGCGGTGTGCATGTGTGGTGTGCATATGTGGCATGTGTGTCTGTAGTATGTGGTTAAGGCTGCCAAGTCTGCTGTGGGCAGATAAAGGAGACCAACTGCTACCCATAGCTGCTGGAGCAGAACGGTCATGAGCAGGCCTATCAGTGTGGCACCCCATGTGGATTCTAGGGTTCCCTTTGGATTTTTGCTCCCTAGGCTCTGAGACACTGGAAGGAAGGCGATCTTGTTGAACAAACTCATAAGAGGCTGGAAATAAACTCTTTGACTCAACTTCTGCATCTTAAGAGTTCTGCAATTTGATTTGAGACGTATCCTTTTTGCAGCTGATCAAGGGCCTTGGTCAAGGGGACAAGACATGGCATTGAGTTTGTTGTGGTAGGGAAGTTGGGCAGGTTCCAGGTGTCTGGAAAGGAAGTGGACATTTGCTGTGACTAATGGCAGCAGGCACAGGCCTCTGGGCCAGGCAGTGGAGCTGCTGCAAAGAGTGTGCCTTCCTCTGGTACCTGGAGGAACACGATTCTGGTGTCTAATTCCCTGCCAGCTCTGGTGGTGCTGCTGGCCTCAGATGACATCCAGGCAAAGGAAGTTGATGGTCACAGCTGCCCTGCTACATAGACAGTGGCTTGGCTAGCTTCTTCTTAAGCAGCCCTCGCTCCCCTGATTCTGGGGGTGCCCTCTCTCTGGACAGCTTGGTGATTCACTGGGCACTGTTAGACTTGGAGCACTGAATGGGGCTCTGGGCCCCCTTGACTTCCCCTCTGGCTTCCCCTCGGCTCTGCTCATGCCCTTTAGCAGGATGTCCACGGCTCCCTGTCTGCAGCTTGAGCGAAAAGCCACGCTAAAAGGAAGCAGGGCTGCCCTGGACACCAACCCACCGTCTTCCGGCACCACACGCAGTGCCACGCCGTGACACTCTGGTAGCACTTGATATTTTTGTGGCACCGATCACACTTGACGGAGGAGTTCCCTTCCACCCACGCGTGCTGCATCACCTGCAGGAGGGAAGGGAAGGATACCAGGGAAGGCTGCAGAACCACGCCCCCGGGCCCTGGGCCGGAGGAGAAGGGCCTGGAGGTGCACAGGGAGGGGAGGTCGGAGGGCTTGTTTCCTGTTCAGTTTATGCCCTGATTGGGTGCCGGGCTGCTTAGCTGCACTGCACTGCACTCATGTGCTCTCTCCCTGCCTAACCACCATTTTGTTCATTGAGGTAGATGAAAAACCACTTTCCCTCTGCTTTGAATAGCTCACGCACCCTGGCAGTCAAGCATTGAGCAGCATCTTGTCTGGCAGTCCCTCTGTCTGTTCTGCAGAACTCCCTGCAGAGGGATGTGCTCATGTGCACCCTCTCCTGGAAGGCAGCATGATTCAGGGAAACAGGAGGGCTTGGGTGGCAAGCAGAACTAGTTGGAATCACTGATCTTCCATTTGGTAGCAGCGTGACCTTTGGTCAGTTCCTGGACCTCTCTGAGTCTCAGGTCCCTCATCCGTAGAAATGGCGTAATAAGCTCCACCTCTATATTTGCTGGGAGGGTTAAATGAAATAGCACACTTGGAAGGGCCTTCCTGGCACAGTTCTTGGCCCTTTGGAGGTGCCCACTGATGGGTAGCTTCCTGCCCCTTCCCATCTTCTATGGGTCATTGGCTGTCAACCTTAGTGGCCCATCAGAGCCACCTGGGGAGTTCCTAGAAGTTCTAATGCCCAGCCCTCACCCCAGACCAACTAAATTAGAGTCTTTGAGGATGGGAACCATCATTAGTATGTTTTAAAGCACCCTGTATGATTATAATGTACTGCCAAGGTTGAGAAACACTCTAGAAGGAAGTTAGAAGAAAAGTCCAAAGACATTACTGTGTGTCAGCAGCCAGCGGCTTTCACATCTCTTTCCTAGAAAGCTGGTTATATTTGCTCCCTAGTCAGGAAATGCCATTAAGGCAGCCCAGGAACCTAGAAGCCATGGGAATGCATGTGAATACGTGTGTCTGTAAGTGCAAAGTGACCCATGACACCAAATCTTGGGGCCTGAACCCTCAACTGTCTCCTCTAGGAATTCTACAGAAGGTCTAAATATTTTCCCCCAGGGCACCCTGGATAGCTGAAGGAAGAGAGTTTGGACTGTTGAGGGAATGTGAGGACCTAGTCTGAAGTGCCAACTACAAGCACAGTATTAAAAACACATGGAATATTTTCATTACACCATCCATGTTTGTATTGAATAAAAGTTTTAAATTACTTATCAGTTAATAGCCCTCCTCCCAAAGTGTTTTTGGTAAAATTCTTGTTCTAGCAGACGTGTCACTTTTATTTTGTAACTTCTCTCTTTCTGCCCTTCACCTTTGATGATATAAAGAATCCAGTTTGCTAATCCATTTGTCATCTACATGGTCAAACTGAATTTGCTCTGAGATTATTATTATTTCCATTTCACAGAGAATGAAATGAGGCATCAGAGAGGTTAAGTGACCGGCCCTAGGTTCCAAGGCTGATAAGTGGCCGGAGCCGCGTAGCCAGGCCTTCTGACCCCGTGGCTGTCTCCCAGCACCACGTTGCCTTCTCCATATTCTTCTGGGCCTGGAAGAGGTGGTGAAGGACTTGGTTGCCCCTGGAGACTCAGAAGATCATGCCCTGCTGGCCTCTCAACGGCCTCCCTCTGCTCTGTGTGTGGCAAGTGGCCAGAGTGCAGGTCAGGACCTGAGCCCAGGAGGTGTACCATGCGTCCTGTGAAGGCATGGACATGGAAAGGTGTGTGCATGAGTGTGGTGCAGAAGTAGACAAGAGGCCATGCGGTGTCTCATGGGGCATGCATGTGTGCCCTTGGACGCTCCCTTCTCTCTTGGAGTCCTTTTGGGGAGGGCTGGATATCACTCCCGCCTACTAAACATCTCCTGACTCAGATTCCTCATTGGAATCTTCCATGCAGGAATCAACAGTGTCCTTCCCCTGTTAATTTTGAAAAGAGTCTATTTCCAGATTTGGTGAATGGCACCACCCAATGGCCAAGTTAGAAACAGGGGCTCCATTCCCAACCCTTTCCCTTCTCTCGTCCTCTATAACTCCATCACCAAGTCCTGGTGGTAGTGGTGAGAAATTATTTCTCAAACTCTCCCTTCATCTTCTCTGCCTTAGCCAGTGGGACAGTCAAAATACTTAATAGCTGGTATGACTGGGGAGACACTCAGCACAGACACAGCCACCCCTGTGCTACTGTGGACACATCAGCATAGCGGGTGAGTGCAGACCCCACCCCAGGCAGACCCTCAGTGCAGCACTACCTCTTGCCTGAACTGTTGGAAGAGATTCCCCCCCCCCCCTTGGATCTCCCTCCAGCACCACGGTCAGAACAATTAACCTAATTTGCAAACCCAATGATCTCATTCTCAAAGCTTTTCAATGTTCCCAACTCCTCAGCTGGCCTCACAGACCTTCCTAGGCTGGATCTCACTCTCAGAGCACAGCTTCTGCCACTTCCCTTTAAGCATCCTCTGTCCCAGTCATGGCAAATTAGTACAGAGCCCAGAATAAGCCAGGTCTCCTCCATGTCTTTGCATTCAAGGCTTCTTCTGCCTGGGTGCCTTTCCTGCCTCGATGCCTTGGGTTCAAGATACAACTCAAATACCACCTCCTCTGTGAAACCTTCCCTGGCCTCCTCCTTGGTGTCTCAACTGTATGTACCACACAATAGCTATTATCCATCTCACTACTTTGTCCTTTGCTTATGTGCCTGTCTCTCTCCCACTAGATTGCACAGTTCTCCAGCAGGCTGAAGACCATCTTCTAATCTGCATACCCCCTAGCAAGTGCCTGGCACATGGTGGGCACCAGGGAGATGCTGAATGGATTGATGGATGAAGGAGATGGTTTAAGGGTGGTCCTTGAGGCAGAGAAGGGACTGGATAAAGTTCCTAAAGCCCCTTCCTGCCCAGGAATCTAGTGATGGACATGTTGCCTGGGACACTGCATGCAGTAGAACAAGGCAATAGGTGTCACCAACCTCGCTGCCTCTTTTGGTTCTTGAGTATGTTTTGACACACCCAGGAATATTTTTGGACACACAGCGTTCATGGACGGTATATTTACAGTCTGAAAAAAAGGTAAGGAAAGTGCTTGTGAGTGTTCACATAGGAATGGTCCAGCCGCGCCCCCCCCCCCCATGCCAGCTGAGGCCTGAGCCTGACTGAGTGACCAGTCAGGGGCAGGGGACACATAGAGCTGGCCTTGCCTAATAGAAATTCAAAACAGTCTCCAGTTGTTCATTGAGAAGAAAGTGCACAGTTATCTCTCAGACATGCTCCGGCACTCTCCACCCTGCCACACTGCCTTCCACTGCAGACAGTGAATTCGGCAAGAAACATCTGCAGAAAGGCGCTTTCCACTTAAGGGCAGTGTGAAGATTCATCTTCCTCCCTATGCCAGTGCCACAATATTGGTGTCAGGGATGCTGGGGGTGAACATTTTTGTCTGAACAGGAGTTAAGTGGGCCTGGGCCTGAGCTCTGGCTCTGCTATTTATAACGACCCTCATGACCTTGGGTAAGTTGTTCCACATCTCTGAAGTTCAGAGTTTTTTACAAAATGGTAATAAAATTGCCTCTCTTTCTCTTTGCAGGGCTTTGGCAGCATAAACGAGATACTTTGTTTAAAGCACCACGTCTGGGTCAGAATAGCTATTCCACAAATTATTATCATTATTGTTGTTGTTACTACACTGATTACTACGCAATCAAGAGAGGCCCACAGACCTGGAACCTAATATGAATGAGACCGGGTCTATCAGAAGTGGTGAGAGCTGGATTTGAAAGGGTGCTAGAAACACTGGCAGGCCCCTTCTTATGCCTGCTGATGCTCCTAGTGGTCACTGACCCCAACTCTGTTAAGATGACTTTCGTGGGCGAGGTCACCTGCTGCCTAGATCACATGTGCATGTTTAGATGAAACACCCAAGGGACCTCCCTGCTGGAGCAGTTCCCTAGTCTCTTGTGAGTTCAGACCTGTCTGCATTGTGAAGTGATTGGCAGGACTCTGCACCCACATACCCTGATCTCTACAAAGTCTTCTCATTGCAGCCCCCTCTCTTCTCCTCCTGCTCCCCAAATCTACCCTCTTTCCTACATCACCCCTTCTGTCTTCCTTCCCTCCATCTCTTTCTTCTGTCTCCTTTCCAGTCTCCCTTTCTACTTTTTCCCTTCCCTGTTTTTCTCTCTTCTCCCATTTGACTCTACTAAATGGATTAAAAAGTGAAACAAATGGATAGTTTTGACTTCCACTGCATTTACAAATATATTTTTATGGTGCTTATTAATAAAAATAAACCCAGGTTCTTCTGGGCTTATTCACTAGCAAAACCCAACTGAAATTAGTATGAGAAGCTTTGTAATTATGTATGGGCCTTAATAAGTTTTTTCTGGGGGAGGGAGTTCTTTGGCTCATGATGGGACTCCAACAATGGGACAATACTTATCCATTTGACTTGGGTGGAACAAAAATAAGACATGCTTTAGTCGCTGCTGTGGGGACAATATGGGAGATCTCTCAAGCTAGGAAGCAGAAATACATAGAATTTTTCTGAAATGGCTCAACCATGTGCAGAGCGAGATAGTTCCTGGGGGAAAGGGGTCTGAAGGACATGTACTCACATGTGCAGCACAGGCCTTGTTTCCTCACGCCCATCAGCATGACGTGGCAGAAATTGCAATAGGTTGGTTTCTTGAAATGCTTCAAGGTCCAGGCGTGCCTGCCATCCCCCTTGGAGCCCTGTAGGGATAGCGAGGGAATGGGATGCAGAGCGGGCACCCTGGAGCTAGCAGAAGCCTGGGACTGCTTTCTGTTATATGAGTTCTTTATCCTCAAAAGACTCTCTCCTCATATTTGGAAGACAAGATATACATTTATTTTACTGATGTAAGTACTCTTCAAAAAAATGGAAATTAAAACAAAGTTCTTTGTGTGTGTGTTTTTTAAAATTAGCAAGATTAAAAATTAAGAATATCTGAGCAGGAGTATGTGTGTGTGGGATAACATAAGTCCTCTTCTACATGGCTGGTGGAAGTGCAAATCAGAACAAATTTCTATCATCTATCTATCTATCATCTATCTATCTATCTATCTATCTATCTATCTATCTATCTATCTATCTATCATCTATCTGTCATCTATCTATCTATCTATCATCATCATCTATCATCTATCTCTCTATCTCTCTATCATCTATCTATCTATCTATCTATCTATCTATCTATCTATCTATCTATCTATCTATCTATCTATCTATCTATCTATCATCTATCTATCTATCATCTATCTATCTATCATCTATCTATCTATCTATCTATCTATCTATCTATCTATCATCTATCTATCTATCTATCTATCTATCTATCTATCTATCTATCATCTATCATCTACCTATCATCTATCTATATCTATGTTTATAATCTCTGACTTACAAATTTCCTGTCTTGGATTCTATCTTTAAAAAATCATTTTTGAAAGAAAGATGAGCATTTTTGTGCTCTGTTAGATTTTAACTTAGCATTTTTATTTAAAATAATGCAAAACTGGAAATATCCTAAAGGTCTCAAAATTACCAAAAGGTTCGTTGTGGTATAGCCATGTGACTTAATGTTAAGCTGCCACCAAAAAGATATTTAAAGGATATCTGATGGCATGGGAATGTGCTCATGATACAGTGTTAAGTGAAATAAGCAGAATGTAGATTTGAGGATCTATTATAATCTCAGTTTTATATAATAAGATCTTTGATGGGAAGAAATGTCAGCAAACTGTTTACAGAGGTTCATTATAGCTGGAAGCACTATGAATTTATTTTATTCTCTAATTTCTATTTTCTTTTGTATTTTCCAAATTTTCTACAGTCAGCATGTACAAGTTTTATAATCAGAAAAAAGCAGTTTAGTGAAAACAATGCACCCCCTCATCAACTTTCTGGACACAGATAAAATAGTCAAGAGACAGAGAGCAGGTTAAGACATTCCTCCTGACTGCTCAGAAGCAAATTCATTCTTATCCACTGGATAAGCCAAGTATCACACAACCACACACCTTCCCTGGACACCAAAGCTCCTACCTTCTAACCCCTGTGAGCACAGCCTTGCTGGAGGCTGTGGCTTCAGAGGCATTTCTCCATCCCTGCTGTCCCCATACCTTTCTTATAAGGTCCACCAATAGAGCACCACTCTTGGGCTGGTCCCTAGGGTAGTAAAAACTACTGTAATAAGGGGGTGAGAACTGTAATAAGTGGGTGAGAACTGACAGTCAAGTACACAGACTCCAGCATCGCAGACTCAAATGCAGTTCTTACTTTCAGGCCGCCCTAGTCGGCCATGGCAGCCAGACCCACTTCTGTGCCAAGTCTGCTAATGGTTTCTAGAAGAGCCTATATGTGTTTCCAAATGCAGGTATTCCCCTGGGGTTAGGTTAAGATCTTTTCTTCTCACCACCTCAAACCCCTGCTTATTCTAAGACCTAAGTTTATAGAATTACAGCCTTTTTATCTAATAGTTTCCATAAATAAAGTTTCTAATCCAGTGCCCTACAGTTAAAATAAGAGTGTTTTCTTATGTGTAAGGAGGTAGATGTATATCTAGTCTAGAAATGAAGAAAGGGAGACCCAGAGAAGTTATATAAACATCCCAAGATCACGCAAATAAATGACTGAATCAGTAGTCAAATGAGGGCTCTTGCTGGCCTCAGAGCCTATTCTCCTTCCATCTTTCCCCGCTTCCTCCAAGTACCAGAGTTTTTTCTTTATGAAAGGAAACGGCAGCACTGTTCAGTAGACCCAAAGGACTGTCATTTTTACCTGAAAATACCTTTATTAGCTAAGTCAGTTAGTGATTCTCCTTTTCTCAGGCACTATTTTCATAGATTTGCGGTAAGAAGCAAAAGGACCTTAACTTGGGGTAAAGTAACATTTCTGCTTGGGTTATAGCACCATCATGTGGCCCTTTCATTTCTGCACACTGGTGGCTGCAGGATGTGGGAGCAACCTTCCTTGTGCACGCCAGGCTTTCTGCTGCTGCAGTTCACACGGAGACAGACTATTTTGCATATATTGCATTCAGAGATCTCCAGACTTTTCAGGGCCATATGTGGGTTTTGAAAAAGTCAAACAAATGATGTAACTTTTAAGACATTTAGGAATGCTTTCTCTGAACTCCTACAATTAAATGTAGAAACTTACAATTTAGTGTGCATTTAAAAATAAATGCATAACACTTTTGATTCATAAAAGCTAAATCCACATTTGTTTTTTGTTTGCCACTTTCTTGATATAAAGTAGGTTTTCTATAAGGCCAACTTGGCTTAGGGAGGAGACACTAGGGAGAATGGTGAAGAACTAGTCTCCCTTCCTCCTCCAGCCATAAAACAGTGGGTCCCCTCCATGCAGAGTTGGTGGCACTTTGGAGTCAGCAAGTCCAAAATAAGATGTAAAAAACAGACACTGGTTTCTTATGATTAAAATGTCCTATCTCTATTCTCATATTTTAGCAAAAACAAAACAAAACAAAAACACAGGTATGTTAGAACAGCACCCAAGCAGAACTTCCACTTTGACTCAGGCATGATCTTGAGTATTGTCAGCAGGAAGTTTATCTCACTTATCTGAGTGCCCCTCCTCCCCGGGTCCTAGCTCACATAGGTTCTTGCACATAATAGATTCTTGGTAAGGGATCACTGAATGAGGGGTCTGCTGTTCCAGAATATGGAGGATGGCCCCTGGGAGTAACTAGATATATGTTCCTGGGCAGGTCTTTTACTTCTCTGGCCCTCAGTTTGCAAAGTGAAAAGGATAGATCAAGGATCACCAAGGTCTTCTCCAGCTCCGGCTTTTTTGGGTTCTAAGGACTAAGAAGAGAGTTGTGTAGATCCTGGCTCCTTAATTTCTACATAGCACTTGGAAAGAACTGGATATGCAATGACTAGATTGCAGGATTCTTAGTTCTTAAATATTGGAAATGAAGGCTCAGCTTTAGTCCTGAATTGCAGAGTTGTCAGATGGAGACATTATAGGCAACAGCAGTTGGAGGTTAACCCAGCTGAACTTCTTGTTCTGTTCCTCTGTATGACATTTCAGCAGTTTCAAAGAAGTGCTGTCACACAACCTGTGTGACTGTCTTGGTAAATGCTTCAAAGTCACCATTTGTACTTTTAGTTCTAATCTTTCCTAGCTTGTGCATGAAAGTTACGTCACTTGGTAAATAAGCAGAAAATGCAGTAACTGACTAGGTCAGATGCAGGCATACATAGCTAGTAATTTACATTAACTATCTACATATATCCCCTACTCTGATCCAACTGCGAGGTTTCTCTGAAACACCTTGAACCTTCTTTCATTTGGGTCTTTGATCAAGCTTTTCTCTTGGTCACAAACTCTCTCTTCTACCATCTTCTACCAACAAATCACACCCATCCTTGGGAACCAGATCAAACACCCTGCCAGGTCCTCCCACCTGACCTTTTTCTCAACAATGGGATAAAATCCCAGGCATCCTTCAGGACGAGGGCAAGCACCCTCTGGTGTTTCTTCCCACTGGTCTCCCTCCTAAGTGTGGGTCATTAGGAAGTGAAGTATCTTTGGAGTCAGGTACAAATAAACTCTGACTTCTCTTTTTGCTCCTTAGGCTAAGAATCTCAGCTTTCCATTTGTATAAATTGGGAGAAAAAATACTTACCTTACCTGGTTGTTTTGATTGCCTTCCACCTCACCACACACATGTCAGTATTTTTTCCTTTCCTTCCTCCTTTTCTTCCCTCCTTCCCCAACTCTGATAGCATTTTTGACCTAACTTGTGGAAAAGATGAAATTTTTCCTTGCATTTCTTTTGCCCCTTTGCTAGGTTGCATATAACCTTCTGGTGGATAAATAGCGTATGTGTCCCCTCACAGAGCTCAGAACAGTCTCTTTATTTACTAATAATTCAGTACATGCCTGTCAAATGAATGAATATATTTCAGTCACTAATAGGTAAAAAGAGAGGACTTTTGGGCTGGCCTAGAGCATATGGTTTGTCCAGTGGGCAGAAGCCAAGGAGATGTGTAGATATGAACTTCCAGATAGAGCCTGATGTTCCTGAAAGGTAAGAGATCTTTGAACTCAGGCTTGCTGACTTACAGAGTCGTCCATGCCCAAGAGGACCAGCAATGGGATGGTGGTCATCCCTCCGTGGACCCATTCCTGTAGAGACACAAAGCCGTCCCGGTCGTAGTCCATCCCTTGCAACATCTCCTTCAATATCTGCGGAATCCACAGAGCAGCAATTGTCCACTTTCATCCTCAACTTCGCTGCTCCCGTTTCCCTCTTATTTCTTTTTGTTCTACACTGTCTGGCTTGTGTTTTACCCCCTTCCACTCTGATTCACAGTGAGTAGAGCAGTGAGGGATCAAATGGGGGCGAGGAGACCCAAGCTTCAGGCCCCGTTCTGTCTGACCTGACTGAGCGGCCTTGGGCAAGCCAGCCACCCCCACTCTGGGTTCTGTTTTGCTCATCTAAAAAATGGAAATAACATTGCTATGTATATAGCACTGTAGTGAGCATAGAGCAAAGGTATACAAAATGTACTTTTATATTAAAAAAATAAAATGATTATTATTACCTAGTGATGGAGGAAAATCTTTAAAATTCGTCCTAGCTCTAAATTCTTTGATCTATGAACTCCTGTCATAAAAATTTAGCTCTGATAAAGAGGTCAGAGGAAATTATTATTTTAATTATGTCCAGTTTCCTCAGCTGCCTATAGTTTTTCCTATCAGCAAAGTGGGAGGTCAAGGTGCAAAACCCCAGAGAAGCTGCCAGTGACAGATGAGCCTGGGAGAACCTGCCCATCTTTATCCTGAGTGTATCCCACTTTTCTCTTGGAAGCTCACTTGGAAGCCACCCCATGTTTCCAGAAACTCACAGGCCTTAGCTCCGTGGGATCCCACTCAAGATACTGGGCAATGTGCAGCATTTGGTTGACAATACGGTCCATCTCCTAGAAAACATCAAGGGGAGAAACCAACTGAAGATGTGTTTTTAAGAGCAAGGCTCAACACCAAACCCTGTGGGAAGACGGACAGGGCACTTCATGGGGAGCTCACTACTTGTTTCTGTTCTTTATTTCTGCCTTGATCACAAAGCTCAGTGAAGAGTAGGTGCTCACAAGGAGCACAGAATATGGCTAAGCCAGAGGTATGCAGAAAGCTCCCTGAACACTGACCTACTCCTAAATCCACCTAGACTCACCTCCCTTCCCCTAGTCTGGGCTTTCACTTAGCATAGCAGCACACCTGTCTTCTCCTTCTTTGTGATCTTAGCTCTCTCAAATGCTTACAAACCAAGGCAGTTCTCTACTCCCTTTCAGTCACTCTCCATTTCCACAGCTTCAGCAACTTGGGATCCATTAGACCCCTCAGAGGTCAGTTTCAGTTGGATGTAGGGCCACTGTGATAGCCCTAGTTCAGACTCCGTGGTTTAGATTCCTTTTGGCATCTCCTCTGCTTCCTTTGTATTAAGCGCAGCCCTGAACCCAGGACTTTGTGAACAGGAAGTTGATGAGGGGTTCACTGTACTAGTGAGTGAGCCTTTTGTTTGCTACCTAGTCCAAGCTCTTTCTAAAACCTCACAGAATTGCTGGATGCTAACGAATCCGGGCACCCAGCATCCCACTGAAACACACTAGACCAAGGAGGCATTTGCATCTCTTGGGAACGATCTAAGATGTTAATAGTAAGATCAGTGTGGGAGACACATTGGTGAACTGAAGCAAGGTTCAGAAATGTTACCTCCACTAGGTGGACTGCTGGGTTGAAACAAGTAAACTGAAATGCAACAGGAATTTTAAAAAACCCTGCATTTTATTTAAAATAAAAAAAATAATTCATTGCAAAACTGCAGATGAGGTGGTAGATGGAGGTAAGGAAGTAGGCAGAAAGGTGAGGACAGGGTTCTGCAGAAGTTTCAATGGAAAAGAGCCTGTGAATCCAGTTGGGACTAAGATTCAATGAGAAAACAATGTGATTCAGGAACTGAGAATTAGAGCCTTGAGCAGGGATTCTCGGTGGGAAGTTGAATCGGGTAACTCTTTGAAACTGCTTCAGTTCACTGATGTTACTTCCAAATACGTCTGAAATTTAACCGCTTCTTACTACCTGCAATACTTCTACTCTGGTACAAGTTACCATTATTTTTTGTCTTGCTGATTTCAATAACCTCCTACCTAGTATCCTTGCTTGCACCCCTACAGTCTAGACAACACAGGAACTAGAGTGATCCTGTTATAACCCAAGTCAACAATGCTACTCCTCTGCTCAAATCTCCAATGAGATTTATTAAAATCTCATTGAGTCTCAAGTTTAACATTGCCAATGAAGAGAGTTCTCCCTTTATCCAGAGTAAAAAGTAAACCCCTTCAATCACCTAAAAGGCTTGATAATGCTTTGCAAACTTCCTCTGATCTCATCTCCAATTACTTACTCACTCTGACTGCACCTATTCATTCATTCTGCTACAGTCACTCTGGCCTCCTAGTTAACCTGCTAACATTCCAGGTGCCCCTCAGGACCTCTGCACTCTCTGTTTTCTCTCCTGGAAGGCGCTTCCTCTAGACTTAGGTGTTTCCCCATGACTTATAGTCCCTCACCTTCTTCAAGTCTCTGTTCAGACATCCTCTCCTCAGGGAGACCTTCCTTGCCTCCTCCAGCTAAAACAGCAGCTCCCTCTAACACTTCCTCTCCCTGTCTTATTTTTCTTCTAGCACACATCTCTACCTAGCACAGATTTTACTATGTTGTTCAGTGCGTGTGTTTGCACTAGAATGGAAGCGTCATGAAGACATGGGTTTTTTTGTCAGTTTGCTCACTGATATATTCCCAGTGTTTAGAACGGGGCTTGGCACATAGCAGATAGTTTAAAATATATGTTGACCAAATGTGGGAGAGTCTGTGATTCCTTGGTTGCTCCCTCATATGACATAAACCACAGCATTGCAACGTGGCTGTAGGGCTCCCACAAAGACACTCCAGGGTTTGGAGGGAACTGGGGTGATCTAGTTGGTCTAGTGGGCTTCTTTCCTCTCTTCTTCCCTCTGTTCTGACTCAGCCCTATGCACCTCAACCTCACAGCCTTCCTGTGAATGAGTCTCACCTTTAACACTGCCAGTCATAAAGACAAGGCCTGCCTGACTCTTTGCCCTCTCCCCTCTGTCTTCTTCCTTTTCCATCCTTCCTCTCACTCCATGATCCCTGACCTACCCTCCCTATTCCTGAGGGGAAGGAGTGAGGGACAAGTCCCTGGCTTTCCCAGGTACAATGAGATAGGATCATGTACTCAGAGCAGACACATGAGCTAGTGCCCTGAGGTATGAGAGGAAGGCAAGGGTGATGCCAAAGTGCACCACTGGCCTTCCCCCTGCCCTCTTGCCCTAGTCTTGCTGCCTCTCCCACCTCCACCCCTCTGCTCCTAGACTCCAGCAGGAAATTGCAGGGAGACATTCTGAATCCATTAGGAAATTAAACTAGATGCTAAAGCATCTCCCCATTCTGAGGTTTTATAATCCTGGGCTTTTGGAATGAAAAAGCAAGTTGGAGTTCACTCTCCTGCAGGCTGGCCCTTTGGAAATAGTACGTGGGGGGTTCTACTCATTTCTGTGGTCCATACTGAGATGTTGCTATACTTATAAAGGTAGAACTCTTATAAAGAGATTCAGACTATTTCTTCACCTGTTCCCTTCTCCCCCACCCTTTCTTGGGCCCAGGAGGGATATTTGGAGAGCTTACCGCTTGATCCAGGAGACCATTCTCATCCGAATCATAGAGATGAAACATGACTGCAAGAAACACAGAGATGAGGCTTGAGGAGTCCTCCAGGCACCAGGGACTAGCTCAAGCTCTGTTGCTGTCAGTTTTTAGATCAGCTCTGACCATCGCTAGGGCAAAGGCTTTTGCAGCCAGCTCACCCACCCTCCAAAGGCAGAGAGCCTGACTTTCTTACAGAGAAATGGGAAGAGGGAAGAGAGCCAAGCCACCTGGCTCTGGGACTAACTACGCACTAACTCTGTGGCTGATGAGACCCAGGTCATGAGTGTGACTCCCTGTAGAGCATTCACACTTCTCAGCATCAGTGGAACACAACTCAGAGCAAATGCCCAGCTGGTGGTGGGGCAGGGGCACCAGAATTATAGGTGGAACATAACTCCTATTGCATGGAGAAGGGTGCGGAGTTAGGCAGATTCAAATCTTGACTCCCTACCACCTTTAGGGAGTCAAGTAAATCATTCGGGCTCAGTTTCTTCATCTGTAAGATGGAGACTATAATAGTTTCCTTGTCTTAGATTTTTAAAAATGAAGAATATGTAAATCATATGCCAAGTATACAGTGCTTGGAATGTAGAAAGCACTCAATAGATGTTATTTATTTTTATTTTATTTCTTAAAGAACATTTATATATGGCGTTTAATTGGCACAAGGCACTTTATCATTATTCGTCATTTAAGCTTCCACAGTGCTATGAAGTAGTTACTATTACAGAAGCTATTGTATTTCTTTTTCTAAAGGAATAGTATGTCAGAACGCCGTTCACAAACATGCTCTATGATGTCCTTGTAATAGAGAGGTGATACAGGATAAGGAAGACCTGGGAGAAAAACTGGAGCAAAGGACTAGATGTTCACTATGGGACCTGGAAACTTGCACTTCATTCATCTAAAAGGTAGAGATCTGTCTGTGGTCTCAGAAGGAAACAAGGTTGGGAGTAGAGCCAAACATGTCTTCGTGTTCCTCCCATTCTCTAACACCCTTGCTCAGGCCTGCTTTCTCTGTGAGCCTCTCTGACCGACCCTTCCCCCACACAAGTCCTCGGATCTCCCTGCATGCACCCACAGGGTCACAGCACTCCTTAACTCCCTTCCACATGTGTTAACATCTCTACAGCTTGTGTTTGTTCAGTATCGCATCCCTGGTAGGAGTTTAAGTTGTTTAAAGTAGGGTCATGGGCTTCGGATTCCTTGTGACTCCTCGGAATGCCCTGGTCAGAGGCACTTAGCGCATGAGGCTGACTCGCCAGGTGGTTCAATCATGTAAAGAAGGACAGACTCCCCACTCTGTTGCTCTTGAACCCTGGGTGGGGGTGACTCTAACATGAAGCTCTCCTGGTCTTACTGTGTGTGAAGAGTTGAAGCAGAAAGTGTGAGTAAGCATCCTATCTTTTAGCAGCCAGGCCTTGGACAAGTCATTTAACCACTCTGTGCTTTCTTACATGTAAAATGAGGATAATTATAACCACTGTCTAGGGCTACTACAAAGTTAAAGTGGGATAAGGCACTTAAAATGCTCAGCAAGTATAAGGCATTTAATGTTGAGAATTATTGTTATTACAGCAATGATGATAGTTGGGATTTCAGGCAATTATTTCAAAAAAGATCCATGTTTGGTTATTAAAAGAAAAGGTTAACTTGTTTTTAATTATTAAAATCAAGGGAGAATTTGAATTTATTTGATTTAATTAAAGAAACAAACAAATGAAAACTCTACAAGACAAATGGCCAAGTTTCTGTAACAACAACAACAACAAATTGCAAGGGAAAAAAATAGACAAAAGATTAAAGGAGACTGAAGAGACATAATGATCAATGGCAATGTATGGACCTTACCTGGATCCTGAGTCAAACAATTAAAATTATATAAGATAATTGGGAAAATGTGAATATTGACTGACTATTTGATAATATTAAGGAATCATTGTCTTTGGATGTGATAATGGTATTGTGGTTATATTTAAGAATAAGTCATATTGCCCTGCCAGCAAGACTCAGTGGTTGGGCATTGACCTAGGATCCAGGAGATTGAGGTTTGATTCCCAGTCAGGGCACATGCCTGGGTTGTGGGCTTGATCCCCAGCAGGGGGCGTGCAGGAGGCAGCCGATAAATGATTCTCATCATTGATGTTTCTATTTCTTTCTCTCCCTCTCCCTTCCTCTCTCTGAAATCAATAAAAATATATTTATTTTTAAAAAAAGAAAAAGTAATATTTTAGAGGTACACACTGAAGATTGTATTATAGATTAAATTACAAACTAAATTACAGATTAAATTACATGATATTTGGAATTTGCTTCAAAATAATCTGGGGCAGAGGGAATGAGTGAGAAGTGTAAATAAACCATGACTGACAATAAACTGGTAATTGTTGAAGGTGGCTTATCGGAACATTTAAATTCATTGTACTGTCTACTTTTATCTATGTTTGAAATTTTCTATAATAAATTTTTTTAATATGCAGTTTCTTTTTATTTGGCAGTACAAGACTGAGTCTGAGAGCCACTAATATGAAGCATCTGTCACATCCTCTTTGGTAGTTATAAACAAATATAATGCCTGAAACTCAAAATCCAGTTGAACAGTGGAATTAATTTGACATTTCACTTTTAACATTAGCCAGAAGAAACAGAAATCTGCTATACTTGCTTCCAAATTAGCGGCTTAAGACTTGCAACTGTTAACACTTCAAATCTATGGGAGTGATTTTAAGATCAGCTGGTGAGCAAACTTTCATTTTGTTCTTGGCAAGGATTAGCCTTTGTCAGACATTTTCTTGCTAATGTTTAAATTTGTTGACTAGTCTTATCAAATGCTGGAATTTAAAAAAAAATCCTCACTTGAGGATATGCTTTTTCTTTGATTTTAGAAAGGAAGGGAGAAGGAAAGAGAGAAAAACATGGATGTGAGAGAGAAACATCCATCGGTTGCCTCCTGTACACAGCCTGACCTGGGTTCGAACCTGCAGCCTAGGTATGTGCCCTGACCAGGAATTGAACCCTTGACCCTTGGGTGCATGGGTCAGTGCTCCAACCAACTGAGCCATACAGGCCAGGGCTAATTTCTGGAATTTTGACTTTTGCTATAATGTGTATGTTTTCCCCTTAATGTTTGCTAAGGTCTTAAGAGAAACCAAAACAATATACATATTTATTTTTAACAAGGTCCTATCACCACCTGTTTTAGAGTTTTCCCATAGGCTCACAGAGGCCGGCTAGACAACTCCTGGAGTGAATCATCTGCAAGACTGTGTCAGTCACTGTGGGCTTTCCTTTCTGTCACCAGCTATTATTTTCCTCCTGAACATATGTTTTTGAAACCAACTTTAGTAGCAGCATGAAACCAAGCTCAACTCTGTTAATTAACTAGCCCTCTTTCTCTAGAGGCCAAAAAACTTGAGGTGGGGGTGGGTGAAAAATGGAAATAAGCTTTAACAAGATGGAGGCTGATTAGATCTCAAGGGGAAAAAAGAATTCTTCATAGTTACAGAGTTTCTTGGGCACAGAATAGGGGAAGGAAGACAGATGCTCAATATCTTCCCTTGAAAAATCTACTTAGAGGAGGTAGCAGCTTCCTGGTTATAGGGTCTCAGGAAGTCCTGTCAGCAAAGGAGGGGAGTCTTGATCCCTTGGGAGACCCCTTTCTTTTCCAAATCCTGGTTCTCAATACCAAGGTCTTGCATGCACTTCCCACTCCCCATACATCTGGTACTGTGCTCCAAGGTGGATTCTAGGAAGTGTTCTTATCACTGCTGAGGACAGAGCAGAAAAACCTACCCAAAGGAGGCAGGATCCATATCCCTGGTCCCAGAGCAAACCCAGGCCAGTTTACAATGATGGGCAGGACACATGACCTTCTAGGAAAAAGCTGAAGCCCCTTGACAGGGTTAGTACTTACACTCTAGCTTGTCCTGTGGTCTCCCTGTCTCCAGCAGGGTCAGGTAACACACAACATCCTTCAGGTACACTGTAGGAGGTTCTGAGCCTGAAGATTGAACAACAAGGTTTCCCAAGGGGGTTGCAGCCACTTGGTCTTTAGCTGGCACTTGCTTCTCAGTGATCTTTGATTCTGTAATAGGCAAAGGAAAGCATTTGGGGACACCTAATTTTTGTAAATATAATTTTTTTTTCATGGTGGAGGCAAGAAGTTTATAGAAGTATCTTAAACACATTGGTTACATAGATATGATCAAATCAGTGGCCCTGAAATCAGTTTGTAGAGTTTATACTCTGAACGGACTTATTCTTATTTTTTTTGTTCCTCACCTGAGGGTATTTTTTTCCATTAATTTTTAGAGTGTGGAAGGGAGGGGGAAGAGGGGGAGAGAGAGATTTATTGCTTCCTCCATATTCCCTGACCCAGGCCAGGGATTGAACCTGCAAGCCAGGTACATGCCCTTGACTGGGAATCAAACCCGTGGCCCTTTAGTGCACAGCTGGTGCTCTAATCACTTAGCCACACCAGCCAGGGGACATTCTGACTCTTTTAAGTGTCTATATCTTTGTAAGACATTCACCTCTACTCTGAATTTGCAGAAAAGATGTCATATAGTGATCTGTAGGTCATAGAGTGGCTTATAAACTCTTAAAGCCTCAGTTTCTTAATGTGTATGGTGGTGTGATTGTGAAGGCTAAATAAAATGTGTAATAAAGGAGGTGCCTGGCAAAGAGATCTTCAAAACAATGTTAGCTGGCTTCCCTAGCTCCTCCTCCCAATTTACGCAAACCTGTGCATATGAATGCTGATGGAAGTCAACCAGAGTAAACTCTTATCTTCTTGCCCTACCCCCTCCAGCCATTCACTGGTGGGGTCATCTGTACTGTAGCCCAAGAACTGTCACCCAGCCTCATAACCCCAGCACATTTGTGTGGCAGGGACCCCAGAGGTGCAGGCAGACAGCATCTGCTCAGGGGTATACAATTACATGGAGGCAGAACTGCTGGTTAGGTTATCCCCTCCACCCCAAGAATGAGGTCTTCCCCACTTCTCCCCAAATCTTGTATTCCACAGACTCACCCGTGTCAGGGGCACAGGCCTCATCTGCTTTGGCAGCATTATCCACATTCTGTATATTAGAATCTGAAGAACAAAGAGAAGATTTAAAGGCCAGCATGCCTCCAGCTTCTTAGAGGGGCAGGTAGAGGAACTTCCCTGAGGTCTGGATCACTTAGGTTGTATCTGTGTCTCTGGGTGTCAGCTGGGTTCATGCTTACTTTGTGGGGTTGGCTGTGTGTCCCCCATTATAGCCCAATTTCCAGGAAACAGTGACCACACCTTACCCTTCCTCTGACACTGGTCACAGTCTGGCCACACAAGCTGGATGTGGTCCATCAGGGGCCTGGTAGCCTTCAAGGAAGGCTCTCTTCTCCCTGACATATCGGTCTGCGTTTCTTCTTCCCCCACCTTCCCCTCTGATCCTGAGCAGCAGGAATCATGCCCTTTCCCCACTCTTACCGAGAGATCCATCAGACAGGGCTTCTTGTGAGGCCCTGTGAGGAAAGAAGCCCTGGAGCCCTGGCCTCCAGTCACACCCCAGAGGGAAGTTACTATGCCTGTGGCAAGTGAGTTAGAGCTGCAAAACCCCCTTCCATGTCAGAGACGGTTGGTCCATGTACCTGGGGCACTGGCCTCGCTGTTGCTGGTCCCTTCGTTTGGGTGGTCAGGGATCTCCTGCCTGGGCTTCTGGCTGAAGGCCAGGAAGAGGTGCGTGCTCAGTGGCTGGGGAAGGTCCACCTCCAAGTACTCCCTCATGAACAGCTTGAAGACATCATAGCCAATTGTCTGAGAAGGGACAAAGGGGGCAGTCAGAGGAGAGACTCCAAGGACAGGGAGGAGGGAGAGAAGAAAAGGAATTGGGGAGCTGGCAGGCAAGAGAAATGGAAAGGGAAGCAGAAGGAAGTGGAGAGGTTGGTGGGGGCAGGAATGAAAAGGCCAGGAGGTGACAGAGAATGACAGGCACAGGGAGCAGGAGGAAGGATGTAAGGAAGAGAAAACACTGTGGTGTATGTCAGGGCTTAGTGGGGCACGGAACCACAGGAGGCTTTTGTAACAAGACATTGCTAAATTTAGGTAGAGAAGGGAGTGACGGAGAGTGAGCGCTGGCCTCTGCCTGAGTGCAGACCCCTGGGAGGGACTTGTCTCCAGTGAGCAGGACTAGGTCAGTGCCCTGGAATCCTGCTTAAGATGAGGAAGCAGGTAGTTGGAAGGAATGGCTCTTCTGTGATATGTTGATTGTCTCCTTGTGCTGTTAGTTAATGTAATTCCTGAGTATTTAGGTCTCAAAAAAGAAGAAAGACAGGGGAGGGAAAAGGAAAGGCTCCATACTTTATTACTCCCATAACTAACCTTCCCTGGACAAACCTCAAAATAACAGGGGAGGGTGTGTGTCTGGCTTAGCTGCTCTCAAAACATGTCCTTGTGAAGGTTTCAGGCACTGGGAGAAGAGCAGGAAGCCAAGGACAGAAGGTAGAACTAAGAAACATGCCAAAAACTAGGACCTCTCCCTGCTGTGTCTGTCCCAGTACCGCCTGGCTCCCGGGCCCAGGCTGGGAGCGACCATGCCAGAGAGGGCTGCTGCTCTCAGCGACGCTCGGTAACGGTCTGCAGTGAGTCATCACTGGCTCGTGCTTTGATGGCATCAGACTCCTCATCACATCGGCAGATGCTCCTGGAAGTCACTTGAGGATGCATTACTCCAAGATCTGCTGTGCAGGCTTTTGTGAATAATAACAGCCACGAGAATAAAATCCCTTGTTGGGGGCCCACTTGGCTCTCCCTCTAAAATGTTGACAGCATTGAACCCTTTGTCTCTTCTGGAAGCTCTGGGAGCCTTCCCAGAACCTGGAGCTGGCTTGCATTGTACCATCAGGTTTGGGATACAAAGCCTTGGCCCTAAAAACAAGTGATGCCCTTCTGACCCCACTGGGAAGTCACAAGGCAGTTTCCATGTCGCCCCAGGCTGGGCTGTTCTGTGTGTCTCTTTTGCAGATTGGAGGAAGCCTGATTTGGTTCGAGAGAGGATAGAGCAGGCTCTTACCAGATAAGGGACTTGCAAGCAAATGTTGGACTCATCTTTCCTCTGATAGCTACCAATCTCTGCCTCTATCTCTCTCTGTCTTTTCTGTCCCTAAGTCTCTCTGTCCCTCTATTTCCTCCTCCTTTTGCCCATCTCTGTCTCCATAGCCTCGTCAGCACAGAATGTCTCTTCCTCATGCCTCTTCCTTTCCCCAGGATGCAAGAGCAAAATCTTTTCCTCCTGCTTTCCACCTACTATGACCCTTGACTCCACCCTCCCTGCCTCTGATGGCATCTCCCAGCATCTGCCTCCCTGCCTGCGAGCATGTTCAAGGCCACTATTCCAAACAAATTGCTGGCTAGTCGAGCTACTTACTAGGCTGTCCTTCTTCCCTTCCCTTTCAAAATTTCTCCACAGCAGACCACATTAGGCTCCTCACCGTCTTAACCTCATTCGCTTTGGGTTCTAGCCCATCCCCTCTGAACCTGCTCTCCTGAAGGTCACAGATGCGGTTGTCCCTTTTTAGACTTTCTCACCTTTGGCTTCTCTGCAGCACCTCCATTCACCTTTCTTCTTGAAATTCTCGATTTTCCATGGCCTGGTAATATTTTGGTTCCCTTCTTTGATTTGACTGTTTGCTGACAGCACTCTTATTCATTTATTTAAAGGCTCTTTTTGCATTGTTTTTTCTTTTGTGCTATTTTAGTTGACAGGTACTGTTTAAAATGTAGTTTTTGTGTTCCAATCTTTTTTTTTTTTTTTTGGTTAGCATCAAATTGAAAACTATTAGCATAAAACAGTTCTGGAAAATAGACAGTACCAAATGATTTAATAAAAAGAACGTTCAGTTAAATAAAGTATAATGTAATGCTCTTTATTTTTAAAAAATTAATTAGCTAATTTATTTTTCCATCACCTTTTATCCTTTCTATGCCCTCTTCCACATCCCGCCATCCCCTTCCCCCCGTAATCACCATGCACAAGGTTTTTTTCCCTTCTTTTCTGTTCAGTCCCCCCATCCTACCCCCCCAAAGCTGAAGGATCATCAAACAAGGTCAGTGTGAGATTCAGATCTCATGACTGGTTCCCACTTTTATGAACCTCAGTTTCCTCTTCAGCAAATTGTGAGTGCTAGACTAGGAGACCCCAAGTTCTAAACTTCTATTAGCATCCTCCCTAAACCAGCTCCTCTTCCTGGCCCTGCAGTTTCTGATGCTCTTGTCCACTTCCTGACTGTCTTCAGCTGCACTCTGCTCTCCAGAGAACTCCACGGAGCTGATGGGCCAGCGCACACTGGTCACTGCCAGATGCGGCCCTGCCACTCTGCAAACTTCTATTCCCCTCCTTGTGTTCCTAGTAACCTGCCCCTTCCCATAGCTAACTTGTTTCTCATTGAGGCATTTTAGCAGCAGTAAGCCATCAAACTCAAGAGAAATTAAACCCTGTTGTTTCCCCAACCCCACGCCAGGCCGTTACACCTACTAGAAGTCAGCCACACTGTGAAAGGGAATGAGATCAGAGTGGCAGAGCTCCCCTGGGACACAGCAGTACCAGGCATACAAAGAGTGGGGGCCGTCATGATGGAGATGGGGGCGGCAGTGTGCTCATAACAGCCGAGCTGCTGCTCCCAGCTTCTGAAAGCTCCTGTGGCCTTCACACCTTGGGTGGCCCTGACCACATTGTTCCCCTCCCACTTGTCAGCCTCAGGGCGGACAGGTTGATTAGCAGCCCCCGCAAGGCTTTGTTCCTGTGCTTTTGGATCTGGGGTGGAAGGTGGGGGGAGACAGAGTTCTTTAATGGCTCTGCCATCTTCCCCGCCTGGCTTCTCCTCAGGAATGGTTTTGAAATGGTGCATTCTCAGTCTTCGGTTCCAGCAACCTTCGTCTGGCTTTCTACTCTTGGTGATTGGTGCATTTTATCCAAAGACCTTCCCACATGTACCTGGAGGGCACGGGCTCTGTTGATTCTTTCCCAGTGCCCAGCAGAGAAGTTGACTCAAGGTTTTGAAAGGATGGCATTGTGAATAAATAAGTGGCCAGCCTTTCCTCAAGTGTGTCCTGCTGATCAGTCACTTTTCTGCAACTGGCTCTCATAAAAGGACCCAGGACCAGGAAAGAGGGAGTTGAGTTAAAAACATTCTGGGGAACTGGGACAGAAGGAGAGTATTAATGGGTACCATTTTTTAAGTGTTAGACACTTTGCAAAAATCATCTCATTTAATCTCCTATCTGTAAACTTCAAGGTCTTTTTTGTTGTTATTGTTATCTTCAGGTCACAGATGAAAAACTGAGGCTCAGAGCAGTGAAATACTATTCTAGGCCACATTGCTGGCTGGCAGCAGAGGTAGGGGTCTAACATTAAACCAGATGAGTTCATGGTCATGGCTCTTAAACTTGACCCTGTCAGTAGGAAGTAAGTTCCAGAGGGCAAGAACTGTGTTTTCTCGTCTTTATATCTTCTGCAGTGTCTGGATATTCAAGAAATGTTAGATGAGTTGAATTTGAAAGTGGAGGAGGCCTTGCATTCATTTATTTATTCAACAAATATTTGCTGAGTGCCTGCTATGTGCCAGATACTCTTCTGGGCCCTTGAGATACAGCAGTGAACAAATACATGTCTATACAGAGATAGACAAAAAAGTGAGTTACATAGTGTGACAGATGGTGAGGCTTACTAAGGAAGAAAATAAGGAGGGTCAGGGGGATAGAGAAGGTGATATTCATTAAGAACATTATTTGAGCCAACACTTGAAGGAGGTGAAAAATGAGCAATGTGTTTATTTGTGGTAGGAACATTCTAGGAAGAGGCAAAATCAAGTGCAAAGGTGCTGAGGTTAGAGTGGCCTTGGCTTGTTTGACACCATCAAGGAGGCTAATATGGCTGGAAAGGAATGAGAAGAAGGAGATTAGCAAGAGATGGGGTCAGAGTGTAGGGGGAGGTGCAGATTGTAATGATCTTGACTTTCATTCTGAGTAGGGGGTGGGGGGAACCATGAGAGACTATTGAGCAGAACAGTGACATGATCTGACTTAAGTTTAAGCAGATTGCTCAGGATATGTGTGAAGAATAGACGTTAAAAGTCAAGAGCAGAAACAGGGAGCCTAGTTAGGAGACTATTGCAATAATCTGGGCAGAATATGGGATGACTCAGGTCAGGGTGACAGCATTGCAAGTGGTGAGATGTGGCTAGATTTTGGTTATATTTTAAAGGTAGAAGTGACAGGGTTTGCTGATGAACTGGATGTGGGATGTGAGAAAAAAAAAAGTCAATGATGACTCCATAGTTTTAGGTTGAATAACTTGAAAAATGAAGTTGTCATTTACTGAAAATGAGAAGACTGCTGGAAAAACAGGTTTTACAGGGGAAGATCAAGGAGCTCAGTTTAGTGCATGTTAAGTTTGAAGTGCTTATTTGATTTTTAAACCAGGAGGGAAACCAGGAGAATGTGGTTTCCTGAAAACCAAGTGGAGAAAGTGGAGGAGCATTTGGCCAACCATATCCAGTGTTGTTGAGTAAAGTGGCTATTGATTGTAGCCACATGGAGATCCCTGTCTATCTACACTAGTGGTTTCAGTGGAGGAGTAAGGGCTGCATGCTGATTGCAGAACTTTCAAGAATGTAGGAAGGAAAGAAATTGGAGGCAATGAGTATAGACAAATCTTTCACACAGCTTTGCTATACAGGACAGGAGAGAAATGAGGAGGGAGAAGCGGAATCAGGAGAACATCTATAATATAGGAGAGATGTTTATATATTGATGAGAAAAATCAAATATATAGGAGAAAACTGATGTGAATGAGTTAGAGATAGAAATAGATGATGATGACAGATAGATAGATAGATGATAGATAGATAAATGATAGATAGATAAATGATAGATAGATAGATAGATAGATAGATAGATAGATAGATAGATAGATAGATTAGATAGATGATAAAGTGTTGCTGAAGCAATTCCTGTCAATAGACCAAAAGAGGATAGGATTGAGTGCACAAGTGAAGGGGCTAGAATTAAGAGCATGGAGGTTTCATCACTAGTTATAGGAAAAAAGGTATGTAGGTGAGTGCAGACTGTGTGGTAGATCTCTTCTGACTGTTTCCATTTTCTCATGAAGTAGAAAACACAGTGGTTAACTGAAAGTGAGGAGGGATAGGAGTGAGAGATTTGAGAAGAGAGAGGATATAATGCCATTTTCTAGGATAGCGAGAAAGTGAATCGACTGGGGAAATGTGTAATTCCAGATAGCACCAATGGCTCACTTGAGACAGGAGAAAATATGTTGAGAAACAAGTTCTTCAAAGTGAGCTAAACTTCCAAGAGGAGAACAAATTATGGAAAGGCTGGAACATGGAGTTTTTAAAGGCTTGAAATGAAAATGTTCTTACCTCGTGTGAATCATATTGTTTGAGGCATCCACTCTTATTAAATTCAGCCAAGACATCCTTTATCTTCTTGGAAGAATCTGGAGAGACATAGTCCACACTTGAAACACAGGTGAATAGCTAATGGGAGGTGGGCCCAAGTAAATTCTCCCTGTCTGACCTTGGCTATGATGGAGCAGCTCCTCATTTCCAGGACCATACAGATAAATGTCACCCTTATCTACCCTTCTGCCCTCTCATTTGTTTTTTTCAGTATATTCTCTCTCTTGTTGTATGAACCATTTTACTAAAATACAAATCCAATCAGTTCATGTCCCTGCTCAAAAACTTTTCAATGGTTCTCAGTTTTTATAGGACAGAGCATAACCCCCTAATCTTCATATATAAGTACTTGGTAATCTGATCTAGTCTATTTCTTAACTCTAACCTTAGCTTTTCATTTTTTTTTGCCACATCAAACCACATTTTCAGAAATCTCTGAATAAACTGTGTACTCTTCATGGTATTTCTTCTCTGTATTACAAACCTTACTCGATTCTCAGGATCCAACTCAATTATCAACTCACTTGTAGAGCCTTCCTTTACTGGTCAATTAATCATTCCCTTCCCTGGTTCTCTTGAGACTTGTACATAACTCTGTAACAGCACTTGTCATATAGTGTTATAATTATTATTGACTTATCTATCTTGCTCATATCCTGCTTTAGTACTACATTGAGAGCTGCAATAGACTAGTGATTCTTTGTATATCATACCAAAAACATTTGAACAAATATTTTAAAACATTTAAATTTTTGTTAATTAAATAGGATGGGTGGTGGGCATTACGCCTTGTGAGGCTCTGTCCTTGGTGCTGAAACGGAACCTCAGGATTCATGAAAAATAGTGGTTTAGAAAATTCTGCTTTCCATAGGAAATAAAAAACTACTGGAAAAAAAAATGGTGGATTCTTTTTGTGGGCATGTTTATAAAGAAATTAGAAGTCAAGAAAAGAGAGTCTATAATTGTTATTAGAAACACATTCTGAGTGCATCCCGTGTAGTTACCAACATTCTAGACATTCAAGAAAAGTAGACTTTCTGTGCTCTCCTTGTCTTGCAGTATTCTGGATAATTAAGAGCTTTTTATTGCCACTAGTTAGACATCTGAGCAAAGGACAATGTCATTAAAAGCTGACCGAGTGTTCTTTGGTTTTCAGGCTCTTTGTACAGAGGGCTATGCTCTCTTAGGCCTACGTAAAGGAGACATGCTCGTGGGCTGGGCTGGGCTGTTCTCCATGGCATTGCTGACTTGGATTCAATCAAGCACAAGTTATAATCATTTCAAGATTGAGACATATTGAAATGCTACAGGAAAAAGCTGCTGATGCCTAAAAATGGACATTCTCTCTCAAAGTCAAAACAGATGTTGAAAAACTAATAGCTCAGTGAGTTCCAGGCAGCAGATGCCATCAATTTGGGCTGCTTCCATTCAATTCAGAAAACACTTCTTCGCAGAATAAGATGCTGTGAGGTACTGTTGATGAATTAGTCAGGGAGATGATTGAACCATTGTGGTAATAATAGCTTCCTTTTATTGGAGACATTTACTGCATATTCTCATATACTACCTCCTACCAATCTATGCTCGTTTGGTAATATTTTCATCAATTTACTGATGAAGAACATGAAATTCAGAAAAATTAAGCTACTTGCCTAAGAGTCAAGGTTTTAACTCTGGTCTAGTCTGGCTCAAAAGACTATATTACTTAAATATTACTTCCCAAACATTTGCTAACACAAGAAAAAGTGCAATTAATGCTGTAGAAATAATATAAAGCTCTGGGAAGCATGGAGAGGAGGAAGTAAAATGAGTGGGGAGGAAGTCAAATTAGGATGAGAGCGGTGTTGGGATGAAGACTAGGGATGCCCTATGAAGAAGGTACCATTTGAGCTGGAGTGTAAAGAATGCATAAGGTTTTGAAAGGCAGACAAGGTGGAAAAGGTATTTTCAGAAGGGACAGGGTGAGCAAATGTGGAGATGGACATCACAGGACATTTAGGAAAAGTTAATACCAGAAAGTAGTTTGGGGCCAGATTTGTGGGGGCCAGATTTGAATGCCAAGTTAAGAACATTGATTTAAAACTGTTAAAAAATGTTTGAGTAATGGAGTAATATAACTGGGTCTCTGTTTTCTAAAGGCCACTCTGGCAACCATATGGAACAGAGTTTAGAACTAGGCCAGAGCTCAGTTAATGCCTTACATAAATTATATTCAAATTGTTTTATGAGCAGCTTAATTTAAAAAACAAAACAAAAACCTTACATTTTAGAATCTATTTTAATGGCAGATTTTCAGCTCAGCCAAAGTTGCCAAATTAAAAAAAAAAGCAAATTTTGGAGCTTGAGTCCTCCTGGTGTGTCTTCTGCAAGAGTAGTGTAGAGCCAGCATTTTGATTGAGAACACAGAGAATAATTTCACTTGAATTTATACTCCTTTGATTATTGTGACATTTTGGAGATTCCACAGTTCATCCTAGCAGAAATCCTTTGGTTCTGAGCACTATTGACCTAATTCTGCTTTATATTTAAATATATGAGATATATATATCTACATGTAGATATATATCAATATGTATAGATATATACTGATATGTAAATTATATATATATACACACACACCACACACATGTGTATATATATATGTTTATATATATACACATCATCTACACATATATTCACCTTATGTTCACATTCAAGTAAACAGATTTTAATAAGAAGAAATAAATATTTTAAAATTTCTGATTACTAACCTAAAATTAAGTAGCAAAATAATGATGCCAGAGATGGCTGGCTCCTAGATTTCCCTGAAAGGTCTTCCTCACTGCACATTTACTTCAATTTCTTTTTTGAGCTTTTATAAGCTCATAGCAGCATTGCCTTTACCTTTTAAAAAAGAAACAATTGCCCTGGCAGGTAGCTCAGTTGGTTAGAGTGCTGCCCCGATACACCAAGGTTGCAGTTCGATCCCTGGTCAGGGCACATCCAAGAATCAACCAATGAGTGCGTAAAGGAGTGGTACAACAAATCAGTCAATCTCCCCCTCTCTCCCTTCCTCTCTCTAAAGTCAATAAATAAAAATGTAAAAAAAGAGAAATAATTTAATTCTCAAGTATGATATCCATTACTTTCTCCTGGATGTCTTTTGAGACTTTTTCAGTTTTCTTTTCAACAGATTTCTGGACTGGGTTTCTCTCTCCTGAGGAGCAAGTGGGTACTGCTCCATTCTGTTTTGTCTTACCACAGTTAAAAACAATTAGGGGCTTCTTCAGATCACTTCTGATCTTACTTCAGGTGCCACCTGTGGGCCCACTAACAGAAGCTCAGTAGACAACTCCCTTTCAAAGCCTGTATGGTAACACCACCACTAGACTCAGAGGAGATCAAGCTCCACTTCTAAATGTACAAAGTAGGGCCATGTCCACCATGCTTTGCAACAATTTCTATTTCGTTGAGTGCTAGACATTGTCCTGGTCACCTTATATATTTTATTTAAATCTCCACAATGAGCCTCTAGTGTAATAATTATCTCAATTTTAGAGAAGAAAAAACAGGTTTATGGAATTTAAATGACTCTTTCAAGGGCACACAGCTAGTGAGTGGGTTACTCTGATTTTTAACCTATCTAATATGTGACTCAGGTACTGGATTCATTGGCTACATGAATGCTGGTCAATCAGAAAGTAAGGCCTTTCCTCTAAGACAGTGGCTCTCAAACCTGGCTGCAGGTTATAATCACCTGGGGAGTCCTATAACTCATTGAAACCTAGGTCTCACCCAGGCCAATGAAGTCAGCATCTTTTGGGGAACCCAGGAATCAGTATATCTGAAAGCACCCTGCAGGTTCAAATGTACAGTCAAGGTTGAGAACCACTGTGCAATGATAGGATTTTATTGTGAGACACCAATAATGCTTTAAGTAGCTGAACATATTGGATAATTCCAGCAAAAGGAAAAAAGTTTATCATTCTGCTAAATCTTAAATCAGTGTGCTTGGCAGGCATTCCCTGTTGTTTAAATGGACAACACTAAAGAACTCTACCCAATAGGTCAACTTATTCAAATGCTTGGCAAAGTAGGGATATGTTTTGCATTAGCCCAAACTGGCAACACCATCAGCATGCAGTTTTACCCCAAATCAGAGGTTTAAAAAGCTCTTCTCTGTGATTGAGATCACTGGTGGTAACAAATACCTAAGGAAGTTTCAATCCAAAATTGTCTCTTTATGCTTTATGTGCCAAGAATTCTGGGACCTTAACCAAGCACTTGTTATTAGTGTTTGAGCAAATTCAAAGACCTTTTAAGGAGAAAAGTTGGCCCTTCTCACAGGCACCTTTGCTGCCACATTTGTGTGGGACAGGGATGCCCTCCGTCTGCACAAGCAGACAAACCAGGAGCTTCAGTGTTTATAATCTATGTGCTGTTGAAACTAGAACCCAACCTTTATGGACTATCTTCCAGGTAAGAACACTGAGTATCTGAGCCCTAGTCAGAACACTAAACTTTGAAATAGCTATAAATCAACATTCTCAAAAGTGAATCTGAAAACCCACAGATGCGAGTGAAATTCTAAGGTATATAATAACTCTCCATTCCTCAAACTAAGAGCGACTCAAACTGTAACATGCATGTGAATTGCCTGGGGATCAGGTTTAAAGCAGATTCTGACTCAGCAGGTCTGGGCTTGGGCCTGGGATTCTGCATTTCAAATAAGATTCTAGGTGACATCAAGCATGTAGGTCCATGAACCTCACTTTTGATGAGCAGGCCTTAAGTAACTTCCCTGTATATCTGTGGCTGACTAGTAAGGCTTGCCTACCACAACACAGTACAACAACAAGAAAAACAAAAACAAACATGATGATGAGGCTAGAGGAACGTGTTCTACAGACTGAGAAGACCATAGATGACTCTCTACCCATGGAGGGAAAGACACAGAGAGGGGGCAAAGAAAGTTGGTACATGAGGGGGAAAAAACAATTAGATTTTCCTTCTTTTGGTGAAGGCTGAGATGTGGAAGTTTTCTAAGTATTCCAGGGAGTCAAGAACACAGTGAGATGCACAAAAGCAAGAATGATATTTTCCTGGGGTCTTAGAAAGACAGTGCCTGGGGAGCTGCATCAACAGGCCCACCTTCCCATCCAGGATGAGTCAGGCCCAGAGCAGAATGTGGAAGCATGTGTAAGAAGGCCCAGCTTCATAGCACTGACACATTCTCCAAGGTACATTTCTTTTCTGATTCACTGTTTATCCCAGCATTTAGCCTATTGCTTGGCATAAAATTGATGTTCCATAATGATTTATGAAATAAATAAGGGCTAAAAAAGGGATTGGGCTTGTCCTGTATTCCCAGGGGCATAGGGAGAAAAGGTAGACAGCAGTTGGCAACCTTGGCTGCATGTTGGAATCACCTGGGGAGCTATAAATACTATTCATGCCTTGATCCGATGCCTACAGATTATGATTAAACTGTCCAAGGGTGCAGGGTTGTGTGGCATGTGGGCAGAACATCAGAAGCGTTCAAAACCTCCCAGATATTTCCAATGTGCAGTTTAAGGCTGAAGACCACTGAGACCCACTAATCTAACAACTGGGAGGAGACCTGTGGAAATGATGGCTCTGTCACAGTATTATATTTAGAATCAGAGAAAAAGACTTTACACTGGAACAGAGGGAATTTAGCTGATATAAGAAAACCCTCTTTAAGATACTAAGATTTTCTGATTCATCATAAGTGATCTGAATGACTGGTATGGCTTATTTGTGTAAGTAAAATTTGTATTGCTAGCAAAATTTTCCCCTTTTCTCCACATAATTTGGCCTCAGCAATCACCTTTCAGGTGAAGGTGGAAGAATGGATCAGACAACTTGTGCCTTCTTTCAACTAAAAGTGTGGTCCTGGACCAGCAGCATCAGGATCGCCTGAGAGCTTGTTAGAAATGCAGAATCTCAGAATTAACCCAGACCTGCTGATTCAGAATATGCATTTTAACAAGACCTCCAGGAGATTCATGAGCACATTCACATTTGAGAGCCATTGTTCCACAGAAGTCTCTCTCTATCCATAGATTCTGTGACTGCTTGTGGGCAGAGTCCCAGTCATCACTAATGAAAAGAAGGCCAGGTGTGCTGAAAAAAATGTGGGCAAGAAAGAACTGTGGTTATCCCTCCCAAGATGGAAGCCCGTGGACATGGCCCTTTATGGGCCCAGGACTCCTTGAGCATTTGATGAACCCTCATTCTACAGGCCAATTAAATAGGAAGGTTTCAAGGAAGCTTACCCAGAGCCTTACATTGTTCTACAAATCAGTCCTAAATATTTTCTCTGACTCCCACATTAACAAAACAGGTTTGACTTTTGAGCTATAAATTACATACATTTTAAAGTCAGAAACTTTGCCTTGATATGATTTGAATGAAATATACTTCTGAATAGCACTATATGTGTGTGTGTGTGTGTGTGTGTGTGTGTGTTAACCAATGTATGATTGAGGTTAGGCTCCAATGGGTACATTTTTGTTTAATTTGTTGGAACTAAATTGAAGCAAATTGAATTTGACCTGGAATTAAGAATTATGGTTCTAATTCTTATTCTGACACTGACCTTCTAGGAGACCTTTGGCAAGTCATTGAGGTCTTCTGGACTCAGTGTTCTTATTTGTAAAAAGGATAGGAGTTGGATTTAATGATGGTCAAGATGTCTCCCAGCTTTAAAATGTCTACAGAATCAAGTAACCACTAGCTGATGTAGGAAATATTTGCTTTAATTCCTTAGAGAATTAAAAATCAAAATTGATACTTTGTCTTTTCCTTTTCTGAATAAGCTGGAAGCTTCTGGTTTTGATAAATCATTGAAAAAAACTGGAACACCCCCACACTCACTCAAATATCAGGATTAGAAGGACAGTAAGCCAATTATATCTCTGAAGCTGTTAGGGGAGGGTCAATAGGAGGAACCCCCACATGCTCATGTCCCCTGAGGTTAAAAATAACCTGTTTAAACATGGAAACTAAGTATTGGAAGGGCTAATGAAGGTCATTTGATCAACCAGACATCTGATGCTCTAATCCCCCTTGTAGTGTTTCAGCCAACTCTGCCCAGACAGTTCTAGTCAAAGGAAACTCAGTTGCTTTTAAGTCAATTTTGTTTCATCTTGGGCAGGTATGACCATTAAGAATCAATGTATTCCTTACTTTTAAGTCTTTCTTTCAATGATTTCCTCTTATTAGTCTTAGGGCTACTTCTTGAAGCCATTTCAAATTAACTTAACACCCCGTCCCCATAATAGCACTATAGCTATTTTAATACGATTAGCTTTTCCTGACCTCTCCCTGAGTCTGCCCTTCTCCAGCACATACACATAGTATTTTCAGCCATTTCAGGCTGTGAGTTCCCTCACCATTCTGGTGGCACTTCTCAAACAAGTCCCAGTTTGTCCATATCCATGATAAACCGTGGTGCCCAGAAAGAAATTCAGTTCTCTAAAGAAGTCTGAGAGAATGTGGATATCAGTTACCTTTACTAGACACTCTGAGTCTATTAACATTCTAAGTTCACAATCAGTGGTTTGGTTAAATAAAATAATGTATGTGTATTCAAAAGAAATCTGTGCAACCACTCAAAACCATGCTTCTGAAAAGTACTGCATGGTACTGGAACAAATGATATATTATATCGAGCGCCAGCTAGCCTCCGAAGATGGCTGTCATCAATCTTTCCTCCCTACGTGAGTCACTCTCCCAGGAGATGTGGAGTCCATTCCTTTACTGCATTGAATCTGGGCCAGGCCTGTGACTGCTTTGACCAATGGAATGTGGAGAGAGTTCTGCTCTAAACCTCTGAGCCCAGGTGTCAAAAGAGCCTGGAAGCTGCTGCTTTTATGCTCTCTGAGCCCAAAGCCACATGTAAGAAGTCCCATGGAGAGGTCCTGGGAGATGAGAAGGCGCTTACAGAAAGAAGCCTCTTGGGGGACCACCAAGGCACCAGGGTGAGGGATAAACCCTGCTGGGTCATGTGAGGCATCCCACCCAAAGCCCCAAACAGTGCGGAGCAGGGACTAGTCATCCCTGCTGTGCCCTGTCCAGATTCCTGTGCCACAGAATCATGGGGGAAAAACAAAACTGGCTTTAACCCACCAAGTTTTGAAGTTGTTTTGATGCAGCAATAGATATTTTAAACATATTGTTAGGGTGAAGAAAACAGTATACAAATAGGTTAATATATATACTTTTAGTATAACATTAGTGGTTTTCACTGGCAGGTATGATTATGGATAGTTTTAAATTTCATCTTCTAGTTTTACAAAATTTTACACGTTTTTATTTTGTAACAAAAATTTTCTTATTATCACATCTTTTTTGACAAGTATTTTACACGACTGATTCACATTAAACTTAACTGTATATATAGATATATATATAGGTATACACTATATATGTAGGTATATACACATATATGTATATGTAGGTATGCATACATGTAAAATATGTATGTCTCTAAGGGCAGTTTTGACATGGCTTTTCCTGTGATAAAAGCCCACCAAAGAAGGCACAGGGTTTATGCTATATAAACAGAACATGCCAAGAGCATCTTGCCTTCAAACACTTGGGCTCTCCTACCTGGTAACCCCTCTGGGGGAAGTTGTCAATTCTCAGGCTGTCCACTTCAGTCATCCTGCTATTGTAAAGCTCCTGTTTATACGGATATGGAAGAGCAGTTGCTATGGCAATGCAATCTTACTGAATACCAGAATGTGTCTAAAATTGGTATAAGTGCCTTTTTCAGAGTTTCCTCTGAGGATTAATCATTTTCCAAGAATTGTATCTTTTTCCCCTCTCCTGTTAGAACAATGGTGCCAGAGCACCTCGTCCAGCCCGAGGACAGAGCGAGGAAGGACAAAGCTGATGTCTGAAAGCCCCCAAATCACAAAGGAGCCATTTCCTACCAGATACTCTGGTTTCTTTTTACCCTCTGCCTCTTAGGCGACTTTGTCCCCTTTGGACCCCTTTGTCCATTAGCTGCTTCGACCTGATCCTCTTCGTTCACTAGTTGTCCTGCTGGGTTTTCTCTCTGTGTCTCCTAACTCTTTTTCCTTTTCTGACCCCCAAGGGCAGGCACGCACTAAGTCAGATCCCCCTGCTCTCTCTCCTTTCTCTCTTCACGTTCTTGTTCTCTGAAGTGCTATTCCTATTTTTCTCTTTCCTTGCTGTCTCCACACAAGGATTCCCAAGTCAGAGCTGTAGCCTAACCTTTTATTTCTACCCAGTCCACCACCTACTTCCTGGGCCCACAGGATGTCCCACTCAGAAGGCAGCATCCCCAGGATGGGGTCTTACTTACTTTTCCACTTCTTGCCCCAACCTCTGCCCCCCCCCCCCCCCAACATGAGCTTGAAGTTCCCAGCCTGGGAAATGCTTGCAGTTCTTGGAAGCTGTACTGATGACTTTCTCACCTCCCTGCCTTACACAATCCCGGCCCTCTGCCTGAAATGTCCTTCCCATCCTTCCGCCCAGCAGTTTTTCTGGAGTCTGGAAGCCTCCCCCAGGCTGGGCTAAGTCTCCTCCCTTGTGCTCCCCACTCCTTGACACCTGTCATACTGAATAGCATTGTTTGAGTCCTGTCTGTCTTTCCCCAGAGGGCTGTGAGCGCCTTACAGCAGGCCTATGTCTCATTCACTGCTGGCTCCCAGGAACCTGGCACATATGAATACAGAAGCGAATGTAGTGTCATCATCATCTCAAAATCAACATTCCCAACCATCCACCCCAGCCCTGCATCTTAACGTTGCCATTGCCCACAGACTCACACAGGCTTTGGGGTATCTTTGCTGGCTTCCTTTTTTCCGTAAGTTTGATAACACTTCCACAGCAGTGTTCCACAAATGAGCGTTTGTTCATTACCACATTCATAATCTTAGCTCCATTCCTCAGCTCAGACTAGATTTCACCCAAAGGCCTTGCCTGACGTCTATGAGCTGGCAGCTTCCCCCACCAGGCCACCCCACATACAGCTGGCTCTGAGTTCTGCCACGCTGGTCCACAGGCCATGCCTGGGCACGCAGGGCCAGGACCTCCTGCTTGCCCCACCTCTCTTATGTCTTCTTCCCCACCCCCTGCTCCCCTCTCCACTCAGCCCAGGATTCCTCCTTACCACCCCCACATAGCCCCTCCTCTTGTGTCCCTCTACCTTTGCCTCCATTGCTTCTATTCCCCCTCCACCCACCATCTCCTACTCACATTTAAAACATCTTTCCTTCCAAGAGTCCACCGAGCTAAATCCTCGGTTATGAGTTAAGTTTATCTGCACCCGCAAATTTATATGTAAAAGTCCTAACCCCCAGTACCTCGGGATGTGACCTTATTTGGAGATAGTGTCATTGCAGATGTAATTAGTTAAGATGAGGTCATACCGCAGTAGGATGGGTCCATTCCAATGTGACAGTGTTCATATAAAAAGGGAAATTTGGACGCTGAGACACACATACAGGGAAAACGCCATGTGGGGAGACAAAGGGAGAAGGCAGCCAAGGAGGCAGGCCTGCAGCAGATCCCCTCACAGCTCAGAAGGAACCAACCTTGCCAACACCTTGACTTTGGACTTCTAGCCTCCAGAACTGTGAGATACTTTCTGTTGTTCTAAGCCACCTAGATTGTGGTACTTGTCACAATAGCCTAGCAAACTAATATACCTTCCCATATCAATTTCCTCGGCTTTAAATTCCCTTCTCGTTTATGCCCTCAGTTTAGCCAGCTCTGCCAGCGTTTGCCCACTGCCTTAAGCCTATTTTCTGCTGAGGACAGGAGCACATCCCTGCCTCCCTAACAAGCTTCTGATTCCTCAAGGGTAAGCCTTTCCTTTGTGCTTCCTTTTCATCCCTGACAGGGCCTAGTTCTTTGCTGACCTACTGAGCAGACTGAATTAAATGGAGTTTACCCTGGAGGGCGATGTCTTGCTTCTTGTCAGTACATTGAAGAGTTTCTCTAAACCCATTGAGGTCAGACAAGAGACCATGGGCTCCAGAGTACCAGGAGAGAGACTGACCAGTAGCCTTCAGAACTTCTACTGGCCTAGGCCTGGGTCTGGGAACCACAGGGAGATCATTTGTCCAAACTTCTTCAGAAGTGGATGCTAAGGCTCTGGGGAGTTAAAAGCTGTCAAATCACAGGGAGCAAGAGCCAGAGCTGGGACTGAGCCTGACCTTCTGACTCCCAGACCAGTGCTGTGGACAAGGGCTGCTTACCCTGTGGGAGGGGAGCAGGCTGTCAAAAGGGCATTCTTAGCATGACCTGGGCAAGCTCTGTAAGGCAGGTCAACATGCTACAGGACTAGTGATTCATAAAAGCACCAGTTCAAGCTTGTGGGGGGCACAGCTGTGTGTCACATGTGAATGTGGGTGTAGCCACCACTTTGGATGCACTGAAATTGTTCCTGGGAACAATTAATGGAACCAAGAGCCCCACTGGAAAGCCCAGGCTTTTCCAGAACAAAGCCAAGAAAAAGATGTGTATCAAAATTTTATACCATACTGGGGGGGGGGGGGGGAATTGAGTCTAAACACCAGTACCTTAGAGTACACGATTAACGTTGTAACCATGGAGCCAGCAGCCCTTCAAAAATTATTCTATAAAGAGGTTTTACTGACTTGAGGAAATACTTATGACATTATGTTAGGTGGAAAATGCAGGCTAAAAAAAAGGTGTGTTCAGGAACTCAGCCATGTAAAGCAATGGGCACAGGACAGGGGTGTCCAAAATGTTCATCGAGTTTAGCTGTGATTTTTTAACCTACTCTTTTTTTTTTTCTCCTGTCTATTCTAAAATTCTATGCTGAGAATGTATCATTTACAGACTATAAACATAATTGTTTTTATGTTTAAGACACTAATTCTGTGTTTTTAAGAAAATATAAGCTGTCAGGTCCTACTTTGTTTTCTGTGGCTTCCTGGTCTGCTGTCCAGATGCTCCCCCCAACCAAGAGGGAATCCCACCCCGGGGGCTCCATTCATTTACTCACATCCCGAGTATTTCTGGAGTTGGTCAAATTCTTCTGGAGTCAGGGAGACCCAGCGATCTTCACTCATCTTTAAGCTGGGTATGAGCACTTGAGGCAGGGAATAGAGTTCTGTTCACCAGGGTGAAGCTGTGGCCCAGCCCAGGGCCTGGCTCATTGCAGGTGTGCGATGGACAAGCCCTTTGGGAGCCTTCTCGAGGACCCAGTGTCTATGGTAGCAGCGGCACCTTTCAGCAGATGAGCGAAGACCTCTGCTGTTCTTCAGGGAGCATCCTTCTATCTGTAGTCAAGGTAAATTCAGAAGTCCTTGCTCTTCCTGGGCAGAAGTAGAAAAGGCATTGTGAAAGACTGAGAGTGTTTGAGCATATAAGTCATCTTTTCTTATTAAAAAATCCCCAAATTTCCTTTGCTGGAAGATTTAAGGAGGTAATAATTCTCAAGGGAAGAATGCTTCCTCAGGGAAGTCTGAAGAAGGTGTAGAGACCAGACCAGCACAGCTAGATGGGTGTCTGCCGGGGTTGGGGATGGGTGGCCTGTAAGGATAGGTGGCCATACTTTTAAACTCTGGGAAATTTTAAATATCTCCCATGAAAGGTGGTAGTAGAGATGACTAAGGGCATCCCCCAGGCATGAAAATGCCTCAGGCTATCGGGTGCTTCCCCTGTAATTACAGGGACAGTAGCCTATATGGGGTGATTTGAAAGGTGAGCTATTCTCTCCTTCACTGACTCTGAATTCTGCCATTAGAGCTGCTCCCCTTCCTCTGATGAGTCACTCTGGAAATGCAAACACCCACCAAGGCTGGCTCACATCCTAGTGACTGAAGCAGTTCTCTTTCCTCTCAGAACCATCAAAAGAGCAAATGGAGGCCAGGCCTGTGGGCCTCAGTGTGGAAGATCCTGAGGGGGGACAGGCGGATGGATTTGCAAAACACTTAACATCTTGTTCTCTGAACCCCTCCTAGCACCGTGGCTCCCACTGTCAGTCATTAAATCAGTTTAGTGGATTGTGAAATGAATGTAGTGGGCCAAGACCAGCACTTAATAACATGAAATAGGTTAGCGGAGAATGGAATGGAGTCAAATGGCGTAGAAAATGAGACTACATCTCCTTTTAGTTATAAATACATGCGTACAATGATCATAATGTATTTCTTATTCTGAGTTAGGTTAAAAAAATGTTGGAAAGCTACCAGCATAATAGGTGTAGAAATAAAGATAGATGCTACCGTAGAACAAGAGCAGTTTCAGTAAAGCAGGACCCATTGTGGAGGGTCAGACTTCAAGGCAAGTCTCGGGAGCCTGGGGCACATGAGGAATGGTGGAGGGGCTGGAGGACGCCACCCAGTGAGAAGACAGATATGTATGGTTCTCTGGAGGAGTGGACCTGGAAGGCTGACTAGAGCTGAGGGAAGATGCTGCAGGGAGACCTGGGCTCTGTAAAGGCCTTCCACCAATCAGAGCTCTCCAACAGTAGGTGGGCATGACCAGGGAGTGAGATGCCTGCATCCCTCAGAGCATCAAAGCTCTGTTTTTTCTCCTTAAAAAGTCCAGTGGCCAACTGGATCCACTGGCCAACTGGATCTGCTCCTCGGCACCTGCTCTTGCGAAGGTCCCCAGTGACCTTATTGTCGAATCCAACTGGCACCCTGCAGGCCTTCCTTGCTTCGTTTGCTCTCTGCAGAGCTTGCCTTGGCAGAAAACAACCCCTTTGAGCCCCTTTTATGTTTCTGAGTGTTCCTCCTTGGCCTCCTTCTGCCTCTTCCTTTGCCATAATAAAATATTGGTGTCTCCAGAATCCCAGCCTGAGCCCTCTCCTCACTCTACTCCCCTTCCCCGAGGGCTCTTATCCTCTCCCACAGATTCAGTGTCTCCCAGCCTTGCTGCTCTGGCCCTGCACTCTCTCCTCACTCCAATCTCAATATGCAACTGTCACTGTGGCTCCCTTGTATGTCCCAAGCCACTCTAAATCAGCACTTTCCCATGCCTCCCACATGCCTCTCCTCTGCATTCTGGTTGTGCCCTGAGACAAGCCAATACTCAGTCTGAGCATCCCCACCTCCTTCCCTGTCAACCCCGGGCACGAGTCCCAGAGGGTGACTGCCTGCTGTGTGTTCCCGCCTCTACATCACACCATGCGGTTCATTAACTCAGACCCTCATCTTCTCTTTCCTGGTCTCTGACAACAGCTTCCTGCTGCTCTCCCTGCCTTGGGTTTTGCTCTGCTCCTCTTGGTCGGCTCTACATTGCCAACTACGTCATCTCTTTCTTGGTAATAAAATTCTTCAGTGGTTTCTATTGCCTATAGAAGAAGATGTCATCTTCTTTTCATGATACACAAAGCTCTTTATGATCTGGCCTGTGATTGTCATTTCAGTCCAAAACCCAGGGGTAACCTTTAGAAACATTTCCATCATGCCAGGGAATCTAACATTACAACTGGTATTACCCCTGCTGCTGAACACTTATTTTACACTGTGCTCTCTGCTTTACCTCTGTCATCTAATGTAGTCCTTGTGACAACCATGTAAAGTAAGCTCTGCCTTCCCTATTTTTAGGTGAGGAAAATGAGGCAAGGTGCTTAGTGGGTATGGTGAGGGGAGAGAAGGATCCTCAATGCTCTTGCGTAAGAATGCCTCTCTGATAGCGCATTCTGTATGCTTTCAGAAGACAGAGCTCTAAGAGGGCCCAGGGACACACCGCATGAGAGAACACCTTGGGACTCAAAATCAGAAGGCAGGAGATCTGAATCCGGGCCATGACTCTTAGAGCTATTTAACTATACACAAATTTTTTTGTTTCTTGAACTGTGGTTTCTTTATCTCAAAAATGGAATACTAACAAGAATTTCACTGAGTTAGTGTTATGATTAACTCAGTTAATATATGCAACCCCCCCACCCCCAAGCCCCACCTACCACAGTGCCTATTAAACAGTGGGCACTCAATAATTTTTATATTCTTCTTTTTTTAATCCTCACCAGAGGACAGAGGGAGAGGGAGAGGGAGAGGGAGAGGGAGAGGGAGAGGGAGAGGGAGAGGGAGAGGGAGAGGGAGAGGGAGAGGGAGAGGGAGAGGGAGAGGGAGAGGGAGAGGGAGAGGGAGAGGGAGAGGGAGAGGGAGAGGGAGAGGGAGAGAAACGTCAATTGGCCCTCTGCACGGATCAATTGAACTTGCGACTGTGTGTTCCCTGACTGAGAGCTGAACTAGCAGCCCTTCAACCACAAGATAATGCTCAACCAACTGAGACTCTGGCCAGGTGGGCACTCATTAAATAATCACTATTTGTTATAATCCTACTGCAAATACAACAAAGCAATATGACTTAAACCACCAGCTGACTGCAGTTGGGTACAAAGTCTTTGTGTTGTGCCATAGATTTCTGAACTTGATCTTATCCTGCTCCAGGTTATTGTAATTTTGTAATTACTCATTAAGCTTTTATCGACTAGTTTAGCATCCACTAATGGTTCTTGTCAGGATTAATTATTAATATGGCAGTGAATTTCTAATGCCATTGTTCCTTCTATATTTATTAGTTGGGATTTTACTGTTAGGAAGAGTATTCTCTTCTCCATTACTTCTTTATATCAGTTTATTTATATTTTTATTTATACTATGAATACTACATATAGTATAAGTAAAAATTAAAATATAAACATAATATATAAGAATATAAACAATATTTATATAAATTGGTATAAATGTATATTGTATTCAGATTTAATATATATTTACTTATATTAATAGATGCTTATTTTATTCAATGGGTTACAATTCATTACTATCATTAGTGGTTTTGATTCTTGAATTGTCCCAGATTTGGTCAGTGAAAGTTCATTTGAGGTGGTTCTTTGTTCTTTAGACATAGTCCCATCATTCTTTGAGCATATCTTTAGTTTCTGGGACTATAAAATGTTTCAGGCTTATCTTGTCCTTCCTCAGCCCTAGTCCTGAAAGCAGTCATTTCTCCAAAGCCCTGATTTCTTTAAGTGGAGAATGGTATTTGAACCAAGGTGTGGGCACTAGTTGTGCTCATTGCTACTGGGGTGTCATTGCTTCTAGGCCTTGAAAGGGACAGAGTTAGGAAATACATGCATGTATACATACATATCCTATATCTATCTATCTATCTATCTATCTATCTATCTATCTATCTATCTATCTATCTATCTATCTATCTATCATCTATCTATCTATCTATCTATCATCTATCTAATCTATCATCTATCTATCATCTATCATCTATCTATCTATCATCTATCTATCTATCTATCTATCTATCTATCTATCTATCTATCTATCTATCTATCTATCTATCTATCATCTATCATCATCTATCATCTATCTACCTACCTACCCATCCATCTATATTAAAAACCCCAAGTTCATACTCATACTTCCAAGTACAGTCCAACACTACTATGCCATTTGCAGTCTTCCCCTTATTCTATATTTTTAAACTCCCTTCTCCAAAAAACTTTGTTTCCATTATTACAATATACTTATTTGCTCAATCATGAAACACACAGAAGTTGTTTCAAAACTGTCAGCCACATCCTTGTGAAAACAAAACAGAGCTGAAGATTTGTTTACAGTTCTTTTGTCTTCAGCCAATAGCATATCCTCAAAATACTGTTTTCAAAAATTATTCAGGTTAGTTCTTTCCTACACCTATTCATTTCTGTTGGCATTTCAGCTTAGGGCTATTTTTCTTTATTCCTATTGATTCTTTTTTAGTATGGTTTTGAAAGTCAGAACTTTATAAAAAGTTAAACTCCAAGAAGCATTTCTTCCCCCCATTTCTTTTCTGTTCCCACACCCTCCTTTCTGTCTTATTCCTACTCACCCCTTATAATTTCTAGTTTATCCTTTCTGTGTTTATTTTTGCATTTGTGAGCATGTTTGTTGATATTTTCTTATTTCCTCTTCTTTCTTACACAAAAAGTAGCACATTATCGATTGTCTTTCCCACATTGGTTGTTCCCCCCACTTAATTATGTATCCTATGAATTGCTCCATATCTGTTCTTAGAGATCTTCCTCAGTTAGAACCAAACTTGACTCCAACACCTACCTGCTTATATCCTCCAGAGGCCTCTCTTGACCTCCAGCATAAAGAGCAAGCTCTTTAGCCAGCTCCAGAAGATTCTTTATTCGTGGTACATCTCACTTCCCCATCCTCACCCCAGTTACCTCCTGCCCCACATCCCAGCCAAATCAACCTACTGCCTGCTGCATGATGGACCTCACAGACATTAGTTAATGAACTGCCAACCACACCATGCCTTTAATCTACCTGGAATAGCCTTCACTCCTGCCTTCCCATAACAAACCGCTACTCATATGTCTGGTTCCACTTCTTTTCTATAGCCTTTTGAACTCTTTGAGCAAACTAAGCTGTTTCCCCAGCTGTGTTCCCCTAGATCTCATTATTTCTCTATTGTGATAGCTGACAGTCTTGGGTTAGAGACAGACACACCAAAAGATAATTAACACTCAAGCTGGTAAGAGCAGTGGTACAGATATGTACTGGGAAGTATGTGGCCTTCTACTGTGTCTGGAGCAGGCACAGGGGAACAACAGAAAAAGATCCCCAAAGGAGCTGAGGAAGGGTAACAAAGTAAAGAGGTATAATTGCAATAACTCAGCAAATGCTCATGTTACTATCACTGTTGTTCCATTGTAGCTCAGTGCTTGGCTTCTTGAATGAAGCTGCACAACTCTTTATTTCCATCAGGAAAAGTTAAAGGCTGGAAATGCTGCCTGACTCTGCAAATGTACCTGCTGACCATGCTCTCACATGATGGCTCCCTCTGGTTCTCTGTCCTCTGATAGAGATGACAGCTTCCATACAAGAGGGCTCACTCCTGCCGACATCCCCAGGCATGACCCATTGCTCCTGCCTTGGAGGCTCATGACAGTATGAACAGTCTACTTATTACCACCCTGAACATCTTTCCTGGCAGGAAAAAAAAAAGTAATAGGGTTTTCTAAATGACACTCAGATTGGATATTGTCAGGCTTGGATAGGAGGAGAGTGTTTATGTCCCTACAGCTATTTCACTCTCAGCAATGGCTTCAGCTCACCAGGCCTCAGTTTTCTTGCCTGTAAAATGAGGGGGTGAGAATAATGGCTTCTAGCTCATTTTCTAGCTCTGCAACTTCATATGCTGGATCAAACTCTATTTGTTCTGAACAGATGTCAGCATGGAAATCTCAAATCAGGAGGAAGGCAGCAAATTCAATGGGTATTGAATTGCACCCCAGGTCTCTATTAATTTGAATGAATCAGCCATAGCCAATTATCCAGGAACAAACACCTCTTCATCTCCTCTTTGCTCTCATAAAAACATTAATTCATGAATATGGCATCGGATTGGGGGAGCTTATTTGCATGCATCCAATGATTTATAAAGAACTCATAATGAGTATATTTTTTAAAGGTAATGATGACTAAAAGCTAGAAAGATAAAAACTCCTCTGTTCCCAGGCTCGTGAAAAGTCACATCTTGATAACTGCTCCAGCTCTGGGCTTTTGCTCCTGCTGATCCTTCTTCAACTCAATCACTCTTAGTAGCTTTTGGAGTTCAGTTCAAGCATCACCTGCTTTAAGAAGCTTTCTTTAATTACCCCAAATAGGTGGGGCATATCTTCTCTGCTCCCCACTGCCTCCTTGGGCTTTTCTCCACACTGCCACTGACTCCTCAGGAGACTCTGAACTCCTTCAGGGTGAAAATAGTGCCCTGCTTGCTTCAGAGATCTAGCTGCTACAAGATTTCTAAGTGTTCATTTATTGACCACTAGAAAGGTGGTTCTGAACCTCTTTGACTGAGTTTTGTTTGTGTGGAGCAGAAGACCCTGCCACACCTGACTGCAGGTCCCAGTAGAAAAAGAAGTGGGTGATAACTAAGAATTGGAGATGAACAAGAGACACAAGTTGGCATAAAATTATTGATAATATTATTTATGAGTCACTTATTTTGTAATAAAAAACATGAATCAGTGCTCACGTTTTATTAAGACAATTACCTATAAACTTATAAACTATAATTTATAAACTTATAATAGTCACTTTATTATGCTTAACCTGATATTATGTCGGGAGTTGTCGAAGTTGCTTGAATTCATCAATGAACTGTCACTATTGTAGTAGGGTTATAGTGGTGGTTCCCAGAAACCATACTTTCTGATATTCATGCCCTTTTTAGTCCCTTCTCCTTGAGTCTGGGTTGTGCCTGTGACTTGCTTTAACGAAGAGAATGCAGTAGAAGTGGTGCTGTGCCAGTGTCAAGCCTAAGCCTTAAGAAAGCTTGGCAGCTTCCACTTGTGTTCTTGGGAGCACTGAACTTCCATGCAGAAGGTCAGCTACCTTGCTGGAGAGATTACAGAGAGACCACATGGAGAGAGGGAGGCTTAGCATTACAGAGGAGAACTGAGCAACCCAGCAGATGATGAGACCTGAAGCCCCTAGTGTAAGATCCCAGTCAAGCCATTCCTGCCAACTCTCAACCATCTAAGCCATCCTGGCTGTGCTGCTGAACATGAAAGACAAGGAGCCCTTTTGGATTTTACAGCCTTAGTAGACATGATGGGGAGGGGGGACGAGATGTTCCTGCTGAGCCACACCTGAATCCTGATGGGCAGAATCATGCAGAATAACACAATAATTGTGGAGCCACTGAGTTTGGGGGTCATTAGTCATGCATTCATAAATAATCAAAACAACTACATAAGGACCTTTGAGGGCAGATTTAATATGTATCTGTTTAGCAAAAGGAAATTCTTGGTTCATGCTTGAACTTGTTCATGTCTTAAAATTTGGTAATTGGAAAATTAGAGGTCTAAAATACCTTTGGTGCAAATATGTATCATAGCATGCTGTTGGGTTAACCAAATATTCTCCACAAGCTAATATGATAATAATGAAGTTAAATAAACTATAATTTCTAAAAAAGCAAGAAGAGCAGTATCTAAACACCACAACCAACTCAGAACAAGTCTTACATTGCAATGGTAACAACGTGACTTTCCCCAGGTCACAGGATTCTAGCCATCTGGCTGAATGAGGAGGCAGTAGTCACTGAGCATTTGGAAGCAGCCTGACTTCACAGATAACCAAATTAGAGCCCCCAGGGTACTTAGTAATGAGCTAACTTGAGTTTATGAATAGCAAATATGAGTAATCCCTAATACCTCATTTAGTAAATTACCAGCATATAGTTCTTACACAAACATAAAAATAAGTGTCTTGGAATTGTGTGCTACTTGCATTTGAAGACTTTGCATCTCATTAGTGGTCTCAGAGTGAACATAAGAATCCCTCCTCTTGGAGAGTTGTGACAATGTTAGGCTGAACAGAGCTGCCCAGGTGTGTATGTATGTGTATGTGTATGTGTATGTGTATGTGTATGTGTATGTGTATGTGTATGTGTATGTGTATGTGTATGTGTATGTGTGTGGGGGTGTGGAGATGGTACCCAGGAGAGGCGTGTGAGCTCCTGGGAGAAGCTGAGATGTGCTCCTTGAGGGGGCTGCCTTTGGTACCAGCTGGCAGTGTCAGTCTGAGGAGTGTTTACAGCCCAGGGGCATCATAGCTTGAGTGTGGGTCATTCATTCATTTATTTATTCACCCGTGTGACAAATCATTATAATAACAAGTAAGAGCAGCAGCCTCCAGTTATAGACTAGAACACTTCTGGTGCTTTGTATGCTTCATCTGTAACAGTCACCAAGCCCTGGGAGGAAGGTATTTTTTATGCCCATTTTACAGCTATAAAATGAGTAAGAGATAGAACTGGTATTTGAACCCAGGTTTGTTTAGTCCTAAAACCCACTGTCTTTCCTTTCACCATACCACCTGTGGATGAATGAGTATTGAGTACATACGGGTCGAGCCCCATGCTAGGTGCTGATACCACCCATATGCCAAGTGTGGAAGCCTAAACCATCATCCTGGAACTGGAAGGTAAGTTGGAGGCCAGAGGGAAAACCATGGCATACTCCTTGAAAGCCAATATTACTTGAGGACAAATATATCTCCAATGTGCCCTGGCTGGTGTAGCTCAGTTGGTTGAGAGTAGTCCTGTGCACTGATGGGTTGCTGTTTCGATTCCCAGTCAGAGCACATGCCCAGGTTTTGGGTTCAATCCCTGGTCAGGGTGCGTGTGGGAGGCAATTAATAGATGTTTCTCTCTCACATTGATGTTTCTCCCTCTCTCTCCCTTCCTCTCTCTCTAAAAAAAAAAATCAGTGAAAACATCTTAAAAATCTACATTATATAAAACATAATCACAAAATAGAATACAGGATGAAAAATATTCAGGAAGTATGAGGTAAAATGAGACTTAAAAAAAAATCCTGCTCTTGCCCTGAGGCCACTTTTAACTGTTCTCAGAACGTGGGCGAATGTTCGCTTGGCTTGGCCACTAGGGGGCTGCAGTGGAGATGCTGAGGAGGCAGGGCTGTAAATGTCAACACTGCAGTCTGACTCTGGACTCCACAGCTGAGGGGCTGATGCCAGAGAGGACTTCGACAGGAGGCTTCCTTCACAAAATTACTACCAGGGGGAAACGACTCATCGCCAGTGTTAGGGAGCCTTCTGCCCAAAGCATCGAGCATGAGTCTGGCGATGGAATTAGAGACACCGGAATTCAAATTTTGGCTCTACCACTTACAATCATGAGACATTAAACACATTGTTCTTCATCTCTAAATGGGAATAATAATAATAGCAATACATGGTTCACAGGACTGTTATGAGAAGTATCTGTAAAATGTTTAGAGTCACAGCAAGTAAAATGTCCTATTAGTGGTCCTTAAAGTGTGGTCCTCACACCAGCAGTACTGGCATTGCTGAGAATGTAAGAAAAGCAAATTCCTTTTTTAAAAATCCTCACCCACGGTTATTTTTTTCATTGATTTTTTTAGAGAGAGTGGAAGGGAGGGAGAAAGAAACATTGATGTGAAAGAGACACATAGGTTGGTTGCTTCCCAACTGGGGCTGGGATGGAGCCTGCAACCCAGGTACCTGTCCTTGACCAGAATCAAACCCCAGACCCTTCAGTCTGCGGGCTGACACTCTAACCACAGAGCCAAATTGGCCTGGGCAGAAGAGCAAATTCTTAAAACCTGCCCCAGATCTACAGAAATTCAGGGTGGCCTGGCAGTCGATTTTAAAGTACCGTGGAGATTCTGACGCAGTCCAGTGTTTTGTAACCACTGCTTTATATTAATGGACAACACTAAGGAGAGGAGTTTGGAAGGCCTGAAGCTATTCCGACCCCTTAAGGGGGCCCTAAGGCAGCCAGATTCTGGATCGCTTAAATCATTTTCACTTTCCTGAGGCAATCGAACATTAGAGAAAAGCCGGCGGCCCATGACTGCCTGTCATCCTGCCTAGTCCCTAAAATTCTCACGTTATGGCATATTCCCTGCAGAGTTTTCCTTTCTTTACAATCTGGGTCTATGTTTCACATGCCTCCTGTGGCATTTTGTGCCATATATATAATCTCAAGGGGGCACGGAACAGATAATAGGAGTTTCCTACCATAAAGTAAGGTGACAAAGACAAACACATAGAAACACCTGAGTGGGTGAGAAAACAATAGCTCTGTTCTCACCAGAGCCCATCCCTATGTCAGAAGCGGAAGTTTCCAGGAAGAGATGCTGCGAGGCGTGGCATGGGGCTCGGGCAGGTCTAGAAAAGGGTATCCCAGGGATTGTACCGGGTACTGTGGTGGCAGAGGCAAGGTGTGTGCTTGCGTGTGTATGTGTTTTAACAATAACCGCAATAAAACCACACCAAGAGACAACTTTCAAGTTTGGAACAGTGTGTTCAGGTTGGTAAGTTCCTGCGGACCAGGAGGAACCTGTGGTGAACTGGCCCGTGAGCAATCACTCTCCCTCCCTCCCTCCTCTGACATGCCCGGCCTCCCATTCTCCACTTCTCCTTCTCCTTCTTCCATGTCCTGCTGTCCATAATGATGTAAACGATAGCCACCATGTATTGAGAACCTGCTACTTTTTCTTCATGAATATACTTCTCAAAATAATCTCTCAAGGTAGATATTACTATGCCAACATACTGAGGGTCAGACTCTTTGCAGGCAGCTGAGGTATTATTCAAACCCATGTCTGCCTGAATGCAAAGCCCATACTCCCTCCAGGGTCTCTGCTGGTTTTCAGAGCTGGGAAGGATTGTAAATTACATGAGGATTCATTTTATAGTTCATTCCAGGAGTTTAGGATTTAGTCTGTGGGAGTCTCTGGACAGTCCAGTTCCACCTCCTCCACCAATTCCGTAGAACCAACAATGTCCTAACAGGCAAGCATGTGACAATGATTCAGCACCATGGACAACAGCACCCAGGGCATTTACACCTTATTCTGACCCCAGACAATATGTCCCTAGATGGTCCTCTCCACCCCAGATGGGCCTAGGGCCCAGCTTGGAAAACACCTCATTAATAATAGCTAACCTTCACAACATGCCAGACTGTCCTAAGCAATTCACACAAATTATCTGGTTTACAGCCCCATGAGGCAGATATATCCATTTTAAAGATGAGAAAACTGAAACACAGAGGGTTAAATAACTTGTCCTAGGTTGTGTGGCTTTTAACTGATGGAGTCAGGATTCAAATCTAGATAATCTGACTCTAGAGGTGTTCTTCACCATTATGACATGTGACACAAAGATGACAGGGGCGCTGAAATCACATGGAGGTACTTGGAATAAGACAGTCATGAAGATAATATAAATATACTTATCATAATTTAAAAATAATCTGATTTGAATAAAGCACAAAATATAAACTATTTCATAGGGGTTCTTCAATTCCAGTTTCAGAAATACCACAGCTTGATGGGGCTTTGGAAACTGGTAAGAAGGGTAAATTTATTTCCTGAGCAAACTGGAGTGGTGTGGCCTGGAGCCCATGGGTCTAATCTTGGTAGATACTAATATTTAGTAGGTAGGTGACTTTGAGCAAGTCACTTTCACTCTCTAGACCTCAAGTTTCTCATCTGATAATTGTAGAGAGTAGAATAAAAAACATTTAAGGTTCCTCCTAACAGTAATCCCATTTCCTTCTAGAAATGTTAGACATCAACTCTTTGCTCTTGCCACATAGGGTCTGATGCCATCATTTTAGGGTGGAAAATGTCATTTTTATACTCATTTAAATCATACATCATTGGATAGAAACAGCAGTAAGATATTATTGTCACCTTATCAAATTGTTAACAAATTAGGTAATATTCTTGTTGATTAGAAAGCACAAAAACAGAAACTCTCCAACACTGCTGGTTCAGAAGTAAATTAGCCAAAATAACACTAAATATCAATAGCCTCAAAATGTACATTTCCATGTAATTTTACTGCTGTAAGTTTACCTTAAGAAAGTAACTATGGGCAATAATAACAGTACTACCTCTATAACTACTATTACTACTTGTACATGATTTCGACTCCAAGGATATTTGTAGCAGCATTGTTTATAATAGCAAAAAATCCAAGCAAATTAAATGTTTCACAATATGAAATTGTTAAAGTTTTGTATGTGCATCTAATTAAATATTCTGAAGTCACTGAAACTCAGTAAAAAAAAAAATATATTCAAATCCATGGGAGAAATGTCTTATACAGATTAAAAATCAACAACCAAAAGTTAGTTAAAATGTTAAACTATAAGTATTTGTAGTAATTGTTGAACTGTGCCAACCAGATCTTTCTGGAAACAAGAGTTATTCCACCAGTTGCTGGGGAGTGCTGCTGGCAGACAGCTCTCTGTTGTCAACCCTTTTCAGGAATCACCTTAGCTGGAAAGAGCTGCCTTGCCCAAGGTCATGCCCGCTTTCTGGGAAACCCACATTCAATTACTGAGTGACAGAAAGAAGAGGTATAAAGGCCTGGTTCCCTCACCCCAACTGGGAACAACTCAGCAGGACCATCCCAGTCCAACTTCTCCCTTTGGCAAACCCTGCTCTGTCCATTTGTTTCCACAAGTGGTGATCCCAAGAGTACTCCTTGTAAAACTAATAACAGTCCTGCACTGCAATTTCCATCTCAGAATCTGCTTCCCAGCAAATCTGACCTGGAACAATATGAAAATTTAAAACCCCCACATATTCTTCATTAACTTCTTATTTAAAAGGAAAATGAAAACATGAAAGCATTGCATATCCTTCTAATAACTGTGCGATTTGGTTATAGCAATACTTAAAGGGCACTTTTAGCCTTAAATAAATTTCTTAGAAAACAAGAAAGATGGAAAAAAAACTGGCCAAACCTCCAACTCAAGAAGCTAGAAAAAAAGAAGAAATCTAAATAAAGCTGAGGGGGTAGCACTAAAGACAAAGGCAGAAGGTAATGAGCCAGCACCTAAAACAAAGCAACCAAACAGTCAATAAAACCAAAAGCTCTTCTAATTGTTGTTGAAAAAGTAATAAAACAGGCAATTATTTGAGGGTGGAGAGAGAGAGAGAGAAAGAAGGAAGGAAGGGGGGAAGAAGAGGAGAGCCAAAAATATCAGAAATAAGAAGTGGGCATAACTATAAATGCAAGAGATTTTATTAATTGATAGAGAATGGTTTGAAAGCTTAGATGAAATGGAAATTTTTGGAGAAAATATAAATGATCAAAAGTGATTCAACAACCCATTAATTTCACTTCTGGGTACTTATCTGAAGAAAATGAAACTACTAATTTGAAAAGATAAATGCACCCTTAAGTTCATTGCATCAATAACAGCAATAGCCAAGATACGGAAGCTACCAGTGTCCATCAATAGATGAATGGATAAAGAAGATGTGGTCCATATATGCAATGAAATATTACTCGGCAATAAGAAAGAAGGTAATCTTGCCATTTGCAACAATATGGGTGAACTTAGAAGGTATTATCCTAAGTGAAATCAGTCAGACAGAGAAAGACAGATGCTGTGATTTAACTTATATGTAGAATCTTAAAAAACAACAATGAACAAACAAAAAAAGCAGAGATTCATAGAGACAGAGAACAAACTGATAACTAACTGCCAGAGGGGAGGAGGTGCAGGTGGGTGAAAAAGATGAAGGGCAGTGAGAGATACAAGCTTCCAGTTATAAAATAAATGTCACGCACATGTAATGTACAGCACAGGGAATTTAGTCAATAATATTGTACTAACTTTGTGTGGTGACACATGGTTACTACCTTATTGTGATCACATTGAAAGTATGTAAATGTTGAATCACTGTTGCACACCTGAAACTAATGTAAAATTGTGTGTCAACTACACTTTAATTTTAAAAAAGTGATTCAAGGAGTGGAAAAGCCTGACTAGCCCAATAATAACCAATGAATTTGGATCAATATTCAAAAGTCTCCTTGCCTGACCTTCCTGGTTCAGACAGTATTATGGGCCAGCTACAAGGACCAGATAACTCTTCTCTTACATAAGTTGTTCCAGAGCACAGAAAAAGATGTTAAGTTACAATTTACTTTATAAGGTCAGTATAACCCGGTTACAAAAGCTGAATAAAGAGAGCTCAGACAAAAGCAAATTATAAACCAACCTCCTTACTAAATTAAGCAACCCCGCCCCATAAAATAGCTAAATCCGGTAAAGTATTAAACGAACGATTTATATAGAGTTTATTCCACGAAAACAAGGATGAGTCAAGATTGCAAAATGTTTCAATATAATACACTTTTTAACAGAATAAGGGATGAAGTCATATGACAATCTCAATTTAGTCAGAAAAAAATCTATAAAATTTCACATCAAAATATGATGGAAAAGCAAACACACCTCTAAGCACATGAGCAGGTAAATGGAACACCCTTCACTTCATAATAGCCGTCTGCCCAAACCCCACAGCACACTTCACACTAAAGTGGCGAAATACTACTAGGGGTGTAATGAGCAGCGATCATGTTAACGCTGCTGTACGAAACACAGGAAAGGGGTGAAGAGAGTAGATCCTAAGAATTCTCATCACAAGGAAATAACATTTTCCCTTTCCTTTTCTTTTCCTTTTTTTTGGTGTCTATATGAGATGATGGATGTTAACTCAATTTTTTGAGGGAACCGTTTCACAATATGTGTAAGCGAAACCATTATGCGGTACACCTTACAGTGCTGCATGTCAGTTATATGACTGGAAAAACTAAAACTAAGAAAAATAGATAAAAAGATAATACAACACTCTGGGAAATAGTAAATATATACTTATTTAGAAATTAAATGGCAAAATATTAGAAGCATTACTATTAAAATCAAGGACAAAGTAAAGGTGCTCATTAAGAAGTCTTCTATTCAACAATCTACTAGAGGTCCTAGACAATTAAACTAAATGAAGAGAAGAAATAGGTATACATATTAGAATAGAAAAGATGAAACTGTCACAATTTTTAAATGGTATGATAGTATACCTAGAGAAACTGGGAGAATAAAGTAACATAAGCTATTACGGAGTTTTAGCAAAGTGACTGTATAAAATCAACATTAAAAATGCAATGCTTCCCTGGCCAGGCGGCTCAGCTGGTTGGAGTGTCACCCCACACACTGAAAGACTGCGGTTTGATTCCTGGTCAGGGCACACACCTAGGCTGTGGGTTTGATCCTGAGTTGGGCACGTATGCGAGGCAACTGACCCATGTTTCTTCTCACTTGGATGTTTCTTTCTCTCACCCTTTCTCTCTCTCTAAAATCAGTAAAAAAGGTGGGGGTTAAAAAGCAAACAAAAAACTCCACAAAATGCTTTCCTTTATACAATCAATAACCAAATATAAAATATAGCATAATAGAAAATATCTCTTTGAAAATTTTAATGAAAAGTGATATGCACACTGGAATAAATCTAACAAGAAAAGTGCAAGACCTTTATGGAGAAATCTAAAAAAGTTTACTGAAGGACCTAAAGGAAAACCTGACTAAATAGATAAATATCTTATTCATGGAAAGGAAAGCTTAGTTTACTAGCCATGTGGCCTTGGAATAATTAGAAAATCTTAGTCTAGCTGAGCCCTACTATCCTCATTTGTAAAATGAGAATCTCTTTTATGCAGTTATAATTATTAGAACTTGTAGAAGGAAATGGTGTTTTTTAAAAACTTAGGATTACATGCAATATTTTGATTGTGCAAATACATGTATGTAACTGCAAAAAACAGAGAGAGGAAAGGATGCACACAACATAACAGTTACCTCCAAGGAACACATAGAAATTAGAAATTAAGGCTCCATCATCTGTAATGTTTTAATTCTTTTAAAAAAGGTAATGTATCACTTATGTAATTTAAAAATCTAAAAGAAGTTTCATATTTTCATCATCTTATTTTGCTTCTTCCTATTTTCTCTGGTGCAGCCCAAGTCAATCTTCTCAAAGTTTACCTATGTTGTTTAGAGATGGAGCCTTGCAGCACATTGACTTGAAGGTAGATAGCCAAGCAGTTATTACATAGTACATATAACACAATGTGCATTATACGTCTTTTTGTACTTTATGAGTATTATATGTGTAATGTGAATTTCAGCACTTGGAACTGTGCATAAATGTACACCATGGTTAAATAAAGGAATTACCCACACCTGAAGTTCTTCTACACAGGAATTGTTACCTTGTACATCATAGTGGACTTTTTCTATCTTCTGTTTATCCTATCTTTTCCTGTAAAGCTTAGTTTACATAATAATGTTAAAAGGCCATTATACTTGTACATTTACCTACCTCTTGCTATATGTAAAATACTCTGCTATGAGATAAGGGGGATGCAGGGATGAATTATGACTGATCTCGGTCCTCAGTGAACTGACAGCTCACTGGAGGTACCACAGAGCTTCGATAGCAGCTGTAGTGCTGAGCTGTGACAGCCTCAGCCTGCGGAGCTCAGAGACGGGAGCTCAGTGCGCAATGATGCTCGTATGGTTGATTGAGAAGAAGGGACAGAGAAAAGACTCTTGTTTACTAACTGTGCCTGAATGCTTGCACTGGAGGGAGCAACTGCTGAAATAAAAATCTCAATACTCCTAATTTGGGTCTAATTTAAAAGAGTTTCTTCATGCTATGAGATTATTTCTTATATTTTCAATTTTAATAAAAATTATACCTAATGAATTCTTCAGGTTAAGAATGTGCCATTTTATTTCTCCCAAATCTTCCAAACTCATGAGTCCTGTTCACTCAAGCGTGTGTGGTGGGGAGTGGGTGAAATGTCAAGAGGTCTATACACTGGGGCCTGTAAGGTAAAAAGAGCTTCTCTTTGACTGTTCTTTTGTACCACTGGTTTCTAATGAGAACAAAGCACCAACACGATCCTACACATGGAAATCTAGATCTGTCAGAAATCAGAAAAGAGTAGAGGCCTGGGGTCCAACACACCTGGGTCTGTGTCTCATCCATGACATATCGTGGATTTGTGGTCTTAAGCACATTACTTATTCTGGCTTACTCTTTCTGAGCCCAAGTTTCCTCAGCTGGGAAATGGAAATAGCGATATCGCCTTCCAGAGAAGGATGAGACATAACGAATACAGATTTCCTAGCACGGTGCCTGGTTCATAGAGCTTCGTAGATGTTAACTGCCTTCCTTTCCTCTTTATCAAATACAGGTAAATGTAGCAAGATTCCCTGATACCTTTAGTGCCTTGTGTAATGGAAAACAGGGTGAAGACTGGAGAAGGTATGAATTTAGGGATGAAAAATATGAGACCTCAGTCGAAGGAAGAGAATGGAAGGAGAAGATGACGCTTTTCAGAACCAGCTGTAAAAGACGGAGTGGCGTAAATTTTCACTTTCACCTCCAAGAAGCCATTAATGAATAAAGCAGAAAACTATGGCATGGGAACTTTGTGACAACCTCTGCTTGCAGGTGTTAGGAGTGGCTGGAAGAGCCAGCTAGATTAGGATACTGGAGAGTTTGGCAAATGAGCACAGAGCTAGTCGTGTGGTTGAATGTGTTTAATAAATTATACTCCAACTGGAGAGGTTGACCTCCCTGAGTGAATCACTTTGAACTAGACAAAAACAGACAACAGAAACTAGCTCCCACTAAAGAAGAAAAAAATCACTCGATTTGATTGACCTTGTTTTGATCAGAGTGTGGAATCACGTGCTGAGTTTAGTTAGGTCAGAAAGACATTCTGTGGTTGATGAACTGCGCGCATTTATGCAGACCTCCAATCCTTCACTAGGTGTGACTTTCAACTGTACAAATAGATCCGCTCTCAAACTCACCTTCCTCCCACCTATGTCCACCTTCAAAATGAAATAACACAGATTTTTCCTTTTTTTTTCAATGGAGATGTCACTCTCCAGACTCAGTATGCTTGATAACTGGTATTATTTACCTCCGACATCCTTTCTCTTCCAAAATGTGAAAAACAAATCAGAAAACAACCTACTGAGTTTTGTTTTATATTATCTGTCGGCTCTTTCCATTTCTCTTCATTTCCTTCTTTGTGACAGTACCTCCAGTTTCTGGGTGACAGCCCCCTAACTGGCCTCAGCATCTGCCCCTAGTCTTCATAACTTCCTCACTCCACTCCAGTCTGCTCTGCATATGAGCACTTTACAAAAGCTACTAGTTTCAATTATTCTCTTTCTCAAGAACTAACAATTGCTTCTTGTTGACTCTGTGTTTAATTTCTCTTCCAGGCATTCAAGGTCTTTTATCATCTAGTCTGACCCAATCTCTCACTAGTTTTGGGCAAGACAGTGAAAAACTTGGGACTAGGGATGATAGCTGTCATGCATTCTTTCTGCTGACAGTTGGGATTCTGGGATAAAAAGGAAGCAACCAGTGTCAGTACTAGATGCAGCTTTCTGGGTCATGATTTATCATATGTTGAAAGTAATTTAACATTACTTTCATGTCTAGTAACCAAAGGCTTGTATCTCATGAGCATGGGGTGGGGCTGATGCAGAAGAGGGTCAAAGATTTGGAATAATACCATAGATCTATCCAAAGTGTAGAATTGCTGGTAAAAAAAAAAAAAAAAAAAAAAGACAAACATGAGAGGGGAGCCGCTTGGTGACCCAGACAAATACATACACGTATATAGGATTACAAAGAGTACTAGAGACTGTATTTATGGGCTATGTCTTTGGACCCAAAATTGGTTTATGATGGGAATTCATGGCCCCGAAGACAGAGCACCTAGAATATCTTGTAAGTGAGCAGAAAAGGGCAAGGAACATGTGTGACATCATAAGCATTGTCAGTAGGCCACTTGGCCACAGGAGGAAATGCAGGGTGCATTCCCAGCCACTACTATTCTGGCACAAGGGAAGTTGAAGCAGTGAAAGGGAACTTGTCCTGGCTAAAATGTATACAGAAAGCCTCACTTGGCTGAAAACAGAGCATCATACAAATGTTTGTATTTCCCTTCTTGACATGGAGTCATGAAGCTTAACTGGATGAACTCCTCTGGGCCTCATTCTGACCAACAGGAAGACCCTGCCTGCTGAAGCATGCAAAAGAGACATCTCAGGAGAAAGAAGCCACTCCAACTCAGAGGTCGTGGTTGTCAAGAAGGAGAAACCTGGCTGTAATAAATAGCCAGAATCTCTACATTAAGGCTATGACAGAGGGAAAAGGAATGGCCCTTTCCAAAGGGGGGGAAAAAAAAAGTCCCTACAGGACTAACCCATGGGTTCATACCTGAAAAGGACATGTAGAAGTAAGGAAGAAGAAAGGTACACAATCAAGGAATATATAAGAAGATGGCACAAATGTATATGAATTACATCATGAAAAAATAGCTCGAAATGATCTGAAAATAGTAAGAGACATAAACAAATAAAAACTATCAGCCAAAAAAAAGAAAAACAATTAAGGGAAGTTTGGGAACTGAAGTGGTTAATTTCAGAGCAAGAGCAAAGAATGGCTTGGATGACTGCTTGGGAACCAGGATGACCAGGAGAACTTCTAGTGGAGGTTATCGAACAGTTTTATTGATCTTTGAAGAACTTTGGAGAGTAACAACAACAGCAAAAAGCCAAAGGACTAGCAGCAAGCAAATCTAATCTTATCTTCATTATAAAAAAATGGAAGACTGTAGATTCTACAAAGTGTAAACAGTATGAACATGATACTAATCTCAGCCAAGAATCCATCTCATATTTTAAAATGACTCTTAAATAAAAATCACATATAATCTCACCACCAACCATAACCACAATTAACATTTTGCTGTAAATTCTTTCTAGAATTTTCCCATGTACAGATGTATGCATTTAAAAATTTTTTTTAACTTCTTTTGATCTTTTTTATTTTTTTCACTTAACAATATGTGGTGGTCATTATTTGGTGTTATTAAACATTTTTTTACATAAAATGTTGTTTATCATGGCTATAGAGTATTTTATTGTATAAATGGACCATAATTTATTCCTGGCCCCCCATGTTGCTATTTATTTTTTATTAGTCATTTCTAATGGTTAAGACTAGGACCTTTACTATTTCTGCTTTGAGGAACTTGCTGAGGTTTTATTTGTAACCTATTACAACGTAATTTTTATAAATGTTCCATAAGCTCTGGGAGAGAAATTTCATTCTCTGTGTGTTAGGTATTATGCAGCATATACTTTTAAAAATTGTATTCATTATATTTCACAATTCCTGTATTTATATTATTTCTTGTTTGATTACTTGATATATAAAGCCTGAGAGTGGCATTTTGAAATCTTTCACCATTATTGAGTTTTGTATGCAACGTGACCTTTTCATCGATCATCTATTGGTGCATATATTTCCATGATGGGACATCTTCACTGTGAGCTGGATTCTTCATTTATATAAAGCAAGCTTCATTGTCCTACTTAATGACATTTGTCTTGAGTTGCATTTTGTCTTATGTTAATACCATGACTTTTGATTTAGTGTTTGTTGCATCTGGCTGCTCTGCCTTTTCTCAATATTTTTCTTTTAATATTTGCATATCATTTTATTTTAGGAATGACTATGGTAAGCAACATATGGTTGGATTTCAGTTTTTGGACCTGGTATGAAGATCTTTATTAAAAATAGGTTATTTAGTAGGTTTATGTTGATTGTTATAACTGAGGTATTTGATCTCATCATTTTTATGCTCCTAATATTTTTTAATGTTTCCTCGCCATCTCCTTTATTTTCTGTCTTTTGCCATTTCAGTATGTTTTCTTAGACCTCTTGGTTTAGAAGATAGATTAATGGAAAAAGAAATTATACAACTATTACCTTCTAAATTTAAACATCGAAAATGAAATGACGCTCTCATAGTTCAACCAAGGAACTCAGAACATTTTATTTTCAGTATCCCATCCTTTCCTGTAGGTTCCAGACAAACACCAGTGTGTTGTTGTTTTTTCAGGCTTTTAAAACTATAATCTGGAGTTTCAAATTCAGGTTTGCTGTTTCATAATTTTTTGTAACAATGCATATCTTCTTTTTGAATTCTACTTTTGCATGCTATTTCAAAACTGGATTTACAATAATTAGCTAGATAGCTTTTTAAAATTGACTTTAGTACTAATTACCTATTCTTTATGACATTGCTTCCTCCACATACTTAATTTTATTTTCTATAGAAAAAGCTCTGTTCGTTAGTTCCACCTAATAGATTTTAATTTTGTTACTGTGTTCTAGTTTCCTTGCAGTCCTTCCCTATCTCACCCTATCTTTGCATACCACATTCCATTTTCACCTCAGTACTCCGGTTCTCTTCTGGTTTGTAGAGGCCTCGGCTTCTTGCACTCTTAAGAGAATGCCAGTCTTCTAAAATGTCCCACTGGGGAGTTCATTTAGTTTCATTGTGCATTCTGTTCTTTCTCCCTTTTCTTGCATTTTCCTTAGCTCCCGTTTAACTCTTGAAGAAGGAAGGATTCTATAGACTTGATGCTTGTCAAGTAGCAGGTCTTGAGTTGTGTTCTCCCTTAAAATTCTTTATATACTCATTTCTTTATTCACTCAGTATGTTGAAGATTGATAGGAATACATTGTTTCTTTTCCTGGTTGTGTTTTGACAATTTTATTTTATATGTTTTGAAATTTATGTTATTCAGAATAAAAATATTTATGGATGTTATGTCTTCTAAGGGATTCTATCTTTTAGTCACATTTAATGCATCATTTAAGGTTTCCTGCAATAAATTCTACTTTTCTAAGATGAATATTGCTCTCTCTTTTTTCTTTAGTTTGCATTTTCCTGGTATGTCTGTACTCTCCTTTTCCCTCCATTTTGTTTCTTTCTGTCCAATTTTGTTTAAAACAGCATATATTTAAAGTTAGTTTTTGCTTACCATGTGTCTTTGTCTTTTCATAGAAATAATTAAACCATTCGCCCTTACTGTGATAACATGTTTGACCTCACTTCTAGAATCTTATTTTATACTTTCTTTTTGCATGTTCCCTTGCTATTTTCTTTATTTTTAATCAAATATTCCTCTTAATTTTGAAGTTAAACATGAAGTTAAACTTAAACATTATGTTCATCTTTTCTTTTTCTCATTTAAAAATATATTTAAACATATTTATCTATATCAACAAAGAAACAATATTCAATGTCTCTCACAGTACAAGATGAGAAATTTAGCACTTAAGTTTTTCCTGGAGCAATCTGAATTTTTAGCCCCAAATTACTTTCATTAAGTTTCTCATGTATTTTTTTTTTTTTAAGAATGATTTTTTGATAGTTACATTGTTTCATAATCGTATGAATAACATTTAAACATTAAGTCCATATTTGACAGGTTTCATTGTTCATCTTTCATTGTTTATATTACATCTTCTCCATCCCCAACCAAAGAACTTATATGCATACGTGTACAACCCATGGACACAGACAGTAGTGTGGTGAAGGCCTGGGGGGGCAGGCAGGGCTGGGTGGAGGGGATCAATGGGGGAAAAAGGGGGACATCTGTAATACTTTCAACAATAAAGATAAATTTTTTAAATAATCATTAATTTCCACTTTAATCAGAATATATTGAATGAATAATTTTCTTTAGTAAAGGGTTTCAGTGGCCAACTGTCTGGGTATTTTTCTTGTCTAAGAATATCTTTCCCTTTTCCTCACATATTTCTGAATACAGGATTCTAGTTGAAATCTTATTACCTCAACATTCTACAGCTATATATCAACTTCCTTCTAGCTCTTGGTGTTGTAGACAGTCTGACACATGCCTTTTTAAAAAATAACATACTGTTTTTCTGATTGTACCAATATATAAAAATATACCAATATATTTTTATTCTTATAAATTAATAACTTTTACCAGAATATACATTTAATTGTTCATGGTAAACAATGAATTATTTTGAACTGAAATCAGAATAATGTTTTTTATGGTTTTTATTATAAGTCATCTTTCATTTCCTCTTCCCCTGAAAAATTCTAGTTTTCAATATGTAATGTGTTGAATTGTAGCTTTCATTTCTTCTCTTATTATTTCATTTCTTTATGTGTCTGTCAGTACTGTAAGAATTTACATTCATCTTTAGTTTTCTGCATTGTTCTAATGTTCATGTTTCCATTACATGGTTTTAACTCAACACCATGTTTTTCATTTTAAAGAAGGGAAAATTTCCTAATCTTAGATTTCTCCCTTTTGACAATTTCTACTATGTCTTCTTAAATCTCTGTAAATATAACTTAGAGATTTATTTTTAAGTTTTTTCCTTTTTTAATCATATCTATTTTATAGGGAGACATCACTTTTACATTCTTAGATGTCTCTCTTCTTTAGAACTGCTAAAGGCTGTTTGCATGAACTTCTACCATGTGTTCACTGATAGTGAGTCCCGTGCCCAGTGCTGCGTGTGCTGGTCAAGGCCTGCCTAAAGAGACACTAATATGATTGAGAAGTATTTCCCATCACCTACACATACACATATGCACATACACATTTACTTTATAAAATGATGATAAAATACACATAATATAAAATTTAACATTTTAACCATTTTTAAGTGTACTTCTGTGGCATTAAGTACATTCATGTTGTGCAACCACTGCCACCCCATCCATCCACAGAACATTTTCCATCTTGCAAAACTAAAACTCTGTGCTACTAATGGTAACATCCTATTCTGCCCTCCCACCTGTCCTTGGCAACTACCATTCTACTTGCTCTATGAGCACTGTCTCTGTGAATTTGACAGTTCTAAATACCCCGCATGAGTGGAATCTTACAGTGTTTGTCCTTTGGCGACTGGCTTATTTCACTTAGCATAATATCCTCAAGGTTCATCCACGTAGTAGCATGTGTCAGAATGTGATTCCTTTTTAAGGCTGAATAATATTCCATTATGTACATATATCACATTTGGTTTATCTGTTTATTTGTCCTTGGACACTGGGTTGCTTCCACTTTTGGCTTCTGTGAATAGTGCTGCTATGAACATGGATGTGCATATATCTCTTCTTGTCCCTAATTTCAATTATTTTGGGTATATGTCCAGAAGTAGAATTGCTGGATCTTATGGTAGTTCTATCTTTATTTTTTTAAGGAATCACCTTACTGTTTTCTATAGTAGTTGCACCATTCACAATCCCACCAACAGTGCTCAATTTCTCCACATCCTCATAAATATGTTTTTTAATCACAGCTATCTTAATAGCAGTGAAGCAGTGTATCATTGTGGTTTTGATTTGCATTTTCCTAATGATTAGAGATGTTGAGCCTCTTTTCATGTGATTATTGGCCATTTGTATACCTTCCTTGGAGAAATACCTCTCAAATCTCTTGCCCATTTTGAATTGGATTATTGTTGAGTTTTAGGAGTTCTCTATATAGTCTGAATATTAATTCTCTTTCAGATATGTGATTTGTAAATATTTCCTCCCATTCTTTGCAGCCCCTGCCACCTTAACTTAGAGATGCTAGTGAAATTCTTCTAGGAGTCCCTTCCTTTTCATCTCCAGGCCAACTTTTCCTTCCACTCTGATGACTTATGGGTTGGTTGGGCTTTCCCTCAATTCACCCTGATGTATACTCTTTATCACGGAACATTGTCAAAATTTCTAACATATAGGTTATATGGTTTTCTTTCCTTTCCTATAGTCATCAGTGCTATAATAAATATCCTAAAATATTTTACATATCAATTGGGTTATTTCAATAAAAATTAGGAGAGTGATTATAAGTTAAATGCATATTCTTCATTTCCCCTTTTTAAGGCCATATTTCTCAAAGGTGGTATACCTGAATCAGCATCACCCAGGATGCTGGTTAAAAATGCTGATTCTGGGACCCATTCCACACCTCTGAATCAGAATCTGTGAGGGAGAGTCTCCAGGCAATTCTAACGTAAATGAAAATCCAAGAACTGCTGGGGTGAGTGCTGCTTTGTGAGCACTTAGAAGAGAAAGCAATGAACCCTTGTAACCAACCAAGTTTCACTCAGAAGTCATAGCAGGTGATTCTTAAAATCTTTTTAAAAAGTATATGTTTTTATTGATTTTTAAGGAGAGGAGAAGGGGGAGAGAGAGAGAGAGAGAGAGAGAGAGGGAAACATCCTGCACACACACTCCCCCACCAGGGATCAAGCCCACAACCCAGGCATGTGCCCCGACCAGGACTGAACAGGTAACCTTTTGGTGTATGAGACGATGCTCATCCAACTGAGTCACACCGGCCAGGACCTAAAATCTTTTTGACAAGTATGTAAGTTATGTAACTCAGAGAGAAATGTGGTAAACTAGTTGTAAGCCAGGATATTTGACAAGGTTTCCCATGATTTTTCCCCCCAAGGTTCTCCTGCAGGCCTGAGGGAGAAATATCCATATGATGCAAAGACAGCGACAATGTGCAGGCAAGACCAAGGCTGGTGTGCAGTGTCCAGAGGAGCTTCTGATGCTTTAAAGTGGTTTTTAGGGAAACTGTAATGCACTCATAAGAGATTTGCCAGAAGGGCTAAGGAATGAAAAACCCTGTAATTTGATGAAGCAGTGAGGAAACGTTTTGTTTAGTAATGTTTCTTAACTCTGCTGAGCATTGTGTCACTTGGGGACCCTTAAACAACTACTCAGGCCCAGGCCCCAACCCAGACCAATGAAATCAGCATCTTCCCAAGTGAGACCCATGATTGCTATTTTTGCAAAGCTCCCGGGTTATTTTAATGTTTAACCAGAGTTGAGGACCACTGTTCTATACAAAAAGGACCATGTTTACAAATTTGTGAAGCTCAAATGTGGAAGAGGAATGCAAGCGTTTCTGTAACAGACGCCATGCCTGACTGTTCACCTGGAAGACGTGGACACTGGGCTAGCTGAGTCAGTAAATGGCTACTGCCGCAGCTCACCTGCCAAGCCCAGATTTGCAACGCTGTGAGAAGTTTCCTCCCCTTATTAAAGAGGCATGGATCTCCTTGACATGGATCTTTCAGATAATGGCAGTACATGTGTCAAGATAAATGAAAACTGACTTCCCGTGAGCTCATCAGCTCTGGTGGTTTCACCTACCACTTACGCTGATGACTCCCTAATCTGGGTCTCCAGCCACATCGCTCATCTATCAACCACATCTCCATCTGGATCTCTCGCTGACACCTCAAATGTAACATGCCTTGAACTGAATCATTATCTAACCCCACTCTTCTTCTGTTCCTTGGTTCTCGTCGTCGATGGGGACTCCTGTCCCAGGCACATAAGGCAGAAGCCTGGGAGTTACCCTTAGTTCCTCTGCCTCCCTCACTATCCTCACGCCTACTTAATTACCACTTGTTTCCTGATTCTGTGCTTCCCTCCATCTGAACTACCCGTTCAGCCCTCATATTAAATTCCTACAACAGCCTCCCAATGGACTCCCTGCTTCTGGTCTTCTCCCCTCCCAACAATGCCGCAGGAGGAGTTTCTCTAATGTTAAAATCTGTCCATGTCAGTTTTCACTTAATTTCTCTGTGCTGCCACTGCCGCCCCCCGACTATGAGAAAAGATCCACACCCTTTAACTTGATAGAAAAGTTTCCTGCCTACATTTCCAGACTCATCTCCCAACATTTCTCAACTCACAGTTTGTGCTCTAGGTAACACTAAACTATAGACAAGGACTGCCTCTGAGCCTTTGCATACAGTGTTCCCTCTACCTAGAATGCATTATGCACACTCACTTCTTCATTTAACTTCTATCCATACTTTAAATTTCAGCTTAAGCTCATCTACTTCCGAGAGTATTGCCTGACCTCCTTGGCCCGGTACCTTCCTAAGCTGGGGAAGTGATCCTCCTTTGACTTTCATCTAGAGATAATGTTATACGATATTTGTTTCTGACTCTGTTCCACACAGTTCTACCTGGTTCCTGGGAACCCAGTTGGTCCATTCCCCAGAAATTAGTCCTATGCCTAGTACAGAGGGGGTGCTCAATATACAGGGTGGGGTAAAAGTAAGTTTACAGTTGTTCATATGGAAAATAATACAATAATAAATAATAATACAGGAATAAACTCTGTGTTTTGCATACTCACAACTATAAACCTAATTTTGCCCCAGTGTGTATATTTGCTGACTTAGTGTTGGTCAAATGATTAAGTGAATCTCCTTAGGAGTGCATTTGCCGTGATTGGCACGATTTAAGAATTAGAAAGAGTGGGGGCTTCTTCAGCTATAGGAAAATATGCCTTCTTAATTGTTGGGAAAGATCACTTTGTGATCAGCCAAAGCCTGCTGGACATCCTGGCATGAGAAAAGGGAGGAGACTGACTTCCACCAGTGGGTGTCCTGGGGTCAGGTTTCAGGGATCATGAGCATCTTCTTGATGAAACCTTGGGGTGAAGAGTGTGGGGGACTGGATGAGAGCACCCATTTTGTGTGACTCTCAAAGCTCCTAGAAGGAATACTCTGGCCCTCTGGGAGATTTAGAGAGCTTTTTCTAGTTCTTTCACTTGAACTGACAAGCGGGGGCACTGAGGCAGCTGGTAAAGTGCTAGAGGCTGCTGTCCCAGAGCAGAGAGGTGGAGAAATGCAGCAAGGAATGAAAACATTTTGGGCCAAACATTTCAAGCATTTCAGCATTTAAGGGTCGAAGTGCCTTGCTGAGCTCTGGCCACTTGGAACTTTCACACCAGATCAGCCATCAGGAAAGTGAAAACTTAGTTCCTGTTTATGTGATACTGTTTATGCCTTAAGTGAGGAGAAAACGATCCATACAGGCCACAGAGACAGGAGCGATGGGCCCAAATGATTAGCTGGGCAGGCGAGTCTGGGGTTTGTCAGCTGCCGTGTGGCCGTTGAGTTTTATCTTTCCTCCCTTTTCTTGTCACAGTAGACTCTTCTCGATCAGAGCCATTGCTTTGGTAAACTCACTAGTGAAATGAGGCTGGTGACATCCATGCAGCTTGCCTCACATCTATGATTGGAATGAGGAGAGATCATGGATGTGAATCTGTTATCGTCGAAGTGTGGTGCACGTGTAAAGATGATTATTATCATTGTGATTTAAATTATTTAAAAAGTCTTTTCTTAGTTGAACCTTTTCTCTCTGTGCCCCTGCCCCCCTTGGAAAATAAGCTCTCTCTTCCTTTCTCCTTTTAAATCATGATCAGGAAAGAATCTTTAATTTTCACTGAAGTATCAGTGACTTCAGAGGTTTACTCCAAGAGAAAAAAAGGACACTTCTGCAGAAAACAAAGCCTTATACTTCTTCAAAAACAAAAATGGGACAAAGTTATGCCCTGGGGAAAGCACTGGGGAAGAGCGGGAGACTGGGGTTCCTGTCCGGCCTGTGTGACCCCAGGCAGGGCTCTTCCCCTTTGGATGGAGGACTCCTAATTTGGAAGAGGAAGACCTGGGACCAGATACTCTTTTGACTCCTTTCCCGGCCTCATTTTTAGTGATGCTAGAGACACTTAAGTGCACCCCAAACTTAAAGAGTTTCAACAGAAATATAAAATGCCGAAGAAAGAAAGTGATAATCTCACTCTCCTTAGTGCCAATTAGGCCTCCCTTGAAATTTTGTCTTATTTATTAAGAATGAAGAGATTAGAGTAAACTGGGGCAAGAGTGATAATCACAGTGAGGACACTGGGACCAGTGGCCTCTGAGGTAGGATGGAGCAGTGGAAAGGGTCCTGATTAGGGAGCGGGGAGCCAGGTTATGCTATTAATTGGAGGTGAGATCCTGACCAAGCAAGTATTTCTCTCTGGAGCTAATGACAGGCCTCCCTGGGTAGAAACACGGACAGTGGTGGTTGGCTAGCTTGGTCTCCTAAGGAGGTTTTGGCCCTCTAGTTAGGCCATGCTGTAAGTGGGTTCCTTTCTCCTTACCTTGCCCATCGAAAGACAAGGCCTCTTGAGCTTCTAAGCAATATTTTACACCCTCGAAATGCCATTAACATTTGCAAATTATACCAGTTCTTTCCCTTGGGAAATCACAGGGGTCTGAGTTAAAACTCAGTTTCTCCTATTAGTTTTGTGACCACTTAAACTTTGAGACTCACTTTCCTTGTTTGTGAAATAGGGTTAATACCAGGTTCTGATTGATAGGAATATTAAGTGAGACAATGCACATACAAAATATAGCACAATGTGGGGCACAAAGTAGGAGTCCAATAAATAATATAGGTAATGTTACTACTACATTTACTACCATCATCCCTCCTCTTTTTTTCTCCCCCACCTCCTCTGCTGGCCAGGCACTGTGCTGGTTGCAGGGGATACAGTAGAAAAATAAATCATACTCCCTGTCTGCATCAAGCTTACAATCTAACCAACACTGTCCAGTTGAACTTTCTGCAATAATTGAAATGTCCCACAAGTGTATTCTCCAATATGGTAGCCGGCAGCCATATGTGGCATTTGAGCACTAAAAATAGGACTGGTGTGACTGAGGAACTGAATTTTACATTTCACTTAATTTTAATGAATTAAATGAAAATGGAAATAGTCTCATGTGAAAATAGCACAGCTCTAAATGTTTTTTCAGGTACATTTCTGAGACTGACCAGCCTGAGCAGAATAAAGATGCATCAGAAGGGAAATGCACATAAAGAACTAGCACACTACCTGGAAAATTCTCTTACGTGTTCGTTGACCACTTAATTCTCAGATGCTGCAAGTACAGTGCCAGCTGCACCTTCTGGGAGCTCACAGTGGGGGATGTGCAGATAAATCATTTCACTATAGGCGCTACAGGTGCAGCAGAGAGAGGTCTCTAACCCAGGTGAGCAGTCAGGGAAGGCTTCTCAGAAGGACATTTTAAGACCTGAGCAGTCTTGAATAAGTAGATCTCATAGTGGGGGCTCAATTGATATTTATTCCATTTACAACAGATTATATTCCAGGCCTACTAAGCCCACTGCTGGTGGTACAGGTGGCTATGAGGCAAACCAGGGAGAACTCATAGCTAGGGCCAATTAGTTTTCTCTGAAAATTTCCCATTTGTGTCTTCTTGTATTGCCTAACTCAATTTTTCTTCTGTGGTCACATTTTCTTCACCTGAGGACAGTTTTTCAATGATGTGTATAACGTTATTTTTTGGCTTTATTAGTAGTCACTAAGCATGAAGGATTTGGGGATGAAGGGTGGTGAACTCTGTTACACATAGAGTGACATCAACTCCCACTGTGGTTTGGTTGTGGAATTTGGATGCTTAGTGTAAACAAATAGCTCTGTGCATATGGCCCGTCTCCGAAGGAACAGTTATGGATTGGTTGGGCTGGCTGAATCTGGCTGTGATAGTGATACACGTGAGGGCTGTTCTAATTACTTGTGTGGAGAAGGGGGATCTTCGGCCCATTTCTGTATTTTACACAATAGTTTAAAGTTAATATGTGACATCTAGCCAGAGAATTCTGCAACTGACACATGTTCACATAAAAACAAGTACAGCTGTTTATTGTATGGTTTCCATAATCATACTTTTGTGTATAAAGCAGGATTACTGTGTGATTCCTTCTCCCAGAGACCAGGGAGGTGCTCATGCGGTCTGGCTGGGTTGTGTGAGGCCCTGGTCCATGTGAGTCCCTAGAGGTTATCTGCTTTGACTGTGGCAGAGTTGCCTCTGCTGGATGGAAGTGTAAATTGATGTAGCCTTTCTGAAAAGCAGCTTGTCATATGTATCGGGGGCCTTAAAACATTCATGCCCTTTGGCCCAGTGATTCTACTTCTGGGAATTTATCCAAAGGAAGTATTTGGAAATGTGTGCAGCAAAGACTTTGCCCAGGGATGTTGTACAGTTATTTGTAGTTGCTAAAGACAGGAAACAACTTAAACGACTAACAGTATAATATGCAGTCATGAAGATGATGTTCATGTAGGAATTTTTGCTACAATAGTAACTAGGGAAAAATGCAGAGAAGTAACAGCTACAGAGGCTAAGCAACTACCCAGGAGTCAGACAGCCTGGGTTTGAATCTTGGCTTTGCCACTTACTGTGTGACTTGGGCAAGTCGCCTGAACTCTGTGGGGTTGGTAATACATAATACTTGCCTTCGAAAGACTTCTGAGGATTAAGTGACACGGTGAATAAAAAATACATAATACCCACAAAGTATATGTTTTAGGTACCCAATAAATGTTGGTTATCTATGGATTATAAGATTTCAAGGCATATAAATAAATGGAAAGAAAAATGTGCCCATATATTCACAGTGTAGATTCTGGGTGGTTGAATTGTGGGTGTTTTGTTTGATTCTTTGCACAGTTTTCGACTTTCCAAATTTCCTGCATTTGATGAATAATTTTTATACTAAAAAGTATATCATAATGATGTAATACAATAGGATATTTTTTAAAAAGAGTTTTCCCACAACAAAAAGGTACTTCTCTCTTCCCCCTTCCCATACAGAGGAGGAGCTGGGGGCAGCCTTCTCCCCCAGAGATGAGCAGGAGAGGGTAGACCTACTTTATGGCTCTTTCCCCTGGCAGAGCCTCACAGGCGCCCAGCCCGGACCTCTGGGAGTACAGGGTTGGTGGGATCCCCTGCTACCTGTTGAAGGTGTTCTGTGGAGAGTTTGGGTAGGGGGTGGGGAACAGATGTCCTTAGAAGTTTCTCCTGTCTAGATTTTTATCAGACTCTGATATTTATCATTTTCTCCCTGTATCTTGGTTTATCTGAACCAAACACTGACACAAAATTTGAAAGGTGGGAAAGGCTCATCTACTTGCTTCCCACCCCCAGACCCTTCCCATGAAAATACCTGTAACGACGCCTACAGCAATATACATAAACTTTAAGGGCGATCGGCAAAGAAAAGACCGGGGTACAACAGGGGAACAACAGGAAAGTTAGTTAGCTTAGTTGCAGCCGCTTTATTTAATGAATATAATTTATATTCGGAACGGAATCTTTGGCAAATACAGCCTTTCTAACACCACAAATGGTGAAGTCCCTCCCCACGTTAGAACATATCCCCGGAATGGGAGGGTCATAAAGCACAAAGGTAGGGGGGTGTGTGCGTGTACTTGACCAAACAGTAATAACATTTGCCCCCTAAGATCTAACGTCCTTCACTGACAGCGAATCTCTGCGGGCTGTGTTTTAGACAAAGAATCCCAGGCACCGAAATAACGAGTAACGAGGACTGGAGCCAAAGGGAAGTCCCCGGCCCTGTCCTGACTGCTGCCCCTCATCAGTGACTCCACCTGGCCCACACCTCCAGAGCCAAGGTGCGTTCCCCCAAGCGCCCGAGATGAAATGACCGACGGCCCTCCCAGGCCCTCTCCGGACGCCGGGGTCATCGTATGCTAATGAAGCCGAGGAAACAGGCGCGGGCGCCCGCCTAGGAGCGCGCCAGGGGCTCGCGGCTCTCCGCGCGTCACTGCGGCGCAGCCACACACCACCCCGCGCTGCGGCAGACCCTCGGCCTCCGGGGAGGGGGCTGCGGAGGGGTCGTGCCCGCCTCTGAGTTCTGCAGCTGGATCGCCTGCATCTGGGTGATGCCTCCTCGGTCCCGTCCCCTGCTTTCCACTGCAATTATGGCGGGGATGGAGGCGGCGCGTCAGAATCACCTGTAGGGCTTTTCGAACTCCATAGCCCCCTCCCCAAATTCTAGTCCACTCCTCCAGAGGAAGAAAATCTCAGAATGTGCAGGGTGAGGTGGGCTGGTGGAGTTTTCGAAAGCCCACAGGTGATACTAGATGTGTGCCCCGCAACACACGCACACACACAGACACGCACAAAATCTTGTGACTCGGAGGCTAAACAGGTCAGCTCTACATTCCCTCCCCGACCCTTCTCTCTTCCCTAACTTATATCTGTCAAGGTCTCCGTGCTCTCTTCAGCTTCCCTTTAAGCTCCCCGAGCGCAGGAGCTTTGCGGAGCGCCCCGAGTCCTGAAACCCTGCGGGACCGTCAGAGGCTTTGGCGGTCAAACGTTAGGAAAAGTGTCCCCCGCTCCTCGCCGCCTCTGTGCGCCCCGGAGCGCGAAATGGATACCAAAGAGTCAAGGTGAGCGCAGAAGGGGAGAAATCTGACCAGTTGCTTCAGCAAACTGCCTGGAGCAAGGCCACCTCCAGCCCGCACACCTCGGAGGTCTGGAAGGTCCTCCCAAATCCAAGAGGGAGCTGGTGCCCTACCCTGTGCCGCTCCGGGTGCCCTCACCCTTCCAGCTGGGGGCTCTCCTCCTGCAGGGACTTTGGAGCAGGTGGCACCGTCAGGGTGGGCGCAGTGGCCTCGGCTGCAGCTCCTTCCCCTGCCCACGGGGCCGGCTCCCGCTCTGCCCTCCTTTTCCAAGTTCCTGCAGCCCGCGTCCCCGAGCCCAAGTCCCCCTCCGCCGCGCCGGCCACTGTCTTACCTCTCGCCAGGCAACGCTTGGTTGCGCGGTTCCCAGGAGCGCTCCTTCCTCTGGGCTTATTCCCTTACTTGGGAGGAAAGAGGAACCAAGAGACAGAAAGGGGACCGAAGCCTGCGTCTGAGCGTCTTCCCGCCCGCGCAGCCGGCTCGGGGAGGGGACGGCAGCCCGCGTGGGCGCCGCGGAGCCCCGGCGGCCCTGCTGGGGTTAGGCAAAGCCGGGGTCTTCAGCCTGCTCGGTTATCCGCGTCTCGGAATCAGTCTTCGTCGCCTGCCGGCTGGTACGGCACTGCGGCGCCCTGCCCCTAGCGGCTTGGTAAGTCCAGCTGCCACTCTCGGCGCTGAGCCCTGCCCCCGGGCGCAGAGCCCGCCCCTGCCACACACCCGCGCGCGCGCGCACTCTCACGACACACACACTCACGCCACACGCGAACACACGCGCGCCCGCACTTGCACGCACATGAATGCGGATCGGCTCAGTGGGAACCCGTGCACCTTTGGTGCAACTTGGGCGCAGGCATGCTTTGGGCACTTCCCACTGGCAGGGCTTCGGTTCCCCAGGAGCAGTTAGGAGCTTAGGGGTTTGGAGAGAATGCAGCAGTGGGGCTCCGCAGGGCGCCGGAGGCCTGTTCACTCTGGCGACTGTAGAAAACTGTTTGACAAATAAAATATCCATTGGGCATTTCCAGGTCTCAACCAGGTCTAGGCTGCCTTAATACCTCGGCCCAATCAGAGAGAAAAAATCAACAAGTTCTCTCCGTTTCCCAGGAACTGCCCGTCTCTGGCCTCCAAATTCCTGACATCTCTGACTTTGGTGGCAAGGGACTGATGGCTGTTCCATCTGAAAAGAGTCCCCCTTCTCAGATATGGTGAGGACCATCACAGCCCATCAGAGCTGGGCTCTGCACGCCAGATGGGGTCTCAGAGACTGCGGGTTATTCATTTCCATCTTTGCTGTTAGATGACCATGAACTGTTTTCCTGCACAGCAAACAGGCCACATCTTATTCTTGAAATGTAGACATGCACAGGAAAGGCTCTGGGGTGAGGGGTAAGGGGTGAGGGCCAGCACTGGCCAAGGCGCCAGTGACTTGCTGCTTCTTCTCTGTCCATGACGTGCGTGTCCACACGGGGTAGTAGTGGTGGTGGCGACACTGCCTCAGGCATGTCACACCAGCAGGATGACTTCTGTCCATTGCATACCACATTTAGACTCATCGGGAATTTGGACTCTCATCTGTAAAATATGTAGAGTTTACCAGTTTCCACAGCTGAGAATTCTTTTCCACCAGCAGGCAGTGAAGGTCCCCGGGTCAGGACTACAGCCAAGAAAAGCTTTCTGCAGATGCAGAGGCGCCAAGCGGCCCTGGGTGTCTGGGCATCTGGGGAAGAAGCCTCAGACATGAATGTCAAATGGCCCTGAGGACCCTGATGATTAGTGTCCATACTGGATCATTTACAGGCAGGCTGATGGGACAGATGAGGAACTGAGGCTCAGAGGTTTCCCCAAGGTTCCACGTGGCAATGAAGGCAGAGCCAGTACCAGAACCCCGTGTTCACACTTCATCCTACCATCCGCTACTCACATCTCATTCTATCACCCTGCGTTGATTCTTGAAGCTCCCTGTAGCTAGCTTGAAATAATCCTGGTGAGGAGACTTTCAAAGTTCTCTTATCTTTTCCAGTTTCCCTTTCACTCACTGACTTCTTCATTTCACAATTATCTATTAAACTCCTAGTATGTCTTCAGGCACTTTCCCTGACTCTAGTCCTGGCCCTTACTTGGGAAGAAGGAGGAACCAAGAGACAGAAAGGGCTTAGAATGGTCTCTGTCCCTGGTGGAGGGGAAAGCTGGTCACAGCCTTAATTGGCATATTTTCATTGTGCTAGGTGGGGTGGATGTGGAAGATACAATTCTTGATTCCTAAACTTGCATTCTCTGTAGAGAGAAACACTCATATACATGTCAGAAGAAAAACATTTTTGCTCTGTCTGCTCCTGACTCCTTCTAAAGCAGGAGAAAGGGAGGGAGAGCCTCTGTTTAGCTGAGCATCTTGCTGGATTTGGAGATGCTGCTTGCAGGTAGGGGTTGTGGAAACATTGAGTCCTTCTGCCTATTAAAACAGGAAGGAAGTTGGATGGGAGGGATAGAGGAGATGCGAAGAGATAGAGTGTGGAGACTTGACTTGGCTGGGAGCATACTGAAGAGTAATGAGAGAGAAACTCCTAGAACAGGGCTGCCAAGCAAGGATTTAGAGAATGGGAGTGCTTGCAAAAAAATAATTTGCAGGAGGTAGGGGGTAGGGGAGTTATGAAAGTCCCTGTTCTCAACCTTCCTACGAAATAAGTCATTTGTAAAGGCCATATTGTCTCTCAATTTGTTTGTGAATGGATTCTTTGGGGGAACTCAGGGTGGTGCTGAGTTCAGCATGTGAGCTGATGCAGGGTGAATACAGAGAAGCCTGTATGGACAGATGGCTTAAGACAGCTAGCCCCTGGTGACATACTAATGACATGTGGAAAAAGGGTGGTAATAGAGGTCGAAGCAACGTGAAAGGCAGGGAGAGCTGGGGGTAGGAGGAAGCACCAGGAAGACCAGTTATAATGACTGAGACACCATGGAGGAGGTACATTTTGATGGGATTTTAAAGGGGAGTAAGGGCCTGACACTCTAGGTCAAGGGAAAGCAAAAGTACAGAAGGAGGACAACTCATGGTGAGTTCTGGGTCTTCAGCAGAAGGAAGGTTGGGACATTATTATAGAGAGCCCCCCAGTGCCCTGCCAGTAGTGTGGACTTCAGGCTCTAGTATCAAGGAGCTATTTAAGGTGTGCATTCTTATTTTTGTTTGGTTTTGACAGGGAGAGGGCTGGAAAACAAACTGGGAAGCCTCCGATGCCAGCTTCCCTAGCTAGGGCCTTCCAGGTCAGAATGGGGGTTGGGAGGTGTATGGGAGGGGAGAGTTTGCTGCTGCTCTCATGAGGAACCAGCTCCCAGGTGGTGCAGGGAGCCCAGCCCACGCTCCACTAGCCCAGCCTTGCAGCCTGGCAGGGCTGGGTCCTCCTGGAGGAAGGCATACCTTTTCTCTAATTTCCAGAGGCTTGGCGTGGGCTAACAGAGGCCCTGGCTGCTGAACTCTGTCTTTGAAAAGGCTGTAGCAGCAGTGAAACAGGTGAGGGTTTATTGAGCATTTATTGAGCAAACGCAAGGTAAAGGGGAAAGAGCCTTGAAGTCAGAAGTAGCGGTGAGCCTGAGCACGTCTCTGCTCTTCAGTGACATTCTGAGATGCACTGTAGGGTACAGAGGAAGAAGCTTACTTACTCCCCTGGAGCATTTGCAATCTGTGTTGGCTATAAAACACTCAAACCAGTTAAGAAGAAGCAATAAAAGACAATATAAATCAAGTGCCCAATTGTATTGAGCAGATTCTCAAGATGTGAGAGGGAAGACTTCCTCTGGACTTGAACAGTCAAGGAAGGGCTCAGAGAGGAGGAGATCTGGGCTTCTATGTGAAGCGAGTGTTGGCTCTGGATTGGAGAAGAGAGCTGTGAGCAAAGGGCCAGAGGCAGGGGAGCTGGTGGCCTCTGAGCATAGATTTTTAGCCTCCATGGCCATGTGAATGCCATTCCCAGTGACAACTCAAGCACTCTGATGAGTCACCCTTGTTTCTGAGAGACAGGGCATTTTTGGATGTTTAACTGGCTCAACACTTTACATTCCCTGAGACTTCAAAGTTGGCAGCTCACACTTGCCATGCTGCTCTGGGAACACATCATCCAAGCCGACAGCTGATGCTCGATTGCCATTGCCAAGGCAAAGCCAGGGCTGAGTCAGGTCCCTGTGTCTGGAAATGTTTATGTCGGACTGTCTCTGGCAAGCTGGGGCTCTGTGCACAGCTGAGATCACAAAGGTGGGATCAATGGCTGAGAACCGGGAGAACTGGGTTCAAGTCCCTGCTCAGGGGCTCGGTTTGCCTTTCTCAGCCTCACTTTTCCCACCTACAAAACTAAAGGATTACATCAGATTATCTCCAAGCTGCCTTTCACCTGATGTTTCATGATTTCATATAGGATCCTTCCATTTTATTACACAAGTACAGGGTAGGAACTGATACTAGCCAAGTCCTGACCTTAATTCTCCTCTTTGCTTTGATTGTGAAAGTAGGCTCTGCTCCTTGTCACAGTTTTGGTATGAAGAAGAGTTGTAAATCCAGCCTTGGGAGTGTAGACAGGTCAGCCTCCTCTGTAAGCCTCAGTTTTGTTTTTTGTTGTTTGGTAAATAAAGTGATTAAAAATGGTCTCTACAGCTCTTTCTGGCTCGGATGTTCTAAGTACTGTCAACTGAACAACTTTTAAGTACTGCCCCATAACTGGGGGGGAACCCCTCCACAAGGCAAACAAGGAAAATTCCCACAATAAAACTTATAAGCTTGGAAAAAAGAGAAGCCCTAAGGTTTAGTCAGAGGGGAGGGTGATTTGGGGGGTAGGTGGAGGCGGGCAAAGGAGGAATAAATGAGAATGGAAAGAGACTTAACTTTGGGGGATGGGTACAGGACGCTGTGTGCAGATGTTTTGTTGAGCTGTACACATGAAACCTGTATGCTTTTATGAGCCAATATCACCCCAATAAATTTAGTAAAAAAAAAACTAAAGTTACCAAAAAAAAAAAAAAAAAAAAAAAAAAGTAGCAGACAAACCGTTTAGATGGAGTTGGAAGACTTGGGTCTGTGTCTAGAAGCCTTAGTTTCCTCTTCTGCAAAATGTGCGTGGTAATGTCTGCACCACAGGATGGGTAATGATTAGCTGAAAAAGTGTATGTGAAGATGCTTTGTATATTCAGAAGTGCTATGCAAAAAAATATACAGTTATTAAAGATAGCCTGCTTCCCTAAGTCAGTCTGGTAAAAACAACAACAACTATTATATCACTTACTCACTTGTCCACTTCCTAGGAAGCAACAATTCAGGTCAGCAACTGTCTCCGCACTCTTAAAGAGAGGGATATTTTAACATGAAAACTTAATAAAGAAGGTGGTGGATTTCAGGACTGACTAACAGGCTGCAAATCCGCCCCCTGCCTAAAATTCTGCAATGTCACTCGAGTTGCGCACAGTGGATTTCTCAGAGACCTTGATTGGGTTTACTTGAAAATAAAGGAGACAGACACCTATCCAACATCCTGCTTTCATTATTGCTTGTCAGGAAAGGGATGGTGGAAGAAGGCAGGGGAAGTATGAGTAAGTTGGGAGAAAGAAAGGGAAAAGCCTCCCTGTAATATTTTGGGCAATGGTTGCTAAACTTTATGCTTTAATGAGCTTGTAAAGAGGCTAATTTTGGTTCACTCACATTACTTTGGACCTATTCTCTGCCCTGCCTGGTCAGAAGACACTGCTGTGGAATTCTTCCCTGCTTCCCTGCAGGGGAGGATGTCATGTGGGCCCCAGGGAAGATCCATGGGGAAGAGGGAAGGTTCTAACTCCATAAATGACCATATGCCTCAAAACCTGCCCAACTCACAAAACTTTTGAGAGGATCAGTCCATGTTTAGAAATATTGGTCACTTCTTTATCTCTTTTTACCCAATTTGGGGGACAAAATATCGCAAAATGTTGGAAATTAAGGGAGCCCCTAAGTGCTGGCACTTCTCTCATCCATTCTTCCCATTTGCAGCCACCAGGATTACTTTCTGAAAGTAGAAACTTCAGAGCCCTCCCTCTGCATAAAAGTCTCAGATTTTTCATCCATAAAATGGGCATAGTAATACTTTTCAGGCATAGGTTTTTGCAGGGATTAGAAGAAATATTTATAAAAACTTTAGCACAGTGTCAGTCACACAGCAAGTTCTCAATAAATGGAATTTTTGTTATTACCACTTTAGGATAAAGTTGATATTCCCTAAAATGGCATTCAAGGCCCTCCATGGTGTGGCTGCAGCTTACTCATCCTCTTAGCCTCCCAGTAAGCCCTGGTAGGACTCGGGACACTTGCTGACTGGCTTCATTAGCCAGACACACCTTGAACCCACCCCTCTCGGTATCCTACTCAAGCTGCTCTTCAGGCCAGGAGAACTGCCTTTTTTCTCTCTCTTGCCTTTTTTATAGTGCTACCTCTTAAACCCACCTCCTTTGAAGTTAAGTATCCTCTTTCCTATACTCCCAGTGAAATATAATTAATCCTAGTATACTTACAACAGGCTGCTTCACACCCCAAATGCCCTGCCCCATCCCTGGACAGCAACTGATCTTCTATAGAGCACAACCTAATCATCTTTCTATCACCCACAGAGTATTGTACAGGGTAGGGGATCAATAATATTGGATTGAATTCAAAGAAGGTCACTGGATGTCCCTGTTTGGCCTCGCTTCTACCATTGAGGGCAGGTTTATTGCCATTTCCAAATCTTCTCAAGGGCTACCACTCACTGAGCACCTACCATGTGCCAGGCACTGTGAAGAATTGTGTGTTAACTCTCCCCAGAGCCCTGTGGGGAGGGCACCGTCAGCCTCACTTTACACAGACGTTATTGCTCAAGGTCTTCCAGCCAGTAAGCTCTGGGGCCGGTATTAGAAACCAGAAGCCTCTGTGTGCACAGTCTCCACTTCCTCTCAGAGAGCTTCTTCCACACCGAGCTTGCCTGAATTTTCATTCTACAGCATTTGTGAGTTAATTAGACTGTATTATATAAAACTGGTTTATTGCTGCCCGGCTGCATTTTCTATGCCTTTGTCTTGATTCGCTCAGTAGTTGTAAAGCAATGTAATAATAAAAATAACCATCTATTAAGCACTTATATCTTTAACAACACACATACATTAATTGTACGAAGAAAAGTTATTGATCCTATTCAAAAGTGAGTTTAATTGGGGGCAGTTACTGGCAGAGAAGTCCTAGGGGTTGGGAATATTCAGGGTGGAGGCTATTTTGCAAAAGGTACATTTTTTTTTACTGTTTTAATCACCAGCATGCCAGCTGAATCTCAGCTCTCTCAAGGCCTGTTGAATGAGCGATGGAGTTTCTTTCATCTCTCTGGCCTGCGTTCTTACCCTTAATCCCTGGTCCATACACATCTTGTGGAGTGACGGGTAGTCATTACCACCTTCTCCCACCACTGAGAAGACATGGGAGGAGGGGAGGGGAGGAACGGCATGACAGCAAAGAGACTGAGAGTCTCAGGAGATGAGACTTCAGTCCCCTGTCCCCTGCCCAGGGCAGCAGAACTGGGTATGGTCCTCAAACAGCCTGGGCCAGACTCTCTCGAGTGCTTGATAAATGTATATGTATATTCCTGAACTCTACCCCAGGCCCTGGGGGCAGAGGCCAAAACCCTGCATTTTAAACAAGTCCTGCAGGTGACTCACGGGAGGGAGGGGACGCTGAAGTCCGAGCACCACCGGCTGTGCTAAGCTCCCATCAGGGATCCTTTTTAACTGCAGCTGCTCCGAATGAAACTAGCTTTTTCTCATGCATCAGCATCCACAATAAATTTTTTAAAAAGCCACTTAAACTTTCATTTTATCACTTCTTAGTATTGCTCCTTGTCCAAAGCACGCGGTGTAGTTTGACGTATTCTGTGTCTATTTCATGGCGTTTAAAATGAAAAATTGCCTTCGCGGTATATCTTTATTGCCTCCTGTTACAGTCTTTTCCTTTGCAAACGTTTTGAGTTAGAGCCACATTGTCAGTTATTCTTCTTAACATGGTTCCATGAAAAAGTGTATTCTGAATTTCAAACAACCATTTCATAAACACCCAGAACTCAACATGTTCCTAAGGAGGTAACTGTCTATATTTTAAAGTGTGGTAGTTTTTTGTCTCTGAGAGAAAAATTTTTACAATTGGCCCTAGAAGGGATGCAGATTGGGGGACTATGAGTTTTCCCAAATTGCCTTCTCAGAGAATTATGGCTGGTTTCGGAGCTGACTTGATTGTCATATTTTTTCTAGGTGTTCTTGGGAGTTTTGCCGGTTGGGCATACAAATTAAAAGTAGTGCAGAAAGTAGGCTCTTTTTTTCTTATTTGTGAATTTGTTCACCTAACAAATGGATCTTGGGCACCTCTGATGTACCAGGTGCTGTGTTAGGCATTAGAGGTTCAGACAGAAGCCTCCCTCTCTGACCCCAAGAGGCTCAGAGCCAAGTAGATGGAGCAAAAATGACAGACTACACAGGGCAGGAGTTAGTGGTGAGAAGGGTGCTGTGGGGTTAAGGTCTAGAGGGGAGAGGGTCAAGCAGTTAGTGGAGGAAGGATGAGAGAAATCTGGAGCACCCACCAGGGGTTATCATTCATTTATATGCTGAGAGGAGATACTCAGGACTGAGACCTCTGTAGCTTGAGTGACCACAACCTCTGCTAGGCTAGGCATGCACACCAGCAGGTGTTCCCTCAATATTTGTGACAGTAGCAAAAACTCCCTGTTCTGGGGTCTGGGGGAGGGCTGGAGGCAGGGGGAATGGACTAAGGCCATTTTCAAGTGGGTGAGGGGCAGGAGATGCTAACAGAAGTGGAAGACAAGAAGGACTCTGTATTCTAACGTTGTGTAGGGGCCAGGAGCTCAAAGAGATCCTAAACCTGTTTCCTGCCACTTCCTTCTGTTGGCCCTGTTTTTGCCCATTGGTATTCATGAGAGTAAAATGCATCCCTTTTTTATATGACATCTCTGCAGATGCTTGATGGCACTTTTTGTGTCCCTCATCCCCTCGTCCTTAGACATTCACTCATCATTAATGCTGGTATCCATCCAGTAAGCATTTATTTACTAAAAGTTCTTTATGAGCCTGCTTTTCCCAGGCACTCTGATAGGTGCTGGGGGTATGGAAATGAAGACTGGGACCTGTGTTTAATGAAAGGACTGGCATGTGGACAAATGATGACACCATGGCCTCTTTAGTGATCTGGGAGAGAGAGAGGCACAGGGAATCCAGCTGGGGTGGATGGGTGGAGTGGGGCTGAAAGGAGACTTCTCAGAGGCAGGTGGTGATGACTAATCTGTGTCTTCAAGGCTACTCAAGGCCTTCCACCTGCCCTCTGTGACGTGTGGGACCTATCAACAACTACAGGCAGTAGTGGTCCCAGGACCCTTTCCAGTGGTGAGCTGGAGACGATGGTGTACATCTCTCTTCCCAATTCTGCATCAGCGACATCGTATCGGTAGTTTGAAATCAGCCATGGTGGGAGTGTTTACACCACTGAAATCCACAAATGCTATAAACAAGGCGCCCTGCCCTACTCCCACCAGAGCTGGTTGTCAGACATTTACTAGCACATCATTGGTCCTACCATCCCACCCCATACCTCTTGCATGGTAGAAACTCACACGCAGACAAGGGAGAGATGAACAGCTTCTGGTCCTAACATGTAAATCATCTGCCTACCTTACTACCCCTGCCTCTCTAGGCTCCTGGGTAAACTCTCCCTGGGACCCTCACAGTGACCCCTGCCCTTCATTGGGTCCCTCAACAAAAGCCCAACTGAGTGCCTAAAACTGATGAGGTGTGCCACTGTGTTGAGAACCAATGAGCAGGTTTCTGATGATGGGTCTCCTAAGGGTGATGAGGGTGAGAAGGTAGAGACTGATGCCCACACAGCTCTTCTCTAATGTTCTCCCTGGAAATACCACTATCGTTAAAGTGTAAGCTTGTGTCTTTCTCCTCAGGTCTCGAGGCAAAGCTTGAAGCACGTTACTGCAAGCTTTCGATTTCTTTACTGCTTCATGTTTGATCATTAAAATTTACATACATTTGGACATCAACTCCATGATCTTTTCATGATTATTTAATATAGATATAAACAGCAGGAACATATTGTTTACCTTCTTGCTTTTGGGTGATCAATGGGGATGGAGAAGAGTCTCCAAACTGAGCCCCAGAAGCTGAGTTGCTGTATAAGCATGAAGCATCACTGGGCCATTCTGTTCTAGATGATTGTCTGCTTCTTGTGTTTGAAAGGATTAAACTCAAAACATAAACATATGTGGACATTTTCTTCCTCCGCCTGGGTATGGTGTTACCTCATCAGTAATAATAATAATAATAATAATAATAATAATAATAATAATAATAATACTAAAGGGAAGAATAGGAACTGGGCCAGTTTGCCATCAATCCACAAAATCAGAGTCAGCTTATTTTGTTGGATTCTGAGTGCTTGTTTTTCTCTTCTCTTCTGCTGACATTTAATAGTCATTTAAGACACTGGCATATATGCATAACCCAAGGACACGGACAATGACTGGGAGAGGGACTGGGGAGGGGGATGGGAAGGGGTGGAACGGGTCACTGGGGAGAAAAAGGGACATCTGTAATATTTTAAACAAAAATAAAATTTTTAAAAAAGACACTGATTTATATCGTTTATCCCAATGAAGTTTTATATTTAATTTCTAATCTTCTCTGGAATCTCAGCGCTACTAAGAAAGGAAGGTTAAGAAGGAGAGCATGCATCATGTGCATTTTGTGTGCACTCTCTCATGGGTTGTGTCATTTCTTTTTCATAGTAGCCTTTCAAAGGAGAGACAGGACGCTGAAACTCAGGGGAGTTAGGGGAGTCAGCCAAGGTCACATAGTGGGGTGGAGGTGGCAGGAGGCAGGTGCAGTTCTGTCAGACACCAAGACCCAGGTCCTTTTCACCACATTGCTTCTCCTCATAACCCACAGGTGTCTTCAAACTCTAGGGGAACTGATGCCAGACCTCGCTTTTCCGTAAACCAAGAGGGGCCTCCACAGCTCCTTGGGTGAAGGTGTGTGCAAGGAATGTCCTGCAGTCAGTGTCTTCCTAGGCTATAGGCATTTGCCAGAGAGTGTTCCTCAGGTCTGGGCCCCCGCTGGGGTGCAGGATTGTTTCCATGGTTGTGAAGCAGACAGAACCAGCCCAAGCACAGCTGGAAGGCAGTCACAGCAGTCAGAGCTACTGAAATTAACTCATCACCTCCTTGGCACTGATCATCTTGCTGGGCCAGTTCTTACCCTGATCCTGCAAGGAAGGTATTATTCTGGACATTTCATAGATGAAGCAACTGAGCCCCAGAGAACTTCTGTGGTTTAGCTAGTGCCACACATCCAGCCTATACCTGGGGTTTGAACCCAAGAAGGTGGAGCTCTAAAACCTGTGCTCTTTGTATTCCATGAAGCCACCTTCCAAAGGCAAATTTGAGGTCTGTTTTCTTTTTTCTCTCCTCCTGTAGACCAGGTTTAAGATTCTTTTGAATATGAGTTGTTTGTCATCTTTTGTTCTTTTTTATTGCCCCTGCTTTTAATTTGTCCTTCTGTTTATCCCTGGCATTCTCCTCACCATTGTGATTTTTCCCTTTAAGTAGCAACAACCATCGGGGTCACCTTTGACCTCTTTCTATAGGAGCACAAACCTGTTGTTTTCCCTCCAGTTGGAGCTACTGTCCTCCCCCTCCCACAACTGGAACCAGCAGAGAAAAGGTATATTGACAATGAGCATACCTGGATGGTTAGGGCAAAATAAGAAATGGTAAATTTTGGTGTTCTGCACAGTAAGTGAGATTTCTTGGTAGAAAATTTAGGAGCATTTCTAGACCCAGCCATGGCTACTACAGCTTCCAAAAGAACTTTCCAGGGAAACTGTCATACTGGGGGAATGAACAGATTTGTCTTGGCTAGTTGAGCTGTCATCTTCTTAGAAATAAGGCCTGGGGAGTAGAGTGACACCTTCAGAAAGGATCTGTCTAATTGTTTACCCCATCAGACTGGATTCTATACCAATAAATGGAACATTTGAAATATTACCACCAATTCAACATGTCCCAGTCTCGACTCATCTTCTCACGTCCCACAAATTTGCTTCTCTACTTATGTTCCTTTCCATAGATATTGGCTCCTACAGTCTGCAAAGCAACCCAAGCTGGAAGCCTTGGACCAGCAAGTCTTCCCCTCACCAGCACCCTCTTCCAACTTCAGTCCCTTCACAATGAAAATTTGGTTTTCTTCCTTGCTGATTTCCAAATCTGCTGCAAGAGAGGCAGACTCTTCATTACTCAACCTCCTGCCTTCATTTAGACTCCCATCATCTCTTTTGAGATGACTGTCCTAGTCATTATCCCTACAGCCAGCCTCGTACCAATCCAGCCCAGACCTTCTGCCTTGTAGCCAGAGCAAGCGTCCCAAATTGCAAATCTGATCATATTGCTCTGCTGTGATTTTATCTTTTACAATTTCCCCAATACTTTCAATACAAAATCATAAACTCCTTCATTCCACCTATAAGACCTTTTGTGACTTGGCCCCTGCTTTCTTTGTTCTGACATTTCTCACCTCTATCCACCCCTATCTACTACGTGAGATACTCTGAACCATTGCATTTGGAACTTTAAGTAGTTATTAGTCTTTGTGACTCCCCTAAACAACATATTCTATACCTTCTTTCAGATGAAGACTCTGAACCTCAAATCACACTGCCGATGAGCTTCATAAATCTGATTTTAAAGACGAGTCTTGCTATTTCTGAAGACCAGGGTCTTTTGAACAGACTAAGGGGAGCCTGGCATACTTTGTGGAGTGTAGCAGGCCTGAGACGATAGAGAGATTGGAGGCTGAACCACTTCTACTCAGAAAGTCCTGACATCTTGCTGTGGCCCTGTCCTTTCTATCTTAGTCACATGATTTTGCAGATGTAAGGGGTGACTGAGCCCCAAGATTAATAATCACTGCAAATTTCACTGTGGCCAAGAAGGCGGCACACCATTTATCATGTGAACTGTGCTCAGATCTCATTGCTTGAATTTAATCAGACTAATGAACCAGCTGGCTTCCTTTCTAAAGTGATTTCTGCTCTTTCCATTACTGAATAACAGCACAGCAGGTTTTGAAAGAGAGACAAGAAAATTGGGAGAAAAAACAACTTCCAAGTTAGCCAGCTGATGGGTTGGCTGCGCTGGGGGAGGCGGGACAGATTGTCCAGGCCAGGCCTATCACCTCTACACAAATGTTCCCAAGGAAGGAAGGACATTTTTTTAAAGTGTAGAAGAAGACAGTTCCAGGTGACTTAGAGGCCAGCGCCTTCAGAGGAGAGCAGCCAGGTGGTGAAGGAATGTAAATCCAATAATGCATCCATTCATCTAACATTTATTGATGCCACTGTGTGTCATGGCCTATTCTAAACACCAAAGATACAACAATGAAGCCAGCATGGGCTCTCACTCAAAAAATCAAGGGCAATTATTTTCAAATATTTTTAAACCACAGAATCCTTTGTTCAAACTCAGCCCAATATTAATACAAAGACAAAGCTCTGTGTGGGCCCTGATGAGGCTCCTTTGAACCCTTGAGCTACACAGATGGCAGAACAGGACCAGGGACTGGGGACCCAAGAGCTGTCTTTAAACATTTGATGAGGGGTCCTGACCATCCATTGTGGTCCCATGTAAGTCAAGACTTTACTAAGAAGTAGCAGAAAACCAAACTAAATCTCTGAATCACCAAACTAAAGAAAGAGCAGAGAAATGGATGGCCCTCATGAACAACTGGAACCAGGGACTGAAAGCCACTTGGTCTTAGTCTCTCTTCTCTCCTCTCCTTCTTCCCCTCCTCCTCCCCTTGGCCTCTCCCTTCCCCTTCCTCTCTCTCTCTTTCCCCCCCTTAGCCAGTGGCCATGAATATGTGAGTGTCCATGTGCCATGAGGCAGTCTACACTGACACCACTGATTGGTCTGTCCCGGTCACCTGACATAGGGCAATCAACCAATCTGGAGGCTGACCGAGGGCTATAACTTGGGTTTGCCTTGAAAAGATGAGCTGGGACAAATGAATTCCTGATCTCTGAAAACACGAGCTGAGAGACAGAGAGAAATTGACAGCTTTGGGGAAGAGAGAGAGAGAAACTTTTACAGATTTTGGGTGTGGAATGGCCATAATGGATTGGATGATCATAGGTTTCACTTTGTCCTGAAGAATCCCAGTTTATCCCGGTATAATTATGGGCGTCTCCTTTAACTCTCTTAAGTTTCTATTTGGGTGCAAATTATTCAATCACCCTAATTATGGACCATAATGGGATGCGGAATGGGAGAAGGGAAGGGAGAAGAGAGAAACTGGGGTCAGGCAGTGATGAACCTTGTGGGTCAGGCTAAAGGGTTTTGATTTTATGCTGAAAGCAAAGGAGCTTTTAAACAGGGAAGTACAAAATCAGATTTAGCCTTTGAAAAGATCACTCTGATATGGTGCAGATAGCAGGTGAGAGAGGGACTGAAGCAGAGCCAAGGAAAGCAGCTGGGAGGCTGATTGAACAATCTGGGTAGGACATAGGACGGCCTGAATGAAACAGGGTGACCGCAGAGATGAGAAAAGCAGCTATGTTCAAGGACTAGCCAGGAGGAAGATTTGAAAGGTTTTTGGAGACTGATTAAATTTAGGGGATGAAGAAGAACATGGTGTTAAAGTTGAACAATGATGCCTCTGGGCACAGAGGTATTGCTGGTGGCAGAAAGATAGTGAATACAGCTTTGAACATGTTGGTTTTGAAGGCCATCAAAGTGGCAACTAGTGATTAGGACTTGATTTGGGAGAGCAGCCTGGGCTAGAGATGCTGAGTGGGGAGTGGCAGCTGGAAAGGTAGTTTTATTCGTGGGAGTAGGAAGATCACACAGAAAGGACGGTAGGCTGAGGAGGAGAAAGAGGTAGAAGAGATGATAGTTGAGGATAACACTCGAGCTCCTGTGCCTCTGTGTCTCATACTCTGCCTTGCATTCTTGTTATATTTTTTCTTGTCACTCCACCACAGACTGTAACCTGTTTGAGGCCTGGCACCCTTGTGAACATTGAGTCACCAACCACAGTGCCTTTGCATAGCACATAGATAGTATATATTTGGTACTAGATGATGGAAATTTTTTAACCCATTAGACTGAGCACCAGATCATCGATAACCTTAGGAGAGCATTTTTATGTAGTATGTTGAGGCAGATGCCAGACTGCAGTGGTCCATGGAATAGGGGATGAAGGAAAAACAAATGAGAAATTCCAGCTGCAACCTGGGTTGCCTCACCTTCCACGAGCCCATCCTCTCCCTCCTCACTTGGAAGGCAGTATTATTTTTAATCATTCTTGACAGAAGGCCTTGAGATACTTAGTCATTTGGAAGGGGGCAAGTGTAAATGAGAATCAGAATGTCTGGGTTCCCACCCCCCCAAGTTCAATGACCCCAGAAGAATGACAGCACCAGGATGTAATAGGAAGTGCTGTGCTATGCTTGAATCCCAGCCTTGCACTTGGGAAGGGCACCATTTAGATGGCTTAGAACAGTGGGAAGAGTTTTGGGATTTAAAATCTGATGAACCTCTTCTTTATTTACCTAATAGTTTTGTAAACTTTGTAAAGTTCCAACATCTCTGAATCTTCATTTACTCATCAGTAAAAGTGGTTATCTTTTCATTTGCATAGCTAATCCATGGGGTTGGAAACTGAAGCTCACAGAGTCATTTGGCTAGTAAGTAATGGAGCTGGGATTCCAACCCAAGGCTCATCAATTTTGCTTCTTTTGTACTTTCAAGAGAACTCTGCAGCCTGGCACATGTATGACTTGTAGATGCCCTCAACTCTTTTTTTGGAACGAAGCAAGGCATACATATCTAGATAAATGCCTGGATCGTGAATATGCAAAGTTCCCTTCCCTACCTCCATTTTTCTTGGAACTTAGAAGACCCCCCTGTTTCTGCTGAGGTTTCTCATCTACAAATGAGTGGGAAATTATGTGACCTAATTGCACAGGCTAATGTGAGGGTTAGACTAATTAATGTTGACAAAGGTATCCATCTAAGTGTTCACATAGTAAGTGCTCATTAAATGGTAACTAAAGCTGATTCTAACTTTGAGGTTTGGAGTTTACTCTTCTAACAAACTTTGCTGATAATGACAATAATTATTGTGGTGGTGGGGGTAGTTGGAGTAAGAGCAGCATTAACTAACATTTGTAGAACACCAGGAATTCTTCAAGAGCCAGAAAAATGACTCTCATTTAAATAATCTCCTTTAAATTCACAACAACCCTTTTTAACAGATGTCATTATTTATTCTTATTTTTACAGATTAAGATAGCAAAGCATAAAGAAAGAAGGTAAGTCACTTGCCCAAAGTCATTTAGCCAGTACGTGGTGGAACCAGGATAAAATCTAGGGCTCAGACTATCAGCACAGTCTCCAACTCCAGTGGGTGCCAACACATGATCTTAAGGTTTGGTGGGAATTTATTCCCATAAGGAGTCTTGTGAGCTGAAAAGGAAATATGAAGGCACTTTTGAGGAAGCAGACCCATTTGGTTCCCTGGTTCTGATTCCCAGAGTTGACCCTGGGCTTTTGAGGACAGTGCTAGAAGCTGGGACAGAGGTGAGGTCATCGTCACCAAGACATTGTCTCTCCATGGGTCTCCAGGCTCAGCCTGCACTTCTATAGCCCCCTGGACAGCCAGTCCCCATTGAGGCCCTACCAGCCTTGGTGAGGCCAGTGGGATGGAGAGAGAAACCTGGGCTAAAGGTTGGTGAAAGACTCACACAGTCAGAAGGGAGAGAAGTGGAGCATGGAAACCTGCTGAGGGGGCTAACAGGAACCACCAGCTCGCTCATCTGTATGCTCCAGGGGTGAGGGCTGCCAGAAGGCACTGTCTTGGCAGAGTCATTTGGATGTGGGCAGTGAATCAATCTAACCTCATGGGCACCAATTCTGGGTTTCTGGGGCCCCTGATCCCATTCTCTGCTTGTCCTTGCCCTCTGCATCAATAATGGTGTTGGCCTGTGTGCTCATGTGTGTGTGTGTGTGTGTGTGTGTGTGTGTGTGTGTGTGTAGAGAGGGGCGAGAGTGGGGAGGAGAGAGAGAGGTGTTCCAATATTAAAGAGACAGAAAAGACGGAAGCCCTAGAATCCATCTCCATCAGTGATCTCAAGACCAGGACTGTGTCCTCTCTCCCTCTAGCTGCTCTGGAGTGCTCTCCCCCAGATTGTTGGCAAAGTTGCAGAGCTTCTGATTCAGTGACATTTTACAGGATCACTGTGTTCTTTCTTCAGAGCCATTTGAGATAGAACTGAGAACAGGAAGCCCACTGTCTCAGAGGACTGCACCAAGAACGGTGCTCCCCAAGCAACTGAAGGCTGCAGGATCTCCGAGCAGTGGGGGAGTGAGGAACGAAACCAGCACCCCTTGTATTCCAGGCCTGGCATCAAATATTGTCACATGTTGTCAATCCCCTCAGTAATACTAGGAAGTGGGTAAAAATGCCCCCACTGACAGGGAAAGGAATTTAAAGCTAAGAGAGATAAGTGACTCACTTAAGGTCATTCAGTGAGTAAGAGGCCTATAAGATCTTTAACTCCAGTCTTTTCTGATTCTCTGTGATGATACCTCCTTATGTTATGCAACCCCCAACCTTTGCCACAAGAGTTCCTGGGACACATCACTAGTTCATAAGGCAATGCTGAATGGTGTGCGCATGGAGGGGCTTACATGCACAGTGGATCATTGTTTCTTGTCCCTTCTATACACCTTGAATTTAGGTTCTGTTAGAAATTCTCATGGAAAGACAGATGAATACCAGGCTGATTTGGCTGCCTCCATGCATATAGACATATTGTATAAACACAAAATCACACACACACACACACACACACACCCCAAAGAATCTTGGAGCTGGAAGAGAATCTGTAGGACATTTAATCTAAATCCCTGATTCATGAATTATAGTTCCAACAGATAAACTAAATAGTTTTTTAGTCTGTGCTTGGAGATTTACAGACTAAAAGAATTTTTACAAAGGAAGAAATTGTTTTAAGAAATAGAGGTGTGGCCCCAACAATACATAGGCTTACACTGTAAGTACCCAGATTGTGTAGTGGTAGTGGTCATGATGGAGGTGGTAGGGGTGGCAATAGTAATGAAGGATGTGGTGGCATGATGGTGGCAGTGGAGGTGGTGGTGATGACACTGGTGGTAGTAGAGGAGGTGGAGGTGGTTGTTGATGGTGGCAGCTGAGGTGGTGGTGATGACACTGGTGGTAGAGGAGGTGGAGGCGGTTGTTGATGTTGGCAGTGGAGGTGGTGGTGATGACACTGGTGGTAGAGGAGGTGGAGGCGGTTGTTGATGGTGGCAGTGGAGGTGGTGGTGATGACACTGGTGGTAGAGGAGGTGGAGGTGGTTGTTGATGGTGGCAGTGGAGATGGTGGTGATGACACTGGTGGTAGAGGAGGTGGAGGTGGTTGTTGATGGTGGCAGTGGAGGTGGTGGTGGTGACACTGGTGGTAGAGGAGGTGGAGGTGGTTGTTGATGGTGGCAGTGGAGGTGGTGGTGATGACACTGGTGGTAGAGGAGGTGGAGGTGGTTGTTGATGGTGGCAGTGGAGGTGGTGGTGATGACACTGGTGGTAGAGGAGGTGGAGGTGGTTGTTGATGGTGGCAGTGGAGGTGGTGGTGATGACACTGGTGGTAGTAGAGGAGGTGGAGGTGGTTGCTGATGGTGGCAGCGGAAGTGGCAGCAGTAAGGGTGGTGGTCAGAGCAATGCTGACAGAGGAGGTGATGATGGCCAATGATGGCAGAAGTGGCGGTGATGGTTAGAGATGAAGGTGGTGGTGGTTGAGGAGGTGGAGGCGATAGAGTGTTGGTTGTAGTAATGATGGTGACTAGAGGTGGAGGGGAAGGCAGTGCTAGAGGAGGAGGTGGAGATAAACGTGAAAGTGGTGGTGATAGTGGTCTTGGAGGGAATGGTGTCTTACTCTCCACAATTTAGGGTAAGTTGAATTCACCAAAATCTGAGGAGCCAGTGAACACAGGGAAAGCTGCAGGTCCAGTATTGACAGAGGGTCAGTTCTTTCCCAGAACACCACCAAAGAGCTGCTCATATTGCCTCAAGGTACATCATTACTGTGAGGAGAATGAAAAGTTCATAGCTCTTCTGGCGTGCCCAACTCGCGGTGCTACTTGGTTCTGGTGGCCACTCAGGTTGGAATTCTGCTGGACACAGCCAGTGTCCTACATTCCAAGATGGCCAGAAGATAGGGCCTGGAGGCTGGTAGAGTTTTAGAAGCTTCTGTGGAAATGTTTACGGAGGAAACATAGGTCCACATACCACCAAGCATTTCCTCTGATAGGTACATATGCACTCATACATACCTAATGCACTCTGACACCTACGCACTACACACACTCATACGCACAGTTTCTACAGAAGCTCATGCTATTTGTCTTTAAAAGCCGTTCTGCATAGAATGGAGTGTGTGCTTAAAGTGCCGCATGCCCGCCTCCACCATCCTGATCCAGCCTGGTTACACAATGCTGGCAGCTTTGCCAATGACTCAGTTTCTCTGAGACAACACTAATGAAGAAAACCAATATGTTGTTTGCTTCTCTGAAATGAGAGCACACCAGAGGAAGACTCACAGAGTGGCTTTGACAGCAGCTAATGATGGTCCTCCAGTCAATATCAGGCTTGCCTCTGTTTAGTTTAGTTTTTTAAATTTTATTTTTCAATCATATTTTACATTCAACACTATTTATATTAGTTTCAGATGTACAGCACAGCAGCCAGATAATCATATACTTTACATAATGGTCCCTCAATATTTCAGGTACCCACCTGGCACCCCACCTATTTATTACAATGTTATTGGGCATATTCCCCATACTATACTTAACATCCCTGTGACTATTCTGTGACTACCAATGTGTACTTAACCCCTTCATCATTTTCACCCCATCCCCCAACCCTCCTCTCCTCTGGCAACCATCAATCTGTTTTCTGTATCTGTGAGTCTCTTTCAATTTTGTTTATCCATTAATTTTGTTCTTTAGGTTCCACATATAAGTGAAATAATATGGTATTTGTTTTTCTCTGTCTGACTTATTTCACTTTGCACAACACCCTCTAGGTCCATCCATAGTGTCACAAATGGTATGATATCATTCTATTTTTTACAGCTGAGTAATATTCCATTGTGTGTGTGTGTGTGTATATATATATATATATATATATATATATATATATATACATACATACATACATACAATGGAATATATATATATATAGTGTATTCGTGGGCTGCTTTCATATATTGGCTATTGTAAATAACACTGCAGTGAACATAGATAGGGGTGCATATATTCTTTCGAATTGGTGTCTTGGGTTTCTTCAAATATATACCCAGAAGTGGAATCACTGGGTCATAAGGCAGTTCCATTTTTATTTTTCTGAGGAATCTCCATACTGTTTTCCATACTGGCTGTACCAGTCTGCATTCCCTCCAAAAGTGCATGAGGGTTCCCTTTTCTCCGCATCCTTGCCAAGACTTGTTTGTTGATTTATTGATGGTAGCCATTCTGACAGGTACGAGGTGACATCTCATTGTAGTTTTAACTTGCATTTCTCTGATGATTAGTGATGCTGAGCATCTTTTCATATGTCTATTGGCCATCTGTATGTCCTTGATGGAGAAGTGTCTATTCAGGTCCTTTGCCCATTTTTTAATTGGATCGTTTGTGTTTTTTTAAATGTTGAATTGTCTGAGTTCTTTATGAATTTTGGATATTAACCCTTATCAGATGTATCATTGGCAAATACCTTCTCCCATTCAGTAGGATGTCTTTCCGTTTTGATGATGGTTTCCTTTGCTGTGTAAAAACTTTTTAGTTTGATGTTGTCCCATTTGTTTATTTTTTCTTTTGTTTCCCTTGATGAAGGAGATATGTCAGAGAAAAGCCTTCTGTTTAGCTTTAGCAGCTTTCTCTTCTGTCAGGAGGATATATGGGATACCTGATCAAGGAAACATCCCCTGTGTATTATCTATACTAACTAGTATGGCGTATTGCCTTCCTTTGGCAAGAAGACTGGGTTATTGTAGCCTTGATCCATGTGACTCCTGCCATTTACTATGCTCCACAGTACACCTGCCCCACCAAAGCATGTGCAGTTCATACTGCATACACTCCTTGTCACTACAGCCCCTTAAAACTCTGACGTGACTCAGAGATTAGCCATAAAGAAGAAGTCATATGTGGGCACAAGGCTTAGGCACTGTGTGTACCTGGCAACAATGTCTCTGCCACCCTACCTAACTTCCAGCCTGGATGTAAGGAGGGGCCCCCAAATTCTAGCTAACCACAAAAGCAAAGGCCAGTTTTAAGGATATTGCCACTTTCCTTGATAAAATGATACCCAGCCTCTCTGCACCAGATTCCATTCGTTGCCAACTCAGCTGAATCCTGATCTTATTCAGGCCCCCGCCTGTTACCAGGTATGGCATTCCACTGGCATCTCTCAGTGGGGCAGGTGTGGGAATGCAGGAAGCATTTCATTCAGACTAAAGAATTATAGTCTGTGCCTGAGGAAGCATCATACTTCTTGATATGCACAAGACCCTTGAAGCCCTGATTGCCATTAGCAGCCACCTTAATACCACCAGGGAAACCAGCTTTGGGCAGAAGCTGACGCTGAGGACCACTAAGTGGAATGGCAGAAAGAGCCTGTGTATTTTATTCCATCATTAATACACAGATTGCATTATGACAGGGCCAACCCTACCCGCAGCCTCCTGTTATGTCAAATAACACATTTACTTATTGTTTAAGTCAATTAGATTCAATATGTTCTGTTACATGCCACCCAAGGGATCTTAAGGGATACATACTGTGCAGGTTGGCTGGGAAAAAAGACATCCCATGTGGAGAGAGGCAGAAAAACAACACAGCACAACTCTTATTTTCAAAGATTCATCTTCCCTAACCACACCTTTCTTTTAAAAGTTCCCCTGTAGAGCAAAGGGCAGGCTGAGGTATTTAAACAATTCTTCACCCAATGTTCAGAGAAAGCAGTAGGAATATAAGCATAGGAAGTATTCTGGTTTTCAAGATATGGCTTGGTTGTCTTCAGATTGTGGCTTTGGGTGTCAGTCTTTATATTCTGTGTGCCATCTAGCACCTGAGAGTCATGCCTTAGAAATCCACACTCTCTGACCTCTAGTCTGGCAATGAGGAAAGACCTCGAGAGGAATAGAGAATCTTCACTCCCTCCTCTTTAGTTTTCTGTGTCAGGTCCTGCCTCTTCTTATAGTGATTGACTCAGGAAAACCCACATTTCCCAACTCTAAGAGGACTTACTTGAGGTCATAGTAGCTATAATCAATAATGTTATTGAATAATGAATGAGAAGGAAACCCCTTCGCAACACAGTGCAATGACATGAGCACTGATATAATAGGTAGAAATAGGCCATAAGGGGAACAAGAGGATTATTTTTTTTACAAGAAATGCAGTGGGGCCCTGACCGGTGTGGCTCAGTTGGTTGAGCATAGTCCCATGCACCAGAGAGGTCACTTGTTCGATTCCTGGTCAGGGCACATGCCAGGGTTGCAGGCTCAATCCTCAGTAGGGGGCATGCAGGAGGCCGCCAATCGATGTCTCTCTCTCATCAATGTTTCTCTCTCTCCCTCTCCTTTCCTCTCTCTTTCTCTAAAATCAATAAAATCATATTTTTTAAAAAAGAAATGCAATGGGTCATGTCTCTTCACCTAGCATGATCCCCCAAATCAGCTGGGCTTATGTCTCTACAGCTCACGCTGAATACAACATATAAGAGACGTCACAATACACACCTTCCATTCCTGTGTAGGTAGTGAAGTGTGGTAGGAGCAGAAGACTGGGGCCCACAGCCTGGGTTTTACCCCATTTCTGTCACTTGCATGTTGTGTGAACTTAAGCAAGTCACTCGGTCCTTCGAGCCTCAGTTTCTTTTTGTGTAAGCCTACTACATAGGTTGTCATGTGCTTCAAAAGATAAAGTATATAACTGTACCTGGCACATCAGTAGTTTCCCAATACATATAATTAGTTTTAATTAATAACCATTCAGCCTGTTTCCTACTTCCTCCAGTGACCTATTTCAGAAACTCCCCACTACGTCTTTGCAGCTCCTTCTTCTGTTGGGCCTCCTATCACCCTCAGATTTGGAACACAGCTTATTTTTTCCCTAGTTACAATATTGGCGGTATACCATCCTGACGATATCCCACAGACATTTTTGAAGAATGGCCTCTGGCACCTCCAGGCCCCAGGACTCACCCTGTCTAGATGTGACTCCTTAGGCTACACTCCCATCCATTACATCTAGACAGGACCAACCCCAAAGACTTTTAAAGACTCTGGTTGTAGCCAGAGAAGGCTGTTCCCAAGGAAGATGACCTCCTGAGGCAGCCCCCTTAGAAATATTAGAGAGGTGCATGGCTCTCACTTGAGCCTTTACCATTTCAATGATGTGACGGCACTGAATGGCAAACTGTGCCAACTTGGGAAGGAAGCAAGTTGGGCACTGCCAGCATAGTAAACAGTTTGATCTCTCTAAATAAGGCCTGTCTGCCTGGGGTGGACCAGAGCCCATGGAATCTCCTGGGGCTACTAGAGCCAGATGCCTTTCAACGGGTTTTGCCATCGGTCTTAATAAATACAAGGAGGCAGCAACTGGCACAATAAATCCAAAGCAATTCTGTCCTGAAAGGCTTATGTTCAGAAACTCTCACCATTTCAAATCAATTCAACCAGTATTTACAGGACATCTCCCATGAGCAGTGGCTCTACTAGGCACTGGGATTACAAAGATGAGTAAGGTGGGTCTTTGTCTTGGAGCAGTTTAGAGCCAGAAAGAGAGGTGAGGGGAGGGTCAATGGGGGCCAAGAAGAGCAATAAAGTACTATAGGTTTCAAGACAAGGGCATAAATGGGGTAGAAAGGGAACACTAAGGAAAGAGGGGTCAGTTCCCCTGGGAGTAGGAAGTCAGAAAAGTCTTCACAGGGTAAATGACCCAGATATGAGTTCCACAAATATTTATTGACTGTCAGCTGGCACTAATTTTTGTGCTAGAGAATTTCACAGGCATTATCTCATTTATGCTTCACAAAAACCCTATGAAATAGATATTATTATCCCTGTGATTTTCCAATGATGAGGTAACAAGTTCAGAGGTCACATGGCTAATAACTGATACTGGAACATTAGTACAATTAGAACCATCACCCTGACCACCAAAGTAACGGGCATTCTAATTTGGGGGAGTCTATTTTGCTCATGCACACAAACTTCAAATGAGCAATTATGTAAGTAGATACCCAGATATTGACTCATCATTCTGGTGACAGGAAAAATTCATGCAAGTGAAACCCACAAACAAAGAAGCTAAGGTAAACCCCCTCCCTCAGACCCCACTTCCTTCCTCATTATCTCTCTCTGTTTTAGAGGCCTTAAGCTTAACCAAAAAAATCTCTTTGCCTCCAGAAGCCACTAGGCCACTATTTCATCATGCTGGCCTTAGCATTGACCAAGGGCCTACTCCCAAGGATGCCGGAATAGGGTAGGCTGAGAAGGGAGGGATAGCAGGGGGGGAGGAGTGAGGCAGAGCCTGCCAGGGCTGTGAGGACCTAGGGCTACAGGATGAGAAAGGGTGAGAGCAAAGGCAGAGGTGTAATCAAATGGGGAGAAGCAGGCATGGAGAGCGAGAAGGAGATGGCTGAGCCACCCAGGGAGAGTGAGCAGGAAGAACCATAGCCAGGCTAAAAAAGGGCATAAAAGGGTGATTTCCACCTATTCAGTCGATCTTGGTTAATCCTGCCTTAACCTTTGTGTCCCAGGCTTTAAGCCTCTTGGGGGGGGGGGGGGGGGGGAGATACTCTCCTGGCTCCTTAAAAATATAGCCTCAAGTATTGGAAATACTGGTTTCTGGGGGAGGAGACTCAGCTGACCTGGTTTCACTTAGACCTCAGGTTCTCCCTCAGTGAAGGAGGGGAGTGGGAATCAGCCCAGGTAATCTTTCCAGCTCTGACTTTCCAGGATTTCAGGGCCAATCCATCTTTTCCAGACTCAGTGGAAGAGAGAGGAGGCAAAGAGCCCGTGGACTTGAGCCAACTCTGCAGGACCATGGGAAGAGGCAGCCGATTTAATTGAATCAATAAAAGAACTGCTACTTAAGGAAAGCTATCTTCTTAGCCCTACCCTCATCCACATAGTTTTCCCAAAATTCTTTTGTCACCCTACCATAGTTCCCTTTCCCCAAGTAGATTCAGCTTTTATTGAGCAGTCCCCCATAGGCAGAAGAGGTCACTAACATGCAACCCCTAGCTCAGGGTAGAAGGCTGAATAATGTCTCTCAAAGATATCAGCTCCGAATCCCTGAAACCTGTAAAGGTTACCTTATTTGGAAAACATGAGCTTTACAGGTGTGACTAAATTAAAGATTTTGAGATAAAACAATTATCCTGGATGATCCAGGTGGGCCCTAAATGCAGTCACTTGTATCTTTTAAGTGGGAGGCAGGGAAAGAGACTTGACTCAGACAGAGAAGACCATTTGAAGATGCTGGGTTGAAGATTGGATTGAGTGATACAACCGCAGCTAAGGAATGCCACAGGCACCAGAGGCTGGAAGAGGGGAACGGTTCTCCCTTAGAACCTGCAGAGGGAATGCAGCCCTATGACACATTGATTTCTGCCCAGTTACATGGATTTTGGACTTCTGGCCTCCAAAACTGTGAGGGAATAACTTTCTGTTTTGTTTAAGACAAAAGTGTGTGGTAATTTGTTACAGCAGCAATAGAAAACAAATACATCCAGCCTTATCCTGCCCCTAACACATTCTGCACACATGCCCTGCATTCTGACTGTATCACAACTTCTCTTGGAGTGGTGGGGCCATCTGCACTTTCTGGATGAGTTGTAATAAAAAAGCCACGAACTTGGAGGTATGGAGAGGACCTGAATTGAAGATCCAGTTTATTGCTTACTTGTGGTAAGCAAAGGATTTAATCTCTTCAGGCCTGCCTTCTTATCTGTGAAATGGGAATGGTTAACCCCTGACTAGCTCACTACCATCACGTTAGAACTACGAAACATAATGGACTTAAAGTCAGTTTATCATCTTTAAAGTCTGTGTGCACTTACTATTTTTCATTCAGTCCTGCTTCCTGGACATAATCCTGAGCAGACCCCTAGTGATATGCTAGTGAGAGTCAGGTTGGGAGAATCTTCTATGGTCCTTGATATTTCCCCATGCTTGTTTTCTCTGATTCTGTGTGACAGGGAGCAGTGGGACAAGATGTGGTTGATCCCAGGGAGGATTTATGGTTGTAAACCTTTTCACAGCCCCACTAAACTGTAGTCACTAACTTGCTTTATCCACAGATTGGTCAAGACCATAAAAACCCTAAGTGTATTTGTGACCTTCATACACCAAGGTGAAAGGATCTATTATGTGTCTGATAAGTTGTGGACAATGTCTTATTTGCTTTGTGTTTCTAGTGCTTACCATGAAGACTCAATAAATGTTTACTGGATGAATGCAGGAATGGATGGATATATGAATGAATGAATGAATGAATGAATGAATGAATGAATAGAAATAAGCCCTGAATATCTACAAAACCTCCAAATCACAACCTTCTCTTATCTGCCAATATAATCCTTTGCTCTATGACTGAGTTTTAGCCTCAGTTCCCTGTCTCACACTATCTCCTGGGGTTTCTCTGTTCAGCACTTGGCTGGGACAAATTCTTGCAAGTTTCCATCAGAGTCACTTCCAATACGAATAAGCACTGCCCATGGCCTCCCCTAAATTAACTGGTTACCTGTAGTCACAATCCATGTGGATTTCCAATCACTGCATTGGGCCTTTGGAAGCATCAGCAGATAGCCCTGGTTTCCAAGGGCAGCATCCTCTCTGTCCTATATTCTGCTAGATGTCCATCTGCATCTCAGGACCAGCAGAAGCAGAATTAGAGTCCTCCAACTTTCATCCCACCAGGTCTTGCCTCTTCCACCCTGGCTGCGAAAGTCTTAGAATGGTTTCCCAGATTTCATTAGAGACATACATACCTGGGAGGATGACCAAAATTTTCTATAGATCAAATAGAATTTTTGAGAAGTCTGATTTTTCTTTCTTTAAAAAAAAAAAAATTTAATTCTTATTTGAGGATATTTTTTCCATTGCTTTTCAGAGAGAATGGAAGGGACAGAGAGATAGAAACATCAATATAAGAGAGACACATCGATTGGTTGCCTCCCACACATGCCCCGACTGGGGCTGGGGATCGAGCCTGCAACCGAGATACTTACTCTTGGCTGGAATTGAACCTGGGACCCTTCAGTTTGCAGGCCAACACTCTAACCACTGAGCCAAACCAGCCAGGGCTGATTTTCCTTTCTTTTGTACTGGTTGTTAACAGTAAAACACGCTCATTGTATAGAGCTTGGAAAATACATAAAAGCATAAAGTTTTAGAAAAAGTCATCATAATTCCACCATCTATGGCCAATCACAATGAACATCTTGGTACATTTCCTTCTAGTCATTTTTCTATAATTTTTACTTAATTGAAATCATGGAGTATGGAGTATATACAATTTAAACCATGCTTTCTAAATGTAACATTTAGCATAAACCACTTTTCACATCATGAAAAATCCTCCATAAATTTCATTTTTTGTGGCTGCATAATATGTGAATACTGGTTTATAGGTGTAACCCCGAGTTGGCATTCCCTTAGTGCTCCAACTTCATCTTATTTTCTTTGTTCCCTTTTCTTTCAGAAGAACTCAGCATCTTTCAGCTCTCTAAGAAAATTTTAGTTCATTCCAAAGCTACAATGAGTAATAGCAATGTTGACTTTTACTGACGATTTCACAGGAAAAAGAGAAGATTTTATTGCAAACAACTTTAATAAACCAACCCTTAACCACTCCTAATCTATATTAAGTCCCTATGTGGCTGGAGTACCAGCAAAACTTTTTTTGTTTTTGTTTTTCCTGGTTCTTCTTTCCTTCTTCAGTGATACCACCCCCACCCTGGTCATATATATATATATATATATATATATTTTTTTTTTTTTTTTTAATTTTTCTCCAATGTCTTTATTGATTTCAGAGAGAGGAAGAAGGGAGAGAGGGAGATAGAAATATCAATGATGAGAGAGTCATTGATCGGCTGCAGCCCGCAACCAGGGCATGTGCCCTGACCGGGAATCAAACCCTGATCTCCTGGATCCTAAGTCGATGCTCAACCACTGAGCCATGCCCGGCCGGGCCCCTGGTCATATTTTTAAATACCTATAAGAGCTCCTAGCTTCACAGACTTACATTCATCCTGAGATTCAGAAAAATGGGGTCTCTGAAAACCTGGACCACCTACCTTCTGTAGCAAGCAATTTAGTGACAATCATTTGATATTTGAGTAGACGAAAAAATAAAAAAACTCAAACCCCCAAAACAACCAATCTTCCCACCCCCTTTAACCTCAGTTACCATCATCAAAGCATTTCCTCCAGACACATAAAATGCTTTCCTAAGACAAAATGACTGTCAATTTCATTAAACTGATGTATAATAAAACCTCCTTGATTTGTCTTTCATGGGATCGATTCTTTCTTATTTAGATCTGAGTAAGAAAAACTTGTTTTAAGAAGGAAATGGAAAAGTATTTATGCAAATATGGAACTTGTATATATGAATTCCATAGATACCCCCAAAATGGTCATATCCATCAACTTTAATCAAGGGATATTTGTTTGGGAGAAGGGGGTAGCAGAGGTAATTTAAACAAAATAATTCCAGTCTGTAGATATATTCAGTGGAAGAGGGAGGTGGAGGGGTGAGGGAGCCTAAAGCCAAGGGCCAGGAAGGTATTTTATCTTCTAGGCAGGTCCCCATCACTGTCAGCAGTAGACCCGACGGGGTGGGCCTGGAGGCCCCTGCAAGAGGGTCCTGACTGGGACGCTGGGTCCAGTAGAGCTCAGCTCACTTTCAGAAAAACCATAGCAAGTCAAAGTGTGTTCCAAGGGGAGCTACGATAACCATTTTAAGGGCTATAAGAAAAGTCTAAAGAAGGAGTCAGTGGCTCGATGTTACGCAGCTGGAGGAAGTAAAAGTCGAGCTTTTTTTTTTTTTTCCTATTTAAATATCAAATAATGGGGGTAACACCCACTCACAACCAGGCAAAGATGGCCTGTCTTGAAGAATCCTGAGAGGCAGGAGGTCCCAGGGAAGAAAGCCCCAAGGTGGGAGATGAAAGCAACTCTCCACTGCTCTGTGAGCTGAACAAAGCATTGCCTCCTCACAGCATTTGTGAACAAGAAAACAAACCACTCTACTGGGAGAGGTACAGCTAAAGAGCACTGAGGAGCACCCCTTCCCCATCCGGAGGCTGTGCTTAGAGTGTGGGAAGGAACTGCCAGAGGAATGAGGCACAGGGTGGAAACTGGCGCATTCTTCTTGGAGTCTGGGGACTTGCACAACTAGAGGTAGTTCTCCGCCCTTTGCCCCACCACTAAGTGCCCTCTCCATTACAGCAGCCTCCCAGAGGGAGGGGTTACCGGACCCCCAAAATACTCACTGAAAAACCCAAGATGCAAAGTTAAATTTGAATTTCAGATAAATAGGTTTTTTAGTGCGAATATGTTCCAAAATATTGCACAGGCAACCCTAAGATGACATTAAAACCAGTGACTGCCCAAGTTTCCCCTCAGTAGTAGAAAAAGAGGAAGTTAGAGAATAGGGAACTCCAGTTGCTGGAGACCTAGCACGTGTTGGGGGGGGCGGATCAACATCTTCCTTACTAGGTTGCTGCTGGAGACTGGCAATGATGATGGGGCTACAGGAGTTCAGCTGGGCTGGGGCTTCTACTTTTTTTAACTTATTAATTTACTCATTTTATTTTATTTTTGAATATGTAATACATTTACATGGTTTATAAATTTTAAAATATATAAATATATACAGCAAAAGTCTCTCACCCACCTGTGCTCTAGCCACACAATTCCCATCCTGCTCCTGGTAAACATTGCCAACAATTTCTGGATGCCGTTCCAGGGCTTCCTTAACGAACATACATGAACAAATACAAATAGTCTATCCTTCCTCCCACCCCCATTTTTACACAAAGATTTTAGAGTATACTTACAGTTGTGGCCTTGTTATTTACATCTAATATATCTTGAATATATTTTCATATCAAACATAGAAAGGCTCATTCTCTTAAAATCATAATTTAGTTAGTCCCCTATTCATGGGCATTTGGGTTATTTCCCTATGTTTGCTATTACAAACACCATTACCATGAATAATATTGTGCGTGTGTTATTTTACTTGTGTAAGTATATCTATAAGGCGCGTTTGTAGATGTGGAAATGCTGGATTTAGTATTTTATTTTGGTAGCTACCACTAAATTGCCCACCAGAGTGGCCATAACAACTTCCATTCCTATCATCAATGAATGAGTGTCATCCTTCCCCCACAGCCTACCTACAGAGTGTAATATTAGACTATCTATGAAGAAAATGGTAGCACGGGGTAGTTTTAATCTGCATTTATCTTAGTTTGAATAAAGTTGAATATACTTTTATTTGTTCCTTGTATGTAAATTATTTGTTAATAACCTTTGCTTATTTTTCTATTGAATTGTTGAATTTCTTACTGATTTCTAGGAGCATTAGACTTGTGTCTAGGATGACTAGATCTTTGTGATGTTAGTTGCAATTACTTTTTCTATCTTACTATTAAAAAATAGTCTTTGGGATGTTTTATTTGCCTTGCAGATACTTTTAATTTTTTAAAAGGTAGTTAATTTATCATTCTATTCTATTACAGCATTTGGGTTTTGAATATAATTTTAAATATCTTCACCACTCCACAGACTTAAAGGAATTTTCCTAGATGTTCTTCTAGCATTTGAATGATTTCAATTTTCAAATTTAAAACCATGATCTATTTAGAATTTATGTGGTAAACACTGTATAGCATGAATCCCACTTAATTTTTTCCTAATGGCTAAGAAGTAGTCCCAACATCATTTATTCATTAGTTCCTACCTTTCCAACTAATCTGAGAGGCTACTTTTATCAAATTCTAAATTTCCATGTGTATTTGGGCCTATTTCTGTTAGCTTATGGAATAATCTCATATTGTTTTAATTACTGCCATTTTATCATTTGTTTTAGTATCTGATAGGAATAGTTCCTCCTCATGGCTTTTTACCCTTTGGCTATTCTTGCTGTGCTTTAATTTTTTTCACTGGAACTTTAGAATTGTTTGTCTACAAAGAAAAAGATCAAACTATTAATGTTTGTACTGGGATTAGGAAATAACATCTTCAAGCTGTTGAGACTTGCTACTCAAAGCTTAAGATATCTTTTCAATTATTGTCAGATCTTTTGTGACTTCCAGTGGTGTCCTCTTTTAAAATAAAGATCTTACATTTTTCTTATTAGAAATATTGCTAAATGTTTTATCTTTTGGATTATTTTTATACATGAATTTCTTTTTTTTTTTCATTACATTTTTCAACTGGTTGTTATTTTCACACCTTGCTACTTAATAGAATTCTTTGGTTTTCTGTTGATTTCCTTGATTCCCTGGATGTAAAATTATATTATCTCGAAGTCGTGATAATCTTTTTCATTCTTTCCAATTATTATAGCATTAATCTCTTTCTATTTTCTCATTACTTATTCTATTAAAATATTTTTATAGAGGAGTAGTGAACATAGACTTGTTTTCTTCCTAACTTTAGGAGAAATGCATAATGTTTGCTATTTAAGCATTGGCTGAGATACATGTTTTTTTGTCACATTAGGGAAATACCCAGTAGCTCATATTTTACTGAGTACTAAATATTTACATAGTTTCAAAGTCAAGTCTACAAAAGTGTGTTAAATCAAGAAATGGTGTTGATATTATAGAAGGATCTCTAGGACATATTAAGGAAAAAAATCAAGGTAGAGAATGTATGTATCATGTACTACTATTTATTTAAGAAGAGGGATGTGAAGGTACTAGGCAGAACCAGATGTAATTACCCATATTAAACTATTTTTGTCTTACAAAAATGAGAATATTATATGGCTCAACCTAATGTATGCATACATGGTTATATTAAAATATGAATGGATAACCCATTAACATAATAATAATAAAGGCTATCTGCAGTGTAAAGGAACAGAAACAGGATCTACATTTCTCTGAACATATCTTGTTTTGTAGATTTGACTTTGAAACTATGTAAATATTTTACACAACTATACAACAAAATAAAAATTTAAAAAGTTATCTTAAAAATCAAAAGCTAAATAAAACAAATGTGTATCAAGTTGATGACATAACCACACAGAGCTAAAACACAATTATTTGGTGGCACATCCTTCCTGGGAGACAGGTAAAGACAAAAAGAAACACACACTTTAAACCGTTTTCAGTAATCATATTGTTGATAGTTATGACAGTATGAGCATTCCTAATGCCCAAATTGCGGTCCTTAAATTCTGTTTCACATGAAAAGGAATCTGCACTTCTTGGAGAAATGACTGCTCACAGGTGTGTGTAAGGAAATGTATAAGATAAGCCTAGAATATCTTATCATTAGAGAACAAGAAAACTACCAAAGACTACTAAGGTTGTGTCAAAAGGACTCAGCAGCCAAACTGAAGAAACTCACACTGACAAAAGATAAAACCAATTTGAGCATTAATAAGGACACTAACTGTAATAGATGAAAATGTAGCATAATGACACCACAGGCAGACAGTGAGCAAATTCCAGACTACAGAAACCCTACCAGATTCTTCAAAAATAAGTTGACAGGAAAAACAAGATAAGATGACAGTGAGGGAGAAAAATAAATCTAAAAATTAAAAGGAACTTACAAAATCATGTCAATGGATTGCCATGTATGAACTTTATTTACATCCTGGTTCAAACAAAACAAAATGTAAATTGCACTCAGTTACTATCCTCATTTTAAGGTAAAGAAGAAAGTCCTTTACTTACCCAACAAATGCCAACAAACGGGAGAAAGGAGTCTGGGTATAAGAGCAGCCTCGAATTAAAATCAGACTCCCGACTCCCATCCCAGTAGCCAACAGTTCAAACGAGGCAATGTGATCACGAGGGGGAACAGCAGCATATTCAGTAACAAAACTTTTGACAACCTGAAACATTTGCTGCATCAACCATAATTTCTGCCAGCATAACTGTGGGTAAGGGCTGGGGCTCTACCCATCACCAGCACCAGTGGAGTAAGAGGTAAATAAGCTTTTTAGATCATGACTGTCTCCAGGTTCATTAGCTCTAAAGCCTTTGGCCCCCTGCAGGCCAGTTCTGGGATATCCATCTTACATTGTAACGCCTGAGTAAGGGAGGGATTCTTAGCCACCCCTGGAAAAAATTAGATAAAAGTCTTACCTCTCACCCAGCTAAAGAGTAGGGTCTCATCTAAAACAGGACTGAGGGAGGGCCTGAGTAAGAATTAGTGTGTTTTCCAAAGAAAAGTGCCTCCCTGGTTTCCCCAGGGCTACACTGCAGTTATATGGTGTCAGGAAAAAAACAAAACAAAACACCATACAACTACAGTGCCGCCCTGGGGAAACCTTACTCCTTGCTGGTAATGTAGGTCCCTGTATCTGTCTTATTTAGTCAAAAGTAGATAACTGGGTTTTCTACCATCAAAATAAAGCCATCTCTCAAGGATTGCATGAACCCATTTAGGTGCAATTAAATATATGCCTAGATGTTATTCTCTGAAGTGGTAACTGATTAATTCTGGGTGGTGGGGTTTGGGATGCTTTTTACTCTCTTCACAATGTACATAAAGTGTTTTTATAGTTCAGCATAAAGTTGCTTCCATTTTGGAAAAGAAAAATAAACTACCTATGTATCCTGAGAAATATTGTCTCTGCTGGCCAAATAATTAGCATTTCTGAGCACTGTATCTGTTGCCCTCACACATACCTGATGAGGGAGATCTGATTCTCAGAAATATCTCAATCCATCAACTCCTAACTAGGAACTGGGAATGAGAACTTCATCTTTCTTGATGGCTCTTTCTGGGAGTGAGACTAGGTGATAAGAAACCAGGCATCAGGTCCATTTTTTTAGGACCCTCTGTTGTTCTCAATTGCCCCAACACTGACTCTCATCCCAACCAATGCTGAACCTACTTGACCTAGGTCTCAGTGCTCCTATGTCTGGTGCCTGGTCTGGATTTCAATCCCTTTGGTTTGTGTTTGTCCCACCAAAAAACTACTAGAACTGAGCAATGAATTTGGTAAAGTAGCAGGATACAAAATAAATATCCAGAAATCAGTGGCATTTTTATACACCAATAATGAACTATCGGAAAGGGAAACTAGCAAAACAATCCCATTTACAATTGCATAAAAAAAAAATAAGGTATCTAGGAATAAATTTAATCAAGGATGTAAAAGGCCTGTACTTGGAAAATTATAAGACACTGAAGAAAGAAACTGAAGAAGATAGAAATAAGAAGAAGCATATACTGTGCTCATGGATAAAAACAATTAACATCATTAAAATGTCCATATTACACAAAGCAATCTATAGATTCAACACAGTTCCTATCAAGATACTTATGCTGTCTCCCACAGATCTAGAACGAATAGTCCAAAAATTACATGGAACCACAAAGACTCCAAATAGCAACAGCAAACTTGAGAAAGAAGAACAGAGTTGGAGGAATCACGTTATCTGATATCAAACTATACTACAAAGCCATGGTAATCAAAACAGCATGGTACTGGCATATAAATATATAGACCAATGAAACAGAATAGAGAGCCTAGAAATAAACCCATGCCTTTAGGCCAATTAATATTCGACAAAGGAGGCAAGAACATACAATGGGGCAAAGACAATCTACTCAATAAATGGTGTTGCGAAAATTGGACCGATATGGGCAAAAAAATGAAACTAGACCACCTTCTTACACCATACACAGGAATAAACTCAAAATGGATTAAAGACTTAAATGTTAGAATCAAAACCATAAAAATCTTAAAGAAAACATAAGCAGTAAGATCTCGGACATTTTTCATAGCAATATTTTTTCTGATATGTCTCCTTGGACAAGGGAAATAAAAGAAAAGATAAATAAATGGGACTACATCAAACTAAAAAGTTTTTTCCCAGCAAAGGAAACTATCAACAAAATAAAAAAACAACCCACTGAATGGGAGAACATATTTGCTAATGATACACCTGATAAGGGTTAATATCCAAAATTTATGAACTTATAAAACTCAACATCATAAAAACAAATAATCCAATTAGAAAATGGGCAAAGGACCTGAATAGACATTTCCTTAAAGAGGACATGCAGATGGCCAATAGACATATGAAAAGATGCTCAACATCACTAATCATCAGAGAAATAGAAATTAAAACCACGATGAGATATCACCTCACACCTATCAGAATGGCTATCATCAACAAGTCAACAAACAACAAGTATTGGTGAGGATGTGGAGAAAAGGGAACCCTCATGCGCTGTTGGTGGGAATGCAGACTGTGCAGCCACTGTGAAAAACAGTATGGAGGCTCCTCAAAAAATTAAAAATGGAACTGCCTTATGACCCAGCAATTCCATTTCTGGGAATATATCCAAAGAAACTGAAACACTAATTTGAAAGAACATATACACCCCTATGTTGATCCCAGCGTTATTTATAATAGCCAAGATTGGAAGCACCCCACGTGCCCATCAGTAGATGAGTGAAAAAAAGCTGTGGGACATTTACACCATGGAATACTACTTGGCCATAAAAAAGAGGGAAAATTTACCTTTTGGGAGCATTGATGGACCGGGGGAGTGTTTTGCTAAGTGAAATAAACCAGTCAGAGAATGAGAAGTACCATATGATTTCACTTATATGTGGAATCTAATAAAATAAACAAGTAAACAAAATAGAAACAGACTCATAGATACAGAGAACAGACTGACATCTATCAGAAGGGAGGGAGGTTGGGGGGCTGGGTGAAAAAGATGGAGGGATTAAGAGAAAAAAAAAAGCCTCATAGACACAGACAACAGTAGTGTAAACAGAAGGTAAATGGGGGCTAAATGGTGATGGAAGAAAACTTGACTTGGGGTGGTGAACACACAATATACAATATACAGATGATGCATTTTAGAATTGTACACCTGAAATCTATATAACTTTATTAACCAATGTCACCACAACAAATTCAATACAAAAAAATACATGTGACTTTCTGGGTTTGTATTTGGGATCAAGAATCCCAGATCAGGCAACATTTCCACATGACTTTAGTTTACACGTTAACAAGGATTCTTAGGCTAACAAGGAATGAATGGCTCTTCGTAACAACATGGGTACAGACTCATTAATTTGCTAAACATTGCTCTGTACAGATGTGCCTGAAGCCTGAAGAAGCCCTTTGCAAAGTATAAAAGATGCTGAGCTGCTGGAGCCCAAGGCCTGTGAGCAAGCAGCCAGAACAAAGGTTAGGCTGTCACCAACGAACTCCTCTCCATAAAAACAGTGAGAAGGACCAGGAGGCTTTGCCATATGCCAGGGGATTACTCTGTGAAAAAGCACAAGATTGGCTGCCCACCAAGGCACAAGGTTCCCAAATAGAGCCTGAGTCCTGGAGGGAGAGCGATGCAGCTAAAAATAGCTGTGACGTCTCAACGTTGGTTTTCTTTCTTTCTTTTTTTTTTTTTTTTTTTAGTGAGTTCACCTAAAATAGCCTGGTGATAGATTTTTTTTTGCCCTTTAAGTAGAAAAAGGAAAACATTCAGAGAGGTCAAGAGCTGAAGTTAAGCATCTAAGAAGCCTGAAGTTTCTGCCCAAACACATGGGGTGTCACTCTGGGGCAAAGGCCATGTCTACTCCCACGTGAAGCCCGCCTCCCTGAAGAGAAGAACCAAGGCCTGGGGATTGTCAGGGGGCAGCACAGACTTCCCTGGCCCTAGAGACTGGATGGGCACCCAGGCATTGGAGGGTGGTGGGCAGCCTCCAGTTTGGGAGAAGATGCCAGGCTCTGAGATCCAGCCCTGAGCCTAGCATTTTGGGAAACCTAGTGACAGTTTGAAGTGTTTGAGAAGCAGCAGTCCAGGTCTCTTACTCAATCAGTAATTGCATCAGGTCAGAGTCAGGATGGCCCATTGTCACTAGCAGAAATAGCCTTAACACAGGGAAGTGGGTTTACCTGAAGGTAAGGTCAGGTGAGGGAGAGGCTCTGCACAGTAGGTCAACTACTTAAAAATACTTAGGGAATTCTCTCCTCTGGGAGAGCCTTTGATTTCTCCACCATTGCCTCAGGTGGAGGATGGCTGTCTCCTTCTTTGCCTCCCTGTCCTTGGTGTCCCCAACTCTTGACCTCTGTAAGGCAGCCTGGTTCAGATCCCTCTTGGAGTCCTCACTGAGATGGGCCTCTACCCTGGGCACCCCTTTGAAAGATAAACCCTAAATCAGGTCTCAGAGCACCAGAAAAGGAGGCAGTGCTGTTGTTCCCTTAGAACCAAAACAACCCCAAAGCAATTTAAGGCTGTGTAATTATAATCCCCAGAGTCCAAAGAGTGCTTTGTATTTTGTAAAGTGCTGCAGTCTACACTATCTATTCAATTTCTTAAACAGCTGCAGAAAGGGTAAGGTGGAAAGTTCATTCATTCATTGAGCAAAAATTGCTACAAACTATTTTACAATTAAATGTATTGAGGCTCAAAAAAGCTGGATGACTTGCTCAAGGCTATATATACAGTAAGCAAATTTTAGGAAGAAAGGTCAAATCCAGGTCCTATCTGCCCATCTATGCTCCTTCACTACATTGCAGAAGGTTTTTTTTCCCCTGGGGACATGGGGGACAGACTGCAAGGGGGTGTCCCTGGGTAGGATTCAGTATAGATGGTGAGAATACAGGTGGTAAAGCTGACATGTGCTAGCCTGTGTCCTACGGCCAGCATTCAAGTGCTGCCACTTAGTAGTGAGCGACCTTGGGCAAGAATTCAGCTTCTCCAATGGAGTAACCACTGGACACACCTCACACATGGTCAGGACTAAATCAGATAATATACATTAAGCCTGGTATAAAATAAGCACTCAATAATTTTAGCTACTTCACTACTATTATTTCATAATGTTCATGGTCCAGCTCCTAGTATCATGTTGGCAGACTCAAAAGCCTGGTCTTGCCAAAATACTGAGGACAAACCTTGTCTCCAAGACTAATATTTAAAGTCAGAAGATGGGTGTGTACTTTCCAAGGTGAAGTGTTACTGTAGCTACAGATTGGAGTCTGTGTTCTGACTGAGGGGACTCCTCTCCCTGCAGGCTGGTGGGTCCGAAGGGTCTTGTGAGCTTGGCAGCCCATTGGGTGCACCTTGTCACAACCCAAAGGTTAATGAAATTGGGGCAAGTCTGACTCAGTGTGAATAGCTGCTACCTTTTACCCTTGTGCTCTCACATTCATTCATTCCCAAATGCTTTCTGAGCTCCTACTATGTGCCAGGCACTGCTCTGGCACAGGGTTATGGCAGGAAATAAGATAGACACGCTCCTGCTCTCATGGACCTTCCTTTCTAGGGCCAAACAAATCAAGCTCTCCCCCTGACCCCATCAGAGGTGCTGGGAGGGGACAGGGATGGCATTTGCCTCCTCACTCTTGCTGATGCCAGCAGCTCTCCTGGAGAAACAGATGTTAATGTAGTATTTCCCTGAGGGTGAAATGCAGGCACTAACACATCATCTCTACCCTGGCTGCTGGCTGCACCACCCCACTGCAATCCAGTCCCAGGAAGATAACACTTGTAAGGGTGTTGTGAGGACACACATCCTCTACCTGATCCCCAACATTTCACCTGTCCACATCACCCCACTGTGGCCCCTCCTCAGCTCTCTCATCTCTGCATCCCCCCACCTCAGTCTCCCTTTTCTTACCCTCCCCTGAAGTATCCCATCCTGTACTCCATTTATCCTATCCCTGCAAACCCCAAGCCTGCTGGAATCTCAGCTCATCCCTGGCCCTCCTCTGGCCTTGACTGTCTTACTGCTATCCTTCCCTGAGCCTCACACTTTTCCCAGTCCCCAGGGCTTCTCCCTCAGGTGCACCCTTGCTGACCTGTCTCTTCCTCTACCAGATCTTGTCCCCACACTGTCTTGCTCCTTGACCTTTCAGTGAGTAGTGCTCTCCCCACAACTGCTGGAATTCTCTGTCTCTCCAGGCCTACGCCTGCCCCCTGCTGCCTCTCTCCTCCACCAGCTGCAGGCCTTCCCAGCTCTTGATCCTTATGACTCCTGCCCTCTCGCCCTGGGGGCCACTTTCTTTCTAGGTCCAGGATCTGTCCTAATTTTCATATACATATTTCCCCTTATACAAGAGCTTTCTTCAATATTTTAAATTTTTAAAAAGTGTGGAGGAGGGATCAGTTTAAAGGGAAATATTACAGAATAATGGTAACAGAAAGTGGGCAGATATTTCAAGAACTGAGATGATCAGTATGCAGAATGCCATATCACCCACAAAGTAGTTGCCCACAACTTTAATTGACCCCATGAGTCCTGCCTGTACACCCTGAACGCCACCCCAGGCTTTTTGGCAGGGCACTGAGAGACAGGGCTCAGAGGTGGCATTAGAGTAACACATACCCAAGTGTCTGGTCTGTGTGTGAGCTATTGCCTTAAGGTCATGGAGAAGGCTTATTAAAAATGTATTGTCTAGATCCCACATGCTAGTTGATTAGTTAGAGTCTAGGGATAGGAGATACCAGGAATCTGTTTTATTACAAGGTTCCCAGGTAATTTTTTTATATTCTAGAGTTTGAAGACCATTGGCAGCCCCCAGAGCATTCAGGGGTGGGGGTGGAAGTGGGGCCAGGCTATGCTTGGCAAAGGTCTCTAGGCCAACAACAAGCCCAGTGTCTGTAATGTGCAAATTTGATCCACATATAAACTCAACCTCTTTCTCCTCTTTGCATTTATATCCTGCAGGCTGCCTTTTGTAAATATTTTCTCTTCAAAACTGCCCTTGGTATTCAATGGAACTAAATTCAGTTTACTCCTATTAAAACCTATGTAAGTCAATCATTACGAAGTGTTTTGATAAAAGAAACGCCTCAAAAGAAGATATTGGGTAAGGTAACACCAGCTGCAGAAAGAACCAATAAGAAATAAACAGATAAACTCAGGGGCTTAAAACAATGGAAGTGTATTTCTCTCTCACACAAAAGTTCAATGGTGGGGGTGGCGCAACGGGAGAAGGGATCATCTGTTCCATACGGCCACTTGTGACCCAGGTTGCCAGTGACTCTGCCATGTAGCCTCTAAGATTGTTCTAGGAAAGGGGCACACAGTGAGTAGATGTGGAAATAGTGCATAAGAGGTTTTTATGAGCTAGGCCTGGGGGTGACTCTTACCATTTCCAATAACATTCTAATATTCCATTAGCTAGAAACCTGTCACCTGACCATACCTAAATGAAGAGGAGGCTGGGAAATGTTGCTTAGCTGTGTACAAAGATAAAAAAGGAAACAGTGTGATCAGCAGCCATTTGGCCCTTTTCCATAGACTCCTTGTTTAAAGATGAGGGAAAGATCTGGGAAGGCTTCTTGGAAGAGGTAACCCTAGTATGAGGCAGACTAGCATGCTTTTTCAGAACAACAGCCCTCCAATCATATACAGCTGGGTTTTGTTAGTTGTATGACTGTACTGCTTAACCTTTCTGAGTCTTGTTTTCCTCTTCTGTAAAATGGAAACCAATAAAAGTACCTGTACTTTAGGATTGTTGTGAGAATTAATAGAGGTAATGCAGGTAAAGTGAGTCACATAGGACCTCTGGTTCATAGCAGGGTCTCAATAAATATTAGCTAAATGAGAATGCAAATTTGGTGGACAAAGAAGAGAGAAAAGCAAGTTCTAAGCAAAGAGAATAGCAAAGAAGGCTAAAACATCATTGTCCACCAAGGAAGGTAAACAGGACTGAGGATGGCTACAATGAGGAGTGGCTCTGGGAGCTGTTAAGGAAGAGGAAGGGGAAGGAGGGGGCAAAAAAGGCGGAGGCAGGCCATGTCTGGAGCTGAGTGACAACCACATCTAAGTTCTGCTCCTGGGGAGCTTCGAACAGCCAGCTGCCCACATTTCCCTGGCCTTGGAGGAATGACTGGATGGTGTACTTGAGAGCCTCTTGGCCTCTGAAATGATGCTCCTACATGAGTGGCATGAAAATAGCAGTCCATTGGACTTCCTGGGCCCAAGGAACCAAGAGGGCCTGGTCAGTAGCTATCCCAGCAGGAACCACCGTGGTTTGTGGGTTTCTGGGAGGCCTCCCAGAATTTTTTACTCTGCTAAAGAACCCAGAGGCTTCTGGAGGTGGGTTAGTGCCATGAGGGAGAGGCCAACAGCAACAGAGTGAATGACTGTAACTCATCAGAACCAAGTTTCCAAGTCAGATTTAGTTTTATTTAGAAGAAAAATGACACCGCTTTCCCAGTTTTGTGGATGAGGCTTCATACTCTACACATTTATAGAAAAATATTAGGTACCTATTTTAGCCATGTCTTTTATTTTCTTCATTTTGAGGCTTTGACATCTGGGGCCTTGCTGACCCTGGAGCAACTGTCCCTCATAGAGTCAGTTCCTAGAGATAGAAAACAAATTGCCCATCAGTGTGCCTTTCAAATGCAAAGCAACCAGTCAGAGCCCTTGACCCCAACCAACTCCTCTGCCTGGTTCTCCTACACTAGGTCATTATCCACCTGCCCAAATCACCCCAGGGCCAGGCACCAGACAACCAGGGACAACCCCAATGCCCAGAACCACGAAATTACTCAATCTAGCTAATCCTAAACCTGCCTCATCTGTTCCTCCCCATGGAGCCCACAATAAAGGCTCCACATTTCCTCCTCACTCTCTGCCTCCAGACCAACCCGGTGCTTCCCCGGGTGGCTCCTCTGGCAAAGTGCACCTGCTCCTCTTGGAAGCTGTAACAAACTGTTTTCAAAGGCAATCATCTCCTTGCTGATGGCCTTCCTGGGCTTCAACTTTTCTATAAATACATCATATTTCAAAACAATACTATTTATTGTTTATTTACTTTATCAGGCAGAAGGACAACTGATTTAGACACATTGTCTCATTCAATACTCACAACCACCCTATGAGGAAGATTCTATCATTAACCTTGTTTTACAGATGAAGAAATGTGGACCTCTACAGATGTCACCTTGAAGTGTCATAAGGCTGGATGTGAACACACCTGTCTGATTCCAAAACTCACACTCTTAACCACTCTCTTACCGTTTGTTGAGTGCTGGCTAGTTGCCAAAATATAGCATAAGACCCAAGCAACCAAGGCCATCCTGAGGGCTTTGGACCCCAAGGAAAACACCCTTCCCACCCTTAGCCCCTGGAGATGGTCTAGGCTGCTCCCTCTTCATTGAGCTCTTGACCTTGCCTGCTCCAGGGCTGCACCAAAAGACCCTGGGGACACCCTTCCCTTGCTTTCTATCTCCCAAGGCACATGAGAAATTACAAATAATTCCCATTTACTCATCTGTGAATTAAGAACATCTGGCATAGTATCGAGCAGTATTTTACATAGTATATAGCACCTACCAGGCATTCAAAAAATATGAAAGGATAGATGGATGGGTACCCTGTTTGCTGGTGTACCAGGCCAGGTAAGGAGAACCCTCAGGGAGAAGAGCAGGAGCTGTGGGGGATGGGACTTCTGACAGCCCAGGAGATGGCTGATTTAGAGCACAGCCGTGTGGCATTACATTTCTTTTCAAATGCAACTTAAAATCCACTTCCTCCAGGAGGAATGCCAAGTGGCGGTGTCCCAGAGCAGAACAAGTTGTACCTTCACGGGGGACCGAGAAGCTAGAGGGTGGAAATGCCATCATTAATCCACAAGCAGCAGGGGGTGGCAGCCTTGGCCTCCACCCGGCCTGGCAGGAAAAGCAAACAGCACTTGAGTTGTGCACCTCTCCTGTGTCCCCACGACTGTGAAGGACTAAGAAGGCCGGCAGAAAGGATTCCAGCTCATTTACAAGCCTCAGCTATTTTTAGCTCATTGATCCCTGGGGGCTCTTGCAGGGCTCACTGGTTTGAAGTGAAAGCTGGAGAAAGCTCTATAATTCTTTACATACCAGCAGGTACAGTACTCCCTTCACCAGGCACCTATGGGCCTGGAAGACCTAACTGCCCTTCCCAGGGAAGATAGGAGAGAATCAGAGTCAGGGAAGAGAGGGCATTGATGTGAGAAAGGAAAGCCGAGATGTGGCAAGCGATACCGAAACCCTTGCCAATGGCCAAATTGGGTCAGAAAGAGCAGTCTTTTGAATGCAAACCAGGAAGTGTGAATAACTCCTCAGCAGGGCCAGGTGCTTGCCTGGTGGGTGCCTTCCCAGCCCTGCAGGGGTGGTGGGAGACCTCACCTCCTGCCAGCTTTGAGAAGCAGATTGATGACCATCTTGAAGCCCGAAGCCCCCAGCTTTTTCTTCCTTTCCCTGTGCCCTGTGGTCATTTTATTTCCTAATTATCATCCCTTCCTGCAAGTGGTAAGGGCAAAAGAAAGGAAACAGTTCAAACTAAGGCAGTTACCTTCTCATCATCTCTAATTTAAAATCTAAATGGTGGGAGAGATGGAAATCCTGGCCTAAAAAGAGATCTCGTCTATAGATTTTGTGAATTACTGATAGGTTCTATTATCCCTACTCTGTTTCTGATTGGCATTGATGATCAAAACCAGGCTTTTATTTTTTCTACCCCAGTTCTGGAAATAAGGGGAAAATTATTGTCTGGCTTTCCCTCCCTCAAGTGTAAGCTGCTTAATTTAAGACACTGTAAAGTTACGTTTGTTCCATCGATTTCTTAGCAAATAAGTGAGTCATGGCAGTAACTCAATGTGTGTTGAGTTTATTTGTTACCAAGAAGTTGTGGATAAATTGAATTTTTGTATTTTTGTAGGTTGAATCCTATTTTTAACATCCTGGATAGCTCAACACTTATAAACTCTCTAGTGAGTCCTCTAGAAACTCTGCTTAATCCAGTCCCTCTGCAGCATTGGGTGCAGCCATCCATAGCCTTCTTGAAAGAGTTGTGATTCCTTGATCCCCACACTCACCTGACTTCCCTCCCAGGTAACTGACTGTGCCTTCTCAGTGTTCTCTGCTGTCCCCTATCCTTATATCTATGTCTATGCTTCTATCTATCTATGTCTATGTCTATTGTCTGTCTATGTCTATGTCTTTGTCTATGTCTATTTATATCTATATTTATATCTATGTCTATGACTTTGTATATGTTTATATCTATATCTATATTTATGACTGCAAGTATGAAAGTATGAGTTAATTATATATCTTCCTCATCAAAATGTAAGGAACTTGAGGGCAGAAACTGACTTATTTACCTATATACCCAAGACTTAGTACTATACTTGGTACATAGTACATGAAAGGTTAAGGTCTTTGGTGAGCGGGCAAGCTAAATAGCCATCTCAGACAGTGAATAAAGAAAAATTGAATTTATTTAAGGTAAATGAGGTGGGGGTGGGGATATCCAAAGGGAAAGGCTACACAGCACTGAGCCAAAGGATATTGGGTCCATGATGGCAGCAAAAATATACTTAGGACAGTGAAACAAGAAAGAGCCTAGAAGAAGCAACAGGAGAGCCCAGGCTGGGCTGCTTTGGCTCACTGAGAAGTCAGAGAAAAGGGGGCCTTGGAAACAGGTTCAGGGGTAAGCCCAGGAGGAGCTGCTGTGGCCCATTGCTCCCCTGGTTGCAAGTCTTGTGGGGTCCCCTTGGAGGGAAGAAGGGGGATGGAGATGGCACTGGCGTGCTCCCCTGGTGGAGGGAGCATGCACTGGGTCCTTAGTCCTGAGCTTACATATCTCTTTCTTGCAGGCAGAAATCTTAGAGGAGGTCTCAGGCGAGTGTCTCAATAGAATATGCATCAGCTTTCCAGGAGTGTTCTTTCATGGTAGTGGTCTTCACTGATTGGTAGGTGCCAGGGGGGTGTTATTAGTCAATGTAGTTGGTCCTGAGGCAGCCATGGCACCACTTGTCTGGTTTGGGGGCTTTTCTGGGCCTGGAGCTGAAATACAACTGAGGCCTAGATGTTATCTTTAGGGAGGAAACACTCAGGGGGCTAAGTCACATGACCTGACCAGCATATGCTAGGGGAGGATAGATCCCCCTGGGGACAAGGTTCTTGTTTTCCCAGTTTTGCCCCTTGCTAGGCATCAGGGCTTTGTGCCCTGGTGAGTTTCTGTATCTCACCCATCATCCTTGCTCTGCTCATGTGTGACTAACAGCATACATCCAATAAATATTTATTGACTAATTGAATCTTCAAAAAGCAAATTATTCCTTATGATATAAATAATCAGGCTTTATTTTGTTATGCAAATTCGGATGTTTATGTATCAAATTGTCTTGATTTTTTTATATACTTCTCTGTTAGCCCAAATTCTTTTGAAACTATATGTAGTTATTTTGTTGTTATAATTAATTTCTACCGTTGAGGAGGGCTCAACACCAGCTAAATCCTTTACATATATTACCCCATTTTGCTTCTTACAACAACCCTGTGAGGAAGGTGTTGCTATCTCCCTTTAAGGTGAGGAAATGGGCATGGAGTTGCTAATAACTTGCCCTGGGTCACACAGTCAGAAATTTACAGAGCCAGAGTTTTAACCCATGGCTGTGTGACTTCAAATCCCACTTGCTACTGCTACCCCAAGCTGTAGGTGAGTCCCTCCCTGGTGCTGTTCCTCCATAATCAGCAAATTTCTTTTTCTTTTTAATATATTCTATTGATTTCAGAGAGAGGAGGGGATAGGAAGAGAGAGATAGAAACATCAATGATGAGAGAGAGTCATTGATTGGCTACCTCCTGCACACACACACACACCACTGGGGATCTAGCCCACAACCCGGGCGTGCTCCTTGACTAAGAATTGAACTGCCATCTCCTGGATCACAGGTTGATGCTCAACCACTGAGCCACGCTGGCCAGGCAGCAAATCCTAATGCATCAGTGGATTGGTTCATACCATCCTGCCAGGCTCCGGCAGAAGTTTAGACATCTCTGCATCCAGCTCACCAAAGGCATGAGGAGCTCCCACTATCTTCATATTCCTTCCCAACTAGAGAGCTGGGGCAGAAGATAGTTCTAAGAAACCCAAAACATCCCCCTACCCAGATATTCTGTCATTAGTGACTAGTTTGAGATGTGTAGAGATTATTCAGCTTTTTAGAGTATCTTGTAAAAGTCAGATAGTCCTGGGCAGAGTAGCACATTTTCAGAGATGACTTGACAGCTGTCTGAGTGTGAGGCCCTGGAGAATAGGACCCAGACAGAGTGAAGAGAAATGTGGGAGAGCTGGAGACCTTACCCGTTCATCTTGCCCATCCTCAGCAACATAGAACACTTAATGACAGAGAAGGTTGTCCCCGTGATTAAGGAAGCAAAGGCAGGTTATAACCTGGCATGCTGTACTTGGTACGTACCTCATGGTCCTCTTTCCCACATACATGGGGAGATAAGACTCCATACCTACTAACAAGCTTATGTCTGAATAGTGAATTTGTGACTAATTTTTCTTTTTCATTTTTGCTTTTATATGTTTTCTTCAATGAACATGTATTACATTTTTAATAATACAAAAACCATAAAGGAAAGGAAATCTCTCCTAGAGGCCCCTCCTTTCCCTCCTCAGGCCTCCACTATGGTAAACTGCTAACAGAACTATTTGGTGGCTGCCAAAATGTCCCATTTCCTTGAAGCCCTCTTGGCTCCAATGTGTCTTGCACACTGCTGCTTTGTTGTAGCTTCTCAAGCTAGCCCCTACCCAAGCAGTTACTCTGGTATTTGCAGCTGGGACCAGGGAGACCTGTGGCCTGAGTTATCCTTGCAGGATGGCAACTTTATGATGGGTGACTTTTGGTCATCGCCTCAGGGCCCCAGAGGTGAGTTATGGCTCAAGCTGAAAACTGGAGCTTCCCCAGGTGGTTTCCAAATGCCTTGAAGCCTTTCAGCTTGGGATTTTGCAAGAAGCAAAGCAATGGTAGTAAAGTAAGCCAGGAGCTGCAAAGAGCCTCTTCCCTCCCCTGGCCACATGCACAAACAAGCCTTAGGGGAGGTTGATGACACTCTGGGAAAACAGTGGGGCTGCATTTATCTCAATTACACATTTTCCCTGCATTAGCCTAGAAAACTTTCACTGGAGGAAGACAGTCTGCCTAGTGAGTGGGCTACTTATCAAATCAAGCTCAGCAGTAAACATTAGTCTCTTGCTGTGAGGCCCATTTCAGCCAGAGCAGACCCAGAGGAATCTGAGATAATGAAATATTATTAAGTGAAAAGAGCTTGTTGTAAAGTAGGAGGAGTCCATGTTTGTAAATGAATGTGAAAAGTATTTACATACTATGCATTTAAAAAAAGAGTGGAACCCAGGGAACAAATGTTTAAAGTGGTGATATTTATTTGCTTGTATATATGTGTGCCCATATATGCTTTTCAGTACTCTCAAATGTTTTCTGTGACCAATGGGTATTATTTTTGCAAATAGATAAAAACATTTATGCTTTTAGAAATGAAAAGTAATAAAAGGCACCAAAACAAACAAAAAAACATTGCATTTTTAGCAGTTTATTATACAATTGTTTATTCTTTTATTTATGTTTAAAGTTTTTATAAATTTTAAAACCATTGGTAATTCCACTACTTTGACATAAACATTCACATTTTTAATGTTGCTCACATTATTTCTCCACCCGTATATTAACATAATTCATACTATATTAAAAAATTTAGATAAATATGGGATATCTGTATCTTTGCTACATTTTTTGTTCACAACCAGTATCAGGTAGTAGCTGTAACAGTTCTGTAATTATCCAGTTATTAAGCATTTCTCAAGTAACTGCTGTAATCCAAGGTACTAACCATGAATGACCACTGCCCTTAAGGTGTTTATCATCTAGTACAGAAGAAACATAGGTCAATAAGAACTGTAAAGTGATGCATAGAGAAACAAGCTGCTTATCATCTGTCCAAGCATAGCATCTGAATCATTTCATCATTTATGTCAAGAGCCTGCTAGAGTATTCAGGAAGGAGCTCTGACAGGCTAAGAATGGAGATGGCTGATCCATCTGTTTGGACAACTGGCCCATGAAGGACATGGCAGAAATGCCAAGTCGGAATGTTTGAATCCCTCCTTATAAAGGACAAGGACTTGAATATCTAAATGGGCATATTAAAGTGCTGGAGAGCTAGTGAGAATCTTGATTTTGAGATAACTCATTTTGCAGTTTTAGTCAGGTCACTTCAGCATTCTGGGCCTTGGTTTCCACATTTATAATGTGAGAAACTTGGACTGGGCATTCTATGTGTTCCTTTCAGGAAAAAAAAAGCAAAAATTTGCAAGTTTGGCGTTACAATACTACAACATTGAAGGTTATAATCACATCAGATGAGTTGATAGGTGCTAGGCTAGACTAAAGGATGTGATTATTGAACCCTTAGGCAAATGTGATATATGAGTGATAAAGGGGTAAAATGATATTTCTCATATTAAAACTAAGATAGACTTATATGCCATATTTTTAGAGGGGTAAAGACTATTCATGAGAAAATGAATTAGTGGGCATTATTGATATTTTCAATAGCCCTGGAACAAGATTTTCTGCAAAGTTTATTAGAATATTTTCCTCATGTCAGTGATAACTCAGTTTCCCCCATTATGTCCAGGGGCATGCCTAAGAGATAGGAAGTAAAAGGTATGAAAAAAACCAAAACATTTTTCTGGATGATGAACTAGAAAGAGCAGGAATCCAAGTAAGGTATTGGTTTTAGTTAACATTTTTATGTGTCACATGGAAACAAATGAAACTGATATTAACATCTCTGATTTGTGAATGTCAATCCAATGGGAACAAACTCCTGTGTAACCTTATAAAGTTGGATGTTTTAGGTAAACAAAATTATATTTATAAGGTGATAGGCAACCAAGGGATGAGTTAGGCCAAGGGCAGTGACTTTGATTATCCCCAAAGATGGTAATTTCTAAACTCTAAGAGTTTGTAAATTCAAATTTAGTAAAAGAGGCTGGGATCATCCTTTACCCGCAATGGGATGCAGATGACCTCCAAACTGAATATAGATTAGAAACATACTGTCGTTATAAAACAGTGGTGGCCTCCAGACTAGGAAACCTTGAGTAAACCAAATCCTGGTTGCTGAATGTTAAGGAAGACATAACTGAGCTTAAGGATTTATATAGTGAGTGGAAATGCTACCACATGAGGCCAGATTTAAAAAAAAAGAGGCTCAACTTAGAAATAAAAAGGCCTGACACAGAATATGACCTGATATAAAAGTACTGACATTCTAAAGAGAATGCACTAATGTTTGATGCAAAATGCCAACAAAGTGAAGCTTAAAGCGCACATCCAATAGATCCTAAAGCTATAAATCTCATTACCCCAGGAAAAGATCTAGAATGATATTTTCAACAATTTCATGTAAGAATTACCTAATAACCTTTTGGGTTCAATCTTCTCTTGATTTCAAAGAATCAAAAGCTTTCAAGATGTTATCATGGAAGGGCTGTTTGTCATCTTGATCTCAGGGAGCTGATAACCAGACAAATTTTCTTTCATATTCTACCAGATCATAAAAAGTACTAACTTTTATGTTGAGTTCTGAGGAATCGCATACTGTCAGCAGCTACTTGAAATTTACATTTGAAGAAACCAGCTTCTGCAGATTTGCTTTTCCCATGCCAATCTCCTAACAAAATGAGCAATCAGCTTCCAATGTGATACCCTCCCCTTGCAGGTGGTTCTGGCTGCCTATTTAGAGAAAGAAAATCTTAAGTGGCCTGTTGATTAGCTGGTCGTTCTTGTGAAATTTTGACTCTCTTGACCCCAGGGAACTATTTAGATAGTTATAATGAGCACCAAAATGAATTATTACAGTCTCACTCAGAATCTAAAAAATATATATCATACTTTAGACAACAATACAAGTAAAATTTGAAATTTCAATTTTAAAAATACTGTGAGGTAATTTTGAGGCTACCTGAACAGATGACGTCAGATGCAAACAGTTTGGTGGCATGATCACTTGAAACGTACAACAAAGATCACTCAATGCATGTTTAGGCTACTGCATGGAAATTTTGATTCATGTAATTCAAGTCACTGAACTGAGTTAGGTGTTCAAAACAATCAGTCTTTGGAATTCTTTAAAGGAGCCCTGATGGTCCCAGAAGGGTTGAAAGAATTGGTGGGTGGGCAGTGCCTGGTCAGTGGTGGAGTTGGTCGCAAAGAAGGAGTCAGAACTTAGTCTCGGCGGGTCACATATTCATAGCTCTGCTAAAGTGCTTTTCTGTAATGCTGCATTTGAACACACAGCTGTCCCGAGAGCTATCTCTATATGATTTCTTTCTCTAAAAATGCAATTTCTGAAAGCAAAATGTGTTTCTCCAGTGTGTTTTCATCCTTGACCTGTACTAAGGGCATGAAGTACATACAGAGTAACAGGCCCTAGCCTACTCTTACCATCACAGTCTAATTTTATTTATTTATTTATTTATTTATTTATTTATTTATTTATTTATTTATTTATTTATTTATTTATTAACTTTATTTTTGTTTAAAATATTACAGATGTCCCTTTTTCTCCCCAATGATCCTTTCCTCCCCATCCTATCCCCCTCCCCAGTCCTTCTCCCCACCATTGTTGGTCATCATAGTCTAATTTTAATTCTAAACTTCAGTGGGCTACTTGTGTTTCCAGAAAAGAGAAAGAAAAGGTAGATAGTGGTGGAGGTATGTGTGTGTGTGTGTGTGTGTGTGTGTGTGTGTGTGTGTGCGCGCGTGTGTGTGTGTGTGAAGGGGAGGAAGATACAACCTGAGCTCAGATGAAGGAGACACAAGGAAGAGTGACATTGACTCTTGGGGCCAACTGCAGAGTTAGAATGGCTGCTGTGATTGTCTTTGAAGGGGAAACTCATGTAAGATACCTTTAAATTTGCTCACAATCTGTATAAACCCAGCAAACCAATTGAGTAAATTACCTTTGTTCTCACTCGAGGGATATCTACTAAGAATTCCAGGCTTTATTCTTTGGCAGGGCTGATACTCAGCCAACACACAGGCAAAACTGCCCCAGTTGTTAAAAATATTAAAAAATATTTTCATACCTTTTGGAAGTGAACTGCTGTCTTGAATGCAGCCAGCTACCTCATTTGTCCTGGCTCCTCCCCTGGGACCCACAGACCTCTACCCACTGCCACAACTAAAGGGTGAACGCTTGGCTTTGAGGCACCTTTGCTCTAGCACTGCAACGTTCATTTTCTACCCATTGTTAAATATTTTGATTAGCCTGTCTGTTCCCAGACAATGGTCATAAGTGACACTGGTTACCCAACCAGAAAGTTATTAAAAAGTAACCTAGTGCAGGATGCCAAGGGGGGGTGGGTAAGATGAGATGAATAGACTATCTCAAGGTTGCTTGGCTATCGTGAGTCCTGAGGGATCTTGGGCCGACTCTGAAGGACTCTCCTTGGTGCTGAGTGGTACAGCAGTACCCGTTTGCTGCCTCTAGGAGACGTTGGGAAGAACAGATCACAGCTGAGAAGCAATAGGAACCCCGGAGGAGGAAAGTCCCATGTAAATATGCAAGCAGATTAAAAATAGAAAAAGAAAATGAATCCAAACCACAAGTGTATTTTTAGACTGCCAAGTTCCTGAAGTCCTGCTTCTTATGCACCTCGACGTGAATGGTGCTCTTACCAAAATAAGAGGGAATTCAGCTCAACTGAGGGACATGTAAGGAAGGTTAGGGGAACAGTTCCAGATGGGGTAGTGTAAAAATGCAGAAAGGACATATAATTCCTTTAAAGAGTAAGTGCCGCTGGAGGTCCCAGTCAGAGTTCATTGCACTTACAAAATGGCCCTCTGGAGTACACACAATAAGATTTCATTTATTTAGCATATGTTTATTGTGATTACAAATTTGGTCTCAATTAGAACTGAAAAATGGAGGGGTAGGCCCCTTGCAAAACTTTCAAGCAAACAAGTTATTTATTGTGGTTACTTATTCTACACCCATTTCCTCCACTTCTCACTCTCCTGTGATCCATCTAAGCCCTTCTGAAGGACAAGTCCTTTTTGGTTAAGTGGCAAACCCTATCAAGGGGGAATTTTGAACTTCACATGCCATTCAGGATCCAGGGGAGTGAATCTCTACCAGCAGGCTTTTGGGAACCATCATGAGAGATAAGAGGGGACCTTTTGGGTGTTTGACTCACCGTAATTCATTTTCCTGGTCTTGGTAGGAAAGGTCCCTGCAGGCCATGGTTGTGGTTGTTCATGCAGCCAGGATGTCTGTTTCTCATCGTCAGCACCAGCATGATGGATTTGCCTTAGTCAGGTCAGGCTGCTCTAACACACACACCATAAATGGTGGCTAAATGACAAACATTGACTTCTCACAGTTCTGTTGGCTGGAAGTCTGAGATCAGGACACAAGCATCCTTGGGTTCTCGGTGAGGGCCTTCTTGCTGATTTAGATGGTGGCTTTCTTATTGTGTCCTCACATGGCGGACGCAGAGAGAGCAAGCTCTCCGGTCTCATCTTCTCAGGGCACTATCTCATCATAAGGGCTCACTCTAACCCTAACAACCTCTCAAAGGCCTCTTCTCTAAATACTGGCACATTGGTGGTTAGGTCTTCAACATACGAAGTTTGAGGGGGACACAAGCATTTAGTCCATAGCAGGACTGATAGAATTTGAACAGAAGAATGTCTTGGTTCCTTAGGTATTAACACCCTGAGCTGGGTCATCCTGGAGTGTCAACGAAGGGGGAGTGCCAGCGGGAGTAGGGCTAGCAAAGTAATGGGTAGGAGAGAGATGAGGGACTATTGAGGAGTATTTATCACTGACAAAATAATTGCTGGCCCACGATAATAGTAAAATGCAGATCACCTTTATGTTGGTTCATTACTGATTTGACATTCTCTGCAAGCGGTGTGGGCCTTTATTTACCGTATGGGTGGGGCCACTTCCACAGCTAGCACTATCACCACCTGGCCAGCTCACGTTGCACCAGAGGGTGTAGTTCTGTCTCAGGTTTCTGAACACCTATCACAGTTGTCTACGAGACCTACAGTCTGAGAAGTTTTCTTAGAATAAATTGACTACAGCCAAGTTAGGAAAGGAGGCAGAGGTAGACAGTGAACTCGCATCTTTATGTACCATAAGGATATCATTTCTGGCAGGAGGGGAGAAAAACAGGCTCTTCTACCATCCGTCTTTCACTCTCTGGTGACTGCAGCATCACAGGAGGTTGATCCTGTGTCCTCTAGTTGCCAGGGCAATTTAAAAATAGCTTCTGCAGCCAGGGAAGGGGGGACAAAGAGAGAATAAAGATAAATGACCTTTTGCAGGAAAACTACTGGCAATGAACCCTGCCTAGGCTTGATCTGGAGGGAGTAGGGGTCTCTTATGTTTACTGTGCTTCTTGCTTTTCTTTATATTCCATATTTCCTACAAGGGGCATTAAAAAAAAATTCTAACGTGAGTTTTTAAAATGCATGTTACCAAGGTGAAAGTTGTGTGTCCTTTCCTTAGAAGTGTCCCCATGAAGGCAGAGCAGTGGCATGGCAGCAGACGTTGCTCTCTCTTGCCTTAGGGACTCCCAGACATGGGAAAGCAAAGGCAAGGCTCCTTGGAGGCAGAGGGATGGACTAGACGACCTTCCAGCTCCTACATTCAAATCATTACTGCATGCTAACTTGCCCCAAAACTTTTCAAAGGAAACTATTCAGAACCCTCTCCCTGGTCTGGCATTGTCATCAACCAAAAGGTCCTTCCTCACATTTAACCCAAACCCCTCCCCACTGGCCCACAAGGCATTCCTAGTGGGCTCAGGGATGAAGAGAGCCCTGGGGCGCGGCACCCGCCTAGAAGCAGCCCAGGTACAGACACTGCATCCTGGGCACTGGGACACGGCCTCACTAAGGTGTAACCAGGAGGAGGACGGCCCTTTGAATGCTTTGCTGCCTTGTGTGTTTTTTTATTATATGTGGTGACGCTGAGCAGATCTCACCACAAATCTCACCTTGGGGAGGGCCTTAGTGCCTCCACTCTGTGTCTCCTGTAAATGAGGAGTTAACCTTAAACTCTAAGTCCCCTTCCAACTCTAGGGATTGCCAAGAGTTGTTCTGAAGTAAACAATTGCATGTTTGGAATGTGCCTAACCCCATTGGCCCTCTGATCTTTGACATAGTATGAACTATATAGGTCCAGGACCCAGAAGCACACTGGAGGTCCAAGGACTTTATCCAGCCCACAGATATGGTTTATTTAGACTCACAGTGTTATAAGGGCACAGAATTTAAAAAGAAAAACATGCACATCAATACTTAAAAATAGGCACATTTTGAATAAAAATCTGTAGTTTTGGATTCTCTTAGAAAATTGTAAAATCTGGCATACTGGGCTCTCATAGCAATAGCCAGCTAGATCTGGGTGGTGGCTGCCTGTTTTGAAGTAGATATTGTCTCTCCAAGTGCCCACAGTCTCCATCATTTCCTACTGTCTCCAGGACTCTAGGGCTGAATGGTAGTTTCCATTATCATTTCTCTTTTATCAGGTCTTCTTCATTCATTCATGCTACCTGTCTGGCCCTTGTAAGCACCTCAGTTTGCAATTTCTGATATGATAAAAGCCCTTTAGGGGCAGAGATCACCTTCATATCCTCCACAAAGCTTAGATCAGTAAGAACATGTGGAGGTACTCAATAAATGTTTGTTGGTTACAGTTATTATGTTGTTTCTAGCTACCTAAATGAAAGGTTGGCAGACAAAGTCAATCAATGCCTGTGTTGGGAGTTTTCCTGTGTTTCTACATGAACCTCCCTCCTTCATGAAGGCAAAAGGATCTGCTCCTAAGAGTAAGTCCCTGGCTACCACTGGCCCTCCTCTCATGAAACCTTATTCCCAGCCCTGGTTTTTCCCCAGACTGTGCCTAAGGAGGTGCAGCTTAGCCCAATTTCTCAGTTAGGTGGGGACTTGGCAGTTATCTCCTTGGAGACAGAAGAGGGATTTTGGGGCTCCCCTCACAAACCACTTTTGACAGTTTAAAACACAAGAGCTTATTTTTCATGTGCCAATGATCCAAAGACAGAATCCTCATCTTTTTATTTACATCATGGGTTTGGGTAACCTGCCAGTAAATACAGAGATGGCAGTTGCTATAGATATGGGAGAGAGGGGTGGTAAGAAGTCAGTGTCTACTTATCAACCTCTTATCTTTCCTCTCAGCAGAGCCTATTTATCCTCCATTCTCTACTCCTTTAATATTTCCATTCCTCTGACTCTGTCTTTGGTCAAAGGGAAAACATGCTGTAGGGTAAGATAAGTGGTTCAAAGAATAAGCCAAAATAGTCAATTAAAGTAAATGACTTGAGGAAAATAATATATTACACACACTTTATTTAGAAGTAGAGTAGCCATATAACTTACCACCCAAACCACAGCACTTTGGAGAGGGAGAAGGGGTGCTCACAGGATAAGACCTGGGGACTACAGGCACAAATTGGAACTGTCCCAGGAAAATTGGTATTTATGGTCACCCTATTTAAAAATCAGATGTCTCTGTTAAAACAGCTCAGGGCAATGAATCTTATTCATGACAAGGCTGAGTGCTTCATAGCAAAAATATTTGAGCTACTTATAGCGAAACCTGTGTAGTGGGGAGAAAGAAATCTCTAAACGACTACAGGGGGTCTCCAGCTTTCAGTGATGTCCACATAATTGTTTTTAGGGGCTGTGTAAAAATCATCTCTATCTTGGCTCTTAACTTTATTCTGTCATTTTCAACTTTATGTCCCTAAGTGATGTCTCACAGGTTTAAGTAGTCAAAGTACCTGTAATGCTGGTACTTAGCAATATCTTAGGGAGGCAGCAGCAGGTTGGAGGAAAGGAGGTAGCTCTCTTGGAAACTGGTAGAAGTAATAATCACTGTCACAGCTTCTTTTATGTGCAAGACCCCACTGAAAGGCAGAGGAAAATGCCCCACATGGTAGATACACCACAAGCAATCCTAACGCTATTCCTGCAAGGTAAATTGATCGTTATGCTTACGGCTGTAACAAATAAACCCAAAGTCTCAGTGACTTCACACAATCAAGGTTTAATTTTTTGCTCGTGCCACAGTCTGCTGTGAGACAAGATGCTCTGCTGAGCAGCTGTCTTGTAGACGGTGACTCAGAGATCCCTACTCGACTGTCTCAGAAGCCTTCACTTCTAGCCACATGATCAGGGGGAGAAAGAACATGATTTCACACCGGAGCTGTATGGGCAGACCTGAAATTGCTATTCATTACATCCACCCAATTATACTGGTCAGTACTAGTCATATGGTTCCAACTTAACTGCAAAGGAGACTGAGAAATGTAGTCGTCCTTGTTGCCAGGTAGAGATTAGTGAGTATCTGGTCAGTTTCTGCTAACATTGGTGTTGTCATCCACTTACCAATAAGAAATTGAGGCTCAAAGGTTAATGACAGTCAAAGGTCAAGCAGCTAAAGTCATAGCAATTGGGATTTAATTTAAGTGTTCCTGACTCCAAAGCCTATATTCTTTCTGTTGTATCTCAGCCTATATAATCAGCTCATAAGCTTCTCCCATAATCAGCAATATAAAAGGGAGAAACATTAGCCTGAACTCATTTCCCAAGACTTTGCCTACATCCCCTGGTTGATGACAGACTTAGCCCTTTATGCATGCTCCTTGGGGGCCAGGACACACTGACTACCAGCAGAGTCAGGCTGCTCCTCCCTGAGGAGGTGCTCTCATTGATGAAGATCTTTAATTTCTGCCAACTTTGTTTTGTGGTTTGTTTGTTTTTAAAATATTTTTTATTTTTCAATTACAGTTGATATACAATATTATATTAATTTCAGATATGCAACCCAGTGATTAGACATTTTTATAATGTACAAAATGATCACAGCTATAAATTTGGTACCCATCTGACACCATACATAGTTATTACAATATTATTGACTATATTCTCTATGCTGTACTGTTTTGTGGTTTTCAGTGTAAAGGTCTTGCACTTCTTTTGTCAGATTTATTCGTAAGCGTCTCATAGATTGTGATGCTGTTGTAAATGATATTTTTAAATTTCAATTTCTGATTTTCATTGCTAGAATATAGAAATAAATTGATTTTTGTATATTAATCTTGGCTCCTGCAACATTGTTAAACTCACTTATTAGTTAGAGTAGCTTTTTTTGTAGATCCCATTATTTCTACATGGATGATCATGTAATTTGCAAATAAAAACAGCTTTAGTTTTCCTTTTCTGATTTGGGTTGTTTCGGTTGCAACCTTAGTTTCAGAGATTTGCCTGGCATTTATACTTCCTAAAACAGGGAATCTGAGTCAGGTGGCCACCATCCAAATGGAGTGCCTCTACTGGGAATTAATTCATGCCAACCTTCTTTGTATTCAGTCAATCCATGGGCCCATCATTTGAGGTGAAGTCATCAGGGTTGTGCTACTCAATTCACTTGGCAAGAGCCACAGCAATTGATGCAAGAAGGAGCCTCTTCAAGTCCCTTTTGCTACAGGGTACCTATTGGCCAGGCATGCATGGAGACTTCATGAATTCATGAATGAACCTGCTCAAGCAGTTTAGTACAGTTATTTTCAGGGAACATTTTTACAAACCCTTACAGCTGAACTCCTAGTGGGGCTAATTTTTCAAAATAATGATTCCAATTTTGAGGCAATTTGTAGTACAAAGAATTGATTTTCAATATCTGTTACTGAGCAATTGATGGAGAGAAAATCAGCTCTAATCTCCTTGACAGTTTTTATAGGTGACTTATAAAGCCGTGTTAACTTTTAAAGATGCCAAGCAGAATGATTAATTGTCTATAAATGTGGACTAGTATTTCCCAAACTGTACCCTGTAGGAAACTGCTTCAAGAAATGTTAATAGGTACACAGCAAAAATTAAGTAAATAAATGAATATAGGAAATGAAAACATTTAAATCCGTGGTGAAAACTTTGAAAAGAATTTGTTCACTACAGGGGCCTCCTCTTGGAGAGTCACTCTTCAAATCAGCATATATGAAGCTCTGAGAAGTTTCATTGTAAAGAAATGTGTTCTTATTTTAGTTAACTAAGTATTTCCCAGATTTACCTGAACACAGAAACATTTTTTATATTGCCTCATGCTTCCCCAGATTCTGACTTAAGATATATTGATATATGTAAATTTCAGGTCAGATGTATAATTTTGAAAAATATGTAGGACTGAAACGGAACAGGGTAGTGTATAGGCCCTTGCCTTAAATCAGGTCCATGGGAAGCAAGCTCTGTGATAAGGATGAGTGTTTGCAAGTCTACCGGGTGGTGTCCTCAGGATCGGCACCTGTGGGGATCAACACCTATGGCCTGGCATTGGGCAGAGGGAGAAGCTGAACTGTGTTGTAGTCACTGAAAAGGCCTCACACTGTCACAGGGCATCTCTGAAGCTGGTATGTCCCCTCAAAATTGTCCAACCTTGAGGCAAGGGACCCGGGGTTCACACCTCTCATCACTAGGCTGCTTACATGATAGCGGGTGTGACCCTGGGTTAGGCATCTCTTTTCTGCTGGGAGGAATTCTCGGAGGATGCAGCTGGAGTTGCCAGTTCTTAGGCCACCAGCAATTGCGAGTCTGAGCGCCTCGGCCCTAAAGAGGGAGTCTGGGAGAGCACTGCAGCATCCATCACAGCCCGCTCTGTGCCCTTAGATCCATGTGCTTTGTACAAGACGTCCTGGGAACAGCTCCTCCAGAATCCTGGTTGGTCCTTGTACTTGGGGAAACTTATAAGAGAGAGGAAATAGGGAGGACAGCAACCTCATGATGCAGCTCATATAAAGGTTGCAACTGCTACTCATTGTGTCCTTTGACTGCCTTTCCAGATTCCCCTCATCCACAGCTGGTCTAGGTGGCTCCCTGATGTGGTGACTAGATTTATATCCCTGGGGGTCTGAGCCTCATGGCCATGAGGGCTGCACATCCATTTATTATCAAGAATGGATGCTGAACATTTTCTTCCTGCCACTATAGGGGCACAGCAGCCCTACCTCCTCCTTATGATCAAGCCAATTACCTCTGCCAGGACGGTGTCTCCTTTCCTTACCCACTGCTCTCTTGGCACAAGGAATCAAAAGTGGCCCCCTGAGAGCCACAGCTAAAAGTTTAATGGGAACCTTGCCGGGTCCCCTGTTGGAAGCACTTTATCTCTGAAAACCAGAGCCTTTGAACCCATAGAACTGAGTTACGGGGATGAGAAACTCCACAAATGGGTCACTAGGAGGGATGGTGAGTGTGGCAATTCCTAATTCTTTCCCTTGTATTCTGCCCTCTGAGGACACAGTGCATGTCCTCGCAATCGACTTAGAGCCACAGCTCTCAAATTCTTAGTCTCAGGGCCCCTTTACCCTCTTAAAAATTATTGGACCCCCAAAGAGCATTTTCAATGTAGGTGATAATTATACTTCTTTTCAACTGAATATACCTGTGAGGAACCCATTCCATGTTAACAGAAATAACATCCTAGTGTAATTATTAAAAAATTACTTCTACCCCATGGAAGCCCACTCATCCTAAAGTGTCAGACTGTTCCAGAATATGAAGGAGCATGAGAAGGAACAAAACTTGGTGAGTGACTTTTACTTGTCTTGGTTTATAATGCTTGAATTAGGGGAGCCTGTGAAGTGTGTTAAATCTTTAGGAAAGTTTGCTCCACCTTAATGGGCTTGCCTCCTTGACTCGCTGATTAATGCCTTTGCCAACACTATGAAGGGTTACTCTTCACTTTCTGTGGAATCTGCCTACAGAGTAAAAATCCTTTATGTTAATTTTGTCCCATCCCTGATTATTTTGGGGAAAAAGCCCAGTTATGAAAGCACTTACATGTTCTTTACAATCATGTTACTTTCTACGTTTAAAAAAGTTTTTATTCCTATTTTGATTAAATAGACAACTGTTGTTTTCAGGCATCTATGATCCCTTCTTAATCAAAATGTCCACTTTTCCTCTAACAAAATTTTTATTTTTTCCTTCCTCAAATCAGATCCAAATATAGAAATATAGAAATAAAGAATGTTTTAGGATATCTTTTATATAGAAATCTATTTTGAGATTTCCCAGAGGGCCCTCGGAAAATCACAAAGATTGGTTCTTTCACCTTTCAAAAAGAGAGATGCCAGAAATAATAATTTTTTTTTTTTAATATGGTACCATTGTAAAGTTCCATGGGAAAAGTTGTTAAATCAGAAGAGACACTCAGACTTCCCTAGGTTAAATTTGGATGGGTTAAAATATTATTAATATAAAGATTTCAGAAATTATATGATTTGTGGGAAGTCCCTGGGTATTTGTCAGTGTCCTTACTTTTCCTAATATGTTTTAACTTCAGAGGAAACATTGATCAAAACCCTGTTGAGTTTTTTGTATTTGTCAGTGTCCTAGTGGTGCTTTGCCTGGTATTAGACAGCAGTATAGTGTTAGTCATTTCATTTATTATTTAGAATATTAGCTTTGTGACAGTCTTCTTTTGTTTGCATCTAGTATATTTTTTGTCACTTGTTTTCAACTGGGGATGTACATCAGACTTATCTGTGGAGATTTATGAAAATACAGATGTAGGACCTATGGCAGATTTACTAAATCTCTTTATACTATATGTTTGGTATAATCTTGATATAATATATATATTGTGTTTCAGGATTATTATGTTATATCTCAAGGCTTTTCCTCTGTAAAATTATGTTTATCCATTTTTATAAGCAGATATCCTCTGACTTCTCTGAAAATAGGTTTTCCTACTATTCTTGGAGACATACTGTCTAAAACTTGTTTTGGAATGGCTTCATCATCTTGTTATGCATACCACAGAAACAATTAATTTCCTCATCAGTTATATTATTCTTATTATGAACTCTCATTAGGCCCTTACATTAGAAGATTATCAGTAATAAGCTAACCACAGCCATTTTCTCTATGACTAAGATAGTTTTTATTTATGCTGATGCTTGTGTGAAGGCTCTGTTATGAGCTATACGTCTGACTTTGTCTTCAACAAAGGACCATCTCAGAGCCTGATGGACAAGGACTGTACCATGAACTACAAACTGTTGACACTTCAAAGAATAGACTCTTGGGCACAGGCTTCTGATACATCTCTTGGACAACCTTCAAACCACACCAGTGTGCTGAGTGAGGATTTCCAGAACTCTTTTTCATTAAAACATATATGGGCTCATGAGACTGCTACTCAAGATTCAGTTGAACAGGAACTGACTACATAAGGCTGAATGGATGAGAAAATTTTTATTGTGATTATTTGCTTAGAATACTGTGGATGTTTAAATGTTCGGTTTACCAAATATAAAAGCAAACACTTTCTTTTTCTTCTTAAACTCTCTATAATCCATAACAGTTCAATAGACTCTGAAATTAACATTTAAAAATTCTGTCTGATTCTCACTGTTCCTCCAAAAATCGGAAACTCTTATTAAGTCTCCTTACTTATCATGGTAATATAGTTATTTGTATAGGGTCAATAAAAACCTGTTGCTTTTTAAAATCAGAATATAAGAATAAGGACATTCTCCTACACAGCCATAACATGCTCACCGCAAATTAGTACATTAACACTGATACCATCTATCCTCTAATCTACAGACTCTCCTCAGGTTTGCTGATTATCCCAATAATGCCTGGTATAGAAACACAACAACAGCAAAAACAACAATAGCAAGAAAATCTTTCTTTTGCCTCCTTTCTTTCTGGCCCAGGATGCCTTGAATTCCATTGTCATGCCTCTTTAGTTTCCTTCAATCTAGGACCTCTCCGCAGTCTTCAGTTGCATTCCACATCTTGACATTTTTTAAGAGCACAGGCCAATTGTTTTGCAGAATATTCCTTAATTTGGGTTTGTCTAATGCTTCCTTGTGAGTCGATTCAGGTTACACTTTTTTTTCTTTTTTTAGAGAGAAGTGAGAGAGAAACAGTGATTGGTTGCCTCCCATACACACACCAACTTGTGATTGAACAACAAACCTAGGAATGTGCCTTGACTGGGAATTGAACCCGAAATCTTCTGGTATACAGGGTGATGCTCCAACCAACTGAGCCACACCAGCCAGGGCACAGGTTACACATCTTTGACAAGAAAACCACTGAAGTGGCTTTGTGTTCTCAGTGCATCCTAACAGGTGTTGAGCAGTGTACACTTGCCCCTTTAATGGTGCTGTTAATGTCTGTCTCCTAGTTAAGATGGTCCTTCCAGGTTTTTTGGTAAAGTTACCAAGCATTTTGTTAGTAATTAATAAGAATTCTGTGGGAATATATTTTGAGACTATATAGACACCCTGCTCCTCAGTACCCTCTCACATATGTTCCAGCATCCGTTGATGATCTCTGCCTGAATCCATGGTTACTATGATGGCTACCAAGGGGAGATTTTCTAATTTTATCATGCTTTCTACTATGAGGAAGAGCTTTTCCTTCTGTTCCATTTATCTGTTTATTTATATAAATATAGACTCATGAATTCCTATTATATTTGATAGGTTGTAATAAATTTGTATCATTATTTATTTTGATGCCCACACTGTCCCAGCTTTAACCAGGGAAAACCCTATTAAGTTGGCTAGATTGTTTAATTTTTTAAAGAAGTAGATTTTCCATTCAAATATGTCTCCAAATAGTACAAGCAAGGTCTTAAGAGCGAAGAAGTGGAAAGTTTCGGCAGTTTGCCAGAGGGTGACGGTGAGCAGAGTTGTCTTTACTGGATCAGCACTCCCCAAACTAATCCAACTTCTCACAGCTTTTTCCCTCTTCCCTGTCCTAAAATGGAAGTAAATGCTGGCACTTGGAAGGACCTTAGAGATCATCAGGTCTGTGGTTCCCAAACACCGACTTGTGCCAATGGCTGTGTGACTGAAACCCCTGTAGAGCAGGTTTAACTGAACAGGTGCCCCCCCCCCCCCCCGACCAAAACTGTGATTCAAAAGGCAGGCCCCAGGCGGGGTGGGCATTATGTGTGTTTGTTAAGCCCCCCAGGTGACTCCTGTGCTCAGCCACCCACACCCCTTACACGTACACCCTCCTTTTGTAGGTGACTCAAGAAGGGACCTCCGTGTGCTCTGTCACACCGTTAGCGCCAGGACTAGGAGGAAAGCTGAGGCCCGTGGCCGGCCCAGGGTCTTGCTTTTTGTCTGCATTGTGCTTCCACCTCCCAGTTCTTTGAAATCGCCCATGTTTTTGTCCCCTTACAGCCGTCTCAACAGTAAGGATGAGGAATGTACTGGCAGGAGGGGAAATGTGTAAATCAGGTGTTTGTAAACGGGTGGCTGCCTCTGTTGAAGGTAGTTTAAGTTCATCCTGAGAGTTTTATCATTGGAAGCTGAAAATAACAATAATACCCATTTCATACAGTTGTTATGAGCATTACTTTAAGATACTGTATGGGAAAGCCTGGCACTTTTGCTAGCTTTTGCTGGCACTTTTGCTAGGGAATGTGTTAACCATTTCCCCTACTCCCAAACACACACACACACACACACACACACACACACACACACTCCACTAATGTTATTTAAGGAAGTACTTGCTGTTACCACTTCTCTTTCCCTTACCTACTGATCCCCTACTGAGAACAGCAGCCGTGCGCCCTTTCACCAACTGGAGAAAGACAACTGTAAGATAAACGGATTACTTTGCATTGCACACACTTGTCCTCCCCGGAGCCATTCTGAGCTGGACCACAAAATTTGACTATTAAACAAAATCAACCTTTAAACGACCTTTAAACCTGATAATCCATGATTTCTACACAATAACAATTTAGTCTCCCATCTTGCAAATCTAGAAACCACCTAATATTTTAACAGCATGGTGGCACTACTGTGAAGGAGGGAGAACATGTTACAAACCTGCTTATGAATATGGAAGCCATAACCCAGTGACTTATAACCGTGCTTAAGATCTCGCAGAGTACACAGTTCATTATGTCATTGATTAAGCCTTGGCTCCCTCCATTCTCTCCCTTAAGGAAACCTGTAGGGCAGGCTGGTCCCAGGGGACTAGAGCCTCAGGAGCACCTCAAAGAATTCCACTTCTCCATCTTTCCACTGTCACCCAAAGTCATTTGGAGTGGGGACAGCCAGGATCTAGAGACAGAGAGTGGCTGATGAGCCTGCATTGTCCTGGATAATCAGGATAGAAATTCTTAAGCTACCCACTGGGGGTGGAGTGACTCCTGTTTGTGAGTAACGTTAGCAAAGGAGCTTAGCATCACTGCTCCTTAAGAACTTCTGGCCTAAGAATGCATTAAGCAATCACAAAAACTCAGCACTCCCGGGGCTTGTGGTGGTTTTAAAATAACTCCACAGATTCTCTGAATCTCTTCCCTTCAAAGCAGCCTGATTCTTCTCTTGAGTGTGGCAGAAATGATAGACTATGATTTCTGAGGGTAGCTACAACAGGCATTGCATTTTGCTTTGCTCTTTGGGATTTTGGGGATCATGTAGGAAGTCAGTTGCCATGTCATGGGGACACTCAAGCAGCCCTGTGAGGAAGCAGGGAGCTGAGGCCTCTTTCCCACAGTGTGTGAGCAAGCCATCTTGGAAGCAGATTCTCTAGTTCCAGTCAAGCCAACAAATGCCTGCAGCCCCAGCCGACACCTAGACGCGGCCTCATGAATGACTCCCAAGCCAGAGCCACCTCGCTCAGCTGCCTCTGAATCCCTAACCCACAGACATTGCAAGATAAGAAAAATGCATTGTTCAGGCCACTAGGTTGTGTAGTATTTTGCTACGTAGCAATAGATAACTAATATAGGACTTCTAATCTTTCCCATAGCAACCGTGATTAAATTAACTAAATGAAAAGGTAATCCAGGCTCTGCTGAACACCCATGGACAGAGAGCTTGCTTCCTGCGACCTCAGCCCCGTGCATGGCTTGACCACACAGAGTATTAGCAGGTGCTGCTTCCACCGAGCTGCTTTTGGCTTCCCCATAACTTCCATCCCTGGTTCAATATGTGTCCTGTGAAGCCAAAGCGAATCCTCTCTTCTTCCATGTGACTGCCCTTTGGATACCTGAAAGCCGTGCTTATGCCCACCCCGGTGTCCTCTCACACTGGCCAAAGGAATAAGGGAGGGGGCATTACATTTTGAGGGGCCCAGGGAAACAGGCCTAGCCTGGAATGAGGCCACGGTGTTTCATGCACCGTCCAAGAGGGACTGGATTCTGAGAGGCCTCAGGAAGTGAGTGGCACCTGTCTTGACCACTAGATAATAATAATAAAGCAGTAACGCCACTACTAATAATCAGTACTAACATAGCACTTGATGTGTGCCAGGTTATGTTCTATGTGTTTTATAGGCACTGAGTCATTTAATCCTCACAACAGCTCATTGTTATTGGTTCTTTTCACAGATGAGGAAACTATGATGCTAAAAGTTCTCAACTTGTCCAAGGTCCCACAGCTAGTAAGCGGCAGAGCAGGATTTAAAGCCAGGCAGCCTGGCTCAGAGGCCATATTCCTAGTGACAACTCAGTACTGCCTTCCCTACTGGGCCCAGCTCATTTCAGAGCTACAGTGAAAGCTTGTATAGAAAAAGAAATAATAGCTACCATTTACTGAGTGTCTGCTATGTGTCAGGACCTGGGCTGAGCACTTTGCATGCACTAGAAAAGTTAATGCTCGCCGCTAATGGAATGATTCGTTCAACATTCATTTATCAAGCACAGACACCTGCTGGCCCCTCTGAGGGTGCAGCAGTGACTCAGACTTGGGTCCTGCTTTCAAAAATTTTTTAGTTTTAGACAAATAAAGCTGGTACATAAAAAACTATACTTTCAGGCAATAGTTAAGAGCTGCTGTCTTAGTAAAGAATAGACAGAGCAAAGAGACTCTCAGAGGAAGGTGGGGGTATGGGTGGGACTCCAGTCGACTTCTCCGATAGGCAGCATTTGAGCTGGTTTTTGAAGGAAGATTCCGTGGGGAAGGGAGAGGCGGGAGGAGAGCATTCTAGGAAGAGAGGCAGCACAAGGGGATAAGCTATGCTCTATGAAGACAGGCAATGGGACCAAAAGATGGAAGTGTTCTGGGGGTGTTTTAGGTGTCTCTTCCCATGTCCACCATGTATGTGATTTGATAAGGACATGTGGTCTTGAGGCCACCATTTGTTTGATTGTTGCAAATCCATCCCAGGCTGTGAAGCTGAGGTCCTATGAGGTCTCATTTACAGGAAATAAAAACTGTGAGATCCTCAGAGACCCCAAGGCACTCATTAGTCATGGTGAGAAGAATTGATATTAATACACTCTTTTGCTTGGTACAGTTTCCTGTCATCACTCCCCCCACCACCACCACCAGTTTCTATTTGGAGAATAAACCTGGCAGCAATCCGAGCTTCACACTTCTTGCAGACCTGTTGGATAAACACTCATACACACGCATGGCAACCACTTCACACCTAATGAATAGGAGTGCAGGTATCCAGACTGCACTGCAGGAGCCTGAGAGCTGCTTTCGCTTGGATTCCCTCTGCTGTGGGCCTGGCAGCAGTGGGCAAGACGTGACCCTGCCCCCACTTCCTGCATATGAGGTGCCTGTATGCACTGGGCAAAGCTAGGATCTGGTTCCCAGGTCGGGGAAAGCCCCCTCCAAAGTGGTGGGCCTGCTTTTAGAAACCTGCCCTGTTTGAGATCTCAGGGAAGAGGCAGATTCACACTTGTGAGGCCTAAAGCTTGTACAATTCTGAGGCTCTTTTTAAGAAAAGGAATACCAAATTATGAATACAAAGTGAGATTTGAAATTCTCTATTTAGAATGAGAAAAGAAATCACAGCAAATTCCAAATCTTAAAAATGCTGACAAAAACACCACAATATTCAGAAAAATGATACAATATTTTCTTAACTGCCCAACAGATAACTAAAATATTTTTTCCTATTTTTGGGGAGCCAGATACTCTTCAGGTTCAAATGGCAACAATTTAATAATAGCTCTGCCCAGAGAAGACAAGCGAGTCTTATTTGTAGCATGTTTGCTCAAAATTGTTTTGTTATGGTTTCAAGAAGTTTCTTTCAGCTTCATAATTCATTACTGGAACTGCTATGTAAATGTTTAGGGGAACTGATTTGCCAATTTAGGGAAAACTTCCAACAAAGTTTCTTTCCTATAAGATTATAAGACTTCAGAGCATATAAAGTTTTCTTCAGCAGTGACTAATCTTAAATACTCCTGCATTTGAGAATTACTTATTGACTAATCAGTTAGTCATCCATGTCCTCAGTAGAGGCATATCAGAAGTTGTACGTTATCTTCGTAGGTGTTACTTTATCAGCAAGAAATGTAAATCTTTCTCCAGTGTGTTCATATGATTCACTCTTCTTCTTAACTGGATTATTAAACAATCCAAAAGTCTATTCATTGGAAAGTTATCTCTCCCTCTTACTGAAATACTGCTTTTAATATTATAAAACATTTTTTGGTTATAGTTCTATCTTTAATGTCAGAATAATTTCTACTTATTTCATTGCTTTTCTTTTTTCATTAACTTTTTTCCTGAAATTTCTCACAGTTCTTTTTCCCCTCTCTCAGTTCTTGAAAAAATATATTTAAAGATGACAAAAGAACATACCCATCATATACGCCAAAATTGGGAGTTTATATTCTCTTATTTATTTTATTGAAATGGTGCAAAATGTCTTTCTAAATGGAATTATAATGGATATTGAGCTTTATGAACTTTTAAGCAAACACTTGCTTCTTGTTGTATTCGAGTGTTTTATTTTAGTCTTCAAAAATATATTTGAGTCTTTTAAAGGTTGTTGTATCCTTGTTGCAAGATGAACAGATTTGTAATAACAGCCCAAGCCTTATCTACATAGTTCTAGTGCTGGATAGCACAGGACACACTCAGATTGAGATGAAACCTCTTGTCCTGTGTTTGGATAGTAGAAATATTCTTGGAAGCCATTCCTACACCAGATAGCCAACAATAACTCAACTGTACATGGGAGTGACAGTGATTTCAAACCACATAATTACATCCCAATAAATGGGATAAATAAATTAAATATGTCCCCTACTCAACTTCTCCTTAGCCAAAAGCCAAAAAATGCCAGTGGGTGCTATAGCACTACCTGGCACAGGGGGAATGCAATAGAGATGAGGTTGCAGTGGAAAGAGACAATGGTCTTAACCAATTGCAATAAAAAGTGTTTACTTGTAAGGAAGTGCTTAACTTGAAGAAACTCCCAATGGCCAAATCTTGGTTAATTTAAACAATAAAGTAAGTAATTATAATAATGGGTTATAACTTATAGGAAAAGTTAATACCCATGAGTTCATAGTGATACAAATAAAATAATTGATTTTTTAAAAATGAAGAAGAAGGGACAGCTCTTCCTTTTAGATTTCTAATTAATACATATAAAATGGAAGATGGAAATAGAAAATCTCTACTTGGCAAATACCGCAATAATAATTGTTGTGGGAAAGAATCATCAATGAAAGCTAAAAATCAGTGGATGAAGTGTGATGATAAACGGGATATTTATACAGTATCAAAGTATCTCCTCATCAGACACTTAGTAATTACTGGAGGGAAAAAAAATCAACCTTTACAGAGGAGAAATTTGGTAGACACAACCTTGACCAAGTGATCAAAGTTAACATCACCAGTAATGAGACAGGTCAGCATCATGTACCACCTGATGCCTGAGAAGAACATAACATCACTGTCACATCTGTGTACTCTAGGGCTCCAGTGGTTTTGGGGCATGCAGGGATATCTCTTGGAAATAAAGGACACATTATTGCAATTCACACCTCCCACCACTAAGAAAGAAGCTCAATGTCTGGTAGACCTCTTCAAGATCTGGTGGCCACTTAGTGATATTACTCTGATCCATTTACCAGGTAGCATGAAAGGCTGTCAACTTTGAGTCATAGCAAGTTTAGGATACAGCGCAAAAGCCATACTGCTTGAGCCAAATGATTTAACAGACCCTATTAATATTAGAGTTATCTGTGGTGGAAAAACACACCAGCTTATAGGCAGCTTATAGGATGCTCCAATAGGTGAATCACAATGTAGACCTCTAGGATTCTGGAGCAAAGCCATGCCATCTGCAGAGATAGGATGCAGTTAACACCCTCAATCAAAAACTATTATATGATTTGGTATCCCCAATAGGTAGAATACATGGGTTCAGGAACCAAGGGAAAAAATAGAAAAGGCCCTGTATACCTTCCTTTCCAGGATCAGTTAATGCTTTTCATTGCTGCAGCATGAGGCTCTGTAAGTCTAGGGTCCTGATTCCCAGAAGGAATGTTTGCACCAAGGAACATAGTAAGTGCCCCATTAATTAAACTTTAAGCCCCAGCTGACACCTAGTCATATGAAGCTCCTTGTGCCAAAATAAGGAGGTGAGAAAAGGAGTCCCCATATTAATGGAGGTAATTGAGCCTGATCGTCAGGAGGAAGTAGGGCTGTTGTTACACAGTGACACCAGGTGATATACTCTCCTGCCTCTTCTGATAAATGAACAAGTGTAGTAGCTATGGCCAGAGGCAGAATACTGACCAGAAGCTCTGAGGTAATGATTTGGGTCATCCCATCATGATGAATACCTTTACTAGCAAAGTCAACAGTGGTAGAAATATAAAATGGGCACCTGGAGCTTGGGGCCAACTGCAGCCACTGGGTTATAGATCATTGCTCTGGTAAGTGTTAAAGGGGACCAACCAGAATCCCAGAAGAGTTGTTTCCTGGATAGATTGAACTTATTATTCAAAGCCAGTGGATTTGACCAGTGTAAACAGTGGACTATAGTGGATGCACTGATCTCTCAATTTAGGGCCAAGTTGCCCATTCCCTTAACTGCCATGAGTGTTGGTTGTTGAGTGCTCATACCTGAACCCCTCTAGGACTTGCTCTCACTAAAGGGAGCAGTCTGGGGAGCAACCTGAAGCTCCATGGCCTCAATTTGGGGGTCCTTTGCCTCAATTTGAGATAATTCAGAAGAACCATCCAATTCTAGAGCTCCCCCATAGAACTGGCTGAGGCTTCTGTTGTAACTGCCTCATATTTCAACTCCTCCCTCTGCTCATTTCTGCCTCCTCAAATCAATCATCCTGCATACAAGCTTCATGCACACAAATGTCTGCTGTAGCCTTTTTCTCAGGGAACCTGACTCAAAGCTCCAGAATTTTCTACATGATCTTAACGTGAGTAGGAGTGTTTGCCTTACACCAAACGGTCCCAACCACTGTACATGAGGGAGGAGGTTGTGAAGCAGGGCTCCTACTAACCTTACATGGACACATAGGGTGAGTAAGAAGTAAACGTTGCTATTTTGAGTCACTGAGATGTGACGATTGTTTGTTACCACAGTATAATCAAACTCATACTGATTGAGACTGAACCAGTACAATAATTCTGCCTTTAAATTTTTGTAGTATTTGGTTCCAGTTTAGAGGTAGCCCAGGCCAAACCTCAATTTATGAGGCAAATGTAGGCCTGGGCTTATGGGTGACAAATTAGAATCAAGCAAGAAAGAGAAAAATGGAGTTGAAGAGGCTAAGTGCTGCCTCATGGGAGTTTTTCTTAAGTCTGACTGAGAGTTGCAGGATGGAATTCACTGAGTTGCTCGCAGTGGTTGTTCGACCAGCCTGGAACTTGAAGATGAATTACTAGTCAGCAGGTCATGGTTAGAGTTGGCTGGCCAGCTGTCCATGTGGCTTTAGGTCACTGCCAAGAGCTTCTTCTGGGTAATCCAGATGGGTCTGGACTCAAGTGGGAAGTGAGCCAATGCCTGTATTAATGATAAAAATGAAGATTAATAATTTGGAATTGTGCTCCATGTCTTCATTCAGAGGGCATGAATCCAAGACAAAGACTTTGACACTAGACGGTGCATTCATAGACAATGGAGCTTGTCGAAGCCCTTTCCAAAGAGGCTTAAGTAATGGTTTTTGCTGATGAAATTTGACCAGGCATCAGTCTTTACATCCTGGCCCTGTCTGTCCAGGTGGGTGATAGAGTTTCTTGAGCCTGTGACTAGTTCCTAGACATCCTTGTTAATGCCCTGCAATATAACACAATATTACCTGGCTCGGGAATGTTCTGTTGGTCTTAGCTGCTAGGGAAGAAACCAGAGTCTCATTCATTTATATTTCATGAGAATCAAGTCTTGGGAATTTGTGTGTTGTAGGCCTAATTAACTGAAGAGCCATAGGCAGTGCACCTAGCCTCTTCCACCTAGCTTCTGCACAAATCTTGGCCAGTTTATTATTTCAACCCCATTTTGATATTGTGTCCCTATGCTCACTGCAGACAATGCGGGCACAGACAGCATTAAATGATTCTGTATGCCTTACAACTTTAATACCTGACCTGTCATACGCATGTCCCTGTGGTTATCAAGTATTCCAAATCTGGGAATTAGGGTTTTGTAGAAATCTTTTGCTGATCACCTCTGCATCAGCCTTGGCACATGGATATGCTTCTACCCATTTTGAAGAGACACATAAATTACTAAACATGTCCATTCGTGTGACATTTTCTTTATCTGGATAAATTTAGCTTGAATATTCATTTCAAATAACCCCAAAGAAGAGACTAAACTACTTTCTTTTTCTTGACAGGCACCCTTACTCCCTCTTCAGTTGTGAGCCTGGTAAGTAGGGGCTCTCATTACACTGCTTGGCCAGACTAGAACATTCTGGAGCAATCTGGTCCAGCCTCATGTGTCCTAACATTCCTTCTTTGTTCTGATGGATCATGCCATGGGCTATTGTGAGCAAGGCAAGGAGGTAATTCCTCTTGTGTCAAACAAGATATGGGTGCAAAAAACTGCCAGCTCATCCTCAAAGGTTCTGATCTGAATCTGAGACCTCATCCAAAAGTGTTCAGCTGATAAAGGTGGGAAGAAGATGCATTACTCTGAGAGCAATGGCTGTGGCTGTGCCATCAGCCAAAGCAAAATTCTTTTAATGTAACATAAAAGACATTAGAAATTTAATTCCTCCATAAATTCTTCCACTGTCGTAAACTGCCCAAAGGCAGAGTGAGAGCCAGACTCAGTAGAACTAAGAGTACCAAACTTGGGTGGGGGGCAGCACGTTTGCCCCCCAGGAGGCAAAGAACTGCCATAGCTTCCTGTGAGAACAGATTGTATCTCAAAGACTAATTCTGTTCTCTTTCCTCCTTAAACCAACACTGCCTTACAGTGTGCTAGGCACTGCTAAGCCCTTCATAATACAGTAACCCTCTGAGATAATCTTATCTCCATTTCACAGATGGAGAAACTAGAGCCCAAGAGGCTAAGGGTATTGTATTGGCTCAGCCTGGATTTGAGCCCAGGTCTTTCTGCCTCGAAAGCTCTTGCACTTCACTTCTGCTTCAGCCCTTCCTTTTTATGCAAAACAGCCCCCTTTTTTGAGGTGTAAGCCCAGGCAGGAGACTTGCTGATGAACCTCTGTGTCTAGGGAATGTGACAACAGGAAAGGGGTCTATTTTACTCATCTGTTCATTCATTCTTTCATTCATTCCTCCATCCAGTCACTTATCAAATATTTGTTGAACTGCTACTATGTCCCAGATACTCAGCTAGGTGCTGAAATAGGTAAATTGATGACCCACTGAGGGTATCAGACACTAAACAAGTAAACACACAAATAAATATATAATTACAAACTGTGACAAGTGCTTTTTTTCCCAAAGTCCATTACCATCTGCACAGTAATATTGGAAAAGCAATTTCAGTTGTGTGGCTCGTGAATTTGAACTTTTGAGCAGCACTGCTCAAAAGAAATATAAAGCAAACCACATACATAAGCGTAAATTTTCTAATAGTTACAACAGGACAAGTAAAAATAAAAAGATGAAATTAATTTTAATAATATATTTTATTTAACCGAAAATATCATTCCAACAAGAATGAGATATTCCATTTCTTTTTATCTTTAAAATCCAGCACATCCCAATTCATACTAGTCTCGTTTCGTGTTCTCTATACTACATGCTGATCATGGCTGCTGTGTTGCACAGCACGCCTGTTGTCACTGATAGTGTAACTCTTGTCTGTGCATTGGTGTTTTTCAACCTTGGCTCACATGGGAATCACCAGAGAATCATAGATTCTCATGTTTAATGGGTATGGGGTGGGGTGGGGTGGGGTGGGGTGAGAGAGAGGGATTGCCTAGGTACTAGTATATTTTAAAACTCCCCAGGTGATTCTAAAGGGCAACAGGGGCTGAGAACCGCTGCTCTAAGCAGTAGCAGGTTTGCACCCAAAGTCTTTAAATTATGCAAGATGACTGACTGCATGAAGCCCCCACATCCCAAGCCAGCTTTATAGCCTGCCTCCCTCCTCCCCCTGCAAGCTCAGGCCTGAGAGCTCTAGGGCATCTGTGATGGCCCAGCATCCACACCTTGCCTGCTGGTCCCCCTCTGACCTTGGGGCCCTGGTTCTCACAAATGTGATGGTACCTTATTGTTGGGTTATCTCCTGTGTCTCAGTCTCTCCTGTTCTGGGGATCTGCCTGGTGGCTCTAGCCTTGAACTTGCGTTGTTTTTGCTCTTCCCTTTCCTGTGCACCTAACTCCTCTGAGAGGATCTAATGTGGGACTCTACCCTTTCTTCCACCTGTCAGGACACCTACCTGCTCTTATCAGGTCCTCCTGATGTTTCAAACTCACTGTCCCCCACCTCCCTTGCCAAGCTTCACGTGCTCTGAATCCTGGTCACACCAGCCTGGCTTTTCTCCCTTGATGCTCCCCCACTTTCCCCCAACACCCGATCCACCTGCCTTCCCTTAGTGGTTAACCCTTCCCGACCTTCCCAGTTCACATCAGATAATCTCAAGCCCAACCTCCTTTAACATCCTATGATGTCAATTATGTTCATTATAATAGACTCATTAATCTTTGTATGTAGGTACTTCAACCAGCCCAGGGAAGTGGAGCTTCTGTTTATTTCTATTTTTATTCTTTTCTTCTTATCTCTATTTTTTATTTTACTTTCCTTTTTAGTCTCCAGTTGCTCCTCCTGATCCAGGCCTGCCATCCCCAGAGGAGAGAGTGAAAAGTCTAATAAATAGAGAAGCCTCACTATTTATTGCAGTTGTGTGTTGACTCCTGAGCTGACTCACTGGCAGCTTCAGGGAGCATGGATAGGGCTACAAAGCCAGTGGAGAAAACACTCTGGGAATCTTGTTTCCAGCTCACAATTTTTCCTGCAGCCACTTGTGCAAGGCTTGCATGAGGCTTATTTGTTTGTTTGTTTTTTCCAAAAGACTTGAGGACAGCATTGTTATACTCAGCCCTGCAGTCCTGATAAGAGGGTAGCAGAATGGTTGGCTGAAAAGTTAATAATTTCTGGGCTATTTTGTATAAACTTACAGCCTGTATCCCCAGAGCCAAACTTGTCAGATAAATAAAATTAAGGCTGTGAGGCTCTTACTTAAAACCTATCACAGTGGTTCCATAAACCCACTAAGGATTTAGGGAAAGGGAAAGATGAAAAAAGGAGAAGAATTTTTAAATCAGTTTACCACGCATATAGAGCCAGTACTCAGGTGGCTCTGCTAGTATGTGAGGGCAGGAGGAATGACTTTCCCAGCCTGTGGCAAATTCCCATGGCCCCAGGTCACAAGGTGGGATTTCTGGGGTGCAGGCCACTCAAGCCCTTTCCTTGGTTTTCTCCTAGGACTATTGTGCTATAAATTGTACTAGCTATTGGGCAAATGTCAAGTTTATCTCTGGATCATTCATTTTTGTCCATTAACCTGAAATGCTAAAGTTTAGCAGCATCGACTTGTGGGGTGAGCGTTGCAGAAGAGTACCACGAAGCTTGTGGGGTCCAAGGTGGATGGGTTGGTGGATGGATGGATGGAAGGATGGGAGCCTGCCATGAAAATAGTTTATGCTTCTCTCTTATGTATTAATGGTTTAAAACATTGATCACTCTGCTTTGTCCCTGAAATGTATTTTTATTTCTTGGCCTTTCCATGATTAAAAAGTAAGAGATAAAAACAGAATCTTCTTCGCTGGATTGTTGTAAGGATTAAATGAGATAATCTTGGGAGGCTGTTTAGTCAGGGTTTTAACTTATAGTAAAAGATCAATACCTGGCAGCTATTGTTATTATTTCCCCACTTTACATTAGTAACTTGCCCAAGATCACATAGCGGTTAAGTGTAGAACCCAGATCTGTCCTGTACCTGATGACCTGGATTTCTCCAGGACCTCGATCTTCCCCCTCAGAGGGGGAATAACATCACTGAGACTTCCCAACACCAGTGTAGACCAGTCCCTTGCCCTCCTTCAAGTGGTCATACTGTCTGCACTGAAAGAAAAAAAGAGATGTGTGAGAGAGAGAGTGTGTGTGTGTGTTGGGGGCAAAGGTGTAGAAGAGGTGTACTATCTCATTTGGTAAATTATGATACATGGGAGGACTCAGCTATAATTTCTTGAAAAGTTGTATAGGAATGGAAGCTCTCAGTTTTCATTTTGGAAATCCATCCCCCGTGACTCTGATGCCTTCAGATAGGAGGGAAATGCAGACAGGAGCTCATCCCTCCTTCTCTCCTTCCCTGGTATTCTTTAAATAAACAGACCTGCAGCAAGATTCTATGCAAATGGAGAGCCCCTGGCTCCCTTTACCTTCATCTAGCTCCAAAGGTCCCTGCCTTGCCCTGAATGTCAAGTATGATCCCAAAGGAGGAAGGCCAGAGTTGGAACCTGTGTGATGGATGCTGTCTCTTGGGCAAATTAATTCTCCTTTTGGAGGCTCTGCTTTGAAGGAGAAGAAATGGTGTTTTTTGAGTAGGGTAGACAGTTGCTGGGGAAATCAGCCTTTTCAGCTGGAGGCACAGTCTGGAACTCCTCATTGGTATCTAAACTTGACCTTAGTGCAGTGCCTAGAACCTTTCGAAGCCTGAGTCCCAAAACAGGGCAGGGCCTGAAAGTAGTCAGAGCTGCTCAGTAGCAATACAGGAGAAGACAGCTTGGTGAGAGCCAGGTCACCTCTGCACATGCAAGTTGTTTGGGGATACAGACAGCAAAGCGTGGACCTGGGCCGAAGGGTGACTTGTCAAATAGGTGGGCTCCATGCCTGCTCAAAACTCAGGTGTGCTCTTGAAAAGCACAGCACCAACCCCAAGAGAGCTGTTGTTGAAAGCAGAACAGCCATTGCGTTTCTCCATGACAATTTCACCTATAACACGTAAAGTCTATTTTCCTGGTATGAAATAAGAGCAGCAAAATCTTCATCTGAAATCACAGTTAATTTGAACATTTTTAAAGCTATATTTCAGAAAGAGCCTTCAACCTTTAAATGTAGCATCCAAAACACTGATTTTCCATAACTATGTAAATGAGGTAGATAAGGCAGGCAGCTTGGATGAGGTCCATTATCCTGAACATATTGCAAAAAGAGTCTTACAGAGCAGAGAATGGAGCAGTCAGGTGGCAGAGAACCCACGTGCCACTTAAAGGACAATCTATAAATGAAAATTCAGCTTTGGGAAGCAGTTAAATTAGCGAAGGTAAGTTTTTTCAAATTGTAAGATTTTTCTCAGGATTCCTTTTGCTAAAGAGTTCTGGATCACTTTCAATATGGTCTGATTTACAAAAAGCCCATCTGTTCACAACACACAGTGTTTGTAAAAAGCCAAGTGGTTTGGTTTGGTTACAAAGAATTGAAGATCTACTGCTCATATAACAATGGCAAGAGCAATGTCTAGACTCAGGGGAGCACCTTTCCTGAAATTCTTAGGAGAGGCTATTTTCTAAGAGATTGTTCCAGTAATTTATAACTATGACCAGCACAGCTGAGGAGGTTGTGCAACTTTTAAGTGAAACAGTGAGGACGAACAGGAGCTGCATTGTCACACCGGCAATCGAAGGTGCTGGAGGATGTTGGAGGTAGACCAGGACAACTGAGGCTGGCTTGTGCTGCAATGAGGAGGAGACTGAAACTTAGAGAGGGGTCATGGTCCAGGAATCCACCAGGCAGTTAAGAACCAGAGGATCCATGGAAACCAAAGAATAAGGCAAAGCTGTGGTGCTGAGGCCTGTGAAGAACTGGAGGTTCATGGGTTCTGAGGCTTCCACCAGGCATAGGTCCAGAAACTGGAGGGCTCATCAGCTCTGGCCAAGGAACCCTAGACCACTTTAGGTGTTGAAGAGGTGAACGCCACCTCTGAGGTGTGAAATCTCTTGTCTGGAAGGTAGAGCCAGAGGTCAAGCTGAGGACAAGGACTCTCATGCAATGGTTTATATTTGGAAGAGGTGCAAATAAACAGGAAATTAAATCTTACTCTCTGCTGCTTCCCTGTCTATCTATAGTCCCAGGCTCTTATCTTTCTGTAACTCTTGTTACCTGAATGAGCAACATAGCCAACTTGTAGGGCATCCAATAAGGGAGATAAGATGCTCTTTCCAAAGCCATGTGTTCTGCACAACATTATTTGGTTGAAGGAAGTTCTCCTAGGAGGGAAATTAAATCCCAAGGACCTCAGCATTTGACTTGACTTTTTTCTTTCTTGTTGCTGCAGATTTGGTAAGTGGTACCCCACCTTGGAGAATTCCCAAGCTGCCTCCAACAATGAGGAGCAGCAGACAGCAGTGATCTCTTCTGCCTTCCCTATGAGTTTGGAGGCTGAAAAAAAGGGAAGCATAAAGAGAGAGGGCTCTGCACACTGAGTACTACAAGCATCCTCAGCAGAATGCCTAATAGGGGGGACATGATCAAAGATGACACTTCAGAGAGGCATCATGCATATTTGGGTTAATGGAAACAGGAGAGAGGGAGAGAAAGGAGCAGGGGCAAAGGGCCTATGGTAGGCGGTTAGACAGGCATGAGCAGAGTAAGGACAATTGGCCAGGTACGAAAGGCCACCAGGGTAGAAAGACCCAGGTACCTAGCAACGGGCAAAACTGGGTTGGGCCCTTGCCCCCAGAGGACCTTTCCTCTCTCATCATTGCTGGTCACTCAGTTTAGATACCCTCCTCCCCACCCTGACCTTTCATATCGCTGATCATGCAGTTTGGACCTTCCCCTGACCTTTCCTCCCCTGGCATGTTGCTAGTCATGTGGGTTAGACCCCCTTAGAGGGGAATGAACAAGGGGACAGGAGAATAGCCCTTAATCATTAAGCCCCCAGGACAATGAGGTTCTGACCAGCATCAGATACGTCTAGGCCTCAGTTGTATTTCAGCTGCAGGCCCAGAAAAGCAGCAAAACCAGAAAAGTGACATCATGGCTGGCATCAGGACCAGCTGCATTGACTAATGACCCTCTCCCTGACAGTGACCAATCAGTGGAGACCATGGGGACACACCTGGAAAGCTGATAAATATTCTGAGATTCTCCCCTGAGAACTCAGATAAACCCCTTCAGAAATAAGGACCCAGCTTGTGTTCTCTCTCTCTCTCTCTCAAGCATACCCACACCTTCCCCCCACCCCACCTTCCCCCAGGCACATTTTCTTTTCTTTTTTTTTTTTTTTAATATATCTTCATTGATTTCAGAGAGAGGAAAGGAGAGGGAGAGAGAGATAGAAACATTAATGAAGAAAGAGAGTCATTGATTGGCTGCCTCCTGCATGCTCCCTACTAAGGATCGAGCCTGCAACCTAGGCATGTGCCCTGACCAGGAATTGAACCCTGATCACCTGGATCCTAGGTCGAAGCTCAACTGCTGAGGCGTGCCCGGCCGGGCAGGCAAATTTTCTTTGTCTCTCTTATGCCCCTAAACTCCAGTAGCCCTTCTTTTGCCCATGTAACGTTTCCTGAGCCCATATCTTCTACGGCTCACTGCTTCTACCTCTGTGACTTTCTAAATAAACTTTCTCTTATAATTTGAGTCGTGGCTCTGAATTCTCTTAGCCAGAACTCACGAACTGAGGTTGCTGAACTGAGGTCCAATCTCCAATAACACCTGGTGCCATTTTCGCTGCCAACAGACCCAGCCAAGTCAAATCACTGCACACACTGTGTTCTCCTGTATTAAGTAGCACCCTCTGGCAAGTCCATTTGTATCAGTGGCCAAGATAAAAACAGAAGAAGCATTCTGATCAAATCTGAGACACCACGGAGCTATAAGAAAAAAACTAAAAAACTAAAGAGCAGAATTCGGTTCTAAAATCATCTCAACAAATTTGGAAAATTTGAATTTAAGCAGATAAATGGAAAAGTTTTCACTAGAGTCCAAAAATCACAGTCACATGTACAGAATGAGTGAAGCATAGCTTGAGAGCAAGCAAAAAGTGTAGCAATCTTTTGGACTTTTTAGTTGAGTGCAAAATTAGCTGGGGCCATATAATGTGGTCTCCTGAATGGCTGTGAGTTAGTGGTCTGCATTGTCTCCATACTGGCCAGAACACCACAGGGGGCTACAAGCAGTTTTGTAGGAAGGGCTTCTGCAATGGAGAGATAGCAAGCATGAAAGTGATAGGATGGTAGCAAGATTCAAAATCATGCCACATAAAGGACAACTTAAGGACTTAGGCATGCAGCCTATATGGAAGAAGGCTGTGGGCAGGGTGGTCTGTGTAATTTGTAGGGCCCAGTGCAAAAAAATGCAGGGCAACTTGTTGAAAAAAGCAGGAAAAAGGGCCATTAAAGGTACTAAAATATTAAGCTTTTTTCTTTAATAATATTTTTTTAACTTATAAAACATAATGGGTCATAAGTAGCAATATATGAGTAGCAACAAAAACTTAGAAGTTGCAAAATAATAATATTATGGTGTCATGCTTTTATGTAATACAATAAATAATTATACTTTGTTAATGTGGTAGTTTGACTGGTCATAAGGTTTTTTAAAAATTCATATTTATAGCAACTTCATTTTCAATCAATATAAATTAAAGACAGTATGAGTCACTCTTGGCAAATGCAAGACCATAAACTGACAATTGATCATGTTAATTTTGAGAATAATCTCTCATATGGTACAACTCTTACTGAGCTATTAAGAGTATTTTATAAGTTATGATGACATTGGAATAAATTTCTGATAAATTATTTTGAAATATACATTTTAGTACACATCTGGAGATGTTGATTCTCATGAAAATTTTTCTAAAAAGATTTAACTCTTTTTAAAAAAATATGTTTTTACTGATTTTGAGAGAGAGAGAGAGAAAGAGAGAGAGAAACATCAATTGGCTGCCTCCTGTAATTGGGCCCGCAACTCAGACTGGGAATTGTGTGTCCTGACTGGGAATTGAACTGGCGACCTTCTGGTGCATAGGGCAATGCTCAACCCACTGAGCAACACCAGCCAGCACAAAGATTTAACTCTTCATTCAAACCAGTTTTGTGTAGTCTGAATTTAATTTTAAGGTAATTTTATATGCTAGCATTTCAAAGTTTCCTCTGACATTTCCTGTAACTTGTGAAAATATACAAGAAACCAAAAGTGGCTTCATGATATCATATACATAATTCAGAACATCCATTTATGCATTCTATCTTTGTGTCTTACCAGGAAAATTAATTTTACAATTGTCTTCTTTACTAAAAATTGGTTTATCTAAAGCTTCACATGAAAATCATGTTTTTTCCATCAAATGCAATAATCTAAATTTAATTTTTACTCTGAGGCTATGCATATTTTGCTTTGCAATGTTACAGCAGTTTTCAAAACCAGAGAGTTTAAACTATTTGAATAATTCTAGTAACCCCCTGATATGCTTTGTTGCAATGTGTACATCTTTATTAAATTCTTTTTATTGATTTGAGAGTGAGAACATCAATTTGTTGTTCCATTTATTTATGCATTCATTGGTTGATTCTTGTATGCGCCCTGGCTGTGGATCATTGAACCTGCAACCTTGAAGTATCAGGATGACGCTCTAACCAACTGAGCTACCTGGCCAGGGCTGTATGTCTTTATTTTGTAATATTTTGTCCTGACACAGTTTACTGTCTGAGCTTTGGAAGCTCCTATCTCTTGTTCAAGCCAGAGAGTTGACTTCGTGCAGATGCTGCAGGAATGGGTTGCAAGGACAGTCAGACATGTTTCTTTCTACCAGTGGCCCTGTTGCTGCTCTTATGCAGAGTTTTTCCTCCTCCCAGGGCTTGGCTGCTGTGGCTGCCACTGCTGCTTCTGCTGCTACTGGCACTGTCATCACCACCAGTCTTGGCCCCAGTCCTGCCCAGGCTGCCTGGCCAACTGTTTGGCTCGCATGCTGGCCACTGTGGCAGCAGACTTGGGACCATGCATATCCCAGTGGCCCCTGGGGCATTTCCTCTGCTCACACTCACATGCTCCGTTGTCCCATCAGAAATTCACTTACAGAGCACAAGTTCTAAGATAAATGATTAATAATTCACCACAGTGACAGCAGAGCATTGAACCAAGTGCAGAGCCCCTTGTGTGGGTGGGCCTGTGTGACTGTGCGGGTTGCACACTCTGCTTGTGGAAGAGGGTCAGGCATGTGATGGGGTCCCATGCAGGACTTAAACATAACTGAGTAGTAGGGTGGACCCTGAACATTGATTTTCTTGTTTTGCTTTGTTGTGGTTTTTTCCCCCTTATACAAAATGCACAAAGAAGCTTGTGCCTCAGAAAGGAGGGGGTTGGGGGAACAAGATGGATCAGTACTTGAACCCTGGTCCATTCCAGGGACAGGCTTCCTACAGAGCCCTTTGCAAAGAGAGGTTGCAGGCAGAAGCTGAAAGAGCCATTTTTCTCAGGGACCCTGTGAGGTGTGCAAATTCCACTGGGTTGCTTGGGGCTCAGGTGATGGCATGGTACAGAGCCCCTCCCCCACAGCTCTGAAGGGAAATCAGTCATTTGCTGGTCCACCAAGTTCTCCAGGAAGCCCCAGCTGTTCTGGCCTCTCGGGGCTGCAGTTCTGGGGGTACTAGGGACACCAGCAGCAGTAAGTACGGGGGTAGTCTAATCTCAAGGGGCCTCTTGCTTTGCACTGAAGGGGCCAGGTTGGAAAGGAAAGAGAACTGTGGAGCCCAAGGGAATGGAGGAAGATTTGTGAGCTGGCATGGTACATGCCTTCCAGAGGGGCAACACCAGTACCATTGAGTTAAAATCATCACTAGGACTCTGTAACCAAGGGCTGCTGAGGCCCAGGGGGAATGGGTTGCAGAGAGGACCTTGGTTCTGAGTATTTAAAGGTTATTGATAGCCAGCTCTGTGAAGAACATCGATGTATGTCAATAATGGGGAGACTCTTTAACCAGACATTCTTTGACCAGGAATGGAGAACCATTCCAACTGTCGAAGCTGTCCAGCCTTAATCCTGAGGCCTCTGTCACCCAGGAACAAAACTATCAATGAAGAAACAGGTCTTTATGGAGGCTGGAAATGGTTAATCTTAAAATCAAACTTTTAAAATGACATACTTAATGTTTTTTAGTAAAGGATACGTCACAAATGACTGATCATGATAAAATCTAGAGATTATGCCCAAGTCACACGAATCTAGAAATCTATTAAAACATAGATAAACAAGCAAGCAAACCAACCAACCGCTGTCCAGCCTTGAATGAGTTCCAGCTGAGATTGTGACGTGGGTCTGAAACCTTATGCAGAAGATGCAAGGAGGGGGTGGGGCTAGATGAGGGGAAGCAAGTGGTTTTCAATGTGCTGCTGGAGGACCACCTGCATCAGGTACTCTTTGAGGGGGACACATTCCTGCCTCCCACCAAGATTCTGATTCACTAGGCTTGTGATAGTCTGGGGATCTGCATCTTAATCCCAATGGGCACTGAAGTTGGAGAACCACTGTGGTAAGGCCTTTGCAGCTGAGACTTGATGACTGTCTCCCAGCATCATTCTCTTGCCCCTGCAGTCACGCCGAGAACTATTGGAGAGAACCGCTGAGTCTATAACCCACGCAGGTCCCTGTACTCTAACATTAAATATTAGAAAAATGAGCAGGAGAAGGAGTGAGTCTCCTACTAATTTCTTTCACATGAATTAAGTCTTATTTTCACAAAAACACTTTAAAGGTTTCCTAAAATCTCTCTTTGCAATCCAAACCATCCTAAGCACTTGGTGTAGGCAGCTTTCCCCACAGCATTCAAAACACTCTGCAAAGAGGACACTCTGTGCAGGGTATTGGCCAGGGTCTGAGCTACTGCTGCCAATTCAGCATGGAACTGGGGAACAGTCACATTTACCCATCACATGTCTCCCCCACTCCACTTTCAATATGTTATATCTAGTCCACACATTAGCCCAACAAAATAAGTGGTATCATCCACAATTTGCAGATGAATAAACTGAGGCTCAGACAAAATTGCTTAAAATTCTGGAGTAGGCAGTGGAGGCAGGATCTGAGACAAGAAGGCCGGGGTCAAATCCTGGGCTATTCACGGTGCCCCTTTCAGGGACCGCCCCCACTCTCTATGGCCTCAGTAGAGCTTTGTAAATGGTAGCTATTAGTCATATCTGTTCCCTCCCTGCCTTGCAGATAGGAAGAGAGAAATTGCAGATCTTGTGCCTTGTCAGTGAGATGTTATTAGCTATAAATGCAGGTGTAAGCATCTGTAAGAGTCAGGCAGATTACATAAGTGAATAAATTAAGCAAAATTAAAAAAATTAACTTAGATCCACTTAGCATATTAAACATATAAAAACAGTTTTTGTTCCACTAGGAAATACATTTCAGTTTTTTTAAGTGCATGGCCTTCTCTGCCTAGCTTTTGTTTGTACCACCTTCAAGGAGACACGAGAATAAGTAAAGAAAAATATTTCACAGTCATAAAAAATAGTGTTTACAACTGTTTAATGATGTGAGGATGGTAACAAAAGGCAACCAATATTCAACCCCAGTGTCGAGGAGGCAGAAACCGGTGGGAGAGATTGTGTCAAACGAAAAAGTCCACATCTTGTCTAAAGGGCATTATGGAATATTAGGCTCAAACTTCAAAATGTCTTTATTGTGTATTAAATATGACCACAGGAAGGATGGAGGGTGCTTTCTCCAGCAATAGCTGAATACCCACTAAACCCCCCTTCCTGTTTTACTTGACAAAAATCACATGTTTTACTTGACAAACAAAATCACATCTTTTACTTGACAAACAAATACAAATCATGACACCTTTAAGAATTGCCGGGTGATCATCAGGGGAGGGAGGGCCTCCTGACACTCAAGTAGGGAAAGGGAAGCAGGACCTTAGAATGAAGGTCTAGCAAACTTTTCAAAAGCATGAAAGAATTCATGAAATATATTTGAGAGGGGAAACAACGTTCATCCCGTGAGATGTTAAGGACCTACCAGCTTGAGGAGCCTAACTTCCGTTCTTGCACTCCTGCTGTGCAACGCTGTGGTTTTGTGGATGAGCTGATTTCTTCATCTGGGTCACAGTTGCTTTCAGTTCGAGTCCATTACTGCCAATAAGGGCCCAAATGTTGCCAAAGTTTCCTAGTTTTGTAAGAGAAGCTAGAGAGCAGTACGTTTATGTGAAACTTCTAAGTTTTTAAAGGTTGGCAGGAATTAAAAGTAAACTAGTAAAACCCAATGCAGACCAACCACAGCAGGTGTGGTGGTCACTATCAGCTTACCACTTTGCATCCTTCACATGGACTCCAGGGTATTACACCAGGATATCATTATGGGGCCTGTACAGAATCTCAAGGCTGGGAGGAGCTGTTGTTTGAGAGATAAAGACTAGATGATGGACTGGCAAGACAGAAAAAACTATACTCTGTGAAGGTTATACAATTAGGTTTATCTTGCCAAGTGTATGTACCCAGGTAAAATATGATTCGTGAGAATAGGGACCATTCCTAGTTTCTCTCTTCCACCAGCATCTGTCATAGCCAATGTTCATGGAATGCAATGAATGACTTGCTTGGAGGGAGGTATCCCACTCTACTGACAGGCTCTCTGGGGGCAGACATGTGTGACGCAGGCCCCATTACCAAGTCACATCTGAGCCTCACAGGTTTCTGGAGGTATGAGAAGAAGCTGGATGCTGTGTCTTCATCTCTGAGGTGTAAATGAGGAGGATTTCTTCATGAAATTTTGCTAAGAAGAGGGTCGAAGTGAGGCAGCCTCTTAACAGTAGACTAAGGCCACTTCTGACCAATCTAGGGAACTTTTCCATTTTTTCATGTTGAGTTGAAGAGGCAGTGGACACAACTGGCATCTGGAAATCTCAGGCAGCAGATTGTTGGAATAAGACCTGGCCCAGACACTCACAAGGCCGACCCTCCCTCAAGGCTCCACCTTCTGCAGGAGGCAGACTAAGTCAGGTAGGTAAAACTAAGTGAAGCCAGGTCATGGGGCTGTGCCTGCTTTTTTGGGATGCAACATTTTCCTGCAGGTCTGTTGCTCCCCATTTGAAGAGAGTGAGCCATGGGAAGCCCTATAACTCCCTATCCCCAGACTTTGTACTAGCCAGCGGTAAGTCCCCTCTCTCCTCCAGACAGATGTGTCCTCACAGAGGGTTGGGACACAGGACCTCTAAGATCCCTCCCAAGCCTCATGACCATTTGATCTTCAAGATGAGTTCTAGCACCCCTATGGAGTTCTCCTGGGGCTTTTCCCCTCTTCCCCTCCTTCCAGCCTCACCAAAGAGCTGCACCATTTGTTTTTCCCTAGACCTGCTCCCTGTGGTTCTCTCACCTGCTGCTCTTGTGAAACCACTAACTTTAAGGTGCAAAGTTTCCCAAACCAGCCAATTGGTCTCAGAAAGCAGTTATTACATTTGTTTTCTCCTTCTGCCCCTGCACTTTACTCAAAAAGCCTCTTAATATTCTTTTCCTTCCTGAACAATTTGTCAGATATTATTTAAAATTCGATTGATTCATTTTCCACTGAGATGGCTCCTCAAGCCCTAATTACTCACCTCTTTCACAAAATAGAAGCACAATTTACTCAGCGTCTACCATGCGCCCGGCCCCCTCTTCCCTCCCCTCTGTCCTCTCTCCTCAGGTCGGTCCATTCACCTTCAGCATCTCACTTCTTCACACCTTGTGAAATGGGTATACTGAGCCCTGGCACAGGACCAAGGTCCGCCCCTCATCCCACACCTCTCGCTGTGGTGGGACCTGGGTTACAAGAGGATCTGCTTGTTCCTAAAGGCTTGTCCTAAAGCCTGTGATGCATTCCAAGCACCTAAACACCTGTGGGTGCAGCACCGGTTCATGAAGGCTGGGATCTTTGCTTAGTTCAGCACTCGGTCCCCAGGGCATAGAGCAATGCCTGGCATGCAGTACTCAGTAAATGTTTGTGAATAAATGAGTGGGAATGTTGATGCCTGGTGCTTATGCTTGGAGATTTTGGTTTAATCTTCTCTTTAATAGAAATTAATATTTTTTAAAAGTTTCCCAGGTGAGTCCAATGTGCACATTCCTCTGCCTTTCTTTTTTCTCATTCTATTTTTTTTCTGATATATGATCTATTTATTGCATTGTGTGCCCACCACCCAAATTCAAATCATCTTCTGTCATCATATATTTGGCCCCCTTTACCCTTTATTATCTCCCACCCCCCCTTCCCTACAGTAACCACCATGTTGTCTGTGTCTGAGTTTCAGTTTTATATCCCACATCTGAGTGAATTCCTATGGTTCTTAGCTTTTTCTGACTGACTTATTTAGCTTAGCATTATATTTTTAAGGTCCATCTATTTTGCCACAAATGACAGTATTTCATCTTCTCTTATGGCTGAGAGTATTCCACAGTATAAATGTAGCACATCTTCTTTATCCAGTCCTCTATCCCAGGACACTTGTGTTGTTTCTATGTCTTGGCCACTGTGAATAGTGCTGCAATGAACATAGAGGTGCATATATTTTTGCAAGTAAATGTTTTCACATTTTTTGAGACCCAGAAGCAGGGTTGCTGAGTCATATGGTAACTCTATTCTTAATTTTTTGATGAACCTCCATAATATTTTCCATAGTGGCTGTACCATTTTACATCCCCACAAGTAGTGAACGAGGGTTCCTTTTCTCCAAGACCTCTTTAACACTTGTTACTACTTGTCATGTTGATAATAGCCGTTCTAACAGGTGTGAGGTGGTATCTCACTGTAGTTTTGATTTGCATTTCCCTAGTAGCTAGTGAAGTTGAGCATCTTTTCATATATCTGTTGGCCATTTGTATATCTTCTTGGGAGAGGTGCCTGCTCAGGTCCTCTCCCCAGTTTTTAATTGGATTGTTGGTTTGTTTGGTGTTGAGTTGAATGAGTTCTTTATATATTTTGGATACTGTATTAACCCCTTGTAGGGTACTGATTTAACCAAACAATGTGATGTAACTATGTTTGGGAGATAGGGGAGGAAAATGGGAAGGAATATTGGTATATGAGAGCCAAGTCCTTGTCTACCATGGTATGAGGTTAACAGGAAATGGCTAAAATTGATAGATTAAGAATCAGAGAAGAATTGGAGGTAAATTCTAGAAGAACTAGCTAAAAGAGTGGTGGGTAGTTTTCTCTAGAGAGCAGGACTAGAGGATGGGAGGGTTGCAAAGAATGGGTGAGGGACTGATGTTTTCACTATGAGCCTTTTAGTTTCATTAGACTTTCAAGTTATGAAGATGCATCACTTTGATTTAAAAAAATCATTATTGATAAAAAGAACATGGCTAAGGATTGAGACAGACTTACTTGAAATCAATGAACAACAGCAACAAAAAGACATCATAGGCTCCTTATGGTACATAGTAAGCACTCAAAAAGTGTCAGCAATTATAACAATGAGCAGAGAAACTAATCAGTTGTGGCCCTTAGTTTTCCTTTCTCATAGACTTTGCAAGATCATTGCCCATCCATGACTGGCCTTTGTCTACAACTGGCAGGGATTTTTCATGTGTCATCTGCAATATCCAGATTTGATTTGAGAGCTGAGCACTGTGACTGAACAGAGGTCAAGGGAAAGCCTTAACTTGGGAGGAAAGAGTAACTGCAGTGGAGAAACCTGACAGACACCCCCTTACCCAAGTGATCAAGAATAACATCCTCAGTGATATCATGTAAGTATCTTGTGTAAGTTTAATGTTATTTCAAATATAGAAGTTAAAAAATATATAGAAAAGGAAAGGCAAAATCTATAAATAGACAATTTACAGAAATACAAAGTGGCCAAAGAACCTAATGAAAATATGCTCAGCATTCTTAAAAATCAGAGATATTCAACATTTAAAAAATAAGAAGTGTCACTTTAGCCCCACCAGAATGGCAAAACATTGAAGAGAAGGAAAACAGCTACTCCTTATGATAATGTTGGGGGTGAGTTTCTCACCAACCCCCAGATGCTATCTTTCATTATAAATTGAATGTGACAATAACCCTTTTTGGAGATCAACTTTGCTCTATCTTTTAAAATAAAAAATTCACATAATCCATATATCCTTCCACCTAACAGTCTCTCTCCTTGAATCTATCTGGTAAAATAGAAACAAGAGTCCATGAGATATAATGACCATATATTCAATGACATTTTTTTAAGTGGCCAGCAAAAACCACAATTAAAATTTAAACCAAAGGAAAACAGCAAACAAACAACAAATCACCAGGGACCAAACTAATAAAAGGAGTTAGACTTAAATCAGAAGGCTTGGAGATATTTCTAAACCTGGAATCATTTCACAGATTGGATGGTCTGCTCTACCCACTGCAGAACAGGAAACCAGGCTGAGAGGAACTAAAGCCCCTGGCCACATCACACAATTGAGAGTGCTCCCCACACAGCCCCCAGGAACAGGAGATCACTGGAATTCGAAACCTTCTCAGTCTCCCAGGCCAAATTCTTCATCTTGCTATAGTGTAAGCTTCCATGCCAACCCACCCTCCCTCAAGGTCAGGTTGCAGAGCCGCCACTGCCCCCATGAATGCTTCTTGATTAGAGCACCACTACCATTCTCCTACCAACAGCCCATGGCAAAAAAATGCAGTCCAGTCGGCCAGCTTACAAGACGATGCTGGCTGCTTTCAGGCCCTAGGCATTGCTGCAGCCCATCCGTGCCTCCTGTGAGCCTGTTTCATCATCAGCTCCCTGACCAGTTACGTAAGCCAGCAAAACTCCCACAACAGAAACCACCTGGAGGAGAGCCAGGCGGAGGTCTTGACATCAGTGCTCTAGGCCCTGGGAGGAATGATACACAGGCCAGCATCGCAGTGCTGTAGTGATCGGTTTCTCCAGCCCCAACCTGGCCCCTAGCTGCTGCCCTCGGAATGAGTTTTGCCTCTCAATTAAAATAACAGGCTCTTAGAATAATAAAATCAGCATCTTTGAATACAGAACCATTGACTCTTAGAACCTACCCTCTTGAGAGCGGGAAGCAGGGAATCCCAGAATCTCGCAGGGGAAGTTACCCTGAGGTCACCTGGGCCTATCTGCCCGCCTAGGTGACAGGAATTTCTGAGAAAGCTGAGTGCAGCCGTGGTGTGGCTACACCATCTTGTGAATGTGAGGACATGCCCAAAGTAGCAAAAGTAAGATACATGTTTGTGTTTCTAACTTCTGCCCTATTACAGGCGGCCCCAAACTAGTCACTACCTGAACTACTGCTCCCAGAAGCCTAGGGTACTTTTCACTCTCTTAAAGCTCCATCCTCTGCTGGAGGAGGTTTGAGGAGGAAGAGGAGCCTTTGGAAATTCTTAAAAATGCCTCCACCACTTCTTCCAAGGACCCAGTCTTACAGATCATCCGTGAGAAAACAAGAAAAAAGGGGGAAGTTCCTACCTCCCTCCACTTCAGAGCCATGGACTATTTTTGTTGACATTTTGCCCCTCCCTCACAATTTTTTCCCCTCTTATATGTAAAAACAAACAAATGAAAACAGCCTGTTGTGTGAACTATGTAGAATCTAAGCTAATTTGGTCTTCTCCTTCCTCCCATCCCTCGCAGACTCTGGCCACGGCCCGTGAGCATTAGAAAATAACTCGTCACCCGCTCAACTCCTCGTCTCATTCTTAAAGGAAAATATTTATATTGTGCCACAGAAAGGGTTTCCATGGCAGTGACGATGGTAACACTGTTGCCTTGGCAACCACTTAAGTCCATCTTGAATAATCTGCAATCCCCTTCAGAGACAAATAAGGAAAATCTGTCAGAAGTGCTGTTCTGCTGGGGGAGGCCCCTTCCCCCCCCCACTTCTCCCTTCCGCTCCGTCTCCCCAGCCTCCTCAAGCTCATCTCCTTTACACACACTCTCTTGGGAACTTTCCATATGTCCTGTTCCTCCAAGGGCTTCCCCTGCCCTTTCCCTGGCCCACTGTGGAGACACTGCCCAGAGCTCTGCGAAGGGTTAAGGACTGGCATGCAAAGCCACGCCAGAGATAACCGGGGCAGAGTAAGCTCACAGATCACCCTTTTTATAGAGCTTGCTGCCTGCCCCTGGAGACTGGGGGCTTATTCTCTGTCAGCTCAAAGCAGCTCTGACTGGACAGGTTTACAGGAAAGAAAGACTAGACATTCCTGAGGTACAGCCCCCAGTCGCCACCTGTGGGCAAGTCACCTCTGGGCCTCAGTTTCCTCATCTGTAAAATAAAGGAGCTGGATGCAGGGTCCCTCTGGCTCCTACATTCCAAGAATTTTTATGAATCAAGAATGTATTATCCTCTATCTCACAAAGACACCAGAGATGTCTCTTAGTCTGCCTTCTGGGAGCTGAGAGAGGACTGGGGAACAGGAGAAATCCCAGTGAAGGAGCGTGCCTCCACTGTGTGAGTCAGCGCCTTTTAGAAGCAACATGTACACACAGGCAAGTATCGCCATTGTTACTGACCTCATTAGTAACACAATAAGCACTAAACTAGAGACCCCATCTCAGGGTCACCCTAACTCAAAACCTTTACTGAGAAGGTGTGCCAGCAAAGCTAATTAAATAAATGGGCCCTCTCTGGGAACAGGGCCTTTTCTCCTGGAGAAAATATCTTTAGCACAATTCATGTCCATCTCTGGAGTTTTCTTTGCCTCTTTCCTTACTGAAAAGCAGCTTAACAAGCTAGCATCCTGAACTGTTTGGTGTGTTTTTTTCATTCTTCTTCCCGCTTCTGCTAACTGATGGGGACACTTAGGTTTTTTTAAGTGAGGAAGAGAGCAGTTTAAAAACCATCTTTCTCATTTTACTAGTAGGCAAGGAAGCCACTCTTCTAGTTTGGTATGGAGACTAAGAAAAATGCAAGAACTCATGGGAAAAGAAAGAAAGAAAAGAGAAGCGAATGCTACCTTGAAAGGAAACTGAAATACCTCTCCCCAAAGCTCCTCTTGGAAAGGAGCAAGTCTGCAAAGCTGCCTCAGACTTACTGAGCCCTCTGGCCTGACTGAGAGGCAGGAGGGTACAGGAGTGAATGGGTGGGCTTTGGACTCACACAGCCAGGGGCAGAACCTGACTCCAACACACACCACCCTTCCCACCGTGGGCAGCTCACTTAACCTCTGTAACTCTCAGTCTTTTCATCTATAATGGGAGAAGCAATATCTACCTCATTGTGCTATGTGATGTTGAGATATTTTGTCAACTTGGCTAGATCATAGGACCCATATATCTAATCACTCATCTAGGTGTTTCTGTGGAGAGAGGTAATCTGTAGATGGGGTTAACATCTACAATCAGTTGTTAAGTCAAGGAGGTTACTCTCAATAATGTGTGTGGGCCTCATCCAGTTAAAGCCTTTAGAACAAAACCTGGAGTTTCTCAGAGAGGAAGAAATTCTGCAGCATTCTTCGAGACTGCAGCATCAACTCCTGCCTGAGCTGCCAGGCTGCCAGCCTGTCCTGTGGATTTTTAACTTGCCAGCCCTCACATTTGTGTGAGCTAATTCCTTACAGTAGATCGATCTATCTATCATCTATCTATCTATCTATCTATCTATCTATCTATCTATCTATCTATCTATCTATCATCTATCTATCTATCTATCTATCTATCTATCTATCTATCTATCTATCATCTATCTATCTATCCATCATCTATCTATCTATCATCTATCTATCTATCTATCTATCTATCTATCTATCTATCTATCTATCTATCTATATCTATCTATCATCTATCTATCTATCTATCATCTATCTATCATCTATCTATCTATCTATCTATCTATCTATCATCTATCTATCTATCTATCTATCTATCTATCTATCTATCTATCTATCTATCATCTATCTATCATCTATCTATCTATCTGTCATCTATCTATCATCTATCTATCTATCTATCTATCTATCTATCTATCTATCTATCATCTATCTATCTATTTATCTATCACCTATCTATATTACATATAGTATATATATTATTTAGTCATATGTGTATATATATATGTTTATATTCAGTATATATATATATATTTTTTTTTTTTTTTAATTATTTTTATTTTTATTTTTTTTCTTCTTTTTCTCTGGAGAATCCTGACAGATACAAGCTGTCTGGGGATTGAGATGACACACATGTACTGACATGTTTGCTGGGCCTACCCAACTGCAGCCCATGTAGGGGAACTGGCCAGTCCACAAGCTCTGCTGTTTGAGGGGCCTCCTTTGCCCCCACATCCCCTCTTGCCTGATGGCCACAACTGATTGGACTAGACAGGAGTAAGCACTCTGTCAGTCTCTAACCAAAACAAATTCCTACAGTGCTTAAACCTCCAAATTAATTTCTTCGGATAATAAAGCGCTATGCAACACCTGCCATGTCCCAGGTCTGCACAGGTGTGGAGGACACCAGTGATTCAGTCGAGTCTGCCATCAGTGAACCACAGGGCTCCGGAATGTGAGAGTGAGAAAGGTGAGGCGCCATCGGGTGCAGCCTCGCATTATACCAGGGAGGAGGAGGAGTCCCAGTGTGGGGACGTCTTACTTCTCCAGGTTCCACAGTTAGTGTCAGAGCTGGAATCAGGACCTTATTCTTTGGTCTCTTGGGCCACATCTTTGCCATAAAGAGGCAAACTTTAGGTTTCGACACTGGTGACCCAAAAGAGTGATGTGGGCAGAACTGGGGACTATGTTGAACTGAAGAGTATAGACCCCTCTAAAGGTGACCCCCACTTCTTAACCTTTCATACCTCAGCCACCTACTTATCCACTGGGCAGGATGCTTTGCTGTTCTCTGCACCATGCAGACAAAGCCAGAGGAGGGTCAACAAAGTCAGCTAAATCTAGTCCCTTAGCCCTGCTTGGTAAAACACCCTAATAACTGAAGTCTGTTTAGCCTCATTTGCATGGCCTAGCCAACAGGCTCAACTTTAATAGGCATAAGAATTGCCTTGGGGCAATTTTTTAAATGCAGATTCCTCGACTCTCCCTAGAGATTCTGGGCCAGAACCAGGCTGATATCCAAGCTGGTGACAGCCACTGGGGAGGGAACAGAACACTGGGCTGGTCACTGAGGAACGGGGAATCTGGAGCTGGCTGGTGAATGAGCTGTGTGACTTCACTTCTCCAGGTGTTGTTACATAAGGAGGTTCAATGAGATAACGCCGGGGACCTTCCCGTTCTGGCATCCCAGAGGGGCGTTATTCAGCATATCCTGGACATTCAGACCCCTTGATTGGGCCAAGCAGACAGACACAGTTTGACTAGGGGTATTGACCACACTTAAATCCACCTGAATAGAGTTCCTCAGACAATACTCTCTCCTGCAGGTAAACCTGGAGATAACTCCCTGGCCCAACTGGAGCACCCTCTGCCCACTGACAACTTCCCAACACCTGTGCTCTTTCCAGAGGCCCTGAGAACAGAGGCCAGCCAAGCCTGTCTAGATGGGTCAAGTCCTTCAGACTCAGACACTGTGTTTCCTCTTCTTTCTCCCACTAATGTGTGTTACTACTGAGGATGCTCATTTGTAACCTAAGAGGAAATGAGCCCATAGACACATGATCCAGAGGTGAGAAAAGGAGTAGTGCAGGGGCAGTTGAATCTGAACCTGAGAGGTGGAGCAGCCCTGCCTCTCTCTCCCCTTTGAGCCCAGAGGCACCACGGAGGCTAGAGAGGCTTTGGGGTCAGACCTGAATTCTAATCCGGGCTCTGCCACTTGCCTGCTGGGGGTAATCCAAGTAACTCAACTTCTTTGAGCCTCAGTGACGCCTTATCTGAAAAAACGAAATGGGAATAATCAAGCTTATTATTTGCAGGGTTGCGGTGAGAATGAAATCTGATCACATACATGGAGCTCCTGACACTTAAAAGGGGCGCGGTAATCCTCCCCCCTCCCGCCTGCAGCTCTTTTTGCGGCCACCCTCTGCTTGGGGGAAGGTGTCCCTGCGTGTCTCTCCAGCTTAGAAGTCATCAAGATAGAGTGGAGGGGGCAGGAGGATGCCTTCTCCCTTTAGCATTATTGAAAACGATTCAAAAGAGACATTTATACCAGAAGTAACTCTGGGGAAACAAAGGGGAGTGAACAAAGCAAATATAAATCCATAAAATGAAATGCAGATTGCAGCTCCTACAAGAGCCTCTGATAAACGCCCCACAGTTCTCAGGGACAATGGGGCCGATTGGAGCTGCGGATGTCTCCAGCTGGAAACTGAAGCCTTGTCCCTCCTGTGGGGCCTCCTCTGCTTCTGGGCTGTTTTCTCAGCCCAAGAGATGCCTGAATCGGAGGCACAGACAGTACTCCACTTGCCAAGATCAGCTTTGCAGCTCCTCCCTGGCTCCTGGCCCAGTCCACACAACCCTTTCCCACACCCTCCACCCCTCTGGTGGCCCCTAAAAGGACAAGAACTATGGTCCCGCCTGCGCAGATCTGCACAAAGCCTGTCACGACTCGGGGCTCAGGGGGCCTCGCTCTCATTTGGGTGGGTGTTGGACAACAGCGGAAGCAGGAGGCTGACAGCACTGCCTTTTCTGCAACTGGGCTAGGCCCTGTGCAGGCTGCTGGGGACATAAAAGAACCAAGAACAAGGGCAGAGGGACCCGATCCTGGAATCCCTGGCTCACAGCCAACCACCTGGACTCAGCCCTGGGAGGGCTGGGGGCTTGGAAGGGAGGCCCGGTGCAGCAGCCTCCTCAAGGACAGAGCTGGTTAAGGCAAAGCCCTGACAAAGGTGTAACACCTGGAGGTGAGCCCGACCCACAGCTGGCTGAGACTGAAGGAAGAATGAGATCCTCAACTGCCAAATGCCGCCAGCCGGAAAAGCAGGAGCAACACCACAGCTCAGGCTGCTTTGCTGGCACAGAAGGGGTTAAGTAAGGCCTCCTGGGCCCACTCAGATGTGGAAAATTTGTGAATGGGTGACTGAGGGAGCTGAGGGTGCTTAACAGGGAGAAAGTAGCCTAGGGGCCTCTGGGTTTACATATGTGGGGGTCCACCTGTGGAAGAAGGATTTGCCATAATTAGGGACACCTCAGGGGAGAACTAGAACCAGAGAGTAGAAGGTACAGAAAAAATTTTCCACTCCTCAGAGCCATTAACAATAGAGTAAGCACTGAATGAAGTCTTTAGAGGGATGGTCTGGTTTGAAGTTTGAAGAGAGATGCCCAAAGTGAGATATGTTGAAGGGCATTATACCAGTTAAGCAGCTAACAGAGGGCCTGGCAAGCTCTCTTCAGTATTTTGAACAGGCTCATGATGCACAAGGATAGTCTGAACACAGTCTATATGTATGAATTCCCAGTTGGAATATAAAAACCAGGATTTCCAGGAGTAAACTTCTGGAACCCTGCTTTCTAACATCTACTCAACTCTCATAGCTTATTCTGAATTGGACCTCTTCTCAGTTTGAGGCAGCTGATTGCAAGTTGATGCCTGGCAGTGTGGTGCTCTGTCTGGGCCTTCCCTGAGCCTGGGGAATATGCATTGGATCATAGGAGTGCAGTCATGCCCCCGCTGATGGGGGCACAGGTTCCTACAGAAGGAAGTGATAGTGTGTCATTACACCTTGGCAGACCTTCCTCCTGGGCATCCTTTTTGTGTCAGATCCTGGTCCAGTGGGTCCAGCTGCTCATTCATCCCAACCCCCATCCTGTCTGAATACACCATTTATGGTGCACTATCTAGGAGACCTAATAATCTATAAACAGAGAGAGTCCCACAAAAGGACACTCCAAATGGCTGCTCCTGCCCATTTCCTATGTGTCGCTGTTGTTTTTCTTTGTCTCTTGGCCGGAGTTTGCCCTGTTGTATCCTAAAAAAATTAGCCCGGCCGGGTGTGGCTCAGCGGTTGAGCATCAACCTAGGATCCAAGCGATTGGGGTTCGATTCCCAGGCAGGGCATATGCCCGGGTTGAGGGCTCAATCCCTAGTCGGGGACGTGCAGGAGGCAGCAGCCGATCAATGACTCATCATTGATGTTTCCATCTCTCTCTCTCCCTCTCCTTTCCTTTCTCTGTAATCAATAAAGATATATATTCTAAAAAAAATTAGACCTAAACTCAACCCTCCATAACTGCCATATCTTTCCATCATCTCAAACAAGAACATCTTGTTTAGACCAGACAAAGGGGGAGAAGCTGTTTATACATTGGAAACAAACTAGTGGAACAACCCATTTATTGCGTCCAGAGCCCCACATCCTCTAATTTATCCCTCACAGCAATGCTTTTAGTGTCTGCCATGACAAAGTAACCACTTGAGCTAAAGCCAACCTGGAACAGTGCTTTTAGATGGGCTGCATCCCATGGCTTTTTGGATCAAGTAACTGTAGCAGGATGTGGACTTTCCATTTGCTTTGATAAGGCACTGAATTTGTTTGGACTTCTCTATTGCATTGGAAGGTCTCATCTAGTTTCCACCAGGATGGGATGAAGCATCTTCCAACCCCTGCAGAAGATGGCTGTCTTCTCCTAACACCAATCCTCTACATCTTCTAAGAAGAGGGATCCTGGTTTTCTCTTATTTTTGAATTGCTAATGATTTGAGCTCCAGTTTTTATAGATGGAGTAGACGTTTGTTGTTTTATGTGTATATTCACTTTGACTATCCAGCATTCTTTTCCTGTCTAAAAACAAAATAACTCCCTGTCCTTTTGGGGAGTTACCCCCACAAGCACATTGTGTGCAGGTTGGTGTGTGGCATATTGGTGTGCTTTGCACCTATTTCAGGAGACTCCCTTCTTGAGATCCCTTCTCTGTCACTGCAGTACTGCCAAGGAGGTAGGCATGCCACCTAGGCTCAACCAATCAGACTCTCCCTTGGGGCTTTGGTTGTTGAGCATAGTAACCCAAAGATGCAACACTCTGATGGTCAATTACCTCCTGTCCTGCTCCCAGGCTGTCTTTAGTCTCCTTATTACTTCCATGAGCTCCCTGATAAATTTCCTTTTTTGCTTAGATCATGTTTTAGGGCTTGGCCAAAACCAGTGATGACTCCCTTCCCTGGCATTATTTTGATTCTTTATAAAAAGCAACATGATGAAGAATCCAGTTACCGAGAGACCCAAATTTTGTACTTTCTACTGTCCCCCTCCTTCTCCCCGAAGACATCGCTGCTTAGTGAATAGGCTGAGAGAACTGCTTCAAAAGACACATTCAGGTAAGTACTGAGGAGCCAGATCTGACAGCTTGCAATCCACCCTCCTTATTCCCATAAGTGGCACCTTCACATCCCCTGCAATGGGCCTAACCCATCTCTCATGTAGTTTTGAGGTGAAGGCGTACATCATTTCAGATGTCAATCAACCACAACCCTAGGTTGACACCTGGTCCTTGCTATGAATCATCATGCTGCTTTCATTTGGCCTCATCTATGAGGATACCCTGTATAGAGCACCCAGGACAACTGGAAGCCCAGAAAGGGCATGGACTCCCAAGAGTCTAGAAGCTCTTGTGCACAGGTTCAGAAGCTGAACTGAACCCTCTGGAGAAGTAATTGCTAAGCCAGTGGGATGTGGAGCCCCTGACTCACCATGTTCAACAGAAAATGACTCAAGAGCCAATGGGGTGATGTGACTCCTGACAAGCTCATCCAATCTGGAGACTCGTTCAATGATGCCTGGAATGTTGGGACAGCTCTGCACCCTCCACTGAGGCACATTTACTCCAGAAGATGGAGTGACGTCAGAGCCCCAGCAAGAGATCAGGTGGGGTGAAAGAGTGAAGTGGGCAGCTAGCTAAAGCACTGTCATGTCCAAGAGGAGTTGGAATTTTTTTTGTATCAGACAAAACTAAAACTAGAAGTTCTAGGGTAGCAAACTTGGATCAGAATAAGGAAAATCTTTTAAACAGAGCAGCACAGCAGCAAAGTGAGCTGCCTGAGGAAAGGCTCTCAGGAAAGTGGACAGGAGTGTGACCTCAGGGGGCAGCCACCTGGGTCAAGTCCCAGATCTGTTACTTAACAGTTGTATGAACTTAGCATGTTTCTTAAATTCTCTGTCTTCATCTGTAAAGTGAAGGAAATAATGGTATCTACCTCCTGGGGCTATTTTAAGGTCAGAAGTCAATGTTTGTAGTGAGCATTGAATAGTGCCTGACATATGCTTACATAAGTGCTGGGTACTCACTAGAATTATTACTGTGAGGTGGTGAGACCTCATTGCTGGAAGCAGTCAAACCCGGGCTGGATGATGAGAGTCAGGGATGTTAAAGGTCATTCCTGCACTGGCTGAAAAAATTGGACTAGACCACAGTGCAGAGAACAGAGCACGAGGTTTTGTGGAGGAGAGATGACTTCATGTTGTGACTGGGGCCGAGCTCACAGTTAGGCCAGAACAGAGGCCACTTCTTAAAAAATCCCCTTGAAAACTATCTGATCACCCCTCCCCTGTGCCCATAGTGTGTTGGTTTGTACTGTTCCTGAAAAGGGTTGTTGCCCTACCCCATGAAAGTATGTAAGGTATTTTCCCCTTATCTGGGGGGGGGGGGGAGGATTACATGCTAGGACCACTATCCATTCTGCCCTGTCCTATATAACCCCTTAGCGCCTGCCGAATGGAGTGTAGAATACCTGTGTCATCTTGCCACCTCCTGAGACAAGCCTTGTATATAAATTCCCTTAAGAAACTCTTTAAAAAAAAAGTGTTATTTTTTTATTTCAGGGAGAAGAAAAGAGAAATAGAAACATCAAATCAAAAAAGAAAAAAAAATAGAAACATCAATGATGAGAATCATCAATCGATCAGCTGTCTCCTGTGCATCTCCCACTGGGCATGTGCCTTGGCTGGGAATCGTGATCTCCTGGTTCATGGGTGGATGCTCAGCTGCTAAGCTAAGCCAGCCGGGCCTTAATAAACTCTTGATATAATGATGGAGTTGTCAGCCTCTTCCTATGGGAAGTTGTCAGCCTTTCGGCCCTGGGAAGTTTTACATAGCAGCTTTGGTGGCAGATGGCTCTGGTTTCATGTCACAGAGCTCTCACTGTGACTTTGGACAAACCACAAATCTCCAGGTCTCGGCTTTCACATCTGTAGATGAGGCTGATATTGCTCCCCGCACAGCACTGTCACAGGATTAAATAACCATGTGCCCAGGTAGCTCTCTTGTTGTTTGGACTGTCCTGTATTTTTTAAATCTCAAAAATTAATAATAATGTAAGATCAGCTACCTGTGAATAGTCCATAACACATAGTGGGGGCAGAGCAGGTATGATTATGGTTCCCTTTCCTGCTCACCGAAAGCCCTGTGGCTCTGACACCAGAGCTGGCCTTCAGCCGCCTTCTGGATGGCCTTTTCGTCCTTTCATGAGTGCCCTTTCCATTCAGGCAGCTTTGTGTGACTCACCGTTCTTTGCAATTAACTGTGATGTTCCGCTGGAGGCTTCCATTACAAATGACGAGAACAGCCACCGTGGCCTGAACAGGGTCTGCTGGAGGATTGTTTTACCTCCCGCTACACTGCCAAAGAGACAGAAGATGCGCCCCTGGGCATGTCGTGACAGGCCTGCCTCTCTCCCGCTGCCCAGTTTTGTCCGTGACCTGGGATCCCAGGGCACAGTCAGTCTCAGGGGCAGGGCCTGCACACTCACACATGCCTGCTGGCACCCCGCTGCCCGGTAGGAGCCGGAAAGCTAGGCTGACGAGGAAGTGTGGCAAGGAGAGAGATGCCGTTTCTTCTCTTGGAGTTCATCTTCCACTGGATTCAGGAAGCTTTAATTGAACACCTACTCTGTGCCTGGCACACTAGGAATCAGACATGGATTTGAAGCAGTTCTCAATCCGGAGAAGCTTAGAATTCACCGGGAGATGAAGGCAGGTCCCTGAACAGCCCTGAGCCTCTCCAGTGGCACAGAGCAACTGCTATGTAAGTCGAGAAGAGACTCTCCAACCCGAGGGGCCCTAGAAAGGCTGCATATAGTTGCCATTTGTTGAATCTACTAAGTGCAGGGTGCTTCTCTTATCTCATTTAATCCACACATCTCTGTGAGGAGTAGGATTGCTATTACCCCTATTTTACAGATAAAGAAACTGAGGTTCTGAAAGGGGAAATAACTTGCCCAAAGTTACATAGCCAGTAAGAGGTAGAATCAGGACAAGATTCTTAGTCCCAAACCCTTGTTTTTTCCAAAAAACCAGGCTGCACACTTCTTAGAGGAGGCTGAGTTTGACCAGGGCCTGAGAGAAGGCTGATATTTTAGGCAGCTCTGGGGGTAGGGCACTCCCCCTGCCTCCCTGCTTCTGAGTACACACTGTCTGCTCTGAGCCCCAGCTACTATCCTCCCCTCTTCTTCCCACAAGCGGCTGATGAAGCCTCAGCCAAGCTTCGGGAAGGGCACTTCTGGTTTCTGTCTCCAGCCCCCACCTGTGATTCAACCCTAAATAAAGAACCACACTATCGATCCAAATAGCACCGCCTATCCAGTGGAACCAACAACCAGATTGATTTAGCACCTGCTGGGAGCTATTACTCCATTATGCACCATTAATGACCCATTCAACTCTAACTTGTCAGGCACAAACACACCCCTTATGTTACCTCGAGGCAAATGTGTTCTTGCCTCAGTTGGAGACTTTTAGACTATCAGTGCTGGAAGATAATAACCAAGTTCTGGTACCTCTTTTTACAGGTTCCCACACTGAGGATCAGAGGGGAAGCGCTGGCCTGGGGGTGTCAGGAAAGGACAGCAGAAGAAACACTGTCTTAGTTGTGCTCTTCACCTGCCCTGAGGGGCAGAACTAAGGTGCACAGAACCCATCCTTATATGTCCTGATTGTGCTGTCACATTTATCTTCATCACAGCCTTGATGAGAGGAACTGGCACCCATTTTCAGATGAGAAGTCTGATGAGAGGAATTGTGGGACATACTCAAGGTCATATGAGAAGAAGACAGCCGGCTGTCTCCAAAATCCCACCTCAGAGTCGAAGGAGGCAGGTGTTTTTTCCCTATCCCTTCTGGGCTTATAAAACAGACTTAGGTTTGCTATGGACCCAGGAGGCCTACGACCCAGTTTCTCCAGCTCAAAGGGGCCCATTCAACACTGGACCTCCCCATGGAGGAGGGAGAAGTCCGAGGTGCCTGAAGTGATGAGCAGCCGGGGGCAGGCACAGGTTGACACACAGAGGGCTATGAAAAGTGTACGTGCATTTCTTGCTTTGTTCCTGGATGACTCATGCAGCCCACATAACAAAATTAATGTCTTCTCCAGCACCAGCAAATTGTATTTCCTTCTTTAAAAAATCACATTCAGCCTGCAAATGGCCCTGGTTTATTCTGGAACAGGGAGCCATCCTGTGGCCACTTCCGTGGACAGGCTGGAAGCTGCACAGGACCCCAATGGGAGGCCTCTCTGGGGTTGCCTCTAAGTCCTGCGCTCTGCCTCCCACTAAGCCTTCTGCTCCTGCAGTAACATTTTATCACACCCGCATCTCCTCAGAACTGATGCTTCACATGAGAGCAGGTGCTCTGAAAGCCCCTGTCACCACTCCCTCATAGCGCCCCTCCCCCAGGTGGCCGGCCCACTCACCTCTCCTGCTGCAGCTCCACTCTGTGAGCTTTTTCTGCCTCTTCTCTCACCCCAAGTAGCATTGGCCCTCCTCTCTTAGTTGTTTTTTTTTTTAATTCTGTTTTGTTTTGTTAGTGTCCATGAGTTCCCTCTCCCTCTTTTTTCTTTTTTGCTCAATCCCTTCATTCTTCCCCAGCCCCCAACCCTCCTCTCTTTGCGATCTCACTATCTCTGTATACAGGTCTCTCACAATAATAATAAATGACAGCCAACATTTATATAGTATTTACTGTGTGCCAATCACTGTTCTAAGATATTGTACGGTAGTCTGGTTTGTTACCCCACAGAACTGAGAGAATATAATCAATTGTTGTTTTAAGCCACTAAGTTTTGAGTGGCTTGTCACACAATAATAGATTCTGGAACAACTTCTAAGAGCAGCTCAAGTACCCACTCCCCAATGAAGAGACCCCGGAGCCATCGGAATGAAAAAATTGCCCTCTTCCGTGTGTTCCCACAGCTCTCCATGCCTATCAGAGATGAGACCTATCACAGTCTGACACATGACTTAATTAGTAAGGGCAAAGATCTGGCCTTATTCATCCTCGAGGTTCTGCTGCCAGCCATAGTTCATGACACCGAGTAGATGCTCAAACAAAGTTTGCTGAATTGAACTGATTTCCTTTCCTTCTCTGATCCCTCAAGGCAGACAGGCAGCCTGAAGGCAAAGAACCAAGGAAGCCCAGAGCTTACAGTATTGACTAGTGATGTTGGGTGACCCAGTCAGTCGCCGAAAAGGTTTCCAAACAGGGGGAAGGAAACCTTTGAGACAATTTTTAAAAGATGAGTTGAAGAGAGATGGAAGAGGCTAGAGGTAACCATCTTTCCTCGCTCACTGCCAACAGACAGACACTGTAGGCCCGAGCTGTCCGTGCCAGCAGCATGCTGCCCCAGTTCCCTGGGGGGTTCCCGCAGGTTCTGGGCTGGAGGAGTCTAGTTCACGTGGGACACGAGGGACATCCAGGGCATCCACCACGGGTCCACCTGAGATGGACGCTGGATACATAATTCACTGGACAATGCCAACCCAGGTCTTTTAACTACTGTTGAGCCTCAGACAAAGAGAGCACCAAAGCCCTATTGTGGTCCAGGAGTAAATCTTCTAAGTCATGACCCTCCCTTTCAAAACACACTCCCAGACCTTCGATCACCTTCACTCCCTTCCTATTAAACAAGCATTATTCTGACCCTTATTTTGCCAAACAATTTTAGGTATGTTCTATGCAAATTGCAGCTATCACATTATACAAATGACAAGAGTCTCTACTCTTATAGGATAGGATTCTAAATTCTCTATGTGACATGTGATGAGGCTCTTTCTAGGATTTGGCTTGTTACACCAGTAGTTCTCTATCTTGACTACATATTAGAATCCTGGAAAGTTTTGAAAAAAATACCAATGCCTGGGTCCCATTCCCTAACAATGAAATGAGACTCTCCAGACATTGGGTCCAGGTATAATATTTTTAAAATATGATTCTAATGTGCACGAGAGATAACCAATGTTCTTGAAGATCATAAACATCGGTAATGTCTGGGGCTCCAGGCAAACCCAGGCAGTTTCCTCCCCAGTTCTTCTTCTCATTTTAGCTACAAATTATCTGTTTGTAAAATATGGTTTGTCCCAATAGGACAAGAGGAACACTAGACAGACAGGAAGCTGTCGTCAAGAAAACCTTAACTAAATTCAGGCCAGTCCCATTCCATGAGTTCAATTCTGTGTCACTGAACATTGATTTACTGTCCAGCTATAAAGTATGTTTTTTGTAAGAACTCTGAAGATTGTAGAATGAGAGAATATCACACTATTAGATGAGAAAGCAGATTTTTCTCTCTTTAATGATTGCAGGCATATAAAAATATTTTTATATTTTTATATTTTTTAAAGCCTGAAATGAAAACACAAAATAATCATAATTAAGGTATTGAATGATTTCCCCCTGTTTTTCTAAAATTCTTTTGTATTGATCATCATACTTTTAAAACTTAAAAAGCAAAGTCTGAATATTTGGATTTACTTATGAAGAGACCTCCTTTAACCTACGATCTGGATGAAGGCACACTGTGTCACTCAGACAAGTACCTTCCTTGCTCTTGGCCTCAGTCTCCTGTCTGCAAGTCACACCAGAGGAGGTGAAAGGCCTCTCACAGCACCACACTCTAATTCCAGGCTCCCATGGTGCTGTTTCTATGAGATCAGTTAAACAAATGTTACCCAATATGCTTCCTTTGGTGAGGAGTGGGCTCTGAGCCAAGCTGTTCACCTTCTCACCTCCTGAGCACACCCACCCACAGCTCTGCCCTTGCCTCCTCCTACACTGTGCCTTCCCACATGCCAACTTTCCTCTGTGGTCCCCTTCGCCCACTCATAACTGCAGGCCTCCTTCCGGGCCACCCCTACACAATGAGCAGTTTGCCAGTTAATATACATCAAGCTGCCACCTTCAAACAGCTCTGAGAGCCCCATCTGTTCTCAGGAACATTCTGGCTAGAAGGACCACCCACCACCAGCATCATACGGGCCATCCCAAGAGGGTCCCTCTGAGTGTTAAGCAGGGGGCCCCCTCCCAGACCAGCAGGGCTTGGCCAGAGAGAGCATGAAGCAGGTGCACCCGATCACCTGGCTGGACTAAAGGCTCCACACTGCATCTAATAAGAACTTTCTTCTCATTTTGGGAGCCTTTGTGGGTCAAGGTCTATCCTGAGCCACTCTCCCATGGAGAGATCAGAGGGCTGAGAACTACACAGCTCTGGATACTAGCACAGGGGTTGAGGAAACTTCATCCAGTGTGGATCTTGGATGCTTGTCCCTTACAAAGCATCACATAATAGTTGCTACCATTGCTTCCTGTGTGCTGGCTGCTCCAGACTTTTTATCCCATCTAATGTTGTCAGCAACCCTGAATGTAGGTACTATTACTATAACCATGCTTTTAGATCAGGACACTGAAGCTTAAACAAGTTAAACAGTTTCCTCCAAACACCCAGGAAGTGGTAAGAGAGTGTGAAGTATTGGTTCTGAATTCAAACTGCTTGGATTTGAATTCTGTTTCTGTCACTTACAAAGTGTGTGATTTTATTATTAATCTCTCTGAACATTAGCTTGCTCTTCTATTAAATGGGAGTGATAATCCCTATGTATCAGGATGGATGTGGAAGGATTAGATGACATCATCCATGAAAAATGCTTAGCACAGAGTCTGGACTCAATAAATACAAGCTATTGTTTTTAGCTGGATCTGAACCCAGATTCATCCTCCAGGTCTCAAAAATGATTTTCTGATTGATTGATTGATTGATTGATTGATCTTTAGAGAAAGAAAGGAAGGGGGAGGCAGAGAGAGAGAAAGAGAGAGAAGAGGAGAGATGCTTTGGGGCCATTATTAAGTAAACTAAGCTTACTTGAACACAACACTGTGATACCAGGACAGTAGATCTGATAACCGAGATGGCTACTAAGTAACTGGTGGGAGTGTGGATGTGCTGGACAGAGGGATGATTCATGCCCTGGGTGGGACAGAGTGGGATGGTACAGATCTCATCTGCCTACAAAGAACGATTCCCAATTTAAAACTTATGGATTATTTATTTCTGGAATTTTCCATTTAATATTTTCAGACTGAGGTTGACAGCAGGTAACCAAAACCATGCAAGGCAAAACCACTGCTAAAGGGAGGACTACTGTATTCTCTGTCATTGATAGAGAATTCAGTATTTAGTATTTTGACAGAGAAATTGAATTATATAAAATATCTCATTTAAACCCCATAACAACTTTATGCAGGAGATGAGATCAACACATCTTACAGAAATTGGGGCTTAGGGAAGCAGATGGGAAGCAAGGATTCCCACCAGGCTTGCTTCTAAAAACACATGTTCTTTCCACTCTACTGCCTCCCTCTAGTTGCACGATACATGCAGTTTATAAAACAACTCACATAAACTATCCCATTTAACCCTCACAACCCTGAAATCTAAGAATTCTTTTTAATTCCCATTTGCTATGGACTGAATGCTTGTGTCCCCCCAAAATTCATATGGTGAAACCTAATCCTCAGTATGATGGCCTTTGGAGGTGGTGCTTTGGGGAAAGTAATTAGGTTGTGAAAGTGGAGCCCTCAGGAACAGGATTAGAGATTTCCTCTTTTGCTGCTCCCTGCCATGTGAGAAGATGGCATCAGCAAACCAGGACCTGGGATCTACAGCACCTTGATCTTGGACTTCCCAGCCTCCAGAACTAAGAGAAATAAATGTTTATTGTTTAAGGTCCCAGTCTATGGTAATTGGTTAGACACCATGTTAAGAGGGGGAAATTGGGGCTCAGAGATGGGCATATAGAGGCAGCAAAGTGTGGGAAGAAAAGGACCCAGATCCTATCCCTGATTTTGCCCCAGTGAACTTCCCGGACCATGGGCCAATCATACATCTTCTCTGACCCATAATTACCACACCTGCAAGGTAGAGCGATGGGACTCGACAGTTTATAAAACAACAGCTCAGTCTCCATGTCTGAGTTTCTACAGTTATGATCTCTTAGTCATAATGACACTGCTTCTGGAGGGCCACCAACATTCCCATCGGAGATGGAAATGCCCAACTGCTAATAGCAGTCCAGGGGCTTTGCGCCTCATGCTATCATCAACCTAGATAAAATTTTAGCATAGTTAAGTTTATTAAAATATCAACTTTTTTTTGGTTTAGAAATAGGGAAGTCTATGCCAGTATTTGTACAAGGGCAGAAAAAAATTAAAAACTCAGTCCACCAGAAACAAGACATTCCACATGTGTACCCAACTCCACTGAGCTGATGGAAACATCTGAAGAGCCCAGCTCTGCCTGGCTGCCCGTGGCGGGGGTGAGGGAGGCTTCCCTTTGCTTTGGGCATTGCAGCAGCAGCAGCAGATTAGTGCCGAGTTGAAGCAGCAGCTGCAGCCAGTGTGGGTGGAGGCCCATGACCCTTATCTTGCACGGTAAGGTATTGGGTGAAGTGGAAAGAGAATGGGCAGGCTAGGTTTACATTTGGGCACTGTCACTTGAGGCTCTGTGATCCTAGGCCAGTTACTTCACCTCTCTGAGCTTTAGTTTCTTCACCTATAACTTCCCAGCATTTCTGTTTTAGGATTACTGCAGGATTGACAGGGCGTAAGGTGTGGAGAAAATGACAACAACTAAGTAGGTAGTTTTACTATTCCCATTTAGTAGATGAGGAAACTGAGGCAAAGAAAGATTAAATAACTTACCAAGATTTGAACCTGTGCTATTTAGCCCCAGAGCCTGCATGGTAACCATTACACCAGGCTGTCTGTCTAAATTTTAAAAGTTCTCATTTGTAGCCACACCATTCCATGGATGTGTCACCTCCTGGGGATGCTGTCTCTGTCCCAAGTTTTCCCAGAATATTTTTCACTGCTTTGGTAAAGTTGTCCAAGTCCAAGATCTGTCTCTCAGACTTGTAAGCACAGAAACCAGCTTCTGTCAGCACAGTGAAGATGGACCCACCTCAGTTGGTTATTATAAATATAATGACGAATAACTACCCGAGGACGCAGAACCCTTGAGCCCTATGACCAACAGCAAACATGTTACTTGGAAGCCAAGTCAGAATCAGAAGGTTATCTGAAAAACATGATAGTCAAGATATGAAAGCAACCTAAGTATTCATTGATAGACAATCGGATAAAGGAGATGTGGTACATATATTTAGTGGAATATTGCTCAGCCATAAAAAGGAATGAAATCTTGTCATTTGTGACAACATGAATGGACCTAGAGGGTATTATGCTAAGTGAAAGAAGTCAGACAGAGAAAGACAAATGCCATATGATTTCACTTATATGTGGAACTTAAAAAACAAAATAAACAAACTGACATAACAGAAACTAACTTACATATACAGAGAACAAATTGGGGAGTGGAGGGATGGGTGAAAAGGTGAAGAGATTAAGAAGTACAAATTGTCAGTTATAAGAACAGTCATGGAGATGTGAAGTACAGCATAGGGAATATAGTCAATAATATTGTAAAAACTATGTAGAGTGTCAGATGGGTACCAGACTTATTGGGGGGATCACTCTGTAAGTTATATAAATGTCTAATCACTATGTTGTACACCTGAAACTAATATAATATTGTATGTCAACTGTAATTGAAAAATTTTTTAAAATTTAAAAAAAGACTGAGTGGAGTTACAGGACTTGTGTCTGATAGCTGTCAACTCATGAATCCACTGTAAGCATGCTGCCCACTTGCTCCTGCCCTTGGAACTATGAAATCAGAAGGTACCAGCCCAGGCTTCCTCTTCCAAAGGCAGCATTAGGACATACTCACCTACTCACCCAATATTTGTCCTAGGACTTGACTTTTCTTGGATAGTTTGTGTCCACACATAAGGAACTTCTTGCTTTCAATCAGAATACAGTAGAACATGGAGGATGGGGAGCCTTTCTGTCTCCCTAAGATGACTTTGAGGATCTCTGCTGTGATCCTTGACAAGGTATGCTTACGTTTAGGTCTTCAAGAGAAATCTTTCTCCTAAGTTCTAGCCCACCAGTACTGGCAACAGTACATAAAGCACCTGACATATAGTAGGTGCACAATAAATATCAATGTAACAACAGACATATCTGGTAATATATGGACAAGACGCAGTGCTTTACCTCAAGGAGTCCACTGTCTAAAGAGGAAGAGAAACATGGATAGACAACCACGACTCAGTATACACAATCACAACTATGTTTTAAAGAGAATACTCTGAAAGCAGTTAGGCTGATGGATTGGAGGGGAGTGAGAGAAGGCTGGGAGGCCTGGGACAAGAATACATCAAGGACACAAGCAGAAGCACAATGCAGGGACATGGAGCAGAAACAACAGCTTTGAGAAATGCTTGGAGCATGGGTGGGACAGGATTTTGTAACCAACTGAATATGGAAGATAAGAGGGTGAAGATACGATGGTGGCTGGGTTCTGAAGCTCGGGAGAGAGTGTGGCCCTGGAGTCATGATTTGGGAATCATGTATATGGAGAGAGAATAGAAACCCATCGATGAGTCTGGTGGGAGAAAGACACAGAGCAAAATGTCAGGGAAACCTAATATTTTAGAGACAGAAAAAAATGTTCTTGGGTGGGGTGGCTGAGATCATGCTGGCCTTCTAGTCTTAGTCTTTCTTTTTTGCATTAAGTAGAAGGCTGAGGTATCTGTAGAGACCAGCCTGTAGTGTGCAGGGGCTGGAGTGGGAGGGGCATGTGGAGAGTGAGGAGGAAACAGCTGCTGTGGGGCGTGGGTGGGGGAGTTGACTGTGGCACTAGAAGGACCGCGAAGCACAGATTGTTTTCTCCTGGCCTGACAGCAGCTGTCAGTCAGGGGACCAGATGGAGTAATGAGGTGAGATTCTCCCAGTGTAGAAGCTACGCTGGAGGAGAATAGGTCCCTTTAGATACAGACTCGACTTTACTCCTCCAGACCACAAGAGGGCCTCTGGTGCTGGTGTAATCCTTTGCTTATGGGTGTAGGATGCAGCTCCCAGGTGCCTCTCCAGTTACAGCCTGGAGCGGCCCCTCACAACCTTTGTGGGTGTGCAGCAAGTGTTGAAATGGAGGCCCCTATAGCAGATGACTAAACATTTAGTAACTATAAATTAAGCTATTCCCACAGCTGGCCTGCATTCCCAGCCAGGGCCTCCCAACCCATTCCCAGGCATCACCCTTGCATTTCCCTTGGCTCAGCCTGCACCTGTGGGGCTGAGGGGCCGCTCACATCTGCTGGTCTGGTCTGGGACACAGGCTGGACCTGAGCCTAGGACCACCAGCTGTGACTAGACACTCTGAACCCAGGACAGAGACTGACACATTCAAAGTCCCCAGAAAGCCAGGGCAAGCAGGCCAGTCTCCCTCCCTGTATGTTATTTTGCCAACTCAGGATTTCCAGGCAGTTCTAAGCACCTCCCCAAACCACATCACCCGTGTAGAGAGAAGGGAAAGAGCATAGTTCTCTTGTGGAAACTTCTCTGGCTAGATCCTTACTTTGGGTGATTTGAAACAGCTATAAACAAAGCAGAACTTCTGGAAACAAACCAACCTCCTTCAAATGGTAGATGGTAAAGCACAATGTGCTACATACAATTGAATACCAGTCAGTAATAAAAAAAAAAGAATAAACTACTAATATATGTAACAAAATGTAAGAAGTAACTCAAAAAGCACTCAAAAACATCACTGTAAGTGAAAGAAGCCAGGCACTGAATGCTATATACTGCAAGATTCCACTTATATGACATTTTGGAAAAGGTGAGCTATGGGTAGAAGACAAATCAGTGGTGGTCAGAGCAGGAAGAGGGGAAGTGATGAACATCAAAGAGACATGAGGGAAGGTGATTGGGTGATGAAAATGTTCTATATCTTGATTGTGCTGGTTGTTATACAACTGTATAGGTTTGTCAAAAGTCATCAAATCAAACACTTGAGAAAGATGAATTTTATAGTTTGTAAATTTTACCTTAGTAAAGTTTACCCCAACTAAGTCAAGAGGTAAATCAATCAGACCCTCTTTCTTTGGTTTTCCAGGACAGAGGTTGTGCTTTTCTCCCTCTTCCCTGGTCTAGGGGTCATTTTAGCCCATATGACCCTCTCCTGTGATTGTCCTTCACTCAATTGATTATCAAACCCGAGAGAGAGAGAGAGAGAACTCTTTGATAGTAAACCTTCTATGAAAATTGCATTTTTGTTAAAATTTTAAATGTGCATTTTAAAAAAGTCCTATAGCTAGTCATTGGAAAATGAATATTTCTCCCCTTAACTTACCTGTTTCGCAAATTTGAAAATTTTCATGGAATGGATTTTCTTATGAGGGAGTGTACCTGAAGGAGAAGCCATCAAGCCCCCATTTGCTTGGTAGATCTGCCATATGTGTCTTTTCATTATGGGAGGGCCCAGCTGGAAACCAGAAAAACAGAGGGCAAAAGCGTAAGAGACAATACGAAATGATGGGTAAACAAAAGGCATTTCTATTTGTCTTCCTGATGCGTCCTCACAGGTCCTCACACAGTCCTCCCCAGTCTAGCACTCTAGCCTAGGAGTCACTTACTCTGAACGGAGCCTTAGACTTGTGATACAAATGACAAAAGTGGCTTTTTTAAATTGTCATATCATAGAGAAGACTTTTGGCATGAACACCTGCAACACCAGAGAGCTGCTCCTAACTATGGGGGTCTAGAAGTGTGTGATCCTCCCTAAAGCCACCAAGCCTTTCAGTGACTCACTTCATTCATATGTAAAATGTGAATAACAAGAACTGTCTTTTCTCACATAACCACAGTGAGGGTCAAGTGAAGTATTGTATGTGAGAGAGCTTTATAAACTTTGAAATGGTACAGCCGGGCAAATGTGAGCTGCTCCTGAGAGGCTGTAAGACACAGCCAAGGTGGCATAAAAATTCGACTCCCTGGAAACTGCCAATGCCTCTGCCTGTGGTGGAGGCCCCGGACTGTGGTGGAGGCACAAAAACTTTGTTAGTGATTGAGATACTTTTTATTTCTAATTTATAACCAACCTGCTGAGCCCCCTTCCCCCTCCTCCTACTCACAGGAACACAGTCTAAAGATTTCTCTTTCCGTTCTGAGCCCTGGATGCTGGAGCAGCAGCCTAGTCAGGGTCATGAGGTTGACAGTGAGCCGGGGCAAGCTGTCCAGCGTGTACTGAGAAACCGTGGAGGTCAGCACCACAGCCAGGCCACCATTGTCTGGCCCCACGGTTCAGTGGACAGGCTAATGTGGCCTGTTCCGGGAGGTGTGGCGTGAACAATGGGAACAAATCTCTGCCCACTGTGCTCCCAAGGGGCAAATTGCTGGCAGGATTTTCCCCAGAGCTAATCAATTCCAGAGCCATTGAACCAGGGTTTTGAGCCAGTTGATTGCTGACTCACAAGGGGTGGCACTGGTGCTGGGGAAATGGGAAACCATTTTCACTAAAGTGAAAGGAAATGAGATCATTTAGCAGAGAGAAGAGAAGACCACGGGGGCAGCACAGACCTGGCAGAAATGAAGTGAGAGAAATTAACTTCTGCTTTCTGTGCACTAGCTACTTCCCTCTGCTGCACAGAGCTCTCTGGCTCTCCTGTAGCCCCCACCGCTGCTTCGCCTCCACTCCCTGCCCCCTCCATCTGCTCCCAGACAGCATCTCATGAGTCATTTAGAGACACCCCAGTTACTGATCATTAAACTGGGGAGGGGCTGGAGAGACAACTGGTCCACTGGTTTCCAACCTTTTCAGCACCAGTGACTGCTCTTATGCCTCCTCCTGCAGGGATTCCACATTTAGGAAATTTTAGAATAGCTGTTTTTATTGAGTATCTGCCCCTTTGGGTAGTTCACTGGGCTATGAATTTTCCCTTATTATTTCATCTAAAGCCAATAAGACCCCTGAGAAGTAGAAGTAGGTATAATTCTTTCTATTTTACATATGAGAAGACTCAGACTAAGAGAGGTATAGTTGCCTGAAATCTTGCAACTAGAAAGTAAGAGAGTTAGAATTGAACCTAGGTCTCTGTGGCTTTAAGGCCGCACATGCATTTAGGGAGAAACAGCTCAAGCTCCCGGCATTTGCACTTCTAAGTATATACTCAAGAGAAATGAAAACAGATGTCCACATAAAACCTTGCTTATCGCCATAATATTCGTAATAGTCAAAAGGCGAAAACAATTCAAATGTCCATCAACTGATGAATGAATAAATAAAACATAGGCTGTCCATACAGTGGAATATTATTTGTCCATGAAAAGGAATGAAACATGGGTACAGCTACAACATGGATGAACTTTGAAATCATTTTACTAAGTGAAAGAAGTCAGTCACAAAAGAACACATAATATATGACTTCATTTCATGAATTGTCAAGGATAACCATATATATATGTGTATATATATACATATATATGTATATATATGTATGTATATACATATATATATTACATATACACACACACATACAGAAAGTAGATGAGTGATTACTCAGGGCTAGGGGAGGGGTGGGAGATAGGTGGAGATCCCTAAAAGGTACAGGGTTTCTTTTTGAGGTGATGGAAAATTTGTAAAATTGGCTGAGGTGATGGTTGCACTTATCTGTGAACATACTAAAAACCAATGAGTTGTACAATTTAAATAGGTGAATTGTGTGGTATGCGGATTATATCTCAATAAAGCTATTTAAAAAGGAGTAGCTCATGCTATGACTGACAGGTACCATGGTTCTGTCTTGTGAAGGGTGAGAAGCAGAAGCTTCATGGTGCAGGGAAAGAGCAAGAGGTTTGGGACCAGTGGCCTTGGAAAACTTGTTTAGCCTCTTGGAGCCTTAGCTCCTTGTCTGTAAACTGGGGTTAGTAAGCCCCATCTCACCATATTATTATGGTATGTGGGAAGCACCCAGCCCCTCCAGTTCTAAAATTCCCTGATTTTGAAGTTTGAAGCTTGAGTGAAGAGGTAGAGGTGGGAGGTGTCTGTGGACAGAGAGGTTTCCCTTGCTTTAAAATCACACCACAGGAATCCTTCTTTCCTGTGTGTACCAAAGGGTGGTCAAGCCAGAGGGCTAGAAGGAGAGCTTGGCGATTCACTGCCTTCTGTCACCTGATAGGCCCCAGGTAAGAGAGACTAGGTAGAAGCTAGAAAACAAGGAGGGGTTGTGTGAACACTAGAGACAACCCTACTGACCTTGGAAACTGGTGGTACCTAGAACCAGGAGAGAGGGGAATGAAAGAGCTAAGTGGAGTCCAGGCTCCTATAAAAATGTGGCTGTTGCTAAGGCAGTGGGATGGGCTGGGTGATTCTGATGTATTTCTTCCCAACTATAAAACATCTGCCAAAAATGCAGAGATACTTTTCTGAAAACAACTGGGGAATATAAAGAGATATAAAAAAGCTAAACAAGTAGCCTTGGCTGGTGTAGCTCAGTGCTTAGAGCACATCCAATCAATGTGTCTCTCTCACACTGAGGTTTCTCTCTCTCTCTCTCTCTCCCCCACCCTCCCTCACTTCTATTCTCTAAATACCAATGGAAAAAATATCTTCTGTGAGGATCAACAACAACAGCAAAAAAAATAAAATAAAATAAAATAAAATAAACAAGTAAACTAAGCAAAAACAAAAAAAATTGCCAAGAGAGGTACTTAAGTACAAAGGAATGGTGTTAACCATGGTGGTAAAGTACAGTTCATCTTCATTATTCACAGATTTTATACTTGTGAATTTGCCCACTCACTAAAATGTATTCATAATCCCCAAATCACTACTCATGGTGTTTTTAAGGTAATTCACAAAATGAGCAGAGCAGCAAAAAGTTTGAGCCTCCCAATGTATATGTTCCCAGCTGAGGTCAAACAAACGCTCGGCCACTGGTTTGAGCTCTCATACTGTAAACAAGTACCTTTTTTTGCAGTCTGTTTAGTGTTATGTGTTTTGCATTGTTTTCCTTTGCTTGGAGATCTTGCTGTATGAGAAGACCCTCAGTGTAGTGCTCAAGTGCTGTTCGGTGTTTCTTAGCACAAGAAGGCTGCAATGTGCCTTACAGAGAAAATCTGTGTGTTAGATAAGTTTCATTCAGGTATGAGTTGGCCATGGGTTCAATGTTAATGAATCAACAATATATTAAGATGTCTTTAAATAGAAACACATATTTTAAAAGGTTATGTATAACCTGTGTGGAGGGTGTTTTTAGCTAGAGTTGGAACTCATTGATAAAGGGACATAGAACATGGTAGAAATAGTATCTTAGTTATCCCCTTTATTCCTAGTGCCTAGAGAAAATTTCTGACTAACAGCTAGGCCTCCATAAATAAATATTTTGGAAGTTTAAAAAATTAAAAATTAAATTAAAGAAGGTTATATATTGATTGGTTCCCAAAAATGTTGTGACCAGAGGCTCGCAGGCACCTAACCCTATATTTCCTCTAGGAGCAATGATTCAGTATTCACTATTCGTGTTCGCAGTCTTTATAGAATATAACTACTATAAATAATAATTGTATGAAGAATAATAATAATGTATTCTTCATACATTATCTCTTTTAAAGCCCACAGAGTAGTGTTGTCTTTGCTTTACAGATAAGGAATTTGATGTTATACATATTAGATTGCGTGACTTAGAGCTAACATGTGGAAGTGACAGGATTTGAATCCATTTCTAACTCTCCAGAGGGGAAGGGAACTTTCTCCTTGAACTGGAATGCTAGTTCTTAGGAAAGGGTGGCCAGGCCCATTATCAGGTGCGAGGAGAGCTGAGCTTAGTCAAGAACAGTATATTTCTAAGAAAGGAGGGTGCAATCAGCAAAAAGGGAGGCATCAGGATGGTGAAGAGTCTGGGAAACAACCACATCAAGAGAGAAACAGTGGAAGGAATAGGAATTGTTCCACCTAGAAATGAGAGTTTGGAGGCAAACAAGAGGCACCTTTAAATACCTACAGGGCTATCTTGGAAATGAAGAATTAGATGAAAAGCCTAACTAGAATAGAGGTTGAGCAGATTTTGACTCAATGAAAGGAACATTTTCTGATGTTCAGAGTTCTCCCACAAGATGGGGGACCGAGGGTCCATAGACCAAATCCAGCTGCAGACACATCTTGTAGGCTCACAGTGCTTTTTAAAACATATTTAAATGCTCTCTGTAGGGCATGTGTCCCCAGCTTCCACAGCCTGCACCACCCCTGAGCTTTTAGCCCCGTGTCACTCCTTTGCCTTGTCCTTTATGTATAGGGATGAGAGATTTAGCAAATAGAAATACAGGATGCAGATAAATTTATATTTCAGACAAATGACAAATAATCTTTTAGTGTATGTCCCATCCAATACTTGGGGTATACTTATACTGTGTTTATATTTATGTCTGACTCGGGATTTACTAATACTGTCCTGTATTTAATCTGACGACCCTACAATGGAGCTTTATTTTTTTATTTAAAAGTTTTATTTTCCCTCAGTAAAGGAACAAATAACTGGTCACATTTAACCCCCCTCCCCCTTCCCAAGTCCTTTCCCCCCTCGTCTTTGGCAACCATCAACAATTCTCTGTATCTGTGAGTTTCTTTGTTTTGTTTTTTTAGATTCCACTACTGTAAAGGCTTTAAATAGGAGCCCCTAATGTTATATTTTGAGGAAGTGGGCTTTATATTTGACGAATATTCAAAGACTTGTCTCCCAGGAATCCTCAGAATGGAAACAGCACTAAAGTGGTTTAAGTGAGCCATCGTCCTATTTTGTTGAGACACCTCCCTCCCCCATTTTAGAGCAGCAAAACCACAGAAAGCAGAGAGAGAGAATACTTCTGAGTAACACCCCAGGTGTTTTCCTGGGTGTGCTTGAAGGGTAGACTCGGGCTCCTGGCTCTAACAGCAGAATGTTCCACCAGAGCTGGACTGACGAACAGGTAAGGACACAAGATGGTTTTGACTCTAATATCAATTGCTACTAAAATTCCTTTTAAGTGCAAGTTGATTGATGTGTCCACAGCTGGGGAGAATGGTCACAAACTCTTTCTGGATCAGGGCATGAACCCAGAGGCATAAACCATCCCCAGATGATCATTGTTTTCTCTGTCAAAAGCCATCTTCTACTTCTCTGACACTGTCGTTAGTCATCCTAATGCCTGTTTCCCTATCCTGCTGCCAGGACTGCTTTTCTGGCTGTTTTGAACAGACTGTGACCAACTCACCGAGGACTGGAACACAGCAGCAGTCAGTCTGAGGGGAGAGGCTGGCAGTAACTCACTGTTACCACAGCCTCAGTAGCCTGGATCTCCGAGGTCATTCTCAGAAACTGTGCCTCTAAAAATAGGTGTTAGTCGTCTTTAGACACCAGCTAGTCTTTCAGCATCCTTCTGGCCTTCAGAGAATTAGAATGTTTATGTTTGATGGGACTTAAGCATTTGGTCCAACTCCCTCATTTTGTAGATAAGGAAAGTTATCTTCATGGAAGGTTGACAAGGTCCAGAGCTCTCTGCAGCTGGCAAGTGACCTCCCATTCCTCCTGCTCAGGTTACTGTGTCTTCCTCCCTCACTGTCACACAAATTTTTCAAAGTCCTTCACTCAAAACAAAGAAATGACAAAAGGCAGAGCAAGTTAACAAAATGAATAAAAGTATTCAGGGGGGAGTGTGTGCTACACACCAGAGTACAGACTGAAGTCTACACAAAGGGAGGGTCCTTGGCTATTTTAATGTGTCCTTTCTAGGAAAAACTCCTAGGAGTCACGAGCTTTGCCATCTTTTAAAAGACAGGTGCACCCAGAATATCCCCGGGTTCAGTAGGACACTCACTAAATATTCCTAGCGATGCCCTATTTCCTTCAAGATTAAATAAAATCTCAATAAGACTCTATTTCAACTATTGTAAAGTAGGGACAAATTGTTTAACATGTCCTTTCTTTTTACAGAAAAACTGAACTTAAGGGTTGAGCAGTAACTGGCACAGGAATCTCTGGATCGTAAAGAACTTAAAGGGACTTACGGCATTGCTGCTCTTGCCATAGCCCTGTTTTCACTGGCTGTTCTTGATAGGTATTCTACCCCAGGGTTGTGTACTCACATTATGCACACAGATCCCCAGCCAATATGTCCAATGAATGAGTTAGAAATAAAGAAAAAAGAACAGGTTTTTGGAATCATAAATATCCTGGTCCCTTCATTCACCAGCTGGTGAACTTGGGCATTTTTAATTTCTCCAAGCTTCAGTTTCCTTATTTGTAAAATGCAGATGAACCACCTCTCTTACAGGACTGTTGGGAAGGGAAAAGGGAATAATGAAAGAGCTCCATGAATGGCAGCTATTATTATTGCACCTGTGAACTAACACAAAACGTAAGCAAAAGAACCACTATGTGGTGGTATGACTTTCTAGACTTTTCATGCAGTCCCATTTTGAGTCAGTTGCTTTGTGTAACTTTCCACTCTGGTGGGTACTGTTTTATTGATCCCTAAGAGTGTTTAAGGAGACACATAACAGTCAACAGCGGATGCATGCCAATTGTTTTATTTATGACGCCTATTTGGATGACCAGGCCAGCCAGGGTTTGGCCCCCAGAAAGAAGCTTAAGGCCCCCATCCATGTCATTACTCCACAACGCGGCGGAAAGACTGGACACCTGGGGAAGCTGCGCCCCACTCGACGGGCTTCCGGTACTCCTTCTTGTCCAGGAGGTACTGCCGGCCGCGATAGTTGGGTAGCTCGTAGAAAATCCAGGCACCCTGCAGCACCTTACAGGAGTGCACCTCTCGCATGTGAAACTGCTCCAGGATGGAAGGACAGTCTTCAGTGGTCTCGTACATCTGACCATTAAAATCTCCTTTCTCAAAGATCTGCAGCTTATACTGGCCTCCACCAGACTGAAAAAACACAGGAGGAAATGAACAGTAACCATTATGGAAACCACCCAACAGGCCACAGCCTCAGAGAACAGCATGGCCAGAACCATCATCTTGAAATCTAGATGATCTGAACTCCCATCCCCACTGTGCACTGACTGAAACAGCTGACTTTCAATAAGAAAAACTTAATTCCTTAAAATCCTCAAGGGGTAAAGTGCTACGGAAATAATTAGTGTATTCAGTCTTGTGATGAACTGACCTAAGATTTAATTTAAGCCTCCACAGCTAAAAAAGACAGCTCCCCATTAAGAGGTAGAAAAACCTCAAAAAAGCTTTCAAGCAAATGCCAAAAAAAAAAAAGGCTGTGGGGAGGAGAGAGCCAGCACCACCAGACTCACCAGATGAACAGCTCTGCAGGAGCCCAGGCGGTCGTTGAGGCCCATCCAATGCTGGTATTCAGGGTACTCGCCCCGAGGTAAGATGTACATGTACCCAGCAAAGTTGGGCCTTTCATACACAGCCCAGGTGCCCCCTTCCACTCTGATGGAGTTGCAGCGATTCAGGTACATGTGGAAATCTGCACAGTCGCAATCACAGTCATAGTGGCGGCCTTGAAAATTTTTGTCTTCATAGAAAGTAATCTGAAGTACAGGGCAAACAAAGAGAACTGAGGAGTTGGGTGGCAGTATTCATACATAAAATAAAAATTAAGAACATATTCCCCACTTCAGAAATTCCTTCCTCCTCTATTTTGCTCTACCTCACCTTATAACATTTACATTCTGGCAGACAACTTTGGTTGTCAACAATAGGTATGAGTACTTTCTGAAGGCTTAAAATGAAAAACAAAAAGTGCTCTAATACAAGCCAGCAATTTCAGACTCAAGCTCATTGCTTCCTCCTTTTTGTTTCCACAGATCGCTGTACTTATCACGTTATATAATGAGTTATCAACTAGTATGTCTGTCTCTCTCACCAGGCTCCTTGTAGACTTCTTCCAAGGCCGAAGACCAAACCTTATTTGAGCTAAGAACCCCTGTGCCCAACGCCTGACACACCCTCAGATGCAGACATTCATTCTAGGTGATGTGGAAGATATGTAGGAAAAATTAAACATAGATCTTAGTTTTAGAAAGCTTATTTTAGATGGGTATCAAGCAAACGCACATGAAAATGTAAGATATTGTTCTGTATTATGATTTTATTGCCAACAGAATTGTTGCACAGTGACAATACAAGGCAAGCTGTATTCTTTGTTTCAAGCTCCTACCCAGTTCCTAACAGAATGCTTGGGGTACACCCTGAGATCTGTGATGGCCCTAGAAAACACGCAGCCCTGAGAAACCAGAAATAATAAACCTGGGCTCTAGAGCTGCATCTTCATAATCAGCACTACTACCTTAGCCAAACCATCTGTCAGCTCCAATCCCCCGTTTGTCAATGAAAGGAATAGACTACATTGGAAGGCTTGACTGTAAAATAAAACTCAGAGCTTTTCTGGTTGAAACAGTAGATGGAGTTCCTAGAAATTCCTAGGGCTTCATGAAACCATGTCTGACAAATGCTAGAGTTTGTCCATTCTTCTATAATTCTGCAATCCAAGATCAATGCTAGGTTATAATTTAAAACTGAAATCACAGGGGTCACTGATTCAATAAATTAATTCTTTGGCGTTATGCTGCCACCTTGTGGCTAATTTCCTCTATTGGTTTAAAAAGAGAACGCCATGAAAGGAGCAGAGCCAAGCAGCCTGGAGAGGACATTTGAGGTGAGGCTTGAAGGGGTTTTCCAGAGGCAAAGAGAAAAGGATCGCCTGTTCAAAGGAATGAAGGAATGAAAGATCATGACCCATCGTAGGGACCAGTAGTTCATTAAACCTGGTACATACTGAGCATTTGTGAAGAATTAGGAAACAAAGCCAGAAAAGAGACACAGGAGCCATGCTAGAGTCCCTTTGGTGATTATGTGGGACATGTTTCTGTTAATAGATGGTTGCTATGGGCAAGGTGAGTGATGAGGGCCAATGGAAAGGCAACTATAATGTGAATGATGAGGAAACAGTTAAAACAAATTTAGGATTTGGTGACTAATTAGATGTAGAGAATGAAGGACAGGAAGAAATCAAGAATGACTCACAAATGGGCATAAACCTTTCTCTTCCACCCCATGTGATTCCTTCTAGATAGTTCCCTATTAATAATTATTTCCTTCTATCTTAATCCCCCCTCCTTACCTTTCCCATTTCTTTCAACTCTTCTATTCAGACTTAAAATGGAAAAACAAAAGTGCTCTAATATAAGCCAGCAATTTCAGAAGTTTTCTAAAAGCTTCCTTACTCCTTTCCACCTCTAAATCATCTATTTTATCTCTTTTCTCCCATTTCCAAATTTATCTCTTCCAGTGCCCTTTCCCATTTTAGCACAGCACATATTTAGAGCTGCACGATGCCCGTTTACAGATGAAAAAACCAAAATCGCAGCACCACTAGTTACTGTCTCTGTGACCTTGGACAGGCCATTGAATCTGAGGCTCAGTCTCTTCATTTGTAAAACTGGATAACAATATCTACTGCACAGGGTTGCCCTGAGGGTCCAATGGGAGAATGCCCATTAAGCACTTAGTTTAATATCTTGCAGGCAAACAAGTGGACTGCAGTGCAAATTGTTGCAGGCAAACAAGAGGACTGCAGTGCAAATTCCTGGTTAGTAATCTGGTTCATGTTATTTTACTTTCTCTCCCCCTTTGCTGTCTTCCTACCTGCACAGCTATCTCTGTTCGACATACAGCATTTACTCTCTTAGAAATGGAATTAACACTGATCCTGAGTCTGAGGGGCTTTTCCCAAAACCTGTGGAAAGATCTTTAGGAAAATAAAGGTAACTTTTCTAAGAATAGATAGATCCAAAGTTCTTAATTCAACTTACCTTATGTTTTTGGCCAACTAATCAGAAAAAAAGAGCCTATGTTATGGGAAATTAGGTTAGTATCATCTATTTCCCTTCATTGTTTCTCACACTTACTGCCATCCGCACATGGGTCTGACATCAGTAGCTGAGAAATGAAAATATCCAAGATGTTCTACAAGGTCACCTTGCTGTCCAGCAGAACAGCCAACCATCTCAAGATTGAAACAAAGCACTAACGTTGCCGTGGAACCATTAGTGAGCTCCAGGACCAAGCTCCCCTTCAGTGGGAGACCTTCCAAATCTCAGGGCCCAGAGAATGTTGCATAGCTACTCACTTTCCATTTGTAGGACAACGAAATTTATGGGCAGCTGAGGGAAGGTTTTAACTCTTGGGGGGAGGGGGTGTAGAGAGCTGCAAAGAAGGCTAAGAAATGTGCAGAATACTTGCCTAGAAATTATTTCACAATTCCTCTCATTTTTAAGTTTTGTTTTGTTTTTTTAAAGAGTACTATTACAATATAGCAGAAAGGTGTCTCAAGTATTCCAGAGGTAACAAAAGCAAACATAATACATTCCTTTTGCCAAGCCCTTAACTCCTCTGATTAAACTGCTAGTAAGAGTGGGAAAGGGAGAAGTAATGAGAAAGAGTAAGAGATACTATCTTCTTTGGTCTAGCAAAGAAAATTTAGTTAAGCAAAAGGCCAGCTACAAGAAATAGAAGAGAGCACACCATTACTACTTTGGAAATCTCTGAAAGCAGGGATGTTTTCATCTAAGATGGTTCTGTAACAGCCTTCCCTCAAGCCACATGGATATCCTTCTAAGGACTTCAAATTCTTTTCAGTGGGATGTGCATGGCATATTTTTAAGAACCTCAGAGCACTAAAGACACTGTCTCATTTTTCTCCTCAAACCTTCTGAATGACAAGAATGATTACTAGTTCTATTTTCTAAGTGGAAAAACAAATCAGGCACTAACCAATTCTGGAACAAATTAACAGGTGCTCCCTAAAATGATGCAATGGGAAGTCCTTGACATTGCCTATGTAGCTTTCTTGCCAAAGATGGTTAGTTGGAATCTAAACATGTGAAAACAATTAGACAAATCCAGCTTTCAGGAATTTCTACAAGACCGCTGTTCTGGACTTTGAAAAATGTCAATGTCTCAAGAAACAACCACCAAAAAGGCAAAGGGACTGTTCAATATAAAAGAGGCTAAAGGAAAAAAAAGATCCCTGGCTGGGTAGCTAAGCTGGGTAGAGTGTTGTCCTGATATGCCAAGGTTTCAGGTTTGATCCCTAGTCAGGGCACATATAAAAGTCAACCGGTGAATGAATAAATGGAACAAAACTTGATGTTTCTCTCTGTTCTCTCGCTATATAAAATAATAATAAAAAAAATTTTTTAAAGAGGCTAAAGAAATATGACAACCAAATGCAATGCATAATCCTTGGTTGGATCCTACATCAGAGGAAAAGCCAGCCATGGGCACATTTTTGAGAGCAATAGGGGGAAATTTGAATATAGTCTGAATATTAGGTATTATGATAAATTTGGGGGATGTGATAATGATATTATGTTTGTACAGGGGGATGCCCTTGTTTTTAGGAGATATATGCCTAAATATTGAAGGCAGAAGTATTAAGATTGCTATTTTCAAATGGTTTAATAAAAAAAGACAGAAGAGACAAAATAGGGGAAAATGTTAACAACTGAAGAATGTAAGTAAAGGATATATGAGTATTCATTCACCATTTCTTTCTTCTTCTTTTAAGATTCAATGGGTTTGGAAATTTTCAAAGTAATAAGTCAGGGGTGAAAATCAGGCACCAATGGCTTTGTTTTAGACAGTGGCCAGTGGAAGAGCTAAAAAGTGAATGAAAGTATATTCCCATTCCCAAAACTCTGCCTGAGGAATCAATAGCCAGTCCAACTGTGAATCAAATATTTCAAGGCAGTTTTCCTAACTTAGCAAGCATTTGATTTGGGGGAAGGGGTAAGAGTAACTACTTGAATGAAGAGGATATGTAGGATTTAATTCACTTGATTGTTCCATCCACCTTGGCTTTTAAAATATTAATGGTTGAGGCTAAATTTCATAAAATTTTCATTGAATACCAAAAGATTTCTACTTCATATAATCATCCGATCAGCATATCCTATTCCTGTGGAAGTTCATGGAATGTTAGTTGCTAGAAGACAGAAATCATATTTACATGTTACTCAACATACTAACCCTAACCCTTAACAAACTGTTTGGTAATTCTGTTAGAGTAGAAAATATAATAAGCATTTCTTAACCTCTCCTAATTCCAACCTTCTAACCACTATCATACTCACCTCCAGGCAAAGTAGCTTTTCTCCAAGTTTCTTTCAATGTGTCATTAGGTGAAAAGAAAGTGGGTAAGCTAACAATCAGCACGACCATTTACTCACCTTGCTTCCAGTTTTAGACATTTTTGGTGCATAGACTGGTTTCCCCAGTGCTGAAATCCAGGAATAGCTACAGAGCTAGAGGTTCAAAGACATTTATACCGAGCTGGTTTCAAATCAAACATTTGCTTGGTCATGAGAATAGGATCCAAAAATTGAGTCAGTCATTTAGAAACTATTGATGGTTTCTAGAAAAACAATTGGGATTATGAAATAAAGGAAGGCTTCAGTACCCACTTTAATGCTTACAAAGCCTTGCTGTACTATAGACTTTGCTGAGTCAAGACACCAAAACTCAGCCAAAGTTTTCAAAATGAAAATGGTCCTCTTACCCGGGCAGTTTGATTTTCTAGAAATCAGCCACCTTGAAATCCCAAATGTGTTTTTTTTTCTTTAATAAAACTTGCAGGAGATGAGTCAAAAGGATATCCTCTATTTCTGAACAGAACTGACATGGTGCAAAGCAACATAACTTACATAGCTAAAGGCAATGCATGATCTTGTGTTTGAATAAAAAGTCACAACAAAGGACATCTTTGAAACAATTAGAAAAAATTTTAATATAAACTGTAAATTAGACAATACTATTGTACCAATGTTAAACTTCCTAATTTTAATCACTGTATTATGACTAGCTAAGTAAAAGAATGTCTGTGTTTTTATTAAATACACGCTAATGTAATTAGTAGTAAAGGTCCAAGATGTTTGCAACCTACTCTCAAATCACTGAGCAAAAATAAAGTAATAATGGTATATAGAGAGTGGTGAAGTGAATGTGCAAAATGTTAACACATGGCAAATCTAGACAAAGGCTATGTAGAAATTCAGGTTCTTGCAACTGTTCTTTAAATTAGAAATATTTTCAGAAAACACACATACACTTCTAATCCACAGAAAGGGTGCTACATACATAGCCTGACAGACAGAAAGCTACTATGAGGACTCCTGAATTTACAAAGGTTTAGCTAAGCCAGGTGGCATTTCTCTGCGATGATATCATATTGTGACCTGTTTAGAGAGCATTTGGCACTAAATATACCTCTGTCTTTAGGAATGATATTACATCTTAGATATGCTCAAAAAAACAACAGTAAAAAACAACAAAACACAACAAATCAACTGTTCTCCATTTTACTTTTCCTGGTCAAGTATATTTTTCTCAAAAGTCCAATTTCCTTATCTTTCCACTAACCAAGTATCCAACAAATATTTTTATAAATGAGATGCCCCCAAGGTACATTATGGTCAATTCAGAAAATGGCAAATGTGCCTTGATATGAAGATTTCTAGGGAACAAAGTATTAAGTTATATGTGCAGTTTTCTGAATTTTATCAACTTTAAAGAAATTAATACCATTAATTTCATTAACCAATGGCAATTTACAAAACACACTTCTATTACTCCAGTATTTATTTGATAATGCTCTGCTCGCTTGCATTTCATCTTAAAATAAAAACTATGAAAACCCTAATTAGAATTAACACATCCCAAGGTTTAATTTTCATTTTAGAAATAAAAGATCAAGCCCTTTTTTGATATAATTACTAAGTAAATGGTCAGTGAGTATATAAAACAACGTTTAACAGCAATCAAATTCATTTTACTAATTTGATTACTGTTGTATGTTATCTTAAAGAACACAGCTTTCCCAATCAAATGTAAACTTTATTTTGATATAATATCACAGAATAACATTCGAAACCTTTTCAAAAGTTAAAAGTGAAGCTTTATCTTTTTATAAAAGGAGAAAATTACTTTTTAGAGTTTGTTTATTGAAAATCTGAAGCAAAATGAAAAATAAAGGTTTTACAGTTTTAAGTTTCATACTTTAAGGACTAAAATATCTTTGTAGAAAACTATCTCTGCTATATTTATATACCAACAATCATACTCTCTTTCCAATTATTTTTGAAAAAAGTAGCAATTTCCTTTTAAATAGTTACAAAGAACTATAGAACTCCTCTTAACTCCAGAAAGGATGAAACCTTTTATCATACAAATTAAAATGTGAAGTTAACTTGTAAATCTACATTCAATCCCTTTAATATTAACATATATTCAATGGGACTAGCTTCATCAAATTTTCCATTTTGGCATCACAAAGATGAATCTTCTGATGTTCTATAAATAGTACATTAATGATAGTCAGTTTACCTAAAATTCAACTGAAATGGTAATAAATGAGTATGGAATGGAAATCAAGGAAAAGTCTTAAATAGGAAGAGAAAGCCCCAAAGTCTTTTAAAGCAGCAAGAGCACCTTCTAAATTTAGTTTCAAGATGTACATCATTGCCTGGCCGGGCGTGCCTCAGCGGTTGAGCGTCAACCTAGGATCTAGGCGGTTGGGGTTCGATTCCCAGCCAGGGCACATGCCCGGGTTGCGGGCTAGGCAGCCGGTCAATGACTCTCTCATCATTGATGTTTCTATCTCTCTCTCTCCCTCTCCTTTCCTCTCTCTGAAATCAATAAAGATATATTAAAAAAAAAAAAGATGTACATCATCTTCCATTCATCCTCATGTTTTCAGGGCCCTGAAGATAAAAAGAAAAATTAAAATTAACTGCATTTTCTATTGCCTTCATGCAAATAATTAGAAAAAAGCCTTGTAATTATAAAATCACACAACTCTTCAAGGTCAGATGATAATTAGGAGCAATAAAATACATAAAGTTTAAAGTTAATTATATTCCTTTTTCTGAAGAAAAGAAATTCATACATAAACCTTAAAATTTGGCAGGCTATGGGGATTAGTTTAATCTAAAATTTTACCGTCATATTTCCCATTTCCTTATAATCTTTATCAGATTTACGATTCTTAATCTTAGCATTTACTAACTAAATATTGTAAAATTCCTTTTTAATAAAAAGTAATACCTTTGAAATGTAAAAATATATAAAGTAAACAATAAAGAATAAGTACACAGCTCTGGAAAACAGTTGAGCAGTTAGTCAAAGGTGAAACATATGACCTATTTCTAGGTATATATCCAACAAAAATAAAAACATGTCTACATAAAAACTTGTACACAAAAGTACACAGCAACATTATTCACAATAGCTAAAAAGTGGAAACAACTCAAATGTCCATCAACTGATGAACAGATAAACAAAGTGTGGTATATCCATACAATAGACTATCATCCAGTCATAAAAATCAATAACATACCAACACATGCTACCTGAATGAACTTTGAAAACATTATGCTAAGTGAAACCAGACACAAAGGCCACATGTTATATAATTCCATTTATATGAAATGGAATTTGACAAATTAAAAGGCAAAAAGATTAGTGGCTGCCAGGTACTGGAGGAAGAGGAGATATCCACAGTTGGAGGAATTGGGAGTGACTGTCTATGTGTATGGAGTTTATTTTTAGGGTGATGAAAATGTTCTGGATTTGTTAATGGTGATGGTTGCACAAACCTATGAATATAATAAAAGCTGAATTTTTCACTTTAGAAAGGTGATTTTTATGTAAGTGAATTATAGTTCAATAAAAATTAAAAATAAGTTTCTCGCCACTCTAGACACACAGTCTCACTTCTCAAAGATAAATACTGTTAATTTCTTTATATCTTTTCCGAAATTTTAAGGCATATAATTAGCATATAAATGTGTGATAATCCTCTTTTTTCAAACACACAAAGGAACATTTTACATACATATTCACCCCACACCTCCCACCCCTGGCTTAGCAATCATTCAGTATCAGCACATTCAGATATACTTCATTCTTTTAAAAGATGTATTCCATGACATGAGTGCACCAATTCATTAGGCACCGGCCCTCTATTGAGAAGCATTTGGGTTGTTTCCAGTCTTCAGCTATTTCAAACAACGCTGCAGTGATCGTATTTTTTTACAGAGACCTTCTCATATATGAGTGTATCTATAAGATATATCTAAGAAGTGAAATTACTAAGTCGAAGAATATGTGGGTTTTTAATTTTGATTTTGTCAAACTATCCTCCAAAGAAGTTACACAAATTTAGACTTTCCCCAGTGGTACGTGAAATGTCTTGCCGGTGTTGTATATCATCAGTTTTTGATCCTTGCCAATCTGACAGATGAAAAATAATATCCTATATTTCTTTAATTTTAAGTGAAAGTGAGCATCTTTGTGTTTGTATTTTTCTACCTATTTATGTCCTTTGTTTTTCTGTCAGTCTTTAAAAATATTTTAAATGGCAAAGTATACTAATTTCTATAAAAAACTACTACATATTTGAGTTAAATAATTTCCATTAAATTTGTCTCTATCTCCTCCATTGAATCTGTGATCTCCTAGAGTTCAGTATTCAAATCTTTGTTTGGATTAATTCTGGTAACTTATTAAGGTTCATGTGCAATTAACAAAGGCAAGCTATTTATTAATTGGTGTGGTGGGCGATGGGAAAGAAGAAAGATGTGTTCTAAAAGGGGAATAAAACTAAGACCTTTTAAGGGAAAGTAGTATCTTTGGACAGTACAAATTTTGCCAAGCAAGAGACCAAAACGACAAAACTTGGCCGTTATGTTTGCCCATAACTCAACAGGCTCACCTAAATATTTTGTTGGTCTTCTCACTATAAACTGGGGCAAACATGGGTATGTAAAGGTCTGTACATGCTGGTGGGAGTGGTAGAAAAAATTTGGCAACAGTTGGTAACATAATATTCTGTGCAGTTTTTTTAATATGCTTATCATATTTCCCCAAAGTAATTTGTTTTAAGTGGTCTGCATTATAAATGCCTACCAGTGTTTTGACGTAGGAGTCTTATCCTGCTGCTTGTTTGGAACCTGCTGCAGGGGGCACAAGGCTGTCCAGCTGTTGGAGGTGTCCTGTATTAATCAACCATTCATAAAACTTGTTCTCCACAAGTACCTGGAACTGCTTCCTTTGATCCCTAAAATTGCAGTTGAGAGCAAAAAGAATGTAAAAACACTAATTCATATTAATTTTACTCTAAGTGACTATAAAACACGTTAATGGAATAAATGTTAAATTATTTCTAGCTACCCATTTGTTCTCTGCAAATAACTGTTCTGTTCAGTTCTGTACTTTGGACCACCACCCAAAAAAATTAATTTGGTCAGATACAATGTCCTCTTTGTAAAGACTTATCAATGATTACATATTTTTTTGTGGTTATTTACTCAACAGATATTTACTGAGGACCACGTGATGCTGGGTAGTGTTCTGAGTTATGGGGATAAATGTGCAAAGAAAGAAGAGAAGGCTGCTGTCCAGGCAGGTCTGCACTGTATAACTCGAGAGGGCGTCATTCACACTGTGATCTGGGTAGTCTATGTGCCTGCTCGACTGTATATTCTAGTAGAGAAGACAGGTAATAAATAAAATAAATATATGATATGAACTTAAGTAGTTGTAAGTGCCTCTGAGAAAAATACAGCAGAGTAAGGGAATGGAGAGTACTGGAAATGCTATTTTAGAAAAAGAATGAACAAAGAAAGCCTCTCTAAGATAACACTTAAACAGAGGTCTGAATGAAATGATGAGTTAAGCAAATAATTATCTGGAGAAGTACATTCCAGGCAGAGGAAACAAAAAGTGCATAGGCTCTAAAGTGAGAGCATATTTAACAAATTCAAGATAAGAGAAGAGTAACTCCTGAAAACCAAGAGCTAGCTTACTATCAGTTAGGCCTTAATGTAGCTAGGATCTAGACTGGCGTGGTGGTCGCGCTTTGAACATAAACGATTCCATAAAGACCAACATTAGACAAGGCCACTGTGGGCTGATAATAGATCAAGGCAAGAACAAGACCACTCCATAATCGTATCTCAGCCCAGACAAAAAACAAAAACACTTTGTGGTCCAAACCACAAAAATAACCACACATCACCCTTTCCTGGCTAATGAGTAACTGCTGCTTCTTTATAATTATAGTTTTAGCTCCACTTTATTCTTCCTGCCTTTAATATAAAAATTACTAAGCCAAATTATAGAATCTCTTGCTTCCAGATAGCATCCAACCCACAACAAAGCCTCGCTTCCTAGAACTCTCCCCCAAACCACCTAACACAAGCCAAAACCCAATTATAAGTTCTTTTTAACAGTCTTTTCCTGAGATGATACACAAGCCTCTTCCTACTTGCAATGAATAATAAAACCCAGGTTTGTTCTACATATTAGTTCCTGGTGATCTTTGGTCAGAGGGCAATGGCTAAGTAATAGCAAGACTGCAGTAAGGTAGAAGGGGAGTAAATATGGAAAAGAATAACAGAAGATGAGACAGGAGGGCTGGTAGGTATGGTAAAGATTTTAGATTTTATTCTAAGTATGATGGGGAGCCATAGAGGGGTCAGAGCAGAGAAAGGATATGATCTAACCACTTTAAAAAGACCGTGTTGGAAGTTTGTTTTCAAATTGATCAATACTTCTTCTGTTTTCCTATATTCCCAAAATTAAATTGAGTGCTTTTCCTATTTTTAGTGTTATCCTGGATCTTATTACCTGAATACACAATGATTCAGATTCAACATTTATTAAATACCACATTCCTGACTCTGCACGTGTATAAGCTTTTCACAGGTGTAAGGAAAATCTAGGCATCTAAATACTAGAAGCATTCCAACAACTTGCTTTAAAAGGATATTTTTCCAATGATCATTTTTATAAAATATCATTATAAATATATATCATATTGTATTATGTTACATTACATTACATCATATTGTATTATATATATAACAATAGTTCCCAAAAAATAATAGAAACTAAGAACCCAGGTTCTGGAACCAGGATGACTAGTTGTGAATCCCAGCTCCTGTGTGGCTTTGGCTAAATTACTTAATCTCTCTGTTTCTCAGTTTCCTTTTCTGTAATAGGGTACTGTTATAAAGAATAAATGAGTTAATACATAGAAGGTGCTTAAAAAAGTGCTTGCTACATAGTCAGTGCTCAATACATATTACTTGTTATTATGGTAATCATTATTCTATGATATGCTAAACTGAGAATGACTTGTCTGTAGTATTAATGTCTTGGTGGCTCAATTCATGAGATACAAACCAGGTGGAATGTTTGCAAAAGATAGCACCATTATCACAATGAATTCCCAGATAAAGCTTGAGCTGTAACTGTTAATGATCTTTATATTTTTTTATAGGTAGCAACTGTGTAACTATGTATATATACAGGGTGAGGCAAAAGTAGGTTTACAGTTGTGAGTACTCGAAACACAATTTATTCTTATATTATTATTTATTGTATTATTTTCTATAAAAACAACTGTAAACCTACTTTTGCCCCACACTGTATTTCATTCCTTAATCCATATGATGAGAACAAAGCCACAAGAATGCATCCAGAAAATTACTGTGGCTGGATCAAGTCTTTTTTTTCTTTTAAATCTTCACCCGAGGATGTTTGTTTGTTTTTTATTGATTCTAAAGAAAGAGGAATGGGGGAAGAGAGAAAGAAACATCGATGTGAGAAAGAAATATCTATTGGTTGCCTCTCCCACACATTTCAATTGGGGATTGAACCCAAAACGTAGGTATGTGCCCTGACTGGGAATCAAACTTGCAACCTTTTGGTACATGGGATGACACTCCAACTGACTGAGCCACCTGGCCAGGGCTGGATCAAGTTTTTTTTCAATTACTACTTCTCTTAGAATAAACTTCATTCTAACAGGTCAGGTCTCAGATATTCTGGGTAAACAATCTTACCCAGATGTGTCCCACAAACACTAAACAGAGTGTCTCCCATGCATAACTACTAAACACAGTACAGTACATATCACTACACACAGTGTCGTGCGCACACACACACACACACACACACACACACACACACATTACCTACTAAATCTTCATATCAATCACACAAGGTGGAAAATATGCTTATACTTTATATATGATACAATTAAAAGCCAGAAAAGTTAAATGACAGACTCATATCACATAGTCAAGGGGCATGGTCAGTACTAATTCCTCAGTCTGAGTATTTTCCAGTACAATAGAGACACAGCTATCCAAAGAACGCTAACCTTAAAATCTAATAAAACTAAGGTCTAATTAAAAGAATCATTTTTATTTATATATCAAACAGCAGTCTGGATCATCAGAAACAGAAACATTTTAGAATGGCTGACACTTTCTAAAAATAATGACAACCAGAAAAAAAATTGCTAGGAAAATGAAATCCAATTACTAAAGACTTTTTCTGTCTTAAGGAAAAGGGCCATAATGATCAAGATATCTTCAGGACATATGGCATTTATTGTAAAGATCCCCCGAAAGAACTTGATACTCTTTTCTCAAACTAGCTACAGCTCTCAAGTGGACAGTGTTGTAGAAGCAACCCTTCATCTTTTGGAGCTAGCTGTGTTTCCAATGCCCTTTTCCTAATATCCCTAACAAATACATTGATTAAATATCAAATACTTGTATAAACAATAACTATTTATATTCTGTGTACCAACTATTTCAAGATGTATATGCTATTTTTTCCAGAAGAAAACTTATTAATCAAAAGTTTCTAAACTGGGCTCCAATTTTTGGAGTGATCTTTGATTTTCTTGTGTTCTTCACAAAATCTTACATTGAATCCTGCCTCCTGTCAAACTATTTCTGGTCTCCAACCCCTTTCTCTCCATTCTAGTTCAGTTTCTTAGTCCAGGCCATTGGAATATCACCCTGACTTCCCTCTTTCAAATCTAACCAGCGGATCTTCATATATGCAACCACATTTCCCTACACATTTTAAAATCTGCCATGGCATCTAATAAAGTAGTTTGCAAACTGTAGGCATTCCATAAATGTTCCCAAATAAATGAACAGCTTTCTGTACTTCAGTCCATTGTTCAAAACCCTTTAATGGCTCATACGGCTTAATTCCACTTAAGTCTAACTTTCACTGCCTGGCATTCAAGATTCTATAATAACTTAGCTCAATCTACCATCGAAGCTTAAATACCACTATTCCATACCCAGAATCCTAGTTCAGCAATTGATTTCCAGGATACCTAAGGTCTGCTTTTGCTTCCACATCTGCTCCTCTAGTGCTATGAAAAGTATTTTGCTCAGTCCTCACTTCCTATCCAAACTTGACTCATTCTAAGGCGCAACACAAATTCTACTTCTTCCATTAATCTTCCCTAACTACCACATGGATGTTTTCTGAATTGCTAAAACGAGGTAGTGTGTCCCTGGCTCCTAGAAGTCAAAGACCAATGTTCTTAAAATAAAACTCTGTGGTAGACATAATAACCATAACTATCTACTACCACAGCATGTTATGAAAAATAACACAGGTTAGTACTCAAAAGTAGGAAGAAAATCATCTCAGAATGAAAACCAGTACTTTAAATTGACTAAATTTAGATTTATTTGAAAACACTGTATGGATTAGGGAAACATATATTAGGGAAAATTTTGACAAAAAACTGGCATTAGTCCATGGACTAGCATGAAGAATCTATCTGCGGTGTGGTGGAGCTAGGAAATCTGTATTTTTAACAAGCCCCTTGGATGATTCTGGTACATGACCAAGTTTGAGAACCACCATGATAGTGTAGAAGAGTAAATTAAAAACTAAAACCAATCCATTTAAGGCATAAGATTATGTGGCACATTCTATATATGATCTTTTATTCATATAAGCTTTATATCTGCCAACTAAACTTAAGCTTCACTGAAAAAGGGAGTCTAATACTTAAGTATTCATTCACTCTCATCTCCCCAACCAAACTGTGCCTGAAATACTGACCTGAAACACAAGCCTTAACCAAAGACATACTTTGTCTTTTTATTACTTTAGCACAGCTATAAATATGTGCAGATTAATTTGCTTTCCATGGAGTTTTACATAAAAGACAAATTATTACTTCTAGAAAATACTTACTTTGTCAAACGAGCCTCCTTCACAGTTTTCTGCCAGATCTGTATCTTCTGTTCTCTTTGACCCAGTGCTTTCTGATAAGAAGATGGAAGACCCCCAGGTATCTCTGTTGTGTCCCCTTCCATTTCAAAGGGAATAATAAATACATAGAATTCACAAGGTGGTAAGAGCCGGAAGACATTTGTGTCTCTGTTTTCTCTGCACACAATCATTGGATTATCCCAATAGTTAGGCACTGTAGCAAGGCCAGTTCTGGCCATATGGTCCTCCAGCATTGGGTAATGGGTATGGAAAGGGGCAAAAGTTACTGTGTGGTTCCCAGAGAGAATAAGTGGGCGTGTAGGCGTCAGAATGTGAAAGATGCAGCCTGTCGTGGAAGAGATGGACAAACGATGACAAACGGCAATGACTTTAATGTTGTCACAGCTGTGGAGGTGAAGAGCAGTCTCTACGGGGCCAAGGACGAAGGTGCTATTTCTGCACTTCTCAATTGTCACAGATCTGAAAAATGAAGAACTGAGGTAAATCTCTATGAATGAGAATAAGATAAAAAAGTATTTGACTACAAAATTATTCTGATGATAAAAAGATCAATCCTAGTCCAAAGAAAATATAAAAATATCAGAACACTATGAAGACTGTGCTTACCGTAAGGGAGAGAGCAGATAAATAAAAGATTCGTTGCAACGATGAATCTTTACATGTGACCCCACCAGAGTATCTGAGCTCTTGGCCAATGTCTGCTTGTAAACCTGGCTCATCACCACCATGCGGTGCATCCTAGGGGCCACATGAGTATTACAAGCAATCTTAGCTCTTTTGGTCGTCCCTTCAACTATTTAAGAAAAATATAAATAAATGAGATAGTTTCAAATGAAAGGAAAACATCAACCATATGATGTTATACATATCTACATGTACACAGTCTAAAGTTAGGTACCGGTAAGGTTTAAAAAATGTTAGATCTGGGTACTGGGTAAAGAGGCTTTTGCTATACTATTATCTATACTTTACTGTATGTTTGCAATATTTTGTCATTTTTTGTTACAAAAAAAGTTTAAACCTATAATCCATTCAAGATTGCCTAGATAAAGCTAAGATATTTTTCAAGACTACCCTTCAAATTAAGTAATGTGCCTAGGGCGAAATTGCTCGTAAGTTGGACACCTTAATTTATCATCCCTACCCTTAAATAATCTCTTCAAATTGCCATAATACTAATTCTGAACCCCTCCTAAGTTACTTACCACATCATTCCATGAATTCCTTTCTGGTTTATATCTTTACTGCCAAGATCATTACTGAAAGCACATCTTCCTCTCAAACACAGTTCCTTGCACAAACTGATACTCAAAAAAATTTGCGCCCATTGCCCTCCTAACACAGTCCTGCCATTATGGGATTGGCTTTTCAGACTGTACTTCCCTGCAAGCCACCAGGACACCCTTGTAAAGAAAACTGGCCAAATGTGAAGACATCACTTAAGTATGCTATTATTCTTCTTTTAAAGTAATTCATATTATTACCTTATATTAAATAATACATGATTATTGTAGAAAAATTTTAAATACTTGTTATCCTACTATCTACCACTATTAACATTTTTATTGTTGTTGTTACTCCTCACCTAAGATATTTTTCCACTGATTTGAGAGACTGGAGGGGATGGAGGAAGAGAGAGGGGGGGGGGGAGAGAGAGAGAGAGAGAGAGAGACTACCTCTGTTAACATTTTAGTATAATCCTAAGAGGATAGATATCCTTTTTTCACCCCCTACTAGTGCCTACTCTAACATTTAAAAATTTACTTGCACCTATATTCTTTTATCAAGAATTATGTAGTACCTCCCATGTATTTATGGGAGTCTCACATATCTGAGTTTTAAATCTCATACTAGAGCAATAACTTGGTTGAAAATAGAATTCTTAGATCACTGTTTTTGCTCAAGGTTCTGTAGATGTTGATCAACCATTTTCTGTTTGGCATTATAAAAATTTGATACAAAAATGATTTTTTTCTTGTATTTGCACAGAACCTATTTTTCTTTATCTTTAAAATTCAGAGATTATTAAAGTATATTCTAGGGGTTTGTCATTAATTTTGTCTGACATTTGCCTCAGTATAGGCACCTACTTCTCTTTAAACTTACACCTGGGTCCCTCTTCTCTTAAAACTTATACCTAGGCCCCAAGAAGTCACATAGCACCTGAACCTATCCCTTTAGCCATCACTGGACCATCGGGAATAAGTAACTGATGAAACCAAAGTCAGATGCTCTCTATGATAAATTTAAATTTCCAATTTAGAAATATCTAGTCTGCTTGTGTCTGTGGAGCAAAAAAGGACCTCATCTCTACACTATGTTGAGGTAACTGGAGAATGGCCAAATTCTGCTGTGGTGCATAAGAAATAGGAAAGCCTCAAGCAAATGAGCCTCTGAGAATGAGAGGAAGAAAGAGTCAAAAAGAGAAAAGCAGAGCAAAAAGAGGAGTAACTTAAGTTGGAGTTTCTGTTAACTGAAGTCAAAATGACCTGGACTAATAAATCAATTCTCTGAGACTGCTGCTGCCTTGAGAGAAAAGGGCATATACACTAGAGAAATGTTCCCTTTTTCTCTTTTATAGGAGCAGTATGTTTTAGGTCTTCTACAGATGTATGATCATTAATACACAAGAAAACAATAGGTTCTCTAACTTGTCATTCAATTTAATATAGATTAAAATATTAAATACCTTGATGAGCCCAAGCCAATTTCTTTCCAGACTTGAGGCAAGCAGAAGTACCAAATGGATTCCCAGTCAAACAGGCTCTCAACCAGGCTTCCAGCTTGTAGAAAGAAAAGGTCTTAGAGATCTTTGAGAAGCCACTTTCTGCATGTAGTGGCTGCCACAATGCAAGTTCATGAAGTGGATATATCTTCCTGGCTCTCCTCAATGTACCTTCAATAAGAAAGCTGAGAGCAACAACAGCTTCTCTAGAGACTAGACTACTATTGGTCGAATGAGACGATGCAGTGAGTTGTTCTGGATCTAAAAGCAGCTCAAGGAAATCTGACAGATGATCATAGACAAACATTTGGTGACTGTAATCATTCCAGTTCTAAAAAATATCAAAAGAAAGCACTCTTAACATTAGAGATTCTATAAGACCTGAAACTCTTATATTTTAATTATTTTGTATTTATACTTTGCCTCATCCCCAACAAAGAATTTAAGGTGCCAAATAAATCTTATAAGATTTTGCATGTGTATATGATCAGTATAAACAGATTCTCTCTCCACCTTAGCCAATTCAAAATACTAAAAGCTAACCCTTAGTGTGTGGCAAGCAATAAGTGCTACGCAAAGTTAAACATATTTAATCTTAACAACTTTAAGATAGTCCATTTTATAGATGAGGAAACAGATATATAGAAAGGTTAAAAAACCCTGGCTGGTGTGGCTTGGTTGGCTGGAGTGTTGACCCATGTACCAAAAGTTGGCGGGTTCAATCCCAGGTCTAGGCATGTGTGGGAGGCAACCAATCCATGTTTCTCTTTCACATCAATGTTTTCTCCCCCTCTCTCTGTAAGATCAACAACAACAAAAATTAAAAAAAGGTTAAAAAACTCACCCAAGGTCACACAGCTAGTAAATACTTTAAAAGTTTCAGATCAAACATAAAAATACCATCTTGAACATTTATTAATTGAAATTTTCGGTTTATTTACTTGCTCAAATTACAGGAAAAATTTCAAATTCCACTGGATGAAACAAGGAAACTAATCTTACAGCAACTAAATTTAAGAGAGGTTATAACTTTGGGAATAAGCTTTGAGTTAGCAGATGTCCCAATGACTTGGCTTATTCATTTGACAGATTTTTTTGTGTGTGATATGAGTAGTGTTAAGTGATGAATTATGAAAACTGAGCAAGACATAGTTACTGCTCTCAAGGAACTCAAAATCTATGTAGTGAAAAGACAATATAAATAAATAACTATAACACAATGAGCTAAAACCTATACTAAAGATCTATAAAGATGTTCTATGAGCACGAGGGAAACAATGAACTCCACTTGGGGGGGAAAATTGTAGTGGGTGTTGTGTGAATAGATTCTTGTTTGATGTTGTGAGGCAACAGACAAGGAAAAAAGGCATCTGAGCATAGGAAAACAGCATATGCCAAGACCCACAGAAGTAAAATTATCTGCTATTTTCATCCGCTATTTTCAGAGAGCTGAAAGTTCTGGGTGAGGTGAAGAAAGCATTCTGGGAAGTGAAAGGTTTAAAAAAAAACAAAGTTAAAATAGTAGCCAGGGACCAATCATGAAAGGCCTTGTATGAAACACTAAGACATCTGGACTTTATTTTTGTGCCAGAAACTTAAACCTATTTTCTCAATCGCTATACCTTTTTTTCTTTTTCATAAACTCTCATTTGGATGCCAAAGAACATATCAAAGCAGAGTTTTCCACAGCCTCACCTGTTCTTCCTCCCTCTTGCTGCATCTCTCCCCCATAGTAGGCCCCTCAGTGGTTCCATAGAGTACAATATGAAAATGAAAATGATGAGAATTCACTGATGGAGTTTGTGTAGAAGTGGGATATAAACCATCTACATTTCAGAAAGTCCAGTGTAGTGGGTGGACTGTAGACTAACAGCAGGGTGACAAGATAGGACCTGATTACAGAAATCGAGGCCAAAAAAAAAATAGCATTAGGGCCTATATAAGAGGAAGAAAAGGGTCACATTTTTAGAGTTACTTGGAGACAGAATCAGTAGGAAGATAACTAACTAGGTATGGGTAATGAGAGAACATGGGTGGCTGGTGGACTTTCACTGGCATAGGGAATACAAGTTAATTCAAGTAAAGGGTGATTATACTGTAGGGACACACAATCATCTCCTAAACTGCAGTACAGGTAGGTCTCATCAGAACTGTAACTGGAAAGCCATCTTGAATCTGGTTCTTTCTCGGGGCCAGTGTCTCTCTGTATTTCTGTTCCAGTCTCTTCTTTTTCTCTGATTTACCTCAGAGTTCCTAATCCCTCATAACTCCAGGTCACTCATGAACTTGGTGGCTATTCTGGTCCCAAGGCCACATGAGCTGTCAACTCAAGCACCCATCACCAACTGTTTTTCTTCAGTCCCTGGGAATACTTATTGGGTCAGGTCATCATTTCAAATCAGGCCAATTTAAAATATATACCAACGAATTGGCTACTCCAGTCAATTGTCCATCCCTGGTCTAATCAGTTGTTGGGAGAGGTCATGCTATAGCACAAACTGGAGTCACCATTTATTGGCGCTTACTATGTAATAAGTCTCATGCTAATATATTACTGAATTCTCACAGCCATTCAGAAATAGACATTATCATCCCCATTTGGAGAAGAGAAGCCTAGAAAAGTTAACTGACTTGCCTAAAATCATGTGATACTAAGTGGCAGAGCCAGATTTGAATGCAGGCTACCTTAGTTCAAAACACCATCTCTAAATGGTGCTCATTCAGCAGGAACTATGTGTGGAAACAGAAGACAATGGTTGGCATCTGAACTTGCACATTCAGAATTTAAGGTACAGACAGGGCATCTATGTCAAGAGGGAAGTCTAGAATGGAGAAAAACTTAGGAGTCATTGAGATATATGAAGTCATGGGAAGAGAAAGAATTATGCTGAATAAATAAGTCGAATAAGACAAAATTGCTACAGGAAGAATTCTAAGGGAAGAGTGGCTTGTAAGGACCAGGCAGAAAAAGGCTCATGAAGAGTGACAAGAATCAGAAGCAGAACCAGGAGGGAAGATCATTACAGAATATAAGGGTAAACAGATTCCTTTGAAAAAGAAGATCAAAGAGCCTACACATGACAAAAATACTGAGATCTACATTTTACTTTAAGTTTTAAAAAAATACTTTTACATAAACAGATAAAAACATTTTGGGTTTCTTTATAAAAACAGAAAGAAATGAGATTTTCTAAAACTCACAATGTGAGGCAATTAAATTTAACTTCTAGGATATCACATCATAAATAATTACTTAAGCATGCTAAGCTTAATTAAGTATACTTAAGCATATTACCTAAACATGAGGAGAAGATATTTTTAAAGAATTTTTTTCAGTATATTTCAACAGGCTTTGCAAACACTGCAGTTTCTTATTTATCCTTAGACAAATAAGTAGATCCAAATTCACTAACATTTGCAAAAATGGGAATGCTAATAAGAGTCTGGTTAATGATATATCTGAAAATCATGTGATTTTTGTGTCAGTGAAGGAACTGAAATCACTTCTATATTTTAAGATTGCACACATTGATTTTGTTTTATAATTTGAGGGGGGAAAAAGTAAACAAGCCATCAAATCAATGGTTTATATAAATAATCCCAATATAATTTTTAAAAATATTTTAAAATTGATTTTAGGGAGAGAGGAAGGGAGAGAGAGAAACATCGTTGTGTGAGAGAGAAACATAAATCAGCTGTGTCCTGCACACCCCCACCAGGATGGAGCCTCCAACCCAGGCATGTGCTCTGACTGGGAATCAAACCGGCAACCTCTTGGTGCATGAGACACTCAACCAACTGAGCGACACTGGCCAGGGCCCAACATAATATTTAATGAGGACAAATCATCTCCCTTACAAATTGTCTCTTTCAGAGAAAGACGCCAAAATTAAACAGTACCTTACTATGACAACTGGATTTTTCATTCAGGTCAGGAGACTGAGATCTGTTTCTGGGACTAGGCCACTCTTCTCCAATCAAAGATGTCCTCAGGGAGACCTTATTTAACTGCTGTATGTACAAGAAGAGCAGAAACTGTAGGGTATCCACTGAAAGCTGTTCAAGAGGAAAATAAATGATGAACACAGGTTCTAAAACCACACCAATCACTAGTCTACAACTAAATAGATATAGTAAAAAAAATTCACAACAGTTTGATGATCCTAGGAAGACAAATGTAGAAACATTGCTAGCATTGTATGTCTCTGATACCCAGATGTAGCAGTTTCTAAAACTAATTAAACTGGAGTCACTTTCTTGGAAAGCTGTGTAGCATCTATGGCCACAGACATTCTCTTTCAAAATTGATGAAGAAGAAAGAATGAAGTACATATTTGTAAAAAAGTATTTATATTATTTCAGAAGTTTAAAACTGCAGTTAAAAAAAATACCTTAGCAATATGGATAAATAAATAGATGAAAGAAAGGAAGAAGGGAATTTAGTCAAGACACAGAGGTCAGTTAATCTAAGACTCACACACAGTCTTATTGAGAAAGTTTAGGATATCAGTGCAACACCTAAAATTGTATGTAATTTTTTGGTGTATGTGCATTTTGTAGGGAGCAGGCCTCAGGGTTTCCATCAAATTCTTAAAGGAATGTTCGCTTGACTTTTAAAAAAAAGACTGGTCTGACAGGTGTTTATAAGAAGGGTGTGGTTTGAAACCCAGGTTTTGAAGCTCATGATTATTTTCATATATGCATTCCCACACCCATACAGGAAAGGCAAAAAGTAAAGTAATACACCTGGGACTATATTTATGTTCACCCTGATTCCCGACCTGGCTAAAAATTGCTACTGCTAAGGAACTTAAAAATAACAGATTCACAGGATCTCCTAGATCTATTCGATCAACTGTCAATGTGGAACTCCACGAACCTACATGTTTTCAAAAATTTTTACTTTGTTAATTAAATTCTTTGGGATAACTGTAGATTCCCATGCAGTTATAAAAACTAAAAGAGAAATCCTATGTACATTTTACCCAGTTTCCCATCTTGTAAAACTATAATAAAATATTACAACCAGGATATTAACATTGATAGTCAAGATACAGAACATTTCCATCAACCAGAATCCCTTATGTTGCCCTTTTATGGCCATACCCACTTCTCTCCCACTCTCACCCCTACTTCCTTAACCCCTAACAACCACTTATTCATTCTCTATCTCTATAATTTTCTCATTTCAAGGATATTATATAAACAGAATCATATAGTATATAAACTTTTGGGACTGGCTTTTTAAATTCAGCGTAATTTCCTAATTTTATACATATTTCCATTATTACATTGTTATTATTCCATTATGCGCCTGCCTCCCCATGACACTACAAGAGCCTTCCCTTTTTCATTTTTATATTCCTAATAAGAATAGAATCTGGTACATACTAAGCACTCAAAACATTTGGAGTTTTTATTCATCTCTGTATCCATAGTATCCTCTACTGCAGCTAGCACACAGTAGGCATTCAATAAATGTTTGATTAATAATTAACCGTAATGCCCTTCCCCTCTTGATTGCTTTCCAAACTTTTTTCAATCCCCAAAAACCATGTTTAGATATTACCCCATGTGGTAGAGACTGTCTAGATGCTAACTAAATACCTTTTCTTTTCTTCCTGGGCATACAATTAGATGGCATTTCCCAGCCTCCCTTCAAGTTAGATATAGTATAACTATGTTATAGTCAATGAGATGTGGGTGGATCTTCGCATACCATTTTCAAGCCTCCCAATGCCCCCCCTCCCAAAATAAAATAGAAGAGAAAGGCTGTGAGGATGTAGTGGGCAAGGCTGTGGCAAACTGTACTACACAGGGTGTCCCAAAAACATGTATATACATTCTGAATAATTACTCCTTCCAATGTGTTAATCTTTTCATTTTTTGAGGATACTCTGTATTTGCAACTGTTCACTTCCCTATCCTTCAAGAGGTTTATACGAACCAATGGGATTTTCCTTAATTCCTGTGAGGTAGTTTACGTTCCCCCTTCATTGATTTTAGGCATGGACATATGACAAAACATTGCAAATGGAATGAAAGTAGTCATAGTTTATGTTACACATCTGAGCAAAAGTTTTAAGAGGCATCATGAGTTTCCTCTTGCTCTGTTGCTCTTCCCTATCACAAGAATAGATGAGCTACACAGAAGCTGTTTCTTCAGCGTGGATCCTCAAATTAGAACATAGAGCCAAGCCACAGCCTGGAAGAGAGCCATAGCTAAGATGCAGCCTACATGTAAAATATGCAAGAAAAAAAAAATTTGTTACTGTAAGCCACTGCAATGTCATTCTTGTTTTAGTTTTTAACTGCAGCAAAGCTGACTAATGTAACAGTGGCGCCAAAAGACAGAAGAAGCCTGGATTCCTGAGTCACTGATTGGAAAACAGCAGCCTAGAGATCCCCTGTGTTGCACTATGCATAAATGAGATAATCTGTTATTGTGCAAGCCACTGAAATGCTGGATTGCTTGTTACTGTAGCCTATTCTGATTAATATACTTTCTCTGTGAAGCCCTTCCTGATCATCAGAATCAATCATTCTCTTCTCTATTCTATTTCTGTATGTTATGCATACTTTGATTATTTTCTATTTCACACTACTAAATAGCGCTTTTTTACGTATCAGCTTCCCCCACTAGTCTGAGCTCCATGAAGCCATGATAGCTGACATGCTGTTCTAATCTTTGAATTTCAGCACATAGCAGATGCTCACTTAAAAATAGTCAAGTGTTTCATTACCAACGGTTCATAAGCATTCATTATCTCAAAATACTTTTAAAATCAGTGAAAATATTTCCCTCTTTCAATTACAGAGTTCCTATAACTTTATTGTTTGGAAGCAGGTGAATAAAGATTGCTAAGTAAGGACTAATACATTAAATGCTGCCAAACAGAACTGCTCAAACCCAAATGCTTTGGATTGCAATGGTCATTAACCTAAAACCACACACTGTACAGCTGGTGTGCACATTAAACATTTAAAAATAAAAAATTTTAATTCAAAAATTAAAAGTTAAAATGTTTATTTCCCAAAGTAATTAAAAACACATATATATACATATAAAGCCATACCTGATTTCTCTGCTTTTCGACTTCATCCTCAGATGTGCAGTTGGACAGAATCTCAGACCATTCCAGGCGCTCCTCTGGTGTCTTTACTGCAAGACTATCAAATATTTCAAAGTAAAGCCACGCCAGATCCTTAGCCAACTGCAGCTTCCCACATGCAATGTGCCTCCAGGTAGACCAGTACAGGCGTGGGTAAGCTCCCTCTGTGGCCCGGGTTCGCACATAGGTGGATATCTTCCTGAGATAGTGAAGGCTGAACTTGGATGGAGGGGGGATCTGTAAGGCACCCACTATAAAGGGTTCTGCTTTCACCCAGAGGAGAACTCCAGACTGATCCATATTATCTTTAAGGACATCTGTGTAAAAAAGCTTCTTTGCATACCTAGGAAACAAAGTTTGTACACAAATTGATTTGAAACAAAACTCATTTATGCATTTTTTGTAAGGTGACCCTTCCCTTAACTGTTTTAAAATGTTTTATATCATTTTAAAAAGCAGATCTAGTTCATCAATCAAGAGTAGAATTTATTTTTTTGTCAGTTCTCATAACAATCTTTTGAACAAGAAAAATTTTATGACAAAACAAAATTATCTTATTTGAATTGTTCAAAGTGGTTGTTTTAGGAAGAAGTATATAAATGCATAAGGTATGAGTTAGAAAAAAAGAAGAAACAGGAAAAAGAGTCATCCTATGGCAAGACATCTTGCTCTACCCTGAAAGGGAATGCTAGTCAAAATTAAGGGAATAAAACTTCACAGAGTCAAATCACTTACACATAAGAATGGTTGGTTAAATATAAAGCACTAACACAAGATGGCAGACAAGAATACTTGTCTGCAAAAATAGACCAAGGAGAGTTAAAGCTATTCTCGGTACAGGTATAATTTATTATGTTCAGGTGCAATATTTTTAGATTTTATTTGTTTCTTTGTTATAACAATACATGATTTTTATGGAATATTTATAAAATATCTAAAAATAGAAAAGGAGAAAATCATCCACAGTCCCACCACCAAACAGAAACTAGTTAGTATTTTATTGTACTCACTTTTCTGTCTTTTTCTACACATAGCCCGGATGTTAGTTTTTGAATTTTCATAGTGGTGATTACACCACATATACAATTACACCATGTATGATTTGGAAAGCTTCATCGTAGCACTCTAAATAAATGTACCACAATTTATTCAACTCTTCTCCTGGTTTTAGACATTTAGTGGGTTTAAAATTTTTCGCAAAAACAAGATAGGGAAAATACTGACCACTGTTAAAGATGGGTCATTTATCTATTTCTACCTTTGTGTATGTTAAAAATTTCCATTATGAAAAGTTTAAATGTTTTCGCTATCACAAATAATGCTATATAATACCACCTTTCTGCATTATTTTCTGCATTAGGATTACTTCCCAGAGAAAAGTTTCAGATGTGCATTTGTGAAATGAAGTAACTGACATTTCTGAAGCTCCTGACATACAGTTCCAATGCTTTCCAAAATGATTGTATCAAATCGTACCCTCATTTGACCCAATGTACTCTCTTCACTGGGTACTCCTCAACTAAGTAACAACACTTAAAAAAAACCTTCCTTCTATGACTGATGAAAAATGTTTTGCTATTATTACATTTTGCATTTGATTCTAAAATAGTGTGTTTTGGGGAATTACTTGTTCAAAAAATAAGTGACATCAACTAATTGCTTACTATGTGCCAGGTAGGTAGCATGCTAAATATTTTTTTTCTACTTGGACTCTTTTCATCCTCTTGGAGATTCGTATGATTATCCCATTTTCAGATGAAAAAATGGAGGCTTAGAGAAGTTAAGAGACTTACCCAAAATCACATACTTAAATTGGTACAGCCCTGGATTATGATTCAAGTCTGCGACTTGGGAACTCTGTTGCTTACAAATGTACTGTAAGAACTAGTTTTGGGGAAACCTCTGGTAAATGGGAGTAGATCCAGAGGAGAATTAACAGGATGAATGGCTTTAGACATGAGGCCATATAAGGCTATGCTCCAAGTGAAGGAATATGGGAGCAGGAACCAGAAGGAAGGGTGTGAGGGGGTAAATGCTGTTTTCGAATATGGGAATGGTTTCGCATCGTTCTGAATAAAAGCAGACGATGAAAGTTACGTGAGGAAGATCGTTCCCCCCAGAATAGAGACAGGCTGCCCTGTGCGGTCCCGAGCTCCTGTGCCTAAAGTGTGCGATCAAAAGCCAGATCCTGACACGAACCCTCTATATTAAGTCCGGGACTGGAGACGGCTAAATTCGTAAACATAAACTTTCATTACCATTATTACTGATCAAAGCGTGCTGACCTTTCCAGCAGCTACTGCCTCCCACAGTTCCGTGGAGCAACAGAAAACTTCCTACTCCCCTGCGCTGAAAGGCTCGATACCAGAAGGCCGGGTATGGCTCCAGGGCGCAGCATCCAGGGAGCTCATTTGCCTCGGACAAACGTAAACTGGGGCTGTTTCCCTCTTCAAAAACTACTCGCGAGTGCGCTGGGATTAGGGTTTTTCGGGTGGGGAGGTCAGAGGGAGGCCCATGGCGGTCCTTCTGAGGCTTCGCCGCAACTCGGCCGCTGTCCGGGGTAGGACACTGCGTGGGCCGCCCGAGCGCTCCGACTGGACTTGGGGACAGAGAACACCAGCCGACAGGGTCCGTAGCCGACAGAGACAAGGCGCGAGCGAAAGCAGCCTCCTCAATTGGGGCCCGAAGCGTAAAGGACCACCCTCCCCTCCCCAGCACCGACCCGTGCGCCGTTACCTGCGGAGGCTGGCGCCGCCCGTCGCACCTCCCCGCGCACCTCCCCGCGCACCTCGGCGCCCTACTCACCAGGCCCGCCCCTCGCTTGCCGCCGCACACAGCGCGCATGCGCGAGGCCTCGCACCACCGAGGACCGGAGGACCATATTGCTAGAGCGGCCGACCACTTCTCCAGAGGTCAGAGAAAAATTTGGCAGAGGCTAATGAGCTCCCGGGATGCTCTTGGCTGGAGCCGTAGCTGGCCGCTTTCTGGTATCGAGCCTTTCAACTGAGGGACTAGGAAGTTTTCTGTTGCTCCACAGAACTGCGGGCCAGGCAATAGCTGTTGGAAAGGTCAGCACGCTGTTATCAGTAAAAATGATGACAGTTTACATTTTGGAGTGCTTACCCTGGGTTGGGCACTGTGCAAAGCAGCTTTATGTGTATTATCTCGGTCTTCCCAAGAACCCTTTAAGTACATTTGTTTTATTGACAGAAAAGCTAGGGCGTAGAGGGGTGACAGTAATATACCCCAAAGGCCACACAACAAGACTCCAGCCAAGATACAAACCCAGGCCTTCATGAAGCTTTTTGGATTCCACCCAGCGGCAGACATCACTCCTTCTTTTAAAACTCCATTTCATGATTTTTAGCCATTTCCTACTTTCTTAGTTCATTTATGGTCTCTCTAGGTGTGAGAGATACAAAAGTAAAAAGACCATAAAATGCATTTAGTTCCTCTTTTATGTAGCCTCTCTCCCCTAGTTGGCATCTTCCTGAAAGCATAACCTTATCTTTCTCTTAACTCTTCATGAGTCAAGGAGTAAACAGCAGGGGCCTTCCTTCTATTCAAACAGATCTAGGTTATGATCCAGGCTGCACCACTAAGTAGCTCAGTGACCTTGAGCAGATTCTCTCTAAGCCTTCGTTTTCTGCAACAGCAATTATTTGTTGAGTACAGTGCTAGGCACTAGGATTATAGTAGTGAACAAAACAGATGAGGTCCTTGCTTTCTTGGAGTGTATATTTTAATAGGAAGAATAGATAATACATATTAAGAAAATAATATAGGATAATATCAGATAGTGATTATTGGGGGAGGGAGTCAATGTTGAAGAATTTGAGCTGAGGCCTGAAGAATAAGAAGCCAGCATACAAAGATCACAGTCAAAGCAACTTTTATTCACAGTTCTAAGGTATTGTTCTATACAGCTAAAAACAGAACAATCAGCTTCATGCTCTCATGAAACTGGCATTCCAGTTTACTTGAGTATGGAAGGCAGGAATGGAAACAATAAAATAAAGCAAGGTGGTGTAAGAATAAGGAATTCAGCAGGGGCTAATTTTGATTGGTTGGTAAGGGAAGTCTTCTTTGAGGTGGTGACATTTAAGTTGATATATGTGTTTAAAAAGGAGTCATCCATGTTAGGATCTGAGAGAAGAGTGTTTCAGGCAAAGAGAACAGTTAGAACAAAGGCCCTAGACAGGAATGAGCTTGGTGTTCAAAAAAGAGAAAGGAAACCAGTTTTGCTGGAACATGTTAAGGTGTATACTGACTGGGTGAGGGTACACAGATCGTATAAGGTTTTCTTTGGAAAAAAATTTTTTCCAGCATTATTGAGACATATAAGGTTTTATAATCTACCACAAAGAGTTGAAGTTTTATTCTAAGTGCAATGAAAAGCCATTTGAGGCCTCTAAGCAAGGGAATGATACCATCTGGTATGTTTGTAAAAAATCATGGCGGTGGGCGGGCAGGAGGGAACGAGATATTAAGAGTGGAGGCAGGAAGACTAGTTAGGAAGCCCTGGCCAGGTGAGGGATGATGTGACTTAGCCCAGAGAAGTAGTGGAAAGTAGTGGAGAGATTCGATTATAGTTTAAAGGTAAATATTTGAATAGGGGATGCAACACAGCAATTAAGGAACACAAGAGTTCTGTTGTGAACCAGGTGGTGCGTTTACTGAGATGAGCAAAGGCGGGGGGGGGGGGGGGGGGGGGCGTCAGAGTTCTTATAACTAATAATAGTAATTCACTGCGTGAAATTTATTTCAAAGCGCTGTGCTAGACAGTTTGAAGATTCTCTCCTATTAAAATGTCACAACACTGCCAGTAAATAGCTCAAGTTTGTAAATAAAGAAGCTTAGGCTCCGACTGGTGGATAAGGGGCGTGGGTTTCTCACCGCTAAGAAGTGATGGAAGCTGAATCAGAAGTTCGGTCTGTCGGCCTCCAGGGCCTCACCTCAGTGAAACCAAGACCATTTCCTCCTGGGCTGTCAGAAGATGGTAAAGTAAGATCTCCTAAACAATGTGTTCGCAGTACCATTGGTTTTGAAGTGATTGTCCCCGCCCATTTCGCCCTCGTCCCTCCGCCCCGCTTCCAGCGCGTTGTTCTTTATGAATGAAATTCCAAGACTGGTGGCCCGCGTCAAACTTTCCGCCAGCAATTGGGCAGAGCTGGAGGAAACGCCTCGTGATTGGTGGAGAGTCAGAAGAGGCGGGAGGGAGAAGTTCGCGTACCTTAAAGATGCGGTATTGGCAGCAATTTCTCCCTCTCCCTTTGACGTAGTTTTCTACGAGTCGCGCGAGCTGGACTGAGCGGATTCCGGCGGCGGCGCGACTCTCTGACGTTCCCTCTTCTAATTGGCCAGGAGCCGCAGCTGCAGTTCGGTAGCCTAACTGGCCGCCGGAGCCTCCTCGGAGGTGAAGTGTATTGCGCTCATTGGCTGCGAGGAGCCGGTCGCGTGTGATGTCCCGAGCTGTGATTGGCTCTCATCGGCCGGGGGGCTTCTCTCACCGGGACTCGGGACTCCCGGGAAGTGGACTGGCAGAAGAGTGGGCCAGCTTGCGTCGCTTCGGACCGTGCGGGAGACCCCGGCGTGAGGCGGCCTTTCAGGGCCGGGTGGGCTGGCCGGCGGCGCAGCGGCGGCGGAGACAGTGAGGAGTGTGTTGGACAGGGGCCGGCATAGAGGCTCGCACAGAGAAACCATGGCTCCGCAAAACCTGGGCACCTTCTGCCTGTTGCTACTGTACCTCATCGGGGCCGTGATCGCCGGGTGAGGAACCGGCACCCGCGCCGTACGGGGCCCGTGAGTCAGTCTTGGCTGGCACCAGGCTGGAAGGAGGAGGAGGGGGCATTGCTGTGGTGAGACAGTGGGGCGGAGGAATGGGTAATGTCGACAAGCTAGTGGGGTGGAGAGGAGAGAGCAATGGGCGACTGGAATAAGAGGGGCTTAGGTCCAGGGGTCCTATAAAGCTAGACTTGCCTGGGGGTGGGGTGGGAGTTGGATGCAATTCCAAACACTACGCGGGGACGGGGTGCTGTTGAGCTGGAGAAGAGGGCGATATAATGTTAAGCCTGCTACGAGGCAGTGGGGAGCTGACATTAAAGTGGATGGGTTAGTGCCAGGCTGAGTGAAGTTAGCCGAACAGGTGGGGAAGCCATGCAGGGACTGAAGGAAGTTAAATTGAGGGAACAAGGCAGACCCTTTGGAGTGCCCTTGTACAGCTCCTTGAAATTTTGAGCCTAAGCTGTCATTATGCCTCGGTGTCTCTCTCCATGGTACATTTTTGAGAAGCTGAATGGTATGAGCGGGAAGAGTATTTCACCAAACAGGCAGTAGATTAGATTCTAACACACCTCCCGTTTTACGAATTATGTGACCTTGAAGGAGCCACCTAAATTGACATCCCTAACATGAGAATAATAATGTGCCTCCTGTATGAAGGGAGTAAGACCACTCGAACTCTTGAGGATCCTTCCAACCTTTAAGATCCATGACCCTATAAGCCTGGTGACCTCAGGATATGATATGCTAGGGTTATACTTTAGAATGTGGGGAATAGTAAGGTCCTGACTTCTAACAATTAATAGGTTGCTCTAAATGGAGAAAATCCTACCTAGCAGAGCTTTAAAATTTAAGTGCTTGTTATTGTCCTTAAAGGCTTTTCCCCTGTGCATACTTAAAGTTTGTCATGTTAAAGGCTTTTCCCCTGTGCATGCTTAAAGTTTGTCATGTTTTTCCTTGTAAAACATCTTAACTTTAAAAAAAAATTAACTCTGCCTAGGTAATGCTTTATTGTTTTTGTTAGTACTTTTTATACTTAAAGCAGTTAGTCCACTAAGGTGTTTAAACAAAATATCAGTATAAGTGTTGTTAATACTGTAGCTTTAAATTTCAGTCTTTCACAAAGGAGTCTCTCGGGCACTGTAATGTTGATGCTGGGCTATGCCAGCTATCTTTTCCCTGTGTTTTCCTGAGCTGTTACTTAACCAGTTTTATATTAAACAGATTTTAAGTAAACCTTATTCTTTATACAGTTAGCTCTTTTGTTATTAACTTTAGTGAACCTTTCTATTTAGTTAGTTCTTGTCTCAAGAGATGTAAAGTTTTTGCAGACTTTTGGAGACGAGGATAAAGCACAATTCTAATTAATCTTCATGGAACCCCTTGTGGTCATAATTTTTAAAACTTATGTTAAATGATTTTCCTAAAGCGTGACTAAAAGCTTATGAGTATTTTTTATTTTTTAACTAAATTTATTGGTGACATTGGTTATTAAGATTATATAAGTTTCAAGTGTACAATTTCATGATACATCTGTGTATTGCGTTGTGTGCCCACCACCCAAAGTCAAATCTTCTCTTATATCCCCTGAATCTTGGTATGCCAATGAGTGTTCCCCCCACCGCATTATAAAATTACCGTCACTGCTACATTAGTGTGTCCACTGTAAACTTTCTCATCCCCTTTGTTGACAGAATGCATTTTCAGAATAACTTCTGGTGGCTAAAGTGACTTTGGCAAAACAGATTTTTGTGACCATGCTTATTTATTCATTTCATTTGGTGAATATTTACTGATGACTTCTGTGGGCTAGATATAGTCCCTGCTCTGAAAGTTTATTGTAGTTTTAATCCATCTTCCCAATGGCCCTTCTTGCAAAGATTACCATTATAATTAATTTGTGGATCTCTAACTTGTCTTGATACCCAGCTCATGCCATATGCCTATTTGCAACTGCTGAGATTTATAAGCTCCTGCATATGGGCTTTAGCAGCTGTCCATAGTTAAGATTTGACCTAGACAAACTAGTATAACTACTAGCAATGACTGCAAGATTTTCTTTTTCAACAACAAATACCACAATTCATACATCCAAATGGGTATTATTCTCTTTTCAGGGTTCTTATTTGGGCTTTGGCTTAACCTGTGCGTTAACTTCCGAAGTTAACTTCAGTCACTTCATTTTTAACATTTCAACTGTGCTACTATTAGTTGGAACATTTATGTAATGCAATCTTTTCTAATAAAGAAAATCATCCTTTGAGATTGCTATTTGACCTTCAGAAACAATCAAAAATCATTTGAAGTCAGTAACAGGAAAAGGAGAGAGTTCATTTTATTATACCCTTATTGGTTGAAAATAACATGTAAACATAAAATAAGAATATGGTTTACTTGGCCGAAGGTAGTTCTATAACAGAAGAATGCCACATATATTTTGAATAATTCTAGCATTGCTCAAAAAGTAGATAGCCTCTCACTATGATTACTTCAATATATAAGACTCATTACAAATCTGGTGTGTTCTCTTTTTAGTCATTCTTTTTTGTGTGTATGTGTCACATATATACTTCATTTTCCTGCCTCTTTGCTCAGAGACAGGAAAAAAAATTCACATTTAAAAATGTATTATGTGACTCTTTAATGAAGTATCCTCTCCCTCTACCCACTTCTCAGGAGAGACTTCTATAAGATCTTGGGGGTGCCTCGAAGTGCCTCTATTAAGGATATTAAAAAGGCCTACAGGAAACTAGCGCTGCAGCTTCATCCTGATCGGAACCCTGATGATCCACGAGCTCAGGAGAAATTTCAGGATTTGGGTGCTGCTTATGAGGTGAGTCAGGAAAATGGATAAACTATGAAGAAAACCTACAGATATAGAAAAGACTATGTAACATAGGGAAACATTCTCTTCTTTCAGGCCATGTCTTTTTAAAAATAGGCAATAAATAAAAGTACAAGTAGTATTTGATGCTATATTGTACATTAATGTCTATAGGTACCATTTCCTGCCTTTTTCATATTAATATTTGTTTTATTAAGCAGAGTAATGTTGAAAAAGATGATTGGAAGAAAGTTAATTGATAGGTGAATAAATAGATGGATCATCAATCAATTTGGGAGCTGGAGCTAGAAACAGAAACAAACTCTAAATGAGAATCACAAATCCTCTTGCCTGTATGGGCTAGACAGATAACATGCAGGACAGATATAAGTTAAAGCATGACAGTGGATATTCTGCCTCCAGTATTGGAAATCAATAGGGATTAATCAGGACTGTGACAAACTGAAGCCTTCTTGCTGGATTTCAAGGGAGCGGCTGTTATTCAGCCCCATTCAGTTTTTGCTGTATACAAATGCAAACTGTTGCCGATAATTTGTTTCAAGAGAAGTGGAAATCCAGATTTTTAAGCAAATTCTCTTGGTTGTAAAATTTTAGTAACTAATTCAATTTAAAATTTTCTTATTCGTGCAGATCAAACAAAATAGGTATCGTTTGAATTTGCAACATGTAATCTAGAAGTCAAAACACTTTCATGTGTACCATCTCATTTACTCTTCAGTAGGGCACCATGAAATATAATAGAACTGGGTATATTCTTATTCCCACTTTCTTTTCTTTTTCATTTTTAACAACACTGAGGAATGTTAATTGAATGTTTAATAAATTATTTACTATTTGAAAAACTTATACACAGAAACTTTCAACACTATAGTGAAAAAAATTGTACAAGTAAGCTATTGATAATCTTTCATATCTATTAATTTAGGAGTAAGCTGTTTTACATGTGTTGCAACTCACCTTTCTTCTAAAAATAGAATAAGAGATCTGTGGTTTTATTTTTTTTCAGCTTTATTGAGGTATAATTGACAAATAAAATTGTTATATTTAAAGTGTTCATCATAGTGATTTGGAATGTGTATACATTGTAAAAGGATTCCACCCATCTAGTTAACACATCAATTACCTCATATATTTATCTTTTTGAGGAGATTATTTTAGTTCTGCTTTCTTAGCAAATTTCAATTATACAATAGAGTATTATCAGCTCTAGTCACCATGCATTTCCATTTGCTAAAAGGTCACAGAAAAAAAAAAAGTAACTCCAAATGTCATGGAGCTGAAACTTCTGAATTCAAACTAAATCTCTGTATAGTGAGAATGCTAGAAACAAATCTGAAAAATATGTTAGTAGTGGAAAAAACACAAAGGAAGGGATCCCAAGGCTTCCTAGATTAAAGAAGTGAATGAACTAAAAACAGAGACTTATACCCAGGTGAAACCTAGAACTAATGTGTCCCCCCTTTCTTGTCTTGGCACCTTCATGGATCTTATAGGACTGAAATATTTTCATTTCAGACTCACAAATAAACTTGAGAGGGCTGGTGTAGCCTCTTACATTATATGTAACATTTTATCTCCTGTTAATAATATGGATTCTATATTTTTGCACTCTATTTCCTATGAATATTCATTCCGGTTGTTTGCTAGGAACCCAGTACTCAAAAGTATTTTCTAAGGAAGCTGTTGCTATAAATTTACCATGTTCTTTAAAGAACCTGTCATGTTCTTTAGCCATAACCTAAATGGTTCATTCATGATATTGCAGTTTATTATCTCTAAGAACCTTTCTAAGTCACAAGTTCAGTTTGGTTTTGTTCGTTTTGGGGGCCGGAGTTGTTGTTTTTTGTATCATTCACTTGACTGCTTTTGTTTCCTAAATAAATTAGAGTTGTAAGGTTAAAGGGTCTTTTGTGAACACAAATCTGTCTTCTCTACTGAGCTGGGATTACTGCATTTTAATAAGTCAACACTTTGTGGGTTGGTTAGCCAACCAACTAACCTTAATAGTTTCTTTCCAAGACCATGGAATAAAATTGCATTCCTTACATAGAAGAAAAGTATGGAGGAAGTGAATGAGAATAGATAACTTTAAGGATAGTTTTAGGGGAGTTATTACAGAAGCCTCTAATGTTCAAAAAGAAACTGACTAAAAAATAGTCTTTGTTTTGGGGTTTTGAAGTGGTGTTTCTTATAGATCCAAATGTGGGGTTCATTTCCAGACAAGACCAGAGAAGTAGACTTGAAAGTGGAAATATTGGCAATCCAAATTGCATAATAATAAGAGTTTTATTGTTTTGGGGTTTTTTTAAAGTTAACTGCCCATTTCTGCTTTTTCAAAGTAGCTACTTTTTTAGGATATTTACCAAAACATTCCTTCTTCTCACCTGGTCTATCATAGTGGCTTTAGTCAAATACTCTCTAGTCACTTCTGGATTAACCCATTTGCCTTTGCTTTTAAGAATGCTCACTTTCACATACACTCAAATTTTTTTAATTCTTCTAAATATATCTTAAATGTTAGTAAATATTTGCTGGGCCACTTGCACATCATTTAGGTCTTGAGCCAAAATGTGTCCTATTTACATATGGCAGTCAAATCTTCCCTTTCTTTTGCTGAGTCAACAAGCCCATCTGCCTCCATCTTCTTCTCCTGAGCCAGCATGAGTATGGATTTACAATAACTTCCTCCTCCATTCTGCTGTTTAAATAGGAGTTAAAAATATCAAGGAAAGAGCGTTTATTTAATTTTTGAAGGTATATGTGTGCATATACTTAAGATTGCTCTAAGTAGACAGGAAGCTTTTTTTTTAGAGGAAAATTCTGAAGAGTATAGAAGCTTATTTTGTTTTTACATTCTTTAGTATTATGTATGGAGTGGACCTACTGAGAAAACATATACCTTTGACTGTGCATGTAGTTTTCTAAAACCATTAACACTTCAAAAAGTCTTTTCAAGCTGTGAAATTGACCTTGAGCAACTGTCTTTTTACTCTCTGCAATTCAAACACGGAAGGTTATGAACTTAAACGTATATATATGGCAGACAGCATTTTTCCAAAAATGGATTTCTACATACCCCCCAAAATGAAAAAGGAAATGTGAAAATATAGCAGTATAGGCCTTTCTGGAGAGTCTATCATTTGATTCCCTTGATTGCCAATCTCCTAGTGAGGGGACGGAGAGGGGGAGTGATATAGACATGTAGGGTTGAGCAAATTTTAAGGCTGTCCTCATTTACTGTTTCTGGAGCTAATGACAATCTGTCATAGTTATATCCTAGTTATAGTTTAGGGAGATAATATAGCAGAGTGGTCAGTAGCATAAGCACTGGAGTCAAACTGTATGGGAGGTAAACCTGAGAAATTTATCTCATCTCTTTTCTGTTACTGCCCTCACCTTCATAGCCACATTGTTAATCTCAGATATAATTTTTATGTGACTAGGTGAGTTTGGGTAAATTTAAATTAAAAACATGAATTGAGCAATCTGGAAGTTACAAAAAGAACAGTGCATCAAAGAATTTAGTCTACCAAAGAAAGTAACTTTATAAACATGCCTTAATACCATATATGATAAAAACTACATTCACTAAAATCTTAGATACAGTATCGGAGTTTTAAAAAACCATAAATATGAATATACCTTATCTGAATATTACCAATTCATGATCTTTTTTGTCCCCAGGTTCTGTCAGATAGTGAGAAACGGAAACAATATGATACTTACGGTGAAGAGGGATTAAAAGATGGTCATCAGAGCTCCCATGGAGACATTTTTTCACAGTATGTAATTTACCCATCTGCAAAGTGGTAGTGTCTGAGAATGGATCACTTAGTGATTATTAAGCAATTTCCTTGCTCCTTTGTTCAGAAACTTTTGATGAAGAGTGTGACTCAACTAATCCTTGACCAAAAGGTCAATCATCATCTTCCCTGTGGGAATGTATTCTTCCATTTTCACAAAGCTCCAGAAAAAATAAGCAAAGTTATTGTAAGCAGAGAGAAAGAGAAATTCCTACCCCCATACCCAGAGCTGCCTCTCTTTTGTCCTATCAACACGAGAGGGGCACTTATGATAACCAGCATTTGGGGAAGGAATTAGAATAGAGGCTCTTCATCTCCTGCTATGAGGTGGCTTTCTGGAAGTGCAGAGTGGCTGGAATAGTAAACACCTGTCCTTCCCACTTGTCGAATCCCTCTTTGTTGAACATTTGAATTTCCATATGCCCTGATGATGTCTTATACTAGGAGATCTTAACGTAGGGTTTCAAGTCAAGTTATAAACAAAAAAATGTTTGAATATGCATTTCTATGGGGAGAGAGTTTATTGCTTTCTTCAGATTCTCAAAGGGTTTTGTGAACCCTTCTCCAAAAGAAGTAAGAGTCACTGTGACATACAGTAGTGTTTGGGGGTGACAGTAAATTTTCAGGACTTGTGAAGATGTGTGAGTAATATGATTAGGAAATTCTTTTCTTCCCCCAGAGTTGATTTGGGTTTAGCCTGCTAGGGAAGTGTCCTGTTCCCCTAGCTGTTAGAAGTGATGCTTTTTTAGTTTATTTAATTGTGTACCCAAGATATTTGTACAGAGCAGTAGCTTTCTACAAAGTTAATTTCTAAAAAGCATACATATAAAGTGAACGTTGCAAATGTTCAAAATTACCATTAGGTTCAGCATTACATGGTTTATATATACTATACCCTTTCTCATAAGTCCATTATATCTTGATATTTCTCAATATTGAAACATTATTTCATTGATTAAGCCCAACTTTGAATTCATTGGTATACTGTATGTATGCACTGTACTATATATCTGGACAATACTATACTGAAAAGTAAATTTTTTGTGGTGGGGGCAATATAGTTGATATTGTATAAATTAACAATTATGTATGATGTGTGACTCCAGTGTATTAAAAATGTCTTTCAGTTTTGTACAATATGTTGGTAGGACACAATATTTTATGAATGTGAAGAAAACTCAGTCATTGTAAGACATGAACTCTGATTTCTTTTCCTGTTGACGTTACACCTATCTACAGCTTCTTTGGAGATTTTGGTTTCATGTTTGGAGGAAACCCTCGTCAGCAAGACAGAAATATTCCAAGAGGAAGTGATATTATTGTAGATCTAGAAGTCACTTTGGAAGAAGTATATGCTGGTAATTTTGTGGAAGTAAGTTCAAACAATGCAGCTATTCATATTCACTCACAGAACTTGTTCTTTTGACTAAAAAACAAGGGGTTTCTGTGCACCTTCTCTGTCTTTTAGTGGGTGGGGGGAGTAACCAGGTTGTAGAATTGCATTAATCATAATCCTTGGTTCATGATACATTTATTGTTTCATGAACTCATCACCCAGCCCAAGAACTAAATAAAACAATACTACCACTTCCATCTAAGTTCTCCTGCCTCCCTTCGAAGGTAACTGCTAACCTGAATTTTCTCTTTATTATTCCCTTGCCATTCTTGCTTGTTGTATTACATATGTATGAACACCTGATTAATATATTGTTACTTTTCATTGTTTTTGACTTTGTAAAAATGGTATCATGCTGTGCGTTATCTTCTGGTACTGGCTTTTTTCATCCATTGTTGTTGCTTATAGCTATAGTTCTGAGTAGAATTTCACTGTGACCACAATGTATCAATAGGCACATAGGTTATTTCCAGTTTTTTTCTATTTCAAACAGTGCTTTTATGAACATTTTTGCACACACACACACACACATACACATATATGCAGGTACATACAAGCAAGAATTTCTCTTGGGTGGTTATATGTAAGAGTGGAATTGCTTGGTAATACAACAGCATTCATTTGGACAAGATAATGCCATATTGTTTTCTCGATTGGTACCAACATTTTCACCTGCAATTTATAAAAGATCCTATAGATCGGCCCACCTCTCCAATACTTTGAATTATTAGATTACTTGGCTTTCACCCATTAAGTGGGTATAAAATATTGTCTTATTGTGGTCTTAATTTGCATTTTTTTATTAATTAGGATAAGCATCTTCATATTTTTTTGGCCATATTTGTTTCCTGTTTTGGGAAATGCCTGTTCATGTCTTTTGCCCATTTTTCTTTTGCCCTGTTCTTATTGATTTCTAAGAAAAGTTTATTCTTACTACTTACTAATCCTTTGTTGGTTGTATGTGATACAAATATATCCTATCACTTTGTAATTTGTCTTTATATTGAAGATTTATTTAGATGAACAGAAATAATTAGTTTTAATGTGGTAAATTTATCAGTTTTCTTTTATGGTTAGTTTTTGTGTTTTATTTAAAAAATTCTTCTCTGCCTTAAAATCAGAAAGCAATTCGTCTATATTTTCTACTAAAACTTTAGGATCTTTTAATTTGAGGTTATTAATCTTTTTTAATTCTGGAAAATTTATCTCTACTATAGTTTTAGATAATTAATCCACTGGCACTTCTGCTTCTATCTGCTCTTAACTTTCTTTTAAATATTAAAAAAAATACTTCTTTATCCTTCCCTGTTTCCTTCAGGGAGAGTGCCTTATAGTCTCCCAGCTCACTACTTTAATCTTCAGTTATGTTCATTCTATGCCCCCTTCCACCTCCACCCCCCCCACCCCGCAGTCACCACACTGTTGTCCATGTTCATGAGTTCTCTCTTTTTTTTGTTTGTTTGTTTTTTGCTCAATCCCCCTCTCCACCCTCACCAGAGCTGTCAGCCTGCTCTCTATCTATGAGTCTGTCTCTATTTTGCTTGGTAGTTCAGTTTGTTCATTAAATTCCACATATGAGTGAAATCATATGGTACTTGTCTTTCTCTGACTGGTTTATTTCACTTAGCATAATGTTCTCTCCAGGTCTATCTATGCAGTCGCACAGGGCAAAATTTTCTTCCTTTTTATGGCAGATCTATTTGATTCTTGTATTATTTCTTACTCTATTTCATTTTGCTAATACCTTCCTGTATCTCCTTAAGTATTACCATGTTTGTATTAATTTCTTAGACTATCTTCTTTAAGAGGTTTGCTTAAAATACATGTGTTATCCAGTTTGTTATCTTTGAGGTGTGTGGTAGGTAGTTGGGAGACCTCAGGTTTCTAGTTGTTTCAGCCTGTGAGATCATATGCCCCCTGTGGATATCAACACTTCCCTTCCCTTATAAAGCATATTAGGGCAAGCCCTTACCTAGTGGTTTTAACTGTGTTTTGTTTTCTTGGAGTTTCTGTTTGATGTCTGGTTCTATTGTTTTCTGGGGAGGAGGGGGCCAGGCAGTGCTTGTCCTAAGGCAGTTTAGGAATGAGGCAAGAGCAGAGCTTCAACTGCTTGTTGTTGTTGTTTTGTTTGTTTTTGTTTTTAATTTATCTTTATTGTTGAAAGTATTACAGATGTCCCATTTTTTCCCCACTTGACCCTCTCCATCCCACTTCTGCCCCCTCCCCTGGCCTTCACCCCATGTCCATGGGTTAGGCATATATGCTTTTTGCCAACATCCTCTCACTGCCCTTGCTAGCTCCTGTTGCCCCTATGCACACCAGTTCAAAACAGCCTTCTATCTCTGGAGTTTTCTCACACATTTTGTGTTATTATTATTTCCTGGAATTCATGTGTTTTTGCTGTGGTTTTTTGGTGTTTTGTTGTTCTTTACTTTTTAGGGAGAGAGGGAGAGAGAGAAGCATCAATCAGTTACCTCCCACATGCACCCCAGCCCAGGATCAGACCCGCAACTTGGGTATGTACCCTTACTGGGAATTGAGTCCGAAACCCTTCGGTGCACAGGGCAATGCTCCAACTAACTGATCCATACTGGCCAAGGCTGGAACTCATCTTTTCGTGTAGTTGTGCCAGGATTTTAGAGGAGAGAGCAGTAGCCTGTGCATATGTGCCATCTTGACAGGAAGCATTTTCTTCTTAGTTGTGGCTTTTGTTCTTAACATTTGAAATAGAACTAGACATTATAGAAGATGCAACTGGCTTATAATACAGTTGTTCAGTCTGAAGAATGGGAAAAGGGGGCATTCAAAATATGGAGGTCATTTCTCCTTCAAAAACCGGATAGCTTGTTCAGGTGGGAGAACAGAGGTGAACCTAGTGAACTCCTCTGTTCCCTTCCAGACCCATTGTCTGCAGTCATCGCTAATACACAGTGTACATCACTTTTTGCAGTTAATGTGTCTTTAAACAAATTCTTTTTAATCTAATTATTATGAAGGATGTAAGTGACCTTGCTATTTAAATGAGCCAACAATAAATCTTTTTTTAAGCAAAAATTATTTTGAGAGAACATAGTGATTAAAAACATGGACTTTGGAGCTAGACTACCTGGTTTAGAATATTGGTTCTGCCATGAGCTAGTTATGTGACCTGGTCATGTTACTGAACCTTTGTGTGCTTTCATTACTTCCTCTGTAAAATGGAAATAACAGTACCTACCTTATAAGGTGGTTGTGAGGATTAAATGAGTTCCTATATATAAAAGCAATTAGAGCATTGCTTAGCACATAGTAAGTGCTGTAAAGTATTTGCTCTAATTACCGTGATTGTTGTTATTCTGTTGGCCTGGGCTTTCGAATGTTGGTAGGCTTTCAGGGATTTGTCTCCAAGCATATGTGTCATCCTGTTGCTTGAGCATGTGCTGTGTGATTAGGTGTTTGACTCATTAAACAGGTGAAAGCTAGAATACATTTCTCCATATAAATAAGGTTCCACATACTTAGAGGGATCAGAATGTTTCATTGCAATCAACTCCAAAGAGATGATCATTGTATCTCTTCCTATGTGCTAAAGTATCTGAATTGAGATAAGGCTGGAAGCAATCCTAGACTGAGCTGCCTGAAACAAAGAGTTGTTTTCATTTGGTTAATCAGAGCTAATTCTCTGGTGGTAGCCACATACCAGCTCTTAAAGGCTGTGGTTGTTCTTTAGGGGTTATGCTTTACATAGCTCAGATTTCTAAATGATAGTAATTCTGTGAACTGCTTTAACTCAGTAGTATTTAACTGTGGCTCAGAAATACTGATATATTACATATTATTTTTCTGTTCTTTCTTACTCCCTTTTCTCCAACTTTAGAATGTGAGTCATTTAAATATCTGTGTGTTTCATTACTGTGTGGGGCTGATTTGTAACTCCTTAAATACTTCTCTCAGCTCAGGTCTTCCTACTGGAAAAGGGGAAGTTCCAGCTCTGGCACACGTGCAGAGCCCTGGTCAGTTTAGGAAGCCAAAGGCTGTTTTACATGTGAGAGGGAAGCTAATATTGTTTATACACTTCTTAGGTAGTTAGAAACAAACCTGTGGCAAGGCAGGCTCCTGGCAAACGAAAATGCAACTGTCGGCAAGAGATGCGGACCACCCAACTGGGCCCAGGGCGCTTCCAGATGACCCAGGAGGTGGTCTGCGATGAGTGCCCTAATGTCAAGTAAGTGACATTTGTTCTACCAAGAGACACTTTAATCATTTCATTTGTCTAATAAAATGCTAACGGTCCATTCCTAGATATTTTTTTTCCCCTTCCTCCCCTCACTCCTCTCGTGTTCTGCCAGAGCATAGAACAAAGAAATGTACATTTTTATTTTTTCCAAGGGTATTTCTTCTAAATATCTTCCCTTATGTTTTTGAACTAATAAGCAGTGGCCTGTATATCTGAATATACCTGATAAATGTTTAGTGTTTCATTTTTCCTACTTGTAATATTAGAGCAATATTTTATGTCCAGTTAACATTTCTGATTAGAGAAGTACTATTTGCTGATTGTGTTATAAATACAACTATTTAATTAAACTTTAAATTGTATATATCAAAACTAGATCAGCTGTTTGTAGGATCAGGGAAAAAAATCAGATAGGATAAACTTTCCTGCTATATTCCTGATAGACATGACTGCCCTTCCAGATACAAACATATGTAAGTGTGAGTAGTTTTCTCTGTGAGGGATCACACAGTTCAAAGTAATCATTCCACTGAAGGCTTTTTTGGAGGCAGCAGTTACATGATTGTAAACTATATAGTAGTAGCTTTGTCCTGTTTTGGCAAGTAGATGTGAATAGATAACCAGATGGCTTTGTCAACTAGAGATACAAGATAGTCTTCTGGGAAAAAGCACTGATAGACTAGAGAAAACTTTAATTATTCATATCTGGGGTTTGGTTTGTATTTTCTTTTCTTTTTCATTTTAAATTCTCTTTGTCTCAGACTAGTGAATGAAGAACGAACACTGGAGGTAGAAATAGAGCCTGGGGTGAGAGATGGCATGGAGTACCCCTTTATTGGAGAAGGTAAGATATTGGTGTTGATGTTTTATTTTCATGACTTTCTGCTCTCTGTTTGTTGTGAGTCTGCTCTCACTCTTACCTCACCCCATATTCTCAATGGCCACATGTTATTTCTAGCACTCTTCAGTCAGTTTAGGATATAGAAAGCCTGTTGTGACCATCATGATTGGTCACCTTAAGCAGTAGCATACTGTTTACTATTTGACTATCATGTTCAAGTAGCCTAAGTTATATCAAAATTTAGGATGTTCAGACATTAATGGATTAATTTTAACTCAGCAATGAAAGAAGATAATGTAACTCTAGTTGACATTAATAAAGTAGTCTGAGACCTTACCTTTAGGGTTAAATTTTAAAACTCTAAAAGAAAAAAAGCTTTAAGGCCTCAGGTACAAGAAATCAGTGAATCATTCTCTGTTTAAGAAATATGTCAAGTTATCTATTGCTGTGCCTGAGGTACAGGTGGTCACTGATTATCTGAAACTTAATATAACCAGGTAGAGACACTGTTCTCACAGAGAGACTTGATAGTGGACACCTTAGGTAGGGGTTTTAAAATATTCTCTCAGCTGAGAAGTAGATTTGTAGTGTCAGACATGTGTGGCTCACAGTTGTCTCTAATCTTTTCTGACTAGGTGAGCCTCACGTGGACGGAGAACCAGGAGACTTACGTTTCCGAATCAAAGTTGTCAAGTAAGTAAGCTAATTTTAGAAGCCTCACTTCAGCACCTGCTTTTCAGATGAGTCAGCTTATAGAAATATGGGTAGCCACTAGGGCACTCCAGACATTTTCCTCTGTTTAACTTCCTTCATACCCTAGATGATTACTTGTAACTCTACAACTGCTAAAGATTTTGAGTTGGGGCCTAGGATTAAGCCTTGTGATATATTTACTCATCACCTACAAATTGAAAAGATGTTAGGAGGAAAGAGTAAAACAAGTAAGTAACTGTTAAAGAGAAGCAAATAAGAATGGGAAGTGGAGGAGACCTGAGATTTAACTGAGGAAATGTGGCACATACAAGAATTGGGAGCCTTCTGCACAGAAAGGCCCTTCCATTACGTAACCTGCTGCTTCTGCGCAGAGAGCTCTGTGCTGGCTTCTCTTCCGCATGAAGTGCTGTTGACAAGAACTTTGCCTGGGACACAGGCTGTCTTGCTTATCATTTCTCTCCTGTCACCACTTTGGAGAACAGGGATACCTTTGCTTCTAAGGATTCTTTGAAACAAGGTTCCCACCTAAATATGGAGAAAGGGGCCCCACCACCTGGGACTTTCCCTCACGGTGCTCTTTCATCCCCACGGCCTTGCCCCTGGACTCTCCACTTGTCTGCTCATCGCTTCCCGGAGACACTGGAGCTTGTACTTTTCCCTGAATCAGCCTGGCACCTTCCCGAGTTTTTGTCTTTCCCAGAATTCCCTCTTGCCCGTCCTCATCGTCCCCTATGCCCAAGACCTTCTCCTTGTCTCCAGAGCTGACCCGGCCTTGGAAGCCCGCCCTGGAAACCTCTCCAGACTTGTTCCCAGTGCGGCCTCCCCAGCCCCCACTGCCGGAAGTTGTCTTTCTCTCTTTTCCATAAGCTAATTACTTGTACTTTCATTTGTATGCTTTGGCTTCTGCTGATTGTAAGTTCCTTAAGAGCAGGATTCAATAAATCTTACACACCTCATAGATCAATACTACACACAAAAGAGTGTCTAGTAAATGCTTATTGTTTAAATGAGTGATATTTCTTTTTTCAAAATGTTCTAAAAACGGCCCGGCCGAGCATGGCTCAGCAGTTGAGCGTCGACCTAGGATCCAGGCGATCGGGCTTCGATTCTCGGTCAGGGCACATGCCCGGGTTGCCGGCTCGATCAGTGACTCTCTCATCACTGATGTTTCTATCTCTCTCTCTCCCTCTCCTTTCCTCTCTCTGAAATCAATAAAGATATATTTTAACAAAAAAAAACAAAATGTTCTAAAAACGTTTGGAACTCTTCCCAAAGAAAGACGGAAGTTAATGATTTTTACCTTTTCTGTTTTTAGGCACCCAATATTTGAAAGGAGAGGAGATGATTTATACACAAATGTGACAATCTCATTAGTTGAGTCTCTAGTGGGCTTTGATATGGATATTACTCACTTGGATGGTCACAAGGTAAACAAACCAATGTCCCTGCTTTCTGCCTGTCCTCTTAAAGCTTTCACATGGGTGGTTTCGAGATTATTTCAGCCACTTCAGTCATTTAGAACCACGGGGACTTCTTTCTCAGTCTTTGTACTGCCTCCTCTCCTCACTCTACTGCCAACCGTCTGGATGGTTCAGCTGCTGTTGATTGCGCAGCCTGTGTCGTCAGTCTTGTCCCTACCATCTCCATGGGCAAAGCCTTACCTGTTTTACTTGTTTATGTGTTTGGTTTCTCTTTTTCTTTTTCCTTTGAAAGCCTTCTCTTTCTTTGGCTCCCAGTGTTCTGATGAGTTTCCCTTGCCCTTTAGTCCTTTCTGCCTCCTCCGAGATGTGACATGAGCTTTCCATACTAGTGTTCACTAGGCAGTGGTGGTGTACTTTGGGAGAACCAGTCCCGCTTTGGTTCATTCCCTTTTGCTCTCCAGGTACACATTTCCCGGGATAAGATCACCAGACCGGGAGCCAAGCTATGGAAGAAAGGGGAAGGGCTCCCCAACTTTGACAACAACAACATCAAGGGCTCTTTGATCATCACTTTTGATGTGGATTTTCCGAAAGAACAGTTAACAGAGGAAGCAAGAGAAGGTGAGGGATTTGATGTGTGTGAGTGTGTGTTTGTGTGTTGTATATGAGTATGAGAACAAGGTAGTTAAAGAAGACAGACAATAAAAACAAAACCCTCCAATGACACCCGACATCAACCACTAACCCTAGTGAACACAAGACTAGGAGTGAACTTGCCTTTCTGTGAAGGCAATATTAAAAATTCTTCTGTCACAGTGTGACCAGAGGCTGGGTAAGCTGGGCTTGGAAACCTGGGGAGTAGTCGTTTGTGCGGATGTGTGGGTGTGAAACAGAATCGCTTAAAACAAATGATCCGGACCAAACTGTTCAAGGAGAGATGAGGTATACATTAGGGTTATAGGCTCAGGGGTGATGTTTGCGATGACTGGTTGAGAAGAGGGCCCGGTTGGTGGGTACTAAACAAAAGGAAGAGGTGAGAGAGGTCAAAACTGGAAAGACAAAGATGAAGGGAGGGAAGACAGCTAAAGAGATTTCACTCCAGTTGCCTTTTCTTGTAGGGTTTTGTGGGATGTGTGTAGTATGTGTGCTTGAGAGACAAAGACAGGAGATCATCTTATACTTACATATGCATGTGTGTGGGTATCTACATGTGATGAAGTTGGACATTGGTGGTTATTAGTTTAATTCAGATCATGGTTATCATAAGCCTTTTGTGAGCCTCCACATGAAACATGCTCTTTATACTCCAGGGGCGTCACATTTTTGTTAATGGAGCCATTTCTTCATTCTTTCCCCAGGTATCAAACAGCTGCTGAAACAGGGATCAGTGCAGAAGGTATACAATGGACTGCAAGGATATTAAGACTGAATAAAATTGGACTTTGAAATAAGTGAATCAGCGATATTTATTATCTGCAAGGTTTTTTGAGTTTGTTTTCATTTTCAATATGCAAGTTCGGCTTAATTTTTTCCTTCTAATGATTGTCATGAAATGAATAAGAAGGCTTAGGAATTTGTCCATTTTTGTTCAGAAAAGAATGACCAGCAAAAGGTTTAATAATACCTCTCCCTTTGGGGATTTAATGTCTGGTGCTGCCATCTGAGTTTCAAGAATTAAAGCTGCAAGAGGACTCCAGGAGCAAAAGAAACACAATATAAAGGGTTGGAGTTAATTGGTAGCTATTTCATTGACAATACCAACTGGAGAAGTCTGTTTTTAAATACATTTTGTTGTTGATTTTTCTTGACTCCTGTTTCTTGTTGAGTTATCTACACTGTTGTCTTTTCTGTTTCCATTTTGGTCATTTTCCCTTTATTTGCCAGCTTCCCTCCTTGGTGCCTGTGTGCTGGGTTGTCCTCCCATCAAGCAAGATGGATACATAAACCTGCAAAAGACCCAGTCCCCATACCAGTCTTCTAGAAGGGGACTTGAAGAATCTGAATAGGCTAAAGATTAGGGTAGGTGAATCAAAGTTACACACAGATCTCATTGTCCTTCAGACAGTATACTTCCTCACTTAATTTGGGAATAATAAAATCTGATATGGGTACAGCGGTGCCTCGGTTTTTGAACATCTCCGTTGACAAACATTTTAGTTTACGAATGCTGTAAACCCAGAAGGAAATGCTACGGTTTTCGAACACACCTTGGAAGTTGAACATGCCACATGGCTTCCTCTGAGTGTAAGATCCTGAGGCCTTGCTGTCTGCTGTTGATCCCTTGGTTTTCAAACGTTTCAGAACTCCAACGGTCTTCTGGAATGGATTGCATTTGAAAACCGACGTACCACTGTACTTTTCTCTTTAGAAGGCACTTTCATATATCTGATCTCAGTTGACCTGATGATTAAAAGCCTTTGATTTGTGTTAGGAACCAGGATTACCGTTGGCTCTAGAAAATGAATGCTAAGTGGAATTGCAAATTACATCGGCCTCTCCCACAACACCTCATTAGGATGGTACATGGCCTCCTTCACTCCTACATTATGCAATCAAGTCACTCTCCTTTGCATGCACTGTTGGCCTTCTTGCCTCATCTAGTGAGTGTTTCAATGTTGTCAAACGATTTCTGTCACAGTGTGTGTGGAGCTGTCTTCCAGCCACCAGTGTAGTTTCCCCACCTTTGGCTATGAGGCTGCCAATGCCACTTGCCTTTTCATTGCATTTTGCCCATTTTACAAAAATGAGTGGAAAGGGTGAAAAAAGGGAATTTCATCAATTTAGAGAAGTTAAGAATAAAGTGAAAGCAGTACACCTTGAACTTTAGCCGCTCTTTGGACTTGCATTGTTCAACTCTGTTCACTTGTGAAAAAGAAAACAAAATTAAAAGGCTTATTCGAAATACTGCAAGCACTACCTTAAAAATGAAATGAAATGAAACCACATAAACACATGTGTAAGTCTATTGGACTTTTTATACACTTAATATTCATTATGGACTGAGTTGCTCTAGTTGAGCATTTCATAATGATCAATATTTCCCAGACATGTCTTAGACCGGGAGAGCTCTTGATCATTATTTGCACTTGCTGATGCCCCTTTCTCCAAGATTTTTGCAAGATCAGTCATATACTAAGCTAGTTACTAGTCTTGCTAGAAAGACCCCAGAGAGAATGCTCTTGCTACAAATGATGTCAATGAGGCTTTGTCACTCCTGTTTATTCATGGTCCAGACTGCCATGATTTAATGAGTTATAAAAGAATATTCTTTCATTACTTGACTCTGAGCTTCAATTCACCCTAAGTGCTTTCTCTGAAGCCCATTATAATGTGGAAGGATTTGTATCAAAGTTCCACAGATTTTCTTGTAATAAAGAAAACCATAGTAACAGGGTGATGGTGATGGAGATGATGGGAAGATCAGAAAACCAGCTTCCAAAGCCCAAGTTTTTTGCACTGTGGTACACATGTGTCCCCAGAAATTAATGCTGTCAAAAATGGAGCGGTGGTCCCTGAGGCTCATCTGTCCAGGAATGTTGTAGTGGGGGCTCCTGGCCTGGGGAGGCTATAGTAGTCAATATATAAGTTCCCTTTGAGCCAGAAGCTTCTATACATTACAGTTTCCAAGTGAAAGACTGAAAACATGTTCTCTTCTCATTCAGTAAAAAAAACATTTGAGTGTTTACTATGGGCTGGTGTCTGTTCAAGTGCTTTATATGGATGAGCTCATTTCTACGGAAGAGTGACTGTTACCCTCAATTTACAGTTGAAGAACTTGAGTTACATCTCACAGTTTACAAGCAGTGGTACCAGTATTTGAACCCAAGCAGTTGGCTCCGCAGAATGTACTTTCAACTGCCATGCGTTCATGACTTCTACCTCTAGAAAATAAATACTGTGGGGAAAGGATTTTAGGTAGTGATGGCAGGAGAACAGGTGACAGTGTCTTCAGTCCTGAAAGGAAAAATGTCATTCCAGTGAGTCATGTAATTAGACAGAAAGGGTGTTGGCCTGGGATCAGATTGAGTCTGTGACACCTGCAAAATGGGAATAACGAAGGGCCATATGTTTTAACCTGAGCTTCTGTGCATTTCTAACACATTTTAGCCATTCGTTTTATTTATGTTCACTTCCTGGTCCTCTGCTGCATTCACTATTGGTTAGGTTGCCAGATTCCTGAATCCTAGTTGGGTGTTGGTGCTCAGAAATCAGTTTTTGGAAAAGGGAACAGGATATGGAAACTTGAGACCAATTTCAAAAGTCGCACTGGTTGTTGTTAGAAATGGGAATAGAACAAGGATTTTATTGTATTTTTTGAAAAAAAGATAAGCTGCTACTAGCTCTAGTAACAACGGCTACCGTGAACAAAAAGGCACATCCAGGAGATAAGCAGAGGATAAAAACGGTTTGGTTAAGTGTTCACTCTGAAAAAAATTCTAGTCTTTCAGTCACTGAAATTGTGCCACTACTCAGAGCAAGGGTTGAATACAGGTCACAGGCAGTGGGCGCAAGTACACTTCTACAGTGATTTATATGTCAAAGAGCCCCACCCTTTCTCTTCCCACTAAAAGAAATCAATACTTAGGAGTGGTACAACTTTAGGCATAATGCCTCTATTAATGCAGCCAGCCTGAAAACGACGTAATTGAGGGACAGTCTACTCACAGACCTGAGTGTCAATAAAAACCCTCTGAAGCTGCATTGTCCAATACAGTAGTCACATGTGGCTATTGAGCACTTAAAATGTGGCTAGTGCGAACTGAGATGCTATGAGTATAAAATACACACTAGACTTTGAAGACAGTGAAAAAAAATTTTAAATATCTCAATTTTATATATTGATTACATATTGAAATGATAGTATTCTGGGTATGGTTGGTAAAATATATTAAAAATACATTGTTAAAAATCACCTGAGTCGTTCTTGTTTTTACTTTTTAAAATGTGGCTACTAAAAAATTGAAAATAACAGGTGTAGCTCACATTATATTTCTAGTGATAGCACTGCTACCAAGTCACTCCTCAACACGGGAGAAGTGAACTAGGACTTTGGGAAGAAATGCTCATTTCATCCCTATTTAATTATCTCTCATTCAATTCAGTCCAATGGTCCAGACTGTTAGGATGTTCTGGGACACCTACTCAGCTACCCAATATTTTGTCTGTGCTTCTCTGCCTGATGTTATCTGCCCTCTGTATTGGCTGAGACGTGAAGATTTTCATCCAAATGATGAATAAAAGTGCCAATCAAGAGTCAAAGGCTAACTCTAGGATTTTGCCACTTAAAGCCTCTCTCTGTGTTGTCTGTCATTCATCAAAACGTCAGGAAAGCCACGTCAACCTCCATGGAAGTAACTAATTTTGGATCTAGCCATATTTCTTTATCGTGTCTACAAGGATATGCTGAGAAGCCTTGTGGAAATCCAGTTGTACAACAGCCTGTTAGGAAATGAGAGGTGTCAACATGAGTTAGTCTTATTGAGCCCTTACTGGGTCCTACTGGTCAGCACTTCCACATCTAGGTGCTTACAAGTGATGCCTAACATGGCTGTCATGCTCTTACCTTTTAGAAAAATTGCCCATCTCCACCACCCCCACCCCCACTACCACCCACCAACCAGCACTAGGGGGACCAACTCATTCTGTTTGCCTGGGACTTGTTTCGAGTTTTAGCACTGGGAGTCCCACATCCTCCAAGCCCCCTAGTCACAGGGAAATCAGGACAGTCGGCCGCCCTCAGGTCCAGCATTGAAGAGGCCACTTGCATGGAAGCCCCTGCAGCTCATGTCATTCATAACTGTCAAGGGCAAGTGCAGAGTGATGGCTGAAGGGACTGGAGAGGCTAGAGCCAGGCCAAGTTCTGAGAATGTTCCATGAAGGAGGAATCCATGGGAAATATGCTTGGAGAACTAGAGGGTCAAGGCCATGGTGCAGCTGTTACAGGACGAGTGTGTGCAGGGTCAGGCCAGACCCAGGTGATCTTCCCGGGCTGGTTCATGGACTGGCATGTGTTAAACACAACATTCCCTTTTGGACACTTATGGAGGGGCATGGAGAGAATTTTTTTGTGTGCAAGTTGCACATGCACCTCATCCTTTATATTAAAGGTTAAGAGAATCATTCCATGTACTGACTATATAATTAAAATGCGAACTTAGTAGAATTGTCTGTCATTTCACAGTTTTCCATTTATTTTAATGAGTAACTATGTACTTATGTTAAGAACATAGGCTACTCACATGGTTCTGGGCTAAAAGTCCTCTAAAAATGCCTTTCAAACTATTTTTTTCTGACTGTTGTCATAATTCTTCCACCTTTGTTTGTTTGAATCTCTTTTTATTTCTGTTTGTTTTGTTTTTATTTGTTGTGTGGTTATTTGTTTTGTGAATCTTGAGCCAGCCATCTTTTTAAGAAACATATTCAGGGTTTTCATATTCCATAATAAAATGCACTAATTGTTTCTGTAAGCAGCGGTATTATTCCATTTCAGAATTCCAGCCACCCTGACTACTAACAGCAGGCAACAGCCAGCTGGCTGGTGTCTGAGTCCCCATCACAGATGAGCTTACAGGCTCAGATGGCACAAACCTTCCACAGGGAAAGCTAAGCACCTGCAAGGAACATTTTTTTAGAATGTTTCTTTATCTCCACGAGAGGGCGCTGTCTACCGTGAAGGGGATGGACCTGACATACATCCTGTGGACTGTATAGTCACGTATGGAACTTCCACTGCCAGGTTTCCAGTTTGTTCTAGAGTCATTTTAGCTCCCCCTTACCGAGTGGCCACACATGCCTGCCCTTCCCCATATGACTGAGGCAGTTGCTCTGTGCACTCAGAAAAGCCCACTGTCTCTGGTGTAGAGAGGGAGTGGGCAAAATCACAGCAAGGGGGGAGAGAGAGTGCAATTGTGGAAGACAGACGAGCTGCATTTTGGTAGAAAGACAATTAGGAGCCATTGCAGACTTTTTCCAATGGAAACACAGAGAAAAATAATACACTCTATTGATTCCTTACACATTTATTAAACAGCTGCTACGTACATGAAGTTTGGAAGCCCTGAGGAACCAAGGATGCCAGGAGCTCAGCCCCTGCACAGAGGAGCCAGCTAGTGCAGGTGACAGTACAGGCTTGTTCCTTCTGCACCCTCCCCACTGACCCCTACTCTTAGACTCCTTCTCATCCCAGAGCTCCAGGGGAACTTTCCAATCTACTGGGGGTCATCACTGATGAGTGTTTGCTGACAATGGTTCTCATTCATGGGAAGACCCTTTCTAATGATCTGCTGGGTCCAGTTTTGAGCCCTTTCCTCCATTCCTGGAGCATGGCCTCCATCATCTCCTCCATCCACCTTCTTTGAAATGTTATTGTGTGCCTCTCTTATGCATGGCACAGAGCTAGACCCTGTCACCAGTGAAAGCAGGAGAGTTGCAGCATAGCAGCCTCTGTGTCGTCAGGGCCACCAGGTAAGTTGTCACTTCTGCAAACTCACTCTGAAAGATGACTTCTTCCTGGTTTGTGAACTTATCTGAATGGAAAGTGCAGAACAATAGGAAATTTAAGTCAGATTTATATAAATACTTAGCAAGTTATCTTTACTGGGGGGAAAAATTAAGCAATTGAGATAGCTGCAAAAAACCAAGGTCTGACAGCCACCATGATTGTGGCCCTGTTTACACAGTAGCAGGCTCCCTGGTTTCACCCTTCTGCACCCTCAATGAGTGAAAGAGTATGGAGTGGGGAGGAGAGAGAAGAGAGAGAGAGAGAGAGAGAGAAATGTCTCCTCCCTGAGGTTACAGCTGTTCTCATCACAGCAGGGAAACTGACCCCAAAGTTAAGTGATACCATCAGAGAGTGACGGAGCAGAGGGGGAACTGAGGCTTCAAGGTGGGTTAGATTTCTACTCAGGAGTGAGGCTCAGGGTAACCTGCCTGGGGTGGGGGAGAGCTGCTGACACGTCATAAAGTGGCACTCACACAGCATTCATGTTAGCCTGAGGAAACATCAATAATTCATACCACAGAAGGTAAGTGCTGATGGAAATCAGGGCCTCAGCCCCACCAGCAGCCTCTCTCGGTCACCCTGTACCCCCTCCTGCCCTCCTGCCTCAGGTTCTCTGGTCATTACCTTTTCCCTAGACTTACCTGTGAGCTCATGGACAGAGGACTTAGGAATAACAAACTTTGAACTTACATTTCATTATATCAGAAAGTAAATAAACCTTGAACTGTTAGTTTTGGATTTTTTACAAAAAGATAACGCTGACACTCCATCTCCCTACACTAACCTGATTACATGTAGTGTCTGATGGTTTAAACTTTCCTGGGTTATCATTTCCTGTTCCTTCCTAAATGTGCTGTTCCCACATTTCTTTTGGTTAAATGTCGTATTCTCTGTTCAATTTTTAAAAAAATATATACTGTGCTTAGCTATTTACACTGAATTGACATTGTTTTCTAACAGCAATCAAATGACACAGGGACCATGAGAGCACCACTCTCTTCTGTGGGGCACCACTGGCTTTCCCTGCATGGCTGTCTGGCCCTGGGAACCGCTTTCTGTGCCCAGGTACTGCTGGCCCTTGGCCTGGCACCACACTGCCCTCTCCCGCCCAGCTGAGGCCATGGTGCACCCAGGGCCATTCTGAGTTCTGTGCAGACTGTGGGAGAAGGTCTCTGCTCTTCTGTGTTAGAGGCTGTCAGTGGGCATCAAAACAGAAATGCTTGAACTTCCCAAGGTCCCTCCTGATAGAACCTTCTTTAGTTCTTTCTCATAGTAGGACTCAGATAATGAATCCAAAGCAGAGCCAGGTCAGGAGACAAATCTGAGTGCCAGACACCGTTTTCTTGTTCCCTTGACCACGGAGGAGGCTTCAGTATTAGGCAGGCCTGCCGGTCCTGGCTCTATTCCAAGAAGGTGGGTTCTGGCCCAGAAGGCTCCCACCCCTCCTGCAAGTGGTGTCCTGGTGATCTGTCCCACCAGTCCGCAGACAAGCAGAAACACAGCCTAGGAGGAGGCTCAGGCTCGACGACTACCCAGGACCTGCTAGCTACTATGTAACTGTCCCATTCGATATAGGAGAGAGCGCTCCAACTTTAAGAAGCCATGGGATGGTCACACTGGAAGAGAAAAGTCAAAGCATGCTGATCCAGCAGCAAAGTTTAATAGTTATGCACATCAAATGGGATTACAACAAAAGGTATATTGGCGTGTCATTCATGATCCATGTTGTTAATTGAAGTAAATCTTCAATACAAATGTTAGGATAGTAAAGTTATAATAAAGAATAGAGATTGTGAGATGATGAAAATAAAAATGGCCTTTTCATTTCATTGGCTCTCATCTGTGTCAACAGGGTATGACTATAGGTAATTTTATTAGTGCCAAAGCTCGCACTGTTTTTTGGGCCACTCCAGGCTTCTGCTGAGGGAAACCCACCACTGTGGAGTGCAGAGGGGCCACAGCAGTGTGGGGTAGTGGGCAGAGCACAGGATATGGACCCTGACTGGAATTCCGCCTCCACCACTTGTCTGCTGTGTAAATCCCTCCACAGAACTTGCATTATAAAAGATCAAGAGAGAGAGCAAATTAGACTACGGGGATTCCTGATTGAATGCTTTCTTGATCTGTATTTGATCTATCATTTGACCCACTTAAGTATTTTCATTTTTATTTAAATAACCATACTTTTCAATTGAAAATTTCTGTTTGATTCTTTGTTAAGTCTGTCTCTGCCTGCCCCGTGCCTCGCTTTGTGGTTTCTATGAGTAACATGGTTAAATTTAATTTATTAGTTGGACAGGTACCTAGAAGAATCGCACTTGGAGGAAAGGACTATGAAAGGCCTTGAGAAGCCTGTCTCTAGAAAGGTCAGCCGAGCCTGGTACTGCCCTGAAAGCCCCTGCGAATCGCTCAGGAACAGGACTCCACATTTACAAGGATTTCTTCCCATTCCCTGAACAAAGGCCATCCTCCTCCACCCCTTCACTTTGCCAACATATTCCTTCCAACCAGTCAGTCATACTCATTTCTACCTGTTAAATCTTGCCACCTCTCAGGCAAATTCAAATGCATCCTCTTACACGGTGCCTTCTTCCCTCTCCCCTGCCCACCCTCAGCTGGGAATGAGTCTCCCCTTCTCCCACAAAGGTCTATAGCGCCTCTTACGTGCCACTGATGATTAACAGGGCTGCTGATGATTTCATGGTTCTATGCAAAATGAAAATGCAGGGCCTCTTGTTCAAAAATTGTTAGGAATTGCAAGACAGCTACAGTGGTGGATTATGCCAAGCCCATAGCCCTTGTAAGTGCCCTGTCACCACAGCACAAGACAAACGCCTGGTCAGCGGCCAGATAATTATACCCAGACACTCCTGGGGGAACTGAGAGGCCAACAGGCAAATGCAATCATTGAAAGGCCCATTCTAATCCTCTCCCAGGGAACCTCCTGAGCTGTCCGCCTTCCTGAGCCCGTCTAGTGCTCTGGCACCTACATACCTGGCTCTCCATCTCTTAGCACTTAGCTGAGGGTTCTGCTTCTTGAGCCGTCCTCTCCACCCCCCAGCCACTCTGATCTATGCTTACTGCCCCTTATCACTGAGTCCTGCCTCATTGACTTCCTTGGGTTGGCCACCATCACAAGAAACAGGGAAGAATGTATCAGTCATTTTTCACAGTACCCCTATCTCCCTTTTTCTCTGTGCCCTCCTGTTGCCAGAAGTTGCCAATATAGAACCCTTCTTTGCCAGCATGTGGTGCAAAAACTGCAGTCACTCTCTTCTACCTGTTCTATTTCTTCTAAGTGGCAATGTAGATACTTACCTGATGCCAGGAATGTTAAACATACTATCTCAATTAATGTTCTCATCATCTAAATATGTGTTGCTAGGTTAAAAAATAACTTGACAGACGACAAAGACAAGGAGCCCTTCCTCTGAGCCAGTGGGCTATATTGCCAAAATAGGTTCATTGAAGGCAAAGGCCATATCTTACTCATGTTGTATTCACCATGGCACTTCTTTGTGCTTTCAGTACTAATGTATTGTTGGGGTTATTAAGAACTCCTAATTACTGATAATTCACTGTATGCCATACCCTACGCTGAGCATAGCAAACGTCATCTCATTAAATCCTCAGCACATCTCCACAAGCCAGGTTTTACTGCCCATATTTAACAGATGAAGAAACTAAGGCTTAGCAAGATTAAATTTCTAGTTAGATCTCATAGTTAGTATATAGTGGCACCATGGTCTATCTTGACTCTAAATGCGAGGCTCCTAAACAAGCTAAGCTGCACCCACACCTTTGCCCCCCACCCATCTGGCCCTTCTCCATCTTACTTACCCTTATCTTCCTGCTCTATCCATCCTCCCACTGCCTCAGTCTCCATTAGAATATGAGTCCTGGAGGTTGAATTGTTGCTTAATGAACCAAATTATTTGGCCGCCTATTGCACAATCCCAGTGCAGAAAGAAATTTGCCCACATTACCTTCCCTGGCTCTATGATCAGACCCTTCTCAACTTCAGCTTGTTACCTAATGTCCTAACAAGAACACCAGAGGCAAAGACTTTCACATCCCTGAGTGTTTTCTAGAGGTCAGACCACAAGTAGTGAAGAAATGCTACCAGCTGAGAGCCTTGCTGAATTCAAGATGAATGACTTGGTCCCCTTTTACAGGTCTTCCACTAGCCTCATATATGTTCTGTCTCAACATTCAAGAAATATAATCAAGGCAATCTATGGAGAAGAATGGCTTCTCTGTTGGTTGGTTTCATTGTTATTCCTTTTAAGAGTCCAGATAAATCTCCAGAAAGCGGGAGAAAGCCTCCTGTCCTACAAGTAGCAAGCGGTCTACCTTCTTTCCTAGTAATTGTTGAATAGTCTTTCACTTGTGCCCACATGTGCATGCACAGGCACACAACCGCTCGGATAGCTATGCAATTGATTTGATTCCCAATCACAAGATGATTCATCCTAGTTTTTAACCACTGATGCTAGTCTGATTTATTTAATAAGATAATAATAAGTAACCTGAGAAGTAATTCAAGGAAGAAAGATGATGAAAGTTGGAGAAGGTTGGCAGGATATAACATGGATGTCTCTAAATACCTAAAGCCCAACATATAAAGCAGGAAACTGATTTAGTCTGTGTAGTCCCTAAAGGAGACTCTGGACCCATTGGTGAGGTTACAAGACAGGTAGGTGTTGACTCAATATGGAGGAAACTAGTTACTTTCTAGTTACTAGAGTGATTCAACTGTAGAATGGGCTGCCAGGGTGGTGGAGGGATTCCTGTATCTGAATGTCCTCAGTCAGACACCAGATACTGGAGGGAAGCTCTGAGTTGAGTGGAAGACTGGCATAGAGCCCCTCAGCGATCACGTATGGGTCTCAGTGTGTGCTGAGCAGGAAGAAGTTGCTGGGGATACAAGATTGAAAATCACATAGACACTGCTGTCCTCCAAGAACCCTTCCAACTCAGGGATTCTGTGCCTTTGGATTTAATGCAGGCTGAGGGCAGAAACCACAGCTTATGCTTCTCTTGTGTGCTCACAAAAGCTAAACATAGTGCTATGGAGCCAGACCCAACAGAGAGCACCTGGAAGGCAAGAACTATACCTTCTGTTTGTGAATCCTTAGCACCTAGCAAAATGTAAGAAATTAGTTTTGAAGGTAATGAATGTGTGTCCACAGAATACTCAATACAAGTCAATAAATGGATCCACATAATCTACAATATAGACTCTCTATTGAAAGGACCCATTCCAACCCCAGTAATCTAGATGGTGGATAAAGAAGTATCCAAATTACTAAGGTACAATGAGTTACTTGACTCTAGTGGTCTCATTGTAACTCGGATGGTAAGGCCACAGCTCTTCTGAACATGCGTGTCCGAGGGCTCCAGCAAGCCAACTATAGGGCTCATTAGAAGATGATGATTTCGCCTCTCATCTCCCTTCCTGTCTGAAAAGTGTCACTAATCTGGTTTTGAAGATATCAAAAGCTAAAAAAAGAAACCAGCAGGAGAGATGGATGTGATCCTCTGCATTGACTAGCATTCCTCTGGAAAACATTTAGCAAGAAATAATCTAATCATTTACCTTTTATTTACCTTCTAAATCCAAAGTAGAAGTCATTTCAACACCAGCTAAGTCCTCACTAAAGTCAACAGCTCTCTTCTGCAATATTGATTTCCAGGTATTTTCTACTGATTGAAATTATGTGGGTAAGCAAATTTTTGCTTTTAATTATTAACCGAATGCAATACATTTTTCTTTCTCTTTTTTCACTTTTCTTCAAATACAGTAGACAGCCATTTTTCTTATTATTAAGAATAATGGTGTGTTCATTTGTAGGCAGCGCCCAGCAGCCACACTCCTTAACTTTCTTTGGGGCCTACTTCTTTTGGTTTGGGGCTAGCAGAGATAAAGTGATTGGGCTAAATCCGGGCTCCGCCTCTTTGTGATATGGTCAAGTTCCAGAACCTCTCTGAACCTCTGCTTCTTCCATAAAGAACAGAAGATGAGAACAGCACAGCTCCCATGGAGTTGCGAGGATTAAAGCACAACTCCTTTTACAGAATAAAATATCAGCATGAGCTATGATGACAATGTCTTCCTGAGGAGGGGCCAATCCAGCCCCAGGAAGCCCAAGTCTCCCCATGCTTTCTTTAACCCTAAACTGATTCTCTCTTTTGAGAGACCATCATCTGAGTGGGTGTCAAAGCCGCACTAAACAGTATATAGTTGGAAGTCTTCCAAACAAAAAAGAAAGGGAGGTTTTCCATAGTTTCTTATGTGATGATGAAAACCCTGTTGCAAGGATCACTCTGTTCCTGAGGCCAGTTTAGCATATAGGATCACCAGTGCAAATGGGAAAAGAATTTCCTTGAAAGAGTAGAATATTTGATGAAGTACAAACTTGCTTTCTATTCTGGGTTTTGATCATGCCTCTTCCCCAGGGCTGGGGCTAGAGGCCAAAGGCACTACATTTAAGGAGGCGCGACTCCGAGAATGAGCGCGGCCTTAAATTTTGCCCCTTCACCCTCTCCGTTGCCCCACCCTAGTCCAGGCCCTACTTTTTTCTATTTATTCCCTCAAATGAGTTTCTTTTCAGGGTTTGGATTTTCAGAACCAGGTCATGATTATGAGGGCAGGACTGTGGGAAAGCCTGCAGAGCCCTTTCTCCACCCAAAGAAAGGGCGTGATCACCTCTGGTCACTGTGGTTTAATCATTTTTACCACGACAGGTTCAGGCACTTTGGTGCGCTGGGCACTGAGCATGAAGGGCTCTTCCGAATTATGTCCAGGGCAACTGGTGCCAAGTTACCTTCACAGAAAATCTGACGGGTCCTTGGACAAGGGTGGCCTGTGTTCCATTAAGCAATGTTTTACATTGGAGAATGAAATCCCAATCTGTCTCCACGGGACAAATATTATAATTTTGGATAACTTACAGTTCTTGGCTCATCAAATGTCACTGGACCAAATGGGTCCAGAGGAGCTCCTTCTGGTAAAACTGGGTCTTCCCATCACTCTGTGTCAGGCACCAACATCACAGGCAGTAGGTGTTCCATGCGTGCCGGCATGAATGAAGAAACCCCACACTGATCGGAAATTAACCCTTGGCCTCTCGGGGCCCAGGCCCTTTAAGTACCAGGAGGGCAGAGCCAGGCATCCGGCCCAGCGATCTGAACACCAAGCACTGCCGCGTCCTCTCTGCGCAGGCCAGTAGTTCCTCTGGCCTGGCTGACACGCGGCCGGGCCCCGTTCTGAGAGGCTGGCTTCCAGCTCTCAGCTCCCCGCCTGGCTTTCAGCCTCTCCCAGCTCTGTCTGCCCCGCGAGACGCCGGCTCCGGGCCCACGGGAACCACCCGGGCACCTCCGACCCCGAGCTGCCGCCTCCCGCCTGCCCGCCTCCTGCCGGGCAGCCTGGGGACAGCCCGAGGCACTGCTGCCCGGGAAGCGCCCTCCTGACAAATTCGGAGGCTAGGGTCAGCCTCACCCGGGCCAGCCTCACCCGGGCCAGCCTCACCAGGGCCAGCCTCATCCGGGCCCGCCTCACCCGGGCCAGCCTCACCAGGGCCAGCCTCACTGGGGTCCAGCCTCACCCGGGCCAGCCTCACTGGGGTCCAGCCTCACCAGGGCCAGCCTCACCCGGGCCAGCCTCACCCGGGCCAGCCTCACCAGGGCCAGCCTCACCCGGGCCAGCCTCACCCGGGCCAGCCTCACCCGGGCCAGCCTCACCCGGGGCCCAGCCTCACCCGGGCCAGCCTCACCCGGGCCAGCCTCACCCGGGCCCAGCCTCACCGGGGCCCAGCCTCACCCGGGCCCAGCCTCACCCGGGCCCAGCCTCACCGGGGTCCAGCCTCACCGGGGTCCAGCCTCACCAGGGCCAGCCTCACCCGGGCCAGCCTCACCGGGGCCAGCCTCACCTGGGGCCCAGCCTCACCCGGGCCAGCCTCACCAGGGCCAGCCTCACCCGGGCCCAGCCTCACCCGGGCCAGCCTCACCCGGGCCAGCCTCACCCGGGCCCAGCCTCACCGGGGCCCAGCCTCACCGGGGCCCAGCCTCACCCGGGCCAGCCTCACCCCGGCCCAGCCTCACCCGGGCCCAGCCTCACCCGGGCCCACCCTCACCCGGGCCCAGCCTCACCCGGGCCAGCCTCACCCGGGCCCAGCCTCACCGGGGCCCAGCCTCACCCGGGCCAGCCTCACCCGGGCCCACCCTCACCCTCACCCGGGCCCAGCCTCACCCGGGCCCAGCCTCACCCGGGCCCAGCCTCACCCGGGCCAGCCTCACCCGGGCCCAGCCTCACCCGGGCCCAGCCTCACCGGGGCCCAGCCTCACCCGGGCCAGCCTCACCCCGGCCCAGCCTCACCCGGGCCCAGCCTCACCCGGGCCCACCCTCACCCGGGCCCAGCCTCACCCGGGCCAGCCTCACCCGGGCCAGCCTCACCCGGGCCCAGCCTCACCGGGGCCCAGCCTCACCGGGGCCCAGCCTCACCCGGGCCAGCCTCACCCCGGCCCAGCCTCACCCGGCCCCAGCCTCACCCGGGCCCACCCTCACCCGGGCCCAGCCTCACCCGGGCCAGCCTCACCCGGGCCAGCCTCACCCGGGCCCAGCCTCACCGGGGCCCAGCCTCACCCGGGCCAGCCTCACCCGGGCCCACCCTCACCCTCACCCGGGCCCAGCCTCACCCGGGCCCAGCCTCACCCGGGCCAGCCTCACCCGGGCCCAGCCTCACCCGGGCCAGCCTCACCCGGGCCCACCCTCACCCTCACCCGGGCCCAGCCTCACCCGGGCCCAGCCTCACCCGGGCCAGCCTCACCCGGGCCCAGCCTCACCGGGGCCCAGCCTCACCCGGGCCAGCCTCACCGGGGCCAGCCTCACCCGGGCCCAGCCTCACTCGGGGCCTCACTCGGGGCCTCACCCGGGCCAGCCTCACCAGGGCCAGCCTCACCGGGGCCCAGCCTCACTCGGGGCCTCACTCGGGGCCTCACCCGGGCCAGCCTCACCGGGCCACCCTCACCCGCCATCGCCCTCTCGAGGTCTCCACCACCCGCCGCACACGTGGGGAGCCCCCGGCCAGCACCTACCAGCGCCCTGCTGCCACCTCCTGGAGGCGGCCGGTCCTCGTCGGCCCCTTGGCCCCTCGGGCCTGCTGTCCCCAACCTGCTGCAGCCCCGGTGCCCCCCCCCCCCCATGCTCTCAGCCCGGTGCGAGCAGAGAGAGGGGCATTTCAATACAGCGATGCGGGCCTCAGAAAACTGCAGAGCCCGGGAGTCAAAAGAGGGAGACAAAGGACCAGGAGGGGAAGCGAAAATGCCTGTCTCCTATGGGCAGGCAAAGAAGCAGGGGGTGGGGGTGGAGGTGGGGGGGTGCGGGGGCTGGGGGGTGCGTGGCGCTGACCCGGGAGCACGCAGGAGTGTCCGCGGCAGGTGAGCATCTGTCCGGGTTTGAAGGCGCCCTCGGCCCAGGGAGAGGCCGCTAGCGTCCCTCCGGCGCTCTGCTGCGGCTCTTTCGGAAAACGTCCCCAAATATCACCTGTTTTCACCTTCACTGTCAGTAAGTAAAGGGTGACACTTCTTTCTAAGGAAACTGAAAGAGTTTAAATGAGGGATCATATTATTCAGCTTGACACCAAGGTTATTTTAGTTTATAAGCATTAGACAGATGGGATATTTGAGATAAACCCAAAGATACAAATAAATTGCACTTAAAAAGAGTTCTGCTGCTTTCCCCACATCTAAGTTCCCAGAAAAGTGAGTGTGGAAGCAGAAGCAGAGGAAAACAGAAAACAGCTGACCGGACACTGCACCAGTCCAATGGCAGGGCTATAACTGGCAGAGCCTTTCTGATAGCAGTTTGGCCAAAGAAATTAAGAGCTTTAAAAATATCCAAATCATTTTAATAAGTTATTTCACCAATAAGGATCTATCCTGAAAAAATAACTAGAAAGCCAAAGATTACCCCCCAAAATGTCACTGATGCTTTTGAATAAAGTAGTGATCACTTGAGAACAAACTAAATGTCCAACAGTAAGAAAATGCTAAAATAAATGAGAGACAAAACAGAATTACAGACAATCATTATAAGCATGTTTTTCAAGTCTAATAACATGGGAAGATATTCCAGTTATAATGTTACATGAAGAAAGGAGAATACATAGACATTGGTATGGGGAAGGCCTGGGGGTGGAGTAGATGTGGGGCCCAGGGGATCAATGGGGGAAAAAGAGAACATCTGTAATAAAAAAAAGAAAAAAGAAAGAAGACCACAAAGTTATATATGCAGTATGATTTAAATTCCATTAAAAAGACAAAGTGGAAATGCACTAAAACATAAACACTGTTTATCTTTGTGTGATGAGAATTTGGATGAGTTTGTTTTTCTGTTTACAGGTGATAGGATAATAAGTGTGTTATGAATTGCTCTTTATTTTCCTAGCATCAGCAAAACAGGACAATACCTAGTGTTTCAGAAATTGTCACCCATGGAAGATCCAAGAGCAAAGATTCCAAAATAAATGATCCTTGTATAATACAGGAATGATCAGAAAGGCTGATCAAACAGAACTTGCCTTCCCCCCCCACCCTCTGGTTGGGATGGCAATAGAACCATCCCAAGATCAGTGCAGAAATCCCAGGGCAGAGGGGACCTGGGCCTCACCATGGGGACGGGGGAGGAGAAGGGACACACAGATAGCACAGGGAGACATCACATGGCATGGAGGGGCCCCCTGAGTAGCAGGTGACACCGCTGCAGTGGTAGGCCATGACTGCACGGGGGTGTCTAGGCAGATGAGCTTGAAAGCAGCTTTTTTAGGTCCCCACGCCATGGGTGAACACAGCAGCTAAATTTTCCCAAGTTTAAGGAGAGAGTAGCACTTAGGTGAGAGAAGTCTAGAAAGGGTTCCACAGGTGGATGTGACTAAGGACAGATGAGACAGATGATAACAGCATCGGCCCTTGCAGGCTAACTAGGCAAAAGAGAACGCTCCTTTCTGCCTTTACTAGCGCAGTATTTGTGGAAGACACCCCGTCCCCAGTTCAGGCTTGCTTTTAACCCCAGAGGGAGAAGAAGCATGTGAGGGGCAAACGCTCCTTGGTGGGGCTGGGTTTCAACCCAAGCACCTGGGAGAACAAGTTACATGGAAGTGATTAAATCTTCACAAAAGAGGGCTCAGAGTCAGAAACTCAATTGTGTGGTGGAAAATAAAGTTATATTTTATATACCAGAGCTTATGACATACGAAATATTCACTCACTGCATATATTTTTGTGATTTTCAGATTTTTTACTAATGACCGTATTTTGTATTTTGTATTTTAAAAAATCATTTAAAAAAAGAAAGAAAAGCATAGCATCCACAAAAAGTTGCTCATGAGTCAAGACCCTGAAGAAAATGGGGCAGAGTCACCCTCGGTTCTGAGGATCATCTTGGCCACAGTTCCTTTTGTGTCTCTAAGTGCCAGGATCTCCCTCTCACAGAGAACCTGGAATCCTGACCACACCTCTGAACTTCTGTCATTAAGAACCTTTGCTAGAGTAGGAGCAGCAGGGAATAAATGAGAAACTAGTCCTTCTGGCTGCTTCCTGTGCCTTTCACACTACTCCCTTGTCTCCCTTCCTCCCCCAACAAGTCAATATTAGTCAGCTCCCCTGTAGAAGGCCCCCTCTTTTTTCAAAACCAAGTTTTGTTCTCTGAAGCAATAGCAAACAGAACAAATCCACCCACACACAATGCTGACCTCGAAATGTTTGAAGAACATGTTGGTCCCCATGTTAGGGCTTCCTTGCTCCAGGCTAATCCAAGCCTGGTCCTGGGCTCTGGCCAGAAAGACTAACTCTAATTCTGCTAAGGCTTCAAAGGGCACTTAGGAGGCATGCTCTCAGCTGCCCCTGCGGTGTCTCAGCCTGCAGCGGGGGACTCAAACCCAGAGCTTTGCCAAGTGAGTGGCTGTTAGCCCAGGGCTCCCCTCTGCTGCACTTATGCATTTGCTGGGGACTTGGGCTACGGGGGGCACATGGCCACTGGTGCCAATCACACCCAGCCACCCAGGAGACCCAGGTCAGTCTGCCTGTGCTGTCACCTACAGGGCCCTGGCAGTGAGGTCTGGAGCCAGAAGGATGCGAGAGTGCAGAACTCCATATTGCTCCGCTGGCAGTAGCCCTCCCCCGCTCTGCTTTGGGAATCTCCTCTTCTCACCCCCATTCCCCACTTTAGGCAGAAACATCTCCCTTCTTTCCTTCTTGTCTCCAAGGATCTTACCCAATATCTTGGCATGTCCCGTAGCCCCCTTCTCACTCTAGAGCATCTATCCCTTGCTACATCTGTGGGCTTTGTTCTCCCTCCAGGACCCCTTTCAGAGGAGATAACACTCCCTGACATTAGAGGATTTTGTCAAATTGCTGCACATCCCCCTTTCCCCTCACAGACCCCATGGTGTGCTCAGGTCACAACAGAAGGCACTGCCTCTGCTGCCAAACCCACAGCACCCTGGGCTTGCCATGCCAGCCCCCCTCGCCTCCTTGCACACCTCATCCCCTCAGCCTCCTCTCTGCTGCTGTTACCATGTTGCAAAGCTGACCCTATCCCTAGAAACATTGATTTGACAGGTTTCTTGGGGGCCAGCAATGTCCTAACCTATTTGTTTTTCCAGGGCTGATGTTTGCAGGAATTTTCTTGGAACCACAACAGAAATCATCCCACATCTTTATGCAATTCCTCTGGGAGGTCTCGACAGATAAATAAAGCCCTGGGCCTGTCCACGGTCTACCTTTCCTGGCAGAGCACCTGAGTGTCTCCTGAAACCTGCAGCACCTGCCCACCTGCCAGGGCCTCTCTGGAGCAGCCATGAAGTCCCTCGTCCTGGTCTTTTGCCTTGCTCAGCTCTGTGGCTGCCACTCTGCCTTGACTCCCCCAGATATGGTTCCTAGAGTACTGAACTGTGATGACCCAGAATCAGAGCAAGCAGCCCTGGTGGCTGTGGACTACATCAATAAGAACCTTATTAGAGGCTACAAGCACACCTTGAACCAGATTGACAAAGTGAAGGTGTGGTCTCGGGTAAGTGAACCTGCTGTGTATGAGCTGAAAGAACCTGTTTGTGGAGCTTAACTGGGTGTCTCAGAAGATCACATCTCTCAGCACAATGGAACCACAGAGGGCTAAACTCTAATTTCTTTCCAGAGGGAGGGAGGGGGCAGGTGCAGGGCAAGAGAGGACACACCCTATTCTGTAGCCATGGGTCTCAAGGAAAGTAAGTGCTGGAGGTTGGGGAGATTTCTAGAAGAAAAGGATATTTTGAAGATTGAAGGTAGAAAGTGTGGCTTGATAGAAAATGCAGGATGCAAGAGATTGAATTCTAGTTGCCAAATTATCACTGACTGGAAATCACTTATCTTGCTTTTCTTCTGTTACCTCTGGATGAAGACTGAGAATGAATGAAACTAGCTTTTGGCAGTTTACCTACTATATGCCAGGCCCTTTCATATATGTTATCTGCTTAGCTCCTCCCACCCCTCAGTTCTGTGTGGTAGGTATTTTCCTTGTCTTACATAAGAAGAAACCAAGGATCTTATGTAAGAAGAAACCAAGGCTCCCCCCCTCCCCCACAAGTCATATAATTAGTAAGCATTTGTCTGGGATTTGATTCCAGACCTGTGTTCCTTCCTCTGCACATGCTGCCTCCAAGACTCTACATCCCAGAGAGAAGTCTTGGCATGAGACTTCCTCATATGCTAGACAGGAAAACAATGCAGTCAGTGACAATAAAGATCAAGCAAGAAAACATGTCTTGGGAATCAGTAGAGAGATCTGGAGAGGCAGGGAAAAGGCATCTGTCTCCTGACTATTTTGAAATTAGATTGTATATCTGATGAGGAATAATTCTTTCCAAAAATGTTGAGTATAATCCTTCTGAGGGCAAGAATCAGTGTCAGGTGCTATATTGGGTTGAGCCACATGAAATTGCCATTTTTGTATATTAAAAGCAGTCAAATATTGGCATTTTAATGGTTCAACCCAATACAAAGATGAGAAAAGACATAGTTAGTGCTCACAAGAGGTTTAGAGAGGAAAATAAGGTAAACATCAGGATATCTGAAGTAACATCTGATCTCCTAATGGGACAAAATATCTAAAATCAGGATTGTCCCAGATGGGTTTTAAGAGCTCTGCAACCGTACTGAAATACAGAGGAAACACTGATCAATTCAGGGGGAATAATACACAACATGCATATGTAAGGAAAAGGCAATGAACAGACATTGTGGTTTTCACTAAAGGTGGAGCTTGAGAGTTACTTTCTTTGAGAACCCAGGAGTGTGAGTCTCCTGTTCCCTGCAGCTCTAAGTGTTTTCAGGAAGTTAACCTGGGCACATCTACACATCATAAAACACAGCTTTCTCCAGGAGATGAGATTCCAAGGCGTCAGGTGCTAGTGATAAAGGCAGAACAGAAATAAGGGGCAAGAAGAACTGGGGTGAAATTTTAAAAAGGCATACTTGTACCTTCTTGATTTCGCAGGCCTTGAAGAAAGGATGCAGAAACAGGTGAACTGGCAAAAACGATTCCAAGGAGTTATACAAGCTCTCCTATCACTGTCCCCCCACAGCTCCTTTTTCAGGTCTATGCTAGTGACTTACACACCGCTTCCTCTGTCAAAGGGGCTCCTCTTCCCCTCAGCACCAGAAGGGGGCAGGAGAGGGCGGCAACTTTGCATCAGGCATTTACAAGCCAAAGCCCAAAGCCAAGGACTTGTCCTTTAGGAAGGAAAAGGAAGTAGGGAAGGAAGAAAAGTAGATGATGAGAGGGGAGGAAAAAAGAACAGAGGGAGGGATGGAGAAGGTAGAGACAGTAAGATATCATCCTAAAGCACCTTATTTGCTGCTTAACTGCGAAAAATCCAAAGCTGACTTTTTCAAGGCACTGCTTGAAGGGCGAAATTTTAAAAATTAAATAAGGTGTCAGCATTCCCTTTTAGCTTCTAGACAGAGCTCAGAGCGGTGGCTGTGATCCCATCATCCTGTCGAAGCCCACGCCCCCTTCTTCCCGGTAGACACCGCTGACCACCTGCCCAGCTGGCCGAGGAGGACCGGGAAGCCCAGCTGTGGCCCGGCTCACAGGGCAGGGCAGAGCGGGGCGGAGTCGCAGGCACAGCCCTAAGGACTTCCCTCACCTCTCCAACAGGTGGTGGGTTCCAACCCAAGGGGGGCTTACACTTTGCCCTGATCAACAGCACGAGGGCAATACACTGCTCACTTCTTCCTTCTGTGTCTCCACAGCGGCTCATGGGAGAGGTGTTTGAGATAGAAATAGACACGCTGGAAACCACCTGCCACGCATTGGACCCCACCCCCGTGGCCAACTGCTCTGTGCGGCAGCTGAGGGACCATGTGAGTGGCACTCTTAGGGTGGCTGCGGGTAGTGGCCCAGCCAGTTCCACCGTGGTTCTACACAGAGCAGGCCCATTTATCCAGTTGCCGAGCCTGCCCTCATGGCTAGCCGATGTGCAGTTTCTAAAACTGCCAGCCCTCCTGCAAGGCCCTCACCGTGGGTTTATTTCTCTAGGCTGTGGAAGGAGACTGTGATTTCCATGTGCTGAAACAGGATGGCCAGTTTTCCGTGTTGTCTGCAAAATGTGATTCCAGTCCAGGTAGAGATGATTCTTCTTATTTTGACCTTGTAGAGAGAGTGAGGAAGGAACCTGCATTGTTATCAGCATGAGTAGTTCTAGCCACTTGGTTGGTGAGGAAAAAGAGAAGCCAGGTTTCCTGGGTTCTAGGACTGTAAAACTGTTTTAGGGAGCTGTTCTCATGGGAGGTGAAAATTGCCCCTTGATGAGAGGGGGTCCTGCAGAAATGTCAGCATGACAGGAGCCACCCAAAGGTTTAGTAAGAAGCAGAGAAGATGCCTGAAGCCATTTGGATCATGTCTTAGCCCTTTCTAAATAAGCAGAGCTGGGGTGAATGCTGTGGAGAATTGCAACCCTGATCTCTTCTTTTTCTCTGTGCCTAGACTCCAAGGAGGATGTGCTAAAGGTGTGCGCAGGCTGCCCCCTGCTGGTCCAGCTTAACGACACCAAGGTGGTGCATGCTGTAGAGGCTGCACTGGCCGCTTTCAACTCTCGTACTGATGGCTCCTATTTTCAGCTGGTGGAAGTTTCCAGGGCTCAACGAGCTACAGTAAGACTGAGAACTTTTGACAAATCAGGCAGTTTGGTGGCACTTTGGGAATGCACGTGGTGAACGACCAGTGAGGGACAGAGCAGGTGCAGGGGCAGCAACGGGAAGGCAAGGAGGGTGGTGGGAAAAAAGGGAAAAAGAGTCCTGGAAGGTATGAGGACCCTGAGCGTCAGGTGGACCCAAAAAACTCTCAGGGCCTCCTCCACGCTGAGCCACTCTAACATAAAACAGCCAGACGTTGCCTGTCTCCAGTTTCTCAGTTCTAGTTAACACCAGGGCTCTCCATTCACTAAGTGGGAGTTCCCACATTCTCTAGAGGCACTCACTAGAAATTCATGCATCTCCACATCTTAATAGATATTTATGAAGGCAAGAGCCTACTCACACAGATAGGCGTATAGTGGCAGGATCCTAAAATGCCTTTTAAATCACTGACGAAAATCTAATTATACGGTGGATAGTTCAGCACATTTGAATGCAACAAAATTCTAATATTTACAAAAACTGGTATTGTGGATACCAGCCATGGCATACTTGGAAATGCACTGTATATATAAGTGGTAAATTCTATTAACCTGAATATGTGCTTCTCAGGACACCCTCACCCCCAGACTATACCAAATAACAGATATTTTATTATTGTAAATATCTGTATGCTCCATAAGAGCTATAAAAAAAGAAAAGCATAAGTATCTTCCATACTTTCATTTCTATTTTGCATTTGATCCTGCTCTATACAATTGGTGGGAGAGGTATTAATTAATTTCTTTACTTTCCCACTCCATCTTGGAGTAACCTGAACCTTGGGTCTCAAAGTGCAGCCCCAACAGGGAAGGCTGGGGTGGGAGAGGCAGAGTTCTCACTCAGGTCAGTGTAATCTTGGCCTCTGGGTTCCTGTTTCCTATTTGAAAACTCACTCTGCCCTGAATGATGGGCAGTGGGTACCTGCACCTTTTTCAGGGGAGACCCACCCCTGAACTCTGTATACAGCACTCCAGAACAGGAGGTCACAATAGCCACCCTATGCAACCCATCTTTTCTGGCTACTCATTGCGGTCTGTGTAAAGGTGCTCCCTAGAGGGTGCAATGACACGGCCCTTGCTACTTCCCTCCAGCCTCTCTTTCCCTGCCTTTTTCATGCCAAGTCATGCTGCCTCATGAGCCTTTTCATTTATTCTCATCAGCCTTCTGCATTTTCAACCTACGTGGAGTTTGCAGTGGCTGCTACTGACTGTATTGCTAAAGAGGTCACAGACCCAGCCAAGTGTAACTTGCTGGAGGAAAAGGTGAGTGGGCCAGGCCCTGGGGATGGCAAAACTGGTCATAGAACAGAGCATCTTTAGAGCAAGCCAGTATCTTGGGGCTGTGCAAAATACCCACTCCCGGTGGGGCTGTGTCATGCAGGCCTTCCTTTGGGGAAATCATCTCACTTGCTGGAGGTCCCTGGTGTTAGGAAAAAGACAAAGACTGTCCCTAACTAAGCCAAGTCATGCCCAGTTGCTGGGACTGTGAAGTGTAGATTTTCTAGATATATCTCTGATATGAAATCTTTCTAGTCCTTGAGCCAATAAGGTCTACTTCTAGGAATTTAGCCTAAAGAGAACATTAGAGATGTCTGACAGAAATATATCTATATACACATGAAACTAATATAAGATAATATTGAATGTAACCTGTAATTGAAAAATAAAAATTTTAAAGTAAATAAATAAAAATAAATTGTTCCATAATTGAGAAATATATCTTTAAAGATGATTTATCATAGGTACAAAATGACCCACAAAAGATCTGAATGTTTAACAGGGGAGAGTCTCTGAATAAAATAATGGCACATCAGTAAATAGAAAATTACACAGACACTAAAAAGTATGTTTTCAAGGAATAATAAGTGATGTAAAAAATGCTCTCATATTATAGTAAGTGAAAAAAGCAGAATACAAAATGGTATAGTCACAATGATCCCAATTTCAAAATGATATTTAATCAGTATTTAAAAATAAGAAAGAAATACATGGATGTTAATGGAAGCTCTCCTGAGTTACCACCATTTGGGGAATTATGGTGGACTTCTCCCACTGTCAAAGCATTTCTGTATTGTCCACATTCTATATAGAATTATATTTTATATATCTTCTGTAAGCAGAAACTATAAACTTTACAAAAAAGTTTTTTTAAAAAAAAGAAATTAAGAATTCAAGGTGTTTTTTTCCTTTTGATTGTTGGAGTATCAATGAAACTGGGGGAGAAATCCACTTATTGAACCAGTTCAAATAACTCTTGTCTTTCTGTGGCAGCAATACGGCTTCTGTAAGGGAACAGTCACTGAGAACGCTGGTGAGGCTGTTGCAGTGACCTGTACACTGTTCCAGACACAGGTAACAGGGTCATGGATACACTTGCCCTCATCTTCAGAATACAATGCCCCTTGACATTTATGCAGTGTGTTAATAATTATAGGGCATTTGCTGCCCTGTCCCTTTGAGCCCCACAATGATAAATAGTCCTGGGGTATGTGGGACCATCAACAAATGGGAGGATATTTCAGCCATTCTTTCCATTCTTTCCCCCTGGTGAACTGGTGCCTACAGGTAGAACCATCCTAGTGGGTATTTGACAAAGCCCCCTTTTTATTTGTGGGCGTGGGAGTGGTTTTCTGAGTTGCAGAGACCAGGTGGCCAGAACTGCCTGGCAGCTCCCAGTGGCTGCAGGTGTAGATGTCAAAGAGGGTGACACTGCTGGTGAAGGTTAGTGATCAGGTGGGGTGCTTTTGCTTGTGGGATATGTGTAAGTTCACAATTCCCAAGACAATTGGTGAGAAGGGGCTACCATAAGCCAGTTACCCTCTCCTGCAGCTCTGATGACAATCTTTTGCACCGAGGTAGTTCTTTTTTGCTAGATTCCTTGCAAATAGAAATTATTACTGTGAGAGAATTAGGTGGGGTTCCACCCAGAAGCATGGGTGGCCTTGTCTAGGAGGAGAAAGATAGCTAGCTAACCTAAGGAAACGGTTCTCTCTCCATGATACCACAGCCTCAACCAGACAACACCAATGCACCCACCCCTGTGGCGGCCTCAGCTGGGCCTATGCCTCCTCCAGCTAACCTGCCTGCAGCTTCAGCTCCACCTCTGGTGGAGGCAGTTCCCCAGCCAGCCCTGCCAGAGAACCGGGCACACCATGACCTTCGCCACACCTTCACAGGTGTGGCCTCAGTGGAGTCCGCCTCAGGAGAAATGTTCTATGTGGGAAAAGCACCCAAGTTCGTGCAGCCTAGCATGGCTGTTTCTTCGGTTCCAGCGTTCCGCCCTTGTCCAGGGAGAGTCAGACACTTCAAGATCTAGATGAAGGTCAGAGATGAGAAGGATTGGCGGAGAGAACATAGCCACATTTTGTCCAAGTTTGAGTAGGGGTAGGGGCCTTGTCTGCTATCAAAGCAAGTGCTACATGTGGTCTAGATTAATATCAAGTCTTGAATCCCAGCTTCTCTTCATTCTTCAGGAAACAGAAGCAGAGGGAGTGATGGTTATGTCTGATAAAAGGCATAAGGCCTACAACTTGTCACTGTTTTGATACTAAGCCACCACTATTACGTTCTCTGCCTTCTTTGACTTCAAAAAAACAATTGGAACTGTGACTTTGAGAGGTGCTCTTGCTAAGCTTAAATCTGCTTGTTAATAAAAGTGTCTGAAGGACCTTCCTTAATAAAGAAGGTTCTAAGCAGAAATGTGGTCATGATTATTGCCTACTTCTTCCAAGCTCATGTGTGGGGCCTGTCTTCCCAACAGCCACCCCACAAGTGTCCCTAAGCAAAATCAAAGTGAAAATAGAGACAAAATAGAACAAAAACCTGCTATATTACTATACACAGGAAAAAGTGACACTAGAATCTGCTCAAAACCCATAGGATATACCCATTTCCTTATGAGAAAATAATTCTTTTCATTTCATAAAGGTCAAAAATATTGCTAAAGGAGTGCTAAGTATCTTAACTTTGTACAGACAGAACAACCGTTGTTTTCCCCGATACCCAGGTAAAGGAGAGATTGGTAATTAACACAGGAAGCTCACTTTAATTACATCTGTTTATCATTTATGTTTAAAATAACTGTTAATTGTACTGTATACACTTCATGTTATAATGCAGGATTACTCTTTCTAGTCAATCCATTTCAAGGCTTCAAGTGAAAGCTCTGGTTTACAGAATGATTAGAGGAAGGGTACCTGGACAGGTAAATTCAATGGATATTTGTAGACACTATTCAGGTGCTCAGCTAACATAAAGGAATAAACAGTTCCCACTATAGAATGGTGCTTAGACAATTTCATTTTGTCTACTATCATTAGGTTGTTCTGAGCAACCTAAGTGATGGGGACTTTCATATGAAATTTTAAAAGGATGGGACTAACGACCAGTTAGTGGCTTCACTTGAACCAAGAAGACTGAATCAAGCATTGACCCTCACTTTATCACTCTTGCTTAGAGGTTTTACCAATATTCCAGAAGGAATGGCCAGGAAGGTGGGAAACCACTAGGTATCTCAGAAGCCAAGGAAGATGAGGACAGTATGGTCAGCTGGGCGAAATGCTGCAGAAAGAGCAATGAGAATGAGGGCTGAGAAAGGCCATGGTTAGTTATCTACTTGGAGGTCATGGTAACTCCTGGCAGATGCAGTTTTACTAGAAGGGGGGTTGTAAAATCCTGGTTACAGAGAGTTGATTGGTGGTATGTCTACGATAAGGAAATGGAGAGGCACCTGCGTAGGAGAAATAAGATGTAATTTAAAAGGATAACTGGGTGGAGAGGACTGCTTTTTTCAAGAAAGAGTTTTGAGCCAATTTAGGGCAAAAGATAGAAGAGATTGAAGAAGAAAAAAAAAGGAGAGGATGGGGCACAGTAACAGGGACATATTTAGTGGAAATGGGAAGATTAGAGCAACTCTGCTAAGGACTCTAGTCCTTCCTTGAGGGAGTTTGCAAGAAGATCCTGAAGAGTCACATTTCACCCAGCACTAAAAGAGACCCACCCTCAGTCCAGCCTTGTACACACAGGTATGGCTGAGAGGGAGCACATGGAATATTAGTCAGATGTTTTCCATGAAAAGTGAGTGATACTCAAACCAAGGTAGCTTAAGTAAAAAGGGAAATGCTACTGCTCTGTGTACTGAGAATTCAAATGGAGGAGTCCTACTGAAGGCACAGCGAGATCCAGGGGTTCAAAATATGTCATATCTTATTTCCACCCCCCCCACCCCATCTCTCAGCAATGCCTGCCTTTAGCCTTAACCACAGTGGCCTTTGGCAGTCTCACAACTACAGAAGCATTAGTGCTTAAGCCTGAAGAAAGAGAGAAAGGTCAGTCAAGAAGAGCCAAGGAAGGAGCTGTTCCAGGAGAATAGCAGGCATGAAGACCTAGGGGCAAGAAATAGGTTGATGTAGCCAAGGATGAAAAGGGAAGCTGGACTGAAGCAAGCAGAGGAGGAGGGCTGTAGAAGATGAGGTTGGAGAAGTAGACAGGGGTCAGGTCATGAGCAGCCTTGGGGTCCCCAGAAGGAGATGGAATGTTATTCTCAGTGCAATGGGAAACCATTAAAGGTTTTAAGCAGGGCAGTAACGTATTCTGATTTACGTTAAAAGATCACTTAGGCTCCATGGTTCTCCACCTGGGATGGGGTGAGGTGGAGTGAGGTAGCGTCACCTCGCCCTCACAGAGATGTTTGGAAGTAAGTGGAAGCATTTACTTGGGAGGCTACTGTACAGAGGCTAGGATGCTAAACATTCTGAAATGAACAGTACAGCCCAACCAGTGAAGTCCCAACAATGTACAATGATTAATTGATGCTCCAAATACTAATAGCATTCACCTTGTTAGTTGGTGTAGGGAAAATGGATTGTAGCTGGGCAAGTGTAGCCACAGGATAGGAGGTAACTGGAGCTTTTTAGGGGAGAGATAAGTGTACCCTAGACCAAAGTATTTGGGCAGCAGATGTAGTAAAACAATGATATAACTTGCCGGTAGAACTCCTAGGACCTGCTGATGGATTTGATGTGGGAGTGAGAAAGAGAGAGGTGAAGGATAATTCGTGAATTTGTGGCTTTGCTAACCGGGTAGATGGTGGTGCCATTTACTAAGGTAGAGGGCGGTGGCTCATTTCATCCGAGTTACATTAATTCTCTCCTCTCTATCTTGAAATCGTGCAGTTTATCATTCTGTGTCAGGCTAACCCATGCTTCTTAAGGAAGTAGTGAATCCAACAGATCTGCATGACCTGGGCCAAGTTGCTTTACCTTTCACTTCTCATTGCCCTCATTATACAACCAGGTGTATACAACAGCTCAGAATGGCTGTAGGATTAAATGAGATGCTAGAAATAGATGCTTGGAACCTTCTTGACACATTCTAGGTTTTCCCTCTTTGCTTCCTCTTCCTGTCCTCTGAATTTGGTGTCTTCAGACGATCATGTTTTTTACCTTCTCTTAAATGTGTTCTCTCTGCTTGGCAAGTTGATCCTCTCTCATGAATTAAACTCTTCGTCTTACACAGATAACTTCCAACGTTACAACTCCAGTTTGGGCCTCTTTTTTTAATTCCAACACTGCATTTCCAAATGTCTCCAGAATTTCCCCACTTGAATTTACTTAAAACAGTTTCTTATGTGATTTATTTATCTAAGAGATGCATATCTGAAAACTTGGCATTATTCAAAATGTGCATATCCTAGAAAAATTTCTTCCCGAGAATAAACAGAGAGGATGAGTTATGGATCTGTTAAATTTACTGTGTTTATTGCACATTTTTGCATTAGTGCTGCTCTGTATTTTCTCAAAATCATTCTTAACATTTTGCAGACTGCTCTCTCCTAAATTAATAGTATTGCATGTGTCCCATTTACTTGCCTTCTTCTCGGCTTTTTAATCACATCTAACTCACGTTCTAAAGTTATTGAATTTCAGGCCTATTTTTCAATACTTGTACCAATTAACAATATTTGATGGATGTTAGGATAATACAAACATTAATTTCCCAATTAATCATTTTTATTAAATATTGCTAGTGTTGACACACTCCTATCACTGCCATTGGGATGCCCCTTCCCATCCTTGTCATTATGACTCTGATTCCCCCAAGGACACCCCACACTCACCAATGACTTTAGTGTCTCTCCTCTCCAGCCCCAAAGAACTTCAACACCCCTGCTGATGCTCCCCCCTCAGCATTTCTCCCCCATCTTGCTTCCTCCACTGTTTCTCTGTTTCTGCCAACCTCTTGTTCCCACCTCCACACCCTCACGGAGCAGTTGATCACATCCTGATGACAAACCTTGCTCTACCCTTGCTCTGCCCTTACTCGCCTTTTTGTCCACCTCTCAGTCATCCTCGATGAGGTTAAGCTGGTTGTTCAGCCTCACTGAGGGCTTCAGCCCTCTCTTTCTATGGACTAGTCCACCTGCCAGACTCCTCCTGGTTTCACTTCCTTGTCTGTGAGCCCCAGCCCCCCCCCCCACCCCGGTCAGTTATTTCAATGATACACAAACATCCTCTTGACCTCTGTCCTCTGGACCACATGCCTTTCCAGGGCCCAACTCCAGCTGGACCTTTCCATTTCTGTTCACAGCTTGCCCGGTTGAGCTGAAGCGCTCCCCAAGGCATGGCTCTTGATACCCTAACAAATGTTGCTTTCCATCCTCCAGTGGGACCACGAGGCTCCTTACCCACATGCTCCTCACTCGTACTTTATTTCCCATTCCACACAATGGCTAATCCACGTATTTGCCTCTCTCACGTCCTTGATCAAACTCCTATATCTTGACCCTCAGTAGACTGAGACTCCCAGTTTCCAAAGAAAATAAATGTTTCCAGGTAAAAATGTCCTCCACTTCCCTCCAGTATATCTCCAAAGTCACCAGTTGCTACCTTCTCTCTTGCTCAGATTAGGTGTCTTTCTCTTCTCTCAAGCTGCCCCCCCCCCCCCGCCCCTCACCTTCCCTAATTACTATGCCCTCCACAGCATCCTTTCTACCCTCACATCAGCCTCACCCTTTCCACTGACCTCAAAGACTTTCACATAATCCCCTTGATCCTGCATTGCTCCCAAGCCACCTCCCCATCCCTCTGCTCCCCTTTACCATCAAACTTCCTTTTAAAAAAATGTTTACTTATTTTTTTACTGCTGCACACCCACTAAAGAAAATTTGGGAAATACCGAGAAGCTGAAAGAATAAAAAAGTGCCTCCTATAGTCAGTCCTATGTCTCAGATACAAACACTATGAACATTTTTGTCTTGTTTTCAGTCTACCTCCCAGCCCTTTTAGAAAGCACCTCTGTGCTTTATGCAGTATATTACCCTGTAGTTTCAATAGTCTATCCAGCTACTATGCTTTTAACTTAACATTATAACATAAACATTTCTGTCCCTATATAGGCCTCACAAACATAATTTGTAATGACTAGTCAGTATTTTAGCAAATGGACATACCATAGTTTACTTAACCATTCTCCTGTAGTTGGACATTTAGGTGGTTGCTACTTTTTTACAGTTGTAAGTGGTGTGGCAGTTGTTAACCACAAGACAACAGGCCTAAAATGGAGTTGGTTATGCTAACTCTCACATCACCAAACCAAGACAACTTAATTACAGTTTTGGCTCTTCCAGAAATGAATTTTTAAACTAATCAATCAGGAGTCTCCTGACCAGTACTAGTTAGGTAATGTGCCTGGTAGACCCCTGCCACCCCCTAAAGGAAAGTAACTTTGCAATAACTATCCTGCTTTTTTGCAGGCTGAATTCATACTAGGATTCAATATGTCATATCATTTGATTGGATATTATGTCTGTTTCACTCTAACTTCAAAATTCTAAATTTTGCACTCTTTCAACCTGGGCTTAACCTAAATGAACTTTTTTTTTTTTAACTGCAATTTGTTTTCACCCCCAACACTCCCCTGAAACTATTGATAGCACAAGCCACCAGGCACCTCCTGGGTGCTGAATCCAATAGACACATGTTTAGTTTTTTTTTATTTTTGTTCAAGTCCTTGGGGTCATCTGACCCTCTGACTACCCCTTTCCTTTTTTAATTCAATCCTTCCTTGTCCATGGAGCCTGACTTTCTCCTCTGCAGCCTTTCGATCTCAGGCATTTTATTTTTTTTAGCTCATTGTCCTCTGCTTGTCCCTCCTTGTGCTGTAAATATTAGTTTTTTTTAGAGTTTCACCTTGATAGTTATCTTATTGCCTTACCTGCCCTCCCAGAGTGAGATCATCACTGTCATGGTCTTAGCCTCCACGTTGTACTGATGATGATCTACTCAGCCCCTTTAAGCTTCAGTTCCATATATCCAACACCTCTTACAAACCTCACTTAAAGATCCATCAGGCCCTTCAAATTTAACAGTCCCAAACTCGGTTCTCCATCTATTCTCTTTCCAAATCGGCTCCACTCCTTCGATGGCAGCACAGCTCCTCAGCCCTGTCATTGAGTCTGAAACCTCTGTCATTCTTGACCCAGCCCTCCTCCTCACTGCCATATTTCATGGTTCACTAAGTCTTTATTTTATACATATCACATCCACCCCTTCCTCTCTGTTTGCACTGTCAATTCTGTCTCTGCAGCAGCATCACCTCCTACAGGTCTCCCTCTGACTGTATCAGGATTCAACTAGAGGAGGTATTACAGGGAATTGGCTTAGCGATCATGCCCCCTTATTGTGGGATCTGGATAAACAGGACCCTGTAAGGCTGTATCTATCTGATTCTGGGCAGGTGCTCAGGAAGAGATGATCAATGTGAAGTTGTGGGGGAGGGTCGAGAGCAGGCTGGAACCCACAAGCATGAACTGGAAACCCATGAGGATAGACTGACACTGTGATTGTTCTCTTGCCTCTGGTCCTGGTGATGAGGGTACCCTGCAGAAGCTGGCATCATTTATCACTGCTACTTGGAGCAATCTTTCTGAGAACCAAGCCTTTAAAACCCTTCTGTGACTCCCCAGTGCTTTGAGAGTATTATACTTGGTAGCTTGTTATTACCTCTTCATTCCCCTTCTTACCTCTTCCTTTTTGCCTTTTAATTTAAACACACACATACACACACATGCTCAATTCATATAAAACTGCAGTAGGGAAAAATTACCTATAATATTTGGGGCTTGGTTTATTTAAAATTAACAGTATTTCTAAAGTTCAGCTATTTAACTCCACAAAAGGAGAACAACTGAAAAGCTTATGTCATTATCTGCTAACTATAGAAAAGGCTGAGAATTGTCACAAATCATGAGTCACAAGCCAAGTATCTGCCATATCACAGGGAGATTCCATTCTAAGGAGTTGTGACCCTGTGATCCTACACAGGGCCCTCCCTGTAGTCACTGACTGGTCATTTGCAATTTCATGGTATCTGTTGCCTGCCACATGACACTGAAGCAAATGATTATCCAGTTGTTACAATAAAATGGATTGAAAAATAAGCACTCATTTAAAAAGCCTTTTAGAACATTTCTGCATTTGGATTCACTGGTATTTAGATTCCCGGTATAATTCCCCTGAATCTGCTTGCTCCCACTTCGAGGTCGTGAACATGTGATCCCTCTGCCCTCCCACACTTCTTGGAACTAACTACTATTCACTCTTCAACGCTTATTTAAAATGTCACCTGCTCCAGGAAATCTTTGCTAGTTCCTGTTGTCCCCTCTGTCTGTCCAGGCCAAGGACAAATGTTACCCCTAGACTTTCTTTTGTCTCGACTTACCATACTGTATTCCAATCTGCTCCTCGAGGCAAGGAATATGTTTTCTTTTTTTTTCTTTTTTAATATATTTTTATTGATTTCAGAGAGAGGAAAGGAGAGGGAGAGAGAGAGAGACAGAGACATCAATGATGAGAGAGTCATTGATTGAGCCCTCAACCAGGGCATGTGCCCTGACCAGGAATCGAACCCTGATCGCCTGGATCCCAGGTCGACTCTCAACCGCTGAGCCACGCCTGGCCGGGCAGGAATTTGTTTTCTTAATTCTGTATTTCCAGCTTCTAGCATTGTTCCAGTCACAGAGTAATGACATTACTCACTGGAGAAAAACTTACTGTATTGGTTGAATGGAGGAACCTCCTTCTTACCCTCCAAAGTCCTGATTTATCTGTCCACTGAGGAGCTGAGAAACCGCAGCTTGGGACATTCAAATGAAGATCATTTGCTAGTGTTCTATATACTGTTGGTGTGAATACTATTTGTTATTATTTGTTTGGAGAGCAATGTGGCAAAGTATTTCAAAAACTTAAACATTAAGAATTGTCTTTAACCCAGTAATCCCATTTCCAGACATTTGTACTACGGAAATAATTAAGGATGTGAACAAAGATTTACTCACAGGACTATTAATTGTAGCATCATTTTTAACAATAGATAATTGGAAACAATCTACACATCTATCAAAGAGAATTGGTTTGAATAATTGAACCAACTGTCAGTGGACAACTATGTAGTAACTAAAAATTAAGTTGTACAAGTGGGTTTATTTATATGTTAAGATGTTCACGATCTAGTGTGGGATTTTAAAAGCAAGTTACAATATAGTAGAGACAGTATGACACTATTTTTATATAAAAATTTGCATGATATATACATAGAAGAAAATCTAGAAGGATCTCAATCAACTGTTAACAGTGTAATAGAATATTGTCATCTTCTTTACTTTCTGTTTTTTATTTTTTATTTTTCTAAATGCACATAAATTGCTTTGATAATATCCTTTTAATGAGAAAAATGTTTAAGTAACTTGTATTTAGTTCTCTAAGCCCTCCACCCAGCTCCATTAATAGACATAAATGCTTCTGGACCAAAAGGAAAAGAAAAAAATTACCAAGTATTAAGACTTATGATTGGGTGGGCATGTATTACATGCATGATCACGTTTAGTCCTGTGAAATATGCATGTTGTCCCCATTTTTACTGATAAAAAAAACTGAGTGTCAGAGAAAATAAATTGCACCTGTGCTTGAAGCCACACAGCTCATGACAGATCCCATCCAACAGGTCTATCCAACTACAAGCTCTGGCCTTTCCACTGCACCACACAGCAGAGGCCCTCTTGGGACTGCCTACCTCTAAGGCCAGTGCCCACACTGAGAGGGGTGGAAAGAAATCAGTCCCTGATGTCGTTCTCCTCTGATATAAGCCCACCAGAGGCCAGGAGCCCTCGCGTTGGCAGAAACTGGGTCAAAGCTGTAGGGGCGTATATTTGTTTTGCACTGTGGTTAATGAATAATAGTCTGAGTGTTGACCCAACAAGATCCACAATGAAGCAGAACAACAAATACCAGAGAAGAACCCTGGCTTAGGGAGCCCTGGCTGGATGTATTTGTCTTGGGCAGGTCATCTAATTTCTCAGATCTGCAATTGTGTCATTTACAGGAAGTGGGTATTTGCCTGTTCATTTCTAAGGACACTTCAGTCTCCATTGCTCTACACATCTGTGATAAGATACACATCCCATAAACACGTAGGAAGGGCATCTTCTTAAGAGAAGACGGACAGGAGCATGTTTCCAGTGTCTCAAAGACTTCAGTTTCACCAGCCCTCAGAGAGAGATCCTTATTCTTATTTTCAAAATGAAGAAACTGGTTCTTAGAAAAGTTACAGAGGCAATTTCCTACGTCTTTCTTATTCTAAGAATCTGTGATTTCACGGTAACTTCCCAGTTTTCAAGAAAATTAGAGAGGGATAAATTAATGCTTTCTCTGGCAGAGAGGCAAAAAGCTGGCACATCTCTTTCCTCTGACAGAGCCACAGAAGTCTCTGCCCAGCTCAGCTGCGAGTTCTTTAGGCTGGCTCAGGAGATGCCAGACCAAATCTTTCTTAAAGGCACATTCCTCAAAGTTTATTTATTCTTTACTTATGACCAAGAAAAATAACTGAATCTTGCAGAGCGTCATCTCTTCCTAGGAATCCTTAACAGTGTGTGTTCTCTGTGTACTTTAAATGCCTGAGTCATGAGACTTAACACCCAGTACAGCCAAGATATAGCTTAGAGTCCCCAGAACTTCTCAACTGTGTCTTGAAAGTGGAAAAAAAAAATTAACAAACTTTGTGAACATTGAAAAGTGGTAAGGTCATACTCACAAAGAAAATGACTTCAGAAAATTTGTTCTCTGTCATTTTCTACTAACCGGAAGATACCGGTGCAGTGTGGAAGGGGCAGAAAATGTTAAATTCTACCTACTACTTCTCTGCTAATCCAGCCTTGTACTCTCATTCCTCTGCCCCACTCTGTTCTCCTCACTCACCCTTATCCTAATAGTACCAACAGGAACTGCTCAGTTCAGCTGGTATGTGGTAATTACCAGCAACAGGCATAATTGAGGTGTTGCATCCTGAAGAACAAAACCCTCACTCCTGTCTCTAATGCACTACAATCAGGGTTAATTGGCAATCGTTTCTTCTCCGTGCTCATAGCTGAGCTTCCACCAAAAGAAAATGTGCTAGAGCTGCAGCCCTCGGTGAGAATGGGTCATGCAATCAAGTTCTGGTTGTTAGTTTGGCAGATGTTACCACACTGAGGTATTAGAAGGGACACATGCTTTGGGTGATATAGTCACCAAATGGGAATGAAGATACCTCCCAACAAGGTATCTCATGAGGATTAGTGTAAGGACCTGGCACTCAGCAGTGCTGGCACGCAGTAGGCTCTCAGGGGTGCTGCTTCCCCTCCCATCTTTGGTCAGTGCATCGGCAGTGATGGTTAGAGTATAATTTAGCAATAAATCCACCCATTGGGAATGAAGCCCATGAGAACCAGTACCTCTGGCTGAAGGAAGCCATCTACTGGGAGGCCACACCCTCCGAGTTGGCTTCTTAAGGTATTGGTGAGGTCACTGGGGAAATGTCCAGATCTGGTCGACGTGCTGGATGGCTCTTCAGAAAGAGACTGTCACTAACTAAAGTTAACCTTCTGCCTAGGACCCCACCTATAAAGCAGGAACCAGGATGTGTTAGTGGCAGCGGAAGCCACTAATGAAGGTTGTGGCTCTGCCAAGCGCATTGTTGCCTGGTGCGCTGAAGTGATCATGCAACCTGGCTGCAGGATATAAAAGGGTGATCAGAGAGGAAGAACTTGTCAGTCTTTGTCCAGCCTGGCTCTGGAGACGCTGGAGAGGCATCCCTCCCCAGTGTAAACGAACCACCAAGGCTTCTGGTTTAGACAGCAGTTGCTTGTGCATACGGTCAGTCTGAGTCAGCCCCCAGGCCTGAGTGACCCTGGGTTCTCAGGAAAGCCTGCAAAGCTCAGGCATCCTTGACATCTCTTCATAAACTGACACTGCTGCCTCCAACCTCCTTCGCGACAGTGAGTATGAGACGTGGGTTTGGAGATCCTACCTGCCTTCCCTTCTTATCTTTTAGATTCTCTTTGGTGAGGTGCTGACAGCAAACCGTGTGCAGGTACTTCTGTGTGATCGCACCTTATCCTCACATCCATCCATCCTATGGATACACTGTGGCCTCAATGTATCAGTGAGGAAGCTGAGATGCAGACTGAGAAGCCTTTGTCACACAGCTGATGAGAGGTAGAGCTGGGATTCCAACCCAGGCTTGTTTGAGCCCACAGTCTGTGCTTTAGGCCACAACACCATAGGGATTCTTGGAGAAAATCCCACTTTTGATGTTGTAAGGCCAATTTGTCCCAAGAATATATAATCCTCACTGAGGATATGTTTTTATTGATTTTTAGATAGAGAGGAAGTGGGGGAGAGAGACATCCATGTGAGATAGAAACATTGATGGATTGCCTCCTGCACATGCCCTGACTGGGAATCAAACCCACACTTTGGTGTACAGGACAATGCTCCCACCAACTGAGCCACCCAGCTAGGGTGCTCCAAGAATATCTTTGCTACCGAAAAATGAGCTCTAAACATTCTGAGTTTTTTCATACATTGCCTAAATAGGATTGATAAGACAGGAAGAGAGGTTCCAGATGCAGGGTACTTTAGGAGACAGACTGCCAAAAGGTGGCCTGAAACTACTGAGTGGATTGGCAGTGACCAATACCATCCAGTTTATAGAGGAGACAGTGGAAAGAGTTGAAAGGACAGAAGGTAAACTATGTAATTCACATTTATTGCTTTTATTGTTCCTGCTCCCACTTCCTTGGACACCCTCCTTTCCTTACCCATCAGGCAAACTCCTATTCGTCCTTCAAGCCTCAGACAGAATGTAACCTCCTCTGAGTAGTGACTTCCCCAGCAGAGCTAGTTTCTCCCCCTGTTGCTTTCTTGGTACCCACTCACTGAGGGCAAGAACTATGCTTCTTCTTGAAAGCCATATAGGCTAGACAAAAACCCTGGCTATAAGACTTTGGGCAAGCTACTTCATCTTGCTGGTCCTCAGTTTTTCTCATCTGTAAAATGGGAATAACACTGGCACCTACAGCACAGCCCTGGTTTGGTTGTGGACCTTAAATGAGAGAAGGAACACAAAGTGCTTAGCACAGGGTTGGTCACACACTGAGAACTCATCATTGTTATTTATCACATATTTGTAACACTGGGCCTTTGCAGCGTATGGAGAAGATATTCATTCAGGGTTTGTGGAAGGAAGAAAAGATTAAGGAGAAAGGGAAAGAGAGAAACAAACAAACCAGTTGCAGAGATCACTTCTAACCGGGTCAAAGCCAGCCTGATATTTTGGACCTGTGGCTGCTGCACAACTTTCCTAAATACATAGCCCACCGTCTCAGGTCAAGACATGTTACCTATATTTCTAACTCCCAGAGACCTAATCCCATGCACCACACCTCACCCCGCTCTGTAGAAAACAATGCCTCACCTGCCTGACCTGTGTTCTGAAACCTGTCTTAAATCGCTGCCCTGAATCACACCTGTCAGCAGGAGGGGATCCAGGAGGCCTGGTACCACTCCCTCCTGGATCAAGAAAAATCAAGTCCCTTTTTCTCCTAACCTGGCTCACCTAGTGGTGACTCCATTCAGGTAGACTGGGGAAAAGCGGCCAGGGGAGTCTTGGGATCTGCACTGTGTGAGACAAGGTAAGGACACAAGGAGCAGTCATAGTACTGACAGCAGACGTAGTCACTAGGTGTTCTGTGTGCCAGGGCTGTGCCAAACACCTGGCATGCATTTCCCCGTAACCAGTCCTTACTGCATCCTCAGGAGAGGGGCTCCTGGTGCCTTCCTCTGACAGGGAGGAGCCTGTGCAGTCTAATCAGGTGGCCACATGTGACTATGGAACACCCTAAATGAGTATGAACTGAGGCATGTGGTAGTGTTAAACAAAGAATGCAAACTACCTCATTCATATTTTTATATTAATTACAGATGGCAATGATAATATTTTTAATATATCGGGTTAAGCAAAATATTAAAATTCATTTCATCTGTTACTTTTTACTTGTTTAATGTGGCTACTAGAAAATGTAAAATTAAACATATGACTTGCACTATGCTTCTATTGGAAAGCACTGGATTAGAGGATTATCCTAAGCCTGAACCCAGACTCAAACCCTGGGTGACCTGTGTCCACGGCCTTGCTCTTCACTCTGCCCTGAAACTTCACTTCTTCACTGGTACTGGAATTGTCCCCACACTTGCTGGGGACCAAGCATAGGTGTTCCTGGAGTGGAGCTCCCAGGAAAAGAGAAAATATGTCCCTTCTTTCTACAAGTGAGTGCAACTGGCGTGTGTGTGTGTGTTTGTGTGTGTGTGTGTGTGTGTGTGTGTGTGCTGGGAGTGCTGCTGTTTTATGGACAGAAAACTAAATGTTGTGATATACCCAGTGTCTCAGACCCCCTACCAAGCAAATGGCAGAGATGAAATTTAAACCAGGTCTGTCTGACCCCAAAGACTGGCCTATTCCCCCTGCCACCTCACCCAGGGCTCCCATACTTCACAACCTAGAAAGGGGCTGGGCTCAGGTTGTTTGAGACTGGGTTGAAAGCTGATCCTGGGCGGTGGTGAACAAGTTCCATTGTATTCAGGGACTGATATCTCCTGGAAATGGAATGAAGTCAGGTAAAGAGAAAGGCAGGGATGCCCTCGCATCAGGATCGAAAGGGCTCTCAGCAGTTGTGTGGTTCTACACCTGACTTCACAGGTGAGGAAACTGGGCTTCAAAAGGCTTACGCCACTTGCCTTTGGTCACACAGTTAAGGGCCGAATCAGGACGTTGGGACAAATCTGATTTATTCTCCCATCAGTGTTTAATCTCCCTTTAAAAAAATTTTTTTTTAATTTTTAAATTGAATGTATTGGGGTGACATTGGTTAATAAAATTTTATATGTTTCAGGTGTACAATTCAATGAGACATCATCTGCATATTGCATTGTGTGTTGTGTGTTCACCACACAAAGTCAAGGCCCCTTCCACCCCCATTTATCCCCCCTATACCGTCTTCTGCTTTCCCCCACCCCTTCCCCTCAGCCCACCTTTCATTTCAATCGCAGTAAAGGCCTTCACAGATGCACATTCGATGCACTTCCTTAGGCCTCAGACTGTTTCCTCCTGTTGGGCCCCTCTCCATTCTTGTTTCCCAGTCCTTCCCAACCTCTTTCGCCTACATCACTCCAGCCCTGAGAACGTTTGTTCACTCACTGGCTGCAAATCTTTGTTGTACCCCAGAATTTGAATGTCTAGTTTCCATGCCCATTTCTGGTTTTTATACCCATTTTCCTAGTGTTGCTCCTGTTTGAAAACAATGTTTAACATCCATCTCTAAGGAGCTGGGATCATTAAATTTGGGTTTGTAAATCAAGCCTGGAAACTGTTGATTGGCTTGTAGAAATTAGTTAAGAGCTGTATCTTATTAATCTAATTACCTTTATTAACCCTTGATTCCAGAGAGCCTGACACAGTTCCTGGCATTGTGGAGGTGCTCAATAAGTGCTTGTGGAATTTTAAGTAACTACCGTAATTATAACAAAGCTGCCACTGTATGCCACATGTGGGTCTAGCCCTCCATGCACATAATCTCCTATGAAGCGGGTGCTATGATGAGCCCATTTTACAGATCTGGCTACTGAGGGTTATAGTAGTTTAGTGGCTTTCAAGGTTTATTCAGTTGATAATTAAAAGGGTTACAGTTAGGCTACTGCTATAATGCTTGGTTTGTTAAAAAGAATTCTAAACTAGAAGTTTTCTGTACTGGTTCTGCCGCTAATTCAGTTATGATTTTGGTTTAGGCACACTCCACCTTCCTACACCTCAGTTTTTTTGCCTGAGATACATGCTGGTTAGATTCACTAAATTCCTATTAAGGGGACTTTTCAGTGATTCTATCTATATACTGCCACCAAATGACCTACAATGCCATAACTTGGTTATCAAATGAGAAGAAACTATTTTCCACTCAACTTTTTAATAAAAATTTAAATTGTATCACAGCAGCTAATTACAGTAATCCTAACTAGCAACACAAATCATTATATTTAAGTTCAGTGTGAAAGTAAATTTTTAGATAAACATAGATAATATTAAATGCCTTGCTTATGTTTAGTTCACTGTTATCAGTCATGGCTTAACACACCTTGAATTTTGGTTTAGGCCAGAGTGAACTTTTTATTTTTAATCCATTTAAAATATCTTTACTTCCAGCCTAAATCTTCATAATGCTGAACAGTTTCTTATCAAAAACCCTCACAGATAGCCATCTTTATCTACTAGTGCAATATATCCCAGACTGTATTTTGTGGGTTAATAAGTATTACGAAGACCTCTCTTCTAGTCAAATAATGTAGGACATTGTGGTATAAATAGGTTTCTTTACCTCAAAGCTTTGGAGAGCTGTTAATATCTAACGTGTGTTGAGAAGGTGTGAGACTGTACACCTATGATAAGTTCCCAAACTTATCTGAGCACAGAACACTGAGGATGGGGTGGGAGGTGGGGGTGAGGCTGGGGAAGGCGTGGAGTGGGGAACACATCTCATAGACTAGGGTTCTATGGAATAACTTCTGTGTTATTCTAATCTAGAAGCTTCCCCCCAGTTTTGGCTCTTTCCTTTTATGACAAACTACCTCTGTGTGTGTGTGTGTGTTTGGTTTTTTGTTGTTTTTTAATCCTCACTGGAGGATACTTTTTCCATTGAGGGGAGGAGAAACATTGATATGAGAGAGACGCATAGATTGGTTGCCTCCTGCATGTGCCCCAACCAGGGCAGGGGATTGAACCTGCAACTGAGATATGTGCTCCTGACCAGGAATCAAACCCGTGACCTTTAGGTGCACAGGACAATGCCGTAACCACTGAGCCACATGGGCCAGGGCTGTGTGGGGCTTTTTTTAATAGCAAGTTTTTAAAGATATTTGTGTTTTGTACAGTTTGAATTAGTAGAAATTTCCTGAACCCCAAGTAGAAGCTGAAAGAGAAAAACAGGAGTCCCAACCTTGTGGGACTTACTGGTATTCCAGCCTACCTGCCAATCATTATCTATCTCTGAACAATACTATTAGGTTTTAGTTCCCTTATGAGTTTGTTTCCATACAGCTTCATAGAAGAAGAATAGATTTGGTGTATGACGAGTGAACTATTTATATACCATTCTTTTTTTCTTTTTTTTAACTTAAATGAAGTCTTTGTTTTTAAAAAAAACCCAAAGGAGACTACATAGACCACTTCCTAGCCAGATCCCAAAGGGCTTTAGGAATCTCACCAGTCTTTCATGTAGGTGATGTGGGTTAGAGCCTTTTTTCCTGATCTAACAAGAATGGTGAATGTGGTAGGTCAGGCAGGAAGTGTGAATTCACTGAGCACCATTGGCCAATGACCCTAGGGTCCAAGCCTGGAATAACTGTTAATGTGGCCAAAGACATCAACTGGAGGGAAGGTGCTAGGGGAAATGGGAGAATGGGACAGTCTGCATATTCTGATTCAGTTGGAGACCTGAAGGAAAACCAGAATCCAGTCATGACCTGCTAGGGGCCTTGACCCAAGTGTTTGTTATGATTTCTTAGGAAAAGGTTAAGATACATAAGTTTGCTTACATGTACACATGAATATGAGATTACTCAGGAGTGTAAGGTTAGAAACATTGGCAAATCCCATCCAAAGTGCTGGCTCAGGGAAATTCACATTTAAAGTTTAACGAGATAAAATGGGACCTTATGTTTTAAATTCTGGTCCAAGGTTCAGATTGTGATTACAGAACTGCTCAAATTGGCCTTACAGAGCCCTATAAGTATCCCATCCTTGTAGCTCCACATATTGAACCATCTGTGTCTTGTTTCCCACAGAATGGGTCTGCTCCTACCCCTGGTGCTCTGCGCCGTGGCCGTGTGCTGCTCTACTAGATCTGTGCCCGTGCAGGTGCCCAGCGGATCCCTTCTCCTCCCCCATGGCTGCAATGACTCAGATGTGCTGGCTATAGCGGGACTTGCCCTGCAGAACATCAACAGCGACCAAAAGAAAGGCTATGTGCTGAGCCTCAACCGAGTGAGCAATGTCCAAGAACACAGGCAGGCAAGTGACAGTCCCCTATCTGAGGCAGGTGTCTGCATAAGCTTCAGTGGCTGGCCAGGGGGTGGAAACCCAGAGACACAAGTTGGCAGGTGCTTTCCAAATTGGAAAACTGCTGAGAACTCTGCTCCCCTCTGCTATGTTGTGCTACATGCTCTTACTGTTACTAGGAACAAGTGCTAATAGTATCCTGCTCTGACACTTGTCCAGTGTCCCACAGTTTATAAGAAATCATCACAAATAAAGTAGTCTCTGGTCCTGCCATAAACCAGAAACATTTTTAGCCAATCTTTATGGGGTTCTGCTTCATGTGGACTGTGGTACATTTTTTTTCACCCCTTCCCATAGGATGGTTTGGGATCTCTGTTCTATCTCACACTGGACGTGTTAGAGACTGACTGCCATGTGCTAAGCAAGAAGTCGTGGAAGGACTGTAAACAGAGGCCCCTTCATGAATCGGTAAGTGCTTGAGTCCCGGGAGCTCTAGGGGAGAAACTAGGTGTCCTCTGTCTACAGGGTGAAGATTGTTCAATGTGTGCCATCTTTTAAATGTCCTTCTTTATAATCTCTTGGGCATGGCACCCATGTGGTTATTACAATTCTATTTGACAAAACAGAGTTTAATCAGAGGTATTTCTGAGCATCCCATTGGGTTATGACCCCCAAATTGTTTCCTACTTCCAAGACCCTTTTGTAGGCTCCAAGCCTGTGTTTAAATTGTGAGAAAAAGATCTGAGCTGTAGTGCTCTGGATGTGTGTTTAAGGAAGACTGTGGAAGCAGTAAAGGGCAAGCTCTTTTATTGGTTTTATTTTGCTTTATTTTGTTTTAATGAACACTAATATGAAGTCTGAGGCTGGAGAACGGAAGGGCTTACAGTATAGGAGCTCTCAGAGGTGCTGTGGAAGGATTTCCTGGAATCATAGAACCTAAAGGGCCTGAGAATTGATCCATTGAAGAGGCTTGAAAATAATCAATTTTTATCTGTTAACAATTATCCTGAGTTATTTCCATTAATTGATATGACGCTTTTGAGTACATGACAGTGTTTAGAAGTAAACTACTTGATCAAGATATCTTTTCTAATCATTTAACTAAATTTGTCAAACTGTACCTATCTGATTTTGAAGAGGTGTTTCTGAGATTCCCATTTACCCTGTTGTGAATCATATTTGTTAAGGTGACACTAGTTACTGTAACACATATCCAAAAAAAGTACATACTGATTCCAATATGATAGAAGTTTACTTCTTTCTCATATAAAGTTCCAAATAGAAATTCCTGCTCAAGAGGAGGCTTTCCTCTAGGAGTGACTGGAGACCTAGGTTCCTTCCGCATCGTGGTTCTAGACTCTGCCACCTTCAACTCCTGGCTTCTGTGGTCACCATGCTCATCGGCACCAAGCTATAGAAAGAGAAAAGGCAGGGAGGGGAGATCGCACATGGGAGATCTTCATGGGCCAGGCCTGGAAGTGATTACAGCCACTTCTGCTGACCTTCATGTGGTTAGGACTTAGTTATACACAGTGACATCTACTCATGAGGGAGGCTGGGAAATGTAGTCTAGCTGTGTCCCAGGAGAAGGTTAAATTTTTTGATGATCAGCTGGCAGTTTTTCACACCCAAAGCCACCAAAATTGACCTTAAGTTTTTTGTTATTTAAAAATAAAATGTCCAATTTCATTTTGGGGGGGGGGTTATTTGACAAAGTTAGAGTTTGTACCATGATGTCATAAAATGTGTTTGTTGGTTCCAGGTTTATGGTCAATGCAAAGCATTATTTTACGTTAACAAGCCAAGAAGAGTTCTTTATTTACCTGCTTATAACTGTACTCTTCGCCCAGGTAAGAGAGCACTCTGATTTTGGTTATTTTAATGAAAGACGAAAAAAGAGAATTAAGCAGGGCTATTCCCAGAGTGAATAAGGTTCTCCTATTCTTACTTCCTATTCATGCCAAGGCCAGGTTCTTAATATATCCAATACTTGTCTCCCCTGTGAAATTCAATTTGTACTGCTCTTCTTCCCATAATTTGTCTTCCTAAATCACCTGTAATACTTTATTCATGAGTATTGAATTAAATCCTAAATTTTTAATCTGACATAAATGGGATCATCTCTACACTGGTCCCTAGGCTCCCTTTCTAGCTATCTCTGCCACTACTTCCCTAACTATACCAACTCTGTACTTCATTCAACTGAAAACGTCACTGTTTTCTGAACACACATTGCACTCTTTGCCCAATTTCTCTCCAATTTCTGCATCTCGCTTGTACCTTTCCCTTTGCTGAGGATGCCCTCCCCTGGTACCCTTGCCCTTGGAACCCATATCTATTCTTTAAAGACCACTTTCAACGCTGCTTCTTCCATAATGTTCTTTATTCAGGAAAGGAACAAGCTCTCCTGTTCTCATTCCTATGAAACTTAATGTAACCACTCATGGAACACAGGCCATGCACTGCCTTGATTTGAAGTCTTCCATCTTATTTAATGCAGAATATTTTATGCCTTCTTTCTTCCTGCTAAAACCTTCCTCCAGTTCGTACTGAGTGTAAGGAATCCATAATATTGTTGAATAAATGAGTAAATGAACTAAGAATGAGGCTGGAACTGATGACATTTCAAATATGCACATGCATTCACTCTGGATCCTTCTTTGGAAAGCAAGCATCCAAGACACGGGAAAATCGGATATGGCCGCTTGTCAAACTATTATGTGCATGTGACTCCCCTGGTGGATCTTGTTCAAGTACAGACTCTGATTCCACAGTTCTGTAGTGGGGCCTGGGAGTCTGCATTTCTAACAAGCTTCAGGTCATAACAATGCTGCCGGTTCCTTTGAGGGACATGGCAACAGAGCAAATATTTTATTAGCTGCAGTCTAAGCTTCCTGGTTGTGAAGATAAGACTTACTTAAATTATAGAGCAACAACTAGTAAAACAGATCAGGACTCAGAAGTCACAGGTACCAGAGGTATGGGAGGTCAGAAAGTGACAAGGGGGATAGAGCCACAAGTGACAAGCTGTGGATGTAACTCCCCCATAGTACATCCAAATACATTCAAATAAACCCACAATTGATTCATTGTTTTGCTCTGTAAAACAACTTGCAGACAAGTTCCCAGCTTGATTTTCATACTATTTTGTAACTCCCAGCTCCTCCCAGTCAGAATTCTGGCTGTATCATTAGAATGATTATTCTAACCAATCATACAGTGACTTGGCCAATTTTTGTTTTCTGGCTCATTTGCATTTTCTAACCAGAGAAAGTGTGCTTCCACCTTTCACGTGTCACTCATTCATTCATTCATTCAATAAGCATTTACTAAGCACTTAAATTATCTTAGGTGTTGGAGACTAAAAGGTGAATAAGACATACCAATAATGAAATCCCAACCTTTTAAGACACTCAGCTGCTTTAGAGAGGCAATAATGATAGAAGATATGGAACTATTAATAGGGGAGAAAGTTTTTATATCAATATGAACACGTGTTTTTGAACAAAATTTCTAGCATAAATAAATGTGTGTGAGGTGAAAAAATCTTGCTTTGATTTTTAAATAAATTATGAAAGGAATACATGCTCATTGCAGAAAACTCACTGCTGACAGCTAACTTTCATTCCAGATAATGCCTTTTTCACTTCATCCTTGCTGAAATCATCTCTTTTTTCCCCCCAATCTCTGCTTCTGTTGTGGTCATATGGTTTATAGGATTAAAAATCATTAAGGAGTTTTATTTTTAAACTACTCTCTTTGGCATCAACAGTTTCTCAAAGAAAGATTCAGCTTATGTGTCCTGACTGCCCCGGCCCCGTTGACGTGTCAGATCCCAAAGTTCTGGAAGCTGTCACTGAGACTCTTGCAAAATTCAACAAGGAGAGCACCTCAAAGCAATATTCTCTCTTCGAAGTCATTAGAGCTTCCAGCCAGGTGAGGAGGAAATGCCCAGTTATACCAACAATGTATCTCATGACTGTTGCTATCAATTTCTAAACTGAAAGGAGACTATTAAGTCACTTCTTTTGATTAGAATCCAAAAGCCTTCCTTCACTCCCTACTTTGGTAGACCTGATGCACATTCAGTCATATTTCAGCTTCTACGTTATTCCATGGAATTTCCACAAGAGTTGTGGGATTTGATTTTACCTCTACCTCATTGCCCTTAAGGCACAAATGGAAATGAACTCATAATCTCCTTGGTTTATTCCACCTAGGTTCACTATTTACTGCTACATTTTCATATCTGATTGACCATAGATCTCATTTAGCAAGTGAACTTCTGCTCCATGTTAAGATCCAGAGTGGATGCTGAGTTTTGTGAGTTAAGGGAAATGGAGGCTCATATGTATTTGGATTACATTGACATCTACCATATAACAAAAAATTAATCTATAAGTAAATCTACTTGAAGAAAAATAAGCTCACCCAAGGGTAGGTTTTTAGAGTTCATTCAAATTGTTAAGAAGGGAAGAAAGGTATGCTGATTATGTTTTCTAAATAACAAAATCATAATAAATGGTTTGATAATGGTGGGAATTATAGGGACAACAGGAGACCTGTGTTGACAATGACTCTGGGAATGTATGGTTTCTGTAAATATAATGCTGCCAAACTACATGGAGAAGTTTGATTTTTGTTTCTCAACTCTTGTCTCATACCAGTGGGTGTTTGGCCCCTCCTACTTTGTGAAATATTTGATCAAAGAGTCACCGTGCACCAAATCCCAGGCCAGCAGTTGTGCAATTCAGTCTGGTGACCCTGTGGTGAGTATTCTTGATGTTTTCATAATTAAAGATTTGTGTTCCCAGATCATCTATATGTACATATTGAGCATAAATTACATATGAGCTGTAGTGATGCATAAGACACTTTTCTTCCCCTCAAGGAATGACTGACTAGTTAGAGACTGTGGTGGCCCAGATGCAATAATATTTTATTGTAGTTGCAATTTCCATCAGCAATGTTATGCCTTTGCAGAAAATGATCATAGAGGCTGTCAAATATAGAGAAATCTCCTCAATGTTTGGTGGTTGTCCTAGTTACCTGAACAAATCCAGTTACATTTGGAATACAACATGTTTTATTCCTAGGACCACTCTTTAAGAAGGACAAAGTCAAACAGGATGTCTTAGAAAGAATGCATCCAAGATGGAGAGGGTGCCTTGAAACCATCTGACCTACCTGGTGGGAATGCCAGTTGGCACAATGTGCTGTAACACAATTGGGCAAAATGCATCAAAAGTCTTTTCTCCCTTTATTTACTTATAATAACAGCTTTATTAAGACATAATTCACACACCATAAAATTCACCCTTTTACAGTATACAATTCGGTGGCTTTTTTGTCTGTTCTCAGAGTTGTGCCACGCCCATTAGTATCTAATTTTAGAATACTTTCATCAGCCTCCAAAGAAACTCCATACTCATTAGCAATCATTCTCTTTGCCTCATTACCCAAGCCCATGGAAATCACTAATTGATTTGTTATCTCTATGACTTTAACTTTATCTGAACATTTCATATAATGGAATCATACTGTATGTGGCCTTTGGAATCTGTCTTCTTTCACTTAGCATAATGTTTTAAGGTTTATCCATGTTGTAGAATGTACTAGTGCTTCATTTCTTTTAATTATCAAATAATATAAATTAATTGTATGGATATACCATGCATCGTTTATTCATCACTTGATGGATATTTGGGTTTCCTCATTTGAGGAATTATGTTGCTATGAACATTTGTGTACAAGTTTTTATGGATGCATATGTTTTCATTTCTCTTTGGTAAATACCTTGGACTGGGATTGCTGGGTCATGTGAGAACTCTCTGCTTAGCCTTTTGACTAACTGAGAAAAGTGGCTGCACCAGTTTCATAAACCCATCAGCAATTTAGGAGAGTTTCAATTTCTCCACACACATGCCAATATTTATTATTATTATCTGTCTTTTTATTATAACCATCTTACTAGGTATGAAGTAATATCTTATTTTGGTTGTTATTTGCATTTTCCTCATGGCTAATGATGTTGAGCATCTTTTAATGTGCTTACTGACCAGCTGTATAAGTTCTTCAGAGAAATCTCTATTTAAATCCTTTGCCCATTTTAAAATTGGCCTATTTATCTTTTTATTGTTGAATTGTAAGAGTTCTGTACATATTCTGGATACAATCCCCCTTATCAGATATATGGTTTTGAAATATTTTTTCCATTGTCTGGATTGCCCATTTTCTTGATGTTCTTTGAAGTACAAAACTTTTAATTTTTATGAAGTCCTACTTCATATTTTTTCTTTTGTTGAATGTGCTTTTGGTGTCATCTAAAAAACCATTGCCTAATCCAAGGTCACTAAGATTTACTCCTATGTATTCCTCTAAGAGTTTTATAGTTTTAGCTCTTATGTTTAGGTCTATGACCCATTTTGAGTTAATTTTTGTATATGACAAGAGGTAGGAGATTCAACTTTATTCTTCTGCATATGGATATCCAAGTGTTCCAGCACTATTTGTTGAAAAGGCCATATCTGCCTTCATTTAATTGCCTTGGCATACTTCTTGAAGATCAATTAACCATAAATTTAAGGGTTTATTTCTATATCCTCAATTTGATTCCACTGATCTATATATCTATTCTTACACCACTACCACTCTATCTTGAATATTATAGCTTTGCAGTAAGTTTTGAAATTGGGAAGTATGAGTCCTCTTTGTTCTCATTCAAGATTGTTTTGGGTATTCTGGATCCCTTGCATTTTCATAATAATTTTAGGATCAGCTTGTCAGTTTCTATTTTTTAAATGGCCACTGGAGCCCTGGCCTGTGTGGCTCAGTTGGTTGGAGCATCATCCCGAGCAGCAAAAAATTGCAGGTTCAATTCCCAGTTAGGGCACATACCTAGGTTGCAGGTTTGATCCCTGGTCAGGGCACATACAAGAGGCAACCGATTGATGTTTTTCTCTCACATCAATGTTTCTCTCTCTCTCCTTTTCTCTCTCTCTCAAATTAATAAAAACATGTCCTTGGGTGAGGATTAAGAAAAAAAAGGTGGTTGGAAATTTAAGAGGGGTTGCATTGAATCTCTAGATCAATGTGGGAGGTATTGTCATCTTAACAATATTAAGTGTTCCAATCCATGAATATGGGATGTCTTTCCATTTGTGTAGAACTTAATTTCTTTCAACAGTGTTTTTTAGTTTTCAGTGTACAAGACTTTCATTTATTTGTACACATAAATATTTTATTCTCTTTGATGCTACCATCATGTATTGGTCTTCTTAATTTTATTTTTGGATTATTCATAGCAAGTTTATAGAAATACAATTGATTTTTATATATTGACCTGTATCTTGTAACCTTGCTGAACTCATTTATTAGTTCTAATAGTTTTCCAGTAGATTTCTTAGTACTTCCTATATACATACAAGATCATGTCATCTGCAAACAGAGATAGTTTATTTCTGCCTTTCCAATCTGCCTAATATTTAAGCAAATTTATTCATTTATTTGCCTAATATTCCTGGCTAGAACTTCCAATGCAATGTTAAATAGAGGTGGGAAGAACCTGTTTTTAGGCAGAAAACATTCAATATTTCATCATTTAATATGATGTTAACTGTAGGGTTGTTGTTGTTTTTTAATATATCTTTATTGATTTCAGGGAGAGGAAAGGAGGGGGAGAGAGAGAGATAAAAACATCAATGATGAGAGAGTCAGCCCGCAACCCAGGCATGTGCCCTGACCAGGAATCAAACCCTGATCACCTGGATCCTAGGTCGATGCTCAACCGCTGAGCCACATCCCGCTGGGCAACTGTAGGTTTTTAATAGATGCCCTTTATCAAGTTGAGAAAGTTTTCTTCTATTGTTAGTTTGTTGTATGTTTTTATCAAGAAAGAGTGTTAGAGTTTGTCAAGTGCTTTTTCTGTGTTAATGAGATAATCATGTGATTTTCCCTTCCCTTAATCTATTAGTATTATATATAACAATGATTGATTTTTGTATGTTAAAACAATCTTGCACTTTGCGAATAAATCCCAATTGATCATGGTGTATAATCCTTTTTACATGTTGCTGAATACCATTTGTCAGTATTTTTTAAAAGATTTTTCATCTATATTCATAAGGGGTATTGATCTGTCATTTTCTTGTGTTATCTGTGCCTGATTTTATTTATTTATTTATTTTATTTTATTTTATTTTATTTTTTAAAAATATATCTTTATTGATTTCAGAGAGAGGAAAGGAGAGGGAGAGAGAGACAGAAACATCAATGATGAGAGTCATTGATCGAGCCCACAACCTGGGCATGTGCCCTGACCGGGAATCGAACCCCGATCTCCTGGATCCCAGGTCGACGCTCAACTGCTGAGCCACGCCCGGCCGAGCTGTGCCTGATTTTAATATGAGTTTAATACCGGCCTCATAGAATGAGTTAAAAAATTTCTCCTTCTCTTCTATTTTATTTTGGAAGAAATTTTTGGTATTCATTCTTCTTTAAATGTTTGGTAGAATTCACCAATAAAGCCATCTGAGCTTGGGCTTTTCTTTGGGAGAAGTTTTTTTGATTAATAATTCAATCTCTTGTAATAAGTCTATTCAGATTTTTTATTTTTTCTTCTGTGAATTTTGGTAGCTTGTGTCTTCCTAAGAATTTGTTCATTTCATCTAAGTTATCTAATTTGCCAGCATACAGTTGTTCATAGTATTTTCTTTTTATTTCTGAAAGATTAGAAGTAATGTACCCTCTTTAATTCTAATTTTAGTTTTTGAGTAATTTTATTCTTGGTGAGTCTAACTAGAGCTTTGTCAATTTATTGATATTTTCAAGGAATCAACTTTCAGTTTTGTTTATTTTCTTTTTTTTTTATCATCTAGTTTATTTCCTCTCTATTCTTTTTTTTTTTTTTTTCCTTTGTGCTTGCTTTAAGCTTAGTTTACTCTTCTTTTTCTAGTTTTCTAAGGTAGAGGTTAGGTTATTAATTTTTAATTTTTTTCTTTTCTTTTTAAATTATTTTTATCAGTTTTAGAGAGAGTAAGGGAGAGAGAGAAACACCGATTAGCTGCCTCCCATATGTACCCCAATTGGGACTCAAACTCACAACCTGGGTATGTGCTATGGCCTGGAATTGAAGTAGCGACCTTTGGATGGTGGGATGGCACTCACCAACTGAGCCACACTGGCCAGGGCTCTTTTTCTATTTTTAACATAAATGTCTATAAATTTACATCTATAAATTTTTAAAAAATATATCTTTATTGATTTCAGAGAGAGGAAGGGAGAGGGAGAGAGAGAGAGAGAAACATCAAGGATGAGAGAGAGTCATTGATCGGCTGCCTCCTGCATGCCCCTTACTGGGGATCGAGCCTGCAACCTGGGCATGTGCCCTGACCAGGAATCAAACCGTTACCTCCTGGTTCATAGGTCGACACTCAACCATTGAGCAACACTGGCCAGGCTATAAATTTTTTCCTAAGGAATTCTTTAGCTTTATCTCAGTAAGTTGTGCAGATTGTGTTTTTGTTTCCATCCATCTCAAAGTATTTTCTAATTTTCTTTGCAATAACTTCTTTGACTAATTGGTTATTTAGGAGTATGTTACTTAATTTCCACATATTTATGAAATTCCCAATTTTCTTCTGTTATTTTATTTCTAAAATCATCTCATTGTGGTTAGTGAATGCACTTTGAATGACCTCACTTGTTAAATTTAAGGTATATCCTGGAGAATGTTCCATGTACACTTGAGAAGAATGCGTATTTGCTGTTGTTAGATGCAGCATTCGGTGATTGTCAGGGGTACCTGGTTTATAACGTGGTGTAAGATTTCTGCTTCTTTTTGAATGTTCTGCATAGCTGTCTTATCCATTACTGAAAATGAGGTTTCCAACTATTATTGTTGAATTGTCTACATCTCCCTTGAATTCTGTCAGTTTTGACTAAAGCACTTTGGAGCTCTGTTGCAGGTCATATATATGTATAGTTGTCATGTCTTTCTAATAAATTGACCTTTTTATCATTATAAATTTTTTTCTTCTCTCTAGTAATAATTTTTGTCTTAAAGTCAATTTCACCTAATATTTGTATAGCCATTCCAGCTGTCTTTTTGTTACTGTTTACATTGTAATTTTTCCCCATCTTTTTACTTTCAACCTATATATGTCTTTGAATGTAAAGTGTATCTCTCAAAAGCCCTTTGTAACCAGTCAATTGAATATTCTCAATTTTCTCAAGGCATAACTGAGAAAACATCTTCACCCTATTCTGTGGAATCTCTTTTTTGCTTGTCAATGACATCTTGGGCAGATCCTATAGCTGTCTGGTTATTTTCAGAAAGAGAAACAATTTCACTTAGGTAATTAAGATTCACTTTCAGGTATTGAGTGTTCAGTGAATTCTGAATCAACATTTCTATCTCACATTCAATACAAAGCTTTTCCCTTTCTGTAGCTCAAACCTGACCTAGAGCTTAAGACCTGATATGAGGAAGGGATTAAGTTCTGTTCTTTCATTTTTTCTTCCTCTCTTGCAATCTTTTACTTAATTCTGGATCTTCCAAGTTTTAAGAAGGATGAGAGAGGAGTAGAGGGAAGAGTACAAAGTCTTTTTGCATAACTAAATCTGCAGTTGTAGTGTTCTCTTGGTCTACACTGGCTCTCTGTGAAACAAGCTCCAGTGCTGGTTCTCTCAGGTGGTACTGGTGATAGTTCATCCAGGGGTCTTTTCCTAGTAAGATGATGTATTCTCTAGCTGACTCCTTGGAACCACCTCTTCTCAGATTTAGCCCCCACATATTTTTTACTATTAAATGCCCTGTATCTGGAAGTCCCTCCAGGTGGGCCCATTCAAAAGAATACTACATATGACATTTGCTTGTCCCATGTAAACCTTACATATTTTTATGCCAGACATAAAAATTACTTATGCCAGACAGTGGAAATAGGTTTCCCCTGCTGCCCTTTCTCCTTACCATAGTAGACTGCCTTATCCAAGATCCTGCTCTTAAAATGCTCTGAAAGAGAAGCAGACCCCAATCTCCAAAGCCCGTATGTCCCTCTAGGATTCACATACCAAGCATGCTCTCAAACTCCCTTTTTGTGGTCCACTCTAGTTTCAGCACCAGGTAGGCCTATGAACTATGGTAGCTCAACAAATCCTAGGCTGAGTGGGAGGGGCCAGGCTTTACTTGATTCTGATACCTGCAGTCTCTCCAGAAGGTTCTCTTAGAGCCCTTTCCCTGTGTAATTTGGTGATGAAGAGGAGAAGGGAAAGACTGAGCCACCATTCCCCAAGAACTTTCTACCTTAGTGGATTTTTGCCACTCTAAAGAATTTCTAATCTTTTCTTCATATAATCTGGAGATGATAGAGTAATATTCAGGCAATCTTTTTAGACATATATTAGTAAATTCAATGTGAATACTGTGTTCTTAAAATTCTTTAGAAATTGAAGCAATGTTTTATTATAACATTCTATTTACACTTGAAAATGTGTATACTTTGTGACTCTAAAATTTCTCTTCCAGTAACTTACCCTAAGGAGTTAACTAGGGATATATGAAAAGATATAGCTTCAATGTTTAAACAAAACAAATGAGATACAATGTGGTGTCTAACAAAAGGGAACTTGTTAAATAACATAGAGGAATATTAGGTAGCCATTATAAAGATCCTAGAAGACTAATTCAATGCCATGAAAGGATTTTCACAATATATTATTAAGTGACAAAAGAGAGTTATAAATAATATATATAGTATAATTCTATTTTCTAGAAAATATATGCATAGAAAAAAGATTACAAAAAAAGAAATCAAATCATTGCAGGAAACAGATACCTTTGCTGCAATTACAGGTCTTTATATTTTCTTTCTGTTAATTCATATTCTAAATAACTACTACATGTGTAATAAGAAAACAAAATTATCTTATTTTTAAAGAAAGAGAAGTTGAAAGAGCTGAGAGTGGTTTTGTCTGAGAAGAGTTAACTCAGGTGGAAAGCACATACAGGGCTGTTCTATATGAAAGTTGAGAACAACTTCTTTAATTGACCAACGGTAGAAATAAGGCCAAGAGGTACACAGTCTATAGACACAGATTTCCATTCAATTTAAAGAATTTTCTAATAAAGTTCGTTCCTCAATAAGTTTTTAATTTCCTGTCATTGGAGGCAATTTAGCCTTGTTTGGGCAATTTAGCCTTGTTTGGGTAGTTACTTGGAGGGATAATCAAGAGAGAATTGGCTCAGAGCCTGCTTATTGCACGGTAGTAGCATAAATATGCTACTTGGCCGTTTGTCCACACAAGCAGAAAGCAACTTAATTTCTGTTTATGATCACTGATAATTGTAAAATTCAAATAACATTGTATCTTCTCTCTTTTTTTTAGCCTGTTGCTGTTTGCGAAGGTTCTCTGAGTAAAAGAGACGTAGAAACGTTTGTCTCCGTGACTTGTAACTTCTTTGAATCACAGGTATGTTCCATTCTAATTGTTTGTCTTCCTGTGAAGAAAAAAGCAGATTATTGATATTTTAGCTGTCCCTACCCCATCCTCTCCTTTTATTTTCCTGAGATCCATGATCACCACTTTATTCAGGCTGCCCTGAGGCCACACCCACAGGATAGCTCATTAAAGACCCGTCACTCTTTGTTTTAGTCAATATGCTCCTACAGAATAATTAAGACTCATTCAGAAATAGGGACCTTAGAGCTTGGATGGCTCAGGCCTCTGAGACATTAAATTCAGTGTCCCAAAGACCCTTATGCTGAACTGAAGGGAGAAGTTGTTTCCATGGAAATATTCAGTCCCTTTCCAGAAGTATTTATTGAGCACTTACTATGAGACAGCCTGGTATAGTTGAAAGAGTCGTTGAACATGGGTTCCAGTCCTGCTCTGAAACCTGTGAGCTATGTGACCATGGGCAAATTCTTACCTCTCTGAGTCATAGTTGCCTCATTTTGAATGGGGTTGCAACAACTACCTCATTCAGTTCCCTGTGAAACAAGTGAGAAGACCTAGATAAAGGGTGCTATATTGGGCCTGGCAGAGAATAAATCATTAGTAAAGGTGACCATTGCTGCCACTCCTAGAAGCAAGAAGACAACTCACTGGGGACTTTGACAAGTCATTTAACTTCTCTGGATCATTGTTCCATTCTAGATTTGTGAGTCTTGCAATCAAGCTTCTACTAGTTTTGGTTCCCCCTGGCCCTTAATTGTTTTGCTTTATAACCCTTTAACCAGAGGCCCTTCCCTCTAGCTGGGCTCCCTTTGAAACATTCCACTAGAAAGGCACAGAACCAGCTTAGCCTGGTACCAGGCACCGCAGAGATTTCCTTGGGGAACATTCCCTTATTGAAAGAGTTTTTATTTCAGGAAAATTCTACTACCCAGCAAAACACAGAACCCACCCACTCATCCTCCAGAGCTGTGCCAAGAGGATCTGTCCAGTACCTTCCTGAACTGGATGATGAGAATTCTGGAGAATCCCAGGAAAATGGGCCTGTTGAGGCCTTCCCTGTGCAGCTGGATCTAACCACAAAACCCCAGGGAGAAACCCTCGATGTTTCCTTCCTCTTCCTGGGGCCTAATAGTGAGCAGCTGGTTGTCCTACCTTTCCCCAAGGAAGAACACCGCTCTGCTAAGTGCCCAGGACCAGCCCAGGATGGCAACCCTCTTGTTCTCCCACCATGAGGACCACACAGAGGATTCCAAGGGAACCCTGTGCCCTGCAGGAGACGGGAGGTAGTGGAGAAGGGAGACAGAGGGAGAGGGTTTGAATGTAGAGAGTGGCTAATAAAATGTGTCTTTTGACTCTTCTTGGTCTCATCATTTTGGCTGGAAGTGGAAACCCTCCACTTGTACCACTGAGCTGCATGCCTCCTAAACCATCCAAGATACCATTCCATGGATAGATAGACTCCTCTTATGTCTTCCACCTTTCCCGTAGTAATGATCACTGATTTGTAGCTGAGTGTCTCTGATGTCGGACCTGCCATACTTAGGAGGGAATGCCCTCCTCTATCTGAGCAGGTGCATACTGTGATTCTTTTGATCACAATGAGATAAAAATTGAAGGATACCAAGAGACTGAGATTCATCACAGAGTTTCACGCTCCTTCTACTCCATAATTATTTCAGCACTAAGTATCGGTCAGATATTGTCTGCACAGCCTTCAACCTGAAGGTGGAATTTCTTTTTCTTACCTGTCTGAATAGTCTCCAAGACCAGAACTTGATAAAGTCACTTAGCAATGAGGGTAGATGGAAGAGACAGTTGCCTGTGGCCTGTGGCTAAGCCTGGGGAGAATCAGATATTGTTCCAAGTTTGGGAGTTTTCTGGCTTATTTAATAGTTTTGCTCAGAGAACAAATTGAGAGCCTAGATAACATTCATTCCCAATTTTTCCACCTAAAAAATATACATATGGAAACAGCCCAAGTGCCTATCAGTAGATGAGTGGATCAAAAAGCTGTGGGACATTTACACTATGGAATACTATGCAGCTGTAAAAAAGAAGGATCTCGCACCCTTTGGGACAGTATGGATGGACCTAGAGAATATTACGCTAAGCGAAATAAGCCAGGCAGAGAAAAACAAACATCACGTGATCTCACTTATATGTGGAATTTAAAGAACATAATAAACTGATGAACAAAATAGATTCAGTGACATGGAAGCATAGATCATACTGATGAATCTGAGAGGGAAGGAGAGGGGGGAGGAGGGGTTAACCAAAGAATTTATATGCATATGTGCATAACCCAAGGACACAGAAAATGCTGTGGTAAGGGTGAGGGACTGGGGAGAAAAAGAGACATCTATAATATCTTGGAAAAAATATATATGTGTATATATAGATATATACAATGTATAATATTATATACATTCATATATATTGTGTTTATATAATGTATACACATAAATATATGTATTACATACAGATACACACACATACATATCTTTTGAAATATGAGAAGTGTCATGGGCTGAATTGTGACTCCTACAATTTATATATTGAAGTCCTAACACCCAGTACCTCAAAATGTGACTATATTTGGATATGAGGTCTTTAAAGAGGTAATTAAGTAAAATGAAGTCGAGAGGGATCTAATCCAATATGACTGGTGACCTTGTAAGAAGAGGTGATTAGGACACAGATATGAGCACAGAAGGAAGACCATGTAGGGACCATACTGGCAAGCTAATTCAATAGTCTTGTCAATAGTCTCAAAATGCTATAATCATTAATTATTTCAGGCCCTTGTATTCAAATAATAGTGCTTTGCAAATTGCTAATGTTAATCTTCTGTGCTGGAACTTCTAGATTTGGGCATTTCTAGTTATGTGGTATCAAGAATTCTCTCTGATGAATCTTTAAAAGTAACTTTTTTAACAATAAGAAAATGAATGACCCAATTTAAAATGAGCAAAATATTTGAACAGCCCTGGCTGGTGTGGTTCAATGGTTAGAGCATCAGCCCATGCGCCGAAGGGTTGTGGGTTTGATTCCCAGTCAAGGGCACATACCTAGGTTACAGGTTCGATCCCCCGCCCCAGCCTGGAAGTGTGCGAGAGGCAGCCAATTGATATATCTCTCTCACATCAATATTTTCCCCTCCCTCCCTCCTTCCCTCCTTCCTTCCCTTTCCCTCTCTCTCTCTTTCTCTTCCCTCTGTGTTTCTCCCCCTTCCTACCCCCTTTCCACTGTTTCTGAAAAGCAATGGAAAAAAAATATCCTCAGGTGAAGATTAACAACAACAATAAAAAAGATGTGAACAGACACCTCATCAAAAAGAAAAAAAGATGTGTAATGGCAAATAAGCATATGAACAGGTGCTCCATATCATATGTCATTAGAGAGTTGAAAATTAAAACAGTGATGAGATACCATTATTCCTCTATTAGAATGGCCAAAATCCAGAACACTGACAATACCAAATGCTGACAAGAATGTGGAGCAACAAAAACTCTCATTCATTGTTGTTGGGAATGCAAAATGGTACAGCCACTTCGAAAGACAATTTGGCAGTTCTTACAAAACTAAACATATTCTTACCATGCAATCCAGCAATTGTGCTCCTTAATATTTACCCATATGAGTTTAAAACTTCTGTCCACGTACAAACTTGCACATGGCTGTTTATAGCAGCTCTACTCATAATTGACAAAACTTGGAAACAACCTGAATATCTTTCAGTAGCTGAATGGACAAACTGTGGTACATACAATGGAATATTATTCAGTACTAAAGAGAAACAAGCTATTAAGCCATGAAAAGATACGAAGGAACCTTAAAGCATATCACTAAGTGAAAGAATCAAATCTGAAAAGGTGACAGATTCTATGATTTTAACTACATGATATTCTGGAAAAGGCAAAACTGCAGAAACAGTAAAAAGATCAGTGGGTGGGGGGTAAGGAGGGATAAATAGGCAGAGCAGAGAGTAATGTAGGGCAGTGAAACTATTCTGTACAACACTATAATGGTGGATACAGGATATTACACATTTGTATGAACCCATAGAATGTACAACACCAAGAGTAAACCCTAACATGATCTATGAATTTTGGGTGATAGTAATGTTTCAATGTAGGTTTATTGATAATAACAAATGTACCACTCTGGCGAGAATATTGATAGTGAAGGAGGCTGTATGGGGAGAGTGAGCAGGGAGTATATGGATGTCGTTTTTTTTAAAGTGCCTTGTATTACATAAAGCTGGATGTTATACAATGCTGTCAACTGATCCAGTCATCGCCAAAGAAATCAGAAAAAACACAAGGATGTCCATATTAACATTATTTATAAGGACAAGTAATTGGAAACAACACACCTGGCCAAATATAGGGGGATGTTGATATATTTTAAACATATATAACATACAATACCACTTGATCTTTGAAAATAATCTTTCTGAATAATATTTAATGATTTGGTAAAGTCCTCCTGGTATAACAAAAATTTGTTAAAAACATTTTCCTTGGGAAGAGTTTTGAAGAATGAGAGACAGGATAAGCCCTGGCTGGATAGCTCAGTTGGTTAGAGCACTGTCCCAGTGCACCAAGGTTGTGGGTTCAATCCCTGGTCAGGGCACAAAGAAGCAACTAGTGAATGCATAAATAAGTGAAACAACAAATTAATGTTTCTCTCTCTCTCTAAAATGAATAAAAAATTTTTTAAAAAATGAATAAGGAATAGAAAAGGAAGATTTAATTTTTATTTTACACATTCTGTAATATTTGGTATTCTTTTAACTTTGTGTAAGGATTATATTTATAACTAAAAATTGTATAATTAAAATAACTCAAATTTCAAAATAAAACCTTATTTTAAAAAAAACACCAAAAACCCCTAACCTTTAGAAGGCTTATATGGCTTCCAGTACTACCTCTCCAAACTAGAAGCTCTAAGTAAACACTCACTCCAGTGGAGGGAAAAAATACCTGTATGTAAAGAATAATCCCAACTATGTAAAAGCACATATATTACAGATATTCAAATAGAAATAGTCTATGAAGAAATATATAATTGTTCATGATTTTTCTCATTTTAGTAGAATCAGAGGTGAGTTTTTCTTAGAGTTTTTATATTTTCCACATTTATAAAGCTCATATGGCTTCTAGTAGTACCCTTCAAAAACAGAGGTTGTAAGTAAACACTCAACCACACTGGGGCCATTCTCCCCCTCAGGACTGTCAGGAAGCTTTCCCAAAGCCAGTAAGAAGCTTCACCAAAGCTAAATGTCACTTCCTAGATCAGACAGTTCCCCAGGACAGACTCTCTCCTACTCAACCATCATTCTATCTCCTCCTGACCGTTGCCGCCCTAGCACCCCCCATCGGCTCCCTGAGATGTCTCATCTGAAGCTGCCCCAGCAGCTGGAATGGCATCACTAGCATTTTCAATAAAGCAGGAGGGAGAGAAGGCATGGCTCTTGGGAGTACCCCTGGGCCTTAGCCAAACAGAAACGCAGGAAAAGCTTATTCTCATCCTTGGTGACTTTTCCCTTTCTCATCCCTTCCCTTCACCAGCATTTGGTTTGCCCAGGACATGGCCAATATAGCAGTAATTGAAAGGCTTAATTAAGGATCTCAACTCATTGAAACATAAAACAATTTTCATTTTAATCAATGGCATGCCCCCTACCCACCTTTGTGAGAGCCCCTTAATAACACTATGGCCAGATTTCATAATATTCCTGTCATTCTAAGTTACATTGGAGTTTGGTTATTTAAAAGCTAGTGTTTCCCAGCCAGTGTGGCTCAGTGGTTGAGCATCGACCTAGGATCCAGGAGACTGCGGTTCAATTCCTAGTCAGGGCACATGCCTGGGTTGTAGGCTCGATCCCCAGTGCAGGGCGTGCAGGAGGCAGACAATCAGTGACTCTCTCATCATTGATGTTTCTGTCCCTCTCTCCCTCTCCCTTCCTCTCTCCGAAATCAACAAAGATATATTTTAAAAAATAATAAAATAAAAATAATAAAAATAAAAGCTAGTTTTGTTGCCCCGCCTGCTAAGCTCAGTGGTTAGAGCACTGGCCTGGGCACCGAAGGGTCATGGGTTCCATTCCCAGTCAAGGGCATGTACCTGGGCCTGGTGGGGGCCAGTGCAGGAGGCAACCAATCAATGTGTCTCTCTGACATCTATGTTTCTCTCTCTTTCTCTCCTCCCCTCCCTCCCTCCTTCCCTCCCTCCTTCCCTCCCTTCCTTCCACTTTCTCTGAAAAAATCAATGGGGAAAAAAATAGCCTTGGGCAAGGATTAACTAACAAAACCCCCCCAAAAGTAAGTGTTGTTAATATTAAAAGTTTAATCTCAAACACAATTCAAAACATTTTTCTTCTACTTTTAGCACTCACTAAAACAATCTGTGACTGGAAAGTGAGGTCTGCTCTTCATATACCTTCACCTTCCCTCTCTCTTCAAACTCCCTCCAGGTTCTGTCTAGAGCCCCAGTGGTTCTCAACCTTGACTGCACATTGGAATCATCTGGGAGTTTTAAAATGACCAATACTTGGGTCCACCCCCAGAGATCTTGGTTTAATTGCTCTGGGAGGAGGCTTGGATATAAGGATTTTCAAAACTCCTCAGGTGATTCTAGTATAAAGCCAAGCCTGGGAACCATTGCTGTGGACACTTAGACACTGGTGGCAGAGAAGAGAGCAGGGAGGGAGATGCTGTTTAAGTGATGTAGTGGGAAGGAAACCTGGGCTGATTCTCTCTGGTCCTTTCTGATGCTACTGGTTCTCCTGGTATGAAGGGTCCATACAGATATATTGGATTCGTTGGAAGAACAGGGCTGAGGGGTCAGCTTAATTCCAGCTCTGTCCCCCAATGCTGAGCGCCCCCCCCAATGGTGTATTCCCTCTAAGCCCTTCTCTGGGGTGGGTGGGCAGCAAATGGCTTGACTTCTACCCTCACCAAGGTTCTTTTCCACAGGAACCAATTTTTTTTTGGCATGCTTTAAAGGCCATGGAGAACTGGAATGATAGGTGTTGTCCTCAACTTCTTCTCAGGCACAATAATAATAATAATAATAACAAAAATAATAATCAATAGCATCACTTATTCAGCACTTAAATTCATGCCAAGAATTATATTGGTTACATTATATGTTTTCTTATTTAATTATCATACAGTCCTGCCACAAGGTGTTAATCCCCATTTTATATATGAGGAAACTAAGACTCAGAGAAGTTTCATAGCTTATTCAGCATCACATAGTAAGAGGGTCACAACACAGACTTGAAATTCAGATCTGACTCCAAAGCAACAGCCTCTTAATCATTCTATTCTACCCGCACTCAGGTCCTTTTATGGTCTTAGCCATTTAACGCCTCCCTTAAATAATATAGCTGCTTTCTACTAAAGACTTCTAGTGCCATAATCCAAAGAGGGGAACCATGGTGGCAATCTCTGGCTGAGACAGGAAAGCAGATGGAGGAAAATCACTTTACTGCTAACCCTACCCCCCACACCAATGAATGAGGCAGTGCCTATGGTCAAAAACACCTTGGACCTAGTACCTACTAGAAATATCCAGATTTGTGCAAATCACAGTTTAACTCCCTCACCAGAGGCATTTCTCAACTTTCTGTCCCCAGGACTCATTAATAATTTACAGCTTGTTGACAGGTATTTTAACTAGGGGTCAAGGTGAACATCTCGGTTACACAACAAAAATGTATAAAAACTGTTTAATCAATAGTGTGTGGGTGTGTACGTGCATGTGTGTGTGTATGCATTTAAAGAGTCCATATAAAGTCCTCTGCTGTGGTATACCATAGCAAGGGATGGTTTCACATTTTAACAAAATGAGGGCATTCACGGCAGCTCTGCTTTCCATCCTTTCAATCACGCTGCAATATTCCTGTGCTGTGAGCCCCATAAACTGCAGTGCTACTGAGCCCCTGGCTGGGAAAACTCTAGACCTGGTCAATAAAGGACGTTCGAATGGCTACCTTTTTCAGTTGCTGCGGGTTGCTGATGCCCACTTGGACAAAGCGGTAAGGAACTGCCAATGGCACACCTGAGTTGGAAAACCATGCACCAGGGGCAAGTGTGACTCTAGCCACTAAGCCTACTGCTTTGCACAATGGAATGGCTTTGGTTAAGGTTTTCTGTTTAGTTTCTGCTGCTGCTCTAGACTGTTCTTATTTTTTTCAAACTAACATTTGTTATTAGTATATCCTTAACTATGAATCAATCTATGAATACTTATAAGCACAGATGCTGAGTCCAATCAATAGCTTGGTACTATTCCTTGCCCTCAAGGAAATAAGAATCAGCTCACACACACACAGGGAGACAAACTGTAAGTTCGGTAGGATATGTTTAAGTGACTGAGTGAGTAGTATAGATGTTGGACAATCTAATGAAAGGAGATCTATTACCATTGAATGGGAGAAGGCTTCATTTGGGTCCCAAAAAAATAAGCATGTTTTAAACAGGAAGATGGCCTGGCTTAAAGGCATTCCAAGGGGATTCCAGGAATACCACCTCTATGTGAGTAAAAAATCAGGAAGGAGAGTATTAGGGAGTAATTAAACATAAGCAGGGGTATCCCAGAAGTTCTATGTGAGACTTGGCACAGCCAGCAGGGTGGGAGAAAGAATGTAGGCTTATCTTGATGCAAAGCAAGCCTACTACCTTCACTTAGAGCAGCAATTTTCAGCCAGTGTGCCGCAGGAATTTTTAAAACATGCAATACGTGACTATTCAGTCATTGGCACTGACCTCTTGGTTCCTTAGATAATCAAATTAGAAAAGGACAACAGCCAGCACAACAATAGCTGTCCCATGTGAATGAATAAAAATTATACCTTTTTTTTGTCAGATTGGCAAAAGAATGTATTTTTTTGGTTTGCCACAAAATTAGTTTATGTGTGCCATGAGATGAAAAAAGATGAAAATCACTCACTTAGATCATATGCTTATTTGCAATAGGTTTCAGGACTTTATAGAGATTATGGAGGGAGGCCTTCCTCCCCAAAACCCCAAAATAACTTACCCTTTGAGGGAACCACTAAAATCAGGGAAGTCAGACAACAGAACACCACAGAGGACAAGAGATAACTTTATGCTTGTTAAAGCACTAGATGTGGAGGCAGTAATGGAGCCAGAGAATGAGTGTAGGGACTGAGTGTAGGTATGTAGGATTCAACCAGCAATTCAATGATGACTAGTCTCATCCCATGTTCTCTGCCACATTATAGGACACAAGATGAATTGGCCAGTGCTACCTCTGAATGGTAGTGTTAAGGGTGAGGGTGGGAGGCATGATGTGCTTGGGAGGTGGATGCAGGTGACATGGGCTTGAACTAGAAAGCTATTTTATATGTCCAGGAATGAGGAAATGAAGACCAGACACAGGCAGTGGGATTTGGGGCATTGAGAATGAAGAAAAGATATGAGACATTTCAAAGAAAGACCATTCAAGGCCTGGTAACTGGCTAGCAAAAGCAAAGGAAGAAATCAAAGTTGATGTCACATTTTTTTGTTATTTTTTTTTAAATATGTCTTTATTGATTTCAGAGAGGAAGGGAGAGGAAGAGAGAGAGAGACAGAAACATCAATGACAAAAGAAAGTCATTGATTGGCTGCCTCCTACACGCCCCCTGCTGGGGATCCAGCCAACAACCTGGGCATGTGCCCTGACCAGGAATCGAAACTCAACCTCCTGGATCCTGAAATCTCCTGGATCCTAGGTCAATGCTCAACCACTGAGCCATGCCCGGCCAGGCTGATGTCATGTTTTTTAAGCCAAAGACTAAGGTAAGAAATAATTAATGGTGTCACTGACAAAAGACAAGATAAGTTGAGACAGGTAGCTGGTTTATAAGAGAAGAGAGTGGTTTTAGCTTTGGGCAAGTTGAAATTACGGCAAGAAGTCCAAGTTCAGGAATAGAGCTGAGTGAAGGGACACAATTGCACATACAGATTGGAGCTCGTGATGTGGCTAATCATCACTTATAAATCAAGGTTTACACCTTCAACATCTTCACCCAAACCAATGCCGCCATTTAGTGACTGCTTTATAAGCTCATGTGCAGAAGCAGCATCATGACCAATTTAAAAGGACATTGGAAGTAACTTTTTCAAGCTACTTATTCAAAATAAATAGATCAAATGACACAAAGGTAGACATCTGCAATGATTTGGAAAGGAATAGGAATTCTGTTTAAGAAATCAAGAGATTGCTTCTATTGAAAACATACTGGGCTCCCACATGCTACTCACCTGTTGCTTTCTTGGAATTTCTCAGGGATCCACAGATGTCTATTATTTAGTCTTAGATGTGAAAGAATCTGACTGTCCAGTCCTGTCCAGGAAACACTGGGATGACTGTGAGCCACCTTCTAGACGTCCATCTGAAATAGTAAGTAAACATGGTGTCATTCTCCTCTTCTTACCATTCTTGACTTCTGTCTACTCTGCTTATTCAGGGTAGGTGTATTCCTAGGCTAACACAGCAAAAGACTATGAATAGTTTCTGCCTTTTGACTCATGGAGATTATGTTGACCTTGGGTAATATTCTCTTGAGGGCCATACCTGGGAGCCCAGTGGGGCTTGTGGTCCCTCGTTGCTGCATGGCCAGCTATGAGACCTTGGGCAAATCACCAATGTCACTAAACGTCCATCTCCTCAGCTGTAAAATAAGAGGAGTGGTTTGGAATACATAGACTCTAAGATCCTATCTGGCCCTGAGAGTCTATGGGTCTAGAACCTATGAATTTGTAATTGTGTCCTATGAAGATTGGTCCCATTAGCAGCAAGGGCCAAAGGGCTTAGTTGCAATTACCATGAAGAAGAGGGTCTTATCCTGCACTTTGCACATGGGCACTCAGATCCCAGGCTCTCTGCCGCAGGAGAAGAACACAAAGATGAAAAAGCACAGATCTAAGATTTGAGTTCCAGAAAATAAGATATTCACATACCTAGAAATTTTAGCATTTTTTTCCTCTTAAAAATGTTTGAGATATGGCCATGATCTGTTTAAACAGTTTCTCTTTGGTTCTCATGAGGATTTTGGATGCCTATAGCATCAAACTCACAGAAACAGATTAAGAAAATACAGGTTTTGAAAGAGGACTTGTTGAGAGAAACCACAAATAAATTTTAAATGGATAATAAGGTATGTTGCATCATGTTTTCATTTCTTCATATTCAACCTGAAGAAAGCAGTACACAATGACAAATTCCTCTTTCTTACAGGTGATTGGACAATGTAAGGTAATAGCTACAACACATTTGAGTGAATTTCAGGATCTTAAAGTGAGTGACTTCAACTGCACCACAAGCTCTGGTATGGTAATCTGTTAAAATACTACCTAATTCTATATTGATATACAATTCAATCATAAAGTGGTATTTAACCAATAATATTATGATGCACATATAAAAAATGTCCCCTACCTATGCTCATGGACTTAATTATTACTTACTTTCTTGAGAAGCAAGAGGGGTTTCCCCTGTTACTGATGCACTTTTATTTAAAGAAATTCAACATATAAAAATAGAAGTCTACATAAGGCAGTATAGCATTGTTGTAGGGAACAGGGGCTCTGGGGTCAGATTTGCTTGAATTTGAATTCCAACATCATTGTTTACTAGTTGCGTGGTCTAGAGGGCAAGTTACTTAACCTCTTTAAGCATTCCTCATTTGTAAAATAAAACTAGTAATAGTACTAGCTCTCCAGGGCTTTGTGAGAATTAAATAAGATGCTCTGTGTAGTACAGTTCCAAAGTACTTAGCATTCGGTAAATATTGACTTCAACATCTAAATGTTATGCCCATGCACCTAAAGGTTGCTGGGTTTGATTCTGGGTTGCAGGTTCAATCCCCAGCCTCTGCTTGGGCACAGGTGGGACACAGCCAATCAGTGTGTCTCTCTTGCATCAATGTCTCTCTCCCCCCATCCCTCCCTTCCACTCTCTCTAAAAATCAATGAAAAAAATATCTTAGGGTGAGAATAACTAAATAAATGAATAAATAAATGTTAATATTAATACTACAGTCTACAAAGCAGTTATACATATGTCATCTCATTTAATCTCACAACAAGACTATGAAGATTATGATACTTTCTATTTTAGAGTTAAAATAACTGAGGTTCAAAGAGGTTCAATGACTTGGCTTCAGGAATACAGCCAAAATGTGGTGAACATAAGTCCACCCCACCAGTGTTGACTCTAAAGACCATGTTCTTTTTATTTACTTTTTCCAAAAGGATTATCACAGAATTCCTTTAAAAATAGCAAATCTCAACATGATTCAATGTACAAAACTTCAACAGCCAAGCAGCTCCTTCAAGAGGTTTCCTTAAAGAAGATTGAGCTTACCTTCTCTCTCTGGGCAAAACTTCAGGTTAATAATGCTCTCCCTCCTTGGCAGAGATAGGAAGAGCTCCTTAAAATATTAACACTTTATGAATGATGAGGGCGGGACATCATGAAAAGGGTCACAACAGAGACTTGAGCATCAAAAGGATCTGGGTTTAAGTTTAGCTCTGCTGCTGATTGGCTGATTGGCTGGAACAAGTTTCTTAGCTTCTCTACCTCTCAATTTGCCCATCTGTAAGACAGAAGCTACTGTATTGTTATGGTTGCCACCATGCTTATATGTATTAAGTCACAGCATTGACATTGCTGTTTCCAACCCAGTAGCCACAAAGCTGCCATTTTCTTTCTCCAGTTTCTTCTGCACTCGTCAATACTAAAGACAGCCCTGTACTCTTCGATTTCTTTGAGGATACTGAGCCTTACAGAAAAGAAGCAGAGAAAGTCCTTGAGAAGTACAAAAAGGAGAATGATGACTTTGCCTCTTTCAGAGTGGACCGGGTGGAAAGAGTTACGAGAGTGGTGAGTTTCCACTAATGTCCAGCTATAGTCTGAGGGCCTACACTGCAACCTCACAGGAGCAAATTCAGTAGCATTGACCCTCTCCAGTGGCCTTATTGGCCCAGATGCTTTTCATTATTATAATTTTAACATTTTTTCAATTAGAATTAATATTCAATATTATATTGGTTTCAGCTGTACACAAATTCAAAAAGATATATGCATCCTTATGTTCATTGCAGCATATATATACATATGTATATATATTTATATACATATATATATAATGAAATATTACTAAGCCATAAAAAAGAATTAAATCTTACCATTTATGACAACATGGATGTACCTAGAGAGCACTATGCTAAGTGAAAGAAACCAGACAGAGAAAGACAAATACCAGTTGCTTTTTAAATTGAGACTCCTGTTGCAGTCTCAAGAGACAGGCAGGCAGCAGATACCACAGAAGGGCCCTCCCGCACCTTTTTTTTTTTTTTTTTTTGGAGCTGTGGAGAGTGTGATATCTAACAGAGAGGAGGTGAAACCCAAATAAAATGAGCAAAAGACAGAAAAGCATACTAGGATTATGTGAGTCATTAAAATCACCTTATCCTAATCTCCATGTATTATGATGGAAAACTGAGGCACAGAGCAACTACCTCACCGCACCTCGTGGTATGGCTGGAGCTACTCAGTTCTTCCCAGTCCAGGGACCCAAGTGCCTTCCACCCACAGTGGGCTTGTAGAACAGCTAGTTGATGTTGCCTTGTATTTTGAAAACACAGAATGAAATAGATTACAGTGCATACAAGCAATCTAATAAATACAACGCAATTGCTAAAAAAAATGTTTTAGACCTATATGCATTAGAAAGAGTTTAAAGATACATTGCTAAGGAAAAAAAGCAGGTTACAGAACAATACTTAGACTATGATCCCCTTTATATTAAACAATTAGATATGTGTGTATATACACAACATATTTAGGAAAAGGCTAGGAAGAAAGACACATCAAATAGTGGTACCTCTGAGAAGAAGAGGTTGGAGTGCAGGAAGGATGGCTTTTCACACTATGCTTGATTATGTCTGTATTATCTGAACCTTTTTAATGAGATAATATTCACCTTATCACTTGATAACTTTTTAAAAGGCTGAGACAATAAGAAAAATGGCACATATTGGTGATTTTGAATCCTCATAGTGCTTTTACAGAATATTGGATAATAGGTATCTACTGCCTTTTTAAAAAAATGTTCCTGAAACTGCTTTGATCTGATTTGTTCTAGAGAGGAGGGAAAAGAACCAATTATTATGTGGATTTCTCTGTGAGGAACTGCTCCAGTCACCATTTTCACAGGCACCATAATGTGAGTATAAGAGATGACTGTGCAATACTAGTAACATTTAGAGACTACTTACTATGTGCCAGAAACCCTTGTAAGGGCTTTACACATATGTTAACCTATTCCTCCCCCCCCCGCCCCCCCCCCGCCACACACACACACCTTATGAACTAGGTGCTATTTTACTAGGTGCTATTTTTATACATGATTTACATACAGGGAAGCCAAGGTATGGAGAATTAAGTGAATCATAAGAATATTGTTTTACAAATATACATCATAGCCCGGCCGGGTGTGGCTCAGCGGTTGAGCATAGACCTAGGATCCAGGCGATCGGGGTTCAGGGCACATGCCCTGGTTGTGGGCTCGATCAATGACTATCTCATCATTGATGTTTCTATCTCCCTCTCTCCCTCTCCTTTCCTCTCTCTGAAATCAATAAAGATATATTTTTTAAAAATAAATAAATAAATACATAAATATACATGATATATACCTAAACTTAGCACTGAGGTGTTCTTTAACTCATTAGAATAAAGACTTAGCTAAAACTAGTAACTAGAATGCATTAAGAACCTACACTCATGGGTGCTTTCATTCACTTCATCTCATTTGCTCCTCGAAGTGACCATATTTGACAAATGGGAAGGTAACGGGCTCAGTGAAGTAAGGGTCTTGCCCAATGTTCACAACCAAGCTGAGATGAAAATTCATTTATATACTTAGTCCAGTGGGATTTTCCCCCTAATCATTTATAAATTGATGCTCATGTGCCTGCAGGAAGATGTTATGAAAGGTATGCAGCATTTATATAGTGACTTATAGTTTACAAAACACTTTTACATATGTTATTGCCTTGTTGGAGCCCCGTGACAACCCCATTGAAGGGACACAAATGTCTGCTTCCATTTCCCTGGGACAGAAGGGCCTAGAAAAGTAAACACTTACCCAAGGGCACTTAGCTAGAAAGTGATAGGATACAGGATTTTAATTTTGATCTTCTGATTTCAAGTCAAGGATTTTTCTGGAGTTTAAGAACTTGTCCTCCAGGCCCTAGCCAGTTTGGCTCAGTGGTTAGAACATTGGCTCAGGGACAGAAGAATCCTGCGTTCTATTCCAGCCAAGGGCAAGTGCCTCTGTTGCAGGCTCAATCCCTGGCCCCAGTCGGTTCGAGAGCAGGGGGCAACCAATCAATGTGTCTCTCTCACATTGATGTTCCTCTCTCTCTCTCTCTCTCTCTCTCTCTCTCTCTCTCTCTCTCTCTCTCTCTCTTCCACTCTCTTTGAAAAGCAATGGAAAAAATATCCTTGGGTAAGAGTAAAACAAACAAGAAAAAGAACATGTCTTCCAGGGCAGAAGAAAGAAGGCATTCATTAATTCCTTTTCTGGCTGTTCAACTTTTCAACCTGAAGTAGTTCTAGAATCCTGCTTAGTGACCACCAGAAAAGACACCTACCTCCCTTACTCCCATCCCAACAAACCCTTAATGATCTTGGTGTGGGTAATGCAAACCCAGTGCAGAAACATGGAGGCTGGAGAAGAGGAGCTCAGTGTAAGTGTTTTACAGCATTATCTCATTTAATTAAGCCCTCCCACAATCTGTGGGTAGATATTATTGTACCCATTTTATTAAAAAAGACTAAGTTTCAGAAATTTTATACAACTTACCTAAACTTCACACAACTAATAAATGATGAAGCCAGGATTAACATAGGTCTGTCTGACTCCAAAACTGTACTCAGAACCTCAATGCTCAACAGTCTCTTCTGAAAAAGAGTTTTCTTCTTAGAACTTTGACAGCTGGGTTTAGAGATCTCTGGGGCAGAGGGGTGCCAGTCAGGTGTAGCTTCTGAACTTAAGGTAGGGCCAGCAGGCAGTCACTTTGACATGGTCTGTGCAAACCCATTTTTATACTGGCTCCCTGCTTTCCAAGACTTTCCTCCAAAGTACCAGTTAAAGTTGTACAAATCTCTCATCTACACCACTCTCCTTTCTTTCTAGGCACAGGCAACTCAGGTCTTCAGTGCAGAAGGGTTGGTCAAGGCATCAGTGACATAACATTCCCTACTACCACCTATGGGGAGGCCCAGACTTTCATGACTAGTGACCAGTCATGGAAAAGAACCATAGCAACTTGTAATGAAAATCTTTGGAACCTGTACTTTTCCCAAAGTGTTGACTAGGAAATAATTGTTCAATAGCTGATTGAGAAATTTGATGATATCGCTTTGATTTTTCTAGAGCTCTCCTTCCTTTCCAGAATGTCTGGAGGTTCACAACTCTAACTGGGCACCTTCACACCACCTGCACACATACACACAAATACACAGACACTAACAGGCTTTTCTCTTATTTATAGGTCTTTGGATTCTGCAGATCAACTTTGTCCTATGATGTAGGAACCTCTGACATGGAAACTCCAAAAGACGTTGACATAGACTGTGAAGTCTTCAACCTTAAGGTGCGTTGCCTAAGCAGTATTTGTCATGAGCAGTGCTAGACTATGTGATATTTTCACAGACATAGTGTATTTTGTTCTTATGGCTCTGTGTGTGTGTGTGCGTGCACACACGCGTGTATGAACAGAAGGAGGGAGAGATGAGATGTGATTGGAGATGGGGGAGTTGAGAGAAAAACAGAGAGAATAGCCCCTGGGGAAAGGAGTGCAATTTCTGGTATGACACCGAAAGTGTGATTTTTTTTTTTCAAGAATTGGGAAGGTGTGAGATTTGTCATAAAAGTAAAATCATGACAAATTTAATCAACCTTTAATGAATTTGAAAATGGTCCCTGTAGTTCAGGCTCCAGTGCTGTCTTAGTAATCCTAGTTTTATTATTAGGCACATAATGTAAGGGGAATGAACTAACTTCAAATTTATTATATAAAGATATATAAAATAAGATGCAAAACAATATTTTATGAGAATATCTGTGTATAGAAACCTTTGTTCTACACACAAATATTCTTCACAATATTTTTTTACATCATCAAAAAAACTGAAAATAATTCAAACATCCATGCACCAAATCAAAAAAGGGGGCAGGTTTGTCACCATGAACATGGCTGCACAGACTTTTTAAAAATATTAAAACCTGAATAAGGAGAGTGAAGAGGTGAAGTGCTCACCCTTTAGGAGGAAGAGGTGCTGACACCTTAGAGTCTCAGAACTCTGTTGAGAGCCTAAATTATAAGGCACTAGTTTTCCAAATGTTGATCTACAGATGAGTACCATTCTGTAATATAATTTTACCACTTTATGTTGAAATGAGAAAAATAAAGATAATAAGAAAAGCTTTTTGTGGTATAACATATTTCATTTAAAGAGCCATCCTTTACTCTGAGATTATCATTCTGTTATCAAATATTATTCCTATTGTGAAATGATAGTGGTAGATGATTAGTTTTTGTTTGTATTTTAAATGCCAACTTGGCTAGATAAAAATTTGAGAACTCTTTTTTGGTATGCTACCTTTAAAATTTATTTGTGGAATACAAACTATGGAAGCCATTGGTCTAAATCAAGTTAAACACCTAATTTCTCCTTTACATGATGATATTCACTTTTCTGTGTCCTTTACCAGGAACATAGAAACATCAGTGATGTACATCCCCATCTGGGCCATCCCCTCAACTCTGGTGAGCATGGGCATTCCTCTGCTGGCAAGCCTCCATTGAAGCACAGTGGATCCAGAGATTACCACCATCCCCACAAATCACATAAATTTAGATGCCCACCTCCTCTAGAAGACACAAATCGCTCAGACAGACCACCACATCAAGCAGGAGCTCCTTCAAGGTATCATCACCTCTGTTTTGGCACCAATAGAACACACGCACCCTCTCATAATAACAGTTCCAGTGAGCACCATCCTCATGGACACCATCCTCATGAGCATCATCCCCATGGACACCATCCTCATGAGCATCATCCCCATGGACACCATCCCCATGGACATCATCCTCATGGACACCATCCCTATGACCATGATTTTCATGACCATGGACCCTGTGACCCACCACCCCATAGTAAAGGTGTCCAAGATCACCATCACTGGGGCCATGGCCCACAACCTAGGCACTCAGGAGAAAGAGGTCCAGGTAAAGGACACTTTCCCTTCAAATGGAGACAAATTGGATATGTTTACAGACTCCCTCCATTAAATAAAGGTGAAGTTCTTCCTCTTACTGAAGCCAATTTTCCCAGCTTCTCATTGCCAGAAATTCAGCCCTTCCCTCAATCAGCCTCTGAATTATGTCCAGGGATGTTCAAGAGTGAGTTTCCACAACTCTCAAACTTTTTTTTGCATATACATTTCCAAAAGAAAACCTGAGTTCCTTGAAAAATGCGTCATGTTCAGAATTAGAACCATAAATAAAGTGTAACCACTAATAAATGCAAAACTACAAGTTATTTTGTCCTTACTTTCATAATTAAGATAGGACAAAATGTGGGTAGGGAAGGAGATGACATGAAAAGAGCAAGATAAATGGAGAGGAGAGGAAAAAGCTCAGTGTCACGAGTCAGAAGCCTCACACTGGTTACTACGCCACTCCAGACAAATCTCTGATCCTCAGTATTTCTTTATTTCCTGGACTCAACTCCTTTCATTCTAGCATCATTCCCCTATTAGTACTTATGCTGTAGCTGGGCATACCAAGAAAGTGTGTATTGTCATGTAAATTATTATTCCTATAAAAGTGACCCAAATTCTCTCCTACTTCTTATTTCTAGTCCTCTAAATTTCCTTTTGGAAAAATAAGTTCTAAATTTCATTATAAAGCAAACAAAGCTCAGGCTATAATTTGCAAGGACGTTCATAGGCATGAATCATGACCATAAATTCAAGTGCACCAGAACTATCACTTTATTTTCTTTCTTCTTTTTTTTAAAAAAATATGTTTTTACTGATTTCAGATAGAGGAAGGGAGAGAGAGAGAGATAAAAACATGAATGATGAGAGAGAGTCATTGACCAGCTGCCTCCTGCACACCCCCTCCTGCATAGCCCGAAAACTGGGCATATGCCCTGACCTGGAATTGATCCATGACCTCCTGGTTTCTGGGTCAACAGTCAACAACAGCCATGCCAGCTGGGCCACTTTATTTTCAAAACACATTAATTTCTATTTCAAGTTGCCATCCTACTGGGATAATAGAAAACTTAACCTCAGTCCTTCTTGGATTTCCCCCCACTCTGGTGCTCCCCACACAAAGTTATACCACAGCTCGAGAATCTTACGTAGTCCAAGGTGTTTGGGGGTAGGCATGACAAGATCTGACTCTTCATCATTGGTCCACCAGGTCCCCCTGCTAAGGGATGCTTACTACCCTGTTCACATCACTCTTTGGGTCTAGTTTATCTGCTACTTCTGTATCAAACTGGGGGCACAGGAGTCTCTGTGAGGTTACTGATGAACATGACTGCCAAGAATACCATGTGACTCTTCTCTCCCTGGGATCTTGCTGCCTTTCTGGCTACATGTCCAGAAAGCAGGGCAGAGGTGTCCTCTGCTTCCAGAACCCCAAGACTCCTCTGTTCTTCTCATACCTTCTCCCCATGCTAGGGGCTTTTCTAGTCTCAGAAAGTTTTCTTTATTCATTTTTGGTGCCAGGGGACTCTTTTTTTCACATTTGAATTGTCTTTCTTTTTCTTTTTTCCCAAACCAGTCTCAAGCAGTTAGACACAAGCTAATAAGACTTTAGATTCTATCTGTCTTACTGAAGCAGTTTCAGGTGTGTGGTGATGGCAGAAGGTAGATTCTAGTGGGGAAAGGAGGGGAAAGAAAAAAACTAAGGGTGAAAGAGACTTGGGTAAGTTCTTAGTCTGGGAAGAAGGAGGGGTCCAAAAAGATGGAGAAGTAAAGTGGGAGAGCAAGGGGACAACTGATGGGCATCGTCCAGGAGGAGTTGGAAAGGAGCACCACGCTGATTATGGTGGGTGTTCCAAGTGAAGACTCAGAGAAACACGACTTGGAGGAACAAGAGAACTTTCACTCTGGCCAGTTTTGCTCAGTGGTTAGAGCATCGGCCTGCGGAGCGAAGGGTCCCAACTTTGATTCTGGTTCAGGGCACATACCTCGGTTGCAGACTCCATCCCCAGCCCCGGTGGAGGCAACCAATCAATGTGTCTCTCTACACTGATGTTTCTATCTGTCTCTCCCCTTCCCTTCCACTCTCTCTAAAGAAATCAATGGGAATTTTTTTTTTAAAAAAAGATGCAAACTTCCAGTTTTAAGAGAAGTAAGGACTAGGAATGTAATTTATAGCATGGTGACTATAGTTAGCACTACTGCATAATATATAAGAAAGATGTTAAGAGAGCAGATCCCAAGAGTTCTCATCACAAGAAGAAAATTTTTCCTTTTATTATATCAATATGAGATAATTAATGTTAACTAAACCTATTTGGTAATCATTTCAAAAGATATGTAAATAGAAGCATCATGCTGAACACCTTAAATTTATACAGTGATGTATGTCCATTATTTCTTAATAAAACTGGAAAGAAAACAGAACTTGGCAGTGGGTTCAGGCAGTATAATAAACAGAAAAAAATTGACTTTGGAGAAGGCCCATCCAGATTCTAACCCCCGTCCTACAATTTACTGACTATAGGATCCTAAGAAAGTTATTAAACCTCTCTGGGCCTCATCTTCCTTCTCTAAAAAATGGCGATGGTGGCAGCCCATCTCCTTTTCCTCCTTAGAGTACAGCTAGACTTCATTTCCTGGAGCCACATGACCATACCAAAAATATTTAATAACCAATGTGCCACCAGCACTGACCTACAGAGCAGATACAGCCAGTCAGAGACCTTATCAGCAACAACAAAGAAGTCAAACATCTTTTGGGGGAGAAGAGGGAAAGACTTGAAAGCAAACAGCTCCTAAAGGCTGGTCCATATCTTTAACCTACCTTTAGACCTCCTCTCCCTGAATAGTATAACTTTATCGAAAGGTCACTTAGGCTTGGTGAATGAAAGACCCCCATAATGTCCACCAAACAGAAACAAGAAGAATGGACAGGGTAAGCAGGCTTCACTCAACCCTTCTCTCCTTAAGTTTCTCTTCTGTCTCCTCCACCCTGGGGAGCGTTTTCTTCTACAACTAATCCAATTGAGTGGAGAGAGGCTGGCTTGGCCAGAGACCAGATTGGATGCCCATGTTTTATTTTTAGTTGTGCCAATGTCTTGGTGTGAGACTCCCTGCACTCGCTATGTCCCTCTGCATGGGCTTTCCAGGTGTGCAAAGAAATTTTATTGAAAGGTGTCTGCACTTGGTTGCATTGTAGTGACCTTCATAAATGGATTTGGGAAAGGGAATAACAAGTGGTTGATGTTTTTTCTCCTCCTTTATTAGATTGTACCCTGATTTGCTATGCAAAGTTGTGCAATTACCTGGAAATGTGCTCTGTGCTCCCACATGCCTCCCAAATGCAAACAAGCAAGTCAATGACCCCAGTGTTGTAATGTACCAGCCTGAGATCTGCGTGGATAGGCCACCAGAGCCAGTTGCCCTTTTATGATAGGGCAAATAGTGGTTGGCAGCAGGTATTCAAGCAGAGCCCTGAAGTGCTAAGGCAGAGAGAGGAGAGACAGAGAGATAAGAGGCTGAAGAGAGTTAATATCAGCATCCAAGTTAGCTCCCAGTTCTTGGTGAAATTCCCAGAGTGAGACTGTTAAATGATGAAGTTAATTACCATTCTTTTCCTTTGTTCCAAGTTGCTAACAAGTTTAACCCAGGAGTACCAATCACAAGAAATTGACTGCAATGATGAGGATGTATTTAAGGCTGTCGACAAAGCTCTGAAGAACTATAACAGTAAAATCCAAAGTGGCAACCAGTTTGTATTGTACCGCATAACTGAAGTCAACAAGACGGTGAGTAAGCTGTGTTTAACCTTGAGGTCATTTGGGATTTGTGCTATTACTTGAACCCAGGACACACACACCATCAAAATCTGATGATTAAAGGTGGAGGCTTACAGCTCTTAGAAAAGACCAACCCCACTCTCTGGGCTGGGGGTTGTAGGGCAGGGTATGACTAGTCCTCAGACCACCAAGGTTGGCTTCCTGGGTGATCAGAGGAGAGGTACCCTAGGGTGAAATTAGAGAAAGGTAGATGGAGTCATTTGAAAGGGACTGTGCAGAGTGGGAAAACCCAGGAACTCAGGCCACAGCAAGAGGATTTACTGGGTGACCAACCTTAAACTAAAATATAAAGACCTCCAAACCTCAGATGGGGAGGGGGTGCTTACGGGGGTACATCTAACAAATACTGTATAATCTCACATGTAAGTGTAATCTAAACAAGTCAAACTCAACAGAAGCAGAAAGTAGAATGGTGGTTGCCAGGGGCTGTGGGGTGGGGGTAGGGAGGTGTTGGTCAAGGGTACAAACTTTCAGTTATAAGATGAATAGGTCCTGGGGATCTAATGTACAGCATGGTGATTAGAGTTAATAATACTGTATTGTATACTCAAAATTTGCTAAAAGGCTAGACCTTAAGTGTTCTCACCACACACACAAAACAAGTCATTATGTGAGGTTTCAATATGTTATTTAGCTTATTTGTGGTAATCATTTCACAATGTATACATATATCAAATCACTTTATTGTATATCTTAAATATGTACAATTTTTATTTGTCAATTATACCTCAATAAAGCTAGGTTAAATGAGGGGTGGTGTGGTAGTCTAAAAGGAGTAAAAAATAAGATTAACATATTTCTACTATATTATACAAAATATCTATCAAGAAGTCCCTATGGTTGAATGCATCAAAGGTACCAGTAGTGTTCTAGTTGGTTTTGAATATTTTTTTTATCATCTATGGAAACACTCAGGTTGAAGATAAATCCTGATAGAATGTGTGATTCCAAGAAATACAAACTTTCAGACAGGGAAGGGGTGGTCTCTGTGGGGGAGAGACTCAGGTAGGGTGGGAGTGCTTGGCAGCTGTCTCTTCAGCCCTCTACCTGGGGCCCCACGGCCAGTCTCTTCCTGCATGGCTTCGGTCTACTCTAGGCCGCCTTCCCTCTGCTGGAGCACAGGTCTGTACAACCCAGTCCTGCCAGTTCCAGCTCCAGCTCCAGCTCCAGCTCCAGCTTCACACAGTCCCAGACTAGGCAACAAGGTCCTTTAAGATTTATAATAAAAGATCTGCATTCAGATGACAATTTGGACTAATCAGATGAGGCAGAGAATGACAATGACTCCAAAATGGAGAGACCTGTAAATAGAGGAAGCCCCTGAAGTCTCGAGCTACTGGCAGCAACAGTGAAAGCAGTTCTCCTTCTTCCCCCTACATCACGAACCCCTGCCACCCATATTAAAAATCAATAGCAACCGGATTCTTGAAGTGAAAAGCCTAATAAAGCAAAGTAAAGCAGATAAGGATGGTGAGTGTGACAAGGCATACTCAAAGGAACTGGTAGAGCTTCACAGCCGGTGAAGGACGCTGAAGGACGTTAAAGGAAACACATTCTGCAGCAGACCCTGAACCTTATCAAAGAAACTGGACCTTTTCATATGATAAACACAGCATTGGATTTTGACCTTTACTCACCGGACAAAACCACAGTCCATAAACTAGTTACCTGGAACCATCTGGAACATCCTGGGGACACAACAGCTGGATGCATAAAAACTATTGGGTTGTGGTTTTTTGTTTGTGATTTTTTGGTTGTGATTTTTTTGTTGTTTATATGAAAATACTCAGAATTATGCAACTGAAAGGGAAAAAATCAAACAACTGCTAGCTTTTATTTTCCTTTAAATCCAATCATCATCTCTTGATAAAGGAAATATTAAGCAAACCAGGCTCAGTGGACCACTCTTCTCTCCAAGGAGGTCCCTGGGAAGAGTTTGCCTGGGTAGCTTTGAAAACAAACAAATCCAACGCAACACAAGAAAACTTAAAGAATGTGTACGGTGTCCTGCACCTCTCTCTGCAGTGGTTCATTCCATAGGACGAATGCATATTCAACACACTGCCTTATTGCATGACTGACCTATTTATTATTGCATGCAGATATTCTAATGTTGAGGGAGTGACACCATAGGACATAATTAGTATAGTACTTGGTCCTGTGGATGCTCTTTTTTGCAGCGCCCTTGCCATCCCAAGCCCAATGACCTTAATCTTATACTGTGCCACTCTCCACCACATTTTCCCAACTCCTTTAACTCGTTGCAGTCTGTATTTTTCACCTTTTATTTTTCCAGTTCAAATGATCATCTAGGGAAACTAAATTGTCACCTTGATTTTCTTCTTTGTGGTCTTTTTCCTGAAAGTTGGGGCCCAGTCCTTAGCTGTATCCACATAGTGATCATGGACCATGGTAGAAAAAGTAACAAATAAGAGCATATGACTTGCTGTCTATCCTTAGTCAATAAACCTGTAGGACTTTTAAACAAAAGTGCACATGTAAATGTCCTGCATCTGGCATTGTTGAGCTGTCAACATTTTGTGTCTGTTTCACTGTTATAAAATATTATATAAACACGGAAGTAAAGGCATTCTACAGGATCATCATTTTTAAAGAAGGAATTCTGGTTCTGTTTTCTAAAGAAATGTAGAAAGTCTTAATTTGGATCTATTTACAGTAAGAGTTTTAGCTTCTTTGGCTGCCAGTGTGTTATCTACCCTAAAACCTGGAATAAGAGATTTTTGGGAAAATTAAAATGTTTCTTTGGGGGAAATTCTTGATTATTCTGCCATAACAGATTATGTGTTAACTTGTAGATTCAGTTGTTCAATACTTGCTTATGTTCCAGAAGGTTTTCTTGTATTGGTGAAAATAAAGATGGTATGCAGGGGGAATATTTTTGTTCTTGATGTACCCTGTTTTGAAACTAGAAATCTGTCCTGTGGAACACAAAAGAAAGCAAATTATTTGTAAAGAAAAAACAAAACCAAAGTAAACAAAAATACAAACTTTCAATAGTTTGTTCAAATGAATTTCACTATGTCTCTGTGATAGTTTACTTCAGTGGAAGAAAAAAACCAGCCATTTGATATAAGGAGATTAAAGAAAAAGCCTGAAAGTAAAATTGAGCCACTCTGTTTTACAAACTAGTGTAGTCATGTGAGTCCCGGTGCCCTCAGCAACATTTTATTGGCCTTATCTTCATTGGCTGACATCCGTGGCAAGTGTGTTTTTTTGTTCTAAAATGTCCATAGAATCGCTTTCTACTTTGCTATGTATACCACTACCACCTACTGCTTTATCAAGATCTGAGACCTGAAAGAAACCTCAGAGGCCACCATGTTTGGCTCCATCATCTCTCAGATATAAATATTCTGATGTGTGCAGGCTCTGAGAGAGCACTGCCCCTGGGCTCTGGAGACCTGGGTCTGGGCTGGTATTGCTTTTCCAAGGTTGGAGGCTGCCTAAGCTCAGCCCTACCTACTCAGGCCTCCTTTCTCTCACCTGCAAAGTGAGGGACTGGGCAACATCACCTCTCATATCTCTTGTTGCTCCAACATGCCAGGATTTTGCATCTAAAAGCTCATCTAACTCAGAACCTTTGAGTTTTAAAAGTTATTATTTTTATGACATGCTAGAAAAAATAGAAAATAAAACAAAGCAAATAAAAATGCTAAAATTACCCATAATTTAATCCCACCATCCAGAGATAACTATTAACAATTTTTTCAAAAATGAAAAAGTCCTCTTGTTTTATGGTTTGTTTTCTAATTGTAAAAGTAATGTATGTTTGTTTTCCAAAAACTACTCAGACAATTTAGGAATGTTTATTTAAAGAAGAGAGTGAAAGACAACCATATACCCACCACTGAGACACAAACATTTTAACAGCTTTGCTGCATAACTTTCAGACTTTTAAAATCATATCTGTAGCCTGTCGGGGCGTGGCCCAGCAGTTGAGCGTCGACCTAGGATCCAGGAGATCGTGGTTCGATTCCCAGTCAGGGCACATGCCGGGGCTGCGGGCTCGATCTGCAGTCGGGGGCATGCGGGAGGTGGTTGATCAATGACGACTATCTCATCATTGATGTTTCTCTCTTTCTCTCCCTCTGCCTTTCTCTCTCTGAAATCAATAAAGATATATGTGTATATATATATATTTAAAATCATATATGTACATATAAACTGGTCTCTACAAAAATAGGCTAATACTATGAATACTACTTAGTAAATTAAAAATCCATATGTTTACAAATATATTATGAATATTCTTTCAAGTATTTATAACTTTCAGTATTTTTAATAAATGTTTTGCTCCTGTTGAATTAAATCAATATCAAATATTCATAACTGCACCAGATCCCACTCAAATGGTTTGCTGTTGCGTCAGCTGAATGAACCTTATGTATCTTTGGTTGCTTTTTTTCAGGAAGACCAGAACATATTTTTTTTTGTCAAGTACGAAATCAAGGAAGGCAACTGTTCTGTTGAAAGTGGCAAAAACTGGCAGGATTGTGACTACAAAGAACCTGAGCAAGCTGTAAGTGTGATGATCTGGAGCCTCCAGGTTTTTTTTATCTTATTTTACTAGTGCTGGGGATGATGCTTATTGTTGAGCCTCTTTGTGAGGGGTGCACATAAACCCTCAAATGTGTAGAAAAGTCAAATGCTTGATGTCTATGTTCTTGCAGAGACAGAAAGGGCATAGAGGCCAACCATGAGATGTGGAGAAAGCCCTACCGTGGAGAGGGGATTCTTATGACCAATTGGGGCATATAGACCATGTCCCAGAGAGTCAACAGATTGAAATTTGGGCTAAGATTGAAGGCTGGTAGAGGAGACCATGGGAGCTTTATTTGTACAGACCTGAGTTCAAATTCTGCTCTGCCTCTAGCTGGTTGATCACTCTTAACCCAGGAGTTCCCTGGTAAAAGGGAAATAAAATTGACCTCATCTGGTTGTTGGAGGATGGAAGGAGGTACATTATGAAAAGACCTTGTTTTAATGACAATGTATCTTAACCAAATGCCTAGCACCTGTGTGTCAGACCACACCTGGTGATTTGGCCTTAACTGAGGGAGATTACAGCTGGTATCTGCCAGGAGCAAGCCACTCTTTCCACAGCCATGGATGTACCTCTTTAATGTCAAAATGTTATCGGTGGAAATGGGGTGTCCACTAGTGGAAGTGGGGGATCTCTTTCCCCACTGAGCCTTGGGGGTCAGATCCTTACGATATCTGGAGAAAAATAACTTTCTAGGACTTGAACGGGAGGATGAGTGATCTTTATTTGGTGTAATTATATCCTTGTGTTTCTAAAGTCCCAGTTCCCTTAAACCAGTCCTGGAAGAGGTGCAGCTGGGGATTCAGCAGAGCTAAAAGCAGAGCCAGTGTCCCAAGTTTTCGTTCCATGGTGGAGCTGGGTCCCACACAGCATCAGGCTAATTCCAGCCCATTAGTCCATCGTGTGGGGTCTACACGGCTGTGAGCCATGTGGGCGATAGCAGGGAAGCATGCCCCCTGCAACAAGAGAACCAGGAGCCCAGCGCACAAGAGAGCGAGAGGCAAGAGAGGGAACTCCTGTAGGAGTTTAAACATCTGAAATCTCCCAGGCTTACAGTGGCCATGCCTACTATGGCCACTGACCCCTTTCCAGGTGTGACTGACAGACAAGTGCCTTCCCTAAGTCTCCCAGACTTTACTGGGCACGTGTCTATTTGGCCTTCCCTTTGCTCCTTTTCAGCTAATTAATAACTGGGTTTATTATGATGGTATCAAAAACACCACATCCAGTGTGCAGTTGAGTCCTGAAGTTGAACTGTAAGAGGAGAGTTTAGCATGCTGGTTCTAGGGCACTGTGCTCATCTTGGTGAAAAAGAAATATCTCCAGTGCCCCAAACATAAAACTACTTTAAAACCTCACCATCTCAATGTTTCATGAATATCGATGGCTTGTAAATAATGATGATTAGGCTACAGAAACATTCATTCTTGTGTTTCAAAACCCTGTTAGAAAAAAATCTTAAGTTTTAAATAAAAGAAAAGTCATATTTAGTACTAGGTGCTCTTCTCCATCTGAAAGATTAAGATAAATGGTCTCCTTTTTTCTTTCTTTCCTTTTAGGCCACAGGAGAATGCACTGCGAATGTGGGGAAGAGAAACAATGGGAAATTCTCCGTGGCTACCCAGACCTGCCACATTACTCCAGGTAGCTGATATATTCAGCGGCTCTGTCCTGGGGGATATGAACCATTTTCTTGTGAGGCCAGGAACATAACTTAGACAAAGCTCCTTCCTGGAGGGCAGCAGGTGGCTATAGCAATGCCGCTTGCAGCCTTGGTAAGGGTTGGGGTCAGGGGTAGCAGAGTACTGAGGCTGGGGCCAGGTCCTGCCAGTCATCCCCTTAGCACTACCCTGACACTCTCCCTGAAGAGCAGCGCTGTATTAGGTGTGTGCAAGGGCCTTGGGAAAGGGCTAGAAAGCATACCACATACCTTCAGTTGTGAGAGTGTCCTAGGGCCAGAAAAACACAGGCTTTGAGGTCAGACCTGGCCTGGAATCTTTCCAAAACTCTTTACGTTTTTGGTTTCCCTTTTCCTTGTCTATGAAAGGGGCCAAAGTAATTCTCACCGCAGAGGATTATTGTAGTCTGAAGCTAGATGAGAGGACTGAAGTTACAGTCATAATAAAGTATTAATAATAATCAGAATAAAAGTAATAATAGCTGGCATTTATTGAGCACTTATTGCCAGCCACAGCTCTAATTGATTTACCTACGTCAACTTATTTAATCCTCACAACAATTTTATGAGGCAAGTGTTAATATTCTCATTTTACAGATGAGGAAACCGAGGCTCACCACAGTTAAGTATCTTGCCCAAGGTCCCACAGCTAACAATTAACAGAGTTAGTATAGTAGACCCTGTAAGTATAGAGCAACTTATGAACAGATATAACCACTATTAGCTCCTTCCCTCTGGTGGCACAGCGACTGGGTGCAGAAGAGTGGGCATATCTAGGTAATGTCAATCACAAAAGCCAACCCAGAACTGGCTTTCTGCAAGGTAAGGTTTTAGTAGCTGAGGCTCCAGAACAGCATCCACAGCCACACTCTTGAACATCAGTGGAGGGGCCACTGTTCTCTCCTGGCCTTAGTCATCCACATGGAACGCACAAAAACTATACCCCTTGAGTTTCAGCCCTAGCAAGAAGTGGCATTCAAAGAGAAACAGTCCAAAACAGAAAAGAAATCACAAGTAATTAAAAAAAAATTTTTTTGGAGTAGCTTTTTATTGTTCAGTTTAAGAACTTTAGCTCATAAGCAAATTTCACATTATCCAGACTACAGCACTTATATGCCATGAGAGAAAAAGCTCTTTGCCACACCTTCTAGGTCCACAATCACTACTAGGTCCCCAATCCCTTATATGAAACCTTTTTGGCCACATATGTTTCAGAATTCAAAATTTAAAATCTTTATTTTAGTTTTTAAAAATCTCCCTAGAAATGTTGGGGCAGGGTGAAAAATCATTCCTTCACCAGGAAAACCTGAATTTGCATCTTTCCCACTCCTCTCACCCTCAAAAGGCTGCTCCATCTCTTCTCTTACCCCAGTCGGAGCTGCCCTTGAGGTCAGCAAAAAGTAGCTGCTGGCCTCTTCTCCATCTCCCCTTTCACCCCCTGTGTTGATCAATCTTTTGTCTTCCCATCAGTAATTCTCTCACCTTTCCCATGTAATTCCCCTCCAATTTTTAAACTTTGTCTACTACCCTGATGCTGCATAACCTCTGCAAGAGGAACAGTGAGGAAAGCTACGAACATTCACCCAGTAAATTTTTTTTCTGACACACATACTTATGGAGTGAAAGCCAAGAAATAGTTGCAAGGGGAGTTGTGTTGACTTGCTAACAACTGAGGGACACTGCTGTAGAACACTGTTGGCCTCCTGATTCTGTCTGGATTTTCCATACTCTGGCAGTGAGAGCCCTGGGGGAAGGGGCCTAGGACTCCTTCATGACTCTCCCCTCTACAGCGTGTGCCTCTACTAACAGCAGGTTAAAACCATCTGTTATAAACATTACTTGGTAACTTAATACAAACTCACTCCTGTTTTAGTATTTTACATTATTTTATCAAAACCCCTTCAGTGGCACCCCATGTTACTGCAGACTACTCTTAATTCACTTCAGTGGATCTATGAACACCCTGAAATTATGTGGGGAACATTGTGAGTACCCGCATTTTCCTGGAAAGGGCGCCATAGCTTTCATCAGGTCCACCAAGGAGCCCATGACCCTTGGAATACAGTCTGTAACTCCTGGCCTCCAGAGAGTGGCCCAGGCTCAACAGCAGTGGACTCTCTCTACCAACTGTTCAGACCTCAATCACCAGTTCCTGCCTTGTGCTTCAAGTCCTGGTAAAATGAATATACACCACATCCCACACGGCTGCCCCTGACTCCTGCTTTCTTGGGAGCCATTTGTTCTTTCTTAGGCTTCGCACCTTGTGTTGCCCAGTTGATATTGACTGCTTTTCACCCTTCTTAGCTCAGACCTCTTCTCTTCAGGAAAGTCTTTCTTGAGCTCACTCTGGGCTCCTGCCTTTCTAAGCTCTTGCCAAATTATTTTGAAATACCATCTACAGTTCTCTCCCCCACTTGACTTTGCCCAGCTCCTTCACCACAGTGACCATTACTAACACATTAACTTATCCACATAGTCTAGCTCAGCACCTGACATATTACAGCAGGTGCAAAATATGTACAAGTTTGTTGAATTGAATTGATACAAAACATATTATACCCTGAACCAGGCTTCAAGGAGCTTTAATTAGCACTGAGAAATAAATAATAATATACCTGTAATGTTTTGCTTTAAAAAAATTTTTTATTTAATTTTTTAGGGGGGAAAGAAGGAGGGAGAGGGAGAGAGAGAGAGAGAAACATCAATGTGAAAGTGACTGGCTGCCTTCTGCACAACCCCTACAGGGGTAGAGCCTGCTACCCATGCATGTGCCATCACCAGGAATCGAACCAGCAACCTTTCGGTGCATGGGGACAATGCCTAACCAACTGAGCCACACCAGCCAGAGAACATTTTAATTTTTTGTAAGTGGATAAATCCATGTATTATTTCTATAATTTATTATGATTTTAAAATAATTATGCACAATAGTATGCATGTAAGATGTTCTTAAGTCAATGGTAGGTTTTTTTTCCCTCTGATTGACTAAAAAGCAGTCTTGTGTTCTCTTTTTCTAATACATACTAGAATTTACTAGAAAGTTTGTATACCACGGCCTTTGAAATTATCTTTCTTATTTAGGGCAATGTATCTGAATATGGATTTTCCTCATTAATGCTGCCCTTTTGCCTGCTCTTTCTTTGTCAAGCCAAGGGCCCTGTGATGACATCCAAGTATGAATGCACAGGCTGTGTGCACCCCATATCAACTGCCAGCCCTGACTTGGAACCTGTTCTGAAACATGCCATTCAACATTTTAACAACCACACAAATCATTCCCACCTCTTCACTCTTAAAGAAGTAAAAAAGGCACAGAGACAGGTTTGTTCTTTAGTTTTCATTTCTCACAGTATTGTTAAAATGTTTTGGATCTTTATGTTTAGGGTTTCATTACCTAAAATAAACCATTGGTCAAAAGAAAATATATGATTCCACGTGCAGAGGGAGCTCTTTTATGTCCTCATGTGACTATCATAGAAGGTAAAGAGCTTTCTCTTTAGTCAAAGTGATTCGGATACTGCAACATGTAATGGGCAAAGGAGTTTCTAATCAGACCCCTTGCTCTGAGGTTGGTTTTAATGACTGGGTCACATTCTTCTTAGAGATGGTGAAATGTAAAGGTCATTCTGGCCTTAAGGTTTGAAGAAAACTACATTATCACCTAGCTATCATGAGTCAAACATGGCTCCAAAATATTAAGTGGTACCCAAAAAGGTGGGCACAGCTTTCTGAATACCCTCTAAATTATAGTTTTCATATCATCAAAAAAAAAAGTAAATACTTGTAAATCTGGTCTTTTTATTGACTTGGTTCACTAAGCCTTTACTGACAGTTGACTGGGTCCCTTGTATTTCAGTGTCTAATTATGAAGGACTCACTTTGGTCAATAACATTCCCTGCTTTTAATAGACTGTCCATCTTGCTTTCATGCAAGATGCATGTTCTACTCAACTACATTCAGATCCAGCTGACAGGTTGGGACTAGCCCAAGATAAAGCAGAAGAAAACTTACTGCCTGACAGTCTGAGAACCTGAGAATCTATCAGTAATGACCATTCTAGCTCCAAAGTTTTCTTTAACCATCTAAAAGAGCATTACTTCCCCAGCCGGGCGTGGCTCATCGGTTGAGTGTCGACCTAGGATCCAGGTGATTGGGGTTCAATTCCCAGTCAGGGCACATGCCCGGGTTGTGGGCTCGATCAATGATTCTCTCATCATTGATGTTTCTATCTCTCCCTCTCCTTTCTCTCTCTGAAATCAATAAAGATATATATTTAAAAGAGCATTACTAATATTTCACAAAATTCAGGAGGACATTATTTTTTTGCTGCCTGGCAGGGGAAATATTGCTAGGTCTTTCTTAAGAAAATACAGTAACTCCACTTACTTTTTATATTTAAATGTGTAGGAGTGTGTGCATGTGTGTGCGCGTGTGGGTGTGTGTGTGTTGAGGAGTATGAGAGTCATAAAGTGCTCAATATTTATTCAGTCATGACTTTTGCCTAGTAATAATAGTTTCTATTTTTGAGTACTTGCAATATGCCAGGCAGTATTCTCAGCTCCTCATAACACAGTGAATAATGTTTAAACTGCCCTTTAACTATTCAATTCAAAATTGTTTCAGGTGGTAGCTGGATGGAACTATGAAGTTACTTACGTAATTGAGCAAACTAATTGTTTGAAGGAGAATTTTCTATTCTTAACTCCAGACTGCAAGTCCCTTCAAAACGGTGTAAGTAGAAAAAAATCTAATTATGAAGTCACTAGCATTTGGTGTCTGGTATTTACAGGTGTGGGAATACTCAGCTATATAGGAAGACTTGGTCACTGAAATTTTAGGTGACATTCATGAATTCATAGTCACATTCACCATGTCACTAGTGCTGCCTTACCCATCTGGTCAAAAAAATCTCTACATCTAGCAATAAGCATTTACACATATAACCAGGGCCTGAAATAAAATGATGCCATGTCAAGTTTGTCAGCTCATGTCTTTACACTTTCCTCTCTCCTTTTCTTCCCCATTGTGCTTAACATCCTTCCAGTGTTCCTGAGCTCTAATGCAGGATAGTCCCTAACTTTAAACTTGGCTCTGCTTGTTTTCCATTCCTCCTTTCCCCTTCCTTTATCTTGAATAAACACATCCTGAGCCTCTATCACTTTCTAGGATTACATCTTGTTATCAGAACCAAATTTATGTTAAAGGAGAGTATCGCTAAGTGGCATTCGTTAATGCATGTTGAGATGACTAAGGCACCATGACCTTCCCAGGAATACTGGATTTGCATTTTAGCAGAAGACTGTGCTTTGAGCAAAGGATTATTGCAAGCCCTTTAGTCTATTATTCTATGTCTAAAAGTCTATGATATGGGAAGAAAGTGAGAAATCCAGACAGTAAGATGTTAATTTCAGCATTATTATTACTAGAAAAAAAATGGAAATAACTTATATTTTCAACATTAGGGTATGTTTAAATAAATTATAGCATACCTATGCAGTAGAATATATGCAGCCATAAAATTATACTTACATATTTTTAATGACTTATTAAAATGGTTATAATATGGTAAGTAAAAATATAGACTATGAAACTATACATACATATTCATTCAAATATATAAAGTAAATGTGAATATTAAAAGTGATGGAGGGGAGCATTTGAGGTCTTGCTCCCTGTCATATGTTGTTAGTTTGCCTCAAATGAACTCTTATAAAAAAATGTTTAAGTGATGAAAAAAAAAAAGCAAAAGTATAAAACATAGTTAACTTTCGGTTGGGACTATGGGTGCCTTTTTTTGATTCTTTATACTTTTTGAAACTCTTTAATACTTCCCAATGTTTCTAATCAAGCATATATTTATTTCATAATTGGGAGAAAAGTTAAAAGGATACTATTAAGAGAGTGAAAAGACAACCGACAGAATGGGATAAATTATTTACATTATATATCTGATAAGGATTTAATATGCAAAATTTATAAAGAACCCCTACAATACAACAACAAAAAGACAATCAGCCTAATTTTTAAATGGGCAAAGGACTTTAAAATAAACATTTCTCTAAAGAAGCTATACAAATGGCCATTAAAGCACTGCAAAAAGATGCTCAACATAATTAGCTATCAGGGGAGTGTAAATACCAACCACAATGAGTTGCCATTTCACCCCTAAAAATGGCTATAATTTTTTAAAAATTGGAAAATAGTATTGGGAGGATGTGGAAAAATTGAAACATTTGTTCATTGCTGATGGGAATATAAAATGGTACAGTCACTGTGAAAAACAGTTTGGTAGTTCCTCAAAAAGTTATAAATACAATTATCGCATGATTCAGCAATTGCACTCCTAGATATATACCCAAAAGAATTAAAAACAGGGACTCGAACAGATACTTATGTCAGTTTTCATCACAAAATTATTTACAGTAGCCAAAAAGTGGAAACAACCCAAATGTCCATTAACAGATGAATGGAAAAGCACAATTCACTGTATATATAAAACAATGGGATGTTCTTTTATTTAGAAAGAAATAAAATTCTGACATGAGCTACAACATAGATGAACCTTGAAAACATTATGCTAAGTGAAATAAGCCAGACACAAAAAGATAAATATTGTATGATTCCACTTATATGAAATATACAACATATGCAAATGCATAGAAACAAAAGTAGATGAGAGTCTACCAAGGGCTGGGAGGAGGGAGATGGGAGTTTATTGCTTAATGGGCACAGAATTTGTGTTTGGGGTGATGAAAACTATTGGGAGTAGATAATGGTGATGGCTGCGTAACACTCTGAATGTAACTAACATCACTGAATTATGCACTTAAAAATGGTTAAAGTGGCAAATTTTATGTTACATATATTTTACCATAATAAAAAATAGTAAAAAAGGAGAGAGAGAAACCCTCTAAAAATGTATGCCTTAGCTACTAGTTAGCTTTGTTATTTTTAGTCAAGTTTGGCCTTTTAACACCTGTTTTTTACATTTTTTAGTTAGTCATTTGAGATTATATAGATGTTATCTAGCTTTAATCTTCCTGCATTTGTTTTAAGGCCTCAAGTTAGTCTTTTCTTTGCAACACAGAGAAATGCAAGGGCTAGTTGGAGTCACAAAGCCAATCAGATTCTTGGTATAACTCCTCTGAGCTTCCATTTCCTCATTTGTCAAATAGTGATGAGTAATAACACCTATCTCACAGTGTTGTTTCAATAATTAAAGGACTTAAAATATAAAGGAACTATTTTGCCTACAGCTGGTGAGACTGAAGGCCTTGCTATTGAGTTTGATCCCTGAACCAGCAGCATCAGCACCACTAGGGAGCTTGTTAGAAAAGCAGAATCTTGAATTCCACCCCACACCTACTGCATCTGCATGTTAACAAGGTTCTCAGCTGATTCACTTGCACTCTAAGTTTGAGAAAGCACTGAGTTAAGAGGTTTCATAAGTAGTTCTCATGCCATACTGCATATTAGAATCATTTCGCCAGCTTGAAAAATAACTCTTCCTAGGCCATTCCCCCAGACGTCAGATTTCATTGGTCTGGGGGGGGTCCCTGGAGTCAGAATAATCTAAAAGCTTCTAGGTGAATCAAATATGCTGATAGAATTGAGAACCTCAGGGCTACTTCAGGAATCCTTCTCCCCATCCAAAATTAAGGTATTGTAAATGTAGCAATCCTTGTATCTTTAACAACTATAACATTTATTACATAGATGTCTCCTTATTGGAAATAAACATTTGTAGAAAACGTCAAGGCAATGCAGAAACATAGAAGAAAAAAATTGACCCATATCCCCAAATACCCAAAGTATATTTCCCTCTGATCTTTTTTTTTTGGGGGGGGGGAGATATTGACAATTTTGGGTGATTTCTTTGTCTGTTAATCATTGTGATTATTTTACATGCTGCATTTTTTTCACCTTAGAATTTTCCTATGTCATTAAAACTCTTGATAAACTTTTTTTTAAATAACTATAAAATCCTATTTAAGATATGATAGATAGTTTTTCAATTACTTTTCTATTGTTCGACATTTGGGTTGTTTTCATTTTTTATTATAGTTAGTAACTCATCAAACATTATTGAGAATAAAGCTATTTCTGTATTTGGTATATTTTCTTATTTTCATACATTTGTTAGAAATTTATGGGTTGAATTTATGAATTATTTCCTATATCCTTTGTCCATTTCTCTTTGGAATAAATCTTAATGATTTGGAAAAGAGCATTTGTATACTAAAGGTATCAGTGCTTCGTCATATTTTCTTAGTTGTTCATTGTTTAGTTTTCATTATGGTATTTCTGACTTATAAGTAGATTTTGTTTATAGGTGATCAAACCTAATAATATTTTCCGTTAGAATTCTTCCACAATTTGCTCAGCAGTCACCTTTTTCCCCTAGTTTGTCTATAGTCAGTGTTTTTAAATAAAGCTTTTGAACCTGTTTGGAATTAACTTTAATGTATCTTGTGAGGTCTCTGAATTGAGTCTTTTTCAAGAAGATAACCAAATATCTCAACATTCTCCCCTTATACATAAATTTATGACAGCCTTTATTCCATAATAGTTTCTTATGAAAAACCTGTTGTCTATATTTTTGTATCACCATGTTTTAACGGTAGGTTTAAATTTGTGATTTATTATTCCAGTGTTTATATCCTCAAAACCAACTTAGAATAAGTTTGTCAGAAAAACTTATATTGTCGTATAGATTGGAACTGCATTACATTTCTAAATTAATTTAAGGAGAATTGGCATATGTACTATATTTAGTCTTCTCAGTCAATAATTTGGTATATATCTCTACTTAGGCAAGTGTTATTTTAAATTTCTAAAAGTTGTATGATTTTATTTATATATATCCAGAACACTGTTCACTAAAGCTATTTCTATGTAATTTTATTAACCAATATCATCCCAATACATTTTTTTAAAATTTAAGATATTGGTGTTATAATTTAGCAAATGCTTGAAATATATATTGAAATATCATGTTATATATTTCTAATTTAATGTGTTATTTTTTTTGACAACATTCCTAATAGTAATCTCTAGATTCTTAAACTCTGTTTGCTTAGTGTTAATGATTCTTTAAATATGCATTTGGGTTTTATTTCTAGTTTAAGAACTCTACATCTATATTTAAAGGTGAAAATGGTTTGACAGTTTTCTGGGTATGTTTGTGTGTGCATTCTATTTTTTCAGGTTTTGGTATCCAGATTATAGTTTTGTAGAATGAATTGGGTGTGTGTGACATGCAGTTGAGTCAGCTTTGACTCTGGTGACCCTATGAATGAGTGATGACCATACTGTCTTGACTTCAACAGCTCTGCTGAGTGCCTGTAGACTCATTTCTATGACTTCTTTTATGGAGTCAGTCCAAGTCATATTTGGCCTTCCTCTTTTCCTGCTACTTTCTATTTTTGAGTTAGGTGGTTAGCCACTATTTTTTGAGTTGGGTAGTTTATGACTATTTTCTATATTCAGAAACAGTTTATATAGCATGGAACTATGTTTCTTTAATTTTAAAAATTATTCATCTATAAAACATCTATGTTGTTTAGAGGAGAGAAATGGAATGGGAGTTGAGAGTAATGATAGCATCCCCTAGTACTTGGGTTATTGGTCCACTCGAGTTTTGTTCTTTGGGTTAAGTTAGTGTTGGTTATTTAGAGTTTTCCAGAAAAGTATCCATTTCTTTGGGATTTAAATTAGCATACACTTGTTCATAATTATCCTCTTATATTTTTATATTTCTCTCTTTCCTTTGCTATGTTGCCTTTTTTTGCATTTTGACTTTTTCCCTTACCCCAAGAACGATCATTTGGATTTATTTATTAACGCTAGTGCTTTCTGTTTCCTAGTTCCTCAGTTCTTGCTTTATTGTTTCCTCCTGTTTTGTTTTGCAGGAGGCTATTTATGATTCTTTTCCTTTCTCTAACTTCTTGAGAGAAACACCTAGATTTGAGGTTGTTTTGTTTGTTTCTTGCCTCTCTCTTTTTAAATTATGAAAGTAGATAAAGCCATGAGTTTAACTCTAAATGCTGCGCTGGCAACATTATGTAAAATTCTCATTTTTCTTGTTTTGCTTTTTCTATTTTTTCTTATCCAAGGAAGACCCTGACTATTTAGGCAAGCTTGTTTAGATTTCCAAGTAGTTAGTTTCTTTTTTATTTGTTTAAACTTATTAATTTTTAGGAATTTTTTTCTTTTTGGTGCTGAGGTCAAAGGACATGGCCTGTATTGTTTTGATTTGAAATCAAATCATGGCTCAGCGGTTGAGTGTCGACCTAGGATCCAGGCAATCAGGGCACGTGAGCAGGTTGCAGGCTGCAGCCAATCAATGACTCTCATCATTGATGTTTCTATCTCTCTCTCTCCATCTCCTTTCCTCTCTCTGAAATCAATAAAGATATATATTTTTAAAAATATCTGTATCATACTTTAAAAATATCATTTAAGTCATATGTATCATATGAAATCACCATCTAAATACATTTTTATTATGTTACTCTTTTTCTATGACCTTATTTATTTTCTATCTCTTTGGTCTGTCTTAGATTTATAGTTGTATATTAAATTTCCCCACCCACCACCATTATTTTAATCTATTTCTATTCATATATCTAATTTCTGCTTTATGTATTTTGACTCCATGCTTCTAGACTATATCTGTTATAAAAATAAAATTATCTTCTTTACTACCATCATGAGTTTTTTGTTACTTGAATTTTACTTTGTCCAATATAAATAGTACTATAGTTCCTTTTTTGTTTACATTTGCCTCATATAGCTTTGCTCATCCGTTATGATTAATCTTCCTTTATCTTTTGTATTACAAGATATTCTTGAAAATATAATACATTAATTTTGTTTTTAACTTCATCTGGAAGTCTTTGTTTGCCTTTCTAAAAGAAATTTTACCCACTCAATTATATAATTATTTTTCCTGCCCTAGGTATTCCTGTCATCTTACTTCGCGTCTTTGCGTTCATGTATGTGCATTTACTGTTGTTGGTGCTAATACCTAACTATTTCTTATTCTCTCTTTTGCAACTGGACTATGTTTTGTTTTGTTTTCTATGTAAAGCTGACATATTTAATTTTACTAAATGTTTAAAGGTTCTTAAAATGTTTTGAACTTAAATGCACTTATTTACTTTTTAAAAACTAGGAAACCGGCGAGTGTACAGATCATGCGTACATGGATCCTCAGCTAAATATTGCTTCCTTCTCACAGAAGTGTGAGCTTTTACCAGGTATGCGATAATACATGTTTGTTCTCTAATAGTACACGCTGATCCCAGGCAACTGGCTAGGTCTTTTCATAGGAACTTTGCTTTGGGTCCCATGATATGATCGACAGGCCTTACTGAGAACGCTGCACCCCATTTCTGCACAGCTGTGCCGTAGCGGGTGCAGTTGAGACTGCTCTGCCAAGTGGCAGAGGGAACATGTGACAGAAGAAAAGATTTATGTTCTTTGGGCAAAGCTTGCCTCCAGATACAATGTGTCTAAGATGTCCCTACATAAGGTGTTATAAATTGGGGAAGCTGTATCTCATTTTTAATCACTCAGAATAAAATCCTTTTAATTAAAGACTTTTTTCTCCTGCATGATATAATGGGGGGGGGGGGGGATAGTGTGAGTTTGTAGTCAAGCCAGTATTTCTTATACCAAGGGCTGGATTTTCTCATACTTGGAAGATATTTGCATACATTCCATGGTGAGGAGCAGCACTGAAGCTGCTTGCTCACCAGAATCACAAGACTTAAAATTTTCCCACTAGAGCATCATTCCTTTAAGTTAAGCATTGCTTTTTACACTTTCTATCAAAAATGCAAATACTTAGGAAAAGTGCAGCATATTGATTGAGTCACTAACACCTTCTGAATGAAGGTTTCCCTAAATACACTTGACTCTGAGGAGAGGAAGAGAGCAGAGGCAGTAAGGTGAAGGTCAGACAGACAGCCTCCACCTACACACCGCTGGGCTTTAGGCTGGCACGTGGCCCTCCGCACGTGGATGCTGGACCATGCGCAGGAGAGGTACTAGGCCAGACTGTTTCCTGAGTGCATATGCTGACTTAAAACCTGATTCTTCCAGGGGACGATTTTGTACTACTACGTCACAAGTGTGTTGGCTGCCCTGCAGAGTTACCTGTCGACAGCCCAAGGCTGAAGGAGCCTCTGAGTCATGCCATCACAAAGCTAAATGCAGAGAATAATGCAACTTTCTATTTCAAGGTTGACACTGTGCTTAGAGCCACATCACAGGTTTGTAACTTATGCTACAAAAATAGTGATATTATAGTAATTTTGCCACTGATCTTGGCTCTGGGTTGGGAAATAGTATACCTGGTGAAAGGAATTTAAATGTCAAGCCTCAGCCTTACTATGTGCTTGCCATGTGATCTTGGACAAATCACTTAGGACTTGTTATAGGACATTCTCTTCATTTTGTGTCTGTGAAGGACTGAAGTGAGGACCAAATGAGATAATACACGTCAAGCCCTGGCCGGATAGCTCATTTGGTTAGAGCATCGTCCTGATACACCAAGGTTATGGGTTTGATTCCTGGTCAGGACACATACAAGAGGCAACCAATGGTCAGGCCGGTGTGGCTCAGTGGCTGAACATCTGACCCATGCACCAGGAGGCCCCTGTTCAATTCTGGCCAGGGTTTCAGGCTCAATTCCCAGCAGGGGGCATGCAGGAGGCAGCCAATTGATCCATGTTTCTCTCTCATTGATGTTTCTGTCTCTCTCCCTCTACTTTCCTCTCTCTAAAAATCAATTAAAAAGTAGTTTTTAAAAAATAAAAAGAGTTAAGACCTCAGAAAATTTAAAAAAGAAGCAACCACTGAATGCATAAATAAATGGAACCAAAAAAAAGAGATAATATATGTCAATACATTATCTTTTCAAACTCTAAAGTGTTATATAAATTCTAGCAACTATTATATAATTAATAAAATGTAGGGCTAGGAAAAGCAAGACTTATTCTCTGCCCTTCTAGACTCATTTCTTATTGTAGCATCACTTAGTGCTTTGATCTCAGCCCCATCACTCAGTGTATCATCACCCAGACTCTCTTCACAATCTCACCTCCATGTCACCCCCGCCCTCGTCCTTCCAGGCCACAAATGTACCCTCTAGGAATTTGTCTCTCCTTCCATGCCCTGTGAATAGATAAGGAGCATCTTAGTCTGGGGGTCAGGAGACCAGTTTCAGCACAGCATCAGCCACTCATGTCCTGGGTGTCATTCAGACTTACTCAGTCATTGTGGCCCCATCTGTAAAATGAGTGGCTGGGTGAAAAGAGCCCAAATTCCCTCCATCTCCAACAGCATATGACTAAGCTATTCATGGACAGATTCGTGTTATAAATCTCAAAACTGGGCTCCCTAAATATAAGCTAAAGAAAAGTAATCAAAATAGAACCAAACTGTTATAGCAAACTACCATGATCTTTATCATCTGATGAAAAAAACACACACTTCACTTAAAGCAGTTCATGCTTTTGGCCCAGTAACTGAATTTCTAGAAATCCAAAATAGAGTCTTTATAGACAATGATATTCATTGCAGCTTTAACTATAAAAGAAAAAATGGTAAACTGTCAAAAGGATCAGTAATATAGAAATGATCAAATAATATCTGGCATATCCTTAAAACGGAGTATCAAGAAGCAATTTTAAAGCGTCTTTGTGAGGAGTTCTTGATGTGGGAAATGCCTTGTGTTAATATATGCAGTGAAAAAAAAGGAGGCCATAAAATTGAATACACACTCTGTTGTCAGTTGTGATATTTTAAAAGTACAGAAAACAATACCGAAAAGAAACCAATGCCTCCAACTATTCACAGCGGTGGCTTTAGGTGATGGTACGATGGGCTGTCTATTTTCATCTTCTAACTTCCTGTATTAGTTTCACTACTGGGGGAAACACCCAAGCAAATGGTATTAAAATAAGTCAAAGCTGACCCTTTGACTTCTCTCCTATTCAGGCATTATTCCTGCCCCGGACACCACAATTTTTCTTCCTCTTTTCAAGGGCACATGACCCATGTTATGCTTACGCACAGGGTACACCTATCCATGCTACTCTTGTGTTTGTCAGCTTTTCTTCTCACTTCATATGTCTGCTTTCTTGTAAAATTCCCATATTCTTGGTGCAGGAATACTGTACTACTCTGCCGAATATTGCATGTCAGAAGTTTGCTGTCAGGAGAGAAGCACATGCATTCTCATACATGACTATCTAGTCCTCTTGGTACTTGTGGGTCTCTGTAGATTAATCAGCATTATAGTGCGGGTCTGTGTGTGTGTGTGTGTGTGTGTGTGTGTGTGTGTGTGTGTGTGTGTGTTTATGCTAAGGATGCCAGGGGAACAACAGGTAATGCTGTGATTGAAGGGAACTGACATTCCTTCACTTGCCAAATCAATCTGAAATATGGTAAGATTCTCAAACTTACTTACAAAAGATGAATTTTACTGATTTTTGTGCTTAGAGAGAACCAATTTGGCTGTTCTGACATGGTCATTTATGAAAGCCCTGGTGGAAGCAGCCAAGTTACTGGAAATCCATTTACAGTATGATGAATTTGCCAAAAACCAATCTCCAAATGACCAATTTGCCAAATTGCTAAAAATTTATTTTACGTATTTGGTCTTGGCATATTTAGTCCTATTTGGATGTATGTCCATTTCAAGTTTGTTTCATATTTCAGACACCAAATATTTCTTAACTCTTCCCTTTGCACATGTGAACGACTGCAGTTTCTGTCACAGGCTGTTTGTTTTGCCTGGCACCGACTGCTGCTGTGCCCACTGTTGTCTAGATTTCTCCCTGTCTTTGCTCAGGTGAATATACTTCAAGGATCTGTGTGTGCACTTTCAGGAATTTTTTCCTTTAACAAAGTACTAGAAATGTCAAGGCATATATATGTGTCTAAGACTTCTGATGCAAATTGCCAAACAATTTACAATTATGCCAATTTACATTCATACCACCTGGGTATAGGACATTGGTCATCTTGATTTGAGCTATATTTCTACCAACAGGGATTGAGGCTTCATGCTTCCCACACATGGCCAGTGCCAGGTATCAACACTGTTTTTCATCTTTGCCAACATACAGGTTAAAAATGCTATTGCATTGGTTTTTTAGTGGGCACACCTTTGGTTATTAATAAAAGTAAACATTCTTTTCAGTCTTAATGACCATTTTAACTTCTTTTCTGAAATACCTGTTCATGTCTTTTGTTCATTTTTTAGTGTTGTGCTTTATATGCATAAAAATATTAATCCTATACCGTATTTTTCCCAGGTTGTTTTTTTTTTTAAACTTTGCTTGCTGTGATTCTTGAGAATCAGTTTTCATTTTTGTCTGGATAAATTTAGGCAATTTTCCTTCCCTTAGGTTTCCTTCCTCTGCTTTTCACCTAAGAAAGACCTTCCTCATCCTGAGATCTGATGGATATTTACTTATATCTTTTGAGTTTATTTCTTTAATTTAAATTTTTAATGCACTTGGAATTTATTTTGCTATGTGGTATTCTCTACTTTAAAAACAAAACTTGAGCAGGATGGGTTTGAGCAGGGAAGACTTCTGATTAGAACGACACCTGATAATAATAGCCAAATAGATTGAATTTGAGGCCCTCAAATGGAAGATTTACATCTACTTAATTCCTTCTTCTGGACCCTGAATAGAGCTGAGCCATCAGTTGTGGTTTGTTTTACATATTGTCAAGTTTCTTAGGCAACATTACCTTGATCAGCATTATTGTTAAAAACTGGATTAAGATATATTCTGAAAAGAGCAAGAAAACTTATGATCACCAAAATATAGACCCTAGAGGAAGGTTAGAACCTTCCCCCCCACTTACACATACACCTGGATTTTTAAAGGCTAAGTAGCAAATTTTACTTAAAAATTTAACCATGCTTCCACAGCAGAACAACGCCAGAAAAGGTGGAGAGGGAGTTTAGTCCTTCCTATGACTCCCTTCTCCCACTCTTCTTCCGCCTCCCCACACTTCCTCCAGGCTTTTAAAAAACACAGAGATAGGGAAGACTGTTGTGCTTTACTTTTACAAATGAGATTATTCTGTCAGCCTGTAACTTCATTTTTTTAAATAATGGTCATCTCTCCAGGTCAACAGATATATTGATGTATTCTTTTTGATAGGTATATATAACATTACACACTCGCACACACATTTAAACCCTAGAATTAAGTACTGAATAACTTGGTCTAGAAATTGGGCCATATCAATTAACACTTTAACACATAATTTAAAGTCATTTTTACCAAGCATATTTTTCAAGTGTAAGAGATGTAAGATATGGCATCTTAAAATGACCTTTAAAAAGCTACATTTGCAATTTTACTGATGTCAGAGTATTTTAAAAAGCGTGAGTTTAATTTTTTAAATAAATAAAATGTGCCTCTTCTATATAAAAAAATAAATAAATTGGGCTTCAAAGTGTTCATTGTGCAGACAGTATTATATGATGATTTAAACTGTTGCTAGAGCCCTGGCTGGTGTGGCTAAGTTGGTTGGTTGTCATTCTATGCACCAAAAGGTTGCCAGTTCAATTCCGGTCAGGGCATGTGCCCAGGTTGCAGGCCCAGTCCCCAGAAGGGGCCGTGCAGAAGGCAACTGATCAACGACTCTCTCTTATCATTGATGTTTCTCTCTTCCTCTCTCTGAAATCAATAAAAACATATTTTTTAAAAATAAAGTAGTTAATTAAAACCTGTTGCTAGAGATTGCAATGGTTTCTTAATATTAAAAATTAAGAGAGGCAAACTAGAAAATCCAAATAATATTCCTAATCACATAATTTAACTCACATAATTGCTATAGTGGCACTAACTCAGTGTTTCTCTGATTCAAGACTTGGCAGGACAATAACGCATACTTAAAGAAAACGTTTAAGTTTTTCCTCCTGCTCTTCTTTGATTCTATTACAACTTGAGCACTTGAATGACTAATGAATTTTGCAGCTCTCGAACCATAAAACTCAGAAAAGTATAAAAATAAAAATTATAGCCTGCTTTTCTTTTCCTATGGAGAAAAGGAGACGAGACCAACCAACAGCCAAATATTTTACTAAAAGTTTAGTTGTCAAATATTTGTACTTTTTTGTGTGTAGCTCTCATTTGGTCAGTGTATAATTAAAATTTTAATATTCTCCCCTAAGATCCCTTAGGGTAAAAACTCATGATTTATTATACAATATTAATTAAGCTTCTACTTTGTGCTAATTAATTTTCCAGGTGGTGGCTGGAACAAATTTTTTTATTGAGTTCACCGCCAGGGAAACCACATGTTCCAAGGAAAGTAATACAGAGTTGACCGAAAATTGCGAGACCAATAAACTTGGAGTGAGTAGTCATGCAACACTCTACTTATTCCCTGGAAATCTACTTGATGTTTTATACTTGTTTGAGTATTTCATGAATAACACTGTTCTCTCTTTTGCTTTTGTTTTCATGGGTAGGAAATTCTCACCTGCACTGCTGACATTTATGTAATACCTTGGGAGGATAAAGTTTTCCCTACTGTCAACTGTCAATCACAAGGACAGGTATGATTCTAATTAGTCAGCTTGGGTAAATTTTGCTCATTCTGAAAAGTCCTATTTGGGGGTTGAAAGCGAACCATTATTTATATGAGTTAGGAGACTATCTTTTTAAAATGCGGAGAACTCTCACATTTCCATGCTAATCTTTCTTTTCTATGTCTAGAAAGGAAAACAACAGTCCCCTTAATCACTTCTCACATTCTGTCAGTGTCCTATCCTTCAGCAGGCTCTTTCTCAGTGAAGTGCAGGCCCTGGTGTGCAGAGCCAACACTAGCTCTGTGGCTTCAGAGTGTCTCTGAGATGCTTCAGTGGCATCCGCTTACATCCAAGGATCTTGGGAGAAATGCAGATCTCAGACCCCACTCCACATCTACTGAATCCAAATCTGCATTTTAACATGATCCGCAGGGGGTTCATACCCACGCAAGTCTGAGAAGCATTAGATTGTATCATTCTTTCTAATGCTTAAGAGAACCTTGGGAGGTAAGTAATACTTTCCTACTGTCAAGGATGAGACACTAGAAATTACAAAGATTCTGAGATCCTGGAGTGATTATTAACATTATCAAGTGCTCCCTGTGTCCCAGGCTGTACTGAGACTTCACACAACCCTATGAGGAAGGTGCTGCTGTTATTCTTACTTTAGAGATGAGAAAAGTGAAACTAGTGGTGTGGAGATTCAATCATAGGTCAAATCAGAGCCCTCCATATGCACATGATGCTGACAACTAGGGTCTGGCTTGTTTGATTCCAAAGACCATTCTCTTCCCACCACTGAACACTGCCCCCAGCCATCATGTTCTCACAGGTAGTGAAAGTGTAGGTAGAAATAATCCATGTCTTCTATGCAAGTTGCCTCTTCTCCCTTTTTTCTGATTTAGGTTTTTGCCCTGTGTAGGTATGTATGTAGTCTAACACAAACATTATGCAAAGGCTGCGTTTCAAGCTTGTGAATATGTCCTAATGTGTTTCAGGCCAACAAAGTAATCGTGGATATATGTTTCATATATATTCAGTCCATAAAGCCACTGAGGGCCTTTTAGAATGAAAGCAGTAATTGTGCTAATAGAAATAGTATCAATTAATAAATAATGCACCATGGTTTTACATAATCATAGGCTTAGAAGGTACCCTAGAAACTATGTAGTTCAACCTCCCAATTTTTCCAGATGAAGAAAAAACTCTCCAACTTAGAGGAGTATTATTAAGAACAATAATAAACATCCACAAATTACAAAATCAGTCAAAAGAGGAAAAGATAATCATTCTCATCCTTTCTACAATATTAATATAGTATTTAAAATCTGGCAAAGACTTGCTCCATTGTAAACCAAGATAGCGTTGCCAGGTCTCAGTCCCTTCTTTCTTCCTTGATAGTGTGGTTTTCACAGTAATGCATTCATCTTAATATTTCCTGTTTAGACCTCATTGATGAAAAGGCCTCCAGGGTTTTCACCTTTCCGATCAGTACTTGTGCTGGAAACAAAAGAAGGAACAACTGTAAGTCCACCCCACACTTCCATGGCACCTGTACAAGATGAAGAGCAGGATTCAGAAAAAGAACAAGGACCCACTCGTGAACATGGCTGGGGCCATGAAAAGCAAATAAAACATGGCCTTGGCCATGGCCATACACATGAGCATGACCAAGGCCATGGGCACCAACAGGGACATGGTCTTGGCCATGGACATCAACGAAAACTTGACTATGATCTTGAACACCAAGGGAGGCATGGACTTGGCCATGGACATCAAAGGGAACATGGCCTAGCCCATAGACATAACCATGAACATAGTCATGGCCATGGAAAACATAAAGATAAAGGAAAAGAGAATGAAAAGCACAATGATTGGAGAACAAAGCATTTGGCAAGTTCTTCTGAAGATAGTACTACATCTGCACAGACACAAGAGAAGACAGAAGGGCCAACATCCCTTCCCTCCCTACCCCACCCAGGTGTAGCATTTACCTTTCCTGACTTTCAGGACTTAGATCTCACTGCAGCTCTGATGACTAATATACCACCAGCTCCCACAGAGAATGATGATGTTTGGATCCCTGAAATCCAGATAGAGCCAAATAGTCTTTCATTTAACCCGATACCTGATTTTCCAGAAACAACCTCCCCCAAATGTCCTGGACGCCCCTGGAAGCCAGTAAATGGAATGAATCCAACTGTGGAAATGAAAGAGTTTTCTGATTTTGATCTCTCTGATGCTTTTTATTAATGTATGCAGCCATGGGTGTTTCTTTAATACTTCATCGTCCCCTTTCCCCACTGTCCAAATACCCTGATATAATGCACCAAAAACCATGAAGCTTCAGAACAGACTAGAGAGAAGTGGGGAGATTCCCAGTGGGGACACCGTCAATTTCTATGGACAACATAAAACTGTGTGCAGAATTCTAAATCCTTTCTGAGTTGCTCACAAGTTTTCTTAACTAGCACAGAAAATGGACAAACAGATGTACCTTGTGACCCTACTGCAGTTTGCTTTTCTAATAACAAATGTGTACCTTAGAATGGATGTCATCGATTTTCATACAAAGATTCTTACCATCTGAATAAACTGTGGCATCTGGTCCCTGAACACATGAAAATAAGGAAAGTCAAGAGACTGAATGCTGAACTTCTTAATGGGGGAAAAATAGTAATAATAACACCAGAGGTGAAAGAGGGACAACAAGAAAGACAGACTAATGGAAGGGAGGCTAGAGGAAAGTAAACTAATTGACTTTGTTTCCAAAATGGGCTAGTTATATATCAACTAGTTACTCCCACTTAACAAAGCTATTCTGATTATTCTCTTTGTGAGTGAGAGTGTTTCTCACAAGTCAGTAATTTCTGTTTACTCATTAACTACTTTTGCATCAAGGCTTTCAAATAGGAGTTTTCTGTTAATTTGTGGCTGAGGCTAGAATGAGTAATCCTTAGTTTTCTGCAGCTCTGAGTTGAATGAGAACAGTGGAAAGCAGAAGTAGTAATGAAGAGACAGCCTTGTGAAGGAAATCTTTTTTCATAATTGTTATAAATTTTATGAAGAAATGCCTCTCTAGCCACACTTTATTATCACGTCATCTTTCTGCTACGGTATTGAAGAGCGCTGATTTTTGCAAAAAAGAACAATATGATTGTCTTCAATTGCTTCTAATGTGAGGAAGGCACACATTTCATAATCCTTGCTGTGTTTTGCCTAGGGAAACAAGATAGGGCTTTAAACAGCTGCAGTGGCCTGTGGATGCCTATATCACTGCTCCTTCATTATTGGGTGCATTTGAGCCTCTGAGCTTTTATTTCGTTTCAAATATTATCTGTACTTTTCAATGAAAAACCAATGATGTCAGGAAAGTCTCATTTTGTCAACTGGTTGCTTCACTCTTCTCTTCTTAAATGATAACATCAGATTAACAGGATTTTACTATACTTACAGAAGCGACTAAAGCCCTGCGAGTACAAGGGCCGACCTCGGGAGGCAGGGGCAGAACCAACATCTGAGAGTGAGGTCGCATGACTGGTGGGCAGAATCTCCACGCCTAGCACAAAAGCCCCAACAACCTATCTGCAGCCCTGAATGGAAAGACAAGATGATGGGATAGAATGTAGAGAAGAATGCCGTTTTATCACTCTGTTTCTGGGTGAAATAAAGTTTGATTTTGACATTTTCACTCCTGGTTAATTCACAGTAGTCTTCTTTCAGCCACATCCATCCTGCAGCAAAGTCCAATCGATCACAGAGCACTCTGCCAATGGAGACTTGCAGTGCAATTCTGGAGCACTCTTGCTACCTGAGGCAGGAATCCCTTAAGTGGGCCTTCCTACCACCAAGACCTCATCACAGGCTCTAAATTAAGGGTTGGCAGTTCATGTTTCCACCAGCAAGCTAAGGAGTCTCTCTACCTTCCCTTCCTCCTCCTTCTCCTGATTCTCAGCTCCAAGTTGAGTGGTTTGTCTTGTTTTATTATTTTTTATGATCTAGGTAATTACCAAAAAAAGAAAACAAAAAAGCCTTCTTTGTTAATATCATATTTACCAACTTTTCATTAGCAAAATATATCTACCCCCAAAGAAGTTTAGGCATGGGGTGGGGAGTGGGTGGGGGTAGAAGGGACTAATGAGGGGGAAAAGGGACATCTGTAATATTTTCAACAATAAAGATAAATTAAAATTTAAAAAAATAAAAGATACATTAAAAAACACAAACAAAAGTTTAAAGAGAATTTAAAGTCTTTCTGGTTAGAATAAAGGTGAAAATAGAAATCTAATAGAATAAAAAGTGATATGAGATTTTTAATTTTCTGTAATAAAACACATTTACTGAGTGCCTATTATAGACATTTACCATGCTAGACAATTTCTGTTCTGTTTGGTGGGTGACTTAATCTTCATAGCCACTCTGAGGTCCCTGTGGTCACTTCTCTTTTACGATGAGGAAATTGTAGCTCACAGTGCCCTGCTCAGGGTCACAGTGTTAATATGTGACAGAGTTGGTGTTCACACTCATACCTTTTGAACTTCATTACACCATGTTGCCATGAGGCATTATTATCAATGTTGTCATTACAAAAAAAAAGCAACACATTTCTGAACCTCAGATGATCATTACAAAACCCTTATTAATTATCTCATTGTGGCTGAGGCTCTTCTGAGTACTGCTCAGGGTGAACTATAACTGAGTAAAGCACTGGCATCAGCTTTTTGCCATATGCTTAGCACTAGGTGCTGAGGAGAAGAGAAACAAATGTTAAAAGACATAAATCCTTTCCTTCAAGGAACAGTCACATGGGGAAGTCAGGACTAAAGCATGTGGAGCATAGTTAATCGAGCCGTGATCAATGTGGAGCAGTAAGCAGACCTGACAGATGTGCTAGACAGACGTGGAAAGAGAAAATGAAGCCCGTTGAGAGTTTAGCTCTGAAGTAGGCAGTAAGGAGCCTCTTCCAGTCCTTGAGCTAAGATGCCCTGAAGGAGTGTATAAAACACGTTATTTGGAAGATTCTGGAAAGCATTGATTAGAGTGAGAAGAGATTGGACTCAAGGCAGTAGTTCAGGTACTTTAACAGAAGACGGGTATATAAGGCCTATGGTTCTCAGGTTACTCAACAACATGAAGTATTTCCACTTTAGACCTTTGTTAGATAAAATAATCATGGGTTTTCCTTCTCTTCAGGGCAGGAATTTCGTCTTCTTCAGCCCAACCCATTTCCCTCACATTGTCTAGGCCTACCACCTCAAGCAGGATGCCCTTACTGGTTTTTTACCACTTCTTCCATTTCCTGCTAAGCCTCATCCCAGTCTGTCCAGTGCTCACCCCCGCCCCCGCTTCCCCCCAAGACCCTGCTGGTGCTCTGTGGGAGAGGCCAGACCTCCCCAAGCCTCCTATGAGAAAACTTGAAAGAGTCCAGTAGATATAACAACCCAGTCTTCCAGAAGTTGCAGTGTCTCTACCTATAAGTTAGATGCTCAGCAAGGAAAATATTATCTAAACACCTTGCAAAAAATGCTCTTGTTAAATTATTTACCTCTGGCCTTCATTTTACAAGAATCTCCATTTAACCACCACACTCTGTGTTTTGCAAAACTTTGCCTGGAGGTATTGCCCAGTATTCACATTAGAGGCAGTGTAGTAAAATGGTTAAGAACCAGGGTTCTGCAGTTAGCCTGAATCCCCAAACTGGAAATTTATTTAAGTTATCAAGGTCCCAGTTTCCTCATCTAAAATATTAGGTTAATAATATGTTCACATCATAGGTGTGTTGTGAGACTTAAAAGAGAGAATTCCTTTAACTGGCATAATGCTTAGCACATGGCAAGCACTCAGTAAGCGGTAACTATTGTTGCATTACTGAGGCATAAATATATTGTTTTTAGAATTTAACTCTGGGAAAATAATATTTTGTCAGGCAAGATGTGTTTAACACATATTCCTTTTTTCCTTTTCAGCCATACACAGGTTTCAAAGGTTGTAATCAGCTCATATCAAGTGGCTGGTAACATCTACTCCCTCATTTTCAGTTTCACAGTTCTCAACCTTGGCTGCACATTTGAACCACTTAGGGAGCTCTAGACCATATGAATCCAAATCTCTGCAAGTTGTTCTGAGTATCAGTATTTTTCAAAAGTTCCTCATTGATTCTAATGCATCTGAAGGTGAAAACAACTGATTTAGGCCTAATCTATTTCCTTTTCATCTTAGTTATCCAGTTTTACAGTGTTGCACTTTATTTTTATTCTCTTTCAAATCTTTTTGAAAATAGGAGAGTTATGAAATTTATAAGGCATGAATGGATGGATGGATAGATGAAATGATGGACAGATGGACAGACAGATAACTAAGTATTATTTGCACTAGGATTGTTGCAATAAGAATGGAGAGTACAAGAGGGGCATAAGTGACCTTTCAAAGACTTATAAACAAATTATTTACTGAGTATGAGGAATGAAGGACAGGAATAAGTCACAGATGACAAAAAGTTTTCTAGTCTAGGCACCCAAGGGAATGGTAATGTCACTACACAAATAAGGAAACTGGGAGCTGGTCTGTGCTTTCTAGTAACTCGTATAAAATCAGACTGACCCAAAATGCACATAATTTAAGATATTTCAACAGCTGAATAAACATATGAAATCATTGTGCAAATGAGTGTAAAACACTACTATGACCCACCTCAAACTATTTCATTTACTGCGATACCTGTGGCATCTGCCATATTAACAGGGAAGCATCAGCTACTCATGGACTACGCCTGTGGAAAACATTGGGAAAACTACAATTACAGGACTCCTCATATCAAAAAGAACAGAAAGGAAAGAAATTATTTTCTGAAAGTAATCTTAACTTCTATGTGACTGATGAACTAGAAACCTGAACCTAGCAAAAGATCTTTGTTATGACAGCTTTTCTATCTCCTATCTTCTCTGTATGGCATTTGGAGATGGTACCATTCTGACTGTGTGGAAATGCCGCTATTCTATCATGGCCATTAAAAGTGGACGGAATCATCCCTCTTGATAAAAATAGAAGTATCAGCTATTTACGTACCAGCTGGTGATTTAGTACTGTGTCAACTGGCTCAATGGGAATTGTTTCCAAGAAGCCCCTTTTCCTGTGTGGTTCTAGGTTAGAGTTTTTCAAAGAATATGGAATGAAGCAGAGCCACTACCCCGGGAAGTCACGGGGTAAGACGCAGTGAGCGCCGATGCCGAGGTGCTGAGGGCTCCAGCCTGGCCTCACCCTCCCTTAGTTTGCGTGCAGCACTCCCCACCGCTGGCCATGTTGACTGCAGCCCCACAAGGAGCACTAGGCACACTCCTGCAGGTTTCTTCACTAGCTCCCTCCACAGATCCTCTGGCAGCTGGACGTGCTTGCCCAGATTTTCCTAAAATCTCTGACTGGCCCTATAGCACCCATGCCTGGGGAGGCTGACTAGTAACTTTTCTCTGATCCCCCAACTTCTTACTTTCCTAGCTCCTCCCACAACGGTGTAAGGTCTAATTCCTAAGATAAATCCTTTATACCCTAAGACTCAGTGTGGTTCTGCTTCCCTGATTGAACTTGACCGACACTTTTCCCCCTATCATTTTACATCAGGAAAACTCGTTCCATTGCTTTCAAACACAGAACCAGGCCAAGCAATTCAACTGCATTAGAGAATCTCCTAAGAAAATGAGTAAAGGCTGTTTCTGCCCTAAGGAAATCAATTTAGTGGGGGACACAGACATATAAAAGTATATATAAGGATCACAACGGGAGGTAGAGGTGTGCTTGTGGGGAAGTGAGAGCAAGAAGAAACAGTCAAGTCTGAGAGGCAGTAAGCAAGTTGAGAGGGCAAAGACCTGTCTCCTACAGCACCATGTTCCCAGGGTCCAGGCACGGTGATTTAACAGAAAATTGAATTGAATTGAGGTAAACTGAATTTGCATATGGCACAGTGGTAAGCCCTAGGAATAGGGCACTGAACAAGACAAACAGCTAGTTCACGCCTACACTTAGCTAACAATCCAGTGCAGTGGTTCGCAAACTTGAGCATGCATTAACATCTCCTGGAAGGCTTGTTAAAACCTGGGTTGCTGGGGCCACTTCCAGAATTTCTCATTCAGTACATCTGTGGTGGGTACCTGGAATTTGAGCTTCTAACAAGTTCCCAGGAGGGGCTGGTGCTGCTGGCCCAAGGACCATACTTTAGAACTGCTAGTTTAACAATTCTCAACCTATCTGCTAGAATCACTGGCGCAACTTTAAAAAAATACATTGCTAGGAGCATCACCACAGGCCCATTAAGTCATGTTTTCTAAGTTCTGCAGGTGATTTTAATGTGTAGGTCAGGGTCAAAACCAATGAAGTGATGAATAGTAGCAGTTGCAGGGTGGAGGGGATCATTGGGGAAATTAAAGGGTACATCTGTAACACTTTCAACAATAAAGATACATTTTTAAATAAATAAATAAATTAATTAATTAATTAATTAATTAATTAATAGCCAGGCCGGGCGTGGCTCAGCGGTTGAGCATCGACCTAGGATCCAGGAGATCGGGGTTCGATTCCCAGTCAGGGCATATGCGGGTTTCGGGCTTGATTCCCAGTCGGGGGCGTGCAGGAGGCAGCCGGTCAATGACTCTCTCATCATTGATGTTTCTCTCTCTCTCTCCCTTCCTCTCTCCGAAATCAATAAAGATATATTTTTAAAAAGAAAAAGAGAGAAAATAAATAAATAAATAAATAAATAAATAAATAAATAAATAAATAAAATTATTGTTACTTGCTGTGTGCTGGATACCATAGGAAGGTCCTTTAACATTATCACAGTGGTGAACCCCATTTTACAGGTAAGAAAACTGAGGCTCAGAGAAATGAGATCAGCTGGCCAAGATCACATAGCAAATATCAGTAGGAGAGGAAGGATGGAACCCAGGTGTCTCTAACCAGAGTTTACACTTATAACCATAGATGCCTGTGTCACATGGGCCTCACAGAAGCAGCACACCTGATTAGATATTGAATGAGTAGAAGTTCTCTAGGCAGACAAAGAGGGGGAAGCTTTTCAGGCAAAAGTACAGGCACAGTGTTTTATTGGATTTGGCTTTATTGCACTTCACGGATGTGTATTATACAAATTGAACGCAAGACCCTCCATCACCAAAAAGATTGGGGCACTCCCTTTATTGTGGCACTGGCTTCACTGCTGTAGCCTGGAACCAAACCTGCAATGTCTCTGAGGTTCGCCAAAACTGAGCTCCGCGTCTCTGGAGGCGCCAACGTAGAGGCTGGAGTCAGAGGTGTTCTGGGGCGGATTACCTAGCTAGGTGGGTGGGCAGGGCAAGGTGAGAGCTATGGCCCACCCTCTGCCAAGAGTCCAGAATTCTGTAATGAGGCACTCGGGAGAAGGAGCTGGACCAAGAGAAGGAGAAAGATACAGGCAGTGACTTGCTCAGAGTTTCCCACAAGGTTAATGAGACAGATGCCTCTTTCCTGCATTTAGTCTCTCTGTTTTGAACATCTACTAATGCTTGATTCTGAAGCCTTGTCCTCCCCAAAACAACTTTATGCTGGTTATATGTGCCAGATAAATATTAGTCAATGAAAGATAGAACACAGGGGAGGCAACCATAGAACTAAGATTGAGGCTGTTCATTTTTAAATATTAATTTAAATGTTGAAATTCACTATTAATTGTTCTTTCTTTTTATATATTCTTTCTGAATACATACTTAAATGTAAAGGGTGGAAAATTTAGAAAATACAAAATAACATAAAGCAGAAATTAAGAAATTAAAAACTATTGAAATCTCACGAGCCAAAGGAAACTACTGTTGAAATTTGGTTATAACTTTTCAGAAATGTTTTTTTCTTTCAAATGTCTGTAGGTATGTGTACTCAAAAAAAGAATTATAAATATAATACATAATCTCTATTTTTTTTATGCAACATATATCATGACCACTTTTAATGTCCTTAGATTTAGATTTAACTCCCATAAATCCTTTCATAATTATAATAAATATATGAATACCTTTTAATAATGATATGCTGCTGAAAAACCAGTGGGTAAGAAAAGTCTGTAAGTATAGTATTTGTTGTTGCTGTTACTGTGTCTGATGTTATCAAAGGTGGACCCATAAAATAGGTGGGGACCCGTCTTTGAGTAGCTGACTCAGAGGGCAGCCAACAGTTCTTTCTTTCTAAATATGTGTTACTATATTTGAGAAATGACTCAGCTTAAATATTTAATCTTATTCATCTGTGTGAGGATTCTTAATGAGATTCCAGCCCCAACGAGAAGCAAGATTTTCCTTAGTGCTAATAAAATGAGAAATACAACGAATGACTGCAAAGAGCCCAAACTCTTTTCCCGAAGGTTATCTCTCCTCCTTTACAGGGAGATGCTGCCCCCTAGGGGTGAAGGTCTTCACAGGTAGCAAGGCTCCTGGGAGAAAGTGATTTCTTAATGAACACATTTCCATCTTTCTTTTTCCTGTTCCAGCTACTGTATAATTTCAGTTTGCCTAAGAGTTTACGAATTCCTTTTGTTATGTAGCTGTGATTTCTTTTCTCTATGTGAAAGCTCATATGCCCAGGAGGATGCAGGATCCCAAAAAGGACTCTAACCTTTCTGAAGCCTTTGACAGTAAAAGCTTTCTGTCCCTGGGGCCTGGTGTAGATATGCCACAAATGACAGAGGACAGGACCCTCCCTTGGAGAGACCTTTGAATTGTATAGGATAACTCACCACCGGAGGAAATTAGAAAATAAAGTCAAACAGAGTATCTCAAATTCAATAGGGCTCCTATAATTGGTTTCAAACGACCACTAAGACTTGATATGAATCTGAGAGAAAGAATCATGAAGAGTCTCAAGACAAATGTGACGTTAAGCCTGAAGAAAAACCCTCCAGGCTGGGAGAGAAGATCAGTGCTCTGCTGTTGCCGTGTCTATAAGGGCCCAGGAGCTAAACTGCAGCATGTTGCTGGGCCGGGTGTGGCTCAGCGGCCGAGCATCCACCTAGAATCCAGGAGATCGCAGTTTGATTCCGGTCAGGGCACGTGCCGGGTTGTGCGCTCCAATCGGGAGCGTGTGGGAGGCAGCTGATCAACGGCAACTCTCTCATCATTGATATTTCGACTCTCTCTCCCTCTCTCTGAAATCAATAAAGTTTTATTTTTTTTAAAAAATACAAAGAAACCCTGCACTCTGTTGCTTCAAAGAAATGCATCAAGTAGCTTAAAGTTAGTTTTCAGAAGACTGAAATTTAAAAAGGGCTTTTCCTAGGGAAAAGTGAGATATAAATATAACTAAATTATTAATAACAATTTAAACTGTATGCCTATTGTTTTTAATAGAAACACTCTCAAAAACATTTTATATGAGAGAAATAAAAATTTAACTTTTATTGAATGACCAGGTATCCCTCTTAATTATAAAATTAAAAATAGGAGAGGCAAATTGACAGCAAGCCAACAATTAGTAGTTATAAAAAGAGAAAGAAAAGACCAAAAAAAAGACCCCTTTTATTTGTAAAATGATTCATTATAAAGATGCAACTTCCAACTGAAAAGGCTTTAAGAAATCCTGTTAACCAACATTTATAAGGTTCTCATATTACTTTTAAAAGACATGAATAAAAAGTAAAATATAAGCAAAGTTTATTACACAAAAACTCCATATAAACAAAGTTTAATACTACACAAACTCTTGATAAATTATTTTTTATATTCTGGATGTGAAATATAGCTGTATATCTTCTGGTTTTGCCATGTGAGAAATAAAAATGCTAAATTAAAGTTGCAAAATTTGAAGCACTTGCCTTAGAAATTATTATTGCTTGTACTAATATTTTAAAGTATGTAAACACATGTGGGCATATAACTAATTGAGTTTTTATTTTAATGACTGGTGTCATTAGAAACTAGTCTCAAAAACCTCAGACAGTATTATAATTTATGAGAAACTGTAGAGTTCCTCCACCTACTCTTCATATACAAACTTATAAGATGTGATCTCTCTCTGATAAAAGTTTTAAAACAGTATTATATTGAACTTTAATGCCAACTTATTATATTTTTCTAAAATCCCAAATTGTCTTTGTAATTTTGAACTAATAGATTATTGAGATACTTAGTTAATAATCAATATTTACCTGAAGACTTTTAAAAACCTTAAAATTGTGCCAAGAACATTGAAGAATCTAAGATTTTACTCCAGTTTCAAGTAACAAGTTAGTCTTCCACAGTTTCATGGGCACTGGCAGAAGACACAAGACTCCTGAGTCAGAAACAATATTACAGCAAACCCAGCATTTTACAGTTCCCCAAGTCCCAATGCCCACAAGGTGACACAAAGAAAGTCAGATGATATCTGTATTGCACACACAGTGGACTGCAGTACAGGAGAGGAACCCCGAGTTTAAAGAACACAAATACTTTGTAATGAGCAGTAAGACAGCCTGACCCTTGTGCTGGAAGGAGGCATTATTATAATAGACAGTAAGTAAAACTGCCCTTTGCTCCGGAGGGAGTCATAGTCTCTATCTCCCAGGGCTGTTCTTTGTACAAACAGCTTTGAAAGATAGTCCAGAACAGGGTTAGTCATTGTCTTTACTCTTAAGACATGCAGAATAATGCGGAAACTAAGGAAGAATTGTCTCCCAATACAGAGAGAAATAAAAAATAAAATACATAGTTCCTACACATCTACGCATGTTTTTATGTATATATCTTTATTCATGCATGAACACTTTTTCCTTCAGAATACTCAAATTAAGATGAAATAAATATAAACATCAAATTATGACATACAGGGTGGGGCAAAAAGTAGACTTACAGTTATTTGTATGGAAACCAATACAATAATTAATAAATAATAATACAAGAATAAACTCTCTTTCACATACTCACAACTGTAAACCTACATTTGCCCCACCCTGTGCTTGATAAAGTTCTTTTAAAGCTAGCACTTTAAAACTTTCAGTATAGTTATTCAAACTTATAGGACTATATAAGTATATATGTACATATCAAAGCTATATTAAGGGATGTAAATTTTTTTAAATGATATGGAATAGGGGAGAGATGACTCATAGTTTGAAAAAAGAAAAGTGGTCTCTGGCTATGTCATCTGTTGTCAGCATGTAAAAGTTCTTTGCCTAAATTATGTTCTGACATGGTAGCAGAACTTGCTGTTATGCTTCTGGGTGTTTACACTCACTTTGCACAAGTGCACCATCTCTGTACGTGATGCTTTTGAGTCCCTCATGATTGACCACAAGCGTGAAAACAATGCAGTTTCCAGCTGCTGAGAGAATGACAACTTGCCCTTATGAAATATCCATCTTTATTTTCAGCCACCTTTGTTACTATTTTCATCAACTGTCCAGTCTCTTAGGTCTACTTTTTCATGTTATTCATTTCTACAATTTGACTGCAAATTCAGAAGGTTTGGACACTTACAGGTTGTTATTTTCACTCCAACCGTCTTCTCTGCTTCCCAGAGGGGTGGAGGCTGGCTCCCCCACCTTGTGCAGGTCAGCACTGGCCAACGAGGGGGGAGTCCCGGAGTGAACAGGCATGATCTGTATGCTGTAGTTTTTTCCCCCAGAACTGTTGTACTGTCTCATACAAGCTGCCCTTTCTTGTGAGGCCCTTAACGTTGAAAATAATGTTAAGACTAAGAGGCAGCCCTCCTCCCCTCCTTGGGAGCCTAGTGAGAGGTTGTTCACATGCGCACACTCTCACGGTTGTGAGCACCTGTTTAGAATGGGTGGAAACAGGCCCGTGGAGAAAGGTGGGCACAATGACCACACAGAAGACTTCTAAATGACAGTTTATTCCCAGGTTTGGAATACTCTTGTCTGCTAACAAGAGTTGGGCTACACGTTACAGGATAGATTGTAAAGGAATTTTGTGTGAAGGCCCTGCATATATATCAATGCCTTCATCCGTTCTTTCAGCTTAAATCAATCAGGAGTAATGAAATGTCAAAGTGGAAATTTTAAAGAAGAGAAAGGAGGAGGAGGGGAGGAGGGAAGGAATAAGGCAGGGAGGAGGGAGTTAAAAGGAAGGAAGGAAAAACCCACTGGCCAAGGATTTTTTTAAAATTGGATAAAAGTGGCCAGAAATAGTGCTCACAGCAAAGAAGCAAGTGGAAGTGGTCACCTCTGGGGAGAGGAGCTGGAGGGAAGGGGGTATGAGACAGACTTCTTTTCACCAGCGACTGGGCAGCCCAAATGCCAGGCCAAGAGGGGACTGGCCCGCTTTCCAGTACCACTTCGGGTGACAGGCCTTGCATTTGAACAGAGCGGCCAGTTCCCCCAGCCACTGTCGCATTGGAGGCCCAGCGGCCCAGAGGCAGGCAGGGAGGGCAGGGTGTCCAGCCACGTTCACTTTTGACAACCGCGTCTGAGGCTCAGGAAAGGGACGGGTGCTGCTGGACAGAGTCGATGGGATGGAAAAAGGGGGGTGTCTATAATTTCAACAATAAAGAGAAATTTTAAAAACATATCTTCGGGTGAGGATTTAAAAATAATTGTTTTGATGACTAAAGGGAGAGGGGCTGAGGAATGAAGGACTAATAAAGGGAAATTCCCAATAGGACCTTCAAACTGCCCGCTTGTTAAGACAAAAATCTTCTTTCAGACTCCTTATTTGTTTCTTAGAAATTAGATTGTACTTTGTTTCTCCTAAGTACAGACTTACTTTTGCATATATCAAAATTTGGCCTTGGCCACCTTTGGCCTTAGTGAATTGGTTCCAAAGACTACGAAATGATTACGGTAAACTTCTATGTGGCTAACCTCTCGGCTGGAAACCAACCAGGAAATGAGTAGAGGCAATCCTGGCTTTGCACAGTTCTGATAGGCCTAAATTTCAGTCTTGTTAAACTAAGACCAGTCTCTCAACAACACCGTGCCAATTTTATTTTATTTATTATTATTATTTTTTAATCTTCACCCATGGACATGCTTAGAGGGAGGAAGGAAGAAAGAGACACACACAGAGAGAGAGAGAGGCTGATATGAGAGAGAAACATTGATCAGTTACCTCCCATACATGCCCCAACCAGGGGTCAAACTCGCAACATTTTGGTGGATGGGATGAAGCTCCAACCAACTGAGCCACTGGCCCGGGCCAACACCGTGCAAATTTTAGTTACCATAGTATATTACCTGTGGGTAATTACATTGTACAAACTTCACTGTCTTCAAAGCACCAGAGAAATAACAGCTGTGTGTCATGGGCAGTGGCCAATCACATGAATTCTGTCAAAGTCTCTGTGCATCTGTTACTCAGTTTCCACAGTCTAGCAAAGTATGTAGTTGCTTCTTTGTCTCCAGTGATAAACTCATATGACATTTTACAAAAACGGATGATTGAAAGAGGGAATTGTCCAATAAAGGTGAAAGTGCAGCAAAGAAAGGTAAAGTGATATTGCTAGGAGTGAAATTGGATGTGATGGGATGTTGATAAAGCTGCAATTCTAGAGGCTCTAGGTACGCAGCCAGAGGAATTTTGTGAAGGTGAACTTAACAACATAAATGAGGAAAATGGTTGTGACACAAAAGGTGAAGCTGTCCTAGGGAAAGTGCTACCTGCAAAAACCTTCACATTAAAGGACCCCTCAGAGATATATCACAACATTAAATCACAAAGGATAAAATCTTGTAAGCAAAAATAAGTTGTCAAATTGTACTCCCCTGGGAGCTGGGGCCTATTAGGCGAGTGGGTTGTTACACTTTCAGGGAATTAGGGCCTGAAAAATTGTACAATGAGTTTGAAGCATTAGTTAGGAGATTGTAGTTGTGTCTTCTTCCATAAGTTTAATATCGTGCTGGTTGTCATGCTTAGTAAATTACTGGTCTGGTAATAATATTTAAATTATTGTCTTTTCTTTTCTGGAAGATATAAATACTTGTGCATTTTCTTTATTAAGTTAGAAAATGATTTTTGGCTCTTCTCCCAGGTTGATCGTGATTAAAAGGAAGGAAGGGGAGGAGAAAGAGAAGAGCACAGGGGAAAGGAGAAGAGGGGGGATACAAAGAGAAAAGACTGGAGAAGAGGAGGAGCTCTGCTCCCCCCTCCCCTCTTCCCCCTCCAAGTTGTTCTTTGTATAGTGTCCTATTTTTTTCTTAGGAATTCTATTATCTGAATCTCATGGCCACTGAATCCTGCCTCTTGTTTTAAGTACTGACTCTCATGCATGGTGAGTTGTTTCCATGTATGTTTTGGTTATGAGCTCATCTGTAGCAGGGCCCGCTTTTTCCTAAGAGAACCCACTGCGCCCTGTGTGAGAAAGAGTCCTCCTGGTAGATCCATTCTCTGCTGACTTCTGCCAAGAGTCTTGGGGTGTCACTTTGCTTGGACACATTTTTATGTGAAGTTCTCAGCTTGGGGTTCAGGGGACTTTATTGTAAAATAAATTCAAACTCCAAACCTGTTGAGGAACTGGACTCTAAGATGTTAACAATGGGGAAACCTGGGGGGGGGGGGGGCGTATACAGGAATTCTGTGTGCTATGCAACTTTTCTGCAAACCTAAAATTATTCCAAAATAAAAAATTGATTTTCAAAAAATGAAGCCCCGCCCGGCCGGGCGTGGCTCAGAGGTTGAGCGTCGACCTAGGATCCAGGCGATCAAGGTTCGATTCCCGGTCAGGGCACATGCCTGGGTTGTGGGCTCGGTCAATGACTCCCTCATCATTGATGTTTCTGTCTCTCTCTCTTCCTCTCTCTGAAATCAATAAAGATATAAAAAAAAAAAAAAGAAAGAAAAAAATGAAGCCCCTGCCTGGCTGGGCGTGGCTCAGCAGTTGAGTGTCGACCTAGGATCCAGGAGATCCGGGTTTGATTACTGGTCAGGGCACATGCCCAGGTTGTGAGCTTGATCAATGACTCATCATTGATGTTTCTCTCTCTCTCTCCCTCTTCTTTCCTCTCTCTGAAATCAATAAAAATATATTTAAAATAAAATAAAATAATAAAAAATGAAGCCCCTAGATTACTAAAACCAGTTAAGGCCTTGGGTAGCCATAGAGTCTGCTTGTATGCTTACTGGTCTTATTTTCATTTCCCTCTTCATTTTGGGTATCTGCAATACCCCTTTTAAAAGTTCAGCTATAAATTGAAAATAATTTTTGTTGTGATTTACCCAGCACTCCTGGGAGTTACTACAGGTGGATTTCCAGATCGTATCAGTTCACTACCCGTGGAAACTTAATTCCCCATTTTCTCTTTCATCCACACAAATAAAGCTTTCATCTCTGCCACTGAAACTGCTCCAACCAACCTTACCAATAACATTCATCTCACAAACCTAGTGGTCAGTTCTTGGTAGTCATGTACTCAGTTTTTCATCAGCACTTGAACAGATGAGCACACCTTCCTTGAAACCCTCCATTCTCTTGGTCTGGCACACGCTTCTCTTTCTGCTCAGGCTTCTTCGTGGACTTACTCCTGAACTTACTTTACTGAACTTTAAATGTTAAACACCTCTGGACTCCGTCTGCCACCAAGCTCCTATAATTCTACACACACTCCCTAGGTGATACTATCCAGCTCAACGATTTTCAATGTCTACATATACCAGTGACTCCTAAATTGAGATCTTACTGATTTCTTTGGCCCACCCCCAGGACCACAGACTCATATATACAACTGCCTCCTCAACATCTCTACTTGAATGTCAGACTTAATATGACCCAAACAGAACTCTCCATTTGGTGCCAACAGTAACGGAATAGATTGTCCAGTAGATGCCTGTGGTAGGCCTTTGACAGGCCTGGTGACGTAGCTGCAACTAGAACAGAAAAGTAAATCATTATGGCACAGCAAAACCCTCTCTCTGGGGTAGTAGGTAGACCTTTGAGTATGAACGTGGCCCTTCCCCAAGTCTAATAGTACCAGACGGCAAAACCTTAGTTCTCTATGTTGACCACCAAATTTTAAGTACAGTTTCATAAGGGGCCTCAGCTCAGAGATCTACTATTTTACTATCTTTGCAGAAAAAAATCTTGAGACTAGCCAGATTGAATGAGGAAACAATGCCTAATACATGGAGAAAGGAATTCCTGAAGCCTGCTTTTTCTTTTTTCTCATTTAATTTCACATTTATTCCTATTACATTGGGAAGGGAAATAAGAGTCATGGGTGTTTAGAATTGCACTTTTACCCTGGCTGGCTTCGCTCAGTGGCTAGAGCATCGACCGTCAGACCGAAGGGTTTGATTCCAGCCAAGGGCACGTGCCTCGGCTGCAGGCTGATCCCATGAGCGGGAGCCAACCAGTCTGTGTGTCTCTTTCACACTGATGTTTTTCTCTCTCTCTTTCCCTTCCATTCTCTCTCAAAAGCAATGGGGGGGGAGGGGTGGAATACCCTCAGGTGAGGATTAAAAAAAAAAGAATTGCAGTATTTTTATTTCTATTGCCTTTCAGACAGATTTGGGATCCAGATTCTAATTTTCTTTAAGTTGAGGATCTGAATCAGAATCGGAGGAGGTCAACTGCTGCTGGAGCTGGAGGCTGCCTGGAGAAAGGCAGGAAACAGGAATGTACTTCACCTTAGAGGGTTCATATTCCAGGGTTCCCATCCAGGTACCTGAGGATTCTCCAGGTAGATTACATATGTGTGTGGCAGGGGGAAGGGCACAGCAGCTTCCCAAAGGGAATGTGATTGGCACAGGCCTGGGACTGGTACTTAGGAGGTGGGGGGTTGGCCACATGTGCAGGGGGAGGACCTGAGAAGATACTGTCCTCTCATCTATATCCTAGGATGCTGTGAAGGGCCTCTCCATAAGGACAGGGCCAGGGTTTGCTCCTTGGCCTCTGGTTGGCCTCTTTAATAGTAGGGTATAAACCCTACAAATTTATATGCATTTGTGACATTGTTGCCACTCTTCTTTATTCCTCTGTGCTTGAGACCCTGGGCAATTACTTTTAACCATACACGATTCTGAGACAGATTAGCAAGAAGCTAGGAAAATTCCTTGACAAGTAGAATGGGGAATCTGAGACAGATAGTTTAACAATTTACAGCCAGATGATAAATCACAAGGTCTTACCCTCCCCAACCAAAAACACTTAAGAACAAGTGGTTTACACATTCCAGACCGTGCCAGGGCAGTTTCTGGAACAATAATTTTCAAATAAATAAATAAATGGGTAAAAAAATACATGTGGTATTTAGAACCAAGTAGCCTGTCAAATGTGATATACAATTATAGACAAGAGTCAGTTTTACCAGTTCTCAGACTTTAGCTTGGTCTTCTGAATTGAGAAAATGTTTTCCTGAGTATTCACGATAACTTGCAGCATGAGAAGGATTGTATTTAAAAGTTAAATGAGCAAATACATTGTATTTTGTTTTTTCCAATGGGCCTCGGTTAAGACTTGTTAACGTAAGAAACATTCAAACCTGTTGTGAGTTTATCTGAGCCAAACTGTCAATACATGCCAGGGAGCAAGAATCTCAATGGATTGAGATAATGCTCTGGAGAATGACAGTTTTGCACCTTATTTTACATATTACAATACAAAGAGGAGAGATAAGTGGGTTACATGAAATACATTGGTGATAGATTAGGGAGGCAAGAAAAAGCAAAGTAGGGAAACCTTGGAGGTTGGATAAACAGTAAAATGATTGAAACACTTCTTTTACTTAGGTGGGTGCAGGACAGTTAACAGTCAACAACTAACTCTATAACAATGAGGGGATCTGTGGTCTCTCCAGAGCAGTGCCTGTGCTTTGACGGGGTCTGGAAAGAGGAAAGTTACTTTGACATTCCAACAATATGTTATCGTAGATGCGGAAAGACAATAGACAGACTCAATTAAGGTAAAGATTGACCTTTGTCAGGGAAGATACCGGCCTAGGACATGACTACCCACCATAAACTGCTTTTTAGTTAAAAAGTTTTAATTTCGGACCAGCCTTTGTGGTTACTTTAGGTCTCCGAGTTTGCAAGGCTGCCAGGCAGGCATTGCCTGAGCTAGTCAGGTCGGCATGTGGCCCTTTTTCCTCCACAGACTACAGCTGGAAACCTCTAGAGCTTAAAGAATCATGCAGTTTATTCAAACAGCCAGTGTTGTATTGATCTCAATTTCAATAAATCAACATTAGTATAAGGAATTAAAACTGTCTTTAAAAAAAAAGACCAACATAGACCAGAACCAAAACCTATGGTTCCAAAACAGCATGGAGTTGTATCTGTCAGAAGCATCCATTTAACTCTCCTTCCTTGTAAGGAAAATCACTCCTCCTTTGCTGTTTTACATTTACAGAAGTTTACAAGGATTTTACCAGGCGTTCCTCGCGCCTGTGAAAATTATTAGCATTATTGTAAAGAGAGGTAGATTCCAGAGGCAACCGGGGAAGAAGAGAGTTGGCTGCTCCAGAGACATTTGCAAATGTCACCGCACGTTTTCACTCGCCCGGCCCCATGCCCGGCGAGCCGCTTCTCTGGGCAGCACCGGGTGCCCACATTTTCCCCAGCGGGACTTTCACGCTTTTAGTATCCAAATGGATGTTAAACGCTTGGGCCAAAGACCCGGCGGCTCTTTATTGTCAAAATAAGAGCCTTTTCCCAGCGCTATTTGCTCGGGCGGAATAACCCGACCCGCGTCCAGGGCAGAACGCGAGGCGCCTGCCCTCCGGCGGCGAGCGCCCACCGCGAGCGCCCAGCGCAGCCCACTGACCCGGCCGCCCGCCCGCCCGCAGCGCGCCGGGGCTTCCGCCTCCCTGTCCGGCCGGGCTCCTCTGCGTCGGGGACGCGGAAACCCCGTAGGAGCAGGGTGGGAGGGGACCTCTGTGTGGACACCGTTTGCTGCAATATTCTTCCGCCTCCAAGCAAAGAGTCCCATCCTCCCCCCAGGGTCCTGGGATTTCCAGCGACCCTATAGCATCTTCAAATACCCAACCTGGATTTTCCCACCAACTTGCTTAGGCTATTTTCTAAGGTAAGGACCCCAGGACCACAATTTTGTAGCTAACGAAGAGCGACGAGAAAATTCCTCCGCAGAAAACGGGTTCCGGCCGCGAGGCTATAAAAAACGGGTGGCACGGTCCCGCTGTCTTTTCAGTCGGGCGCTGAGTGGTTTTTCGGAACATGTCTGGTGGCTCCGCGGATTATAACAGGTACGGCACTTTTTCCGCGGTGCTCGTTGGTGAAGGTCATGTGGCGCCATTGGAGGTTGTAGTACGTGGCGTGGAGGCAGGGAACTCGGGTTCGTAGGCGTTTCCTTGGGGTACGGTACCCCTGTGTCCTTCGAGAAGCTTCCATGATGGGTAGGGCCCCGGGCTGCAGGGAGACCGGCAAGGGTAGGAAGACGGATTGGTGTGGTGTCTTCTCCCGAAGACGCTTTGTCGTCCCGGCCGCTTCCCATGCCCATACGGAGCTGACATTTGGTTAAAGCCGTGGCGCAGTCCGTATTCGGTCCAGTGTAACCAGCCTTAACCTTTATTTGCGGCCAACGGCGCGAGTTGGAGTGCTAATGTTTAAGTGGGGCGGGGGGAGGGCGACAGCGCCCATTAGACGCGGCCCGAAGGTGCGCCGAGAACGGACCGGCGACGGGGTCCCGGTGAACCGTTGGCATAGCCCTCGCCAGGCCTTTGCCCGCGTCAATCACTCGGCTTGCGCATTGTAAGGGGCGGAGCTGGGCGTGTGGAGCTCTCGCGAGACGGCCCGCCGCCGAGACGGGAGCGCCGGCGTCCACGGAGCTTTTCCGTCGGTTCCCAGTTCTTAATCTTTGGGCGGGCGCGCAGTAAATGAATTGTGTGCTCTGCTCCCGCAGCTTCCTTTGCTCTCTTAGTCGGAAGGGAACACGTGCAGGAGAGGGTAGCCTGACCTGACAGGTCGTAAAGGGCTGTCCCCCTAACGTGCAGTTGGGTGGCTTGGGAAAGGGATGTTGTCTAACTGCGGTCTTTTTTGTCTGCAGAGAACATGGCGGCCCAGAGGGAATGGACCCCGATGGTGTCATCGAGGTAAGAAATGTGTGTGGATTTTGAAACTCTGGAAAGGTGAGTTTGTTCATCCTATTTATTCCCTTTTCGATTTTTATTTTTTTATAGAGCAACTGGAATGAGATTGTTGATAACTTTGACGATATGAATTTAAAGGAGTCTCTTCTTCGGGGCATCTATGCTTATGGTTTTGAGAAGCCTTCAGCTATTCAGCAGAGAGCTATTATTCCTTGCATTAAAGGTAAAAGGACTCATTGGCATTTTTAAAAACAAAATCATTGTTTTACATAGACCTGGACCATAAAAGGGAAAATAACTTCTGGGGGACTAGTACCTACTTGTATTCCTTAAAGTGAAATGATGGCAATCATCTTTCGGGACTGACCTGAAATGAAGAGAATACTCATGCTGATCACTTGATTATTTGGGCGTAATTCATGTTCCAAATGGAATACATAGTGTAAACTAGAAGTGACGGTTTGATGTGGGATCGGTAAATATGTATCCTACTTTTTTTAGGGTATGATGTGATTGCTCAAGCTCAGTCAGGTACTGGCAAGACAGCCACATTTGCTATTTCCATCCTGCAACAGTTGGAGATTGAGTTCAAGGAGACCCAAGCACTAGTATTGGCCCCCACCAGAGAACTGGCACAACAGGTATTGATAGTGTAGTTCAAAAAACTGCTTGCGTGTTGCATAGGTTTCAGGTTTCACAACTGAAGAATTTAAAACTTAGTGTAAATTGGTCCTATCAGAGCCCTCCTTTTAACTGTCCATGCATGCAGGGAGTTTTTATTAAGAATTAAATAGGAACTGGGTGTGCAAATAGTGTTTGCAGGGTTATATAATAGATGGAGAAACTAAAGCTTTCTATTCAGGGTGGACTAGGTCTGTTCTCATTTTAAGTTTGAATGCAGTTGTGCAACATGAAAACTGCAGTGACATGTTACTAGTTTGTGATGCATCATCTTTTGCATGATATGTTTTAAAGACTCACTGCTAATGTAGGCTTTGAAGTGTACATTGCTAATAAAACTATAGGCTTTATTGAGGTCAAGATTATATATGTCACTGCCCTGTGGGAAAAATTAAAGTATCAACAATTTGTCTTAGCTATATTTGCCGAGCTTGATCCAGTACTTACATCTCTCTACACAACGAAGAATATAAAGGACATGTTTTTAGTTCTTAATTAATCTAGCTGGTACCTGGGGCAGTAGGATCCCAAGTGTGACAAGGCACAAGAGGACATTTCAAGGGAATTTTATCTTGAAGCAGATCAGTCTGCATTCTGAGCTTGGAAGTAGTTAAGTGCTATGCATGCATAAAAGCTGTTTGTAGACCAGATATTTGCCATTATGCTTTGCAAGTTTAGTCACAGTCTGTAATTCTGTTGGGTAATTGAGGCTTTTGCCTTTTAGATCCAAAAGGTAATTCTGGCACTTGGAGACTACATGGGAGCAACTTGTCATGCCTGCATTGGTGGAACCAATGTTCGCAATGAAATGCAAAAACTGCAGGCTGAAGCACCACATATTGTTGTTGGTACACCAGGGAGAGTGTTTGATATGTTAAACAGAAGATATCTTTGTAAGTATTGCTGTCAATTGTGTGTACTTTTTTTTTTTTTTAACTATAATAGTATCTCTGAGAATCTATAGTATCTCTAGAGATGATAGTATGATTTTTCTTTTTAACAGCTCCAAAATGGATCAAAATGTTTGTTTTGGATGAAGCAGATGAAATGTTGAGCCGGGGATTTAAGGATCAAATCTATGAGATTTTCCAAAAATTAAATACAAGTATTCAGGTGAGCTTTATTTCACCTCCTCCGCCATAGCTGGAGGTTAGGTTTAATGCAGGAACTGTTACAATACAACTGAAGTGTTTTATTGTCGTTCCCCCTGCTTAAAGCAATTGATGCATAACTATCTCTGTCTAGCACAATTCCATAGCTAGACAGAGACGCTTGGTCTCAAACATGGTTTTTTTGAGTACCGTAGAAGTTCTGCTAACTACTTGTGTGACAACATCACTGTCTTTTTTTTAAGGTTGTGTTGCTTTCTGCCACGATGCCAACTGATGTGTTGGAAGTGACTAAAAAATTCATGAGAGATCCAATTCGAATTCTGGTGAAAAAGGAAGAATTGACCCTTGAAGGAATCAAACAGTTTTATATTAACGTTGAAAGAGAGGTAATTTGTCTAATTTATTACACATAAAAAATGTAGCCAGGTTTTTTACCTTCTTGTATAAGCACTGTGCTAAAATTGCAGAAGCTAGGATCACATCTTGGTTTTTGTAATAATGCTAGCAGAGTACACACAAGAAGAACAGTAACGGCACTAGATGATAAAGACTGGGGTGGACCTCTTTCTTAATGTCCAATGTCCTTTGTCTTAAAATTTGGTGCAACATGTGTTCGAACAGCCTAGCCTAACAGTGACTTTCTACTGATTTTAAGTTGAAAACAAAATTGTTTTAATGACTTCTTTCTTTGAAATACTGTAGGAATGGAAGTTGGATACACTTTGTGACTTGTACGAGACATTGACGATTACACAGGCTGTTATTTTTCTCAATACAAGGCGCAAGGTGGACTGGCTCACTGAGAAAATGCATGCCAGGGACTTCACAGTTTCTGCTCTGGTAAGAGGTGTTCTGCTTTAGTAATGGTAATTAGAATGTCTTTTCATTAAAGCAGGATTCAGACTACAATATAGCTGCTAAGTGCTGTGTTGTCGTTCCCCCTGCTCAAAATAAAGTTGTTTCTTAACTATACCTGTCTGCTAGACTCCTGTAGCAGCCAGGGACGCTTGGTCTCATACATGTTGTTAAAATTAGATAATTGATTTGACTGGTGATTCTTGAATGAAGGTTTTTTAAATTGCAGCATGGTGACATGGACCAGAAGGAAAGAGATGTTATCATGAGGGAATTCAGATCAGGGTCAAGCCGTGTTCTGATCACTACTGACTTGTTGGTAAGTAAGTCTTACTATTCATTTTAATCTACCAAAAGGTATTTTGGGGGGAAGGTTTTTTAATAACCTTTACCAGCTTGGGCTATTTGGGAGAGTAAAGAAGACCACACTCCACAGTGGGCTATATCACTAAACATTATAGTTCACTACTATTCTGTGGCCTACATTACATAGGTGTCTAATTTATCAATTAGAATTTGAACATCATACATTATGTTTCAGGCTCGTGGGATTGATGTGCAACAAGTTTCATTGGTTATAAACTATGATCTACCTACCAATCGTGAAAACTATATTCACAGGTGAGTAGATGGCACCTTGACTATTACTGTTTTGGTAAAATGAGTTCATGTATTGCTTTCCTTCTGACCGATTTGTGTGAAAGGTAACCTCAAATCAGGGAATTGGCTCAGCCTATAGACACAGTAACTTGGTAAGATGAAATTAAAAATTGTACTTGGGAAGACTGGTCATGCACAGTGGGAAAACAGTTGTAAATGTTGCCCAAATTGTGGGCTTTCATACATATGGATTAGATTGTTTTAGATCTGTTGGTCTTAGCTTATTTTTGAGCTTTATTTTTAGTGATGCTCTTGTGTGTCCATGTGCTTTCTTGGTGATTACTCTATAGTTGGGATTTTTCTTGGTGTCGTCTGGTAGCAATTTGAGCAGTCCCTGGTTTAGTTATAGTGGCTTTATCCCTAAATAAATTGAATTGTACTTTGTTATATGATGTAAAAAAAGACTTTTTAAAAAATACAGGAGTCGATAGCAGCAGTTGATGACGAGATGGCACTCAGAAACGGCGTTGACGTAATTTAGGACGTGGAATCATAAGCGAAACAGCACACTGTTTGAATAAAGAGCGAGTCGGTATTTATATTTGTTTTTCTTTTGTCATGATTATTTGATATTTTTAAGTTGTTCCAGCCAAGGCATTTTTGTATATTAGCCTATTAGGTGGTTTGTATTGTCTGGTTTCTATCAGGAAGGTAGAAAGTTGTTCTGGAGGTAAACACGTTTGAGTAATTTGAGTTACAACGTGTGAAACTGAGCAAAAAAGCAGTGATGAGTTTGGGTTACCATACCAAATACTTGTTTTCCCACTGGAAAAAGTTGTAAGTTTAGGCAATAGTTAACCTTGCAGCATTTGTATTTACAGTTTACAGTTCCAGAAGTTCGCGGATATGGATTACATAACTGTTCTTTTTTGTTTTATCCCTGGTGTGTTTACATCTGTCCCAGGCTGACTTCTGCTCTTGGCTGGCCCACTTTGGTATGGGCTTTTTAATTTCACTACCCCAAACACAATACTGTCATCTGCTTTAAAAATAATAATGCTCAAGACACCTGATAAAATCTCATTTTGCAGCCAGACAAGACAAGCTTTGAATCCTTTTGGCACTAACTGCAAAGGAAGATTTTTTTTCTCTAGATATTGATTAGCAGATAGTGCTCCAATTAGAAGCACGAACTATAACCTTGATAAGTAAACAGCAGCTGATGGTTAACAAGTGGATCATCATGTTCAGTAGTTCATGCATTCTGTTAGAAGTAACATTCTAATTGCTGGTTTCTTTTCTTACACAGAATTGGCAGAGGGGGTCGATTTGGGAGGAAAGGTGTGGCTATAAACTTTGTTACTGAAGAAGACAAGAGGATTCTTCGGGACATTGAGACTTTCTACAATACTACAGTGGAGGAAATGCCAATGAATGTGGCTGACCTTATTTAATTCCTGGGATGAGATAGTTTTGAATGCAGTGCTCGCTGTTGCTGAATAGGCGATCACAACGTGCATTGTGCTTCTTTCTTTGGGAATATTTGAATCTTGTCTCAATGCTCATAACGGATCAGAAATACAGATTTTGATAGCAAAGCGACTTTAGTCGTGAGCTCTTGTGAGGAAAGTCATTGGCTTTATCCTCTTTAGAGTTAGACTGTTGGGGTTGGGTATAAAAGATGGGGTCTGTAAAATCTTTCTTTCTTAGAAATTTATTTCCTAGTTCTGTAGAAATGGTTGTATTAGATGTTCTCTATCATTTAATAATATACTTGTGGACTAAAAGATATAAGTGCTGTATAAAATCAGCCAATTATGTTAAACTAGCTTATCTGCCTTTATTGTGTTTGTCATTAGCCTGAATAGAAGGCCTTTAAAATTGATTTTTTTTTTTTTAATTTTTATTTTTTTAGAAAGCATTTGAATGCATTTTGTTTGGTATTGTATTTATTCAATAAAGTATTTAATTAGTGCTAAGTGTGAACTGGACCCTGTTGCTAAGCCCCAGCAAGCAATCATATCCTAGGTAGGGTTAAACCCCCAGTAAAATTGCCATATTGCACATGTCTTAATGAAGTTTGAATGTTAAATAAATTGTATATTCACTTTAAAGGTGCTTTGGTTATTTTTTTTATTAAAAGCCCCGATATGAACTGAATATAGTTTTAACAATTCTGGGTTAACTGCTGCATCACAATAGCACAGAGGCTAATCAATTGTAGATGTTCATCAGCACCATCTGCTAAGCATTTATCTACTTCCTACAAAATAAAGAAAAGGTGTTTAGTAAATTTCTCTTTTCAGGTATATTTTGCTGAAATGTACAACAGTGCCTACTTACAGCAAGTTTTTCTGTAATAATGGACTTCTGTTTATCAGAAAGGTCATCATTTTCTACAACAACATCATGAAGTTGATTTACAAGCTGAGTTGCTGCATGACCCTCATTTATTAAGTCCTGTAACAAAATGAAATGGTGTCAGCATTTAATTTTCTCTTCCCCAAAGTAGTAAAGTAACTTGAACTTTACCTTTACCACAGCTTCTAGTTTGTCAAAAGAGCCACTCTGACATGCAGCAAATACTCCATCAATTGTCTTGGCTGGTATTACCTAAGAGGATATTTTTGTAAAAGCATTTTGTACGTTACTCTGCCAAGCCCAGGCCCACTCCCTTCTGTTCCATGCTTGGTTGGTCCACTGTGTAAAAAGACATTTCCTTACATAGGACATAATCTGCTATCCTGGTACTGTGAATCCAGAGTTGAGAATGCAAGGAACTAGAAAAGGGCCATCTCTAAGCCTTAAGCTGAATTCTGGGCTCCTGAGGTGATCCAGAAAGCTACTGGACTTGAAATAATCCTCTCCAGATAGCTCTGCCAGTACATGAATCCAGTCACTATTATGCAATAAAGGTGATGCATTTTTGACTTTTAAAATCCTTGAATGGCTCTTGTGAAGTACACAAAATTTCTTTTGCTTCTAAACATTCTCAAGTTTGGGCCCACTGGCTTTAACTGGCCAATATCCTAGAGGCTATCATTCTTCAGAGCAGTGGTTAAAATCAAAGTAATTTTAAGGGAAAGTACCTTTTTTCCTAAGTCAAGATGCCACTGAAGAGACTTGATTTAAAAAAATCTCTTAATACTCAGAAAAAGGGGACTAACGCTGTTTCATTATGGTATGAAAATGCAATATGGCCTGAGAGGAGTATTCAAAGATACGTGTGGCCCTTCCAATAAAAGATTTCTCTAGGTTGAATATGCATGTGCCTAATGACCCTTTATCAGAATAGATTCCATTTGTAAGAAAAGGGGTATCAAGCCTAACTGCCACATTCCTGAAACATTCTGATACTAAGTATACTGTTCCTAGCTCAGTACTTGGCACATGCTCTAGACTAAATGTAACCCCCTCCCCCAATCTTTGTTAAAATATCTAAAGTGATGGCATCTGGACGTGGGCCTTTGGGAGGCAATTCGGTCATGGGGGTGGAACCCTCATGAATGGGATTAGTGTCATAAAACAGCCCAGAGAGCGCTCTTCTGCCACAGAAGATATAGGCCATCGATCAACTCATGAACTAGAACTGAATCTGTGGGCACCCTGACCTTGGACTTCCCAGCCTCCAGAACTAGTAAATGAATTTGTTGTTTGTAAGCCACTCAACCTATGGTATTTTGTTATAGCAACCTGAATGGACTAAGCACATAAGAAGCTTTCTGTATATGCTTGGATGAAAATTTTCGAAAAGCCATGTAATCTAAAAGAATTTCAGAGTAACTAGTGCTCTTACCCCAGCAATGTCTGTGATCACCTTCTCTGTGACCTCCTTCCCACCTGTTAATCGAGTAGCACTTTGAAGAAATGTAATGGCCTTTCTTAAGTCTCCTTCTGATACTTTAACAAGACAAGACAGTCCCTGAAAAGAAAAAGGTTTTGTATGTGTATGAGTGTGTGTTTTTTAATCTATGATGACCAATTAAGGCTTTTTGATTTTAATAAAGTGAAAAGCACTACATTTTAGCCTAGAGTTAGTGGGGGGAAATAAAATCTCTCCATTTTTGAGGGAATATTATCAGTCCTATAGTGGCAGAATTCATGTAGACAGCCTCAGTCCAATGGGAGGATACAGATCTCTTTCCTTTGAAAGAAATTTGCAGAGATGTTCTATACTTACCCTACTTCCTTGATTAAATAAACAAAAGAAAATTGAAATTATGGTTAAATTCTGTTATAATGAATAAGAGACCTTTATATTCCATCACTACCAGAATTTTATCATACCAAATCTGTTTATTTTTTTAATATATCTTTATTGACTTCAGAGAGTAGAAGGCAGAGAATGAGATAGAAAACATCAATGATGAGAGAGTCATTGATCAGCTGCCTCCTGCATGCCTCCTGCTGGGAGTTGACATGCAACCCAGGCATACGCCCTGACCAAGAATCGAGCCTCGATTTCCTGGATCATAGGTCGATGCTCAACTGCTGAGCCACGCTGACAGGGCCCAAATCAGTTTTTGAAGTGGAGTTATTAGCTAGGAGACTAGCATCTTGTCATTATACAGAGATCTGTTGTTGCAGAATTTGCATTATATGTATGAAATCTGCCCCAGTTTTGGGTCACTAAAATACTGATAATAAACTTCTAATAGTAAGAGAAAAATTGAAGTTGTAATTCCTAGACATTTCAATTGTTGTTCATTTAGCTTAACTGCCTGAAGAATTGGCATCAGAAATTGAAGCAACACACATATGACTCCTTTCGGGGCCTCTTCATATGCATTCATCAAAGGAATTAGTAATCAAATAACTAATAATAATAATTAGTAATTACCTCATTGCTAATTTTGACATGTTCTTTATCAGCAATGTCTAGTAATCGCTGCTGTTGAATTTTATCTGACAGAGGTTTGAAGCGGAATTTAGAACATCTAGAGGTCAGAGGTTCAATTATTCTGTAAAATATTGGAAAAAACAAGTCAGTGTCTAAAGGATTTCTCCCAAAGAACTCATTTTTTATCAAGATTTGATGGAGTTGATATTAATGTAGCCTTGAAATATTTTTTTTCTCTCCCTAACTGGAGGTTATCAAAATAAGGCTGCACAGCATCTATCTTTAGGGCAATATACATACCGACTGACATAGTTACAGATGAGACAGAATCGGGTGGTTTTAGACTCTTTTTCCATGGTACGTCTTAAAGCTGCCTGAGCAGCTGAGGTCATAGAATCTGCTTCATCCAGAATCACAATTTTAAAAGGAGGACATGGCTTCCCACTGATTCAGAAAAACACATAGAAGTGCTAATTTACATATCACCACAATCTAATTTTAGAACATACTCATCATCCCAAGAAGAAACCCCATGCTCATTAGGAATCTCCTCTTCTCTTCCAACTCTCTGAGCCAGAGGCAGTCATCATCTCTACTTTCTGCCTCCAGATTTGTCTATTCTGGACAGTCATATAAATGGAATCATATGACATCCATCTAACACATTGTCTTTTGTGATTGACTTCTTTCACTTAGCATAGTATTTTCAAGGTTCATCCCTGTACTTCATTCCTTTTTAATCCCAAATAATATGGCAAATAGATATACTGCATTTTATTTGTCCATTCATTTGTTGATGGATATTTGGGTTGTTCCCACGTTTTGACCATTATGAATAATGTTATGAACATTTGTGTACATGTTTTGAATAGACATGTTTTCATTTCTTGTGGGTATACTTAGGGCTAGAATTACTGGGTCATGTGGCAACTCTATGTTTAACTTCTTAGCCAAACTTTTCAAAGTGGCTGCATCATTTTACATTACAATCAGCAAGGTATAAGGGTTCCAATTTCTCCACATCCTTGCAAATACTTACTATATTCTGTATTTTTTATTATAGCCATCCTAGTGAGTGTAAAGTGGCATCTCATCATGGTTTTGCATGGCATTTCTCCAATGGCTAATGATGTTGATAAGTATGTTTACATGTGGATCTTCTCTGGAGTAATGTCTATTCTTTGCCCATTTTAAAACTGGGTTGTCTTTTTATTATTGAGTTGTAAGAGATCTTTATATATTCCTGATTTAAGTGCCTTATCAGATATATGATTTATATACATTGTCAGTTCAAGGTAGATATAAAAAATTAGTCATACACTTTCTACAAATTCTTAATGTGTGCTCTGATATAAATTCAAATACATACCAGATACCAAAAATTTAATCTTGAAACTTTGCCACCTAAGGAGTATTAGCAGTTGACTAAACATCCCGGTTTAACTCAGGGCAGTCCTATTTAATTATTAATAATACCACCTTTCACTCTAAAAGCATCCCAGTTTAGACAAGAACTTATCTGATCACCCTAACTGAAATATACACTGAAGCTTAAGATAGCTGATTTTTTTTTAATAACACAATAGCAAGAGTTAGGATTTTTGTTACATATATACCACCACACTATCACATTTGATTAATAAATACTCTTCAGACAAAATATCAATGGAAAACCCTTGACAGCTAAACAAAATTAGTTATAATGGAAAGGTCATTTCTCGCTTTAAATAATTTAGATAAAAATATGATCTAACATGAAAAAGGAGTTGTAAATCTGGCAGAAGTCTGTATTTTAAACATATACAATGACATGGTATGGAGAAGGGAATAAGCTTACTTACTCTGAACGACTTCCTGATACAGTTAATTGAGCAAAATTCTTCACTTTCTCTCTAACTACTTGTATTCCACGTTCATCAGATGCATTTAACTCAAGAACTCTTAATCGAAAAAGTTCATGCCTATGTCAAAATGAAGCAAATATGAAACATCATAGAGCATGTAAGTAACAGGATTAACCACATTTTAACATCTGCACATTCTGCGGTAGTTTAAAATCCACCTACTAAACAATAGAAGGTACACAATCGCTTCTGTATTTTCTCTTTTGCAGAGACATGCAGTTAACATTCTGGCTTTCTGCCATGCTTTTTTTAAAAAAATAGGTAAATGGATTTCACATAATGCATAAAATTTTAAAATCAATTTTCTACTTAGTACCGTGTCATAACCATCTTGCCATGTCATCAGAACCTCCAGAAATACCATTTTAATAACTATGTGACATTCCATCCTACGAATGTACCATCATTTACTTAATTTATTTAGCATCCTTCTATTGTTAGACATTTAGATAGTTTTAAGTATGTTACAATTTTAAATAATGCTGCAATATAGTATATTTTGAATTATCCCCATAGGGTAGCTTGTTATAAGGAAAATTACTAGATTAGAACATGAATAGTTTTTTTCAAAGTCAGTCTTTAAGAAAATTATTAAAAGTAGCAAAAATATGAGAAATTAAAAAATAACTAAAACAACTGGCATACCCAAAGCACTATTTTGAAAGCTTCCTTCCAGTCATTTTTCTACATATTTATACATATTTTTTAAATTAAAAAAACCCCTAGATTTAGATTTGTTTTATTTTTACTAAATGGCATAATATCCTAAGTATTTTTTCTGTGGGCATAAACATTTATAAAACTGTGCATATGTTTTCTATTTTAAAACCACATATACTATTAAATTTAAAATTTATAATTAAAGTAAGTTCTTTTAGTTCTATAAGGACAAGCATTCTTTTTAAAAGGATATTTTAAAAGTTATATAATTTATACTGACCTACTCTAGAATAACTAATAATAAATTACTTAATAATTTCATTATGACTACATTGCTAAGGCTGGTTCTAACTGAGGAGTTGTGGAATAATCAAAAACCTTACAATTTCCTTAAGAAACAAAAGTTCCTGTCAAATAAATACAATATTAGGTTCACAGCAGCTTCAACTTTTGTCTTCTCATATTTGGTGGTTGCAGAGGCATCTAATTATTTTCATATGTAGGATTTCAGATGTATCCTTTGGTCATATCCTAATATAAAAATTCTGGATAAATTCAAGATACCATTGCTATGTTGGAGCATGTTGCATGGGTATCAGACCTGGGCTGGTATCTTTTATAGGTAAAGGGCTCCTAGACGATGTTGGCTAAGCCAAGACAGGATCTGGGAAGAGAATTCTTGGAAGGTGGCTCAGAGATTTTCTGCTGTACCTGGAACCATACTGCATCAGCTACTGCACACTCTGCTTACACTCAGGATGCCCAAGGGCAAGGAGCTGGCCTAGCCACTCCAGAGGCAGGGCCTAGGAAAGCCAGAGCAAGAAGGAACTCAAGAAGAGGTGGTGCGGGTCAGTAGTATCATACACAACAGATTTGATTACACAACACAGACGTGAACACAATCATTAAGGGAGTGTGATAAAACTATTGACGTGACTGGAGATAGGTTGGGTTTTCTGGGCCCCAAATCATAATAAAAAAAAAAATCACGTCCTGGCCTGGTGGCTCAGTTGGTTAGAGCATCATCCCGTGCACCAAAAGGTTGTGGGTTTGATTCCCACTCACGGCACATACCCAGGTTGTGGGTTCAATCCCTGGTGGAGGTGCATACCAAGAAAATGGATCAATGTTTCTTAATCAATATTCTCTCTCTCCCTTCCCCACCTCCCCCACCCCCCCTAAAAATCAATAAAAACTTATCCTCAGGTAAGGATTTAAAAAAATCACCAGGTTCCCTGTGTGTAATATATTCAAACATTTGAATAAGGTTCAGAATGAAGGTTACAAAAGATGTAGACAAGCTAATTTACTGGAGAGGAGGAACTGGAAATGGGCCCGCTGGATTAATAAAAAATTCAGAAACAAAAACAAACCCAACAATTTCACAGAAAAACCAAAGGCAAATTTTTAGAGAAAGAAAAGCAGTACTAGAGATTTTCAGTGTCAAGCCTAAAAAAGAGAGCTATTTCAACTTACCCAAAGAGTTCCCTAGCTGCTGCCAAAATAGTGGATGTTTTTCCCGTTCCAGGTGGCCCGTAAAACAGGAGATTAGGGAGCTGTAGAGGTTAAATTTTATTTTTTAAAAATTGTACTCTGGCACAAATAAATGAAGACTGGAAATGTCTGGAACAGTGCAATAATTTTCCCAATAGAGAGGGCACAAGTATCTTAATAAACAGATTTCTTAATATAACTGGTATCATAGCATTCACACTTTCTAAATCCCACTTTTCCACATAATACTATGACTTTTTCCCCAGCATGTCTTTCTAATATTTTAAGCTGAATCATATTTATGATTGCCCTATACCTAATCTACTTAGGTGGAATTTTCAAAGCTGAAATTAGAAACCTTTTATTTCTGAAGGGAATCCCAGGCTTCTGTCAGGTCTCTATCCCACCCCTTTGCTCAGCATTGGGCAAGATTTTATATTTTAAAAGATGTCAGTTATTTCAAAGAGGTAATAGAACAAAGGAATAATTGGATTTGGCCAATAATGAGGAAAAAGGAGTGAAAAGACATAGTAGGGCTTTGAATGAGCTGAAGTTGCAAGAAAAGAAACATTAAAAGAGCTAAATATGTATTAAATGCCAGGTAGCACTCCACATCATGATCATGTACCCTGTAGAATGCCTGCATATATCAGGGAGAATTTATAAGAGAAAGAAAGAGTAAGATTAAATAACTGTTTTCTTCTTTTATACATTATGTCTAGCTAGCTTGGCAGCTCAACAAGCAGGCAACTGATCTGTGGTACAGATTAACAAACGTACTAAATTCTAATGAGCTCTCTTACAAAACCGTACATTCTTCAGTATGTCCTTTCATGTAGGGAAATAACTGCACACAGGAAACTAAGCAGTAGTTTATTTGCTTCTACTCTTGCCTAACCCCCACATTCCACCCTTTCCCATCCGTTCATTCTTCACCCAAATCAAAGTCAATCTTCTTGCTACTTAAAACTATTCAGTGGCTTCATACTCCACGTAGGAAAACAAAAGCAGACAAATCAGTTGGCTTACCATAGCCTTCAAAGACATCCATGATCTGCTCACTGCTTCTCTTACCTTCTAGACTCCAATTTACAATGACCTCCAGTAACTAAACACTTTATGGCCTGCACATATGCTGTCCCCTACAAGCTAGGGTCTGACTCCTTTATTCTGCCTGGCCAATTCCTACTGCATTACAAGTCAGAAGCCTTCCCTGACAACCCAATCTAAAATGGGTCTCCTCCGTTAATCTCTCATCAGTCTTTGTTGCACTGGATGCAATTAGCAATTATTTATTATTTATTTAACTATTGGGTTTAATTGTAAAATACCTGTCTACCTTACCAGATAGTAAGCATAAGAAGGTCAAGAATCATTTTTTTCTTTTCACATTTGTACTCTCAGCATCTTGTGCAGTACTCAATATATGCAAAACAAATAAATCAACATATAGATAACCATATCAATTAGAAGACTATTACTGTTACATTGGTAACAAGTAGCTTAAGATACAAACTATGAGATTCACTGAAAAACAAAACCCAAAAAAAACACTCCTAGGCTCCTTTATTTTTAAGATTATCAAAATAAAAGTGCATGAGTAAAGGGATCCACAGTCTGTCTCGCTCAATGGTCTATATATGAGTACTATATAACAATGCCATAGGATAGAATTGGAGATGTTCAACAAATACTTGTTGAACTAATCATTCATTGTACAAATAGTCATCTAGAGCCCACTGTATACACAGCATAGTATTTAAAGGGGTTGGGGGGTCATAAAGGAAGGAAAGGGTGAATAAATTAAGTCTTAAATCTCCCAATGACATTAAACATCACCTGTTACTACTCACATCAGCTCCTTCTAAAGACTTTTTCAGCACTGCAACCACTTCTTCCTGGAAAGCAACTTCATCCACACATTTTGGGCGACTGTAAAAAAAACACACAAAAAAACACCCCACGGAAAAGTCTCCAAGTGTTCTTTTTGCTAAAATACCGATGATAATTCTCATATATTGGTAATGAAATGAAACTTTCATAATTGGAAGTAGGTGGAAACCCCATTTGTATTTACCTTAAACAAATACATACTAAAGGAGTGAAGTAATTTTTCACTTTCTAGACACATAGTTTGCATCTGTTATGCTTACATAAATTAAGCAAAAGGATTTTATTTTATTACACTACAAATGCCAACTAGTTAAAAATTTAAAGTGAACACTTACACCCTGGCTGGTCTGGCTCAGTGGTTAGAGTGTCAGCCCATGGGCTGAAGGGCCCCGGATTCAATTCCAGCCAAGGGCATGTACCCCGGTGACACGCTCGATCCCCAGGGAGGCAACGAATCGATGTGTCTCTCTCACATTAATGTTTCTCTTTCTCTTTCTCTCTCTCTCTTTCCCCTCCTTCCACTCTCTCTGAAAAGCAATGGAAAAAATATCCTCAGGTGAGGATTAAAAAAAATAAAAAAAAATAAAGTGATATTATTTATATATATATACTAACCTTCACCCAAGGATATGTTTTTTTATTGACTTTTTTAGACAGACAGGAGAGGAGGGAGAGAGAGGAAGAGAAAAAAAAGAGAAACATCAATGTGAGAGAGAAACATTGGTTGCCTCCTGTAGGCACCCTGACTGGGGTTGGAACCCACAACCTAAGTATGTGCCGTGAATGGGAATTGAACCCACAACCTTTTGGTGCAAGGGAAGATGCTCCAATTAACTAAGCCACCCACCAGGCAGGAATATTATATTTTCACAAGATCATGCACCTAAGCTGAAAAGGGAGAATTATTTAGTAACCTAAGGATAGGCAACTATTTTGGTTAATACAGTTACATAAACATAGTTATTACATTGTTAATTGGTTAATACAAATTTCTTCCATTACTCAACTGCATAAAAAAATGAATATCTATTCACTTCATTGAGGGCTCAAAATAAGTTTAACCAATATGAAGTATAACATATAATTTTCACTTTAAATCATTAACTACTGATTTTAAGAGAAGCTAGAACAGTTATATTCCCAACCCTAAGATTAGGCTTTGTGCTTAGTTTACTAATCAAAACTCCTTCTCAGTCATATTTTTCTAATGAATCGGGTCAGTGCCAGACATGAATTTCATGTTAGATAATGTTTTCTAGGAAAACCAGTGTATGTTATAAACTAGTTTTATATTCAAATATTCGCAGAGGCCAAGTAGACAACAAGAGTGAAGAAAGCAGAGTATAAGGCAAGAGAAAATAGGGACTATGGTGTACTGAGGAACGTACGATCTTTCCAAAATGAGGAGCAGTATCCAAGTCCATCCAACTGTTGTCAGGTGAGAATTTGCACCTAGTGTTGCCTAATCTCCAGAGAGGCTGAAAACCTAGATATTTTTTCTCCCCTTGTATATTTTTTAATTTAAAAAAATCTAGATTTTTATGTGAAATTTGCCATTTTTAAAAGAATTGTCAGTGCCAAACAAAACATGAGGGTCTTATTTGGCCTATAAGTAATCTGTAAACCCTCAGGTTACAACTACTATTTGTCATAATACCACTTAGCTGATTGAAATTTAAGTGCCACTTCAAAGTATTGTTTTTGCCAAAACGTATAAAAAACAAAAACTCAACAATTTCCACCTATCAGTAATGAAAGAGAAACAGATTATTTGGACTTAAGTAGAACTCCTGATCAAATGCCAGCTTATTAAAAAAATTCTGTTTTCTTCAATGCTATAATCCCAACCCCTAAAACTGTACCTGAGTTATAGAGAAGACTTAGTTCATCCGTAAAATAAGGGAATTAAACTAGATCATTCTAAGGTAACTTTCAGTTCCAAGGTTCTATTAACATAATTGAGTGATTTTTAAGGACAACATCTAAGCCAAGCAAATCATCCCCCCTTAGGTTAAAAAAAAAAAAAAAAGATCAACACTGATTAGAAATGTAATTTATTAGCTATTTCAACAAAAACACAAGAGTTCTTACTATTTTTCCACCCATGGAACAGGTTTGGCTTTCTTGTTTTCTCCACTACTTCCAGCAATGGCAGCTACTCCTCGATCCTTGGTCACTGGTGGTTTAGTACTGATAGATGTGCCTTTTAGAAATGCCTGCATGGTTACTTCACCCTGACCAAGTGCAAGACAGAAAAATAAAGCTCTTTTGAAGCCATTATGAGGAAGTACAGCCTGAAAGCACACTTAAGTTTGTGCAAAGATATTCAAATAGTTACTTAATAAAGGACATCACCCCATGAGCTAGCACCCTCTCAATGCATTGTACCAAAGACTGCAGGGACATAAAAAAGGCCAAAGTGCTTAAGGAAATCAAAATGCATTTACAATGAAGGAGTTACAGAATAAAGATAAATCTTATGTCAGAAAAATTTTTTTAACAGTTCCAAACATTTCGATAAATATGATGTCATTAATGGCCAAACTCTACATGGGCCTCTACCGTCTCTTCCATTTTAGTCATGGGCCTAGCTCTAGTTGACTCTGGAACAGACTCGGCAATTAGGAGAGCTAGGACCACAAATGAAAACCTTCACTTTTTTTTGGGGGGGGGGGGCCTAGAGCTCCACTCAAGAGCCTGTTTTACTGGAGAGTCCTACCATCTGGGCATCCGCTGTTAAAATGGAAACAGCCGTTTTTGCTCATTTTAAGAAATCAAAACACTGCGGAAAAGCCTGGCTTTTACAAATTCATACAAAATCTCACCCAGAAGATAACCACTATTAACATGCAGGTAAACAGGAGGCTATTTTTAGGCATAAAAAGGCATCATTAGCTTGTCCGAAAATCCCCAGCTTTGGTGGCAATTCTTTATTTTTCACTGCTATATCCCCAAGGCCTAGTGCACTGACTGGTCTAAGACCGATGCTCCATAATATTTGATGACGTAATTATCATTTATGACACACAGGCTGCCCTTCTGTAAAAGGAGCTAAGGCCTATTTCATAATGTAACTGAGCTAAATAAAATAATTGTACAAACACAAAGTTCTGTGCTTGACGTATGGGCATATACTCAATAAACAAAATAAACTGTTAATATCTGTAAACAGCCAAGGTTTTTAACGCGTTGGATTCCTCCGTCTCCGCCACAGGCTGCTAAACAGTAATCCAGCTCCGAGCAGGACTCCGGGAGATGCCGCATTGTGCCCCCAGGTCGCGAGGGGGCAGGGCGTAGCGGGGCGGGAGCGCGGTCCAGCCCCGCACGCGCCACGACGTGGGCGGAAGACCTGACCGGGGAATCGCAGGCGCAGTAGTGGAGGAAGAGGAAGGCGAAGGCAACCTCCGCAACCTCTCGGGCTGGTCGGTCACCTGACACCCCGGCTCACCGCGCGCGTTCTCGGGCGATGCCTGGGCCTTTCGGACGCTCGTCTCGGGAGCGAGGACGCGGCCGGCTCGTTCCTGGGGCTTCCGGGACGATGAAAGGGCGAAGCGGTATCGAAGCCTTAGCTCCGTTCCCCAATCTGAAACTATGAGGCTCTGGGAACCCCGAGCAGCCCGACAGGGTGACTGAGTTGCCGCTGTCAGCACAGTCGCCTCGGTTCCCGCCACAGAGCGGCGGACGAAGGGCAGGGCGGGAATACGCAGGTGCATGCGTCACTTCCGGCCCCGCGCTTCCGGCCCGGGTTAAGGGAGCCGCTTTCACGCGTTCCGTTTTGTTTTAGAGACGAGAAGACGCACAGGCCTTTAGGGATGCGTGGAGTGTAACTATGATGCCACCCTGTCCCCGTGCATTCCTCCCGCTGGAGACTGCGGGGCAAGGGCGTTTGACCCGACCGTGTGGGGGAGACCGGGCCCCGCGGACCCGACCTGCTCAGCGAACGTGGGCGGGGCGGGGTCCTCACGCTCGCCGGCGACGGCGGTGGGGAGGGTGTGCGGGCCTTGAGAATCCGAGAATCCCGTCGTTCACCGTAGTTCTTAAGAGGTCCGCCCCTCTTTGGGTTCCAACTTGCATATCCTGTAATGCAATGTGAGCTTCAAGCCAATGGGGCGTCTCGCTGGCATTTCCGAGGCGACACAGTTCGGCTTTCAACCTGCTTCGCCCCAAGGACGGTGCTTAGGGAGGGTGGCGTCGGTCTTTCGCCAGAAGAGGGCACCCTGAGGATCCCTAATCCCCTCTTTGGCCTACCTTTGGCCTGGTAATCACGGAGTAAATTGAGCGTGCTTTAAGGGCAGAAAAGGTTGAAGAAAATGTCTTTCCTTCCTCCCGCTTTTCGTTTAGTATGTTTTTATTGATTTAGAGAGAGAGAGAAAGAGGGGAGGGAGTGAAACATCCATCGGCTGCCTCCTGCATGCCCCGGGCCAGATGGAGCCCACAACCTGGGTGTGTGTCCTGACAGGGGCTGCAGCAGGCGACCTTTTGGCAACGTCCAACTAACTGAGCCACACCGGCCAGGACTCTTTCCCCTTCTGCGTGCATATGGCTTATACCTCTATTAGTGTCTGCCCACTGGTGAGAGGGAGGACCTTGCCGTCCGGCTATCGTCATTTTCTAATCCCAGAGCCCTGCCCAGAAATCTGATGGTGCAGATACTCAATAAAAGTTAACTAATTGATTAATAATAATGGTTAACTCCACCAGGGTACAAGTGCTGTGGGCTCTAGATTTCTGTTGCATTTGCATCACAGTGTAACAACTGTCCAATCCTGCCTCCCTAACCTCTCAGGTGTTGGTTCCTAAAGTACCATCCAATAAAAACCCTGCATGAAAATCTTAGAATCTGTTTCCTAAGAAATTCAACCAATGAGGGTTGGTACAAGAAATGGTCCTGGAAAAAGACTCAAAAATCAAAGTTTGAAGTTGGGTCACCTGCCAGCCTGCTGGTAATGAGAACCCCATCACTGGTGGTAGTGGAGCACTGATAACCCCTGGAATGCTATGCAATTGTTAAACTTTAACCAGTGGCAAACTAGAATGGGATGCCTGTGGAAGGGAGTGCACCAAGAGGTGCAATATCTCAGGACTTTTAGGAAATAGTAATTGTAAGAATTTTGAACTGGAATGGCCATTTGTGGGGGGGAGGGATCAATTCAAAATGAAAGAAAAACATTGTTAAAGAAAGATAATGAAAGACTGAGAGTGATTAATTGCCTTTGAGGGTGATTAATTATCAGACCAAGTGTGGAAGCCAGAGGGTCTTTTGGGCAGCATATGAAATGATTCACATATCCTGTAGCCAGAGTGCAAACAAAATCTGTGGGCCAAAAACTAAATTATAGGATTAGCAGAGTTCCAGAAAAGGTTAAATTCTCAACCCCACCAAGTCTGCTACACCAAGGTCAAGGTCCTGATTGGTGGGGTGGGGGTTGGGGGAATGCTGAGACTTAAAATGGGTCATCTGGGTCAATGCATTTGAAATTTGAAATTTCCATATTTCCCTGAACCCTGTTGACTTACAGAAGTAACCCATTCTTTTCTGTTAAAGGCTGATGATGTAGAGGTTTTTGCCTTCTAAGACAATACATATCTCTCCTTATCCCCCACTCTCCGCTCCCAACCACCAGAGTGATAGCCAGGATTAAGTCACAGTGCAGCCCAGCTGGAGAAATGCTGGGCTGGCTAACCGTAGAAAAGGACTACATGCTGAAGCAACTGCAGGACTGGGCAACAGGAACTGGCAAAGCAGGGCAGCATATATGGGACTGTGCTGGATAAGGGGGGCAGAATATAAAACTGGAAAAGGGGAAAATAGACCTATGACAGATTTAATATCTTGGCAAAGGCCCCAGGGGATAGTATTTAGTTGGTCCTTGGAAGCTTGGAAAAAGCCATGACCCACATTAAGCAAAGTGGAAATGCCAGAACTATGGTGGCTAATACTGGATGAAAAAAATCAAAAGACTCAGAGAAGTGGGATATACCATGTCAGGTCAAAGCCCATTAACCCACTCTGTTTTTAGGATACAGTGTTATTGTCCAAAGTGATAAGGAACGTGCTGATGAGAGGTCTCCAGCATGGTTAAGAAACCCAGTGTTGGACTGCCCTCTGTAGAACAAGGCTGCTAGTAGGAGATGCTTGGGCAGGGCAGGGCAGGGCAGGTCTCCCAGCAAGTGTCTGGCTCACATGTTTCCATTCGTGTTGGCACAGTGGTACTGTCCAGTGTTCCTATGAAGGAAGAGAAAGCTCCAGGTTCAGACCCTCAGGCAGTAAACAAGAGGCTTCTTTAAGGCAGCTCCAGCTCCCCAGTCAAGATGACCCTATTAATATACTAGAAATTGCCCTAAAATTTGCATATGCAATGTTCAGTTTTCTTTACCATTAGATGAGAGAAGAATATGGAAGGAACCAAAACAAAAATATAGTTTGACCATTTAAAATCTGTGTAGGAAGAGCTGCCTCTGAACTAGCAGGATCTAGAGTGGCTCCATTCCACCATCTAGTGGGCAAGAAGGGAAAAGAGACATTTAGAGCAAAATAATTGATCGTAGATTTTGTTGTCAACCTCTAATTACCAAACAAGTGTTTTCTGACTAGTATAAACTCCCTACTAAGTTCAGCTATTAATAAATTCATTTAACTTTTATAAAGCAAAACAACAACCCAATCTAAGCATTAAGCACTAAAACTAAGTTCCCTAAAACATTTGTATTTGCAAACTGAATTTCGAAGATGGTCTGTGGAAGAAAGAGAGAATGTTCTCGAGTTCTTATCACCATGAATTTTCTGGCCCACCTTCCCCATTTATATTATCCATCTTATGTATCACTTTTGCATTTATTTTGCTACATAGACTAGGAGTAGCCTTGAGCCTCTGAGAGTTATGTCTTCCCAAAATACTGGGTAAAATCAGTGGGAGAAAAAATCATTCCATTTATTTTTCAAAAATGAACACCAACTTAAAATGTTGATATAGTCAAGATGAAAATTGGTTAAGGCCTGTGTGAAAATTAGTTTTTTGTTGGTTTATGTATGCATGTCTTTCCATTTTTTACTTATTTTTTAATTTATTTATCTTTATTTTTGAGAGTATTACAGATGTCCCCCATTCCCCCTCTCCATCCAGTTCCCACCTCACCCCAGGCCTTTACCACACTATTGTCTGTGTCCATGGGCTATGCATATTTGCATCTGTTTTTATTTATAAGGTCATTTCTTAACATGTCTATGATGATTTGCATTTTGTCCAGTGGAAGACACTGGCAGCCGAATCTTCCCCAGAAGGCAGTGACAGCAGCCTGCCTGAAGTGGCCAGTGCTGATCTGTGGTGTGCCAGCACACGTTAGACTAACTCACCCACTACCCTAGATATTGTTCCCTTCACTGTTATGTGAAAAACTGAGGCTTGTGACCCATCACAAACAAATCCTGACTGTGCCCAGGGCCTGACTGAGGCGAACAGTGTCAGTTTGGCTGGCTGGCTGACTGATTCCATTTCCTCCCCTGGGAAATGAAACACTTTCACCAAGGGATGTTCTTTAAGGTTTTCTCTAATTCTAAGAATTCCTCTGCTAGGAGCTGTGGGGTTTATAGAAGTGCAAATGATTTTGTTTCTGTTGCCAAGTAGCCCAGGGTCCAATGGAAAGGACAGTGCTGAGGACACACACAGAGTGGGATGTGGTTATTATAGAGCATATGTTCTTGAAGGGACATCATGGCAAGCTTCTGTGTGACCTCCCACCACATTTCTCCACTGGTCCTCACCTTCTTTCTCTGTTCTTCCTTTCCCATATGTGGTGGCATATTTTCACACTTCCTATAGTGCACATGCATGCAGGCAGTCTTGATGTAGGTTTCTCAGCAGACTTCTCTGCTTTGGCCTGTCCAATGACCAATCACAATAGATGCATGTCTCAATGAGGACATGTAAGACCAGAGCTGGACAGAAGAACTTTCAGGGTTCTGACTATTAGAATAGTCAAGAAACAATCACTTGGGTCTTCTGAAACACTTTTCCCACTGACTAGCTAGCCACTCATGACAGAAACAGCCCAAAGCTTTCTCAATCAGCCCCTCTTCTGATTCTCTTTCTTTTCTTTCTTCCTTCTCTGCCCTGGCCTAGAATGATACTTTTCCAACTGTGGGTTTTAATCCATTAGTAGGTCAGAAAATCAAGTTAGTGGATCTGGACCAGCATTTTAAAAAATGAAATAACACAATGCAAACTATTAAAGGGAATCACCCATAGGGTAATATCATGTAAAACTTGTTTTAATGTGTATCTGCGTGTGTGTGTACACTGGGTCAAGATGTGTTTTAAGGCAATAGGATAGCCCTGCCCCTCTACCCTTACCTGTGGCACCATGAGATGAGGAGGCCATGTGTGCTGACAGTCCCCAGCAGGGAGATGGCATCTGAGTCTTGGCAGTGCTGGGAGGATGCTTCCTTTTTCCAGGCTTAGGAAAATCATTACCTGGAGGTGGGGAGTGGCTCAGATGACCCTGAAATAATGCAATCAATTGACCAAGTGTGTGAGAACCCCTCTGTCTGGTCCTTTCTGACGTTCTTCAGCTCTTTCTGGCTTTCTCATTGGTCTAGCCATTTCTTCACACATACCCTTGGAGATGAGTCTCACCTTCCTCCACCTTTTGATTGCTGTTTCTTAAACATCTGTAGGAAAGGAGGGGGGTTAAGGCCAGCCAGCTGTGACATGCAGGTGAGCTCAGCTTCAGAGGAGGCAGAAGAGTGCTGCTGCTGAGTCTCAGGGTGGTTCTGCAGAGCAACTTCGTTAGGCATTTGGCATAACCAACCATGACCTCTACCTGCATTCAGCAACCATTGAAGGGTTGAGGAGATGTCTTTCCCAAAGGTGGGGACCTGCTTTAGACCCAACCCAGGCTTGTGAGTCAACAGATTGGGATTTTTAAAGCACACAGATCTCTTTGCTGCATGAACAGCACTGACCATGTTACCAAATCAAAAGAGAGTGTGATCTGTGGTGGCATATTTTCACACTTCCTATAGTGCACATGCATGCAGGCAGTCTTGATGTAGGTTCCTCAGCAGACTTCTCTGCTTTGGCCTGTCCAATGACCAATCACAATAGATGCATGTCTCAATGAGGACATGTAAGACCAGAGCTGGACAGAAGAACTTTTAGGGTTCTGACTATTAGAATAGTCAAGAAACAATCACTTGGGTCTTCTGAAACACTTTTCCCACTGACTAGCTAGCCACTCATGACAGAAACAGCCCAAAGCTTTCTCAATCCTTTGGACCACAGTCGTTTTCTGAATCTTTGGAAATGGTGCTGGCTAAGTGCAAAGTGCCCAAACCTCCTGGCCTTGCAAGAAGACCCTCTCCACACACCTCCCATCCCAGGTGGGTGACCAGAGGAGCCAGTTCAATACCAGTCATCATGGCTGGTGTTCCCAGATGCCTCCCCCAGGATGGTCCACTCCGACCTTCCATTTGGCCCAGTGAGGCTTGTATTTTTTCAAGGGCCTCACATACAGTAGCCACTCAGGAAATAGTTGCTGAATGACTTGTGGTTACAGTACATTTTTAAAGCCCTTTGAAAATAAAAAATAAAGATGACTCTTCTGTGGGTAAAAATTTTATCTTTCCATTTGTTTGATGAGAATACAGAACAATGATATCAAAATCTAAAGCTTTTGGAAGAATTATTCACATTCTCTATGGTTTAAAGATATTGCCTGTTGTCCCCTAGAAATAACATGTTCCAGCTGACGTAGCTTGAGTAAGGCCAGCCTTGATTCTCTAAAATTTGGTGGTGTTTTGAATGAATACTAAACACTAACCATGCATTATGCAATATTTAGAGGAAATCATCTAAATCAGCACATTCCAGATGTGTCTTTCAGTAAGAGAATACAATAAGTGAGCAATTTTCTTCCTCAAGTTGCAATATGGGAGAAAAGAAAGCACTTATCCTGGCTCAAATAAATTTTATAGGTGGAACACCTGCATCCTGTTACTAACCCCTTCATTTCCCAAACTCTGACTGCAGAACTCTTTCCTTTGTGGAATGCCACATGCCATGTGTATTAGTCAGCTGCTGCAACACCAGACCCAACAATACAATGGCTTAAGTTTATTCCTATCTCATGTACCAGTCCAGGGCAGGTAGGAAGACTGCTCTGATCCACACAGTTAGCCAGGATTCCCAGTTCCACCTGGTTTTTCCACCAGGCCTAGTTTTGTCTGTATGGTCAAAACTGGGTCACAGGCCTATAGCTAATAATATGTATTGTATACTTGAAAGTTACTGAGAGTAGATTGTGTTCTCACCACACACACACACACACACACACACACACACACACACACACACAGAGTTAACTATGTCAGGTGATGGAGGTGTTATTTATCTTGATCTTGGTAGTTAGTTCACAATATACATGTATATTAAGTCATTGCACTTTATACTTTAAATATATACAATTGTATTTGTCAATCATTAAACTTGGAAAAATCATGTAGCTGTACAAAAAACAAAGCAAAACAGAATACCTTACCCTCCAAAAAACTGGGTCACAGGCATATCTGTGTTCAAGTTCACAGGTAGAGAAGAAATTGAAGGACCACATGTGCAGTATTTTAAGACTCTATCTGGAAGTTGCATACATCACCTGTCAAATTCTGTTGGTGAAAACTTTGTCATATGGTAACTTCTAGCTTCAGGGAGGGGTAGAAATTATAGACCCTAATAATGGAGGCTATTTCCCAGCTATCAGTCCATTAATACATATCATAGTCCCTCAACCAGCTTGCAGTAAAGCAGGGGCTAGAATCCAGGTCTTCCAGCTCCTGGTCCCGAGTTCCCATTGCCAAACTAGCATTTCTGTACTCAGACAACATATATGGAGTCCTGTATGCCAGGCTCCATATCAGAGTACAAGGATGGAAGACAGTGTTGTAAAACATAGTCTCCTAATTACTATTTACTCTGGTATGAGGTTTTATATGTGGATAAACTTTCAAATATAACTTTAATAATTGTATCTCATAACTTTGCATCATGCTGCTTTCATTGGTCAAGAGGATGGGTACTCCCAATGAGGAATAAACACCTAAAGTGAACAGAGTTAGACAATTCTGAAATAGACACCAATGCACTTGAAAAGTAAGTATATGAAAAAGACATTTAAAATTGAAACTGAAAGATAAATATGCATGAAAATGGGTATTGGGTTCACTAAGTATGTAGCAAAAAAATAAAGCTGGATTTTATTTCATTTTTTAAAACAGGGAATTACTTATGCAAGACTCCAAAACAAAGAATCAGATTATCTTTCCTTCCTCTTGTTGGAAACCCGGGGCAATTTTTATTAATTTTGTAAATTCTTACACTGCAATAAGCTGAAATATGCTTAAAGGATAGCTATAACACTTTTTTAAATTAACCAGTTTAATGTATTTAGAAGTCCCTAGTACCTATTAAAAGTAATAACTCCAAATGTTCTCTCCCTTCTGTACTCAGCACAAACCACTTACCAGAGAAGGGCTTGGCTCTTGATCAGGGTCATCAATCACATAGAAGCCACATTCTTCTATTGCTTGGTAGAGCGTGATGTATTTGGAAGCCTTCTTGGTCCTCGAGACCACAAATTTCTCTGTGAACTCATCTTTGTCCAGATGCTCTTTGCCTTCTGTGGTCAGACTGCAGCTAATCAGTTGGAGGGTGTAACTATAGCAATTGTGATCTTCTTCATACCTGTGAGGCAGCCAGAACCCCATGGTGGAGAAGTCCTCCAGGTACTTGTCCCACTGATCTATCAGCCTAAACATGCCAGGCTACAATAATGGGATACTTATGTCTGCTCCCAGCCTGCTGCTTCTCGCTGGATGCTGTGCTTGGTGTAATCGTATACGACTCCATCTGTGTTGGTTATTCCAATGTGAAGATCAGACCTCCCGTCATTGTCCCTAAGAAATGTCCCTTGACTTGGTCTGAGGAGGAATGAACATTTCTCTTGATATCCATTGGTTAATGGGTTGGATATGCTAACAGGTGCTTCCTCCAGCTTCCTAGAGCCCATGTCCTGCCCGCCGAGGGGGCAGCGTTGCAACACACTAAAGCTGCAGATGTTTTCCTACAGTGGTTAAATTTAATCCCAGATTTTCTTTTAGTTGAAACAGGAAAATCCATATGACCCTACCAAGCCAAGAAAGCTGCCACTTAGATACCAGCAGATAGTGGACCAGTCAAAGACTGCCAAATGTACTTGAAAGCCAGTTAGAAAGCTTTCCTCACTTTAAAAAAGTCCACCCTACTAGAATTAGAAAATCCCACCCTAAAAGGACACTCACCAGACTGTCATAGGAGTTTCTCTTTCCAGCCTATAAAATTCATTCTCCTTTTAACCCCCTTTCAATCTCTACTGGAATAAAATTGATGGCAGTGACTCCCTTATAATAGTAAGCTTCGAATAAATAGCCTTTGATTAACTCTATAGATAGTCTTTGTCCTTTTGACAAAATAATTACAGGTTGGTCAAATAGTGAATTAAAAGAAAAATAAATCATGAACATTCTAGAAGAAAATATATTTTGAAGAATAACTTTAGAGTGGGAGGGATCTTCCAGGCAAAACACAAAATCCAGAAGCCAAAAAGAAAGTGGTAAAAAATTAGGCTAAACACGAAGCAAAAAAATTTTTGTATAAAACATTTTTAAAGGTAAAAGATGAAATTTCAAAACATATAACAAAGGATTAATTTCCTCAGTGTACAAAAACTTTTAGAAATTAATGAAAATAACTCAATAAAAATGGACAAAGGAAATAAACACAATTCATAGGAAAATAAATACAAATAACCAATAAATATATGAAAAACTTATCCTCGCACATAATCAAAGAATTACATATTAAAACAAAATACTTTAAAAAATCTATTAGGATGTCAAAATTTTACATGACAGTATGCAATGTTGGTAAGAATATAAGGGAACAGGTGCTGTCGTGCCATGTCGGGAGCAGGATAAATCACAATTGAATTTTTGAAAGTCAATTTACAACAACTACCAAGAGTTAAGATGTGCATACTCCTTGATCTTGCAATTCTACTTTTAAGAATCTATTTTATGAGCAAAGAAATATATGAACAGGGATATTCAGGTTTTTTATGTGTAGGTTTTGTTTGGGCATAGTTTTCATTTTGGGGGAATAAATGCTCAGGAATGTGATTGCCGTTAACTTTTTTAAGAAACTGCCAAACTGTTTTACAGAGTGGCTGTACCATTTTTCATTCCCATTGGCAATTTATCAGTGATCCATTTTGATTGTGTCATTTCCCAAATTTAGTATTCTCAATGGGTTTTTGATCCTAAAAAATATGTGCTATCTCTTTTTCCTACCTTTTAAAAAAATCAGTCTGTAGTTTATGTTAGTGCTCACTCTTAGAGTTGTGCCGTCTATAGGTTCTGGCAAATGTATAATGATATGTATCACCATTCTATGTTCCCTATGGTTTTCAATTTTAGCCTCTCCAGGAGATGTGTAGTGATATCTCATTTGGGGTTTTCATTTGCGTTTTCCTAATGGCAAATGATGTTGAACATCTTTTCACGTGCTTATCTGCCCAGGGCCAGCTGGTAGTGTGTGGGTTCTTGACTTCATGCAGGAAGAATTTCACAACACAAGTCCAGATGACTGTGAGGGAACATTTGTTAAAGCTGGGGACAGTAAAACAAGAGAGGGCTTAGCGTAGAAGAAGCAACAGGAGGGCCTAGGCTGGGCTGCCGGAGCTCTCTGGAAAGTCAGAGAAAAGGAGGCCTTGGGGTCAAGTTCAGGGCACTAGCCTGCAATGAGCTGCCACTGCCCATTGCTACCTACCTGCAAGTCTGTGGGGTCCCTTAGAGTTTAGGAGATGTGTGCCTGTGCCAGGAGCGGGGAAAGGGAATGTCAGTGTAAGGGGGGGGAGGGGTGCTCCCCAAAGGTCCTTTGTCCTGAGGTCTTTCTTTCTTTCTTTCTTTCTTTCTTCTTTCTTTCTTTCTTTCTTTCTTTCTTTCTTTCTTTCTTTCTTTCTTTCTTTCTTTCTTTCTTTCTTTCTTTCTTCCTTCCTTCCTTCCTTCCTTCCTTTTCTTTCTTTCTTTCTTTCTTTCTTTCTTTCTTTCTTTCTTTCTTTCTTTCTTTCTTTCTTCCTTCCTTCCTTCCTTCCTTCCTTCCTTCCTTCCTTTCTTTCTTTCTTTCTTTCTTTCTTTCTTTCTTTCTTTCTTTCTTTCTTTCTTTCTTTCTTTCTTTCTTTCTTTCTTTCTTTCTTTCTCTCTTTCTCTCTTTCTCTCTTTCTCTCTTTCTCTCTTTCTCTCTTTCTTTCTCTCTCTCTCTCTCTCTCTCTCTCTCTCCCTCCCTCCCTCCCTCCCTCCCTCCCTTTCCTTCCTTCCTTCTTTCCTTCCTTCCTTCCTTCCTTCCTTCCTTCCTTCCTTCCTTCCTTCCTTCCTTCCTTCCTTCCTTCCTTCCTTCCTCTTTCTTTCTTTCTTTCTTTCTTTCTTTCTTTCTTTCTTTCTTTCTTTCTTTCTTTCTTTCTTTCTTTCTTTCTTTCTTTCTTTCTTTCTTTCTTTCTTTCTTTCTTTCTTTCTTTCTTTCTTTCTTTCTTTCTTTCTTTCTTTCTTTCTTTTTCTTTCTTTCCTGTGTCCCAGGTTTCTTTATTTAAGATCAAAGTGATAGGTGATGTGGGGATTAAAATCAAGAGCATCATTGAACTCCACCTTCCCTCCAACCAGTTCCCCAAATTCCTGCCCCCACACCATTTGTGCTCCCAATTCTGTAGAGAAGGAAGAACTTAATCCCAAAGCCCTGGGACAATTCTCGGGTTCTTTCCCTCACTCTCCCTGTCCTGGGAAGGCAGGCAGCTCAGTTTGAGTGCATGGGAGAGCCTAGAGTGGTGGCAGACACAGAGGGAAAGGTTTCACCCTCAGGGAAAGGGACCGAGGAGTACAGCGTAGTGAAGCGAGGGCCCGCACAGCCTGGGGCCCTGGTGCCAGAGGAAAGGATACTGGTCCCCCTGAGGAAGGAGGCCCAGAAACCTCAAAATCCTCTCGTTCGGAACAGTCACTGCTCGATCGTTTGCCCTTCTGGTGACGGTTGCAGAACCACACCCGGCCCATGTCCTTCTCCAGCCCAGGCTGCTGGGCCATGTGGCTGATCTGCTGCAGGCTGGGCTTCGGGCACTGCAGGAGCATGTTCTCCAGGTTGCCCCTCACTCGGGCCTCAATACTCGTTCCCTTTCCCTTTCGGGCCTGCACAAGGGTCTCTGCTTTGCATCTCTCCTGCAGGTTCTGGCTGTTGTCAGCTTCCTCCAGCCACTTCTGCAGCAGGGCCGCAGCTTACACATGTTCTTCAGGCTGAGCTGCAGAGCCTCGAAGCGGCAGATGGCCGTTTGGCTAAACACCTTCCCCAAGAGAACGCCCAGGGAGAGCCCCCCATCGGCCTGGGCGTATCCCAGGGCCATCCTCTTCTGCTTCAGGAGCTTGGCGAATTGCTCCAGGCCTTTCTGCAGAGCTCTCATGTTCTCCTCCTCGGGGTTCAGCTCCAGCTTCTCCTTGGCCGGCTTCATGGCCCCCAGCAGGGCAGTGGTGGGCTCAGGGGACCCTCCTGGGAGCTGCTCTCCATCCCGGCTCCCGCCTCGCCCTCTGGCTGAGGGGTCTCCAGGCCGCCTTGGGGTGCCAGCCCCACTCCAGCCTGAGGTCCACAGTTGGCCATCCCCCCGCAGAACTCATAAGGCAGGGGGCATGGGGGAACTCCCCACACCTCAGCCCAGGTCCAAGCCCCTGCCTGACTCCAGACTGGCCGGGAGGGCCCTGGAAGCCCAGCCAGGTCTGAGGGTCAACCCAGCCTGGCTCCTGCCCTCCTGGCCCATCGCCTCCATGCCTGGTGGGGGTGAGAAGGCAAAGTCGGAAGCCAGGTGTCCCACCACGGGAAGGTCGGTGCCCCAAACAGGGGCTTGGTGGAAGGAGGGCTCTTTATTTCTCTCTTGGAGGTGGAAATCTTAAGGAGGTCTCAGGGGAGTGTCTCAATAGAATATGCATCAGCTTTCCAGGTGTGATCTTTCAGGGTCGTGGACTCCACTGATTGATGCCAGGGCAGGGGGTCACTGGTCAATGTAGCTGGTCCTGAGGCAGCCGTGGCACCTCTTGTCTGGTTTTGATGCTTATCTGGACCTGGAGCTGAAATACAACTGAGGCCTAGATGTTATCTTTAGAGAGGAAGCACTTAGGTCGTCTAAAGTGCATGACCAGCGATATGCTGGGGGAGGATAGGCTCTCCTGGGGATAAGGCTCTTGTTTTTCCGTTTCCACCCTTGCTAAGCAGCTGGGGCTTCCTGCCCTGGTGAGTTTCTGTACCTGGCCCACCTAACACAAACCATTTACTCCCAAGGGTCCTTGGTTGAGGGAAGATAGGGTTTGCTAGGTGGCTGCAAGCTGCTGTTTAACAATCTGTCTGTTTCCCTATTACACTTGCCCTGGCTTACTGGCCTGTCTCACAAGAAGATGGGCTCTTGTAGATATAAATTTAAGGCTTCTTGTCTGAACTGGCCTCCTTGCCAATAGAAGTGGGTTATTATTACTCTAAAGCATGAGTGACAAAACAGATACTTTGGTATCCAAGGTTGCCTTGAATGGAGTGCAATTATAGCCAAGTCTTTGGAAGAGATAAAAGAATATTTTCCTTTCTTGACATTTTTGCTTACTCTGCCATCTTGTTCCAATCTTCTGTATTATTTTTCAAAATGGTGATTATGCTTAAGATTCAATTAAGATTGTTTTAAAAATCACAATAAGAGAAACTATGTGGCAATGTATAACCATAGTTAATGTAAACTTGGCCTGCTATTTCAATATCCCAATTCACATGCTGAAGGGGATTGAGCAGTAGCCGTGATACCCTGGAGGAAATGATCACCTTGTTTCATTCTAGCAACAGTTCTGTCCTGGGAAAAAGACTAGCTTCCAGGCATTTCCCTCTGAATGCTTTTCAGTTACAGTTTCTAAATCAGTAAGCAGCAGAATTGCTTCTTTCTACATTAATGGCCTTTGTGATAGATGGCAGGTTTCCCTGAGGCCTCAGAATGGCAGGCTTTCACAATGTCACTGGCTGACAGTCAGACCCAGCACAGTCTTGGTGTGATTTTAGGGCTAAAGTCATTCCAACTTGCATAATAGTTAAAGCCTGCAATAACCAGCTGCAGTCCCTAAGGTTGGTCAAAAATACTTCTTATGCCAACCTCAAAGCTACCCTAAAATACATGCATGAATCCTAGGGTCTCAGAGTCCATCTGGAGTGGTGAAGAACATGAGGTATTACAAAGTGTAAGGATTTTTTTTTTTAATTTTTGTTCAAAATATTACACATGTCCCTTTTTCTCCCCATTGACCCATTCCACCCCACTCCACCTCCCTCCCCAGTCCCTCTCCACACCATCGTCCATGTACACCATCGTCCATGTCCTTGGGTCATGCATTATGCATATAAATTCTTTAGTTAATCTCTCCCCTTTCATCCGCCCTCCCCCTTCCATCCCTCTGGAATTCATCAGTCTGATCCATGCTTCCATATCATTGAATCATTTCTGTTCATCAGTTTATTAAGTCCTTTAGATTCAACATATAAGTGAGATCATGTGATGTTTGTCTTTCTCTGCCTGGCTTATTTCGTTTAGCATAATATTCTCCAGGTCCTTCCATACTGTCCCAAATGGTATGAGATCCTTCTTCTTTACAGCTGCATAGTATTCCCTGGTGTAAATGTCCCATGGCTTTTTTATCCACTCATCTACTGATGGGCACTTGGGCTGTTTCCAGATCTTAGGTATTGTAAATTGCACTGCTATGAACATAGGGGAGCATATATTCTTTCTGTTTAGTGTTTCAGGATTCTTAGGATATATTCCTAGAAGTGGGATCACTGGGTCAAAAGGCAGCTCCATTTCTAATTTTTTGACGAACCTCCATACTGCTTTCCACAGTGGCTGCACCAGTCTGCATTCCCACCAGCAGTGTACTGGGGTTCCCCTTTCTCCACACCCTCTCCAGCACATGTTTGCTGATTTGTTGATGGCAGCCATTCTGACAGGTGTGAAGTGATACCTCATTGTGGTTTTAATTTGCATCTCTCTGACGATTTTGTAGTCCAATGGATCTAGGTTCAAATCTTGGATCTGTGCCTTGAACAAGTTACTTAATCTCATTAAACTCCAGATATGTTATTTGTAAGATGGGAAACAACCAGCTATCTCAAAGGGAAGATTATAATCATTCACTGATTCAACATTTATTATTGCTTACCTTGTACCAGATCTTATTCTAGGGCCTAGAGGACACAATATTTAACAGGCAACTTGCCTGCTTTCATGAAGTTTACATTCTAGTAAGGAGAGAAAGATAGTAACACAGACCAAAAAATAAATAAGAAAATACTACAATAAAAATAAAACAGTGGTGAAACAGAGTTGCTGCAGTTTCTCTGTATTTTCTCCTTGGTTCAACCTTCTTGGTAAACTGTATAGAAACTCATTTTCATGGACCCCTTATCTAAGCTAGTGGGCCCTTGAAAAGGGTCTCATCACTAATTTTAATGGCTCAATGGTGACAGAAGGAGATTTGACTTTGGGTGGGGAACACATAATACATTATACAGATGATTTATTATAGAACTGTACACCTGAAACCTATATAATTTTATTAACCAATGTCACCTCAATAAATTCAATAAAAATTAAAAAAAAAATTTAATGGCCTAATGTGACTTCTCTGGAAATATTTGCATACAGCATGTCCTGAAATAACATCATTTCATTCAATGTTTTGTTAACATTAGGAACTTAACTCTTGTGTATATCAATTAGACTATGGTAAAACTGGTCTTCTTTTATGTCACTTCACTTAAAGTTGCAGAACCTATTGATGGCATTAAGTGAGGACTTAGTGTATTAGCAGAAGCTCAAGGCCTTAGGTCATACTTTTACTTTACTTTGCTGGTGGACTTTGAGGCTCTGTGTGGCTAGTGGAGGTGGTATTTCGGCGCAGGCAGACACTTGCCTGGTCTCTGTCTGAAAACAGTTCTGAATGTCTTGTCGAAGTTGTCGCTGGGATCTTAAGTCCTGCTGGGATCATGATTTAATGCATCAGAATTTGTGGCTTGCAAGAACCAGCTTTGATCCTGCCCTTCAAAAATATCATGGGTTTGCCAAGAAAGAGCCAAGGTGATGAATGTTGCTATTTCAAGCCCAAGCCTTCTAGGAACACCAATGTGGGTGGCAGCCTCTGGTCCTCCAGGCTGCTCCAGCCCAGAACTGGGTTCCCTAATAGAGGGATTGTACACATGCTTAAGGTATTGGTAAAAGAGAACTCACACATAGGGAAAATTAGCTTTCAAAGCCTTATTTAGAATTTTGGAACCAAAAAAATCTCGGAAAATGGTATTCTAATACACACTTTATGTAAGTTTTATGTTACATCGAGTGTGAGTTACATAGGGGTGGGGGCTACATAATCTTTTGGGATTCAAGGCCTCTATAGGTCATAATCTGGCCCTGCCCACACCATGCAGAAACTCCCTCTCACCTCAGTTCTCAAAATTAACACAAAGTCTCTCACAAAGCTGGGGCCCAAGCCAGAGAATGAAAGATGTGTTCTATTTCTTACTCTGTTGCAGCCCCTCTGACTGTCCCCCCTTCTGTAGTGCCAGGGACTGTACCATACAGTTTCACATGTCATCATGTAAAATGGCCAAGAGTGTGATGATAGTAATTGGTGCCTCTGACTTTTAGGGCAATCTGTAGGGACAGGGGGTCTCCTGGACCACTGGGTGATTCATTTTACATGAGAAAATTTCTCCCTTGATGCAGAAATATATTGTTTTCCTGCTCCTGGTTTTGACCCTTACCCCATCTTCTATTGCTGTTATAGGAAGCAAAAATAAAGGCCAAGGCCTGGGAACATGAGTGTTTGACTGAGTCTCCACTTGGCCTCTCAAGCCTGAGCTGGGTTGCCCCAGTTCCCCAGAGTAGAGACCTGGAGCAGCTGCCAGGGACAAGGTGCCGGCCCATTGGTCTCTGGCCCTCATTGGGTGGGCCAATGGGAAGGGACAACTGTGAGGTGGGGACTGCCTGCCCCCATGAGTACCAGGCTGCTGAGGCCGGACCATCTCCTCACTTCCATCCTGACTGCAGTCTGTGGGTGTGATCCCACACCTGAAGGTAAGAGCGATGTGATTAAAGTTCGAGGCTGGGGTGGGGTGGCTGCCTACAGTGGGGCCTCTGGCTGGGGTGCGCCCACACTCTCCTGTTGCAGCGGGATGGTGATGGATACAGCAGAACTCTGCAGCTTCCTCAATTCTCTCACAGCTCCAAGAGACAGGGGGCTGCTCCTCTGGTCAAAATGCCTGGGACCATCTTGAATTTTGCCCAGTTCATTCAGTGGCAAGATGCCTACCCAGAGAAAAAGTTAGGGTCAGTGAGGGGGAAGGGATAGACCAGTGGTAGAGTCCAGTTAGATGAGGGGAGAAGGGAGATCAAACGCTTCTCACAGAAAGAAGCACAGGAAGGGGCAGCTTGGAAAAGCCCGAGCTCCCACCTCAGACTGAGTTTGAAATCCAGCCCTTCCACGCGATTCTATTCAGTAAATGAGCAGATTCTACCAGCCAGACACTGGGTGGGGTTCACGAGACACAAAAATGAATGAGACATGGCCATTGCCTATAGATTTGGGGGTATCTGTAGATATGGGAATACATACAGAGATGTGGGGATATCTCACAGGGTGATTGAGAGGTTCGAATGAGACAAAGTGAGCAAAGGGCCTGGTATATACTGGGGACTTATGAAAAATCTTATTTTTAGAAGACATTTTCTGACAGAAACAACTGGGTCTGCCTGGCCTTTGCCAAGCCCAATTCTGCTCGTCCCAGTGAACAGTGTTGGAGGCATCCTGGTGGTTTCCAGCTGTCGACGCAGAGGTCAGAGCGGGAGGCATGTTAGAGGTCAGGCCAGTCCTCATGTGTCAGAGGATGTGGGTCCCTGGTTGGGAGGGTCCTGGTTTTCAGATCAAGCTTTGCACGGGTGCAGCTACCTCACTCCTGGTGACTCTTGTTTAGGGGTAAGGCTGGCTCCTCCTGACAAGGTTGGGGAGCAGGGGAGCCCTTGATGCTGACAGAGGATGCCCAAAGGAGCATGAGGATGCCGACTTCATTCTTGAAGTGGAACAGCGGAAAGCGAGCTCTGTGGCTTAACGGGCATTCCATGCTGCCACCCTCCCTTAATTCTTGAGGAGTTGTAAAGAGAGACACAGAACTTGATTCTTGACCTTTCTAAGGTGGCTGCAGGGACAGACTTTCCATCTACTTCTTGCCAAACCAGGAGACCAGCAGCCCCAGACACTTGGCTGAGGTCAGGAGGTAGAAGCTCTGGAGACAAGAAGCTTTCAATCAGTAATTTCTCTATGTGGAGAGAGACTGATCTTAAAAAGCTGGTGGAGGGATGCTCTGCTTTATCAGTCCTTTGAGAACATGAGTGTGTGTGTGTGTGTGTGTGTGTGTGTGAGAGAGAGAGAGAGAGAGAGAGAGAGATTGAGATTGATTGATTTGGGTATGGGGATGCTGACAGCTCTCCCAGGCTGAGTGAAAGCTAATCCTTGTGGGATCTGAGTTAATTCCTGCTTCTGCCATTTATTATTAGGTTGTACCATGTGAAATTGCCACTATTCTACTACTTCTGACTTTTAAAAATGGCAAGCCCATGTAATTCAAACAGAGTTGTACGATTTCAAGCCAGCATCTTGGCCTCCCCAAGTCTCAGATTCTTCTACACAGTGAAGTCAAAAGCCGGGCTACAGGGAGGGTGAAATGAAATGGGACTTGAAAGTGCCTCTTGCAATTTACACTCCAGGGTACTCTTGCTCATTTCAAAGTGTCCTCAGGTCCCTCTTCGTACATAACCTCATTCAGCCAACTAAGAAGCTGAGTCTGAGACGCCCTTTTAGAGGCTGTGTAATGTGATGGAAAGCGCACTGGTCTGGAAGCCAGATGGGAATCTCACAGGGATCATCTCCTTAATCTCTCAGTTTTCCAATCTCTAAAGTTCAGGTTATTTTCCTTGCTTCATGGAGTTCTTGTAAAGATTAAAATAAATAAATAAAATAATGTGCAAAATCTCCTGGTGTGAGAGCTAGCTCCTAGGAGAAGCTAATGAGTGCATCTCTTTCCTTCCCCGTAGCCCCCCCCCCCATTTGTAAAAGCAGGGCAGGGGTGAGATGGTTTCTGGGGCTCCTCTTGTCTCCCAGGGACTTTGTGAACTGTGTTTTACTGACCTTTCTGCCAGAAGAGTTGGCACGGGGCTTGGTGACTTCTTTCTCCCATGCTGCTCTGTTCCCCGCCAGTCCCAAAGGAGACCACATCCTTGTATTTCACAAGATTCTGCTGTTGTGACTGAAATTCCAGCAGGTCAAAGTGGAATTTCTCACACATTTTAACATATGAAAATGAGAGATCATCATATGGCCTTTGAGATCTAAAGAACACCGTGGTCATCCCCTTGTGCAGTTTTAAAAGTGAGCAGGTCCTGTGCACGATGTGCCATGAATGCCAGTGCAGTAGAGGGAAGCCAGCCTTCAAATTTCAAATGGCACCTCTGCACCCTTCCACTTGTTATCCCGGGACAGGAGTGACCAGACCCCTCTGGTTCTCAGATTCCTTCTGTGGGAATGGAGTCCTACCTTCTGGAATTGTGGGGATGAAATGAAACTAAAGGGGTGGTCCACACAGCTGGTCCAGAAATTGTTTGCTTCCCTTCTCTTCACTTACATGTGTGGGACACTTCATAAATTTATAAAATACTTTTTATACTTTTAGTCAACTGGTTCATACAGTAATAAAGTGAAATAAACTAGACAAGGATTTATATCACTAATAATCACATTTACAGGCAAAGAGCTTGATGTCCAAGAGGTGGGGTGGAGGCAGGTAAGTCAGCAGCGAGTTAATGGTGGAGCCTAGACTAGGAGCCAGGTCACGTGCATCATGATCTGAGGTCTATGTCCCCATCCTACGGAGTGGAATAGTAAAGGGCAGATGTGTGACCCTGATACTGTTCTCCTCTCCTGGCCTATGCCCTTTACTGGACTTCGGAAGGCCAGAGTTTGATTTCCGGCTCCTCTATGGGTAGTTATGGGATCTTGGCCAAGTCACTTAACTTCCTTGAAGCCCATTTTCCTCATCTCTAAAATGGATATAATGAGAGTAAACATTTATTGAACACTGACATGTGCCAGGCACTGTTCTAAGTACATTATATGGATTATGCCACACAATTTTCCTATTAATATATGACTGAAACATGTTTTAGGTAAGAACAAATTCCTTTCACCCAAGCACGGAGACCATGGAGCATGTGCTCCATAGTTCTGCCTCAGACTGTCTCTCAAAGTAGCTGTGAAAATTAAATGAGATATCAAGTGAGGTAAGAACTTTCTACACGACAAAAAATTGTAAGTGGAAGTTGGCATTGAACTTCATGATCCATGTAAAAGGTTTCTTTATACTCACAATTGAGTCTTAGATCACACAGGTTCATTTAATACTTTTTTCCCCTATGGAAGTAGAAGTCTTTCAAAATCAAAATGTAGCCCGACCGGCATGATTCAGCAGTTGAACATCAATTTATAATCCAGGAGACTGTGGTTCAGTTCCCCGTCAGGACACATGCCTGGGTTGCGGGCTCCATCCATGATCTGGGGCTGGCAGGAGGCAGCCAGTCAATGACTCTCTCTCTCTCTCATTGATGTTTCTATTTCTCTCTCCCTCTTCCTTCCTCTCTTTGAAATCAATAAAGATATATTTTTAAAAGTTTTTTTAAAAAGTAACAATTACTATATCTAAACAGAGAGCACAGCCTGGCTGGTGTGGCTGGGTGGTTGAGCATCAGCCCATGAACCAAGAGGTGGCTTCATTCAATTCCTGGCGAGGGCACATGCCTGGGTTTCAGGCTCTATCCCCAGTAGGGGGCGTGCAGGAGGCAGCTGATTGATGATGTTTCTCTCTCATCAATGTTTCTATCTCTATCCCTCTCCCTTCCTCTCTCTTTACAAGTCAATACAAAACATATTAAAAATAAACAAAGAGCACAAATAATTTTGGAGTAATTTTTTGAAACTTAGGCACCTCTACACTGCCAATTGTTGTCAATTACTGATTTTTTTCACCCAGAACTAGGTTCGAAGACAATCTTTGTCTTCAATCAGAATCTGTTCTTTGCTTCAGAGACTTTCTAGGATCGTGTACCCATCTTCCCCCTCCTTTCAGTTCCTCCATTCCATGCCACTGTCATGGAACCCTGCTCTCCCTGTTAGTGGAAAAATCTATCCCAGTGAAGTGTTGAGACAGAATGCTGTCCCTTGGGCTGGGAGAATGCACTCCCTTCAACAGTTTTGGAGCAAACCCTCCACTGCCTATTATCTTTGGGGTCCTCTGTAGCTGCTTCCACCAGTTCTCATGTTCTGGATTCTCTCCTCCTGCCCCTCTGCGGAAAAGAAAACAGAACCTCATAGATTCTGCCCCCCTCATTTCTGGAGAAAACAAGCACAGAGCCTCTCAGAGGTCTTCTCAGTTTTAGTGCTAACCCCATAAGAAGAAAGAATGGAGGCGACAAATAGAAAGTTTAAAGACGTATGAAGTCTTAAAAGTCTCAAAACAAGTATTTTTCCTAAGTACAAAAGGGGCTTGGCTGGTCTCTTCCTTGGCTTCTCATTTAACTTACCTTTTTTATCTTGGGAGACGCTAAGCCTAGGCCGGCTCATTTTATTCCCAGGAGCTACTGAGAACATTCTCCTGAGCTCTCCAGTTCCAGGAGAGGGCGACAAAGGTACACGAAGATGGTAAAAGTGAGCCTTGACTCATGACCACCAAGGGTCAGCATCGATGTCTGTGAGCAGCAGGTCTCAATTGCTCTCTGTCCTCTCCATCCACCCATCTCATTCTCAATTCTCACTTTACTTATAAGATCACATTTGAACTTGATATTTGAAAAGTGATGCATTAGATCACTAGAGAGAGTTATTTTAATTAAAGATGTTTTTAAACAACTAGTCTTCAAATAGGAAGAAATCATTTGAGTATTTTAGATGACATTTTACACCAAAACAAAATGTCAGAGATGGATTAAAGAGTGAAACAGCCCTATTATTAAACAATAGAAGAAAATAAAAATAAGATATTTACCAAACCCTGGCATGAATAAGGACTGTTTAACAAAAGAAAAATCTGCATACTAAAGAAAGTATTGCTATAAAGAGATCACACAAATTAATTCAAAAAGCACATTGTGTCCCTAATTACCTAAGTGACAAAAACGCTAACAGAGGTGACATGAGTGAGAAAATAAAATTAGAAGAGGAAATTAAATTAGAAAACAGGCCTTTAATAAAATGTACAGCTCACTAATCATCAAAGTAGTGAGGCACCATTTCTTTTGTTCAGTCAGCTAACAACAAAAAAAGTTTTTAATGATAATATCCAGAGCTGGGGAGAGTAGCTAAGATACAGTCTTTTATACACACACTGAGATACTACCGGGTAACAATATAACAAACTGCAATTTGGGAAAATGCATCAAGAGCATTAAAAATACTCATAGTTTTTGGTCCAGTAATTCTACTTCTGAGAATATGTCATATAATAATTTGGGAATAAGCTATATGCTTAAGGATATTTGTTACAGATTTAATAATAATATTTTTAAATGGAAATAAACCAAATGTTCAACAAAATGCAAATTGTTATGTATATTTTGCCTGTATCCATTTGATGGGCCATCACACACACATTTAAATCAATGACTGTAAAAACTAGAAAAAGACAAGGCAAAAATAGGGGAATAAAATTTCTATGTAAAGTATGTTTCCGCTACAATTACAAATGAACAGATAAATTCTTGGGATTGAGGATTGTTTTGTTTTCTGTAGTTTCCAAAGTGTTTATATTACTAGTTTTAATGAATACACACACGGGTGTGTGTGTGTGTGTGTGTGTGTGTGTGTGTGTGTATATGTATATGTGTGTGTGTATGTATATATATGTAAAAGATGACTATATCTATATATATATGTATATATACATGGAAGATGGGTATACGTATGTGAAACATGAGGTGGTTTTGTCACATAGAGCCCCAGGTAATGGGGCATAAGAGTGGATTCCAGACATCATGCACATCTTTGGAGGTAAGATTGCCAATCAGGGTCTTTCCTGCACCCCTCACAGAGGAGCTGTTTCCTGAAGCCAAACCCAATTCTGGAGATTTCATGTAATCTATAAGAGATAAGCAAACTGATGAAAGAAGTGCAATGCTGGAGATAAATGAGGGCACCAGGGAACACAGAGGAGGAACAACCAACCCAGTTGGGGGAGGGGGAACTGGGAGGAGTTTCTGAGAAATGACATCTTGAATGTCCTGAAGTCTGCATAGGGATTAGGCATGTGAGGAGGTGCAGCAAAGGGTGGCCCAGGCAAATGGTCAGTGGGTATTCTCTTAGGACAATGTGTCTCTGGTTGTCTGACTAATCCTAGGCAAGGCTGTGTATGTGTGTGTGTGCACATGTATGCATGCATATGTGGGTACATGTGTGTAATATACCAAATGGCCTGACATCACCCAGGAGAAGGGGAGAGGAAGGAAGAGAATGGGAGGAAAGGAAGAGGGACAGACATAGAAAATAAGGGAAATGGAAGTAAAGAAGAAAAGGAAAGGAGCCGAGAGAGAGGAGTTAGTTAGAATTGTATGGAATGATCTGAGTCAACATTCTTGAAAAACTCAAGGGAAAGATTCTTGACATGTTGACTATTGGAGCTTTTCCTGTACCTGGTCCTGTGCTCAGATATGAGTAATTTGGAGGAGTGTTGTGTCGTCACTGAACTCACAATCCTGTTGAGGAAAGGAGAGTGCACGCAAGGAATATGCTAAAATATTGCCAATGTCAGGGCAGAAAGAGATCAAGGTGGGCTGAAATAGAAAAGTCTTCCTAGAAGAGGTGAGTATTGGGAGAGCAGGTCTCAGAAGCAGACTCTGCTGAAATGGTGAGTCTTGCTTAGATCCTGAATAGGTGTGCTATGTGGGGTCTGTTCTCTCATGGCTGATCTGATTCCAGGGCTCAGGATGCTGTTGCTACAAGCTGTTCTGCTGTTACTAGTTCTGCCCAGTCGTGGACAGGATACCCCGACCAAAGAGCCTGGAGTCCTGCTTCCCCTGCCTAAGGGCGTCTGCACTGGTTGGATGGCGGGCATCCCAGGGCATCCTGGCCACAATGGGACCCCAGGCCGTGATGGCAGAGATGGCACCCCTGGCCAGAAGGGTGAGAAAGGAGATGCAGGTAAGAACAAGGTTTTTTTTGGCCTTCTTCATCAGACTTCTCCTGGGTAGTGGCGGGCTTCTAGAATTATACTAGGGCATTAGTTATTGACTAAGGCCTAGACAGAGGGAAGAAGCAAAGTGTTTTCATATGACTCATAAGCAACCTAAAGTGGACTTTGGGTTGGTCTGCCGGTGGTGAGAATAGGTGGCACCTGTAAAATCAAGTATCCTTGACTCTGCTCTATCCACATCTTCCCTGTCCCCTTTCCCATCCCCACCCTCATCCATCCCTATTCCCAATCTGCTCATATCCTATTTCTATTAATTTCCCCTTAATTCCCAGCAGCATTCAAACACACTTAATGTACACCTCTTGCAGGTCACAGTCCTGCTCCTGAAGAGCTCCTAGTCTAGTTAAGAAAATAAGTTTAATGCACAAGACTCTGTGAGAGGTTACTATAAGGAAGCCTACTCCAAATATGCCAAATTGAATGTGGACAACTGCCACAGTATGGAAGAGAGAAAAAATGCCCTTAGGGCAGACTTAGATTTAACAATGAAGGTTTTCAGGAGGAGGAAGGGCTTAAGCTAGGTCTTGAAAGATGAGTGGACAGAATAAAGAAGGGAGGACATCCTACACAGAGGAATAGAAGAACAGAAGTATGGTTGGTTGAACCAGCACATAAAGAGTTAACAGATGGAGGGTTGATGATGGAGACTTATAAGATATTGGTTGGAGCCCGGCCAGGCGTGGTTCAGCGGTTGAGCGTCGACCTAGGGTCCAGGCTATTGGGGTGCGATTCCCCGTCAGGGCACATGCACAGGTTGTGGGCTCAATCGGTGACTCATAATTGATGTTTCTGTCTCTCTCTCTCCCTCTCCCTTCCTCTCTCTGAAATCAATAAAGATATATTTTAAAAAAAATATATTGGTTGGAAAAAATGTATGGGAGTCTGCTCTGGGGGATGTGGAAATAGGAAGTATAACTCTCCCCTTTGGGAGCTTCCATTGCTCTATAAGTGAAGCAAGTTGTACATAGGGGCTATGGGGACAGTGTTTTAAGTTGGAAGCAACTTAAACAGGAGTTCTGTTTCTTATGGTCACTGAGATCTTCTAATTCTTTAGGTCTTGTTGGTCCTAAGGGTGACACTGGTGAAACTGGAGTGACTGGAGTTGAAGGTCCCCGAGGCTTCCCAGGAGTCCAAGGCAGGAAAGGAGAACCTGGAGAAAGTGCCTATGTATACCGCTCAGCCTTCAGTGTGGGTTTGGAGACCCGGGTCACTGTCCCCAATGTTCCCATTCGCTTTACCAAAATCTTCTATAATCAGCAAAACCACTATGATGGCAGCACTGGCAAATTCCACTGCAACATTCCTGGGCTCTACTACTTCTCCTACCATATTACTGTCTACCTGAAGGATATGAAGGTCAGCCTCTACAAGAAGGACAAGGCTATGCTCTTTACCTTTGACCAATACCAGGACAAAGACGTGGACCAAGCCTCTGGCTCTGTGCTCCTCCATCTGGAAATGGGTGACCAAGTCTGGCTCCAGGTGTATGGGGAAGGGGAGCATAACGGGCTCTATGCAGATAATGACAATGATTCCACCTTCACAGGCTTCCTTCTCTACCATGACACCAACTGATGACCACTTACCCAAAGCCTCTACTGGGCCAAACAACCCAGAAGTCAAAGAACAGCCCATAGGTTCTCAGTGTAGTTAGGAGACCGATGTTATTCTTTAGTTGGAGAGTTCTGAACACTATTCATTGATTTACTTATTCATTCATCAAGTACCTTTTTTAAAAAGTTACAGACTATGCTCTCAGTCCTAAAGAAGATATGTTCCCTGGCCTCAAGGATCTGGTACATAGTGGCAATAAAAGGATAACAGCATTTACTGGGGCGCTTCACATACATGACAAGATAGCTGACTACGAGAAAGTATTTGATAGTGCGATTCTATGCTTCTTCTTATGTTCATGCCAATCCTGTGAGGTGCGCGGAAAAGATATCATTCTCCTCTTTTTGCATTTGGGGCCCTGAGGCTTAGAGAGTTAAGTAAATGCCTAAGGTCACACAAGTATTAAGTGGTGGAGCAAGAAATCACACTCAGGGCATGGACTCTTTCTATTACACTGTGCCCTTTTCCAGAAGTACTTGTCTTTGGGATATTGATAGGGGGCATCCTTCATTCATCTCATCTGAGGGTCTTAACTCATCATGAGTTAAGTTGTTTTCTCAGTAGAGTTCCCTCAGAGCAGGTGGTTCTATGACCAGGCTCCATTTCAGCTCGACCACTCAGTGGCCCCTGCACTTCTCTTTCCTTATGCTCTTCTCTCTAATCCAGAAAGCTACCTCCATTTCCACATGCTGAAATCTTCCCTGTTCCTCAAAGTCACCTAGTCAGGAAGCTTCTCTGATGTGATACTGTTTCCTGCAAACCTTCCTCATGTACTGCACCCCTGTGTTTCTTCATGTGTTATTGTGGATGAGAGCCCTGGGCATGGGAGACATCTCCTAAGGTTAAGGACAGCTTCCCAGAAGGACCATGTTTTCTACACATCTGAGTCCCCTTGCAGATCCTTGATCAATGCTTCATGAAGACCAATCTCTTGAATCTCACATCTACCCAGAACTAACTCCATTTCAGTCTCTCCATATAACTAATCCTTATCTGCAAAAATATTGTTATTTTAGGAACTCCCTGATTTTAAGCACCCAATCCTTGCTCCACTGTATAGTTTGAATAATTTTCACTAAGGTTAGGAATGACTGTGCTTTCCAGAACACTTGAAGAACTTTTCCCCAAGGAGGTAGTTTGAGCCTGTAATGCAAAACCTATGAAGGAATTTGAAAACTATTCTTTCCTTGAGTATCAACTGAGTCTGGGAAGACCTGGGCCTTCTGAATCTATTCTTGTTCTATAAGAATTATTTAAAAAGGGGGGGTGGGTGGAGAAAAAGATAACAACTTGAAGAGATATGATAATTAGCTTGATTGTGGCGATTATTTCACATGTATATCTATATCAAATCATCAAATTGTACACCTTAAATATATACAAATTTTAATTGTAAAATATTCCTCAAAAAGAAAAAAAGAACTACAAGTGGGTGATAGTGGTAAACATCCTCTCAGGCGATAATAGCTTGACTAATGCTCTTCAAATGTTTTAGCAAAAGCAGAGTTAATAGCATTCTGTATAAATATAGAAATGGAAAACATAATGTTTTTGCTTACAGTTTTAAATTCTGAATGATTCCCTTTTACATATGCATTGCTATTAAGTGATTATTTCTACATATAAAACTTTGTCTTTAAAAATGCTTTTATATTATTTTATACAAGTAAATATACTTCTCAGCATTAAAAGTAGAAACACTTGCATCACATGGCTTTTGTTTCATTTTTGGAGAAAGACATGGGTTTAGAGAGAAATGAAGGGGTAAACCTTGTGTCAGTCAGGACTCTATGTTGTGAATGGCAGAAAACTCAATTCTAACAAGCAATAAAAAAATTTTCCTTGCAAAAAAAAAAAAAGGTTTTCCTTGCATAATAGAAAATACCAGAACTGTTCTGTCAACCAGAGGCTCAAATGATATCATTAAATACCCTTTTCTGTCTGTCCTTCCACTTTGTCTTCAACAGCATAAGCTTCAACCTCAGGCTCTACACAATATAGTTCTAGGCTCTCTCCCATGATATCAAAAAGACAGCAGTCTGCCAGTTGTCATACCTTCTCACCACATCATCTAGCCAAAGGGACATCCTCGTTTCTGGTGGTTCCCAGGAGGAGAGAGGAAGTTTTCTCTCCTCAAAGCCCCAGCAAGCATGCCCTTGATCTCATTGGCTCTGGCTGGGCTGTATGCCCATCTCTGACCAATCACTGGAGACAAGAGGATGACAACCCTTATTGATTTAAGTTGATTATGGTTCAGTCAGGGGAAGGGATGTTTTCCCTAAAGAAAATCTGGATACAGTCACCAGAAGTGGGAGAACAGATGATGAATGTAAAAGCAGCATTTGTTTACAACAAACCGTTAATGTTATGTTTGGGTTTACTCAGGTTTCTCAGAGAGATATTGCTGAAAAACTACTATTGATTTTCTCTAAAATTTCATGAAATAGCTAATGTCTGATCATGCTCACAGTTTTGCATCTGGTTAGGATGGGATCCTCACAGCACTGGACACGATGTCACACTCACTCTAAACTCTCTTGAGGAGGATCAGTTCTTCATAGAAATAGAGAGGGCCAACCTTCATAAGACCTCCTGAGAGAAACTGTGGCCAAGAATTTTGGATTAATGGTCCCATGATGTTCAGGTTTAATTGTGGATTTTTCTGTTTCTCTTCAGTTCTGTCAGGTTTTGCTTCATGTATTTTGAAACTGTCTTGTTAGGTACATGCACATTTAGTCTTACATCTTCTTGTTGAATTTACCCTTTGTCATTATATAATGTCTGCCTTTATCTGTAATTTTCCCTTTTCTGATGTCTACTTTGTGTGAAATTAAAATATGCACTCTAGCTTTATTTTGATTATTGTTTGCATGGAATGTCTTTTTCCATCATGTTACTTTAAATCTATCTATATAATTATATTTAAAATATGTTTCTTATAGACTGCATGTGATTGGGTCTTGTTTTTTATCCAATCTGAAAATCTCTTTCATTTGATTGGTGCTTAGACAACTTATGTTTAATGTAATTGTTGTTATGGTTGGATTTAAACCTATTGCTTTATTTGTTTTCTATTTACCCCCTGTGTTTCATTCTTTTTCCTGGCTGCTTTTGGATATTGTGAGTATTTCACAGTATTTCATCTTAATGTATTTCTTGGCTTTTTGGCTGTATGTCTTTGATATATTTTTTAGTAGTTGCTCTAAGGATAATAATGTATATACTCAACTTTTCAGAGCCTACATAGAACTAATATTTTACCAGTTCAAGTAAAACATAGATGCCTATAACCACATAGGTTCTTTATCCTAATTCTTTTATGTTATGATCATCATATATATTATACTTAAATACATTGAAGTATTACAAACAATGTTATAATTTTGGTTTTCAACAGTCATATATATTTTAAAGAATTTAAGAAGACGTAAATACTCTGTTTATACAGATAGTCATCATTTTTCTTGTTCTTTCTTCATTCCTTAAGTTTTACATTTCCCTCTGGTATAAATTCCCCTCATCCTGGAAAACTTCCTCTAGCATTTCTTGTTTTAAAAAATTTGCTGATGATACATTCTCTTAGATTCCTAAAGGATATTTTTGCTGGATATAGAATTCTGAGTTGATAGTTCTTTCCTTTCAGTATTTATTTGATTTATTTATTTGATTTATTTATTTATTAATTATTTCCCCACACTTTGAAGATATTGTCTCACTCTCTTATGGGCTCCATGGTTTTTTATAAGAATTCTGCAGTCTTAGCTTCCCTTTTGTGTAATTTATTTTTCTTCCTGCTGCTTTCAAGATGCTTCCTTTATCATTGGTTTTTAGCAATTTGATTATGATGTGTTTGGGTATGATTTTTTTTCTTTTAGCTTAACCTGATTGGGATTTACTGAATGTCTTGAACCTGTAAACATATGTCTTCCACCAAGTTTAGAAAGTTTTCTGACATTATTTCTTCAAATATATTTTCTGAATCCATCTTTTTGTTTTTTCCTCTTGAGAGTCCAATGATATGAATGTTAAATTGACAAGCCCCTAAGGTTGTGTTAATTTTTTTCAATCTTTTTCTTTGTTATTTTTATTGTGTAGTTTCTACTGATCTATCTTGAAGTTCTCTTTCACCTGTCATCTCCATTCTGCTATTGAGCTCATCTGGTGTACTGTTAATTTCAGATATTGTATCTTATAGTTTAAAAATTTCCATCTAACTTTTCTTTAAAAATTATCTTCCTCTTCTGAGAATTTGTATCTTTCCATTTATTTCAAGAATGTTCATCTTTACCTCATGGTTATAATAGGTGTTTTATTTTCTGTGTCTGGAAATTCCAGTTGGAGTAATATTGAAGTTGGCATCTGTTGACTTTCTCTTCTCTTGAGTATTAGTCAGACTTTCCTTGTTCTTTGTGCATTAAGTAGTTTTGGATGATATCCGGAATATTTTGAACATTATGTTATAAAATTCCTGGTTCCTTTAAAATCCTCTAGAGAATGTTGATTGTGTTTGTTTGTTTGCTTGTGTTAGCAGGTAATTAATTGCCTTAGGTTCAGAGTACAAGCTGTACTCTTCTGTGATTCCAACTCGATTCAGTTTTCAAGCCTGTTATGCTATTTGGGTCTGTCTGTCCTAAGTATTACTCAGAGTTCAGTCTGGAACTTTGGTTGTTCAGTTCTTGAAGCCTTTGCTATGCTTTTTTGAGTTTGCTCTGCATGTGTACAATTGGGCATTGAGTCTGGGACTTCATGTAGGGTCCCATTCAGAATTAAAAGATGTCTTTTTCCAGCTCTTTCCACTCTGACATTTCCTATATTCTCCATCCCCCAAGGACCCACCCTTCCTGGGTCTTTTGACCAGGAAGCAAGGGTTCTCTCCAAGTTTTAGTTTCCTACGCTATTCTCTTGTTCTGTGTGACTGGGGTTGCCTTTGGGGATAAAGCAGCAAGATAAAAGAAAGAAAAAATAGTAACAAGGAGTATCTCACATTCTTTGGTCAGCACATCCCCTTTTACATAGAAAGATGGATTTTCTTTGGGAATTTTAGATCCCATGTTGCCTCTGCTACTATGACAGTGCAGCCTAGTGGCTGGGGCTGGTCTCAGGGCAGAGCTGGGAGAAGAAAGAGAAAATAAAGCATGTAAATAGTATCTGTGGTTTCTCTTATGCTCTCTGTCATGCAGGAGTTGCTTTTCCTGGTGTTCTGGTCACCAAGAGGTCATTTCTTTTGGGGTTTTTCCAACAGTGCCTAATGCACAATCCCAGGTCAGATCCATGAGACAAAAAGAAAAGAACTTCGTAAAACTCACTCAAGCTGTGGGGTGTTTGTTCAGGTTTTGACTTCAGTCCTCAATCTACCTGCTATTGTTGACTTTTCATGTATTTCGGTGTTTTTTTTAGGGTTTTTGTGGTTTTTTTGCACTTTATTCAGTTTTTGGTTATAATAAGTGGAAAATGTAGACTACAGTTGACTTACTTCATCTTGGCTGGTCCTGAACATGCCATGTTCCATAATACTCCTGGGGGGGGGGGGGAGGAGGGATTAAGGAATAGCAGGAGCCATAAGAAGGCATAAAATGTACCCTGAAATTGATGGAAGTCAAAGAAAATAAGTTCAATCATGAGATAAACCATTGTTCCATTGTTGAAGAGACAATCCGGAGGGTACTCAAAAACTCCTTGACCAAGGGAGGCTGGAGTCAAGTATATGGTCTTGCTTGTAACCCCGGCCTCCGATTTTTCCTGTGCCTGGAGGAAATGATAAGAATACATCACATGCCGTGAAAAGACTAAAGCAGTCAGCATGGCCTCACCCACAGGAATCAAAGGAGAAATATTTATCTCCAAATTCAGAGAGAGAGAGAAAGGGCGGGGAGAGAGAGAGAGAACCAGAACTCTGGTTCCCAGAAGCTTTCCACATTTTAGTTCCAATCCTTAACACTCAGCTGTATCGCTCCCCATGGGTCCCAGGTCAGTTTGTAGATTTTTGTACCATTCCCCCTTTCAGTTTAAACTACCTTGATTTTTTTCTGTTACTCACATCCAAAAAATACAAGAGGTCCGGAATTAGTCTGTGACTGTGCCTGGTTACCGAGAATATTTGGTAATGGGGTAATACAATCAAGTCATTAGGCCCCAAGAAATTAAACCTAGAACTCTAGTTTTATTTACATTTACTTTATTGGCAACTAAGTTCTTAGCTAGGAAATTTTTTGTGGGCAGAACTTTCTTTTTCATCTTTGAATTCTTTATAGAGATCGCTCACTCACTCAGTGAGCATTTATTGAGTATCTATTATGTGTCAGACATATAATAATTAAAAAAAATACTAGCAATAATAATAATATAAATCACCATTTTGAAGTACCTGCTCAAAATGTATTATTTTATTTAATCCTTACAACATCCTATAAATTAAATATCATAGACCCTATTTTCACCAGATAAGAAACTGGTGCTTAGAGAAGCTAAATTATGGCCCAAAGCCACTACTAGTAAACTGTAGAACAAGGATTCAGATGTATATGACTCCAAAGTTCATGCTTGCCTAAAGAATGAAGCATAATTCCACTGGTCTTTTCTTCTTAGTTTCAAGGCGTATGGGGGCTGGGGCATTTACACAACCTGTAACAATTCTGTAAATACTAGTAGTGGGAAAACTTGCCTTTGTAAAATGAGTCATTAAATTTGCTATATGAGGGGAAGTCTGGTTGTTAAAAGGAAATATGATGAAATGTCTCACTCATCATTCATGTGGACAAGTTCTGAGACCGCACTGAGATTCTTTGTGTGATGTAAAAAAAAAAAGGAACTTGCAAGGAGGAACTGGCAAAAAGCTTGTTTATGCCAGCTGAAATGGGCAGAGTCAATGTTCAACCACTTGTTATTAAAATATTTTATGAATAGAAATAGAAAAGTTAGCTCTGGCTGGGTAAATCAGTTGGTTAGAATGTCATCCTGCTATGCTTAGATTGCAGGTTCAATCTCCTGTCAGGCCACAAACAAATAGCAACCAATAAATGCACAAAGACGTGGAACAACAAATCTCTCTTTCTCTCTCTCTCAACCCTTCCTCTATCTCTCTAAAATCAATCAATAAGAAAAAACTTTTTTTTAAAGATGGGATTATTTCTACAAGAGGGTTCCTATGCTGGGATTAACTTTCCTTTGGACTTTGACAAAAATCATATTTTGAGCATTTCTTTAGGTTTGCTTTTCCTACATGTAATTTCCTTAAATTTCCTCAGCCACTTAGCACAGTTTTCAGTGATGGTATTGTGGACAAGAGAGGAACAAGACAACCAAATAAGATGAGGCTTGTCTTATATTAATCTCTAGTGTTCATAGAGAGGAAACAGAACATTGGGTTCAGAAATGTTTGGCAGGGAAGATGTGGCCTGAGGAAAAGTTGCAGGACCACTCCACTCACAAGAGGGCCACCTGGAGTGACCTAAGACACAACCTTTGCTTTTCCAATACCTTTTTCTAGAGAAAATACACCATTTAAAAGGGATAAGGGGAATAGGAAACTTGGGTAACACAATATATTTGTTTAAAAATTAAGATCACACTGAACATTCAGTGTTTGCCCTGCCTTTTCAGATAACTTGGGTGTTTTTCTATGTCATACAATACAGTTTTTAAGTGTGATTTTTGTATGAATGCATAATGTTCCATATATAGATGTTTCTCTGTCAGTCTAGGTAGACTAGGTAACAGAAACAATAGAAATTGATTTCTCACAGTTCTGGAGGCTGGGAAATCTAGGATCAGGGTGCCACCATGGTCAAGTCTGGAAGGTTCTTATTCCTGATTTGCAGATGGCTGTCTTCTTGCTGGGTCCTCACATGCTGGAGAGATGATCTCTCTCGTGTCTCTTCTTATAAGGTCACTAATCTCATTCATGAGGGCTCCAGACTCATGATCTAATTACCTTCCAAAGGCTCCACCTCCAAATACATTACATTGGGCTTCAACATATAAATTTTGGGGGATGCAAACATTCAGCCCATAGCAGGATGTCACAGAGGCTTATTTGGATGATGTTTATATCTAGAAATGACACATGTTGGCAGATGTGTATGTAGTTGGGGCAAAATGCCTGATTATTTTGGAGAGCATCACAGAGCCAAAATAACTTAGAAATCTCCCCTCTGAGCTAGTTGGCTCAGTATTTATTACAGCCAAAATATGGAGATGAAGAAAATGCCTCACAGACACATGGATGTGTTTGAATAATATTGTTAACAAAGCAAAATTTATAAAATCCAGGCTTATGAAAGTTTAACTGTTTTCTATAATTTGAGCTTGTAGAATACTTCTTTAATATTCCCTAGTGCACACACACAGCTGTTGACTGGCTGAGGTCTGGCAAAGGGCGAGTCAGTGTTCAGTTAAGAATTGAAATAACATCTCTTTTTCAAATTCATACCACCCTTTCGACTTATTGGAAGCAAGATATTATCTGGTTCATAATCTTGCTTACTTGGCAGACACATTTATTTTAGTAAGTACAAATACATTAAATCTGAGTCCTAAAGATAAAGATCTTACTATTTTTCTTACTCATGACAGAATTACAGCCACAAAAAAAGAAGCATGAATTCTGGTATTGAAATGAAGAAGTTCTTTTGAGTTGCTTTCCCACCTGGAAAACTTTTTCTCAGAGAATGATTTCATGATGGTGAGTCTGTGAGGAATCATACAATGCTGTAAATGTCTGCAAGCCAAACTACTCTCACAAGTGAGTGTTTTCTTTGAAAACTGGAAATTGTGACGCAGTCCATGCAATAGCATACCCCCTGTTTCCAGTAATAAACAGAAGGAGAGCTGAGTGGAACTCAGGTTTAATAAAAATTTAAGATATTTCCAAATAGTAACCTGATCAAATATGAGATAAAATATGCCATGATTTCCCAGATATATCCAAAGAAGCTACCATTACACCCCATCACTCCTTATGGTAGTGCAGTCTCATAAAAATGAATTTTGAGAGAGAGCTGTCTTTAAAATGTGGAGGGAATTATAGCCCCCACAGTGAACATGAGAACTGAGATGTGAATCTGTTGTTTCCTTTGCTGTTCTTTAGCTCTCTTTCTTGGACATGAGCTTCTCACCTGGCTGAGTATTATCCATTATATAAAGATGAATGTTTTTTTATCAAATATAGCTGCTGATGTAAGCCAGCTACTCTGTGCATACCCAAAATTCTTAAGGATAATTCATCAAGGGTGATTTTAATGGATTTGGCTAGGGCCTTAAGTATTGGCACTCACTGATATTTGCATGTTCCTCTATATTTTCTTGCCCTGTAGTCAGGTCTGGTCAATGGAATGTGAATAGTGATGGGTGTCATTTCCAAGCTAAAGTAATTAAGTCTCTGATGTGCCTTTCCACACACTGTGTTCTCCTTCCACAGTGAGAGCAGAGGCTAAATGTTAATAATGGATGCTGGTACAGTCATTGGGTGAAAGGAGCCTGTATCCCCGAGCCAACATTTGGAGGACAGCCTCCCTAGAGAGCTCCCCAAATTACATCAGACTATGATTGAGCAAGAAATAAACCTTTATTTTGGCATGATTTGCTGTGTTATGGAATTTTTGTGGTAATTTATTATTGCTGCTAGCATTTCTTATTCCTTTAGAACCCAACTTCCCAACTCTACTGTGAACTCTCAGGTAAACTCAATACTCCATCCATGTTTCCTCAAACAAAGCACAGCAAGTTCCTGGATACAATCCTGGAAAGAAACATTTAATTGTCAAAGAATACACCTGGTGTCAAGCTTTTTGTTCAAACTATCAGTTTCAACTTTCTCATAAATTTGGTAAGAAGATTTATCCTGTTAAAAAATGATCTTTAAGATATCTTATGTATTATTCTGGGAATATAACATAATAACATTTTTATTTATATAATTAAATAGATATATTAATTTCATTATGTTCTAAAATGAGTGGTGTGACTTTCATGTGCTCCTAGATACATTTGAAAAACCTTGTATTCTTCTTGGGACTAGAGGCATATATAATAACTAGATGGCCTTGAAAGCTAAAAGAGTGATATTGTTTCCATCCATCCATCTATCCATTCAATAAAAAAGTACTGGCTAGCTATTATTAGGCAGGATCTGTGCTGAGTACAGAACAGAACTGTGCTGTACAATTTGTTAGACACTAGCTACATGTGGCTTTTAAAATTTAAATTTAAATTAATGTAAATAAAAATTTTAAAATTCGGTCCTTTAGTCACACCAACCACATTTCAAGTGCTCAATAGCAACATGTAAATATCTTATTGGACAACACAGAAAAACATTACCATTATCCAGAAAGTTCTACTGAACTGTACTTCTAGAAGGAAGATAGACATATAAACTCATAATTTCCCTTCACCTTAATCATTGTTTCCATAAAAACTAATAAAATATGCTTAGGAGTTAACAGGGGCAGATGCTTCAGATTGCCAGAGAGGTCAGGAAGTCTGTGGACTGGGGATCACATCTGAACTTGGTCTTAAAATGTAAGAAGGGATTTACCTAACTGAGAAGGAGCAAGGGAGGACATTCCCATAAGAGTGTAAAGCAGATACAAAGTTTAAAAAGCATAAATAGACTGATGAGGCAAGGTGAGAAGTTTAATGCGACTGAGAGAAAAACTTTGTAGGATAAAAGACCACAGGTGAGGTTGGGTGTGGCAAGAGCAGGCAAAGAAGAGATTGGTAGGGTAGGGTGTTTGAACTTAATCTTTTAATGATGGAAGGTCAACAAATATCTTTTTAAGCAGGAGTGTGATATAATCAGATGGGCATTGTATTAAGGTCACTTGCTGGCCTTATTGATTTTGAAAAACCAGATTGGAAGGTATTTCTTCTGGGTCCCAGCAAGGGAAGACAAAAGTGGTAGTAATTGAGTTGAAGAAGAAAGACGTAATTCTAGAGATATTCTTATATTGGAATTATAAAGTCAGGATGTAATTATAGACTAACTTTTCCTGCTTAATTCAATTAAAGTGTGGTATATGCCAGGTGGAAAAAGAAATGTGAGTGTGTATTAGGTGCGGGCGGGTGTCTCAGCCTCTACTCAGAGAATAAACAGACATAGGGACTGGCACCATCTCTGTCTTATCATCACAGGCAGTACTATTGAGAAAGTGGTGTGTTTATCAGTTCATCCTGGAAAATCCTCTGTAACCTCTCTAACATTTGGACACTTGAAGTTACAAGAAAGCCAATTCCTCTTAGGAAGTCTGTTTTGTTAAAGGGGCTCTTTAAATGTTACCTCTGTATTGAGAACTATTGCCTTTCTTTTCTTTTTAAAAAATATATATCTTTATTGATTTCATAGAGAGGAAGGGAGAGGGAGAGAGACATAGAAACATCAATGATGAGTCATTGATCGGCTGCCTCCTGCACGCCCCCTACTGGGGGTCGAGCCCACAACCCGGTCATGTGCCTTGACAGGGAATCGAACTGTGTTCTCTTGTATCCTAGGTCAATGCTCGACTGCTGAGCCACGCCAGGCCGGGCGAGAACTATTGCCTTTCAATGCATTTACTTTTTTTTAATATAAGGTAATTCTTTAATAAATGTGAGATATTCAACCTCAAATAAAATAATAATAATAATAATAATAACAGATTCAACCCCACTGTGTGTACACTTCCAGTGAAGTCTTTTGCATTCCATTCTAAGCTTGTAGCCCTAGATAAACACAGAATCCTGGGTGGAAATATGCCATGTTGAGCACTAGAAGCAGCATCACAGATCATTAGCAGAATAAAGAAAAAATGGTTAGATAAATGAGTATCACAACATAAAATGTACTGACGATGAAACTGTAATAAAGTAATGTAAGTGGGGTTTACAGTTCAATGCACTTATTTTGTCATCTTAAATTCCCACAGTGTACTCTGAGTTATTTGAACACAGGCAGGGCCATCTATATGTTGAGGAATGATGATATGAGTAGCAGGGGGAGAGGTATTTAGGATTTATGTGAGTATGAGCCTTTTACAAATGTCTTCTAAGGCTAATGAGTGCCTGTTGGTGTAGAGCTTTCAGGAGCTAATCACTGTTGATAAGATCCTGGTTCCTCTGTTATGATGAGATTTTTAATTTGCTTTTCAGTCTATCCAAATAAATTTTCAAGTCAATTATGGCTTCTCAGAAAGGGGCAGGAAGTGCTTACTGTCAGTTGACCTGATTAACCAGAAGCACAACTTCCCTTTGTCAGTTTAGCGCTGAGCCTGGTTTTCTCCTCTTTTGGGTAAACATCTTTTTCTTGTCCCTGTTTTCCCTGAAACCAGCACTTTCCTCATGGCTTCCTGTTTCTGAGCAAAATCTTCCTGAGATCAAACATGAAACCAAGCAGGAGAAATTAATGAGGCCTGCCCTGGGAGAGAATTTGAAGTCCTGAGATATCTCTGGGTTATGGGAAGTTCAAGAATTAGGAGGAGGCAGAACATTCAGGGCCCTCAGCCTGCTACTCATTCTCTCCACACAGGCTGGTGGCAGTGAGGGCAGGCGCTGAGGGACCGCAGGTGCTCCCTGGGAGTTTCCACTTAGAGCCCTGCAGAAAAACAGCATTTAAGCCCCTTTTCTTAATTGGAAAAGGGGTAAGATTAGAAATAAACACTTCTCATTTAAGATTGTCAGACAGATTTTTTTTTTTAAATCCTCACTGGAGGATATTTTTTCCCATTGCTTTTTCAGAGAGAGTGGAAGGGGGAGAGAGAGAAAAACATCGATGTGAGAGAGACACATTGATTGGTTGCCTCCCACATGTACCCCGACCGGGGCCGGCCAGGGATGAAGCCTGCAACCAAGGTACATGCCCTTGACCAGATTGAAGGCTAAAAATCGCTTCAAAATGAATACATTTTTGTTGCCTCCTTTATGCCATTTTAATTTTTTCCTGCACTACCAACAATTTTATTAGGGGAAGATCTAAGTGGTTATAAAAAATTTGATAGTTCATTTTCCTGATTTTTTTTGTTTTGTTTTGAATGATTTGTTACATTCTTCATATTATTGTTCTATAACAGTGTCTAATAGGAAAACTATTAGTTTGATGAATTCAAACTGTTTGTTGATATAAAATGTTAAGCAGCAAGTTTACTAATCATTTCTTAAAGCTGCATTGTATTAAAGCCTGTTAAAAGCTCTCCTTGTCATGGGGTTAGGATAAACACTTTATTTGTCTCACCTTAGAGAAGTAGAAACAATAGTGATTCTGGCAGTTTCCCTGAATATTAAACACAATGGAAAACCTTTGCTTTGCTTAAACTTGTTTTGACACCCCCCTCCCCCCAAATCATCCTTTCTTCTATTCATGTTAAACACACAATGACTAAAGTGGTTCTACTGGTTGAGACAGGCCGTGCTACACAGGTAATACACAGTCAGGCAGGGGATAGGCAACATAAATGCTGTGTTGCAAGAAACTTCTGTGGGCATTAGCTCAAAACCCTTCCCCTTGCCTTTCTTCCTGCCCTGTATCAGTTTTCTGAGTCACTATACCCTTGGTAGGAAATCTTGAAGATGTTTCATTACAAACAAGACTATCTGGTAGCAATGCAGAGGTAATGAGCTCCCCAAGATTTTAGGTAGGTTTACCAACTCATTAATTAATCCATCCAGCATTGACTTTTCCCCTGAGATTGTGTTGCTTGACGGAGAACAAAAGATGAGATTAAAAATAAGACATGGTTCATGGACAAGGAAGACTCAGTATTCTAAAGATGTCAATTCTTCCCACATTGAGCTATAGAGTGAATGCTATTCCAATCAAAACCCAGCAGGTTTTCATGGACATTGACAGGCTGATTTGGACATGTATATAGAAGAACAAAGGGCTGAGAAGAGCCAAGATTCTGTGATAGAAGAACATGGTTAGAGAATGTGTCCTTCCAGAGAATGAGACTTATTATAACACTATGGCAATTAAGACAATGTGGTTTACTTCAGGAACAGATGAAGAAATACATAGAATCATATATGAACCCATGGATATATGAACATTGTATTCATAACAAAGGCTACCTCACAGATCAGTGGACAAATAATAGATAGTTTAATAAATAATGCTGGAATAATTGGTTGCATACATTTAAAAAGCCATGACATTAAGTACTTTCTTTGTACCATACACATAAGTTAATTCCGAGAAAGTTAAAGACTTAAATATGAAAGAGAAAACTTAAAAATTTTAGAAGAAAATATAAGAATAAATTTTATAAGACTTTTAAAAGGATTTTTAAGACTCAAGCCACAAATTGGAAGAAATTATTTGCACCACATATTACTGATGATAAAGAATTAGTATTCAGAAAATATAAAGAACTAAAAATAGTCCTTTAAAAACTGAGTAAGAGTATGAAAAAAATACATAATTAGTTACTAATACATGAAAATATGGTTATTCTTATTAGTAATCTAGGAAGTTAAAACTAAAATCACAACAAGATATTTAAAAAATATAATGTGCAATACTATCAAACTGTTTAAAATATCCATACTGAAAACTATAAAATATGTGGATAAATGGTTAAATCTAGGTAATGCATAGAGGATACAGAAAGAATAATTGTACTATTCTTTCCATTTTTGTCTGTTTTTAAAAATTTTAATTAAATGTTATAATTTTGGAAAAATTTGGGGCATGACACAATTCAATCCATAACAATAAGGTACACACGTACTATTTTTTATGCCTTTAGTAGGCTACACAACCAATGGTGACCATCTTTGCTTCTATGGGGCCCAGGTTGGGGAGGGGAGGACTGTTGGACCAAGAAAGAGGTAAGGAAAAGGCATATTTGCATCCTTTTGTACGTTTTGAAGTATCCTATGCAGGTTATGCCTACTTAAAAATTTAATTAGGTAAAAATAAGGGGGAAAAATTGGAGTCTCACAATCTTTCTTTTTTTCCTGCATTTTAAACATTCTTTTTTTTTTTTCTTTGCAGAAGATGAATGGTTTATGCATAAAATGCCTGAAAGATCTGGATCTACATCCTTTTTCATTTCTCTAACCTAAGAAAGTATTTGTTCTGTGCAATCCCCAGCAACAACCTGCTGAGACTTGTCCCCCATAAACTATGTAATCTGTCTATACACTGATTCCTTAACATCGACCATATAGAAGGGTAGTAGAAATTTCTCTTAAGGATCCCCCATCTTAGACACTATAAGCCCTGTGAAGTCAGATCCTATCACTTCTCTGTTCAAAAACCTGTAAAGATTCCTGTTTCACTCAGAGCAAAAGCAAAGTCTGGCTACAAAGCCACAAAGCCAATGTGACCTGCCCTTTGTTTAATGTGACACTTCTGTGCTCCCTGACCCTTGCTCTCTGGCCCAGACACCCTGACTCCTGCTGCTTCTGGAAAGACTTCTCCAGAAGACTCCTGCCTGAGGGCTCTGCTATAGCTGTGGGAATGCTGACACCTAAATGTCCAGCACTCTTTCCTTTTAAGATTTTGTTCCATGTCACTTCCTCAAAGACATGGCCATTACAAACCTTGGCGATTATATTTACATTTGCAACCTGCCTCCCTCCCTTCACCCCACTCACTCCCTCAGTCCTGATCCCCTGTAATGCTCAACTTTTATGTTATTTTTCCGCAGTATTCATCATCTCCTGATCTACTGTATATCTTTATTGTCTATCTTCACTAGAATATAAGCTCCATGAAGGTAAGAATATTTGCCTGTCTTGTTCATATGATAATCTGGCACATAGTAGGTACTCAATATATATCTTGAATGAATGAACAAATAAGTGTACTTTTCTTTGTACCTGAGGAAAGAACTGAAACCAGAAAAGTCACTGTTCATGCTGTCTGTCACTACCAGAACCAGTAAGCAGACACAAGGATAGAATCGTTATGGGGGCTTTGTTCAGACGGCTGGCGATCTGAGAAGATGGTGGGTTAGGTGCCCTAAAGGCCATCTTACATCTTATCTCAAGCCGACCTTCTTATAAGGAGAAGAAAACTGTAAGTAAAGGGTTTGGAATTCAGGAAAAGGTTAATCAGATTTCAGTTACTGGAACAATAGCTTTCATTAATTACCAAGCCTACTAACTATATAAGTGAAGCTAAGCATTTTTAACTTCTTGAGTTCCTCATCAGAACCTGTGTTCCGTGCTTCATTGCCCCTCCTCTCCCACTCTCCCATTCTGCAGTGAAATACAAGCCCTTATTTATTATGATGAACAACTACTGGAGTAACCTCACCTCAGTCTTCAGGCCTCCCACTAGGCACTTGCCCTTTTGTCTCATTAATCCTTATAATGTCTTGTGATGTAGGTATTAAAAATATGTTCATTTTACCAATAAGGCTTATAAGTAATGAGTAGTTAGCTCAGGGTTACCAATTAAGCAAGAGTCCTAGGGCTTTATACAGACTTTCTGTCATAAGTTGAGACTTTTCTGGAAGTTCCTCTGTCCTTCCCTCATCTTCTCTCTCAGTCACTAACTACCTGCCCATCACCTTCCTGAAAATAAAATCTGCTTTACAAGAATTCAATGAGTGAGGGTAGGATGTTTAATTGAGAGCTGTGCTCATCTCAGATAAATTTCATGATAGAATCATATTCTTGCAGAAGTTTTATTCAACAAATGTTTATGGAACTCCTGATGGGCCCTTAGCGACATGCTAGTTTCTGTATTCTTAAGATGATCCTCAAGGAGACTTACAGATAAGCATAAAAGCTACTCCTCAAACCCCACTTATAGTTTAATGCAAGTTTTCCTGGGCAAGGGCCAACCTGGCCAGTGTTAGCCCCAAGTCTGGGTTAGAAAGAAGATGCCCAAGGCTCAAGGAGGATCCATCTCTTCATGGTCAGTACTCTTAGGTTATTTCAGATGGGGCTGAAAATCAGATACAGATGAGACACAGATATAGACACAGCAGAAAATCCCCAACATATCTCTTACCAGTAATGGTATTATGCAATTTCTTTACAAGTAAATTCACCTTCCTAATTATATGTGCCTGGAGCACAATTACAGATAAAGAGCATTTACAAATTCTAAAGTTCTTCCTGCTTCCTGGGCTGTCAGATTCTGCAGAGGCGGGTGGGGCAGGCTGGAAGGCCTGACTAGGAAGACCTGGAGCCGGAGGTGAGTGCCGGGCTGCTCCCATGATGTGTTGTTTAGATCCCCTCCAAGGGAGGCTTGCTCCTTAGCTCTGGGACTAGTCAGCAGACAGGCTCCGGTGGTCAGCTCTGTCAGGTTCTGCCTCAGCTGCAGAGTGTCCGCACAGCTGACCACACTCTTTCTGGGACATCCTGTGTCCTGGAAATGAGTGAAGTGGAGGTGGAAAGCCCTGAACCTCCGTGCCTGTTCTGAGACACTGACAGACAGCCCTTACTCCAGAGCTCCCCATCATGTTCATGATTTATCAGGCCTGCATCACAGTTCAAATTGTTCCTGGGCTTGATCTTACGTCCCCCCTCTTCCTTTTATAGATGTTGATCCCTATTAAACACAGTGCACCCCAAACACCATTTCAGTGTCTACTTCTGGGAAATCCAAGCTGAGACAATGGGCCAAGAGATGGGGAGTGGAACCCGCTGAGGGACCCACCTACAAAAAAGGGTCTGCATGGCCAAGGTTAGCACACAGTTGGCTCTAGGGCTTGAGTACGGGGAGTTCTAAGTTGTGGGCATGTTACAGGAAAGGGGACCTGCCCTGAATGGGTCTGCCTAGGGCAGGCTGATAGTGTGTGGGTTCTTGATTTCATGCAGGAAAGACTTCACAGCATGAATCCAGGTGATTTTTATACCATTGTAATTAACCTAATTATTAATAACAGGAAAGGAGCAAGGGAGGGCCAAATATTTTGGGCGTGCCATTTGTGCAGCTTTGCCAGAAAGCTGCAGTTTCACACTCCCCAGGAAGCCACTGGTCTGTCGTGTCGTGTTCCCCCCCCCCCCCCCCCCCCCCGTAGATCGCTGGGGGAAGAGACTGGACTGGGGGAAAATAGACGCATGCCCAGTAAAGCCTGGGTGAAACAGGGAAGGTGCTTGCTTGTCATTCACACCTGGGAACAGGTCATTGGCCAGAGTAGGCATGGCCACTGCAAGCAAAAGAAGATATGGAATATTTAATCCCCTAAACAAAGGAGTTTCCTCTCTTGGCCCCTGGCTGCTCGTGGTTGGTGGTTCGTGCTCTCTTGACTGTCATGCCACTGCATTCACCCGTGGGCCCTGTGGACGCCCCGCACACAATGGACCAGTGGACTGCGACTAGCCTGATGCTGTGCCGGCTCCAGTTCCAACATGGAGCGGAAACTCTGGCCACTGGCTTTGCTTCTAGCTCTGCTGAGGCCTCAGTTATACTTCTTCCAGGACTGGATTAAGGGAAATGGGACTTCAGAATCCTAGGGATGTAATTTCATGCAAGTAAAAATCACTCATTCGAGTCTCAGAAAATTCTTTTTCTCGAGATATAGTAAGGACACCCCCTCACCCGCAGCACTCAGTGGGGAAAGGAGTACTCCGCTTCCACAGATAACAATTTTAGAGGACATTTATTAAAGCTGGGGACAGTGAAACAAGGAAGGGCCTAGGATAGAAGAAGCAACAGGAGAGGGACTAGGTGGGGAAACGAGCTTAGGCTGGGCTGCTTTGGCTCACTAAGAAGTCAGAGAAAAGGGAGCCTTGGGGAAACAGTCAGGGGTGTGGACTGAAAGGAGCCACATACTAAGCTTGATCAACTCAGCGAAGGCCTGCTTGGCAATCTTACAAACTCAGAGACCTCAAGTAACCACATAAGGTGGTCTGAAATGAAAACATTTTAACTAAAAGCAGTTTGTAGTGGGCAGTCAAGTCCTAGGCTAGAATCTTCCCTGACAAAAGTCAACCTTTTTTTTTTAAGCTTTCATCTGAGGATATATATTTTTTCCATTGTTTTTCAGAGAGTGGAAGGGAGAGAGTGACATCGATGTACGTGGAAGATACACACCGATTGGTTGCCTCCCGCTCAAGCCCTGACCAGGGCTGAAGATCCCTTCAATCCGAAGGCTGAGGCTCTAACCGCTGAGCAAATCCGCTAAGGCCAAAAGTCGATCTTCACCTTAATTGAGCCTGTCTATTGTCTTTTGCGGCTATATGACAACATACCTTTGGAATGTTAAAGTAACTTCCCTTTTTCTGGACCCCTTCAGGCACAACAGCCACACCAGAGCAGAGACCACAAATCCCCTCATTGTTATTTTTATCATGTTCATTGTTGACTGTTAACTATCTAGTACCCACTTATGTAAAATATGTATATGTCTATCGTTTTACTTTTTATCCAATCCCAGAGGTTTCCCTAGCCCTGCTTTGCTTTCTCTAGCCACTCCCCTCCCCCAATCTATCACCAATGGATTTCATGTTACCCACTTCTGCCTCCTCTTTTTTATTGTATTGTTTAAAATAAGGTGCAAAACTGCCACTCTCAGGAGCATTTTCTCAATTTGTTGAGATTTTGCTTCCAGGTAACTGTCATCAGTTTGGCTCAAATAAACTCACAGAAATCCTCTACAGGTTTGAACATTTCTTATGTTGATAGGGGCTAGCCTGGACAAGTTGACACTGCCCCTTTTTCTCCAGGTGCAAGCCTCCTGGGGTCCCTTAGAGTTTAGGAGATGCATGCCTGGGGAGGAAGAAGAGGGGGAAGGGAAAGGCCCTAGGAGGGAGAGTGAGCTGGGTCCACCTTCCTAAGAGCTTTTAAGGGTGGAGAGCTTAGGGGAGATCTCAATAGAATATTCATTAGCTCCCCCCGCCCCAGGCCGTAATCTCCACTGATTGGTTGGCGCCCGGGGTTCATTAGCCAAGGCTGCTGGTCTGGATGTCAGCCATGGGGTTTGCAGCTTCTCTGGGCCTGGAGCTGAAATACAACTGAGGCCTAGATGTTATCTCTAGGGAGAAAAGCTCAGGGGAGGAAAGGATACCCTGGCGAGATCCTTGTTTTCCCAGTTTTGCCCCTTGCTAGGCACTCTGGGCTTTTCACCCTGGTGATCTTCTGTACCTGGCTGTAAATTGCTCAGCCAGGTTTTTTTGCAGCTGTCTCAGTTTGCCTATTCCACTTGCCAAGGAATTTTCCTAGCTTCTTACTAACCTGCCTCAAGCAGAGCACAGCTATGGCACACAGATGTGCCAATAGTGTCCTGAGCCCAAGTAGACCTATCCAGAGGCCGACCTGCATCCTTACTCTGGGAGGGCTTCTCACCATCACTCCTGGTGCAGACCCTTATTATCTTCCTGAGTTATTTTCTAGTCTTTTGACCTTCCACCAGACTGATTCTTCTGAAACCCTTATCTGACAGTGTCATTCGCTGTAAAATTCAAGATCGGGCTAAATTATTTTACCTTAATTATCTATCAGTGCCTTGAGATTTGGCCAGGTGTGATTCTCTAAGTTCCTCTTTTTACGTAAGGACACCAGTCATTTTATTTAGGGCCTATCCTAACTCACTATGACCTCCTCTTAACTTGATTACATCTGCAAAGTTCCGATTTCAAAATGAGGTCACATTCATTGGTACCAAGGGTTAAGAATTTAACCTATAGCAACCACCCCCTCAGAGAAATATTTAAGAATTGGGAAGCTGTCACATTCAAAGTGGGGGAAACAAGTTTCCATAATTCAAATTTTTGCCTGAAAAACCAAATTTCATCATCAACAGCAAATACAATTAATAACAAATACTACAACAAAAACAAGGAAGAGTTTTGTTCCTTGAACTGGCAGGTTTACTTTGTTCATTTTAAGAAAATGTGTCTCAAATATACAAGTATGAACAACTTTAGTTTATCAGTCATTTTTTAGGTGAAAATGATGTTCCATGAAAAAAGTACTTTGGGACAATTGTATGTCTCTGAATAATGGAAGTGCTTTATGTGTCCTTCCTCTTGCATCATATATAGTATGAAAGTGGAGTGTACTCAAAGATCAAGATTTAATAAAAACAGTAATTTTCATTGCTTCATCAAGAATATTTTAAAGAGAAACTGACATGTTTTTGTGTGAAGTGAATGGTGGCGAAGAAGGCAAAACTATTAGTGGACATTAGTGCTAAAACACCAGCAGTTTTACCCATCATTGCTTTTGTATTATTAGTCCAAGTGTCAACATGGTGAAAAAGCCTTAATATTATTATGAAAGTAGTTTTGATACTGCCTTAATATTATCACCTTAATATTATTATGAAAATAGTTTTGACTTCATAGCCCCCTTGAAAGGGCTTTAGGGACCCCTAGTGGTTTATGGAACATACTTTGTGAACCACGGTCCTCGAGAGCTCTCCACTGACTCTGCCTCTGCCTTAGGCCCATCAGGTCTTAGGAGGATTATTGCAATAACCATAACCAGTTCTCTGTGTCTACAGTCATGTCTTCCAACCAGTCCTCCACACCGTAGCCCGTGAGCTCTCAGAAAGGCATCTTTCACTGGGACAGCCCTCTGCTTCATACCCTTCAGTGGCATCCAGTTGAGTTTCTAGACCAAACTCCTTAGCATGCCATGTTATGGCATCGGAGGTAATCTCTGATCTAACAATGACTTCACCTTCTTCATCTCTTCTCCAGCTGCATTTCCACATGCCATTTGCTAGCCACACCAGTTATTTTATTTATTTATTTATTTATTTTAAAGATTAACACAAATTTTTTTTTTTTTTTAAATATATCTTTATTGGTTTCAGAGAGAGGAAAGGAGAGGGAGAGAGAGAGAGATAGAAACATCAATGATGAGAGAGTCATTGATCCAGCCCACAACCCGGGCATGTGCCCCGACCGGGAATTGAACCCCGATCGCCTGGATCCTAGGTTGACGCTCAACCGCTGAGCCACTCCCGGCCGGGCACACACACCAGTTATTTTAATCCAGCACACCGTTCCCCTGTCTGGAATGCTGTGCTCTCATCACCTCTTACCTGGCTAAGTTTGACTCTTTAAAAGTCAGCTTCTGTCACCTCTTCCAGGAAGCCTCCCTTGACTACCTTTTTGGATTGGCAGGTTTTTCTTCTCTATGTTTTTGTGCCATTATATACTTTATTCCATCACTGCATTTCTAATAATGTACTATTTCTAGTAATGTAGCAGTGAATAAAAAGAATTACCATTATTATAACCACAAACATTTATTTACAACTTATTACTTGCTGGACATGGTGTCAAGCATTTAAGTGCACTAAAATTTCTATCATGTACAGGGTATCCCCCAAAATGTATACACATTGTAACAACTGATAGCTCAATTTTGAAAATGAAATGTATTTTAATAAACACTGCCTTTATAGTTATTCCAAGTGTGTGTATACATTTTGGGGGGACACCCTATATATCTATTACTCACATTAAGACCTCAACTTCTTCAACTCCAGGATGCAGAAGGTAAGGTAACAAATGGTTAAGTGCATGGTTCTTAAGGTCTAGGAGGTATGAGTTTTATATCTCAGCTTCAAGATGTAAACTTAAAGAAGTTTCTCACTTTTTTTTCTCAAAAATTTTGTTTTTTACTAAAGTGATAGATGTTATTTAGAAAAGTACAAGAATTAGAGCAATAAATGACCTTCAAATCTCACCATTCAGAAGTAAAAGTATTTGTGAGCATGATTATAGATTTTTCCAAGTAGATCATATGTTAGAATGATCCATGAAAACATAAAAAATTATAACCACAGAATTATTCTATATCTTATTGTTTAAAAGTAAAAAATAAATAACAACAATTAGAAACTAGTGAAATTCAAGGGATTGCTGAAATTCAGATGTTTCTTCACCACAAGGGATATTGAGATATTAGCAGTTCCTTTAAATCCCTCTAAAGCCTGGGCCCAGCAGGCTGCATATTGACCCACGGAAGTACTCTGCTTGGCTGCACACAGTTTATTTAAAGAAATAGAAGCTGAATGCCTTGGCGGGGGCAGGGGTGCACACACTCTAATTTACAGGATATTTGCCCACCCTTGTTGTCCCCTTCTGGCCATTTCTCATGCTCACTGAGCCATGATAAAAGGGTGGGGGTGAAGTACACGGCTGGGGAGACCAGCTGTTTGGGTTTGAATTCTGATTCCATGACTTGCTGGCTTTGGGGCTTTAGGTAGTTTAAAGTCTCTGTGTTTTATTTCTTCTTTCATAAAATGGGGCTAGTAATAAACTCTACTTTATGGGACTATTGACGGGGTTAAATAAATTCATATGTGGAAAGTGCTTAAAGCAGTGAGCATATGGCAAACGAGCAGTAAATGTTTGCTATCTGTCTCCTGTGTAAGGTTACCGAAAAAAAAAAAAAAGGTGTTATAAAAACCATTAAGAGTTGGAGTTACCATGCTTTCAAAAACATCATATTTTGTTTTTAGATACCACCAAACGATGGCCTACTAGAAAATATGAGACTAGCACTGTTACACTTCTTCCCATCTCCTTCTCCCCTGCTACCATTTTGTTGTTGTTAGTATTATTTCTTTGTAAAGATTATGGTAGTTACAATTCATTCTTCTCCCATCACTTCCCCTGTTATTTAACTTTGCTTTGATATTTACATGGGTTTGAAGCTCACCACTGTTTTTTTCTCTCTCACCAGCATTTCTGAGTATTTTATTCTGATTCAACTCTTGATCAGGTAGAGCTTATGCTTTCAAGAAGGGCTCATGCATGCATGCTGCATTTCTTGAGTTCTTGCATTTTTGAGAATGTCTGCCTTTTGTGTTTATACTTGAATGACATGTTAATGGGATGCTATAATTTGGGGACACTTTTTCTTTCCTTTGGAACTTTGTAGACATTGCTCTACTGTCCTCTGCCATTGAAAAGTGCAGTGCAAAATCTGATTTTTTCATCTTCATAGGTGATTGGATTTTTCTTCCTGTATATCTGAAGAATTCTTTTTTCTTTTTTTACCCTTCAACTTAGGTTATTAAGCTTATGTATAAATATCTCCTTTTTCTACCAATATTATTGAGAAAACACTATATAATTTTGATTAAAAGGTTGAATTCTTACATTTTGGAGAAATTTTTCTCTATTACATTTCTGCATAGTTTTTCTACTTACTGTAGCTCTTCACTTCCAGGACATCAGCAATTCTTGTCAGTTTGTCTTTGTCATCTATTCTTTAATTGTTCTAAATTTCAAGTCTTTCCCTCAATATTCATTAAGACTATTTCAAGTCTTCCCCCCATGAAAATGATTTGATGTTCAACTGCATCTATTCTGTTACTTGTTTATTTTTCTCAGTTATTTGTCAGCTCTGAAGACAAACTTTGTTAAGCACTTTGTCTCTTTAGCACTTTAACTTCCCCTTTTTTAAATCACGTGCTGTCATTTTATTCTTTTGTCTTTGTGTTCTGATTTATTAAAGTCATACCCTTATTAAATATGTATGCCTGCAGAGCGACTCATTCACAGTGAGTATTCTTCTGTTCTTTGATTTGGGCTATTTTTCTCTGAATGGATTGATTTTTTCCTCTAAATGGAGTGCTTTCATAGCTTCTGTCCTTTCTTTTTTACTTAGCCTGCGATTACCAGGGATTGTTTGGTTTGATACAGGATGTGGTGACTTTCTCTGGAACTCCTTCTGTCTTATCTACAACTTAGTTTCCTTCCCATCACAGCTATAGCGTGAGGGCTGTGAGTTACTTCTGTTTCCTTTTCTATAGTTTCAGGGGATGGACAGGGGATGGGGCTGTATGCAGCCCTTGCTGGCAGACCTGGAAGCTCTGCTTTCCTGAGATCCCTTGAACAGGTCCTGTTCCAGTGCCATGCCTCCCAGCTGGGTGTGTATGCCACTCCTATGGGCTTGCCCCAGCTTAGCACAGTGATCTGGAAACTGTCCATCATGCTCCTGTGGTCGTGTGTAGGTACTTCTGCTCCCAAGTGTTTTCTCCTGACTTTCCTTCAAGCTGCCTTTTTACCCCCCCAGTCACATTCTCTCCAAATTGGAAGGGGGGCGGGAGGGCTGAAAATTATCAGGGTTTTTCCATCTCATCTACTTTCCTCCATACTACTTCTAGGGAAGGTAAGTTTGAGATCATGATGGGTGTGACACCACATCAGAACTCTCCCCTCTTTTCTCAGACAACTCCTTTGCAACATTCATGGCATAAGATGGAACCTTGTTCCTTTTTTTGTGGATTTTAAAAAACGCCTTTACTTGCCCTGGCTGTTGTGGCTCAGTTGGTTGGGAGTCATCCCGTTCACCAAAAGGTTACTTACTGGTCAAGGCACATGCTGGAGGCAGCCAATCGATGTTTCTCTCTCTCTCCTTCTCCCTTCCTCTCTCTCTAAAAATCAATAAAAATATTAAAAAATAAAAACTAAAAATGGCTTTACTTTGCCTTCATTTTGGAAGGATATTTTCAATTAATATAGTATTCTTGGTTGCCAGGTGTTTCCTCCCCCCCTCCCCCCAGCACTTTGAAGATGTTTCACTAACTTCCCATCTCCATAGTTTCTAATCAGAATTCAGCAATGATTTAAATGGCTCTTCCACTATGTGATGTACCATTTTCCCCCCTCTGGCTGCTTTCAAAAACTTCTCCTTATTTAGTTTCCAACAATTTGACTATGATATGCCTGTGTGTGATTTTATTTACACTTATGCTGCTTGGGGTTCACTGAACTTCTTAAATCAATACATTTTTGTCTTTCAACAAATAGGGAACATTTTTTTAAACCATTATTTCTTCAAATATTTTTTATGGCCTTATTCTCTCCCTCCCCCACTTTTAGAATTCAAATTATATGTATTGTTCTACATGTCCCTGAGACTTTGTTTATATTTTTCAATGTTTTTTTTTTTTCCTTTATGTTCTTCAGATTGGAAAATTTCTATTCAACTATCTTCAAGTTCTTTGACTTTTTTTTTTGTCATGTCCTTCCAGAGTATTTTTTATTTCAAATATTGTATTTTTCAGTTCTAGAATTTCCATTGGTTGTTTTAAAATTGCCCTTTTTTAATTTTTTTGCAAGCAAATGAACTTAGGTGTATCCAAACTGCGAAACTCTGCCCTTTGGGAAACAGATCGGCTCCGCTCAGTTCCCCTATCTTTAGCTTTGCTTCTTGAGTCTGCCTTGTGCTTGTGTGGTGCAGGATCTGACAGAAGCTTGATGAGAGTTCATACACAGAATTTGGGCCTCTCTTTCTCTTTGGCTTATTCCTCCCACTATTTCTCCTCCCACCTTACTTCCTAGCACACTCTGTCCTCTTGTTCTTTAGGCCAGAGGATTATGTATTTTTATCAGTTTTTAGTCTCCTCACATGGTGCTGATTTCAGCCTGTTTCCAAGCTAAAAACAAGAAAAATAGGTAACTCACCCCTGGCTATTACATTCTTCCAAGATTTGAGTCCCCCCAGAGTCTTTCTGCTTCTATTTAGTTTTTGTACCTTCAGGTTGTTGTTTTTGTATTTTGTCCAGAGTTCATAGCAACCTGTGGGAGAGCAGATAAGTGGATAAGCTGGTAGGTGCTTATTTGTTCATACCCAAAGTGAAAATTGCTTAATTTTATTACTGTTTTTACTTTTGCTGTTCAGTGTGTAAAATGTTGGAGGAGAGAGATCCTTTAATCTAGTGTCATTTTGCCACCTTTATCCAGAAGTTCTTTTGCGCAAGTATCTTATCCTTTGAGCCTCAGATTTATAATCTGTAAAACAAGGGAAATAGTCCCTTCTTTGTAGAGCTGTTGTAAGAGTTGAATGAGATAGTGAAGGTAAAGCTTTTGAACACAGTGCTTGGCAGTTAATAAGATTATTACCATTATCTTTAGTGTCAGCATCTCATCCCTAACACATATCTTGGTATATAATAGGAGGTAAATAATGATTGTTGAATAAATGAATTAGATGCATGAAAATGGAGAAGGAAGACAATGGACATTAAAATGATGGAATTACAGGAAAATCAAGGAGGCATGTCAAGGTTGGCATTCCCCACTTGCACTTGGGCTCATAGCAAAAATGCAGGCCTGTGACCAGGTAGCTCTTCCCTCTAGCTAGGCTTCTGTTACACAAGGTGTTCTCTCTAACTTGTGTGGTAATTCATTATGCAAGCTGCAGAATGAGGCCAAGCTTTCAGAACTAAGTAAAGAGTCCCCACATCCCACTTTTCGGGAAACACAAGAAAGTTTTTTTGGGATTCTGAAGCTTAAGGGAAACTCCCCTGAATGGTGAGCATTGGAGGAAATGCCTGAAAATTGCATTTGTTTGGAACAGTATCAAAGACCAAATGAAGAGGCCTGGAGATGGCAGAGGCCTCTCATTGTCCAGAAATGACAAGCATGTTAATGCCCTGACTTTAGGGAAGAATTATTCCTTACCCTGGGGGGCCAAAGTGCCAACCCTCAGCAGGCAGGTACATGCTCCAAAGTCATTGTGGTGTTTACTAGGGCAAAGGGCCAGGTGTTCAGGCACTCACAGTGGCCATGCTTCCTTCCACTCACAGTGTCTGTCAGTCACTCTGAGGAGACAACAGTGTGCATAAGGTCCTAAGTCTGGGATTCTTCTTCACCTGGAAAAAATACAAGGAGACTTTAGAAAATATTATTAATTAGACTGTACACCTAAAAATAGTTAAAATGGCAAAAGTTGCCATAATTAAAAATAAAAGTAGTAAAATGATACACGGTCATTGTAGACAATTTGAAAAATTAAGAAAGATTTAAAGAAACAAAATTATCCGTATTCCTCCCTTCTAACATTTTTGGAATTTCTTTTCTTTCTTTTTATACACAAATGGATTTTTTACTTAGTTGAGATTATACTGTCTATAATGTGTAAGGCTTTTTTGTATTTTATTATAATTTGAGCATATTTGCCTTTAAATATTCTTTGGAAATGTCATTTTAATGGATTCAAAGTAATTAATTCATTTTATGAATTAGCCTCAGCTAAACTGCTCTAGGGACTGGAGATGGATCGTTGAACAAACAAGTATACTTCCTGGACTATGGAGCTGACTTAAAGCCTGAGTGCCCCACTTAGCTCTGGATCATACTGATCCCGAGTTTTTCCCTTATGGCTCTATGTGGGTAAGCGCTTGCTTCTCCAACCCGTGAGCTCCTGCAGGGCTTGGGCCCTGTCTCCTTCTGCCTTGCATCCCAAGGAGCACACAGCTAATGCACAAGGGTTATTCAGTAATGCCTTTGAACTGATGGGTGGGAGGTAGTAGAAAGAGATCTGAGCATCTGGAGACCAGGTTTTACTTTGGGTTCTATCACTATGCAACACAGGGGAGGTTTCTCTACCAGCCTGGTGTTTGTTTCCTCATAAGAGAAATGAGATAATCTTTGAATTCTATGAGTGTAGTAAGATCTCCCAGTAATACTTCAGGTGTTTCTCACGTGGTAACGAGCAGCCACTATTACAAGACCCTCCTGTGGCCTCTAGCTCTCTGATTGAGTCCAAGGCCTATAATTTCAGGGTTAAATATGGAAAAGTTGTCTCCATGTTGCTTCTTTTTCAGTATGCCCAGATGTGAGTATAAATCTTTTAGAAGCTAAAAAGCAGTATTAATATTCTGATGGACATGTGTCTATTTCATAAACTAGGTGTCTTAGTCAGTTCAGGCTGCTATAACAAAATACCATACACTGGGTGGCTTATCAAGAACAGAAATTTATTCATAACAGTCTAGAGGTTGAGACGTCCACAATCAAGGTACGAGCAGATTCAGTGTCTGCTGAGGGCCTGCTTCCTGGTTCGTAGGTGACGTCTATCAGCTGTGTCCTTATGAAGGAGCAAGGGAGCTTTCTCAGGCAGCTTTTGTAGGGCACTAATCCTATTCATGAGGGCTCCATCCTCATGACCTAATCACCTCCCAAACACCCTACCTCTTAATACAGTCACCTTGGGCATTAGGCTTGCAACAAATAAATATTGGGGGGACATAAATCTTTATAACAGTGGGTAATCACAGTTACAATATTTATCTTTTTAAATGGATTAAAAGAAGAAAGAGAAAGAGGATAATAAGGAGGCTTCTTACACAATTTCATAAGCATTTGTGTGTTTTTCTGAATGGCCCTGGGGTTAGAAATGTTAGTTGGCCACCAACCTTTAACCAGGTTCACGTCTGATAGTTATCATAGCTACCATCACTTTGAGGTAGGTTAGTAAGAAGCTAGGAAAATGCCCTGACAAGCAGAATTGAAATATTTCCTGCACAGGTCGAGAAACTTCACATCCCAAATCATGTCGAGGAGGACTGGACTTGGTCTTGTCCCTTTCTGGTGACAATTTCAGTACCTGTAGAATGGCTGGTACTGCACATAATAGCATATAGCTGATCTTTACTATGATTCTTCAGGCACTACAGCAACCCCATTTCATAGGCTCAGAGGTGTTAAAAGCCTTGCTCAAAGCCACCTGGCCAGTAAAAAGCAAGGCAGCTATCAAACTCTGTTTTTCTTTGCCCCAAAGCCCGCTGAAGCACCCCTACCACACAGAGTTAGCGACTGGCTCTAGTTATTTAGGGAATGGAAAGCCCATCACAGAGGCATAGCCTTTTGTAGTTTCATTAAAGACCTTGGAGGGGATCAGAGAGGAAAATGTCAGCTAATAGGAGTAAGCCTATTTCCACGCCATGGATGAGCCAGGAGGGGCTCACACTTCCCTACCCATGTGATCCTGGGTCCAAATTTGGGGAATGGCCTAGTGAGGAGGAAAGATTCTGAAATGACTCAGTTCACATCCCTGAATCTGTTAAAGGAAGTTTTTGTCCTCATTTGTGGATTTATTTTCATAAAACAAAGGGTGTTTCTATGAAATACTTAATATATTTATTTGAAAGAGCATAAAAACTAAATCTCATTTAGTTATACATTTAATGAATGAAAACAATTAAGGTTCCAGGAAATTCTACAAGTATCTTTAAGATTTTAGGGAAGGAAGGGATCATTTTGTACTCACAGCTTCCTGGAGAAGCTTAGGGTTGAACTTGACCTTAGAGGAGAAGTGAGAGGAAAGGGGGTATTTCAGAAGAATAAAAAAGTAGAAGCATGTCCTAGTGGCAGAAATGATGGGGAGATGAGTCAGGCGATGCTCACATTACTTTGCCTCCAAAGAAAAACTGATGAACATAGTGCTTAAAGAGTAGCTTTGAAGTCATACACTTGTTAGTTCAGTCCCCAGCTCTGCCGGTTACAAGACACCCAGACTTGGCCCAATTATTTAAACTCCTTAAGCCTCAGTTATCTCGTTTCCAAATGCAGTTAATGATGTATGCTGCACAGGGTCTTTGTGAGGATTAACCATGAATAGTTCAGTTTCTGGTTCAGTAATTTGAGGAAGTCGTTATTATCTCTCACATCATTCTGGAATATCCAGATTGTAATTTTAACACACTTTCTTTCACCTCCTAATCAATAACTGAGAATTACAATCTCTTCTATCTCATGAGATCTAAGAAGCAGTAAGGCTGCACGCACCTCACCCTCTGTGCCAAAAACACTGGGGAGAAGGAAATGCCTTATCAGAGGTCCAGCTTCACATGCTATCTCAGATGGGTGACTTCCTTCTGCACACCACCAGCAATAGCATTCCACCAGGCTTCTGGTCATTCTCCACAATGTCCCTTTATCACTTTCTATATTTTCCTTAGCCCTTTGAAGAGAGGCTGAAAAGCCAGCCTAATAATCCCCGACCACTATGAAAATGATAAGCAGGTCTGGATTCCTCTTGGGGGCATCATTATGTGCGGCTGGCCCACAGCAGTTTCTGTTTTTTCTCAAGTCTTGGTCTCTATGTTTTCTGACTGCCCTGTGGCGCCTTTATCAGCATTTACAGGTGAGTTGAAAGATGTGGGCCTTAGTCCAAATTCTGTCACTTATTAGCAAGGGTTAGCGGGGCATTTCAGTCCGTAGGCCTCAGTTTATTTATCTATAAAATAGAAATAAATTGAAAGATGTACCTTGGAGGTCTCTTAACGAGTAACATATATTAAAGTGGGTAGATTAAAATCAAGCAGGTACACTGAACCATCAGAAGAGTCCCAGACTTTGCAAATACAAATCCTTCCTGTGAAGTTCACTATGAATATGAACTTACAAAATTTTGCACCTATTTTGGGCAAGGAAATGAGTTTCCTAGTATACACCCCTCTTGTAAGTTTGAAAAGAGTCTCCCAGAAGAACTGGCCAAAGAGATGTGATAGGTGTTATCCCTTTGCTCCCTGGAATTATAGCCCATTTGATGGGACCCCAAGCTGATTTGATGCAACCCTTTTAATACAATGGCATATATTTCATACGAGCACCTGTACTCCCCATCCCCAAACCCTCACAAACACACATCAATCTTCTGCCTCAGTGGGCCTGCCCAGAAGGTGTTTCTACCTTCTGGATGGAGTCATTCTGAGGCCTTCAGGCCATGGCCTTGTAGTATTTGGAGCCCTTTCAGTTAGAGAGGTGCAGGCTGTTGTGACAAACTATCTCTTTGCTAATGGAACCGGACAGTTGAATGCTTTATGATATCACCAAGGAAGGCTATAATAGATAATCTGCATCATTCAGGGACTACACCCTGCACTGAACCTTGCCAAAGCTCCCCAAATGCCTTTCTGATTGCCCACATACTTAGACCTTAGCAGAACTGGTGACTGGTTAATTCAAATCACGTCTCCTCACCAGCTCCTGGTAGGGGAACTGAGGCTTCTCATGGGACGCTATCAAGCTTTTGTATTGTACTTTATACAAAAAGGGATTGGAAAACTGGAGTAGCTTTCCAGAAGACATTTAAACTTCAGGAACTATCCCAAATGTTATTGCCCAGATCCCTGTGGTCAATTAACAATTGGTGATGCAGCTAACAAGAAAGTGGCGGAGGCTGCAGCCGTGTCTCTGCCTACAGCTCATAATCCTTGGGCAAAGGGTCCCTCACTAAGGGCAGTGCCAGGAGAGAAGGCTCCCCTGGTCATGGAGTGCCACATGCTCAGGCGTGGATAGTGGCTTTTTACCCTGTGGGGGAACTTCTCTGGTTCAACCTAGAAATAGCCTTAGAAGTAAACTAGTGATTTGCTTACAAATCCTGCTGATCATCAACATTGCCTGGAGAGTGTGTTAACGATTACAGATAGCCAGGGTTGGACCCTGGATCCACAAGGGGTGGGGTGGGGGAATAGAATTTATATTTTATATAATTTCTGCAGGTGAATCCAAAGGTAAGTCATATTTGGAAACAACTTATTTAGTCCAACTGACTTCATTTCATGAAGTAGTAAAGGGAAACTGCCTTGACTGAGGTCTGCAAGCTGGACTGTGAGAGTTGGGAGCAGAATTCAGGCCTGTTGATTCCCAGATCAGTGCACTCTATGTTGTGTGGCTTCTTTCATGAAACAATCAGCTCTCTTTGGGAAGACATGTGTAAAATACATGCTGATGAAGCACAATAAACTGTGGTATGATTCTTTGAATGTGTAAGTCACCAAAATCTAGCACTAGCTGTTAGCTTAGTGTAATTAATCAAATGCCTTGGTAAAGAATCCAGCTTCACCACTTATTACTTGTATGACCCTGGTTAAATTACTTACCTCTTAGTTTTCTCATCTATAAAATATGAATAATAAAATTGATAGTGTCTGCCTAATAGGGTCGTAACAAAGGATCAATGACAGAATATTCAAAAGTGCTCAATGTAGTGCCTGGCACGAGACAAATGTTCAGTAATTGCTAGCTATTACTTGTTGAGCACTTACTATGTGCCAGATATTATACTGAGAACATCACAGATGTCATCCCTAATGCTCACAACCCTTCTATGAAGCAGACATTCTTGAACAAGCCTTCCCGATGAGGAGGAAGGAGGACTGACTGGGCTTGTGCCTTCTGCTGTATTGGTTATTTGAAATTAGGAATTTTGTAACCTCTATCCACATAGGTGATATGTAGAAATATGTCATGGTGAAAATATCTTCCTGGAGGTAATGTTTGTGAAATTTTTGGAAATCTTACTAAGGTTCCTTGAGAGTGAAGCATGTCCATGTGCATCTTGGCATCTTCTACTCCTCTTGGTGTTACCTGACATAGCCTAGACCCTTTCTTCACCCATAATGTTCTGTTAATGTTTGTCAAATAGAATTAGAGATCATCTCTTCAAGTTGATTGGATGCTTCCCCCCAAGGAACACTTTCCTCCTGGGTCATTCATCCTGAATTTCTTAAGTCAGAATGCTTTATCTTGGCATTTAGAACACTTCACAGTGGATTTTCAATCCACCTTTCCTCTTCTCATGAGTCCAGTGAATGGTTTATTGAAGGACTATTTATACTAGTGGAAAAATGGAAAACAACCTTAATGTGCAGCTGCAGGAGAATGGTTGAATAATTTATGATGCACTCATATATTGCTAATAGCTATCACTTACACCATGCCATGTTTTGTTCTAAGCAGTTTAATGTGATTAACTCATTTAATCTACAGAACCATTTTGTGAGGTACATACTACTATCTTCATTTTGCAGGTAAGAAAAAAGAGCCAGAGAGGTTAATTAATTTGTCCAATGTCACACAGCTAGGAGGTAGCAGAGTCAGGATTCAAAATCAGACAGCTTGACTCCAGAGTCAGTTTTCTCAGCCACTAAACTAAACTGTCTCCCAGAGAGCAAACAAATACTGCAATAAACTACTAGTAACTTGCCTAAGAGTAGTATTACCCTTGTATCTAATAAAGGCTGAAGTGAATTAATACATATACAGAGAAAATGCTTATAATGTACTCTAAATGGGGGAGAAAAGCAAGATATTACATATATACATTATGATCTCAACTATGGAAAGTTCTAGAAAAATACACAGGAAGTGAGAAAAAAATAGGCCAAAAGGTGAATTCTGCTTGTGTCCATTTTTCCACCTTGTTTCTTTATACTTGTCTGACTTTCCTAAATTTCCAAAAGCAGACTTTATCAGTAAAATCAGGGAAAAAAACATTTAAAATAGATTTTAAAAACATGAAACTGTATAGAAGCACATTTAAGACAAATACCAACTGGTATACTAGTGTGTGTGTCCCCCCTCACCCCGGCCCCCAAATTTGTTAATATCAAATAAGTTTCATTGACCAACATCTTCTCTTACACAAAACCTGACCATTACTGCAGGTTATTCAGATGGTCATTCTCAGGTCACGAACACACAGTAGGCAGCTTCCACTTTTGTTCCAATGGATGTCCCTTGAGAGAAAGCAATTTCCTGGATCTTTTTTTTTTAAAAATTTTTTTTTTTTTTTTTATATATCTTAATAGATTTCAGGGAGAGGGCAGCAGAGGAAGAGAGAGATAGAAACACCAATGATGAGAGAGTCATTGGGGATGGAGCCCGCAACCTGGGCATGTGCCCCAACCAGGAATCGAACCCTGATCTCCTGGATCCTAGGTCGATGCTCAACCGCTGAGCCACACCTGGCCGGGCCATCCTGGATCTTTTTGAGAGAATCTATTATAAGCATCTTTGATTTCTCAGAGTCCCTTTGCCACTGTATTTCTTGCCATTCGTGGTGCAACTGGTCTTCTGGGCATAGTTTATGAACCCTGCCCCCAGGCAACAGGGTAGCAGTTTTGGCAACTGAAGACTGTGAGGTGTCACTGACATTTGATGGGCTTGTCCAGCCTTTTGCAGCTCTGGTATTTAAAAAAAAAAAAAAAAAAAAAAAAGAGGCCTTAATTTCAACACACAGCTCAACTCTCTAATGGACTTTGAGCAACTCACTTTTCCCCTGGGCCTCAGGGTTCTCATCTGTAAATGGGAATGATAAAGAACCTTCCCTACCTCACAGGTTATTGTGAGTCTGAAGAGGACTACTCAAGTGAAATAATGTATATGAAAGCCTTTTGTAAATGTAAAAATTTATATTCATGTAAATTCTCTTCATGTATTTGTAGCTTCCCACTTTCTTTCTTACACCGTTTGGAGTCACTGGGAAAGGCTAATTAAAATGCATTGACATTAAATTAATTGGCATTAACATTAGGGAGCTCATCTAGAGGGTAGAACCTTGATGGGAAGGGAGCTGGAAGAGTCCTATGGGAGAGTGAGGGGTGTTGAGGAGGGAGGAGTAGGAATGTGAGAGGGTGGCTGCCAGGAGTAGACTTTGCAGAAAGGGATGCTGTGAGTCTTCTCATGATGTTTGGTGCTACACTATTTTGCCTCCTTAAGAAATTTTCGGTAAAGACTTTGCTCACTTTTTCATGTTCTTGGAGTGAGGTTTGTAGTCATCCCTTTACCCCCATGCATTAATCTCATGCTAAGATTGGCCTTAAAGTAAGAACAGGGAGAACTCAAGATGACTTAAGTACACTAGGGTTCTAGAACGATACCTCCTCTACCAAGTCAGGATTGAATGAGAACATGCACATAGACTGCCTTGCACACAGTAGATATTCAATACATGGTGATTATTATTATTGTGAACCGGGAGAAATTTTGCTAAAACATAAGTGATTTGATAATGGAAACTTGGTTTTTCCTTGTATTTCCTAGGACAGGGCTGAACACTGAAGCTGATTGGGTGAAGGGCAGTCCAACCACACCTATACCCACACGATAGGTCCATTTCTCTGACCCATCCTGATCACACCATGCTCAAAATTTACTCTGAGGTCTTGGAGCCACTGTTTGCTATAGCAGGGGCTATGTGGCTGCATTTTCCTTGTCTATGGCTGTGGTCCTCCCATGAGGCCTGTGTCTAGGGTTAAGCCTCTGCCTTCTAGTATTCACTCCTGCCCCTACTCCATGCTCCACTGGCCCATCTGTGCAGGGACAGTAGGAGCAGTCCCTGGGTTCCTAAATTAGAGATGCCATTACTTTAGTTTTATTTTGTGACTTAGGTTCTATAGACTTAGCTGTCTCTAGGTTTATCCTTGAAGCTGACAGCACTGAGGCCCAAGGTAGGGGCAAACACAGACCACAGAGCAGCTCCTTTAACCTGGGGCATATCCTCATATTGGACAATAGGTGCTGAAAGCGTGTAGAGGAGAACTGAGAAGGCTATCTAAGGGTTTTGATGAGCATCTATAGTGGAGTGAAGAAGAAGGGTTTGAGAGGACACTTTCAACTGCCTGCACCTCCTTTTTCCCCCACACAAGACTTCAATAATACTTCCTCCAATTCAAGAGTGCTATGAAAATATTGTTTGCGAGTAAGTTGTAAATATACATTACAACCGTTAGCTAGTAAAGTGCATAAAATGATGATGGAGAAACACAGGACCTAAAATATTCTTCATGGGCAAAGACTGAGGTTACGAGGGGCTGAGATAGTGTCCAGAGGGAAAGTAGGTATCTGTATTTCTTAAGGAAGAAAATTTGTCAATGCAGGGACCATAGACACAATAGGTGTGGAAGCCTCATAAATAGGCTGAGGAGGACAGGACTGCTCCCCAGCTAATGGTTCAGCCTCCTGCCTCGTAAGTATGGGTCAAACAGCTCCAGCTGGCCAGCTGGCCAGATAGCAACCTTGAGGGAGCAGCCCCTAAATGGAATAGCTCCATCCCAGAAGCTTGCCAGGGGCACCCCTACTTGCCTGCTCTTATGCCTCAGAGCCCCAAGAACTTCTTGGGCTTATCATGTCATCTGTGGTCATTTCAATTCTGCAAGTGAAGAATCCACAGTGAGACTTTCCCCTTGTTTCCCCCATTTGGTTGGAGTGCTGGTAAAGACAACTGTGAAGTAGGGACTCAATAACATTTATAAAAAAGCTTCTCTTCTGTTTCTTGTTCTTGGTTCCTAAGTAGTGTTGACACAAAAGTGATACCCAAGAAGGAAATGATTAGGGCTTTCAATGAATGTGGAAGAGGGTTCGAATTCTAGCTCTTCCATTTCCGAGGTGACTTCAGTTTCTTCAACCATACAGTGGGCTAAGGCCACCACCTATCTTACAATGAGGAGAAGCAATATAACTAGCGAGTGCTTTTGCTCCCCAAATGGTATTATTTGGATGTCCCTTTTTCATTCCCTGTTACTGCCATAGTTCCTATTATATGTCCACTGATGGGACCTTCCAAGTTGGTTTCTGCACTCCATGCTTGCAGACTCTGCTCCTGCCATTCATTTTACAGTAGTCTGCCAGAGAAATTAGTGTAAAACACAAAGATGCATGTCATGACCCTGCACAAAAATCTAATAGCTTCCAATTTACTCAGAATGAAGTCTAAAACCTCCCCAAATAACCTTAGGAGTTTGTCTGCTTCCACTCACTCACACATACATTTTACTGTTATGAGCACCTTCGGTATGCCAGATAGTAAGCTAAGTGCTTCATGGAGATGATTTCATGTAATCTTGGAAACAGCACTGTCATTAATATCTCCATGTTACAGAAGGGGGAAGGGAGGCTCAGAGAGGCTCAGAGGAGCTAAGGAACTCACACCAACACACAGCTAGTTGTCACGGAGATTTGAATTCATTGTGCTTGGCAGCCAGCAGCTGGGAAGGGCCAGCTGAGAAAACTGGAGGGGTCCGGAACCTGGGGAGGGCGAAGGAGTGTTTGGAAGAAGAGTATTGGGGTGAGATGGGGATGCTGCCTCCCCTTTCCCAGGCTGGCGGTGGGGAGTGGCCACTTCTATTTAGAGAGGGTTCTGAGCCGGGCTTCAAGCGCTCCCAGAGTGTGTACCCCACCTCTTGTGCCCCAGGACCTGGACTACCTTCCCTTTTCCAGTCTCTCCTCCCCTGCCACACCCCCTTCCCTCTAAGCTCCGAGCCAGGGGCCGAGGGGGCGCTCTAGAGGCATTTGGGACACGATCATTGCCGGTGGTGGTCACATCCTTCCTACCCAGGCCGTGGCTCGAGGCTGCTTTCGGCCCTCCTCCCGTGGGGCGGGTTCTGTCTTCGGGACGCCGTCCCGGCCCTGCGGGGACGGTCACTACGCGGCCGGGGGCGCTTGCTCAACATGCAGTTTCCTCCAGCGGCCCCAGGGACGGGAAGGAGCCTGCTCCCCTCCTTCCGGGCGCCCTCCCCGAGGCCGCGGCCCACCCGCCTGCAGATAGACACCTTGGGGTGCGAGTCTCGGGGGCGCGGGGACGGCCCGCACTCCTTCCTGTCGTCTGCCGCGGTCTTAGGGCACCAAGCACGTGCGACACGGGATGTTGGGAGGTTCTCGCCTAACCCTGTGAAACATTTTGTTGCTTCCTGGTCTACAGAAGGAGCCGAGGCTCAGAGAAGCTCCGCGGCTCGCTCAGTCCCGCAGTCGGCCGGTAGCCCGGCCAGAATGACAGTTCCGCTTAGCAGGGTGAAAACCGCAGCGGAGGGCTGGGTTCCACCCCAGGGACCGGGGGGCAGAGACAGCATTGGGGATCCAGGCTCCGCTGCTTCGCCCCTCCCCCTTGTTCAGGTCTGCCCGCCTCGGGGAGGCTGGGTCCCAGCATCACGTGGTACCCCAACCAGGCACCCCTAATCCCGAAGCTTGCTCACTAGCGACCTCCGGAGGGCCAGACCGGTTTGGGGCTCCACGTGGAGGGGGGACCCACTCAGCCTTCCTATTTGCATAACGGAGACCGTTTGCTTCCCCGCCCCTCCGCCCAGCTCCCCTTCCCTTCTCCCCCAGCCCCCCCACCCCTCATCCCATGTCTCCCGCTCCTCCCCAGCAGACCTTCCTCCCTCCGGGGACTCCCAGTCTTGGGGTTCTCCTGCCCTCGCCTTGGCAGAGTCGGGAGGCACCTGGGGGAGGGGAGTCCTGGGTTGGGCCAGCTGGGAAGACGCCTGGGGCACTGCTCGGCGCTAACAAAGGGAGCCAGCTGCCGGCAGGCCGGGTGCGGAGCCGCGGAGCCGCGGGCGCGCACAGTGAGTGGGGGAGCCTCGGCCCGCAGCGCAGCCTGGGGGGCCGTCCCGGGGAGGAGCGATGCGGAGGGGGATGCGCAGGGGCTCAGGAGCGGAGGGGAGCGGGGCCCCCGGCTCGCCTAGGGCGCGAAGAATCGGTGCCCAGCGCCGCCTCCGCCGCCTCCGCTGCGGCTGGGCCACCTTTTGGCTGGGGGTGCCTGTGTTTTCGTCCTGGCAGAGGGGCTGCCCGGGTTTGTCCCCAGCTCCCTGATCCTGCGGACCCACAACAAACCCACGTGCGCCGGGCCGCCGGGAACCCTGCTTTCTCCACGGCACTGTCAGTAAGGAAGGGCGAGACGCCTCCCAGCAGCAGGGTTCCTCGGATCCCCCTGTGGGTTCAAAGACCAGGAAACCGAGCCTCCCGGCGCGGGGTGGGGACTCGGGCACCACAACAAATGCACGTGCGCCCGGCCCAGCGCCGGGATCCCGGGGCGCAGCCGACGCTCCCGAGCCGCCGGCGGGCCCGGCCATTGTCTCAGCTTCCGGGCGGGGAGCGGCGGGCGCCGGGGCTGCAGGCGGTCGACGCGAACGTGGAAAAGGTACCACCGGGCTTCAGGCCAAACTGCCGGACTTACACCCGGAGAGCGAAACGGGAAAGCAGCTCTCAAAGATGACTGCAGGCTGAGCCTGTCCCCGGGGGTGGTGCATTACCTGATGTGATCGGGGCAACCCCTTACTTCCACCGCACGGAGGTTGTTTAGGGGTGGGGGTTGAATGAAGGGTCTGTGGGTCTCCCTCCAAAAAACCCACCGTGCCTAGTAGGCCATTGTCCCCGCGCTCTGGTGGGAGGTTGCAAGCACCTCGGCAGCCTGCAGGAAGAACAGTCCCATTTAAACAGTGCCCAGTGCGCTCTTGGGCTTCAGTGGCGCTTTCTTTGTAGGTGCGTGCTTCTAGCCTGCCCGGTGTCATTGGCCCCTTTTGGTTTGTTAGGCATCTTTACGCGTCGGGCCAGCGGAGGCCTCCTGCTCTAGGCGGGGGCGCTCTTATTTTCAGTTCTATTAGAGTTTGAGAGGAATTCGGAGGTCTGGAAAGAGGGCCCTCTGGTTTGTTTTGCTTACTTACATGTGCTCAGCTCAGCTTTGCAGATTTTGGTTAATCAGACCTGTTCAGGCAGCAAGATGTTTGGGAAGATGAATTGGCCTGTTAGGTGTTAGTGTCGGTGCAGAAGTAAATGCTGAAGGTTGTGGGAGCAGGAAGGCAGGTACCACTGCTTCGGTGTCCTTGATGAGTGATGGGCCTGTGGCTTCACCTTGACTAGCACCGCAGGAGATTAACCTGTCTCTGGGGAGAACTGGGGAGCCTTCCACCCCGCACCACTTCTATGGCCCCACACTATTATCGAGAGTCTAGGGAGCATCCAGTGAACCCTTTTATTTTATAAGTGGAAAGCGGGGACCTGTTGAGTTCAGCCACTTGTCCAAGATTAAACTAAAACCATGACAGAGACAGGACTTGAGTCTGGGTCTCCCAACTCCCACGCTGCACACGCCGGGCCAACAACTAAAGGCAAAACCACGATTCTGTGGTTGGCTTAAAAGGCAGTGGCTTTAGGCAAAACAGAGTTAAACAAAGAAAGTAATTCAGGTTGAAAGCTGCACCCTTCCATTATCCTTTTCAAGAGTTCTTTATTCTTCTGAGAAAAAGATAGATTTAGTAATTCCTTTCTCTTCTTCTGGCCTTTCGTGAGCTTAGTTGTTTTTCTCTCCTGGCTGCCCCCTCCCTGCAAATTGGAATAGGGCCAACTGCGGAGACTTAAATGTTTTGCCTCCCATCCCAGGGCCAGAAGGCCTTTGTTTGGGCATAAGCATGGGCTGTTGACATCAGCCCCTCTGGGAAGAAAGTGTCTCTTAGCGTGCTACTCCTAGGCCACTTGTGGGAGAACAAAGCTTGGTTTTTATTGATTTTATTTCATTAAAAATTTTTATGAGAGTTCCATGTAAGTAGCTGCTTATTTTTGTATTTGGCAGAGGAAAAGTTGGAAAACCAAAAAAAAAAAAAAAAAACCCACCCAAAAAAACAAAACCCAACCCCTTGGAGTCTGGGTTTCCCCAAAGTTAACATGCCGTTCTGTCCTGTCCCTGTTATCTCTTGGACAGATTTGCTTCTTTTCTTAGGGTTTTCAGGGTGTTTCATTTTCATGGTGATTCCACTGGGCATAAGGAACTTCAGAAATCATCTGGTCAGTCCCTTTCATTTTCTAAATAGAAAAATTGAGGCTCAGAGAGGAGAAATTACTTGCCTAAGGATGCTCGGCAAGCTGTCTGCTTTTAGTGCCTCTTTTTTTTTTGAATCCTCACCCAGAGGATATCATTTTGAGAGAGGAAGGGAGACATAGAGAGAGGGGGGAGGGGAGGGAGAGGAAGAAGGGAGAAACATCAATCAGTTGCCCAGGGATTGAACCTGCAACTAGGTATGTGCCCTGACCGGGAATTGAACCTGCAGCTTTTTAGTGCCTGGGACGGTGGTCCAACCAACTGACCCGCTGCACCAGGGCTGGTGCCTCTTTGTGTGTAAAAGGGAATCAAAGGAATTTTTATTAGTATGTTACAGTAAAGTCAAAGTTACGGTGGTTGTTGAATTTCTTATGGATTCAAATAGGTTTTGGTTATTAAACAAAGCCATAGATCCCCGTGGTAGATCTGGTGAGGTTACCATTGGGGATCTGTTTTCTTTAGTGTTTACTAAATGGTTCATTTTCCTCTTGCCCTGCGCTCCTACATACTTTTTTTTTCCCCAGTAGAGAGCTGCTTTAAGTACAATCATAAAACAAAAGGCAGCAAAATCTCAGGAGAGAGGTCCCACTTAACTTTTTGTGATCCTGAACTTCATGGGCTTCAGTGTCCCCCCTTGTACAGCGGGGAGTCCCTTCTGCCCAGTGTCTGCACAGGCTGTTCTAGTGAAGTGGAATATGCTCAGGCCTTAGAGTCAGAGGAGCAGGTTTGGGTCAGCCCTCCTTTCTCCCGTGTTCCTTGAAAACCAGCAGGCTGCATCCACAGTGTATAATGTGAGGGGAAGAACATGCTCTATTAAATCATAGCACCCAGGCTTAGGCCTGTTCAGACCTCTTGGCAGGCTTGGGTGCTCCTCAGCTTTTTAAGTGACAGAGTGATGGGGTGGGGGGATAACCCCGGAGGGTAAGTCCCGTGCTCGAGGAGACCCTACCAAGTTACAAACAGATCAGAATGTTTGCCAAACTGTACAGTGGGCCTTTGGGCGGTTGTGAAGTGTGTACGACTCTAAGGTAAGTAAACTTAGTGAAACATGAATCAAAACCAGAACTTTTAGGCCCAAGTGAGCGAGACTTAAAGTCATTCCATTCATTCATTTCATGTTTACTGACAAGTGGGGTGGGCTGGGGGGGAGGTGTCCTGTGCTTGGCCTGGAGCTATAAGGAACATGACCCATTCTCTGCTCCCCCACCCTTGCTCAGAACACATTTGAATCCTCCCTTAGAAATTTACCTCAGAAAATAGATCTCATTCACCTCAATATTGACCTGGGGTGAGGGTGGTTCCCCTTTTCTTCATGAGCCAAACAAAAGCAGGTGGTAAAATGAGAGAGTCGAGGAGGGAAGGCTTCAAAGAGACTGTGAGGATGAGGCAGCATTTAAAAAAAATGACAGGAAGAAATCATTAATGAAATTCATAGTAATCTTGCGCAACATTAGAGTTCTGAGAATTTGCTCAGACTCGTGCCAGTGATTTGTTCAATAAGGACCGAATTGGGGGAGAACACATTTTTCTTGCTTGTTTGCATGTATGCTACATGTGTTCTGATTCCAGTAGATGTACTTTTCATGGGCTTATATGTAACAGTAACTTAGTTTCACTTTAAATACTGGGATGATTTTCTAAGTCATTACTAGAAGGGTTAGGTTAGCCTTCAGAATTAATTTGGTGAAAAGAAACAAAAAAAATTCTGTTATTCAAAGGCAATGACTGTTAACATTTGGCAATTTTCCTTCTGGTCTTTCTTTTTATGGATTTGTTTTTCTCTAAGTGGTTGAGAGCACATTGTGTGTCCCGTTATCGATTATCTCTTGCTTTTCTTGCTTAACTTTCTCATATATATGTCAGAGTTTATATCTGCCTTAAAGCTGTGCCTTTTCATTCATCATCCATGTCAGCTGCTCAGCATCTCCAAGGTCACATGGCAGTATTTCATCTTTTCTTCTGGCTGAGAGTATTCCATAGTATATATGCACCACATCTTTTTCCAATCATCTATTGAAGGACTTTTTGGTTGTTTTCATGTCTTGGCCACCGTGAATAATGCTGCAATGAATATAGGGGTACATATATTTTTGCAAAAAAATGTTTTCAAATTTTTCTAGTAGAGATCCAGAAGGGGAGTTGTTGGGTCATATGGTAACTCTATTCTTAATTTTTTGAGGAACCTCCATACTGTTTTCTGTAGCAGTGGTACCCAGTTTACATTCCCACTAGCAGTGAATGAGAGTTCATTTTTCTTTACAACCTCTCCAACACTTGTTATTATTACTTGTCATGTTGATAATAGCCATTCTAAAAGGTGTGAGGTGGTATCTCACTGTAGTTTTGGTTCGCATTTCTCTCATAGCTAGTGAAGTTGAGCATCTTTTCATATATTTGTTGGCCATTTGTATGTCTTCCTGACAGAAGAAGTGTTTGTTCAGGTCCTCTGCCCATTTTAAAATTGGATTATTTGTTTGTTAGGCAAACACCAGCCATTTTTATTTTAGAATCTTAGGTTTAAGGTGGAGGGGGAAGGGCCCTGCATATGGCCTTGGGTTCTAGTCCTGCCCTTGTGACCTCCAACAACTTACTTTAACACCCCAGTTTTCAGTTTCTAGATGTGTTAAATAAGCCGCTCTGGGTCACTTATTGATTCATTCCTCACATATTCAAATGTCCACTCTAAACCAAAGGTGTATAAGGAGAGCACAGATACTTTGAAGCACATTTGTGGTATCAGCTCAGCCGTAAATATTTCACTGAGTCACATGATGCGTATTTGAGGTACTGTTGTGCTGCTCTTGGATCCTGTCTCTGCTCTCATTGTTATGGGACCGTGTGTGTGTGTGTGTGTGTGTGTGTGTGTGTGTGTGTGTGTGAGAGAGAGAGAGAGAGAGAGAGACAGAAAAAGAGAGAGGGAGAGAGACAGAGAGAGAGACACACAGAGGCAGAGAGAGACAGAGGCAGAGAGAGACAGGGAGACAGAGAGAGACAGAGACAGGGAGACAGAGACAGGGAGACAGAGAGTACCAGCCTGAGAACTTCTTAAGTTTTACTGCTCAAGTGACTTTTCCTGCCAGGTCCTGTGTCCCAAAGAGACAGGGTAGAGGGAGCACTGAATTTAGTCAGGAGACCTGATTTTGCATAAGGACTCCACTCTTAACCAGTTGTAGGCTTTTGGCAAGTGACTTCTGAACTTCTTTGAGCACATTATAAAAATTTGGTGGGTATGGAATGAGGTAATCCATGTGACAGCCCAGCAGCTCCATATTAGTTGGTCATGAATTAGATTCAAACCCAGCCTCCTCTCCCTGGGAATTAGAATGTCCATATGGAACTAGGGTCACCAACTGATGGCCCTTCTGCAGCAGGGCTCATTCGTGTAGCATTGCCACTTGTCTCTCATCCTGAAGATGTGGTCATGGCTCAGATGAGACCTAGCATGCAGAGCACCCCATGCTTGCAAATCTCTCTCATCCTGTCTCACTCAGCCCCTTATCTTTGATTTAGGGCTGAGGGCATGGAAGCCCAGAGAAAGTAAGGCCCTGTCACCTGTCTCTGCTTTTCCCCCATGGAAAGAGACAGGCTCCCCTTTCCACTCCAATTTAAAGGAGTCTTGGTCTCTTCTAACACACTGTTGCACTCAAGTAGGAATTTTTGACTCACCTAACAGAAAAATGTTGATTTGATTTAGTAATTAAATCAAAGCCCTCTCCTGAATCTACTGGGACTCCCATTATGTGAGCGTCTGCCGTGTGACTTGTGTTCTACTGTTGCTCACTGGCTGTGTGGCCTTGAGCAGGATGCATGCCACCCTGGGCATGCTCCCTCAGGGACTCAACTCTCAGCTCTTTAGGCCCTTTCAGCTCTGAAATCATCCAATGGCCAAGTGTGAAAGATAGAGGTCAGGGAGCTTCTTTACACAAATAATAAATGAATCTGTTTGCTTTTAGAATTTTCAAATAGGGTAAAAAATCACCCCCTTACTTTTTGCCTCCATTCCCCCCAATCCCTGAAGTGACTGCTGTTTACAGTTTGTCGTGGATTTTTTCACCCCTTTTGCATGCATTTTGTTGTATTCATAGTCAGGTGCAAACACATTTTAAAAACTTAGTAAATGGATTACATTATGACTGCCACTTTACAAACCTGCCCTTTTCACTTTATTATATGTATTAGAGGTATTTCCATATCAGCGTATACATTATTTTTTTCACAGCAGCATCACATTCTGTATTATGGTTGTGTTTACTTCACCAGTCTTCTGTTGATGGACATTAATCTATTTCCATAAAAAAGGTATTTCTAAGCGTATTTAGACCTTGGGCATACAGAACCATGGTTGTCAATGTCAGTGGCTATATGAAGCCGGTCTCTCAAACTCTGGAGAGGGTGGCAAGGGAATGGAATGGGTGCATGCACACTGAGGCCCACACCCTGGAGAGCTGGAATAAAGGGCTCCCAGGAAGTTACTAAGAGGCTGAGTGTTTGGATGAATGGCTATTTTTGGAGCCAGCCTGCCTGGTTGGGTGCCCTCGGCTGCCAGGGCAAGAAATTGAGCTGCGTCATCTCTCCCTCCACTTTCCACTGTCTCTGGCACTTCCAAATTTGTTTCTGATCTCAGGGTCACTGGAGACCTAATGGAATGACTGGAACTTGAGTGAGGAAGGAGAGAGAAGCCACGAAGAGAAGCATTTGATCTCAGGCACAGGAGGAGGGACTGTGCCAGTTCTGCTCTACTCTGTCAGGTGGCTCAGACCCATCTGGAGCATTATGTCTCTCTGGGTCCAATACAGATCATGATAAAAAGAAACACCCCAAAAATGGGCTACTTAGAAGCTGAGGTTTCGGACACTGTATTGGAGGTGGAATAAATGTGAAAACTGGGAGGTTTCTAGCCTGCAGGAGATAAAATAAGAGGCACCTTCTTCAAGTGGAAGAAGGAGTAGAGTCCCATTAGAGTGACTGCTGTTTAGGGGAGAGCTAGTCTAGGATGTGGGATAAGTTGCCGGATGGCTGATAAGAAAGAGTTTGCTCGGTCGAACTGTCCAACCATGGAACAAGACATGTCATGAGGCAGCAGACGTCTTGTCACAGGCGTATCCAAGCAAATGTTGCAAGTGAACTTGTTTGTCACCAGGGGATTCCTGCTTTGCAGAAAGGTTGACCTCAAATGCCCCTTCCAACTTTGAGAGTCTGACTCTCTATGAATATAAGATCAGCAGAAACATGCAAAATCCGACTGAGTGGGTGGGACAAGTTATGCACGATGTAACTGGAACAGCTTTCACCTGCTCGGAAAAGGTGAAACAAAATGGAAACCTCCAAAGGAGGCTTAAACACTGGGTCTTGGCAACCCTCCTCCTGTCTGTCTTTGGCTTCAGCTCTGCTTGACTCTATGTTTATAAATTATTTCCACAGGAATAAATATATCACATATACTTTAGATGACCAGGAAATCTGGCAACCAGAAAAGAACTACATGTCCCAGGAGGATAACTGTTATTTTTTTTTTTCTCATTATAGTCTTTCTAAATTTGCATCCATCTCCTGGTTCCCCTAGCACAGTGCTGGGACATCACTTTAATTTTAGGACTATTCTTCCCTTTGCAGCCTCTGGAAGGGCCTCTGAGCCGGAGTTGACAGCACGCACCATGTTGAATGCTTTTCCCTTTCTTTCCTGGGGATGACGAAGAGTCTCTTGGACTTCAGTCTTAGCCAAAGTCTTGGTGAGGGAAGCATGGCAAGTTTACCATCTTCTGGCTTTTGCTGTGAGCCTGGGCCTGAGGAGGCAGCGTGTGTTCTCTCATCCAGCCCTCACAGCAACACTGTGTCCTGATTATCATTAGCTCCATTTTGCAGTTGAGAAAACTAAGTTTCAGAGAGGGGTAGAGACTCACCTGAAGACTCACTGTTGCTAAGTAGTGAGGCTGGTATTGGGTGTAGCTCTTTCCTACATCATGTTATAGGTTTTCTCACTGCTAATAGTACCCAGTCCTCTGAGTCTGAGAAGTGCTTTGTCCTTGTGTTTCATTGGGGACTTGGCTGAATTTCTTCTTACAAGGGCTATGGAAGCTTTCGGTCATTCCCTTAAGAACATATGAATGGAAGGAATGGACAGTGACAGGAATAGCCTGACATTTGGATCCAGCATACATTTGCACATTTCCTTTTTTGGTCAGAGTTAATTGCATCAAGTCTGGTTTATCTTTTTTTTTTTTTTTTTTTTTTGCTTGCCCTTTAAAACTCTGATATCCACTCGTATTCATTATTTGGTTATGACGGAATAAATACTGGTAGTGAGCATGGCCACAGATTGTTGGCTACCGCTCCTCAGATACCTTTCAATGCCTTTAGCTTGTAACTGGAACTGAATATCAACATTGTTAAGGGCTTGTCTTGCAGTTGTGCTTCTAGGCTCTTAAACAATTTCTTCTTTTGTAAAGCTTATTTAATATTACTTTGTTCATCAAATATTTATTGAGTGCCTATTATGTGCTAGGCATTGGGAATATCTACATAAAACACACACACACATTGTAGGTATGCACACACACACTCAGTGTGCCTATCAGGGCCTTGGGAGTTAGTGGCACTCAAAGTTCCTCTATCACTCTCTTCCTCTCTTCTCAGAGTACTTGCCCTGTTTACTTTTCAACAAGCTTTGAGTGCATGCTGTAGCACAATACTCACTTTTAGAACATAGACTCAGATATTCCCTCACTTCTGTTCCTTCAAGAGCTTAGTTGAAGGCGGACATGCAGATATTAATTATAATGTAATGTGATAAAATTATGTTTTGGGTGTACACAGAGACTGGGAAGAAGGTATAGCAAGTTCGAGAAAGCTTCCTGGAGGAGGTGATGCCTAAGCTGGGTCTTAGAGGGCAGTAGCTGTTAGCCTCTGGGAAAAGGGCATTTGAAAGAGAAGGGGATACAGGAGCAAAGGTGTGGGGTGAAGAATGGCTTGTATGTGTGGGGGAACCACTAGCAGGTTGATGTTCCTGGAGAGAATAATTTGCAAGGCAGTAAGTGGTGAGGGATGCGGCTGGAATCATTGCATACATTATCTATATAATGTTCATAATCTTCTTATGTGGCACATACTATTATTGTCTCCATTTAATAGATGAGGAAACAAAGGCTGAGGGAGGTTTGGAGGTTTGTTCAGTCAGACAGCAAGTGAGCTGAGGTGCTTGGACTTGAATGTAGGCTTGCACAACCCTCCTGCAGGGCAGGTTGGGAAGGTTCGGTTTGCTTGCTAAGGCACTTATTCCCTCATATTAATCTGTCAAGAGTAATACTCTTGTTGAACCCCCTTTCTTCCACCTGCCTCATAGTGTTTTCCACCTTGTGGTTAAATTGGGATGGGCAGGTCTGGTATTGAAACCTCTTCTGAGTCTTGGTTCTAGCTGTTATACTCCTTTTCATTAGAAAATCAGTAGTCAGAAATCTTTAAAAACACATACACCCCAAAAACCTTTATGTGCCCAGCCATGTGTGACAAGGGAGAGGGAGAAAGGTTCATCCACTTTCTCAAAAGTTCCAGGTTCATTTAGTAGCCCAGGGGTTACCTGGGAATCCTTTAGTTCAGAGAAGCCCTGTAGGGACTGGAGAGGAAGCAATCAGTGTGGGTTGGAAGAGTCTGAAGCAGGTGGGCCTTGAGCTGTCCCTCTGAGGATGAGTAGGATCAGAAAGGTGGAAGGCCTGACAGTGAGTAAAACTTATTCTGTCTCACCCAGTGATAAGTGGGGTACCTGTGACTCATTCTCCCCATCCCCCAGGATAATTTCTGCATTGGAGTTGGTTCTTATGCAGTGGGAGAGGTAGTAGGGGTATTCATTCATTCATTCATTCATTCATTTATTCACTCATTCATTCAAAATAAAGTTCATTGAAAACTAATCAACTGAGAGCACAAAGACAAGATGAAACTACAGAATGAAATAAGAAGGGCAATTACAGAGCTAAGGGAAAAGTTGAAGATACAAACAACCATGTTAGAGAAAACGTTAATAAAGGAACAGAGTAGAATCAACTGAAAACGAAATTACTAACAAAGAGGGAAGGCCTGAAGAAAATTACAATATATGCTGAGAAAAAAAAAAATTCATCAGAAAATCAGAGATTTAAAGGTCGTACAAAGATGATCCCTCAGAAGGGTAACTGGGGCATCTGTGGAAAACGCCACTTCTGCTTACGTTCCATTGACCAAAACATAGTCACCTGGACCTACATGGCTGCAAAGGAGGCTGGGAAAACATCTCCAGCTGGGTGGCCTTGTGCCCTCTTAAGATGCAGGGTTTTTCCATTACCAAAAGGGAAATGAGCAAATGGATATTGGGAGCAATTTGTCTCTGCCACAAGGAAAAAGCAGTGGTGACCTCAGACTTGATCTGCAGCAGAAGAAAAACTTGAGAACACGGAGTAGAAATATTTAGAGTTCTGAGGGAAAGGCAGTGTGACTGAAGACTTTTATACTTAATTAAATCACTCTGCAAGGATACGGCAGCCAGCCATTCTCATACATACAGGAACTCAGGGAGAGCAGCACATATGAACCCTTCTTGGGAAAACCTACTTGATGATGAAAAAGGTCAATCAAAAGCAAACTTAGGAAGGCTTACTCTTCATCCCCTCAAACAGAGCAAAGCTAAGCAAAGGTGGGCGGTAAGTTTAAGAAATAGAATGTAACAAAGTAAAAAGAATGTAGCAGAATTGGAGAGCTGGGGAGGAAGTGGGAGAACATGTGCTAACTTTCCCTCTCATACTGACTAAATAGGGTGTTAAAGTCATGATTTGAACCTTTCAATTATTATTATCACTTTTTACTTGGAAGGATCTTTAAGAAAGTAATCTTTTGGTGGAGAAATGTATTAAAAGTTCAGCTTTTCTATTAGTTTTCTTCTCTGTAGAATTAAAATAAAATAAAGTTTAAAAAAAATAGCTATTTTAGCCTTGGCCAGTGTGGCTCAGTTGGTTGGGCATCATCCTGAGCACATTGATGTTTTTTTCTCTCTCTCTCCAAATCAATAAAAAAAATCTTTAAAAAATAGTTATTCTATAAAGCAATTTCATCCATTCTTTTTTCATACATCCTTCCATCATCCATACTTCTATCCATGTGAAAATGTAGAAACATGGGAAGAATGATAGTAATCTATTTTTTGTGGGTCATAGGTGACATTTAGCTCGAGATAATTTTGTGTGTTGACTTATTTTTAAACAGATAATGAGCTGGTCTTATTTGAATAATACCACTAAGCCTATTCTAAAATGCACTGTTACAGTCTAATAGTGTGAAGAGCTGGGTGGAACAGAACAGTGTCTTTTCATGGGGAAGTTGGCAAGTCAATTATGAGAACACCAAAGTGTAGGCAGAACAAAACACTTCGTAAATCAGATGAACAATTGTGTGTTGGGGCCCAGAGGACAATGGGGAAGGTTTCACAAAGGAGATAAAGTTGAACTGGGTGTTGGGGGATGAGGAGAGGGCTGACAGGTTGAGAATGAAGAAAGGACATTTGATCAACACACAGCGCCTGGAGGAGTGAAAGTATGCAGCATGTCTGCGTAATGGGGAGTCATTTGTTATAGCTGGAGCACAAAAGATGCACGAAAGAGTAGCTACTGTTCAGTAAGTGCCCAAGGTACAAGGCATGACACACAGATATCTCTAGGCTGCCTGACAGCTTACAGGATGGGTATAATTAGCCTTATGGTACAGATGAGAAACTGAAATTAAAAAAGAGAGACTTATTTGCCCAAAGTTGCACAGTAGTGAGATTGTGATTTGAACCCTGAGCTTTCTGTGCTCCCAAGCCCATGGTTCTTCTGTGCTATGACTTAGAGTGCGCGGGAGACCTGAATTAGCCAACTTTGTGAATGCAGAGTATAAAAATACAAATAAATGTAAAAAAAAAAATTTTATAGGTTGATACTTTATAGGTAAATCTGTTTTATATATTTACATATATGTAGACCTATGAAATGTAAATATATTTTACATGCAAGTTTTATAGGTAAATCTTTAGGTAAATATAAAAGATTAAATTGTGGTTTAGACTCTGCTATCCAGCAGCTGTATGACCCCAAGCTACTTAATCCAAACCCTAATTTCCTTTTCCACAACAGGGGAAAATAATGGTGGGGCTGTCCACCCTCAAATTTGTTTTTATGTTCAAATTAGATCATAGATGTGAAAAGATGAAAAAATATAAAAGCTACACAGAAGAGTTTGTTATTGCTGACACACCTGTTGCTCTTCTGTGAACTTACAGACATCTGTTAAAGTACCCACAGGTGTCTATAAAAAATCCCACAGTCATGGACATGGTCTCCACAGGCTTGCAACAAACAACTTGGTGAACAGGCAAGAAGCTGTGCTCTCCTGACTCAGATAACCAGCTGGGGGCTGCTGTGGGAGGTGCAGGAGAGGGAGGAGGCAAGCTGCGGGCCTGTCCTCAGGGTTGCTGGGAAAGCCTGGGCCAGAGAGTTGAGTTGGGATGGCTGTCAACAGCTTGGTGAGTTATACAGGACAGAGCAGGGTGTTCCAGACATCCCAGGCTACAGGAAGGAATGTCAGAGCTGTCAGGCCCCTGCTACGGCTGTCTGGTAGAGGCTCATGGTCTAGAAAAGGGATAGGAGGAACAAAGCTGTCAGGGGACCCTGGAGCATGTGTCTTCTCCAGGAGTGCTGATGAGGACAAGGCAGGCCCTGGCCTCAGAGAAACTGGGCTCTGACCCAACCTATCAGGGTGGGCCAGCAGCCAACCTCAGCACTGAGCTAGTGTGGCTTGAGGCAACTTACATTTGCTCCAGGAAGGATCAGGATTGTTGTAGGGTCTGGGATGGGGACTCGCGTGCTGCTGGGGGTCCGAATGCCCCATTGTATGTGTTGTGTGTAGGGGTTATGGGGATGGTGGTTTTTGAGAGAGCCAACTTCTTACGGCTGCAGTGATTAGTTCCTTCTTTATCTCACTGGTCTCTCTACTGTGCCCAGACTAGCCTTTTAGCTCATTCTCAGCCCAGGATAACCCCTCAACTCCATGACATCCAAAGGAAAGAGAAGGCCTTTATCTCCCTTACTGTTCTCACTATGTTACATGAAGGTAGCTATGTTAGACACTGGACTCCTGATCGGCAAGTTGCTGACTGGGCTCTCTGCACAGCCCTGGGCCCAGCACAGTGCCCAGCCCTTAGGAGGCCTCATGGAGTGAGCTCAGCTCTCCCGATGCGTGCTGTCTGCCCACTGAGACCAGGATGCACTCAACCACCACTGGGCGTAAGCTGGAGCTCTCTAGGTAATGTGGGGCTGCAGGACCCCATGGTGGGAAACACCGAGGGCTCTGGTGGGTCCTCCTGGCCCACAGGACAGACCTTTTTCTACCTGTTACCTCTGGCCTTGAGTGAGAGACAAGCAGCAAGATGCAATAGGGAATGTCCTCTGGGCTGATCATGATGCTGAACCCTGGTGGGGAGTCAGGTTTGGGACTTTGCTCTTGTTTTTCTTTTCCTATTGGGAGCCAGGGTCATGGGAGTGTGTCCAAGGTGAGAGCGGGAGGAAGATAGGGAGCTCTGACAAAGGCAGTTAGGCTGAATCATCATATATCTAAGCAGACCACAGGGATTATCTTTTGTCAATTGTACAGTGTTGGGAGGAGGCTGGCCCAGGGCCTGAGCTGGGGGTGGCTCATGACAACATTAGTATGAAATCCCCAGAAGATGCTTCTTGCTCCAGGGTTAGTGCTGGCTCCTTTTTTGCTCTACACAATAAATAACTTATTCTGGCCTGTAAAATTGGAGGAGAGAAAAGAACAGGTAGGGAGGGAGATGAAAGAAAGGCACACCCCAGGGAAATGCTTCTGCCTTTGGAGAGTTCTGCCCTTGTCTCCCACACCGTTCAGGTGACTCACAGTGCAGGGGCTGGGGGGTAACTCACTGTCTTCCCCATCACCATCTGCAGGGTCACCTTTCTGAGAAAGCCCTTACCATATTGGGGGGGAAAAACCACATGCCTTGTAGCCCATAGACTTTGGTTTAATTCCAAATGTGGCACTTGTCAGCTGTGTGAACTTGGGAACTTCTCTGACCCTCGGTTTTTCATCTGTAGTCTGTATGGATCATTCCTACCCCATAGCATTGTGTGAGTGCTATCTAGTGCTTAACCTAGTGCCCGCATGTGCTTAGTGATCAATAAATGGTAGTAATTTTTAATGTCACAGCACTTGTCACTGATTATTCTCAGTTTTTGGTCACCTAATGGGCCAGACACTCTGCTGGGCACCATGGATATGAAGAAAGACAGGGCCAGCCTCTCCCTTGAGGGGCCTCCATCTGGGAGAGATGGACATGTGTAATCAGGGCATGGGAGCTGCACACATTGCTGCGGGAGCAAAAGGCAGGGCAGGGTAGAGTCAGAGAAGAAGAGGGTAGACCCCCCACAGGAGGGGTTTGCAGGCATTTAGGGTGGGGGCTGAGGAGAACAGCAGGCCCACACAGAAGAAGGTTCACACAGAGATTTAACATTAGATCCATCCATTGTGGAAGGAGGCAGGAGCTGACAGTAGGGACTCCCCCAGCAGGTGAGCCCACAGGGCTTATGCCCTCTGCTGGCACTGGAGCCCACCCAGTTTGGCTCAGGGTAGAGTCTGCAGCCTTTCTCCATCAGTTGGGAGGACATGGACCCACCAGGCTTGACTTGGAGAGAGGGTGTTGAGATGGCACTTATCATTACAGAGCTCTCTACAGGCTCAGGGTTAGGATCAAGGGTGGACCTTCCCAGAGGGAGTAGAACAGATTACTAGACAGGAATTGCAAACATGGAACCCCTAAAAGGCAGGTTTCAAGTGGTGTGGACTGGAAGGGGCTTCACAAAAGTTTGGTACAAAACTGTTATTAAATTTGGACACGGGGAGGGGTGAGAAGGAGAGTAACCTGTGAATTTCAGCCACGGCTATGTGCAGTGCTCAGTGTCAAACACACACACACACACACACACACACACACACACACACACACACACACACACACACCCCAGAGGATATACATTTGTGATTTTAGTTATTCACAAATGACTTCAAAACCCTATGATATACACAAATTGGATGACTCATCTGGATGAGATAAAAACAAAATTATACTTGCTACAAGGCTGGTATATGTCACTTAGCTGGTAATAAAAATAAACATAGCAGGTTTTGTTTACTGAACTCTTACCATGTCCAGGCATGTTATATGCTTTACAGGTATTTCATTTAACCCGAGTTAAATCCATCTCTCTCACTGTACCCCATGCCTGCTCCACACAGCTGAATGTGACACAGAAAAGAACACCATCATCCTGGCCTGCCCCACACTAATCCATGACCACGGCCCTTGAGTGGACTTTGGTGTTGTCAGGCCACCTTGCTTTATTTCCAGTGGGTCTCAACTCTGGCTTCTATTATCATTACCTGGGGGAGATCATAAAAAGTACTGCTGCCTGAATTCCACCCAAAATGAATGAAATCAAAGACTTTGATTTCATTCAGGTTGGACCTGGGCATTGGTACATATTTTTAAAGCTCTGCAGTTATTCCAGTGGGCAGCCTTGGTTGAGAACCTCTGCCACTCTCTCTAATCTAGGTGGCTGTCTCAGACCTTTTTCCCTCTCTTCAGACTTTTAACACAGCCTCTCCATCCTTACTCTCAGTTGAGAACATTGTTTCCCGCTCACCTGAGAAAATAATGGCAGAAGAAAACTTTCTCATCTTGCCACTACCAGACCTATGCCCTGTATTCTACTTTCTTCCCGTTACGCTGGATGATGAATTGTTTCTGCTTCTGTGTGAGACCAGCGCCTCCACTTGTACTGCACCCTGTTCCCTTATTTAAGGATATGACCTCAGCAATTCTCCCTTCTCTCTCCACTGTTTTTCTATTGGACCATTCCTTTCTCTCCCTGCTCTCTCTCTCCTCCCCCCAACCCATCTATGGCTGTTGCTTCCTCCCCCCCCCCACATATACACAAACATATTCTTGACCTCATCTACCCCTCTAGCTACTGTCTCATTTCTCTGCTTCTTGAGTCATCTGTGCTTGCTCCCTGCAGTTCCTCTTCTCTCATTATTTTAACCCCATCTAGTCACTGTTTTGCCTTTATTACTTCACAGAACTACACCTGTAGGGTTCACCAGTCACCTCCATATTGTCATATCCAATGTCCAAATCTCAGTCTTAATTTTCATTTATCAGCAGCATTTTATATAGTTGATTATCCCACTTCCTCTCAAAAAATATCTTCTCTTGGCTTCTGGAATATCACTCTCTTTGGTTCTCCTTGTCTCTCACTGGCTTTTCCTTCTCACTTTCTTTTGTTGGCTCATCTTCACTTGTTCATTTTGGAATATCCCAGGGGGCAACCCTTGGACTTGGCCTCCTCTCTGTCTCCTCACTCCCTGACTGTCTCCTGCCATCCACATGCTGGCATCCCTCAGTTTATAGCTCCATCCCAGACCTTTTTTCTGAACACCACACTCATGTATTCACTCCTCTACTCAACACATTTCCTTGGGTGTCTAATAGACATCTCAATGATGCCAAGTCCAAGGCTGAACTGCTGCTTTTTTCTTAAGCAACCTCACATAGTTATAGCATCCCCGTGAAAAGGCCCCAACGTGACAGGAGGTGTAGAAAGCACATAGGAAACGGATACTCAAGTGCAATTTCCTTATCTGCAATGTCCAAATAGAAAAATTTGTGAAAACCAAGTTTAATTTTTAACCCATTTGGTGGCAAAACCTGACCTGGATTCATGTGAGTCTATTTATAAATTTTTATTTAACCTACTTAGCTTAAATATTTATTTGTTTTGTGACATAAATATTAATCCATATAATTATGAAGAGGTGCCCTAACCCTGCTGTGGATGTGATGTAATATAGGATTTAGTCAATATATTACTCTTCTAAAATATGAAGAATCTTGAATTCCAATGCTTATTAGGTCCCAAAGATTCCTGATAAGTAATTATGAACCTGTGTTAAAACTTTTCTAAATGTCCAGCATTTGAAACTACGCCTGTAAAAAAAAAGTTTGGTTTTTTTCCCCCGGTAACTAACATTTCTTTTAAGGAACTTTTCAGGAACAAACTGTATTTTCAGACCTGATTAAGATCAGACTCAGCAAGCCAAGCTGAGATAGGCATGTGTGAGATGCCATTCTAAAAAAGAGGGAGTGAATGAAAGTCTACATACTGAACAGAGAGATCACTACTCCCTAACCTCATTTTTGTGTGGGTTCCCACAGTACTGTCAAGCTAGGGTTATACTCCCTTTTCCCTAGTTATAACATGAGAGGAGTCTCTCTGTAAAACTAAATAGCTCAAGAGAAAAATGCCTAAAGATATTGCTATTTAGGGTTCTTTAAATAAAATGGACAGATTACTCTCAATCCCTTTCTTGTAAGATCCACCAGTCCAGCTACCCTGCCCATGCACACAGAGCTTCTGGTCAGCTTTTTAGTGTGTCACTTTTAAATTTAAAAGGCCACTAAGCATTACCAGATATTTGAGAAAGTTTGAAACATGAAAGACAGAAACCGAGACAATCAAAAAACAACATAAAAAAAAAACAAAAAACACCACCTCATGAGAAATAGAGACAATGTAGGAAACAGAAGAAAACTTCACAAAAACTGTAATTACTAGTGTCATAGAGACAAGAGAAAAATATCACATTAATTAAATAAAGACTGCAGAGAAAATGACTGCCTCTGTTTTAGAATGTCATCTCACACATGCCCGTCTCAGTTTGGCCTGCTGTGCCTGATCTTTATGTCTGAAAATTGAGTTTGTTCCTGCTGGAAAGATCCTCAAAAGAAATTTTAGTTACCAGGAAAAAAACAAGCTTTTTTTTTTTTTTTTTTTTTTTTACAGACATAGCTTCAAATGCTGGATATTTAAAAAAGTATTAACACAGGTTTATAATCACTTACCAAGAATCTTTGGGACCTGATAAGTATTGGAATTCAGAATTTTTCACATTTTAAAAGTACATGCAGAGACTAAGAAAGAACTCCTGCAAATTAGAAGTATGATAGCAGAAATAAATGAATCAGTAGAGGATTTGGAATATGAAGTTGAAGAAGTATTGCAGAAAGTCAAACAAAAAAAGACAATGAAATGAAAAATAAGAATCATTCTAAAAAGTTGAACATCTGAGTGATAGGACTTACAGAAAAAGAGGAATAGAGACAACAGAGGGCAAGAATGATAAGAAATAATACAAGAAAAATCCTGAGAACTGAAGAATATGGGCTTCTAGATTAAAAAACTTACTTGAGTGCCCAGGCCTATGAATGAAAAAAGGCATACACCAAAGCATATCATTGTGAAAAAAGTGAGGAAAAGCTTATAGACAGAGGGGAAAGAAACAAACCCCAAACTATTACGTATAAGAATAGAAATCTGATTCTACACTAACATTAGAATCTAGAAGACAATGGAGCCATACCTTTAAAATTCTGAGAGAAAATTATTTCTAACTGAGAATTTATATCTGGATAAATTATTAATCAAATGTAAGGGTGGAATACTGGCATTTTCAGATATGAGGAGTCTCAACTATTTTACCTCCCCTACATCCTTTTTGAGGAAGCTTCTGTAGATACATTCCTCCAATGTTAGGGAGTAAATTAAGACAGAAGAAATGGATGTTCCTTTTAACAGAGAGCCACTAACTAGCTTGCGTTGGAGTAGGTGGACAGAAGGTTCCAGAATGGAGAACATTATGCTGAGTGAAATAAGCCAGTCAGAGAACGATAAATACCATATGATTTCACTCATATGTGGAATTTAATGAACAAACTGAACTAACAAACAAAACAGAGACAGAGAGCAGGCAGACAGCTCTAGGGAGGGGTGTGTGTGTGTGTGTGTGTGTGTGTGTGTGTGTGTGTGTGTGTGTGGCAGGTGGAGGGATTGAGCAAAAAAGAAAAAAGAGAAAGAACTCATGGACACAGACAACAGTGTGAAGGTGGAAGAGGGTATAGCGGGGATAAATGGTGATGGAAAAAAGAAAATAAAGACAAAAATGAATCCTAAAATGAAAAAAAGGAACTGTTGGAAAGTTGAAGGCTGTATTAGTGATAGGTATTTACAACTAAGGAATGTACAAGGGAGGAATTATCATAACATACCACATGGCTGAGCTGTGAACAATAATTTATCTGGTCATAATAATGTAACTTCTAGTGTTGACTTAATAAAAAAATGTTATTAGTGGACAGCCCACTGAGTCAAAGGGGTGGGGCTGTCCCCTCCTTGGCTCTTGCCAATTTTTCAAGACAGATTTCAGCGAGTGACAGCAGTGTTGAAGCAAAGCAAGCAAATTTATTAAGGAAGCAAAGCAAGCAAATTTATTGAAAATACATTTGGCATAAAGCACAAGTGGGCAATTCAGCTAGTCTAAGCACTGCGTCTGGTGGGGGTTCAAGGGATTTTATACCTTTCTCCCTATAGCTTTCAAAGTTCCCCTGCCAGATATTGTGGGTAGCAGACAAGGATTCTGCTACATTGTTGTGGCTTATCTCAGAATGTTTGTACATATATCTGGTCATCTTGTTTGGCAAGTCCTAAGGCAGCTGGCTTCTTTGTTTAATGGGTGAGATAAACTCCTCTTTTTCCTTCCCCCCCCTTTCCTGACCTAACAGTTATCTATTCTACCTTACATTTCCCCCTCAAGTGGTATCTGTCCCTGGGCTTAGCTGGCACAAATGGCATTAATTGGGTCTTTGTTCTCTATTTTCCCAGGCCAAGGTGATTTAAGCTATGTATTCTCTGCTTAGGGAGGAGTATAAACTATTTTCTCTCGAGTGTCCTTGGTTGGGAAACATAAGGTCTTATGATTCGCAAGATGTCTGCATGCTTCCCAGACTGTTTAGCCTTGTTTTATTTTCTTATTTCAGTTTCCTCATTCCTCTTGGCGAGGAATTTCCCTAGCTTCTGAATATCTTGACACTGTATCACTATATTAAGAGGATGTGGTAAATAGAAGAGGTATGTGGGATGGTGGTAAAAGAGCTAAATCCTCATTTTCTGGTTTAGGAAGTTAATGAATAACATTTAAAAAATGAGCCATTTAAGCACACTATTTATGTACACCGAGGCAACTCTAGACATAGATAAGAGTTAACAGTTGTTGCATTTGGGGAACAGAAACTAAAGAGGGGCCTGAACAGGTGGGGTAGGGCTTGAAATCCTGTATGTGTTCTGTTTTGACTAAAAAAGGGGCTCAGTGTTTCTCCATGTAACCCGACAGGCCCCTCTAGTAGGCACAATGAAAGCTGATTGATTGTTTGCTGTAGAATACAAAGAAACAGTCAGAATACAAAGAAACAGCAGGAGGACCTTCCCTCGGGTGTTTTGCATTCAGTAGTGCGCAGAGCACTTCCCTTTTCTAGTTCTCTGAAAATAAATTCCTACACCATTTCTCTTTTTTCAGAACCTGTGTATTGAGTGTTCAACTCATCTTTAATTTCAGCTCCTTTATTGAAAGAGCTTGGCCTCTATCCTAACACTGGCGGGAAGAAAGGCCTCAGGGAGGAAGGCTACTGTGTGGGATTCTGGCTTAGTTATTTACCAGTTGTTATAGAAATAGATTTGTGTGTGTATTAGAGTCAGGAATATAAGTTTGATGTGTGTATTAGATTTGAAATAAGTAAATTCATCTTGTGTGACTGAGTGTAATTGTGATGCCTCCGAGCCACGATAAGATTAACACTTTGTAGCCCTGGCTTCCAAGCAGGACCCTTATAAGACACACTGAAGACGCACCACACCTTCAACTCAGCTGTTAAAAGCAGGGGCCACATCTTTGGATGCTTGTCTGCCCTCCACAGACTTCATCCCCAGCTCGGGGAAAGCTGACCCTGCCTTGCTCTGCCCCGCACCTCTCTAGGAGAACTTCCAGAGGGCTGCAGTGACCGACGCCGTCGCGGCCGCACCCCCAGACCTTGTGTGTGTCTTTCAGCGGATCCTCCGGGTGGCCTGCTGGTGCCAAGAGCCATTGGGAACTGGTAAATAAACCCTGTGTGATTTGCTTTATGTTTGTCTCTGTCTCCCTTCTTGAAACTTGAATTATTGGCTCGGTCTTATTGAATTAAAGTGTCTCTTGACCCTCACGGTGGTATAGCCACATATTGGGAGTTAGACCACCTGCGTTTACGTCTCCAGAGAAACTGGGACACCAGTTTTGTGTGTAGACTCTTAAGCCATATTTGCTCACTTAAAAATAGGATTGTGTGAGGAATAAATAAATAATTTGGTACATAGAGTGGCTGGCACATAGTAATTGCCAAAAAAATTTAAATTAAAAAAATATGAAGGAACACTGTGGTTACTTCTTGATCTAGGACAGGAGCCCCATAATGTTGGGTCTGTGCTCCACAGATGAACCGTTCAGATGGGGCAAGAACTCTGGGAAGGGAGGGAAGAAATAATCCAGGAAGTTTTCTGATTTTAGCAGAAGTTCTTACCATGTTTTGGGTACAGTGTCTTCTGATCTGACTGCGGAGCTCAGCAAATTTGCAGAGACCCAAATCCTGGGATGTTTAACACAAAAGAATCTATAAAAGCTCTTAGCTAATTTAGCTTTCATATCCAAACACAATCAGAACAATTGCTCACCTCCTGGATAGTGTGGAACAATAGATCCAGGCAGAGTTAACAGCTTATCTTTTACTCCAAGGCTTCTGTGTGCCTTGTGGTGATCACCTATTTAAGCCAAGGACCTGAGGCCAGAGCCCTGCCCCTGTACCAGGCTAAACCATTCTCTGATTCAAAACCTAGCCCTTCAGTAATGGTCTGCTGGGAGGATTCCTACATCAGGGGATGCTGGGCCACAAAATCATTAGGATGGATGTTCTTGGCTCATTTTATGAACTTATATGGTTCTTGGAGGTCTTTGTAAATCCTGGTTCTTGTCTGTGGTCAGTGCCTCAATATTGTACACCCGAAGGAAACACGTTTTGAAGGCTCGAGGGAGTTAATGAGGCCAATGCAGCCTCTCACCAGCTCTCTTCCTCTTTAGAATTATCTTGTGATGCTTCTGGGTCTGCCTGAGGGTGGAGGAGAAGGGGAATTAGCTGAGGAGCTGTCAGGGACTGTAAGGCAGGGTTGGAGGTGGGAGTCAGGCAGCAGGGATAAAGTAGAGGACAGGCCCTGAGCATGAGAAAGGAGGAAAGTAAAGCTTGGCTGGCTAGGCCTTGGGAAAATTGTAGTGAAACCAAGTCTAGATGCTAAGCCAGAGCCTGTGGAATAGGAGGGAGGTTGGGGAGCAGAAGACACATAGGCTACCGTGGGGTCGTGCATTAAACAGACACTGTATTAAAACTGCAAAGAGGCCTACGAGTATATATAAGTGGCTCAGCAACAAGGGGGCTGCAAGGGCACCCTGTGATTAGCTGAATGTGTAAAGCTGATAGGGTTAGCATCAGCCATTTAATAGAAAAATCTTGTAATAGAAGAATCTATAGTCTCTACAGCTCTGTTATTGTTTATTTCTCATGTTTTCGCAAAGCTACACCTGCAATCCGGGACTATCCCTTCCAGTTGTCTTATCTATCAAAAGCCCAGGCACAACCTTTGGAAGGAAGGTTAAAAAAAAAAAGGCTTTGAGCAGCCACAATGAATGGGCGAAGCCCTACCATAAAGCCATGCACTGGCTCATGGGCAAGTCCCCTGCTCTCACGCACAGCCCTGCTAGGCTTCAGCAAAGCAAGCCAGAGGCAGCTGGGACCCCGGAGCTGGTCTAAACCGAGCTCTTCAAAGGTTTACTGCAGTGATTCAGGGAGTGCTTATGAAAATAAAAAGTAGGAAGTACAGATGAGCCTCGCAGCCACTAGGAAGTCACCAAGCAACTGGTTTCTCTGGGGCTTCATGGTTTCCTGTCTGCCTCACCCCAAGCCTCTGCAATGTTTTCTTTGTAGGCCAACTTCCTTTTCATCTGTAGATCCCCACAGCCCCATCACTTGATCTCGTGCATGGCATTCGCTTCTTGTAGGTCCCCCACTACCTATCCTTTAAGATTTAGGGCCCTCCACCAGCTCACTGTAGTCTTTTTTCATAGGCAGTTTTGAAAGTGTCTGATTGGTCCTGCTCCCTTATTTATTGATAAGTTGCTCTTAAGTGAAAATTCCACCCTTTGACCACCAGGGGAGGCCCAAAGTATGAGGGGGTGGGGTTGTGGGAGGTTGGGCAGGTAAAATGACTTGCCTATTTGAGTAACATTGGAGGCCTTCAAGCCATCTGCGAAAGAATTTAAAAAGCATTAATGGAACCCCATGTTCCCTCAGTCTGTGAATTGCTGTGGCTAGATGCAGGTACTTGGGGTGGAGTGGTAAGGGAGCTGGTCAGCTAGGAAGGGGCATGAAATTTGCCTGGGTCATAGGGTCACAGAAATCCATTCAGCCTGTTTAGACAGGTTACTTGGTGAATTATCCATCTCTCATTGAAGATTTGGCCTGGAGTAAAAGGAGGGAGGTTGAGAGGCTGTCTAGAGAGGGATGGAAAGTGGGGACCTCTTTCCTGTTAAGGAGCACCTCACTCCTGTTCCCTGGGGAACACTCTTTACTGGCAGGCTCCCAGGTGGCCACCAGCTCAGCTATGTTTGCAAGTAGAGATCTCTTCTTGGCCTGGCTCACTTTCCCAGTAGTGACTGTGGCTCCTGGTGTTTTGTTGGCATTAATTATAGACAGCAGCAAAATGCTCAAATGCTGTAAGCAACACTTTATTTTCCCCTCTTATCTGATGCTTTTGTTATTTGCTCTGATCTGCCCTGAATCTTTGTAAGACCTTGACATTTCCATTCCCTCAAATGGTTCACTTCAGCTTCTGCTTCATCTGACGTCAGTTTGTTCCTACTAGCATCAGTGTGATACTTGTTTCTCTTTGCGTCTCAGGATCTTTTTCCTGGACACTGCCCTGGTGTATTACCACTATTTCTCTGTTCCTCAGTGGATTTCTCACTTTTTTCCTCCTTACCAATTTTTACTCATGCACCCCCTTTCCAACCTTGATTAGAGGAGCTCATTTTATCATCATGGATCTTATCTTAGACTTGGGCTGAGCTGAGTGTGAGCATGAACTAGAAAAACGCAGACTCCTTGAAGCCTACACTCACGTCCACAAGAAATGTTTCACATGAGAAATTTGGAAATTTGATCCAGCAATTTGACTTCTAAGGCTGTGTCTTACGGAAATAACTATGAATTTCTGCCAGGAGACTAAGTTTTACAAAGCACTATTTGTAATTAGCAAAAAAATGTTGGAGATGACTTAAATGTCCAGCCTTTGGGGGTGGGGTAAATTTATGTACAGCCATATAAATTTTCTGGCTTTATTGCGTCTTTGTAAAAAATCTGGAAAATAAAATAAAACCAGGAAGGATGTGTTATCTGTAGTTATCTTGGGTGGATGGAGAAAGAATGGATAATTTTTCTCCTTCTCTTGATTGAATTATATTTTTCTAAAATTTCTGGAATAAACATAAAATTCTTTGGCACTAGAAGAACAATTACTTTAAAAACAAATGCTATTTATAGATCCAAGATGGTGGCGGACTGAGTGGAAGCTACACTGACACTCTCCCGGAACCAATCTGAGATTTACAACTAAAACATAGAAAAACCATCCTGAAAACCAACTGAAGACTACCTGGAGAGAACCTTCATAACCAAGGAAGAAAAGTGGAGACCGCACAGAGACTGGTAGCAAGTGCGGAGTGAGATGGCTGGCTGGGCTCCCACAGGCAGCAGCTGAGGGTCCAGAGGGATATCTCAGCTGTGGGGGTTCCCACTGAGGACTCTGGGGCCTAAATCCCAAGCTGGGCTTCCCAGCCAAGAGCACCAGAACTGAGAAAGGTGCCCACATAACATCTGGCTGTGAAAAGCAGCTGGGTTTATGTCTCCTAGGGAAAGGCAGCTGGGACTGCAGGCACTCTCTTAAAGAGCCAACGCACAATGTTTCATGTGCAGCCACTCACTTTGGCTCCAGCGGAGGAGGAATGGAGTAGACTGGGGTTGTGGGTTCTGGAGAATGAGATCAGGGGACGCCTGTCTGGATTCCTGTGCGAAGTCATCCCCCCAGACTGTGGAGGACATCTTTCTCAGGCAGCAAATTTTTGGCTTTTCTCTGAGGGGGGAAACAATTGCTCCACCCTGCTGGAAAGCCTCTCGCCCTACTCAGAGGAGTTTCAACAGCCTAAGGCTTATTAGGAGACTGATTACAACCAGCCTCCCCACCCTGTGGAGCTTCTACAGACTGAGGCTCATTAAGAGAATCAGATTAATCAGTCTGCAGCAGAGGCAGACCTCAGGGTGCTTTGAGTCTTTCCCTGATCTGCTTCGAGACCCGGGCCTTAGAAAATCAGACTTTGGTGTGCATCTTGGTCCTGTCCAAATGCACCCAGCCCCAGCAGTGGAGACCTCAAGCCTAGGGTTGTTGATAGCTCCAAACAGGGTACTCAGGGCCAGTTACAAACTGTGCCTGACATTGGCCTGTACCGGAGATCCTCCAGAAAGACTGAGAGTCCTAGCAGATCTACCTAACACTTAAAAACAAACCCAAAAATGTAGCCAAAATGGGGAGACCAAAAAACAAGCTCCAAATGAAAGAACAAGAGAAATCTCCAGAAAAAGAGCTAAATGAAATGGAGGTAAGCAATCTATCAGATATAGAGTTCAGAATACTGATTGTAAGGATGCTCAACAGCATGAAAAAGATATGGAAACTATGAAAAATGACCAGTAAGAAATGAAGAATGACATAGCAGAAATAAAGGATACATTGAAAGGAATAAACAACAGATTAGAGGAAGCTGAGGATCGGATCAGTGAATTAGAAGACAGGGTAGAAAAAAATCACTCAATCAGAGACCTCAAAACAAAAAACAATTAAAAAACAGGATGACGGTCTAAAGGAGCTGTGGGACACCATGAAATGTAACAATGTTCGTATTATAGGAGTACCAGAGGAGGTTGAAAGTAAGCAGGGGTTAGAAAACCTGTTTGGTGAAATAATGGCAGAAACCTTCCCTAACCTGGTCAAGGAAAAAGTCACACAAGTTCAGGAAACACAGAGAGTCCCAAGTAAAAAGAATCCAAAGAGATCCATGCCCAGACATATCATAATTAAAGTGCCATGAATCCAAGACAAAGAAAGAATCTTAAAGGAATCTAGAGAAAAGCAATCTGTTACCTACATAGGAGTCCCCATAAGGCTGTCATCTGACTTCTCATCAGAAACTCTACAAGCTAAAAGGGAATGGCATGAAGTATTTAAGGTAATGAAAAACAAGGATCTGAAACCAAGACTACTCTATCCAGCAAGATTATCAATCAAGATAGATGGTGAAATAAAGAGCTTCCCAGACAAAAAAAAAAGGCTAAAAGACTTTATCACTACAAAACCAGCATTACAGGAAATGTTAAAGGGACTGCTTTAATTAGAAGTAGAAATAAAGAGAATGAGAATTATAGGCATAAGGAAACAAAATGGCAGTAGATAAGTATCTTTCAATAATAACCTTAAATGTAAATGGATTAAATGCCCCAGTAAAAATATATAGAGTGGCTGAATGGATAAGAAAACATGATCCAAATATATGCTGTCTACAAGAGACCCACCTCAGAACAAAAGACACAGGATGAGAGTGAAGGGATGAAAAAAAATTTTTCCATGCAAATGGAAATGAAAAAGCTGGGGTAGCAATACTCATAAGACAAAATAGATTTCAAATGAAGACCATAACAAGAGACAAGAAAGGGATCAATTCAACAAGAGGATATAACCCTGATAAACATATATGCACCCAATATAGGAGCACCTAAATTTATAAAAAAACTTCTAGAGGACTTTAAGGGAGAGATCGAGAGCAATACAGTCATACTAGGGGACTTTAACACCCCACTGACTTCACTGGATAGGTCTTCTGGACAAAAAATCAACAAGGAACCAGTGACCCTAAATGACACACTAGATCAGATAGATTTAATTGACATTTACAGAACTTTCTACCCCAAAGCTGCAGAATATGCATTCTTCTCAAGTGCACATGGGGTGTCCTCAAAGACAGACCACATGTTAGGACACAAAACAAATCTCTACAAGTTCAAGAAGATTGAAATATCAAGCCTCTCAGATTACAATGGCATGAAATTAGAAATCAACTACAATAAAAACACCAAAAAACATTTAAACACATGGAGGCTGAAAAGCATGTTTTTAAACATGAATGGGTTACCAAAGAGATCAAGAAAGAAAGAAAAAACTTCCTGGAAACATGAAAATGAACACACAACAACTCCAAATCTATGGCACTTAATGAAAGCAGTCCTGAGAGAGCACTACCTCAAAAAACAAGAAAAACTTCTAATAGACTCTCTAATCCTACAACTTAAAAACTTAGAAAGAGAACAACAAGAAAAGTCCAGAGTAAGTAGAAGGAAAGACATTATTAATAAAGATCAGAGCAGAAATAAACGACATAGAGAATAAAAAAACAATACAAAACATCAATGAAGCCAAGAGCTGGTTCTTTGAAAAGATAAACAAGAGTGATGAACCTTTAGCCAGACTCATCAGGAAACAAAGAGAGAGGACCCAAATAAACAAGATCAGAAAGAAAAGAGGCGAAATAACAACTGACCCAACAGAAATAAAAGAATTGTAAGAAAATACTATGAACAACTATATGCCACCAAGCTGGACAACCTGGATGATAAATTCCTAGAAAAATACAACTTTCCAAAACTCAATCAGGAAGAGTCAGAAAGCCTAAATAGGCTGATAACTGCTGATGAAGTTGAAGCAGTAATCAAAGGGCTCCCAGCACACAAAAGCCCTGGTCCAGGTGGCTTCACAGGGGAGTTTTACCAAACATTCAAAGAAGAATTAACACCTATCCTCCTCAAACTATTTCAAAAAATCCAAGAGGAAGGAACATTTCTAAACTCTTTTTATAAGGCCAGCATTAGCCTAATTCCAAAACCAGATAAAGACACTACAAAGAAAGAGAATTACAAGCCAATATCCCTTATGAACATAGATGTTAAAATCCTCAACAAAATATTAGCAAATCGGGTTCAGCAATATATTAAAAAGAACATACACTATGACCAAGTGGCATTTATTCCAGGGATTCAAGGCTGGTACAATATTCACAAGTCAATAAATGTGATATATCACATAAACAAATTGAAAGACAAAAATCACATGATCATATCAATAGATGCAGAAAAAGCATTTGATAAAATCTAATACCCATTTTTGATAAAAACTTTCAGCAAAGTGGGAATAGAAGGATCATACCTCAACCTAATAAAGGCCATATATGACAAACCTACAGCCAACATCATACTCAATGGGCAAAAACTAAAACCATTTCCCCTAAGAACAGGAACAAGACAGGGGTGTCCACTTTCACCACTCTTATTCAACATAGTACTGGAAGTCCTAGCCACAGCAATCAGACAAGAAGAAAACATAAAAGGCATCCAAATTGGAAAGAAGGAAACCAAACTGTCATTATTTGCAGATGACATGATATTGTACATAGAGAATTGTAAAGACTCCACCAAAAAACTACTAGATTTAATAAATGAATTCAGCAAGGTAGCAGGGTACAAAATTAACACCCAGAAATCGATGGCATTTTTACACACCAATAATGAACTCTCAGAAGGAGAAACTAAAAATAAATTTTCATTTACCACTGCACCTACAAAAATAAGATACCTAAGAATAAACTTAACCAAAGATGTAAAAGACCTTTACTGGGAAAACTACAGGACACTGAAAAAAGAAATAGAGGGAGATATAAACATATGGAAAAATATACCATGTTCATGGATTGGAAGAATTAACATCATTAAAATGTCCATACTACCCAAAGCAATCTATAAATTCCATGCAATCTCCAATAAAATACCAACAGCATATTTCACAGATCTAGAGCAAACACTTCAAAAATTTATCTGGAACCAAAAAACACCCCAAATAGCCACGGCAATCTTGAGAAAGAAGAACAAAGTTGGTGGGATCACAATACTAGATATCAAGTTATACTACAAAGCCACTGTAACCAAAACAGCCTGGAACTAGCACAAGAACAGACATGTAGATGAGTGGAACAGGACAGACAACCCAGAAATTGGCCCATGCCGTTATGGTCAGTTACTATTTGGCAAAGGAGGCGAGAACATACAATGGAGTAAAGATAGTCTCTTCAATAAACGGTACTGGGAAAATTGGACAGGTACACATACAAAAAAAATGAAACTAGACCACCAACTTACACCTTACACAAAAGTAAATTCAAAATGGATAAAAGACTTAAATGTAAGACATGAAAGCATAAAAATCCTAGAGGAAAACATAGGCAGCAAAATCTCAGACATTTCTCATAGCAATATGTTTGCTGATACATTTCTTAGGGCTAGAGAAACTAAGGAGAAAATAAACAAATGGGACTGCTTCAAAATAAAAAGCTTCTGCACAGCAAAGAAAACCATCAACAAAATGAAAAGGGAGCCCACTGTATGGGAGAACTTATTTGCCAATGACACATCTGATAAAGGGTTAATATCCAAAATATATAAGGAACTCATACAACTTAACAAAAGGAAGACAAATAATCCAATTAAAAAATGGGCAAAGGACCTAAACAGACACTTCTCAAAAGAGGACCTACAAATGGCTAAGAGACATATGAAAAAATGCTCAACGTCGCTAATTATCAGAGATGCAAATTGAAACAACAATGAGGTATCACTTCACACCAGTAAGAATGGCTGCCATCAGCAAATCAACAACTGACACGTGCTGGCGAGGGTGTGGAGAAAGGGGAGGCCTGGTACACTGCTGGTGGGAATGCAGACTGGTGCAGCCACTATGGAAAGCAGTGTGGAGTTTCCTCAAAAGATTAAAAATTAACCTGCCATTTGACACAGTGATCCCACTTCTAGGAATCTATCCTAAGGAACCCGAAACACCAATCAGAACATAGCACCCCTATGTTCATAATAGCACAGTTTACAATAGCTAAGATCTGGAAACAGTCCAAATGCCCATCAGTAGATGAGTGGATAAAAAAGCTGTGGCACATTCACACCATGGAATACTATGCAGCTATAAAAAAGAAGGGTCTTTTATTCTTTGGCACAGCATGGAGGGAACTAGAAAGTATTATGCTAAGTGAAATAAGCCAATCAGAGAAAGACAAGTACCACATGATCTCACTTATATGTGGAACATAATAAACAAAATAAACTGATGAACAAAATGGATCCAGAGACATAGAAGCTTGGAACAGACTGAGAGATCTCAGGGGGAAGGTGGGGAGGGGGGAGTGGGTGGGGAGAGATTAATCAAAGAACTTATATGTTTATAAGCATAACCCATGGACACAGACACTGGTATGGGGAAAGCCTGGGGGTGGGATGGATGTGGGGTGGAGGGGATCAATGGGGATAAAAAGGAGACATCTGTAATATTTTCAACAATAAAGATAAAGAAACTTAAAAAAAAAGAAGAAAAAAACCCCACCAGAAAACAATCAGAGTTCTGAAATTCATACACATATAATGAGTATATAAATACCAGATACCTCTGCCTACCTACTTGGTTCTAGCTGTATATTATGTCACACCCACCTTTCCCCCCCTTTTCAAAGCAAGTTCTGAAGTTCATTTTAACCAGATTTCTCTTGTAAAAAAAAAAAGGACAGGTATCTATCTCTCAACCTGGGCTCTTGTTCCATGGCAGCCTCCAAGTATTTTTAGTTCCCCGAATTAGAAAAAAAGGCCTATCTTCATGGCCATTATCCTTTCCTGCTTTCTGTCCATTCACCACTGCATAGTAACCCAGCTTTGCACTGCTTTAATGTAGACAACCATAAGGGAAGATATAGAATCAACTCAACTCTTGCGAACATTTCTCTTTAAAAATCTATCAGAGCCTGGTCTGGCGTGGCTCAGCGGCTGAGCGTCGACCTAGGATCCAGGCAGTCGGGGTTCGATTCCTGGTCAGGGCACATGCTTGGGTTGCGGGCTCGATCAATGACTCTCTCATCATGGATGTTTCTATCTCTCTCTCTCCCTCTCCTTTCCTCTCTCTGAAATCAATAAAAAAGATATATTAAAAAAAAAAATCTATCAGAATAGACTAAGGTATGCTCTGATATCTACAAACCACAAAATATCAGTAGCTTAAGACAATTCATGTCCATCCTGAATGGCAGCATGGATCCTACAGGACCCAAACAGACGAAGAAGCCACTGGCAGCTGCACTAGAGAGAAAAAGACAGTTCTGGAGGATTTTACACTAATAGTTAAATGCTCAGTTAGGAAGTGACCCATCGCTTCTGCTTGTAAAGTATTGACCAGAACTAGTCACATGGTCAGACCCAGTACCAGGGAGGCGGAGTACACAAGAAATATTCTGCAGTACGTGGGTAATTGCTTTCACAGGAAGAAACCGTGGATGGCAAAACCATTGAGCACCCCCACTCCCGTTCTGACTTTGAATTAACATGTGCTGCCTTTTTGTGGTTATGCTCAGAAATGTAGATATCTGCTCTAGTAAGCACGTATGATCATTAGACCTTTTTGCTTTTCTTTAATGAATAGTAAAAAAAAAAAAAAAAGGCAAAAAAAAAAATCGGTTGTCCACAAGACTTATTTAAACACAATACTTGGGGTTTACTCTTATTTTTCTTACCAGTGATAGCAAGTAAGTAGCACCAGGATTCAGCAACTGTAGTAGTTTGCTTTGCTTAGTCTACAGTTCACTGAAATTAGCCAGCTCCGGAGGGGGTAGGTGTGGGGGACTGGATGGCCAGTTTCAACCCTGAGAAGGAGGTTGGCTCCTTCAGGTGAGGCTGTTCTGGAAGGGGCTTTCTCATGGTAGGAGTAACCAGGGCTGGGGGGGAGGGGCAAGGGTGCTTCTGCTTCCTCTGGTGCTCTGCAGGCAACTTTCTTTGTTTTTTTCTTCTCTGCAGGCAAGGTAGAGGCAATCGTGTAGAGCTCTGCAGCCAGCAGCCCAGAGAGAAGCAGCTATGGAGCCCAGCTGAAGTGAGCCGGTCTCCTTGAACCTGCCCCAGCCCTGGTGCCACGTCTCTGTCCCAGCGCTGAGGTAAGACCCCTTGAGTCCCAGCTTGAGGACAGAGAAAGCAGAATGCCTCTAGCTGGGGTGGTGGTGGTGGTGGTGGTGGTGGTGAGTGTGTGAAAGGCTCCTCCTCTAAGGCTCAGGAAAGAAGGAGCAGTTGTTCCCGGTTAAGTCAAGCATCTGCTTCCACCTCAGCCCATTGGGAGGCAAGGTCATTTGGTGGCCAGAGGCTTTGATTTTTCAGAGCAGGTCTTTTGGAATCTTTATAGGGAGTTGTATTTACCAAATTGCTGGTGAAATTTGAACTCCAAAGGTAGTTAAATTTATTCTCTAGGTAAGACTGCCCCTGATTCAGGTGAATGCTTAACTTAGGTGCACCTGTTTGGTTCTGCAAGGGAAGTCGAGCTCTTAGGAACCTCTTTCTCTCTGTTGGTCTCTCTCTGTCTCTCTCTCCAACCCAAGAGAAACAGAGTAGCAGAAAATGTGTGGGGGAGATTATTGCAAAATATTCTACTAAGATCACTAAAAATGTCTTTAATCACCAAGATCATTCTGATTATAAAGGTAACATGTGCTCATAGGACATTTGGAAAACTACTGATGTGGAAGAAAATAAAACATGCTTGAAATCCTACTGCTGTTAACAATCCTGGTGGTTTTTATTAAGGTTACTCTTTAAGCCTCTATAGCATATTCACTCCTCTTGCATGGAGGTAGAGAAGTGGGGCAGATAGGACACTCAGGAGGCAGGAGAACTGGTTTCTAATCTGGAAGCTCTTGAGAGCAGATTTTTAATATCCAGGAATTTGGCAAACTGGTTGCTAAAGACTGTTCGCAGCTTGAAATTGGCCATGGTGGGAAAATTTACAATGTGGACATTAGCCAGTGCTACAAACCAGAGCTGTTTTGTTTTGGAGATTCAGGTTACCAGCACATCTCTGGTTCCAATGCTTGCTGTACCACCAACAGGCTCGGTGTCATGGGCAAGTCACGCCACTGGGGCATCTCTCCACTTCCCCTCCTGTGAACAGGAGGTGCTCTATAAGCCTTTGTTAAATGAATGAATGAGGGTGAGATTTCTGTTCTTATTATCCCATAAGACAGTAGTGAGGGTCCCATAAGATTGTGAAAATGAAATGCTTTGCATGTGGTGAGGCTCCCTGGTGATGGAGGGAGGAGTTTTAGTTTATTGGTAAACCTTTGGTTTACTGATGGAGGGAAGTGGCTGGCATTTCCCCCATTGGCTCTTGCTACTTGGAGGAATCTGTGAATTACTGACATCCTTTCATAAGGGGCAGATGAAAACTCTCCATTTACTGACCAACATCTGGGGCAAATTTCCTTGCTGGTAAAATCAAGAAGTCGGTCAGAGAAGTGTGAGCAGGAAGCTCCAGCGCTCCCAGTTGTGAGAGCCAAGACTGAAGTCAGAGCTTTTGACTCATAAGCTCTAATGGGGGGTTTAGAGGAGGGAGGAGAAGGGGCACTTCCTGCCAAATGTGACATTTAAACAAAGGCCTCTTTCTTCAAGGCCCTTCTGTCAGCAGATTAGAGCTAATGAAATTAGCATAATGGAGCCCCAGTTTCTGCCCTCTCCCTCCACTTTCTGAACATCTTGGTTCCTTCTCCTCACCTCTTTCCTGGATCCTGGAGAGGATGAGAGAAGGTGAGGCATCTGTTAAGCACCAGTTGACTATAGAATTGTAGTTCAGGAAATTATAAGGGTGGAAAGGACTATAGAGGCCATCTGGTCCCACACACTCATTTTAAGAAGCCAGGTCACACAGCTGGTGATTTCATGACTGAGGCGAAGGTCTGTGCTCCTGGAGAGGTGGGGAACCAGGCTGAGGGGATGGGACATTGCTCCACAGGCCACCTGTTTGCTCACTGAGCCCTTGCATACTGCTGGTAAGGAAGTATGGTAGATGGTCTTTGGGTGCCAGCTCTGCCTCTACCCTTCTCAGACCCTCCCCTGCATCTGCTTCCACAGCCTCATTGCACTTCATGAGGTGCCCCTCTGGAGTGCTAGAGACTAAGCCCCCTTTCTTATCAGGGATCTGGTTTTCTAAGCCAGTGAAATCAGCTGAGATCTTAATCTGGGGACCTTTAGGTGTATATAAGGGGAAGGGAAGGGTGTTTGAGCTCATGATAGCTCCAGGCACTGTGCTTTGTGCTCTGGCTGAATGATCTCATTTAATTTTGCAATGACCTAATGAGGCAGGTATTTCTATCACCTTGTGTCAGAAGTTTACCTCTTGCAGAGGTAAAGAGACTTGCCTAAGATTTCACAGCTCATAAGCAACGGAGATGTAAACTAAGCCTGTCTGTAACCTCCACAGCTTCTCGAAGTTAGTGAGTGCTTTTTACAGCAAGTACTCACCTACATGGGTTGGAGTTTCCAAGTCAAGTTTCAATAAGTAGGTTCCCTTTCTTCAAGGAACATCGTTCCATCTTTGAAGCTACCTGAACAGTTGCAGCTCAAAGTTCTTGGAGCTTTACAAAGGGCCACACTGTTCCAGTCAAGCTCAATGGTTCTTCCGTGTACAGTAAGATAGCATCAGAGCTGGGGCCATCCAGAGTCCTCTAGAGTAGTTTCCTTATTCATGTGGTGTCGTCCCAGGAGTGAGGATGCATGCTGGTGGCCTCATGTCCCTCAGCTAGTTAGAATCAGGGGCTTTCTCAGCCTCTGGACTGTCAGCGCTCTGAGGTGGATCATACTCAGGTGGGTCTGTTCGGTTTTCATCTGGGTTTGAGTAAGATTATTCCTTTGGCAAGAGGGATTTAATTCAATTCCATAAATATTTACTGAAAGCCTACTGTGCCCACCCAAATATCCCAGCCTGTATGCAAAAGGAATTCTGGCTCATCGCTGGGTATACAGGTGTGACAATGGGAGGAGCTCCCTACATCAAGATTGTATATTACATATATCATCCTGTAACTACTCAGCTCCAATCTTTTGCAAGAATTCTAAAGGGGGAAATCATGTCTCAAGTTGTTCTGTGTGTCCCAGGGTTCCTAGACTTCTGAAAATAGTTTTAAGTGCTCAACTTGCTAACTGGGGTCACAAAGCAACAAACAGTGGGGGTGGGTTGGGGTCTTTGGAAGACCCTTGCAGAGGGGTGGGGCCAAGGGGAGGAGGCAGCATGGTGGAGGAAGTGAATTGGGTAGGCATTGATAAATCAGGTAGGTGTATTTTCCTGTGGAGCTGGGGTGGATGGGGGGAGCTGAATGTACAGTTTTGTAGACAATCAAGAATCCTATCCATCAGTGGCACCTGATCCACTTCAGGAGAAAAATCTCCATTCAGCAGGGCACTCAGAATGCTAATCAGGGTTGAAAGAGCTCTTTGGAAAGCTTGATGGTTGGCCTCCACATCTTACATCTGAGGAAATAAAGGCCCAGACAGGGGGAGGGTCTATGACACAAGTGAAACTGGAGTCTGCTCTTCTGAATGTTTGATTGGGGTCCTTCACACCAATCCTTCCCTCCTGCCCCTCTCGATGTCCTGCCTCCCATGCCCAGGCTATCACTAATCTACTTTCTATTGGTAACTGCATTTTCTAGAACTTTCTGTAAATAGCATAATACAGCATGTGCTCTTCTTATGCTCAGTATAATTCTACTGATATTCATTTGTTATGTGTATCAATAGTTCATTCCTTTATTGCTGAATAGTATTGCATTGTATGAATATACCACAATTTGTTTATCCATTCACTTGTTGACAGATATTTGCGTTGTTTCCAGTTTTTTGGCTATTAAAGTAAAGCCACTGTAAGCATTTGTGTAAAAATTTTGTGAGGACATATTCATTCTGTTCTCTTGGGTAAATACCTAGGAGTAGAATGACTGGATCATATGGTAGGGTATGTTTAACTTTTTAAGAAGCTGCCAAACTTTTCTAGAGAGGTGGTACCATTGTACATTCCCACCAGCAGTGCCTGAGCGTTCCAGGTGCTCCACTTCCTTGTCAACACTTAGTATGTTCAGTCTTTTTAATTTTAGCTATTGTAATATGTGTGTGGTGCTATCTTATTGTGGTTTTATTTGCATTTCCCTACAGATTAATTGTTTATCATATTTTCATGTGTTTATTTGCCATCTGTGTATTTCCTTTGGCGAAATGTCTGTTCAGATCTTTTAAATAAAGATCTTTTAAATAAACCCATTAAAAAAAGGGTTATTTGTTATCTTATGATTGAATTATGAGTTCTTTATATATTCCACAGACTAGTGCTTTATTGGAGATGTTTGCAATATATTTTCCAATTCTGTGGCTTGCATGTGGTGGGTTAGGGTTAGGGTTACAATTTAGTTGAATAAGTGCTATGCACAGGAAGTATGAAGGAAAGTCAGTAATCTTAGGTGAAGTCAGGGAAGCTTCTTGGAGGAGAAGGTATGTGAACTGAGCCTTAAAGGAAATTAAAAGTTAGCTAGGTGGGGAAAGAACAGTCTAGGTAGAAGTTTGTATGTGCAAAGGCAAGGAGATATAGAATGTCAGGTGCATGCAAAATTGTAAATATGATTTGAGCACTGAGGTTTTGGAATAGAAGGACGTGGACTAGAATCCCAGCTGCCCCACTTACTGGCTGTGCACTCCCCCCCCCCCCCCTTTTTTAAAGAAAAACCCCAAACACTTTTTTATTTGGAAACAATGATAGATTCACAGAAAGTTGCAAAGATAGTACGGAGGTGTCTGGTGCATCCTTTATTTAGTTTTTCCCAATGACTTCATCTTACATAATTATAGTACAGTATCAAAACCAGGAATATGAGATTGTTACGATATGTGTATGGTTCTGTGTCATTTTCTCTAATGTGTAGATGAGTGGAGCTATCACTGCAATCAAGATACAGAACTGTTCCATCACCATAAAGATCTCCCTCATGCCACCCCTTCATTGTCACACTGGTCTGGCCCCCTCCCCTATTTTTCATTTGTATGATTTTGTCATTTTGAGAATGTTCTATAAATAGAATAATACAATATGCAACCTTCTGAGATTAACTTGTTTTCCTTCATAATAGTGCACTTCATTCAGGTACATCCAGGTAGTTGAGAATATCAATAGTTTGCTCTTTTTATTGCTGAGTGGTATTTCATGTATGGATGGACCACCCACCATTTTACTATTGACCCATTGAAGGACATTTTGGTTGTTTTCAATTTTTGACTGTTACCAATAAAGGTGCTATGAACAATCATGTACAGGTTTTTGTGTAGACATATATTTTTCCTTTTTCTGGGGTAAATGCCCAGGAATGCAATCTCTGAGCTGTATGGTAAGTATATTGTTAATTTTTAAAGAAACCGTCAAACTCTTTCTATAGTGGCTGCACCATTTCACATTCCCACCACCGATACAGGAGCAATTCACTTTCTCCACCTCCTTGCCAGCATTTGGTGGTGTCATATTTTAACTTTAGTTGTTCTAATAGGTGGGCAGTGGTATCTCATTATGGTCTTAATTTGCATTTCTCTAATGGCTAGTTGTGTGACTTTTACTCTTCTTGTCACTTAGGTCTGGCTGTGTGACTAGACCTCAGCCTGTACTTTTTATTTTATTTATTTATTTATTTATTTAAAAATATTTTTATTGATTTCAGAGAGAGGAAGGGAGAAGAAGAGAGAGAGATAGAAACATCAATGATGAATGAGAGTCATTGGTCAGCTGCCTCCTGTATGCCTCCGGCTGGGGACTGAGCCTGCAACTCAGGCATGTGCTGTGCCTGGGAATCAAACCATGATCTGGATTGTAGGTTGATGCTCAACCGCTGAGCCATGCTGACCAGGCTCAGGCTGTACTTTTTAAAAGTGAGAAGCAAGAGGACCTAGTGCTGACAACCCTCCTCCCACCACTTCTGGAGCTGCCCTGGGAGTCTGATTCCTTTATCCTTTGACCAGGTTAGCCAGTTACAGGAAGTTCTTCCTTCTTCACTGTCCTGGGTGGCTCCAGGAAAGTAATATTTTATAGAGATGTGTATATTGTTTTTCCTGCAGATGAACAAAAAAACCTGTAAAGTGTTACTTTTTTAATGTGCTGTTGGGTAAGTTTTCTCTACCTGGGCCCTTCCTGGTGCCAGTGTTTCAACATCTCTGCCTGGTAGCTGAAGTGAATAACCCCTGGAGTTGACCCAAGATGATTGTTTTCTCGATGTCAAGGTCTGAAGTTTCAAGGGAAGCTGCCATGGCCTTGGGCCCTTTCTACGCAAAGTGCTTTCTATATACTAACTCATTTAATTCCTCCAAACAATCCTAAGAGTTACGTACTGTTAATATCTCAATTTTGTAAAGGAGAAAACAGGCACAGAGGGGTGTCATAAAGTTGGGATTTGAACCCAGATGGTCTGACACTCAAATCTGTCCTTTTATGTCATTATGCTATAATACCTTATGGATATGCACCCCAACTGGGGATTGAACCCCCACCCTTTTGGTGTATGGGACAATGCTCCAACCAGCTGAACCACCTGGCTAGGGCTCATTATACAGGTATTTAAAAACAACTTTATAGTCCATGACATTGACTTGCTTTAAGTGTAAATTCAGGGTTTTTTAGTAAATTTACTGAGTTGTGAACCATTAGCACAACTCAGTTTTAGAACATTTCCATCATCAGTGGGGTCATCCTTACATGGAAAAAGCAAGAAAATTATTTTTCATGAAAATAATTTCATAATTATATTTTCTGGAATTAGTTCTGTGTTCCCAGCAGGAGGATCTCCTTAATTTAATTCACTTAGTATTTACTGAGAGCCTGCTGGAGCCCACAGCTGGGCTAGGTGCAAAAGGGAATAAAGGGATAAATGACTGGAGATGGCTACGTCCCTGCAGCTGACAAACGTCCTACTCAAGATACTGTTAAATGCAACCTACTTGTTTGTCTGGGTCTTCTGGCAGCTGCTGCCCAGTTGGTTTTTACCCTGTGGCTCTTAACTGAGGACCAGGCAAGGGCCTTGCTTTTGCAGTACGGGCATACGTCGTTTTATTGTGCTTTGCTTTATTGCGCATCACAGATGTTGTGTTTTCTACAAATTGAAACATTTGCTCTACTGTTGTGGTCTGGAACCGAACCTGCAATTCCGCGCGGTATGCCTGAACTGGCATTGCACTGACAATATTGGCCGAGCAGAAAGGGACATGTACTCTCCAAGATCTGCAAACAGCTCTAGGCTTTGGCAAGCCTGGATGCAGGATTTGGGAAGAGAAGAAAGTGAGTGTGCTGTTTAGGGTACAGAGATTCGACAGGTGGAACTGGGGTGAAGATGCACTGAGGGAAGAAAAGAGCTCGAGCAGAATCAGGGCAGCAGGCCTGGGCAAATTCGGGGAGCAGTGGCACAGGAGGTAGCGTACAGCTGAGTGGCATATTTGCATGTGGTGGGGCATTGCTTGGAGGTTTGGGGGTGAGGAGGGAGTGCAGTCTTATATGCTAGACTGAGGAATTTGGACTTAGTGGGGCAAACCTGGAAGACACCATTTTAAGTCTCCCAGGAAGGGCATGATTATTCAGAGCTGGACTTGGGAGAGTAATTTTGCGGTGCGGAGAGAGAGGGAAGCAGGCATGGGTTAAGAGGCTATCATGAGGGTGCTGATATTAGGTGATGTGGACTTGGTTTGGGCAGAGGTGGTGGGGAAAGGAAGGAAGTGGGTAGGAGAGAAGATCCTGCCAGGTGAGGGGAGAAAATCTCTCTGTCCCAACCGCTCCTACCTACCTTGCCCACTTGCCTGTTGCACTTCAACCAACCCCTCAAAGTCTGTCGAAAGCCAGACTCAACAGCCCCCCCTTCCATGCTTTCCCCTTGCCTGGCATGCTTTTCTGTCCCCTCCATTTCTCTCTTTGTCCCACTCCTCTTGCCAGGAGGAAGGAGAGGAGCCGGAAAAAGCCAAAGCCAAACACAACACTGTACCTATCCTTGGAAGGCAGTGCCATGGAGGACAGTGGTGAGAAATTTTCAGAGAGGGTGGCTGGCAGTGCCAAGTGCTAAAGAGGTGAGTGAGGATGGGCACCGAAGAAGGCCTGGGGACTCAGGCCTGGTACAAGCATGAGGCCAGATGTAACCTTTAAGGAGGCCCTCACACTTGGGTGCCAACACTATACTTGCACAAAATGAGAGTGAGGGTCTCCTTAATTTTACACTCTAAATACCTCCCTTGACTCACTGTAGCCTTGGACTACATTCCTGGAGGGAACTGGTATTTGGGAGGATGCTGGTGACCTTGGGAAAGAATTAGACTGTAAAGGACCATTTACTGAATGATACCTACCAAGTATTACCTTAGGGACTTTTACATAGATTATTTTAGTTATTTCTTATAAGAACTTTTGAAAGTGTATGCCATTATCACATTTTCCTGATGAGGAGACTGAGGCCCAGAGAAAACAAATGGCTTGCTTAGGCGTGCACCGTCACTAACTGGTGCTGCTGGATCTGAAGCCTGTGTTCTTCCTCCACACCCCATGTTTCTTTAGTCTTTCATGTTGACTGTGTGCCTTGATGCCAGGCACTATTTTCTGTATTTATACTATATTTTATACTATATATTATACTATATTTTCTGATATAGTATAAGCAAAGGAGACAAACCTCACTTGTCCCCCTGTCTGTGTGGGGCGATGGGCTCGCTCCCAGTAAGGCCTCCTGTCACAAGTGTCTGTGGGCTGCCTGTGGTGGCTGCTGTGTTTTTTGGTTGTTGCTGAGATGAAATCCATGGCCCAGTTTATCCCTCAGCCACTAAGTCATATGGACTCCTTCTCTCTGCTGGGCTTTGAGCCATTTCACCAAAATTACCCATAGGCAATATAGTTTATGATGCAGGAAGCATTGTCCCTCACCCCCCTTACCTCCCAAGCAGGTCTTATTCAGTTCCTTGATTTAGCCCTGATAAAGTCAAGTATTTTGGCTTCCTCTGCCCCTAGCCCCAGTGAGAAATTTGGACCCAGTGTTTTCACTTGTCACTTTAGACTGTTTGCCAGAGTTTGCGGAAAAAGGCCTGGATTATTAATGTCCTTGCCAGGAACAGCTGCACCCTGCCAGGTTGTCATGTGATCCCTCTGAAAAGCCCTGAGCTGCAAGGCCCACACACTCTCAGGCTCACTGGCTCAGGTGGGAAATGTGATCCTATCCTACAGAAACTGCACACAGTCTAGGAGGGCAGAAGGCAACTTGGGAGGGACTGATCAGGGACTCACCTAGGAATTTGCAACAGCACAGTGAACATCCTGGGGGGCCCCACAATTTTTGAAGGTCTTTCTAGTCTGATGGCCCCCTCCCCCATAAGATAATAATAAGGATATTAGTAATCAATTTAGTAATATTTAGAGATCCATTATTCCTTACAGTGGGCGCTATGCTGGACACTTGAAATACATTACAGGCATACCTGAGAGATATTGCGGGTTTGGTTCCAGACCACCATAATAAAGCGAGAATCCCCATAAAACAAAGCGCAATAAAATGAGGTATGCCTATAGTTTAATTCTCAGAACAAGTCTTTGAGGTGGGGCTTGTCACCTCAGTTCAATGGATGAGTAAACAGCCTCTGAGAGATTAAGAGAATTACCCAAGATCATGCAGGTAGAAAAGGGTGGAGGTGGGATTTGAACCCAGTTCTGTCTCACGTTCCTTTCAGGATTTTGTAAACCACCAGACACAGAATCATATTTTCCTTGCTCACTTTCAGGTTATCCCTGCAGCTATCTCAACTCTGTCTCTCATCTTTGTCTCTTCCCATCGCTCTGTAAACCTGTTTTGGAGCCTGGTATTCCAGTGAGGACTTGACTAGAGTTTGAAATCAGCCTGGCCAGGTGGTGAGGTGGATGGTGGTGAGGTGGATGGTGGTGCTGCAGGCCAGACCAGGGATGAGGAAAGATGGTCTCTGGCACCGTCCGTCTATCAACTTAAGTGGCTCCACTTCACCTCTTCATGCTCCATCAAAGCTCCTTTTTAGTGCTCTTGAGTTTTGAGAAAATCATCCAATCATGTCACTGGTTTGCTTAGAAAACCGCCACCAGTCCCAGTTTCTTGCAGGATAAAGTTGGACTAGAAACACTTATGTCTGGAGCAGATATTTCTGCTGAAGCCCATTTCACATAACTGCAGCTCTCTTACCCTCACCCCTCACAGTTTCTCACCATTTCCTGAGTACAATGCGCCCACTTTCATGACTGAGCCTTTGAACCACTTTCTGTTGGGCCTGCCTTTCTCTGGCTGGAAAATGTCTGTTTATTCTTCAGAACCCAGGATGAACATTTTTTCTGACTTCCTCTAGCAGAGCTGATATAACCCAGCCCTTAGTTCTTAATGCCTTACATGATTTTCCACCCATCAATTTATGAGTCTTTTCTTCTAAGGCAGTGGTGGGGAACTTTTTTCCTGCCAAGGGCTATTTGGATATTTATAACATCATTCACAGGCCATACAAAATTATCAGCTTAAAAATTAGCCTGCTATACTTGGTCAAATATTTAATTAAGTCATCCCTAATGTGATGGCTGCAACTGCTTCTCTTTGGTGAGGCCTTGGCAGGGCCAGACCAAATGATTTTGTGGGCTGGATGTTCCTCACCCCTGTTCTAAGGCTTCAGGAGCAGGGATTGCATACTATTTATTTCTGTATCACCTGTACTTGGGCATATTTTTGTGAACAAATGAATGGGGGCTCGCTAATACTGTGTACCAAAGCATGAATCACAGGTGGTCCCGCTTTAACTGAAATGCAGTGTCGAGGGACTTTGGTGATAGGCTAGGGCTGTGATGGTCTTGATTGTTTGACAGGTGAGACAGACACTGTGTTGAGGGCATTACTGCAAATAAGCTGAGGGGCGAAGGGAGGGGAGAGGGAGAGGCAGACTCAGAGTGAAGTAATAATGCAGTGCCTTGAAGCTTGGGAATGAAACATGGCCTTCCCTGTTCTCCAAGCCAGCCTCTCAAACTTTGTCCTTGCCCTACCTCCCAGGAAAGGAATTCCTTAGGGCAGGGCTGGTGCAGACCTGGAGAAAGAGTGGGAATTGTGGATGATCCTAAAAGAAAGGAGAGGGGTGGCATGAAGGAGGAGTAGAAGCAGAAGCAGGAGAAAGTCCAAGGCCAACTTTCTTTCCTTACTGTGGTACTGGGGGCATCTTGCCGGCCAGAACTGCTGCCTGATGGCTACTCCTGAGGATGCAATATGAGCTGGTTCCAAGCTTGAATTTGGAGCCAAGACCTGGATATGTAGGTCATTCTGTCCTACTGGGCCTCCTGCCCACTTAATTCCTTCTTCCCCTGATGCTGGGTGTCGGCACTCAGGTTTTGCAGGTGGTCAGATATGAGTTTAAATACTGGTCTCAGGCACTTTAATTGCTAATTGTGTAGCACTGAGCAAAAATAATAGGGATGCTATTTTTCTAGGCCTTGACAGGCCTTGTGTTATGGTGGCTTATGGCATCTTATTTATTCCTTTGAGTGCCCTATAGGTAGATGCTGTTATCATTCTGAACTCACAGATGTGTAACTGAGGTTCATAAAAGTTAAATAAGTTGTCCAAGGTCACATAGTGAATAAATGATGGACCCAGGTATGCTACATCTGGTCCACTATGCCACCAGCCTCCAGGTTGCTTGATGCTAACAGTCACCTGAGGCTCTTGTTAAAAGAGCAATTGCCAGGCTCGGTCTCAGGTTCTAATTCAGCTTGGTTGGGGTGGGGCTTGGGGAGCAGAGGATGTAACAGGTACCTAGACTAATATTAAAACCTGACAAGTTCAGGAAACACTATATTGTGTTCTCATGCCTTTAAGGTGTGGCTCATGGTTGGCCCTCAGTAAATATTAGCTGAGTATTGTGATGTAATTTAATTGAAAGGATATCTTACACAAGATTTTTATCTTTTAAAAGTACATTAGTCTTAGAACTAGCTCTTAAAGGTAGAAGTAAAGGGAAGTACATTCTGGATCAGTGAATCTACATTCTTAAACTCTAAACTCAGAACTTCCTGCAAATGGAATAAGCTCCCTTCAAAGGTTCCTGTCACTTGTGTTCAAGCAGTCGGTGACACTACGTATGGGGTGTGCTGGTCGAGAAGTCTGTTCTTTAAGGACCCAGTACCTGGTCACTGTCTGCCCCATGCATGCATGAATTGAGGAGGACTTCGGTTTGTTAAGGTTCTAGTAGAAGTGGAGTTGAGCCACTATGGAAAGTCAGGAAGGGACTGATGGTGGGCAGATGCCTTTCTATCTCATATCTGTATTTCTGGGTCTTCTTGCCTTTGTTTTTAAGTTCTCAGTGCCCATCCTGTGAGCATATAACTATAGAACGCAGTCAGGGAATATTGTCCCATCAGAGCTTGGAGTAAGGCTTGACCACTACCTTGGTTCATTGACCTTTTTCCAATCTCAGCCTTAATGACAAAACAGCACAGCTTTCTTATAGACTGAGAGCCATCTATAATATCCTGCTAAGAGCTGAAGGAACCCCTACTGAATGATTGCCTTGGATACTTCCATTCTAAGATCCATGATAATAGCTGCCACTTTGAACACTGACTGTGTGCTGGATGCTTTACATATCTTTTCTCACTTAATTCTCCCAGTAACCCTATGGTATAGGTAACACTGCTCCTGTTTTACAGGTTAATAAACTGAGCCCAGAGAATTCAGTTAAGTTGCTCTATGTGACAGAGCTAGTGAACAGTGGAGCTGGATTTCAAACCCAGGTCTATGTGACTCACCAAGTAGAAGTTATTATGCCTGTATCATTTTGCTTCTCTTGATGAGAACAAAACTTAGAGATTGGTTACCCTGCCTGGGGATCGAAAGCTTTGTACACAGTGTATCAAAGGGATGGCAGATCCCCACATTCACATTTGAAGTTATCCTTAACCCTTATTAATGTGGAGAGCCGTGACCTTCCTCAAGTCATCTGTTGATAATTGCAGCAGAGAGAGATTTCTGATTACTAATGACTCTCAGTGAGGCTCCATTAACACCAAGAATGGTGGCTCACTATGTTGGGGAACATGTGTCTGCAAACTGCTGGGGCTCTGCAGCGAGGGTGTCAAGGGCCAGGAATTTGACTGCTCTTGAGGAGTGATGACAGCTGGGAAGATGAAGTGAGAGGAAGGGAGTGTGAACTGTGTATCACTTAATCAACCTTGAGCTTGAGACCAAAGGGCGCCTATGTATATTATCTTGGATAAGGAGACCGTCTGAGTCCCCTCTCTGCCAATACAAGGAGATTTCATTTTTAGTATATAGTTCTGATGTGTTAGATAGACAAAATCCTCCAAGAGTGGCAAAGGAATTTGAGGGCTTCTCCAACTCAAGTTTTATTTTCTGTAACTATGAACCAATCTTATTTTTTTGTTTTACATTCATTCATGTACTCATATTAAGAATGTGTGTGTGGGGGGGGGTCCTCTGGCCGGTGTGGCTCAGTTGGTTGCCTGTCATCCCGTGTACCGAAAGGTTTCCAGTTTGATTCCTGGTCACGGCACATGCCCCAGCTGTGGGTTTGATCCCACAGTAGGGGGCATGCAGGAGGGAGCTGATCCATGTTTTGCTCTCACATGGATGTTTCTCTCTCCTTCTCCCTCTCCCTTCCTCTCTCTGTAAAAATCAATAAAAAATCTTAAAAAAAAGATGTGGAGTCCTCTACCACACTCCTCTTTGTGACTGCCTATCTGCCATCTTGTCTTCCAGCAGCTCCTTTGGCCTCTACTTCAAGCTGGGTACGCTCACACACTTTTCTCCTCTGTCATCTCTGACCACTGATGAAGCCCCCAGTGGCTTGCCTCACTTCTCCATCTTCTTTACAAAATCCTTGCTTACACCTCTTTTCCTTCTTGAAGGCTTATGGCTGTAGCCAAACATTCTAATAACGGTCCCTGTCTTCATTTTCTTTCCTCCCTCCCTTTCTTCCTTCCTTTCTTTCCAGTTCAATTTACCATACAGAAATCATTTGGGTTTTATATTTTTAAATCCTGAACCTAGATTACAATATTGTAAGTTAAAAAGAAAGATTGTTACATTAATTCAGTACTTCTTTAGCATACCAAACTGAAGTGCGTAAGTTCAGGCTTCAGGTTTATGGCAAACAGTCTTTAAATACAATGCAGACTTTTTAAAGTTCCCATATCCTTCACATGCGATTTTGCAACTCTGAGCTGTTATACAAAGAACAGCTCTCCTATGACTATGACGAAATTGACATGCCGTGATGCTCAAACCAGACTCAACATCGTACCATCTTTTAAAAGATTTGACATTTCTGGACCAAAAAGCTCAACATATAAGTAAAGTTGAGAACACTTTCTCCTCCTTATTATGGTTTTAAAAAGTTGCATGGTAGCTTAGAATTTGGCATAAAATCCTGTATTATTCTTTGGGAAAGTTTGAGCTATAAGATGATCCCTGTCTTCATTTTTAGCTTTAGTCAAGATGGTATCTTTTTCTTGGAGCTCCTTGTGTAAATAGGATCAATTTTATGTAGCTTGTCCTTTCATTAGAGTGATGTCATTACATTTATTCAGCTAGTTTGTTTTCTGCCTGAGGTATATTATTGGTTTCTCAAAACTCCTAATGGGCAGGGACAGTATTTTGTGTGGAGGTAGGAATAATTGTATTTTCATTTCAGTGTCTAGAAGGTAATAGGTAGTCAATAAAATTATTTTCTCATTAGTTCAACTGAAGTTTATTGGATACTTACCATGGCCTTGGCACTGGACACAAAAGTGCTATGGATATGGAGCTAATTATTACTTGGTTGAAATGCTTGTAGTTTTAAGGGAAGACAGACATGTAAGCAAATTAAAATTACATTTTAATTTTATTTGAGCTACAGTAAAATTTATTGGGGGCTCAGATGAGAAAATATGAGAAAAGAGAGATGGAGACAGATTTAACAAATGTCTTGAGTGGAAATAGAACTTCCTTAGTTGGATTCAATATGTTTTAAGGGCTGGTTCCAGTGGTGATGAGGTAGAAGATGAAGAAGCGATCCAGGAGCATGCAGGGTGAGGGGTGGGCTGAATATGGCATAAGAAAGAAGGAAAAGTGAAGATACCAAGCTGAGAAAGATGGTAAGAGATGGTGAAGGTAGGGGACAAGGTTCTAATTACTAGCATATATTGGGTGCTTATTACTATGTGCAAGGTAATTAACATGAACTGCTCATTTTTTCCTCATTATAACCCTACGAGGCAGGTACTGTTATTTGTGGTAACAGGTGAGGAAATACACTCCAAGCAGTTGAGTAGCCTATTTAAAATCACACAGCTAAGAAGTAGCATAACTCCAGGGCACTGGAATTTGAATATCTTCTCCTGCAGGATCTCAGGGATCTTCGGGATCTCCTGATGTCCTTCCAGCACTGTTCCAGCCATTCAAATTCTACACATCTGTCTAGGTCTAGGTCCAGCACTATTTCTTCACAGGAAGCCTTCCCTTACCTACTCCTGCCTGTGGGCGTGGTCTTGCCCTTGTGTGCCGTAGGCCTGGGCTCTCCACTAGTTGGATTTGAATCCTGGCTCTATAATAGCTACATGACCTTGGGCAAGGGGCTTAACTCTTCATGGAAAGACATTCATCTTTACCTACAAAATGCAGGTGACTTGCATCTACCTTGCAATGTTGTTATAATAATTCGGTGGAGACAAACTGCACCTGACACATAGTTCACATTCAGACAGTGGTGTTCATATATGATGATTATTTATAGGCATCAGGCTTCACAGCTGTATTCAACCTACCCCAAGGATGGTTACCTAGTATGAAGAAGTCCCTGGCAGGGACCATTGCAAGTGGGGTGAGGTTTATCAGCATCACCTTCTCCAGTCCTTCTCTCTTAAGCCATTGCAGTCCTTTCCTGCAGTCTTTTCTGATTTTCTCTAACATTTTAGTAAATAATATAAACCACATCCTGGCTTTATCCAGATCCAGCTGACTCAGATCCTGGTTCCACTGAGTTCTCCATGATTGCCTATCTTGGTTGTCCGTCCCCCACTTCCTCTACTCCCGCTTCCAGGTCACCTGCAAACAGCTGAGTAGGGTTTTCCAGTTTTGTCATAAATCACCTTGCCAGCCTCCTGCCCTGTGCTCCTGGTGGCAATTAACTGGTTCTTTTTTTTTTTTTTCTTATGTGATCAAGACCTTTCCATTGAAGCTTTTAGTTTATAATATGGGAGAAGCAGATAGGACCTAGCCAGTTGCCCTTTCCTAGACTTGTTATGATTTGGTTTTCTACCAGGCCAGGCATTTATTTTCTCTTGGGTGGAGTGGGAGTCTCCTATAGGGATCTCATTCAGGATTCATTAATTCAGGGCATGGAAAAGTCATTGCTTAGTACCTAGCAGTGTGGTTCATTCCCAGGAGGACTAGAATGGTTCCTGTGCTCTGAAAGGTCACACCCTTATAAAGGAGAGAAACATAGAAACTGTGAGAGTTGTGCTAAGATGTGGTCTGCACAGAGTGCTGTGGGAGCACAGCAGAGGACCTCCTAATGCAGACTGGGGGTCAGGGAGACTTTGGCTCCTATTACTGCGTTACCTCATATTGAACACATTCTTTATGCCAGGCCCTTTGGTTCTTTCCACACATTAAGTGAAAGGAGGCTGTAGCTCTTCCCCGGATGGCCTGATATAGACCTTTCACAGTTTCCCCACCTTGGGATTATCTCCTGTGAGGTGTATGCTCTTGTGACCTAGGTTCCTTGGAAGCATGGGCTAGTCGCCTGATGGTCTCATCCCATACTGGGCACCAGTGTGAGCTGCCCCGGTGCCTTCTGTGATGATCTGTATATCTCTTGCTTCTTTTGTCCCCCTAACTCTACTGCTGGATGGAAGAGGGCACATTTAACTTGTGGGCAGAAGTGAGTTCCACTGAGTCACAGAGCTTCACTTTCCCATAGTGACACCACAGCGACCTTCCGTTTCTCAGCCACCTCCCCTCCCTGCTGATGACAGGGGGTGATCTGCTCATAATCCTTTGAAATATCAGTAAATCCTATACTTTAGGAGGCCTTTTGGGTACCGCTCTACCATCTCCCTCATCTCCAGCTGATCTCCCATATGGCCAATTAGATTTGAAGGATAGGAATTCAGTGCTTCAGATAGCACTTTTGATTTTGTTGTGGCAACTGAGAACAGTTTCAGTATTCAACCACAATATCTTTCAGAATTGTAAACATGGTGCATGACTGTGATCAAAAGCACCCACAACATATATTTGAGGCCTACGGTTTCAGCCATACAAAGGCAAATTAAATGTGGTCTTTGCCCTTAAGGTGCTCACAGTCCACTATCTATCTAGGTCAGATGGTTCCCTCTGCTGGTCAGCACTTAGGAGGTGAACCTTTTACTAAGCCCTTCCAACATGACCCATCCTCTCTAGTCTTTCTGGTTATGGTAGAAGGATAGTTTTCTGTGACAGAGGATGACTGTTTCCCCACATACCTGCTCCCCACAACGCCTGGAGCTGCCTATGGACTGGGACTCTGACCCGAGTGGCCGTGTCTCCCATGGCACTTAGACTGCCTGGAGTGGGGTTCTCTTTGAAGGCACTTGATAGATACCTTCATGAGAAACTGAAGTAGCTAGTTCATAAAGGCATCTACTCTAAGGTCAAACTCCCTGTGGGGTACCTGCCGTCACTGCTAGGCTGGCCTGTGGGCAGAGTACATCCTTTGTCACCTCACTTTCATGAAGGTTCAGTCTAACTCAATTAAGTTGCCAAAATAAACCAATGGACTTGAGATTTAAAGAAAAAAATTGCCTTACAGGACCTGTTCTTTTTTTTTTTTTGGTTTGTTTTTTTAATGTTTTAGAAAATAAAGGAATCTTCTTAAATAACTGTGCCTTACATGCCTCATTTGCACCCAGGGGTAGCAGCATGCTAGAAGGTGCTAGGCTTAGGGAGTGAGATTTGAATCTTGGTTCTGTCCCTTTCTAGCTGTGTGGCTTTTTTTTTTTTAAAAAATCTTTATTGATTTCGGAGAGAGGAAGGGAGAGGGAGAGAGATAGATAGAAATATCAATGATGAGGGAGTCGTTGATTGTCTGCCTCCTGCACTCCCCGCAGTGGGGACTGAGCTCGCAACCCCAGCATGTGCCTTGACTGGGAATCAAACCTCGATCTCCTTTATCTGACAGATTGCTTATCTCCATTTCATTTAGCTCTTTTTCTGGAGACTTTTCTTGTTCTTTCATTTGGGGCTTGTTTTTTATCTCCCCATTTTGTCTGCCTGTTTAGGTTTGTTTCTATGTATTAGGTAGGCCTGCTACAACTCTCAGTCTTTTTTGGAGGATCTCTGGTGCAGGCCAATGTCAGACACTGTTTGTGACTGGCCTTGAGTACCCTGTTTGAAGCTATCAACAACCCACGGCTTGAGGCTCCCTCTGTTGGGGCTGGGTGTTTTTGGACAGGGCCAAGATGCACACCAAAGTCTGCTTTTCCAAGTCCTGGATCCAGAAGCAGATCAGGCAAAGCCTCAAAGCCCTCTGAGGTCTGCCTCTACCTGCAGGCTGATTAATTTGATTCTCTTAATGAGCCTCAGGTTGTAGAATCTCCACAGGGTAGGGTGAGAGGTTTTCCAGCAGGGTGGGGCAATTGCTTCCCCCTCAGGCAAAAGCTGCTTGGAAGGTAAATGTCTGCCTCTGCATTATGGAGGAATGACTCGGCACAGGAGCCCAGAGGGTTGCCCTCTGAGCTCTATCTCCAGAGCGGACAACGCTAGATTCTCCTCACACAGCTCCAGTCCACTCTGCCCTCCCTCTGCTGGAGCCCAAGGTGAGTGGCTGCACATGAAGAGGGCACCTGCATTTCCAGTCGTCCCCCTGGCAGACAGAAACCCAGCTGCTTTTCACAGCCAGATGTTATATGGGCACCTTTCTCTGTTCCTGTGCTCTTGGTTGGGGAGCCCAGCTTGGGGTTTAGGCCCCAGAGTCCTCAGTGGGAACCCTCCAACAGCTGAGATTTCCCTCTGGACCTTCAGCTGCTGCCTTTGGGAGCCCAGCCAGCCCTCTCGTGCCTCTGCACTTCCTACCAGTCTCTATGCCGTCTCCACTTTTCCTCCTTGTCTTCAGTTGCAGTTGATTATTCAGGATGGTTTTTCTATATTTTAGTTTTAATCCCAGTTTGGTCCTGGGAGAGTGTCAGTGTGGCTTCCACTCTGTCCGCTGCCATCTTTAATCTCTTCTCAGCACCTTTTTAGAGACATTGAGCAAGAAAGAGAGTAACTAAAATAGTGCTCACAGTTTTGACAGCCACTAAGTTTAATTTAAGGCGTGCAAAGTGCAAGTGGGGAGACATGAATCAGGGATTTTCTCTGTCTCCACAGGGTGAGCATCTTGGGCTGGATGTGATCCCAGTGTTGAAATACTTGTTTTTTTGTGCTGCATGATACTAAACTCAAGATAATGAATTCTGGTACCCAGAAGAACTCATAATCTCCAGGACTGGAGGATAACCCAGCCATGTTGAATCCACTGAGTGAACTTTTGAATGAGTGTTCAGGATTGTATAAACAGATTATGTATTCTGTATTTTATGAGTGATTTAGGGTAGGAGGCCCTAGTATTCAATTTTCATGTACACTGCACATGATTATCTATGCAAAATAATATATTAGCTTAGCGGACTTCCAATTTAGCTGTTTATTTTTTTATTTTATCTGTAAATATTTCAGTGTGTATGTTTAAAAGGCACTCTTTAAAAATAAAACTTAACTACAATATGCTATTATACATTTAAATAATGAACAATTTCTTCATATTATTAGATATGGAGTCAATATTAAAATTTTCCCAATTGTTATAGTATATATGTGTATGTGTGAGTGTGTGTGTATGTATATATATGTGTGTGTGTGTATATGTATATATATACACACCCATATATAATTTTAATTTAATTTTTATTATTCTTATTTTAATCCTCACCCAAGGACATGTTCATTGATATTTAGAGAGAGGGGAAGAGGAAGAGAGAGAGAGAGAGAAACATTGTTGTGAGAGAGAAACATCAGTTGGTTGCCTCCCATATGTACCCCTTGACCGGGGATTGAACCTGCAGCCTAGGTATGTGTCCTGATGGGAATCAAACCCGCTACCTTACAAGAGTACGGGATGATGCTTCAACCAACTGAGCAACACTGACCAGGGCTACATATATAATTTAAAAACAGTTTGTTTATTCATATCAGGATTCAAATAAAGTCCCTACACTGCGCTAGGTTGATATAACTTAAAATCTGAAAATGCTTTTAATCAATAGTTTTCCAAGGGAGAAGGACTTTTGGCCCTGACATTGATTTTGTAACTCACCACTGGGTAAGGCGTGGCTCCATTGTCCACATATGCAGAGGTGGCCACGGGCCCATAGCTGCCATCTCTGCATAGGTACTTAGCTACTGCTTTGCTCACCGTTCCTCTCTGAAACACTCGTTTTCTGATCTTTTGTCTTTTCATTCTTAAATGAAAATATGACCTTTCAAGATTAGTCTTAAAATATTTGAATACCAATCTGAAGGACAAGCTCAACTGCAGAAATTCAACTTCAGATCCTCACCCGAGAAGCTTTGTGTATTTGCTTCCACCTGGGCAGGTGGAGCATTGTGTTTTTGGTAAAGTAAGAGTTTGCAGTTTAGTTTAACTAGAAATAATCTAGAGCCTACTTAGGAATTAGGAAGAAACACACTATGAGGCAGAGAAGCCCACCCTGCCAACGGCAGGATGGTATAGCTTTGTGTTTTTCATGCTAGTTGGCCTTGAGGGGAGGAAAATAGAGTGTAGATGGTAAGGAGGTAGTTACTGGCTAAAAATAGAAAGAGGATGTTTTGAGACAGGGCTGCTGCTCTCACAAGCCTCTCTGTGGAAATAGCTGAGGTTTATACGGTTGGCACAGGTGGTACTTAAGCTCCTAGGAGCTCAGTGCACACATCCCTGAGTGGATTGTGGGATAAGCCCAGGAAACCTCAAGCAGCAAAAGCAGGAAGGCAATGGTGTTCCACCTGCAGGAAGAACCCCTCAACCAGGGGTCCCTCACGATAAGATTCATAGTGTTAGGGGGCACATTGTACATCATATGCTGATGTTTACTTTGGATTAAACGCTACAGCATTCCATGCTCGTTCATACCTTTTCTCCCTTCTGTTTGGTAAATGCCTCCCAGCGTCCTTCTTGTTGACCATTTCATACATCTGCCTCACCACCACCTTACCTGCTTTTCCCAAGTAAGGTGCACCCTCCTCTTTCCCTGGTGCATTTACACTTACTTGATTCCTCCATTACAAGTATATTCCATGTTGTAGCATTGTATTTTTTTTGCAAGGCCGTCTCTACCACTGCACCTGGAGCTTAATGCCTGGTACACAGGGTACACTCGGTCAGGGAGGTGGTTCGAGGAGTCTGCCTGCGGCTCTCTGTTTTGGCTGTGTTGGGCGACATGTGAGAAGGAAGAGATATGTTCTTGGGGAAACTTGATTTTAGAGACAGGAAACCTGGAAAATAGTTAAATAGCAGTACAAAATGGAAGGTAGAGAATAGCAGAGGAGACAGACAGGACTGCCCAACCTCCTCACTGTGCAAATTATACTACTTAATCCTGGCCTGGATGGTCCTTTACAGTTTATTAAGCTTTTCATATGCATTCACTCATGCCACGAACAGGATATTATTATTCCCTGTTTTGTAAATGACAAAACTAGGGCTCAGAGGAGTAAAATGACATGTCAAGGGCTTCCTAATTAGTAATGGTAGAATCAGGAGTAGAGCCCATCTTCTGGTTCTAAATCTAGTTTCCTTTCTATTCTTTTTCATATGTGTCAGGTTAGTAACCAGGGGCCTGGAAAGAGGAAGGGACTCACCTGGTACCTCAGATGCAGTTAAAGACTTTAGATACTGTTGACAATGCTGAGCACTCTAGGTGGCCTGTGAATGGCAAGGGAAAAATAGAGAAAGAACTAACATCGAGCAGTTACTAAATTCAGTAGAAATAGAAAACAAACCACAAATGTGGGCCACATATGTAATTTAATAATTTTAATACATTAAAAAGTAAAAATAAACAGATGAGATTACTTGTGTTTTATTTAACTCAATGTATCCAAAATAGTATTTACTTTATCATGTAGTCAATGTAAAAATTATTACTCTAACTTCTTACATTCTTTTTTTCCATATGAAATCCTCAAACTCAGTTGTGTATTTTACATGTATAGCACATCTCAGTATGGATTAGCCACATTTCTAAGGCTTGATAGCCACATGTGGCTAGCGGCTACTGTATTGGGCAGGACAGTCTAAGTGTTTTACATTTCACTTAGATCAGCAGTCACATGAAGAATTGTTTATAGCACTGTCTAATGGCTGAGGAAATGAAGCCCAGAGAGGTTAGGTAACTTGCCTGGGGTCACAAAGCTGGAGAGTGACAGAGCTGGATTCTGACCGGGTCTGACCCTGCTCTTCCCACTCTGGTGGACTCCCAGTCCTCCAGGAAGGGAGCAGTGCTTGATACGGACCTGGAAGGATGATTGGATTGAATAGGTGGAAATGAGCAGTGGCCTTCATGTTGTGATATTACTCCTGAGGGTTTTAGCCGCTGCTGGTGTTGACAGTGTTAAATGTGATGGGGAGGGGGGCCTAGGGGCAAAGCAGGGGTAGCCAATTTCCAAACCATTGTTATGGTTCCTTCTGGGAGGTAGCTGAGAGATCAGAGTGTAGTAAAGGGAACCATTGTCTTCAAATGCATATGCCAAAGTTCAGGGAGTTCTTTCACTAGGCAGGATCCTCTCATGGAAATTGAGACCATTAATAATGCTTCCCTTTTAGCCCTAGACAGTTTGGCTCCATGGTTAGAGCCTTGGCCTGTGGACTGAAGGGTCCCAGGTTTGATTCCTGCCAAGGGCATGCACCTTGGTTGCAGGCTCGATCGCTGCCCCTATCGGGGCAAGTGCGGGAGGCAACCAATCGATGTGTCTCTCTCATATCCATGTTTCTCTCCCTCTCTCTCTCCCTTCCACTCTCAGAAAAGCAATGGGAAAAATATCCTTGGGTGGGGATTAAAATAATAATAAAAAATAATGCTTTCCTTTTAGAAGTTATGTGAAGATTTAGGTTGTAACACAGACAGAGAGCTCAGCTAGCCAGCCAGGGCCAGGTTGTGAGGTGCTGAGTAAATGTTTGCTCCACCCTACTTACTAGAAGGCAGATCCTTTGGAGGAGGCCAGTTTTACCCCTTTCCCGGAATGCCCTGATAGTGCTCAAATGGAGGGGCAACTGGATTAAGAGGGCCTTGTGCCTGCTCTGAAGGCAACTAAATTGGTTCGATGATTATTTTTCTTATTTTATTCACAAACATTGCAAAAACAATAAAGATACACTTTTAAAATCCTGGCATTCTGACACAATGCTGTTCAGTTTGCAATCATTGTCCATTTATGAAAACAATAGTTTCTGATATAATTTTAGTGTGGATGAAGTTGATGTTGTTTTTCTTCTTATCATGAACACGTTCCCATTTTTATAGTGCATAGAGTATGCTGATAGCTTCAGAGGATATCACTGAATTCTGTATCAGAATTTATTTGTCCCTATGGCTAGATATTTAGGTTGTTTCCAAACTTCTTGACATTATGTTTGATGCTACAGCCTGCAATCACATGATTAATATTCCTTTTCTGTCTTTTATAATTAGGCTCTAAAAATTATAAATTTATAATTAAAATGTTATATTACTTATAAATATAATTATTAATGTAAAACTATTTCTTTGCAGGAAATACCCCAGCCTTTGAATTCTAGGTCAGAAAATCACAAATGTTTTAAATGCATTGGTTGTTCTGGGGTACTCCATTTCCTTGAGGTATCACTTCCTGTATGTCTTCCAGTTTATTGACATACAGCCCTGTATCAGTTTGTGGGCAGCATAAGCTCCCCTTTCCCTAGCAACAAGTGAGAGGTGAGCTCATCAGTTTTGCCGCAAAATCACCAGCAGTGGATATGAAAATATACTCTAAATTTTTGCCAAATTGAACAAGATGATTCAAAGCTACAGGAAAGAGACTGTGCTCCTTCTCTTCCCATTTGCAAACTTTCCACCTTCTATCCTTCCCTTTCCTCTCTTCTCCCTCCATTACTCAGCTCTTACTGAGTGCCCAGCCCTGAGAATGTGGAGATAAATTAAGTGGCACCTGTCCCTGGGAGCTTGTACATCTTACAAGCTTTTTTGACAGCTACCAACAATAACTAATATATTTTACGGTATTGTAGTTACTTTAAAAAAGTTTTAATTTTTTTTAGAAATACAGGCTGAAATATTTATGAATGAAATGACATGCTGTTTGTAATTTGTTTCAAAATAATCTAGGAGGTACAGGAGTGGGTAGTAATAAGATTGGACATAGTCGATGATTATTGAATCTGGGACATGGATCCATAGGAGTTCATTGTCTGTCATCTTTCTGTATCTATCTTTCTAAGTATCCAAGACAAAAGTTTCATGAAACATGATCCACCCTTATTACATGCAATGAATTTTTCTATTTTCTTAATTAGTGTAGCCTATTTTTTAAAGGCTGGTACTGGGCTCTAAATTGATTTCTAGATCCACTACTGTAAATTAATACATATTTTGAAAGACACCAGTGTAGTAAGAGAGGGACCTATAAAATGTGATTACCATCCACCAGAAAGTGCTACTAGGGTGCTTCCAGAGAGCCATGGGACACAGGAAGGGAAGGACTGGGAGAGTCTGGGAGAGCCTCACAGAAGTTCTTGAGCAGTTTGCATGGAAGTCAGGACATTTATATATTTGACAGAGAGAGAAATTTCAGCTCAAGGTTGAGGACGCTGGTACATGTGGGAAATGGTGAAGTGGGAGGGATGAACCTTAGGTCAGTATGGCTGGAATGTGAGGGCTGTGGGGAAGCAGCAGCAGATGAGGGTACAGATAACAGAAGCAGCAGTAAAAATCACAACAGGTCTTAGAGGGTAGCTTAAAGAGTGGATTTGCCTGGCCAGCGTGGCTTAGCAGTTGAACATCAACCCATGATCCAGGAGATAGTGGTTCGATTCCCAGTCAGGGCACATGCCCGGGCTGTGGGCTCAATCCCCAGCAGGGGGCATGCAGGAGGCAGCCAATCAATGACTCTCTCACCACTGGTATTTCTCTTCCTTTCTCTCTTTGAAATCAATAAAGACTTTTTTTTTAAAGAGTTTGGATTTTATTCTGTGTGTATCAGGAAGATACTGGAGGGTAAACTTAAAAATGACCCAATTCCATTTGCCTTTTACAAAGGTCAGCTATGTGCAGGTAAAGATCAGTTTATTCTGGGTAGTCATGATTTAGAACAGAAAACTCAGACCCAAAGGAGATCCAGTCCTGGAAGCCAGATCTCCTCGCCCACCATATGCAGTTATCCTCCCATTCTGCTACATGGCTTCTCAAAGGATCCACTCAGACACACAAATTTGGTTCGTTTAAGTATTTACTGAAACAAAAATGATAGTCACTGGGTTAACCCTATCTTTTCAGCCAGGGGAACCAGGAAAAGGAGCCACTGGAAGCCAGAGAGATAGAAAAGGGACCCACTAAGTCTGTGTATGGACTGATGTAAGTCATGGGCATACTACAAGGTGTGCTTGCGTGCATGGTACAGACCCAAAGAAACACAACAAAGGTTTTGACAACTTAACTCTGATATGAACACTACCCAAGTCCCAGGTAAACCTATGAGTTGCCTATGTGACAGGAAGACCCAAATGGCCTGTGAAATGCTTTGAAAACCAAACTGAAACCAGAGTTAGCAGTTACAAAAGGTAAGACAGAACTTTCAATTTGAATGTAGGTGAGTTAATTATCTGCTAAACAAACAAAAATATCAACATTTTTTCAGAGGTTTTTAGTAAGATCCCGTCTCACAACATACTATTCAAAAGTCCAGTGTACAACCCAAGTTTACTCAATATTAAAAAACCAGGAAAATCTGAACAATACTCAAAGGAAAAGACAGCATGTTCCAACCCTGAGATGACTCAGATGGTGCAATTATCAGACAGACTTAAAGTAACTATTTATAACCATTTTCCACTCTTGAATTAAAAGATAGAAGTTCTCAGCAGAAAATAGAAACTATACAAAATAACCAGATGGGTGTTTTAGAACTGAAAACACAACATCTGAAGTAATAAATTTACTGCATGGACTCAATGACAAAAAAGATGACAGGGGGAAAAAAGGCAGTGAACTTGAAGATAGATCAATGGAAATTACATAATATTTGTAAATGTACTTTTTGATGTTTTAACTTAAAAATTTTCAATTACAGTTGGCATTCAATAATTAGTTTTAGGTTGTAAATGTACTTTTTATTGGAAAAAAATGAGGAGTGTCTCAGGATACTGTGGGACAACATTAAAAGTTGAAAAATTCCTGTTATTGAGTGTCATTCCAAAAGGTAAAAAAAAAGATTTTGGTGCAGGAAAAATATTTGAAGTTAGAATGGATGAAAATGTCCCAAATTTGATGAAAGACATAAATTTACAAATTATAGAATCTCAGTGAATCCCAAACAGGGTAAACTCAACAACTACTTAGCCACATCATAGTTAAATTGTTGAAAACCAAAGATTAAAAAAAAAATTATTGAGAGCAGCCAGGGAAATATGGCACTTAGGCATTAGGAAAACCTGCTCAAATAACTGCAGACTTCTCTCATCCAAAACCATGTAGGCCAAGGAAAGTAGAACAACATCTTTAAAATCTTCCTCCCACTCTCACTCTGTGTTCAGGCTCAGAGCCCCTAAGTTGGACATGTTCCTGCTACATGCATACACCCATTCCAGATGACTGGGAAGAGCCCAAACAGAGGAGGGGGTTGTGATTCTAAATAACCTGTCTGCTTGAAGACCAAGTGAAAACTCAAAGTATTTTTTCTCTACTGCTTTTGATTGGTGGGGGGAGTAGGGGTTGAGAGGTTGAAGGGAGTGGGTACCCTTTAGTTTATTTGAACACCATCTGGCCCAGGCTCAGAGGTGAGGCCAGGAAACCCCCAATACTCTCTCAGCTCAGAGACTGGGTGCAGCTGACCAGAAGAGAAGCATTTCTCTGGAAATCAAGACTGGGTGCCCAGGCCTCTGCTGTGGGCCTGCCCTGGTCTTGCTCTGGGACCATGTCACTGATTGCCTGTTTTTTCCCTGGGCACATTCCAGTTGCAAGAGACCTAAGGGTGAGGCTGGGAGGTGGAGTGAGTTTGGCCTATTTTCTAAAGTGAGGGAAAATCCAGAGAGAAGACAGCAGGCTTCATTGTGAGGATTTGGGTCTACTGACTCTTCCTATCTAGGGCTGTGAGCTCCGTTCTGCGGAAACGAGAGCCCAACTTCCCGGCATCTTCCCTGGGCCCTCGGGTATACAAGCTCTGAGAAGATTGAACAACTTTGTGTTTGCATCTTGATGATCATAGAGAAATGATTCTTTTAACAGTTGTAGTTCTCAATTCATCATTGAATGATACTTCAATAGAAGAAACCTTTAGTGTCTTGAGTGTTTGTCCAACAGTGTTTCTTTTTTCTCTTTCAGATGGGGGTGGGTACTTCATCTACAGCTTTATTTCCTATGGCTTTATTGAGGTGATGAAGGTCAACCACTGTCTTGGAGAAATTTAAATTAATTGTTTTAATCTGCATAGCTTAAAAGCCCCTTCTCATTTCTTATTTCCCTTGTGCTTCATCGCAACCCTGTGAAGTAAGGAGTATTAAGCCCCTTGCTTTGGGAGGAAATAGGCTCGGAGAGGAAAAGTGACTCTCAAGTACACAGTGATTAGGCAGGAGAGCTGGGGACCTCACAACTGTGTCCTGGTTTCAGGCTTTTCTAGGAATTCCTCCTTCTTGTAACAGCCCCGTGTCCCTGACTCTCGTGAGGGCCCCAAATTCTGGTTCTTTTTGCTGTGGAGCAGTGTTTGAAATTGTTAGCCCTGAAAGCGCCAGGTACCAGTTTTGTTGAGATGAATATCAAGGTTCTATGTTTAGCCAAAGGCAGATATTGACCCGTGACACTCCCAAAAGTTTATATCTTACTCTCAGAAACGAAGACTTCCTCTACCCACAGTGGCTAAGCCAGGCCACAGCCTTTTGCCCCTCCTTCCCATACGCCACCAGGTTTGCATGTCACCATTTACTAAGCACCTGGCACATGCTGGATAATGCGTGATTGATCCTTCTAACCCTCACAGAGATCCTGTGAGATGGGTGGTTTTGCACACATTTTATAGATGAGAAAACTGAGGCCCCAAGGGCTCATGTCGTTTGCCTACAATCACACAGTGATGAATAACCAAACTGTGATCCAAATCTGGATTTGTCTGTCTCCAAAGCTGGGGTCACGTGAAGTTCAGCACCAGTCTTCCAAGCCCGGCCTTGTGTGAGGATCTTCCTCATTTCAGTCTCTGTTCTCATCAGCACAGGGGGCTGAACCAGCTTTCTTGGCCTGTTGGACCTTGAGTCAAGTCTGAGTTAAGATTCTGGCTTTGCCTCTTCACAGTAGGGCAATCCTATAACCTCTCTGTGCCTCAGTTTCCTCACTTGTAAAATAGGTTAGACAATTACCTGTCTTATGGGGTTATTTTGAAGATTAAACAGGTATATGGCATGTGCCAGGCACATAGTAGGTGCCTAAGAAGCACTGGCTATTATTTGTTTATTGGGCACTTGCTTTCAGGAAGTGGAGAGGGGGTGCCTCCTCTCCTGCTGAACTTGCACAGCCCCCCACCTGCTCGGCAGTTTCCTGCCCTGCTCTGAAGCTTTTTATCGGCTCTTCACTATGTAGCTAATAAACTCCAGGCTCTTCCGCCTGCCACTCACCATGCCACACAGTGAGGCCCGAGTCTCCCTTTCAGCCCCAGCTTTACATAACTGCTTGGGCTGACTTGAACCTCTCCCTGTGCCCTATGCCCTGCCCTGGTCCACCTCCATGCCATTTCCCTCTTTCTTCCAGGTCTTTCCCATCAGGAAGGCTTCCTTGATCCCAGTGGGGCCCCTCCTTCTGGTCTAAGATTCTTGAGCTTCTTTGCAAAAGAAAACACTCCCTCCTTTGACAGACGAAGCTAAGCCACTGGTACTGATCTTGGCCCTGGGAACACTGAGGTAACTAGATGGTTCAATTACTCAATGTTTAGTGGGGGTGAAACAGACAAAGTAAATAGTGTGTTAGGTATTTGGGTCTTCTTCTGATTTCCTGTGGTTTTTAAGACTGCATCTTGAGGGAAGGGGGAGCGACAGTTACCTCTGGGCCCTCTGTACTGAGCTCACAGTTATCAGCATCTTGGTTGAACTGATTGCTCTAACTGGATGTGGTCAAAAGGTAAGCTCGCAGCTCTGCCATTCCTACCCCAGCTCTGATGAGGGTTTGGAAGGACAGTGGGGAGCCCAGGGAAAGCGCCCTCCCTTCTGTAGCCTTCCTTCCCCTATATCCTCTCAAGTCTGCATGTGATTGGGTCTGCATGCAGGATTTGGCATATTTTGGATGCCTTACTGTTGGATTGTAGGGAGGGGTGCATGTTGGCTTTTAGTAGCCAGATATTCTCGGGCAAGTCCTAGGACCTTCTTCAGCTTCAGTTTCCTCTTCTATAGAATGCTGAAACATTCTAGACTTGACACTCATGAAAGAGTTCTCTTGGGATCTTTGAGAATCTTCAACACCCTCTTCATCATTGTGACCAAGATCTCATTTATCGACAACAGGCCTAAGGTGAGGCGTTTGTTCTCTGGACAGACAAGGAGCTTGTGCACATGCCACCAGAGCACATTATTTCCCCTGTGCATGCAGTCATGCATAATCTAACAAGTTAAGTGATTTCTGTCCTTTAGTGATTCTGTGAATACAGGGCTACAGGCATTTATAAATTTTTTAAAAGAAATTTATCACTGAGTGTAAACTTGCCGTGACAAGGGCTAGCAGTCTGTTTCTTTGGGAGCTGTAGTTCACAAGCAGTTATTGCCATCACTTCCTGACACATGGAGGTCATAGCCTGGGGGTGAGCTCTCTCACGCACTAAAGGGACTGGCTCATGCCAGCTTCCTAGTGCATACGTGTCATTTTCACTCCACAGCCAAATCAGACTGTTTAATGTAAGACTGTTTTATGTATAGGACCTTTGGGGCTGTTCTCAAATAGTCAACATCCCAAATGTTGACTGTAAATTCTAAAGGTCAGCTATAATGACAGCAGACATGCAGGCTACTGAAGGATTCAGTGAGATGATGTGCCAAAGGTCTAGCATTCTAAGTGTGTCCTGGGCTTAGAATTTCAATTCCATTGGTTTCCTTATGAACGGAAGCTGTTTACTTCTGGGCTTAAGTGAACATGGTTGTGGCTGAGAGAGTCACAGGTCCAACAAGATGACTGTTTGAGTACAAGCATTAAGAACACGGTCTCACAGTGTTCTGGATTCAAGTCTTGGCTCTGCCACTTACCAGCAAGAAGACTTTAACCTCTTTAAGATTCAGCTTTCTTATCTGCAAAATGGAAATAACTACACCAACCCCCGAGGATGGTGGTGAGGATCAAATGAACTATTATATGTACAGGTTTAGCACAGTGCCTGACACATAGGAAGCCCCTAAAAGCAGTCATGATGACTTCCCTTTCTTCTTTCTCTGTACACGGCTACATGCCCAGTAGGTGCTTCATGTTCATTGATGATTTCAGTACAAGTCTAAATCATTATTTATTTACAAATTAACTACCTCCTACTCTCAACACACATCCAACAAGCCATGGCAGTGGGCGCCAATTCGATATTGAGTGTCACCTGTATAACTTTTGCTTGGCAGTGCTGAAAAGGAAACAGAAGTGGTGTTGATGAACTCTATCCCCCCATAGCCCTGTCTTTTTGGAAGAAGAATATTCTCACTTGGAGCACCTAGAGGAGCATGGGAGAGAGAGCATTTGCTCAGGCCAGGAGTGTGGTGGAAGTCCATATAGGTTGAGGACTCCACACTCGAAAGACTGGAAGCTTCCACCTTGGGTACACTCTTGGATCCCTGAAGTGAAAGGAGGGAGTGGCAAGTAGGGAAGTTTGGAGGTGAGATTAGTGAGTACTGAAATCTGTGGATCTGTCCCCTAATGAAAAATATCCAAAACTTTCATTGGTCAACATGTACCAATGAGCACCAAAATAGGTGCAGATATTAACTGGTCTTTGTATATGTATTGTAGGGAGGGAGAAATCCCAGAGAACCAGCCCTCACTTTCTAGGAGGGAATTACCTCAGGACAAGAGTGGAAGCTGAGTGTGGGCCCTCTTCTGGGATCGATCAGACTACAGAACACTCCTTCTCCAAAGAGATTAATTGCCAGCCGCGTTGCTGCCTAGGCTACCTGGTGATCAAAGTCAAGATCACAGTCAGGAGTAGAGAAAGGTGAAAGGTGCACCTTGATGCAAGGGCTGTTAGCTCTCTCTCTAATAGTATTGACTACTCTTGGCCTTATCACAGACATTAATTGTTCATGTCTCCCCTTTGGGCAGGAGCTCAGAATTGATGACAATTTGGCCTGAAATTCTCAAAGACCTGGATTGAATTTGAGGGTCGCCAGCTCCTCAATAACTCTGGGCCATCAGGAGGCAGTAAGCTCCCTGGGTTGTGGAAGAGTCTGTGTTAGGTAGGGATTGAATGCCTGAGCCCATGTGTTGACTTATCACCTATGGTAACTGGACTGACATTGTCCCCCCTCCTTCCAGTAAAGTCCTGAACTCCCCTCCCATTCTGGGAGGCTGCTGCTTCCCCCACCCCCTGCCCCCGTGAACTTTTATATTCTTCATGGTCCATATTAATGTTTATTGGTCCATACTAATTAAATCAGAATCTATGGAGGATAATATTTGGCATCTACATTTTTAAAATGCTTTCTAGGTGGTGTTAATGCCCAGGTAAGATAGAGAAGTAGTGTTCTAAGTGGTTTCTTTGACCTACACCGACATTTATGGCTGTGAGACTAGGAGTAGGATGCATCTCTGAAGACATACTTGATCAGACTTTTTCTCTTCTACATTCTTTCCCCTTTTCTCTTTGTATGGTGGCCCATTTCGCCATGGGCTGGTCCTAAAAGAGATTGATTTGCTAAGGTGAGAGAGGTAAACAGTTGTCACTTTGGTGATTTTAAGGAGAGCTTACTTCAATGATTCTGTCAAGAAACTCTGGCCCTGACTTCCTCATGGGAGGGTGGAATAAATAGCCCTGGCATCATTTTCAGCCCAGGAGTTCCTGAAGGAAATTATGTTCAAGACAGCATTAACAGACAGTATTGTTCTCAAGAAAGTCAATTAAACTGGGGTTTGAAGAGAGAGAGCTGCAGGTCATCAGACCCTTGTAATCAATATTTAAGGGAAAATTCTTAATCTTTGGGCTCTCTGTAGAATTCTCCTCCTCCTGTGTTGCTTGCATTTTTTCTCCTTTGCTCTTCAGCATATGAGAACTGTGGGCAGCCTAATTTCCCTACCCAGCTATTACAGCTCTGCTGTTCTGTCCTGAGGGGGTATCTTTCTGATGTAACTGCAGTGCATTCAACTGTTTCCTTGTGTGTTGAGATGATGAGAGGGTAAATTTTTGATTTTACATAGCCGTTCTGATTTTTAAGCACTTGGGAGCCAGATTCTTCCAGGTAAGCTTAAAAATGCCTCAGTTCTACCTAGTTGAGGGCAGCTGGAAACAGATTTTTAAGCACCCCTTGGTGTCTAGCCTACCAATAGTACCTGTTATTTAGGAGCCACCTGGGATCAGAAAATTATGATTGTCTTGGGGTAACTTTCAGGCCATACAAACCAGAATTCCTTTGCTTGTCCCAGGTCTCCAGAGACCCACCAGACACTTTTAGTTTTCAAAAACCTAGATGGGGGAAACACATTTATCCCAACAACACAGGCTGAGGAAATCATCAAGTTTCTTTGTATCATGCTGGACTTTTATCAACTGCCTGGGATAACAATGACAATCTTATGCTAGTCGGAAGCTCTTATTGGCAGCAATGTCTTTACTTGATAACAAATAAGAACTCAAATTCTTAATTAAATTTGGCTGACAGCATCTTTCAGAACCTGGGGACCATAGTGGGGGAAACAAACACAAGAGGTACTTGGTGTGGATGAATTTACGAACCAGTGGCTTTGACTAAATTAAGGGAAGCATTTGTTTTTCGACTGTGCTAGTGAAATGTTGGGTGAGCAGAGAACTGTGTGGATGGCAAAAAATCCATACCTGAGAATTCTGCTGATGTTCTTAGACCAGTAGAAACAAATATTTAGGAAATCTCTGCTAAGTAGCAGTATTAATTAGAGTAATTCCAGCTGCTGTAACAAATAGTCTCACTTCTTAATCACCTAAACCCAGAAGTGACATATGCTATTTTTGCTCACGCTTCATTGCTGTTAACTAGTCATATGGTCCACCCAGATGCAAGGTATGTGCTTGTACACTTGCTGGAAAATGCAATTCCTGGGCGGGTTGCCACTTTCAACCACAACTTTGTATGGCACCTGCCATATAAAAAGTACATTTTTGATGAGGAAGCCAGCCATCCCTGAAATAAGGAAATAGAAAGAGCAGTCATTACAGGATTAAGTGGCAACTCAAGTGGCACGAATTAAGAGTTCATGTTTTTAGAGAAAGGGAGCCCATCATTTTGTAGATTTCTGGAATACAGGACACATGGACCATTTCCTGGAGGCATATTTGAGGTAGCCTCAGGAGGCTATAGGGTGTCAAGGTCTTCAGGGACAGAAAGTTTGGATCCTAAGATACAGATGAGAATGAAGTTTTCACACTGAGTAGTTAAGGAGATGAGAATCAGAGCAAAGTAAAGAGGGTCACCAGAAGGTCCAAGATGGTTCCTGGCAACTGTGGTTGACCTGGTCAAGCAGACAGGCTCTCAGGAGCGTTTCAAAGAGCCCTGAGTAGAGGGACATATGTTGGATAGCACAAGCAGCTTGCAAGTTAAAAAATCTGGCTCCCTCCCTGGTTTGACCATTTACAATGACATCTTAAGCAAATGGCTTAAATTCTTTGTTTCGTCATTTATAAAAGAAGGTTGTTAATACCCCACCCCATAGGGTGGTGGTAAGAATTCAATTTGGTAACATATATAAAATGCTAGCACCCAGTAAGAGCTCAGTAAATGGGCTCATGGGCCTTTGTCACTTAGATTGTTGCAATAGCTTTTTGAAAGGTCTTTTTTCCCCCTACCTTCTGCACATCACAGGTTGGTTCTCAATGCAGCAGCCAGAATGATCTCTATCAAACATAAGTCAGCCAAGTCTTATCAGAGTGAAAGCTAGAATCCTTACACCAGTCCAAGGCCCTACATGATCTTGCTCCAAACACTTCCCTGACCTCACCTCAGACTACCCTTCTACTCGCCCATTCTTCTCCCGGCCTCTGTGCTGTCCTTGAAACAGGCCAGGCATAGCCTATGGGTTTTGCTGTTTCCTCCACCTAGAACCCTATTTCTTCATATATCTGCATGACCCCTCTTTTATCCCCAATCTTGGCTCAAATGCCTTTTCCGTGACGCTTTCTCTGACTATCCAATTTAAAACTCATCTCCATCCTATCCCCACATATACCCTTCTCTCCTCTCCGTCTTCCCTGCTTTAATTTTCTGCAGAGCAATTATACCACTATATACATATTTATTTTGTTTTACTCTTTAAAAAAAAAAAAAATCTTTATTGATTTCAGAGAGAGGAAGGGAGAAGGAGAGAGAGAGAGATGGAAACATCAATGATGAGAGAGTCATCATTGATCGGCTGCCTCCTGCACGCCCCTGACTGGGGATGGAGCCCACAACCCGGGCATGTGCCCTGACTGGGAATCGAACTGTGAACTCCTGCATCCGAGGTCGATACTCAACCACTGAGCCACGTCTGGGCTGTTCTACTCTTTATTTACCTCCTTACCAGGAGGCAAGTTCTGGCTGCTCTCTGCACTGCTGTATCTCCAGTTTGGATCCCAGTAGACAATAAGCATTTGCTGAATGAATGAACCTATTTATGAGTATTGGTATTTGTTGTTTTTACAGTGACCCCTGCAAAGTTGATGAGTTCAGGCCTCGCTGTGCATTTCCCCCACTATGACTCCCTTAGACAACCAAGACTTAGATCCTCTTAGGTATAAAAATATTGGGAGAACCATTGAACCTGAAACCCCTGAATTTTAACAAGCCTTGAAATCTAACACTCAGTTTAGAGGAAACAGCAAACAAGAGTAAGTTAATACCGTGAGGATTTCATCAGCCAGAGTCAGTGCAAATGACTTAGTTTCTTCAACAAATATGTCATGAAAAAAAAAAATTTAGGGAGTGGGGAACTATTATAAATTAAAAGAGAGTTAAGAGTGGCATATCATCCAAAAAAAAATGTGTCCACCTTGTTTGGATCACCATTCAAGGAATTTAGTGTAAAAGGTATTTTTGATAGAATTGGTAACAATTTGAAAGTGAATTGGTTGAAGGGGGTGTAGGGTGGATAAATGGTGATACATGGAGACTTGACTTGGGGTAGTGAACACACAACACAGTGTACAGATGATGTGTTGTGGCATTGTGTGCCTGAAAGTTGTATAATTTTGTTAACCAGTGTCTCCCCAATAAATTCAATAAAGAGAGAGAGAAAAAAGGGAATTGGATACTAAGTGCTAATGGCATTATGGGTGTGGGTGTGTGTGGGTGTTATACTACAGGAAAGTAAGCTCCATAGAACATGATTTGAGAGGCTATATTCTCAGTTTTCCCTAGGATGGTACATAGCTAATACCATCCTACGTGCCAAACAAATGAGGCTGGCATTTGCTTTAAATGACTCCAGGAAAGAAAAGGGGGTGGGGGACAGATAACATAAGATTGGCAAAATATTGATAATCTTTGGAGCTGGGTTATGAACACAGGGAGGTTCATGATGTTATTCTCTATACCTTTTTAAAAATTTTTATTTGTATTTTTTTGTTGAATTCATTGGGGTGACATTGGTTAATAAGATGATCTGTTTCAGGTGTACACTTCGACAATACATCATTTGTATATTGTATTGTGTGTTTACCACCCCAAGTCAAGTCTCCACCAGCATTTACCACCCCCTTTACCCTCTATCTCCCCCAACCCCTCTTCCCCTCTGGCAATCGCCATGCTGTTGTCTGGGTCTATGAGTTCTTTTATTTCTTTAACCCCTTTGCCTTTTTCACCCAGCCCCTAACCCCCCTCCCCTCTGACAGCTGTCAGTCTGTTCTCTATCTGTGAATCTGTCTCTATGTTGTTAGTTTATTTTGTTCATTAGATTCCACATATGAGTGAAATCATGGGGTTCTTATCTTTCTCTGACTGGCTTATTTCACTTGACATGATACTCTCCAGGTCCATCCATGCTGTCTCGAAGGGTAAGAGACCTTTCTTTATCGCAGAGTAGTACTCTATCGTATAAATGTCCCGCAGCCTTTTTACCCATCCCCCTACCTTTTCGTATGTGTAAAAACGTCCTTAATACCAACTGAACTCCTTTTTAAAGATTAGGAGGTGAAAGAGTTTCTCTTCCTGAGGAGGAGGGGGGCCTGTTTTCTTCTGTGTACTTCTCTGTTGGTTGTGACCCAGTGCAAAGGAAGGGTGATTGGCTGTGTTGCTGGAGGGTGGGGGTGCAGTATTTTCTCAGCCTCCTGTTTGTTCCTTCCTCCTCAGCTTACCCTTGACTAAGAAGTGGAGTGCAGAGTGGTCTCTAGTGTGGTTAGATTGGGCCGGATGCGGGCTGGGGCTGGGGGTGAGCAGCATACAGAAAGGGAGCTGATGGGCTGTGACGGGCCTGCTTTTCCCCAGGCACCTGCCAGATAGGAAGGCAAATATTTCTACAAATATGCGCCAGTTGAAGGCACAGGTTGAAGGTAGTAGTAAGTGGCTGGATTTCCCTTTGCCGTGGCTCTCTTAATCCTGAGTTTGGAGCTTTCCTTAGCCATTCAAAGTGGCTGATTCTCGTCAGAAACTGTGGAGCAGCTGCCCTATCCATGGTGGGGACTTAACAGCCCCCACAAAGTTCTGCTCTCCATGTTTTAGAAAACCTCAGGGAAGTGTACTCAGGCCTGTCTGAGGACTTCATCATCTTCCCCATCAGGACCTGCCCTGCTGGGAAAAGATCTAATCTCCATTAAGAGACCCTTTTTGCCTCCTGGGTCTGGAACAGCTGGGACAAGCAGAAATGAAAAGCCCTTTTATCTTCAGGGCTTTGATCTGGGCAGAATTTCCCCCTCCCTACTGTTAGCCAGGCTGCTGGGCTCATCCTCAGGTAAACACTAGCAAATGCAGCTATTCAGGCACTTTGTAAAACTCTCATGTGTTCCTTTCACTTGCTTCTCAGATTTGCCAACTACAAAGCCATGAAGTCTGTCATTAAATTGTCACCACAACCCTGCAGAAGCATATTTTAATGTATTCTTATCCATACTTTACAGATGAAGACACGAGGTTTACAGAAGTTGACGAACATAGAACTGACAGGCAAAAAAGTCAGGATTTGAATCTGGGCTTGGAGATGACAGAGCCTGAACTCATTCACCAAAGCCAAAGTTCTCCAACTATCAGTGGGGAAGAACCAGATTCCCACGCCCCCCCTTCTCACAGATCAATAGAATAATGAAATGATGAAAAAAAAAAGCCCTGTTTTAAAAGTTATTAGATTCAACAAGCATAAATACTCTTTCAAACTACTATAGAAGTTGATTACACTGAATTCCTGTGCTTTCCCCATGCTGGATCTTGGCAAAGCTTCCTCAGACTAGCATGTTGAGTAATAGTATTCTAAGCCACCTGCTTCTCAGAGCATTGCGTGTAGTGCTTGCTACACAGCAGGTCTTGCTAAATGCAGATTTCTGAGCCCTATCTCAGAGGACCCGGATCAGAAGGACTGAAGTGGAGTTCAGGAATCTGCCTTTTAGTAAGTCGGTCTCATCATTTGATGTGCTCTGAGTCTGATCGCTACGGTTTTCTGCGCTGCTCCCTCCCCACTCAGATGACAGATGACAGGGTGAACGGTGGAGTGGGTCGAGGGCTTGATTCTATACCCCCACCCTCATGCTACTGTGGGTGTTTTTTTTAATTTTTAAGGACTTCCTTTCTGTAGAAACTTACTGAGAGAACATGCTTTCTGAACTCGTTTTAGTGCACCTCTCCAAATGTGTGTTGAGTTCAAACTGCAGGCCGGGTGCTCACAGCCAGCAGAGAGTGAGTACAGACGGAACAAAATACAAAACGCAGGGGCCCCTCTGTGTGTAGAGGCAGGGAGATGAAGAGGAACCAGCGACAGACCGTGAGAAAGAGGTATCTGTAAGATGGAGAAAAACCAGGAGGGGTAGGCTTGGGAAACTAGGAGGAGGAGTGACCAACTGAATAAACATTGCTGATGGGCTGCGTCAGATGAGGGCTGAGCACATACATGGAGGCCGTGAGGGCTTTGGCGACGTAGACGAGCAGTTTCCTGGACAAGGGGAGGCCTGAAGGAGTGGGTTCAAGTGAGACTGGGAAGAGGGAAATTGGAAAGAGTGACTAAAGTCAGCTCTTTCGAGGAGTTTTATTTTAAAGGAAAGAGAAAGGGCAGGAGCTGGAACGTTAATCTGAGGTCAGGAGGTTTTGCAGGAGGAACAGGGACATGGACTATATTTAAAACTCATGCAGTGGCTAATTATGTGACTTTTAAAGTCATATATCTTTTTCAGTTAATCCCTTCAGGAAAACAGAAACAATTATCTGCCATAACTTTTTTCTTGAAGCTCTTTCAGATTCTCCCCACTCCCAAACAATATTGTCCAAGAAGAGTTTACATATTACTCTTGTTCCTGCATAGCTTAATGTGAATACATTTGGGGAAAAAGTGATATTACATTTTTCATATTTGTTTTCTGTTTTTTTGGCTGAAGTATTTGAAAGTAGATTTCATCTCTGCCCTGGCCAGTGTGCTCAGTTGTTAGAGCATTGGTTCAAGCACCAAAGGGTCCCATGTTCAATTCCCGGTCAAGGGCACTTACCTGGGTTGCAGACTTGATCCCCAGCCCCATTTGGGGCATGTACGGGAGGCAGCCAATTGATGTGTCTTTCTCACATCGATGTCTCTCTCTGTCTCCCCCACCTCACTCCCTCCCTTCCACTCTCTCTAAAGATCAAAGGAAAAAATATCCTCAGGTGAGGACTAACAACAAGAGAGAGAGAGAGAGAGAGAGAGAGAGAGAGAGAGAGAGAGAGAAAGGAGAAAGAAAGGTTTCATCTCTAAATACTTCACATGTATAGGATTTTAAAAAACATAACTACATATATAAATAATATAATAATACTATTATTATACCCAACAAAATTAACAAAATGATTTCTTAATATCATATAATATCAAATCTATATTCAAATATCACATTTGTCCCCAATGGTGTTTTCAAATTGAAATTCAAACAAGGTCTACATATTGCATATGATTGTCGTATCTTTCAAGCCATTTGTTTGTCATGTGCATCAACGTACTGTCCTATAGAATGTCCTGCTTTCACGATTTGTCTGAAAACTCTTTATGGTATCATTTAACTTGCTCTTTTTTTCTCCTTTATTTCCTAAAAACTGGAATTGATTATAAAGGCTTGATCTATACACTTAATCTACATTTTGGTCAAGAATTTTTCATATTAAGTGCTGTGCATTTCCTCTTGCCTTACATCAGAAAACATGTATTGTCTTAGGTGTCCCACTACCAGTGATGCTACAACTGATTTGGGTCAAAGGTGGCTGCCTCAGTGAAAAGAGGTTTTTTTTTGAGATAGGAAAAATAATAGCATGTCTATCTGCTGATGGACATGATCTTTGAGAGAGGGATACCTATATTGATGCAGAACAAAGGGGGACATTTTCTACAAGAATGTCCTTAAGTAGATAATAGTACATAGGATCTAGTGGACAAATGTTGGATATTATAAGTGTTGGATGCATCAAATTCATCCCTAGGAAGAAGAGATCATTTGGGCATAAATGTAGGTAGGGAAGGTAGCTGAATACAAAGGCATGTGTGTGAAAGTTCTATTCTGGTAGCTTTCTTTTTCTCCACGAATAAGGCGAAGGTGAGGATGAGGAGAATTTTCATGGGGGTGGGGGTCAGATAGTCCCCTAGGAGAGTGGCAGATGAATTGACTGGAAAAGTTGCACATAATTTCTGGGAAGCATTAAGTAGCTACTTCCAGTTAGTGACTATGAACTTGAAGTGAAATCAGTAAGCATCACAGTGTGATTTTTCTCTAATATGTTCAGTTACATATTTGCAGGTATGGAGTAGGACAGAGAGTTGGATTTAACCAGAATTGGGCTTTATCCAACCATGTGTGATAGAAAGCTCAATTTAACAATTGACAATGGAATTTAAACTGGGTGGGAAAGGAAGGGGGGATATAAAGGAAGTGAGAGACTGAGAAGGCGGTAGGATCAGCCGTTTTTGGTTGGAGTTGGGTATGAGTTGGACTCAGTTGCAAAGACAGGAGTGGTGATTACAGAGGGTATGCCTGAAGTCAAGACTATGGAGGGGGTATATTTTTTGTAAATGACAAGATCAGAGATATGGCCTTGGGAGTAAGTGGCTGAGGTCACAATCCAGACTGAGGGACCCGGGACTAGAATGATTCTGTAGGTGGATGTTAATATCACCATGGGTTATGACAGAAATAGTGTTGGAGAGAATGATAGTGATCCAGGAGCTAAGATATTCAAGGTCCTGGCTGGAGAAGAGCGTGGCTAGACCCAAGAGAGCAGAGATAAATTTTAAAGGAGCTCTCAGTCTCCTTGAGGCAAACCTGCAGACAGATAAATGTCATGTAGTCTGATGAGAGCCAGACACAACAGTGGAGTTGTATCAATCTCTGTGGAGCCCAGGTGACACTTGAGCTGGTTTTGGAGGCTGAGTGGGTGTGCTCCCATGTGAACAGGGTAGGAAAGGACATTTTATTCAGAAGGATCTTTATGTTCAGGGCTACAAAGGCATGAAAGAGCATGGGAGATGTGGAGTGCTACAATTGAGTTACTCTGGGCGAATTACTCATTTTCCCTGTCTCAGTCTTCCCATTCATAAAATGGAGGTAACAATGGTATTCACAGAGTAGGTGATGGTAAGAAATGATGTGTATAGTACTTGTCTCAGGCCCTATTGTGTAATCCTTTGGGTGTATTTCTTACTTGATTATTTAAAAAAATCCTATGAGATAGGCTCTGTTTTCATTAGTTCTGTTTTGTAGGTAAAGAAGCTGTTAGGGGCTTTAATAACTTCCCCAGGTCATGTAACTGGTGAGAGGCAAGAGTTTGGACTCGTGGTCAGATCAGTCTAATTCTAGGGCTCTTACTCGACCCCTAAGCTATAGTCAGTGCTTAGCACTTAGCTAGTCCTGAATTAATAGTAGCTATTATTGTTGTGATTTCTAAAGTTTCTCACTCCATGAGTTGATGCTTTTATCACTTGTGCAGCTGGTTGGTCACCCCTATTATCTCATGAGCAGCAGTGACTATTTTTGGAAGGCCCTCATTACCTATAATAGATTTAGATCTACATTTGCACTACTTTTGTTTCAACTGGTTGATTTTTGAAAACCAAGATCGGGGAGTGATTTTTATCTTCTTAGAGGGCAAGTTGTCCTGAGCAGGTGCAGTTGATGTGAGAAAGGAAGGTCTGGGTTTGCTGTACTCCTCTTTTGTCTGTGCCCTGAACCCGGACAAATGTCTCATGCCCCAGCAGCTCACACTTTGGGAGGATGGCAGCGAACCAGTATTCACAGGCAATAGGCATCATCCAAAATGCAGGGTGACTGCCCCGAGTGTTCCCTGGGAGGCTGCTGAGAAAGAACCTTTTCCATTAATGATGCCTGGGGAAACAGAACTTTAAAGAGCTGGGATGCCCTCTCCCTCCCTCCCTCCCTCCCTCCCTCCCTCCCTCCCTCCCTCCCTCCCTCCCTCCCTCCCTCCCTCCCTCCCTCCCTCCCTCTCTCCCTCCTCTCCCTCCCTTTCTTCCTTTCTTTCTTCCCTCAACAAATTGTTATTAAATGCCTACTATGTGCCAAACACTCATTTGGGCATTGAAGATAGTAGTGAAGAAAGCTGATGAGGTTTCTGCTTATGGAATTTACATTTTTTTTGTAGGAGGAGACAAAGGGAACCAAATAATAATATGAATACATGCATCGTTACAAACTCTCATGCCACAAAGAAAATGTACATGACATGAAAAGAAGGATAGCTACCAGGAATATTTTCTGACTCTACCAGGAGGCTACCAGGAAGTCAGTTCTCTAAATTCATAAACAGAGCCCTGACATTTTTGACAAAGAGCAGAATGGCACCTCTAACTCTTGCCCTATGAGTCATATGCAGGGCCTGCCTGCCTGTTTCCCAGTTATGAAAAGCTGAAATTCCCCCAGCTTGAACCTCAGGGTTTCAGGGAAAGATTTCTGCATACATCATGGGATGAAGCCAGTTTGTGGCCACTACTCTTTCCTCTTAGTTCTGTTAATGCTGCATCCGCCAGGACAGGCTTCGATATTGTGAATCAGTTTAATATTGTGTATCAAGTTGATATTTAAGCTTGAAGTGTATTTTTGATACTGTCCCCAATAGTTTTACTTTAATCACTCAACTAACATAATGAGAATAAAGGAAGCCGGCTCTGGTCCAAGGGTGGGGGGTGCTGTTGGGAGGGTGGGGTGGAGGGATTGAGCAAAAGGGAAAAAGAAAGAGAAAATTCATGGATGTGGACAACAGTGTGGTGACTGGGGGCAGGGGTGGGGGGCAGAGGTGGAAGGGGGCATAGAGGGATAAATGGAGATGGAAAAAGTAAAATAAATATAATTGAAAAAAAAGAATAAAGGAAGCCAGACTGAAAGGTGAGAATTCATCTCTTATCCATTTGCTCATCAACAGTCATCAGGTCTCAAGCATGTACATTTTTTCTAGGTATTTGGCCGTGCATAACTTTTATTCGCAATGGTGACATTTTCTGGCACTTTTTTTTTGTTATAATATTTTAAGCATTTTTTTTCTTATTACTACTTAAATCACACACAGTTATACACACATACATTCTATAATGGTGGATGTGCCATTGTTTAATTATTTTAGTATTGCTGAAAGCTTAGTTGCTAACCTTAGATTTTTCACCATTATAAATTGAAAACTTTTTTTTTTTTGCATGTGCATATTGCTTTATAAAACTCATTCTTTATTCCATTAATCCTCTGTCAGTCCTCACCACACTGTGTAAGGGAAGAAATCATTTTACATGTGAAGAAACCAAAACGTAAAACCTTTTTCTTCTTTGAATTATTTATTTAGTTTTACTTCCTGGAAGTTTGATAATAGTCAGGAGCTCTTAATTCTATGGCCTGATTACTTTCTAAAAAGGTTAAGTTCATTTCCACAGCATCTTTGAAATATAACAATTTCATTACAGTCTGTCCAGAAATGAGTATTTTCATTTTGAAAATGGCCGGCTAATGTAAATTCTGTTTATCTTATATATCTTAATATTCCAGTTGCCTCTTTTGGGTTAAGATTAATTATAATTTCATATGCTTGTTAATTGTATTTTCCATTTTTGTGACTTGTCTGCCTGCTTATGTTGATTGCCTGCTTGAGAGGCTTTTACTGTATTAACCCTTTGCATACCTTGACTCTTATTTTCCTTTTTATTACAGTATTTTTCATTGCATGAATTTGGGATTTTCATGCAACTGACTCTATCAAAATTTTCCTTGTTATTTTTCTACATTCCATCAGAAACAAGAAAGAGCTGACAAATATAGAATTGTATTTTTAACTTTTAAAAATTATATTTTTATAATATTTTTTCAACTCTAAGAGTAATGATCTACATTTTAGAAATTTGGAATGTATAAAACATTATAAAAAAATGAAACCACATTATTCTACCATCCAGGGTATTTTATTTTTTAGTCCTTTCTTTCTACATGCACATTTAAAAAATTTTTCTGTGTTTGGATAGTATATACTGGTTATGACCTATTTTTTATACTAACATTATATGATTAAACTTTCACATTTCACTAAATATTCTTTGATAATAAATAATTTTAAAAACTCTGTCTACAGTTTAGTTTGAAATGAACTTATTCCTCTCTTCCCCAAATTGCCATTTATATATCCCCAAACCAATGACTAACCAATCCTTTCTCCCCAGATTTATCTGTGGTGTCTGCTTTGTCTTTCTAGCATGTTCTCATCCAGTATCAGGCTATTTCTAGGCTGTCTGTGTTGTTCATAGACCCAGGCCATTGCACCTGAAATAGGCTCTCATCTCTCTTTTTCTGAGTCCTCAGGGCTTTCTGGGTTGAGCCATAGCCTAGGCCAGAGCCCACACTGGAGACTAGCAGAAGTGCCATCTCGTTAATTTTTAACCCTGCCCGTTGGAAAACAGCTCTTATTTCTCTTTTTTTTTTTTTTGCCTTCGCAGATGTTTATTCATCATCCTGAGAAAAATGAGCCTTGGCCTCTAAACCTAACAAAGCAAATATCCCTCCCATGAAGAATAGTGCTAGATCCTGAGGACCTGGAGAGTCTGCGGCCCTAGGGGGATAAACCAAAGCAGGTAAGAAACACTTGGAGGTGTGGATTTGGCAGCAAAAGGGGACATCCCTGAATAAAAAGTGGTGTGGTAGAGTGTGCTGACAAGCGTCACAGGGTCTCAATGTTTGGCTACAGCTTTGCTGTTTCCTTCATATATATATATATATTTAGTTGATTTAATGAGGGGTGGGAATAGGTGGTTTGGCTATTTCTATACTCTATAAATACAAGATTTAAAGTTATTCTGTAAATCAGTCCACATAGCCCCACCATTTGCCAAATCCTGCGCTTGATGCTATGCATACAGTGATGGATAGACTGCGACAGGAGGCAGGATCCTCTGTTTGCTGGGATTGTCTTTCTGTTGGTTCAGTGTTGACTTGTTCTCTGTAGGTGATAATGTGGATTGTTATTGTATTCTTCTAGATGTCTGATGGGGGTTGTAAGGATTCATTGATAGAGCCCCGTTCATTCAATAAGTCTTTATTGAGTGTCCCCTAGGCACTGTGCTGGACACTGGGGTTTCAGAAATGAGCCAGGAGGAGTTTCCTTTTGGCAAAGATCAGTGTGAAAAGCAAGCAGTAGATGGGAGCAGACAGAGCAAGAATAGTGCTAAAAGGGAGGTGGGCTCCATAGGAGATCAGAAGCAGAAAAGTCATGCTGTCTGATCGCCAGACAAATGCACTAAGGGAGAGATTACAGCAGTGTAGAGGCCTGGAAGCTTAAGTAGTCAGATTGGAAAATTCAGAACTTGGTGTATTTTCCCAAAGGATTTGAAAACAAAAAATTTCCTACCTCTTCTCTTCAGCTTTCGCTGCTTAGATTAAATTTCTTTAGTCCCTGTCTCCTTAGAGCAGCTTGAGAGATGAAAAAGGTCTTGAAACTAAAAGTGCCTATGATGAGAAGCTCCAGAGAGCTGGTGGATTTGGGGCCTCAACAGAGGGTGGTGTTCAAGAAGAGTCAGGAGGTGTCAGATGAGTGTCCTGAGGCCATGATGGGGCACAGACCCTGAAGACTGAGGCTGTCTTAAAGCTGCAGGACTGTGTTGTGCCTGGCTGTTTGACTGAACTCCTGTTCCCTGGGAAACTCAACCTTGGAGAGCAGGTGGTGGCAGGAAGCTGAACACCAGCCCTTTCTGAGACTATAGTCCCCATTACTCATCCACATAAAAGTTAAGTCCCAACTCTACTATTTCCGAATCACTCATGCAACTTTGAAAATTATTTATATTTAAAAAAAAAATCTCGCCTGGCTGTTGTGGCTCAGTGGTCGAGCATTGACCTGTGATCCAGGAGATTGAGGTTCAGTTCCTGGTCAGGGCACATGCCTGGGTTTCGGGCTTGATCCCCAGTGTGGCGGGGGTGGTGCAAGAGGCAGCTGATCAATGACTCTCATCATTGATGTTTCTATATCTCTCTGAAATCAATAAAATATATATATATTTTATATATATATATAAATCTGTTTCTTCAGCTATAAATAGTGCTAACAAAATTTTCCCTCCTTATTTCATAAGATTATACTGGGTCTCATGAATATAATTACTGTGAAAGGGTTGCCTGAGTGGTAAATGTGCACCCAGGTGATGGCTGCTATAGTGCTAATGGTAAAGGTGGTTTTTCTGTGATTGTCTGGCAGATTGAGTTGTGTCTCTAGTGACCCTGATTTCTGAGTCCTGTTTGATTAACACTGACTTTTCACTGTCCTTTATCACAGATGCCTGTCCTTTTGGTGCAAAGACCACAAACTTTTAGAGAGACCTGGGTTGGAATCCTGGTTCTAGTACTGATTAGCTATTGACTTTGGAGAAACCCTGTAACCTTGCTAAGCTTCAGTTTCTTCATTTCCTCAAATAGGACATTTAATATCTACCTCATAGTGTTATAGTAAAAATTCAATGAGAGACTGCAGGTAAAGTGCCTGCCATATATAGTAGGCACTTCTTAGATGCTACTTTCCCTCCTCTAGTTCTTCAGCTGTCATAGTCATTTGATTAGCTGTGTTGGGTATCTGAGGAAATTGAGTTTCTTAGTTTTCTGATGATACAACAAGCCCTCTCTGTCATTTCCTGATTTCAAGTTTGAATTCTCCCTCTTCCTACTTTTCACCACTTTCAAAATGTCAGCAGCCCAAGGCAGGAACCCTTCTCCCCAGAGCTCCTGGCTCCTGAGGTCTGGGGGGGTGGGAAGCGCAGCTTGGATGGTACTGCCAGTTGATTCCGAGAGTGATCTGGATGCCGCTGAAATTAAAGTCTCAGATGAAGGACCCGAAGCTCAGGTTGATGAGGCTTGGCCAGTGCTCCACTGTCCCCTGTCGCCTCCACCTGGTCCTCATGCCGAGGGGCTGCTCTCTGGTCTCTGTTTAGAATACCTCCTGTGTCTTTACATTTACCCAGTTCAAAGCCTGACAATACCATACCTGTTTTTTTCTCCCAGCACTCCGTAAATGAGATAGGGAAGAGAGGACTACTCTACAGAAACTTAGGTGCGGATAGGTTAAGTGATGTATCCGGTCACCAAGAACAGGGATGAGAACCCAGGTTTCCCGAATACCTGGCCTAGTACTCCTGCCACCTTATTTCTTTTTTTTTTCTTTTTAAATATATCTTTATTGATTTCAGAGAGAGGAAAGGAGAGGGAGAGAGAGAGATAGAAACATCAATGATGAGAGGGTCATTGATCGGCTGCCCAGCCCGCAACCCGGGCATGTGCCCCGACCGGGAACCGAACCCTGATCGCCTGGATCCTAGGTCGACGCTCAACCGCTGAGCCACGCCCGGCCGGGCACTGCCACCTTATTTCTGATATCCTTAGGAGCAGGTTGCATGGGAAGGAACTGTAGATCCTAGTGGGTTAGCAAAAGCCCAGGGGGTGATTCCTTACACTCATGATGGTAAATTAGCCCATTTATTTATGAAAGAGTTTAATGTTTTTCAAAAGATACAGACATTGTTTGAGGTTAAAGTACTTTCACCTTCCATTCAGTTACACAATATATTCTGGGTAAACAAAGTAGGTCTTTACCTAGATATAAAAGGGACTATTAGGCTCTATTTTCTTAGTGAAGTCCATTTTCCAGAACTTCCAGCAGTTCTGTACAGGATGTTGTAGAAAGGACATGGATTACAGAATCAAGTGCTCTTGGATTTGAACCATAGTGCTACCATTTACTCAGCTCTGTGATCCTAGGCACTTCTCTTAACCTCTCAGAGCCTCAGATGGCTGATCTATAAGTGGAGATTAGAATACCACTGCTGGCGGTGGTCAGGGCCTCTGCACAGCTCAGGAGATGCCCTTCATATTAGACTGTCGTAAACATAGTGCTTACTAGAGTTGCATATCACAGTGGCCCTGGTTTATGGTGACATTAAATAAAATAACATCTTGTGTGCTTAATTCATCTTTGTTTTCATGTCCTGAATTGATCATTTGTCTGCTGTCTTACCAAGATTTCCTATCCTTTACCATGAGGTCAGCTAGCTTCCCGACACTTGATAGCACTCACAATGCACTCCATAAAATTGGATGTTTTGTTGTGAAGCTAGCCCTTGCTCTTCTTCTAACTCAGGAGTCCAACACCACTTAGAGAGATGCATCACAAAGCTATGGTGTTGTCCATGGTGAGAGATCTCTTTCTGGCAATTTTAGAAGAATTCTGGGCCCCTTAGGATTTTAGGGAGTTTGAGTTCTTATGATGTAGACCAGTTAGTCTGCTCTTCGTTTTCTTTTAGTTTTTCAAGCATGCACACCTTCATTTAACAGATAGTGTAAGGCCCTAGGAACCAAATGATGTGTAAGATGTGATTCCTGACCTCAGGAAGTTCAGAGTGCAGTTGGGGAGCTAGACAAAGACAAGAGGAAAGTAGGATTTAGAGTGTAAAAAGGAATCATGGAGAACACAGGAAGGGAGTGTCTGAGGACTGTTCTCTACATTCAAAACCAAAACTGAGAGTGATTTTGTGTGTATGTGTGTGTGTGTCAGAGAGAGACCGAGCGAGAGCGCTGCAGACCTGGTAGAATTCAAATCTTGTCACTTTAAATTCATTGCTCCGCCCATCACCTTGCCTCTTGACAGTCACACTTGTAGATTTTCTTTACATCGTTTTTTGCCTTGTCTTACTTTTTCTAGGCTTGTTTTCCTGCTCAGAACAGAGTGGCTCCCTTGAATGCATCTTTCATTATGATTCCCACCAACTTGAAAAAAAAATTCAGCTGCTGTGTGCTGGCCTTTCTCCTGTTTGCAGTCATCTCTATGTGGAAGGAGAAGAAGAAAGGGAGTTACTATGATCCCCTTAAATTGCAAACCGAGAAATTGCAGGTGCTGAGGGGTCTGAAGAAAATTGCCATGGGGCCTGGTTCCCAGTCTGCACCTTCAAGCAACACCCAGGACACCCACAGGAGCAGCCAGGCCCTCCACAGTCCTAGGGATCAGCCCAAGACCGAGCTAGAAACTTTCCAGATGTGGAGCAAAGACAGCTCTTCCAAAAACCTTATCCTCAGGCTGCAGAAGATCTGGAGGAATTACCTGAGCTTGAACAAGTACAATGTGTCCTACAAGGGGCCAGGGCCTGGTGTCAAGTTCAGTGCAGAGGCCCTGCTCTGCCACCTTCGGGACCAAGTGAATGTATCCATGGTAGAGGCCACAGATTTTCCCTTCAATACATCTGAATGGGAGGGTTACCTGCCCAAGGAGAGCATTAGGATCAAGGCTGGGCCATGGGGCAGGTGTGCTGTCGTCTCTTCAGCGGGATCTCTGAAGTTCTCTCAACTGGGCAAAGAAATAGGTGGGTTCTGTGGTGTTAAGATTGCTATTTGAACATGAGATTGTTAACTTGTTTGGAGTAGCTGGGCATACAGACAAGACTGGAGACTGTGGTAAGTCTCTGTGGACTAGCAGAGCAGGCCCAGGTCAGTGCTTTTCATTGCCCATGAGCCAGAGGTGCCTCAGGCTTCATGGGCGATTGAAAAGGGTGGAGATCTACTCTCCCAGCATCTTTGTCAGTTAGCTTTATTTTTTACCTGTTTTAAGTATTGGTGTTCTACTGAAAATTTTGTTTGAAAAGAGAGTTCTACTGATACAAAGAAGCAAAATGCTGCTTTTATATTGACATATAAAAATAATTGAAGGACAGATCTCTACTTTATCTTTAGATTCTGAAATTTGTACATTGTCTCTTTTGGCCTGAACTACCTGGGTAATTTTAAGCTTTTCTTTTTGAAAACAATGAATTAGAGCAGGAATTATTTTTTTTCCCTAGTACCCACCTGGCACCATACGTAGTTACTACAATGTTATTGACTATGCTCCCCATGCTGTACTTTACATCCCCATGATTATTTTGTGACTACTAATTTTTGCTTCTTAATCCCTTCACCATTTTTACCTAGTTCCACAACCCCCATCCCATCAGGAAACCCTCATTTTGTTCTCTGTATCTGTGAGTCTGCTTCTGTTTTGTTTATTTGTTTATTTTATTCTTTAGGTTTCACATATAACTGAAATCATATGGTATTTGTCTTTCTCTGTCTGACTTATTTCACTTAGCATAATACTTTCTAGGTTGATCCATGTTGTCACAAATGATAAGATTTCATTTTTTTATTGACTGAGGAATATTCAGTTGCATATATGTACCACATCTTTATCCAATCGTCTATTGATGGGCACTTAGGTTGCTTCCATATTTTGGCTACTGTAAATAATGCTGCAATGAATGTAGGGGTGTGTATATCTTTGTAAATTCGTGTTTTAGATTTCTTCATACAAATAACCAGAAGTAGAATTGCTTGGTCATAAGGTAGTTCTATTTTTAATTTTTTAAGGACTCTCCATAGTGTTTTCCATAGGGGCTGCACCAATTTGATGTCTCATCAACAGTGCGTGAGGGTTCCGTTTTCTGTACATCTTTGCCAACATTTACTGTTTTGTTGATTTATTGATGGCAGCCATTCTGACGGGTATGAGGTGATATCTCATTGTGCTTTTAATTTGCATCTCTCTGATGGTTATTGATGTTGAGCATCTTTTTATGTCTATTGGCCCTCTGTATTCCTCTTTGGAGAAGTGTCTATTCAGTTCTTCTGCCCATTTTTTAATTGGGCTGTTTTTTTGTTGTTGTTTTTGGCGGTAAGTTGTGTAAGTTCCTCATATGTTTTGGATATTAACCCCTTATTGGATGTAGCATTTACAGATATCTTCTTCCAATCATTAGGTTGTCTTTGTGGGGGTTTTTTTTGATGATTTCCTTTGCTGTGCAAAAATCTTTTAGTTTGATGTAGATACATTTGTTTATTTTTTCTTTTGTTTCTCTTGCCTGAGGAGATATATCAGAAAAAATACTAAGAGCAATGCCAGACAGTTTACTGTGTATGTTTTCTTCTAGTTTTATGGTTTCAGGTCTTACATTTAGGTCTTTAATTCATTTTGAGTTTACTCTCATTTATGGTATAAGAAAGTGGCCTAGTATTATTTTTTTGCATATATTTGTCCAGTTTTCCCAACACCACTTATTGAATAAACTTTCTTTACCCCATTGTATATTCTTGCCTCCCTTGTCATAGATTAATTGACCACATAGGCATGGGTTCATTTCTGGGCTCTCTATTCTGTTCCATTGATCTCTGTGTCTGCTTTTATGCCAGTATCATGCTGTTTTGATTACTATAGCCTGAAAGTATAATTTGATATCAAGTAGTGTGGTATGTCCAACTTTTTTCTTTCTCAAGATGCTATGGCTATTCGGAATCTTTTATGGTTCCATATAAATTTTAGAATGATTTGTTCTAGTTCTGTGAAAAATGCCATTGGTATTTTGATAGGAATTCCATTGAATCTATGGATTGCTTTGTGTAATATGGATGAATTAACGATGTTATTTTTTCCTATTCATGAGCATGGCATATGCTTACATTTATTTGTATCTTCTTCAATTTTTTTTCTTCAATGTCTTATAATTTTTGGAATACAAGTTTTTTGTCTCCTTGGTTAAATTTACTCCCAGGTATGTTTTTATTTTTTATTTTCATGCTGTCATTTTCCTAATAGGACTGTTTTCCTAATATCTCTTTTTGATAGTTCATTATTGATGCATAAACATGTAAGCAACTTCTGAATATTTATTTTGTATCCTGCTACTTTACTGAATTCATTTATCAGCTTTAGTAGATTTTTAGTGGAATCTTTAGGGTTCTCTTTATATAGTTCCATGTCATCTGCAAATAATGACAAGGATGTTGAATTTGAGTCCTGTGGCCTACCTTCAGGGTGTTCACGAATCCTTAAAATTGCATGCAAAAATATCCGTGGATAAGGTATGTATGATGTGTGTATATGTGTGTAAGTCGATCTGTACATTTTCTAGAAAGAAAGTCCATAGCTTTCAGTTGATTCTTAGAGGGGTATGTGATCCCAAAAAAGGATCAAAGGCACTGGTCAGAATATATAAATTTCTCTTTCTTGAAATCCTTCATAGTTAGCAAAGATAGAAAGTCTATCCATCCTTGCAAACACGTGCAACACAGAACTACAGCTTTGCTTGAAACTCCGTGATTCGCGTATTTTGAGAGAATGTGTTTTCCATTATTGTGAAATGAATCAGGCTAAAGAAAGCAAAGCACAGGAAGCATTGCTCTCTGTCAGGTTCTGGAAGGTACTGGAGCAGGTGAGGTCATATGTCTCCTTTTTTATTTCTTGCATATGACTGCCAGGAAAAATGGTCTGAAACCAAGCACAGGCACTCAGAAGAAGAAAAGTAGACCCAAATTGGATTCTCTAGAGCAGAAAGAAGTGATGAGATCACATTTTGTACCTCTCCAAATAGGCAGTACTTACTAATAAGAGCTGCCAAGCCAACCAGCCTCACCTCTGCTTTTACTTTTTCAGTTTCTTTTGGGCTGCATTCTCGAGAAATTACAGCCGATTGGTTTTTGTTCACACATTATGGCACACAATTTCTTTCTTTCTTCCCCATTTTTGCTCTATCACAGTAATGTTTAGAAAATTCCATGTATTAGCTGATCCTCTTCTTTATGGCAAGTTATCAGTGTCTGCCTGGCTGAGATTGTGTTGAAGTTTAAGGCAGAGTCTGATACTTTTATGAATTGGAACTTTGCTATTTATTTTTATGCACTCCGTAAAAGTTTGGAGTGATTGAACTAACATTAATTAAAATAATCTCTTTCTATAAAATGTAGTTATAATTTTAAATATGTATTCCATGGAAGGACTTTGATCCTGAGACAAAAAATTGCACGTTAGTCTTCAAATGTTCTGTCTTTTAAAGGATATATCCTCTGGGCATTTGGTTTAACACATGTTTTAAGGAATTCATTCATTTGTCCTTTTATTCATTCATGGATTTATCAACAATACTAAATAGGAACATAGAATACAAAGAGAAAAGGGAAAGGAAAGGCCCTTTGTTGAAGGCCTGTGAGTACCAGGCAGCATGCCAGGCCCATAGCCTTTCCACTGTACCTGAGGTTTGTCTAGCCTGTTCCCAACTACTGGACATATCAGATGGTTTAAAATGATTTGCTCTTACAAATAGTACTGCTGACACAGTTTTGGGGTAGATAAGTGACTACTCTTGCCCTCCCAAGGGGAAACATCCTCAGAAATGAGACCAAAGTAAGGTAAGTTTTATGGCTCTTTATTTTGTCCATTGCAAAATTATCAAAGGGATTATAATAACATATTGTGCCTCCAGCAGTCCCATAAATCAGCCAATGGGGGCTCAGTCATTTTCAATCATTTTTGATAGGTATACATATAAAGTATCTTAGATTTGTTTGGATTTTCATTTCAAACAATAGCGTATATTTTAAATGCTATAACCAAGAGGAGAGTGATGCTTATTGTGCACCTACTGTGCACCTAACATGCCTTGCTTGTTCTTTTCACCTTCCCCGCAACCCTGGGAGGTCAGTAAGATTATTGTGCCCATTCTACTGATGCGCTAAGCTTTGAGACCCAAAGAGGTTATACAGCTGGTGAACAGCCGACCAGGACTTGAAACCCAGTCACTGTTGCAAAGGCCCTCATACTTAGCCTTTCTGCTCTTGTGTCTCATTGTATCTGTAGCTTTACAATAAACATTGGTATGAGGTGTCTGTCAGGTTAAGAAAAATCCCTTGATGTTCTTGCTTACTTGCTCCCCTAGAGGAAAGAAGAAGAGCACTCAAGCTGAGGCAAAAGCAAGAGAAACAAAAGCTGCAGGGGGAAAAATATAGAGTGCATTTGGGCATCACAGATAATCCTGTGTGGCTGGGATGTGGGCTATAAAAGGCTGAGGAATGAGGCGAGGAAGGTGGCCAGGGCTCAGTTCTGTGGATTGTCACATTAAGGACTTTGGATTTCATTTCTTAAGTCACAGAGAGACCTAGAAGGCTTTTGAGCAAGTGAGGGATGGCATCGTGTGTGTTTGGAGAGATTTCTCCTTCTCTGAGTCCCCCTCTCAATGGGGACTGCTATATCATCTCTTCCTTATCAGGGACTATTGCCACATCCAAGTGAGATGGCCAAGCTTGTCTAAGCAGTCGTAGTGATAGTGAAAAGAGCAGGGCTGATTTGAGAGACATCATGAGGTAGAAGACATAGAACTTGGTCTCTAACTAGAAATGACCTTGATTGAGAGGCAGAAGCTGGAGTTTCTGGCCTGGGAGCTGGCTATAACATATTACAGGGGAGCATGCTTCTGGAAATCACAGGTTCTATCTTGGATGTCCTGAGTCTGTAGTGTTTGTGGATTTCCCTGGGTAGACATCTATGCAATTGTTTTGTTTTATTTTATTTTTAAAAAATATGTCTTTATTGATTTCAGAGAGAGGAAGGGAGAGGGAGAGAGAGAGATAGAAACATCAATGATGAGAGAGTCATTGATCGGCTAGCCTGCAACCCAGGCATGTGCCCTGACCGGGAATCGAACCCCGATCACCTGGATCCTAGGTCGATACTCAACCGCTGAGCCACGCCTGGCCGGGCTATGCAATTGGATATATGCTTTTGGAGAAGAGTCAGGGTGGGAGATCAGATTTAGGAGTCATTTGTATCGAGGTGATAGTTGTAGTCCAGGAAGAAAGAGGACTGATGAGAAAACGTAGAAAATAGTTTACATTTAAAGGACAGGGAAAGGACAGGACCAAGCCAAAAAAAAATCAGAAAGGCCAGTGAGAAGCACTGGAGGAAAACCAGGAGGGGACCATGCAATGGAAGGCAAAGAGGTATGGAGTTTGGGCAGATGGAGTTCTTTGGCAGAGCCAGGACTGAGAAGACACCCTTAGACTGAGGAACTCAGAGCATGATTGTTTATGTTAGAATTCAGCAAACATTTTCTGTAAATGACCAGAGAGTAAATATATTTGGTTTTGAAACCATACAGTTATCTTTCACAACTACTCAACTCTGCTTTGCAATGCATAAGTAGCCATAGGCAATAGTAAATAAAGGGGCTTGTCTGCATTCAGTAAAACTTGACAGAATCAGAGGACTGGTCAGATTTGGCCTACAGAACATAGCTTGTCAACCCTGACCTACATGTCTAATTTCCCCAACCAGAGTCAGAATGTAGTCTTCCACAGATAGTTATATTATTCATTAAGCTAATTTGAAAATATAAAAAAATGTTTGGTTCAGTTGTGATAAAATTTCTTAGAGTTACTACACCTGGAGGCAGTGAATTTTGATGTATTTATGAATTTACTGAGGAGCTGATTCTGCTGAATCTTCTAGGCATGCAGTTATGTCCTGTGCATATAATGGTGCATTGCTTCTTTTCTAATTTGCATTTTTCTGCTCTCTAATGCTAAGTTAAAGGGAAGTGGTAACATCTGTATTCTACAGCCTTCCTCCTTGCAAGGTTTGTTTGCTGGCATCCCGGTATCTATGGGTTTCTCTGGGTGATTTCCTGGAGTCCTGTTTGAGTTTTGTTGTTGTTGTTTTTAAATGAATTTATTGGGGTGACATTGGTTAATAAAATTATATTGGTTTCTGGTATACAACTCTACAATACCTCATCTGTATATTGTATAGTGTGTTCACCACCCCAAGTCACTCCCTGCTTTCCCTTCTTCTACCTCTCCTCACCCTCCTTCCCGCTGGCAGTCAACATCCTGTTGTCTGTGTCCTTCAGTCTTTCCTTTTTTTCTTTGCTTAATCCCTTCACCTTTCTCACCAAGCCCTCAACACCCCCCCCTCCCGACAGCTGTCAATCTGTTTTCTGTATCCATGAGTCTGTCTCCATTTCGTTAGTTTATTTTGTTCATTAGATTCCACATATAAGTGAAATCATATGGTACTTGTCTTTCTCTGACTGGCTTATTTCAGTTAACACAATACTTTCCAAGTCCATCCATGCTGTCACAATAGGTAAGATTTCCTTCTTCCTTTTCCTGAATAGTATTACTTTGTGTCAATGTACCACAGCTTTTGTATCCACTCATTTACTGATGGGCAGACCTGCTTCCAAATCTTGGCTGTTGTAAATAATGCAATGAACATAGAGGGGCGCTTATATTCTTTTGAATTGGTGTTTCAGGTTTCTTTGGATATATTCCCGGAAGTGGAATCGATTGGTCATAAGGCAGTTCCATTTGTAATTTTTTGAGGAAACTCCATATATTTTTCCACAGTGGCTGCACCAATCTGCATTGTCAACAGCAATGCATGAGGGTTCCCTTTTCTCCACATCTTCACCAGCACTTGTTGTTTGTTGACTTATTGATGGCAGCCATTCTGACAGGTGTGAGGTGATATCTCATTGTGCTTTTAATTTGCATCTCTCTGATGATTAGTGATGTTGAACAACCCTTCATAGGTCTATTGGCCATCTGTATATACTCTTTGGAGAAGGGTTAATTAAGATCCTTTGTCCATTTCTTAATTGGATTGTTTGTTTTATTTTAAATTTTTAATTTTTGTTTAAAATATTACAGATGTCCCTTTTTCTCCCCTTTAACCCATTCTACCCAGTCCCACCCTCCTCCCTAGTCCCTCTCCACACCATTGTCCATGTCCTTGGGTTCTGCATATATGCATATAAATTCTTTGGCTAATCTCCCCCCCCCCGCCCTCCTCCATCCCTCTGAGATTCATCAGTCTGATCCATGCTTCCATGTCATTGAATCATTTCTGTTCATCAGTTTATTAAGTTCTTTAGATTCCACATATAAGCGAGATCATATGATGTTTGCCTTTCTCTGCCTGGCTTATTTCGCTTAGCATAATATTCTCCAGGTCCTTCTATACTGTCCCAAAGGGTACGAGATCCTTCTTCTTATAACTGCGTAGTATTCCATGGTGTAAATGTCCCACAGTTTTTTTATCCACTCATCTACTGATGGGCACTTGGTCTGTTTCCAGATCTCAGGTATTGTAAATTGTGCTGCTATGAACATAGGGGTGCATATATTCTTTCTGATCAGTGTTTCAGGATTCTTAGGATATATTCCTAGAAATGGGATCACTGGGTCAAAAGGCAGCTCCATTTTTCATATTTGAGGAACCTCCATACTGTTTTCCATAGTGGTTGCACCAGTCCGCATTCCCACCAGCACTGTATTAGAGTTCCCTTGTCCACACCCTCGCCAGCACAGGTTGTTTGTTGATTTGTTGATGGTGCCATTCTGACAGGTGTGAAGCAATACCTCATTGTGGTTTTAATTTGCATCTCTCTGATGATTATCGACGTTGAGCATTTTCTCATATGTCTCTTGGCCATCTGTATGCCCTCTTTAGAGAAGTGTCTATTCAGGTCCTTTGCCTATTTTTAAATTGGATTGTTTGTCTTCCTTTTGCTGAGTAGTATGAGTTCTTTGTACACTTTGGAAATTAGCCCCTTATCAGGTACATCCTTGGCAAATATGTTTCCCCAGACCGTGGGGTTCCTTTGCATTTTGAGGCTGTTTTCTTTTGCTGTGCAGAAGCTTTTTAGTTTGATGTAGTCCCATATGTTTAGTTTTTCTTTTGTTTCTCTTGCCCTAGGAGCTGTATCAGTGAAAATTCCACTATGTGGGATGTCTGTGACTTTACTGCCTATGTTTTCTTCCAGGATTTTTATAGTTTTGCAACTTATGTTTAAGTCTTTTATCCATTTTGAGTTTATTTTTGTGTATGGTGAAAGTTGGTGGTCTAGTTTCATTTTTTTGCATGTAACTGTTCAATTTTCCCAGCATCATGTATTGAAGAGACTGTCTTTACTCCATTGTATGCTCTTGCCTCCTTTGTCAAATATTAACTGGCCATAATGGTGTGGGTCTATTTCTGGGGTCTCTGTTCTGTTCCATTGATCTATATGCCTGTTGTTGTACCAATACCAGGCTGTTTTGATTACAATGGCTTTGTAGTACAGTTTGATGTCTGGTAAAGTGATCTGTCCCGCTCTGTTCTTTTTTCTCAAGATGGCTGCAGCTATTCGGGGTCTTTTTTGGTTCCATATACATTTTCAAAATGTTTGTTCTAGATCTGTGAAATATGCTGTTGGTATTTTAATAGGAATTGCATTGAATTTATAAATTACTTTGGGTAGTATGGACATTTTAATGATATTAATTCTTCCAATCCATGAGCATGGTATATTCTTCCATTTGTTTATATCTTCTTCTATTTCTTTTCTCAGTGTCCCGTAGTTTTCTGAGTACAAGTCTTTTACATCCTTGGTTAAGTTTCTTCCTAGGTATCTAATTTTTCTATTTGCAATGGTAAATGGTATTGTTTTTTTAGTTTCTCTCTCTAGAAGTTCATTGTTGGTGTATAAAGATACAACTGATTTCTGGATATTTATTTTGCTTTCTGTTACTTTACTGAATTTATTTATCAATTCTAGCCATTTTTTGGTAGAATCTTTAAGGTTCCCTCTGTTTGGGTTTTAAAGCTCTTAAGCCTTCATAGCAAAAGGCAGTTTGACAAACAAAGATCCTGTCCTCTTTCCTTATCAGCCCAATTTAGTGGCCTGTTTTAAAGTTGTCTATGATTGATTTTTTTTCTTCTTAGAATAAAATCCAAACTTTATACCTGGCCTCCACAGCCTGTGTGATCTGGTTCCTGCCTACCTCTTTAACTACATCTTTTATTCTTCTGCCTCTCACTCACTGGTCTCCAGCCAAGTCCTTACTCTCTTTGGGTCTTCACACTGTTGTGTCCTCTGGTTGAAATGTACTTTGTTGGGCCCTTTCCAAGCCCAACCACTGTTTGGGTCTCAGCTAGAGGCATTCTCTGAAACATCACCCTATCTGAAGGAGATTTCGCAGGGTCTCTGTTACATAGCTCAGTTTATTTGTGTCATAGTATTAATTACAATCGGTAATTATCTTGAGTATAGGTTGTTGTGCTTCTTTACTGTTTCACTCCTTGCAGTAGATTATGAGATCTCTGTGGGCAGGGATCTTGTCTTGCTCACACCCATTGTTTTCAGCACCCAAAACTATTCCTATCAGAGAGCAGGTGCTTAATTAGTATTTGTTGAATGAACAAAACATTCTCCTTTGTTATGGTGGACACCAAGGACCTAGTCTCAGCCTGCTGTGCTGGGTGTTCTCCTTTTGCCCTTCTAAATCCACTCTACTTTTTTCTATCTGACTATGTGACCTGGGAAATTAAAATTTGGTACTGTGTCCACTAGGCTTCCTCGCCCTCTGGCTTTTATTTGGTGTTGAATAATAAAGGTGCTGGTATGAAACTGTGAAGAAGGGGAGTGAGGTCAAGCTATCTGTCCCCCAGGGTCTGTCCTGGCAGAGTAACCATAGGCTGCTTCTTTCTCTTGACTGAAAGTCTCAGCCCTTTTCAAACAGCCCTCACGGCCTCTGAGTCCTGTTCTTCCCCTTTCCCCCTTCAGGGCCTAGAAATCAGCAGGAAGAAGGAAAGAGAGGTTGGGGTATTGATTCCTCTCTTGCTGGCAGGACATTAGCAGTAGCTGTATTCTTGAGTCCACAGTTCCTAACAGGTGGCCTTCTGCTCCTCTTGCCACATTCGCTGTAGAGGTAGTAATGGTTCCCTGCTGTTACCAACCCTGGGGTATTGCTTCATTCCTTGCTGATTTCCTTAATCTCTACCTACAATTTGTAAATAGTCCTTTTTTTCAACTCTCGATTAGTACTCCTTTTGAGCTTGTCATTCTTTCCTGTTGGGAGCCTCAGATGAATCATTTATCACCTGTGAGAAAAGAAAGTTGACTAAGTGAAATTTCTGATGGATCCTCATTTCTAGCATGATTATTACTAGTCACCTGTGAAACCAGAGATTGATTCTGACCAAAAGTAGTGCAATCTGAATTGTGTAAAGATGTACCTTCTGCTATATTTGTAGTACAGTGTGCTTGCCCTGTAAACTTATCAGGTTTGGACTATGCACAGGTCATGCAATTTTCAAGTGCTTTTGATAAGATTTTGTCCAAGGATGGAAGATTGGGTTGTTGTGAAAGAGAGGTCTAGATTCCTCAGGTTTCGTAAGTATGTTAGAACTGAAGTAAAGAAGTAGGCTTTCATCCTTTAATTCTGAGGGTATTCTCTTTTCAGATCATCTTGTTTTGAGTTATATGCCCACCCCCCCAACCCCTTTCTCCTGATGCCACCTTTGTGGATAAAGAACCACCCAAAATAAACTTATGTGAAGAGAAATAGAACCACGGAAGATTGACCTGACCTCCAAATCTGTGCAGATTTCAGTGGTGAACCCAAACTTGCTTGATCAAGTAAGGCTGGGATGAACTCTCATAAGATTACAGAGGTTTAGGATTGGGATGAATCATAAAAGTCAACAGTTACCTCCCCCATTGAATTGGTCAATGCCAGTCAATTTCTCCAAGTCTTCCAAGCTCTGCTTAAGCAGCTACATGAACTAGAGCCAGAGAGAGAGTAGATTTTTAAAAATGGTCTGTTTGATCTTGGCTGGGTTTAGGACATTGTTTCTGATAAATAACTTAAAAAAAAGAAAAGAAAAAAAAATATGGGGTTTAGTTTAGCTCTATGACCTTCTCTCCCTTCTCTGCCACCACCAGGTTGTGACTCTTTCTAGGCTTCAGATTCTTAAATGGAACACTTGGGGTGTGGTTCTTGGATGCCATAGTGAATCCCTCCCATTTGTTGGGCACTGCAAGCTTTTAAGAGTGTAATGGGGTGCTTTGCACTTATAGGTTAGACCGAGCTTATGGTAGTGTCTTCGTATTTCTCACAGTGATAGAAGTGTAACCTCCTGGTAATACCAAGAGAGTATTTGGTTTTGCTCCTTTGGTAACTGGAATAATGATCCCAATGGCCCCAGTCACTTTTCCACTGTCCCTAAACATACTGGTATTATTATTATTATTTAAATATATTTTTAAGAGAGAGGAAGGGAAAGGAAGAGAGAGAAATAGAAACATCAATGATGAGAGAGTCATTGATCGGCTGCCTCCTGCACGTCTCCCACTGGGGATCAAGCTTGCAACCCAGGCATGTGCCCTGACCAGGAATCGAACCTCTATCTCCTGGATCCTAGGTCGATGCTCAACAGCTGAGCCATGCCCAGCAGGGCCATACGGGTATTATTGAATGGATTTCAGGAATGCCATGATATGGACCTCTTTAGCCCTTGCAGTGGCCAAGCAGACAGGTGGTCATCTCTGTCTATGAACTTTATCCAATGCACCATAAAAATATGATAATTTCTTCCTGTGTATCATGATGTGATAAAGATTGGGAAGTGTTATATTCTTCCCTCCCCTCCTGCCCTCTATTTCTCCACAACTTATCTCTTTCTTCATATTTCTGGTACTCATCACTTCTTGTTTCCTTGTGGTTTATAGATGATCATGATGCAGTCCTGAGGCTTAATGGGGCTCCTACAGCCAACTTCCAACAGGATGTGGGCATGAAAACCACCATTCGCCTAATGAACTCTCAGGTAAAATTTTTTCTGTGCAGACAGGGTTGTTTTGAGGAATAAGTGAGAAAATCCATGCAAAGCACTAAGTACCTGGCACATATGTTGGTAAAGTTAGGTACTCTGGTATTTATGTGTGCAGACATTGAGATGGATGCGGGGGATACAGTGATGAGCAAAACAGACTTGCCCCTGTTCTCATGTTACTAACAGATACAATCAAATAGTCATACAAAGAAATTTAAAGTTGCTGTAGAGAACTAAAGAAGAGGGTCAGGATGCTTCCAGAGCCCATAAGAGGGAAATTTTCCCTTATTAAGGAAGTCAGGAAAAGTGAGGAGGTGTTACATAGCTGTGTAGGAAGAGAGGGGGAAGGCAAGAAGGGTGGGGGCAAGAGTTTTCAAGAAGAGGCAATGGCGTAGGCAAGGCCTTGTGGAGGGGAGCAGGGGCAAGAGGACCTAGGAAGAGATGAACGTATGTGGGGCGGGGTAGTGGGGGGGTGGTGTGTGGTGAGAGATGAGGCTGAAGGCAAGAAGGTACCAAGCTATGGGGCTGCATTTAAGTATTTTTAATTTTATTAAATTTATTGGGGTGACATTGGTTAATAAAATTATATAGGTTTCAAGTGTATAATTCTACATCATCTGTATATTGCATTGTGTGTTCACCACCCAAAGTCATATTTTCTTCCATTACCATATATTTGACCTCCTTTACCCTTTTCTACCCCCTTTAGCTCTGGTACCACCCATTCTGTTGTCTGTGTCTCTGAGTTTTTGTTTGTTTGTTGCTTTCAGTTTTATATCCCACATATGAATGAAATCAAATCATGTTGTTCTTGATTTTTTGCATCTGATTTATTTCACTTAGCACAATATTCTCAATATCCATCCATGTTTTCAGACTTACATTTTGTAAACATCCCTGGCTTCCATGTGATCAAAAGCCCTACAGTGGATGGAGAAACACAGTTTGGAGGCTTTTGGAGCACCCTGGAATAGAAATGCTGGTAATTGCACCAGAGTAGAAATTAAGGTGAATGTGAGAAAAGACTGGATTTGAGAGCTATTTGGTATGTGCAGTCAACAGGCTTTAGTGTTGGATAGGCTGTGAGAGGTGAAGGAAGAGGGACCACAGGTATAATGGGTTTCTGACTTGTGTAACTGGCTGGCTAAAAGTCACTGAGATTGAAAGTACTTGAAGATATTTTGGGTTGTGAGGGCTAGGATCAGAGGGATTGGGTAGGGATAAAATCTTGGTTTTTGAATATGGTTGATCTGAGCTGCTTTTTAAATGTTTATGAGGAGGTGTTAAGTAGGCAGTTGTACAAATGGGACTGGAGTTCAGTGGAAAGGTCTAGGCTGGAGATAAGAGTTTGTGAATCATCTCTATCTATGTGGCAATGAACTAGTGTGACTGAATGAGAGGACTAGAGAGTGTGTAGAGAAGGGAGAGGAGAAGTCTTAAGCAGGGGCTTTGGGGAATGAAAACAGAGCACTGTCCAATGCTGCTGAGAGACCAGTTGATGAAGATGGAAAAGCATTGTTCTCTCTCTCTCTTTTTTAAAAAAAAATAAATATTTTTTTATTTCAGAGAAAGGAAGGGAGAGGGAGAGAGAGAGAGAGAAACATCCATGATGAGAGAGAGTCATTGATTGGCTGCCTCCTGCATGCCCCCTGCTGGGGATTGAGCTCGAAACCCAGGCATCTGCCCTGACTGGTAATTGAACCTTGATCTCCTGGATCCTAGGTTGATGCTCAGTCTCTGAGCCATGCCTGCCCAGCCATTGTTCTCTCTTTAGAAAAATGGAAACCACTGGTGACCTTAGCAACAGTTCTTTAGGAGAGTGCTGAAGCCAGCCAGAAGCCAGATTGGAGTGTATGGAGGACCGAGTGGCAGGAGTGAATGAAAAAAGAAAGTGGATAGTTCTTTCAAGAAGTCTGGTTCTGAAGGGCAGGAGAGAAATAGGGCAATTGCTCTTGAGAGTTAAGGGACCTAGGGCCAGATTTTGTTATTTTTATTTTTTAGATGGGAGAGAATTGAGTATGTTTAAGAGTCAATGGGAAGACAGTCACAAAAGGGCAAATATTGTATGATTCCACTTATATGAAGTACCTAGAGTGGTCAATTCATAGAGACAAAAAGTAGGATAGTGGTTTCCAGGGCTTTGGAGGAGGGAGGAATTATTGTCTAATGGGCACAAGGTTTCAGTTTGGGAAGATGAAAAATTTCTGGAGATGGATGGCAGTGCTGGTTGTACTACAGTGTGACTGTACTTAATGCTACTGAGCCATATTCTTAAAAATAGTGAAAATGGCACATTTTATGTATATTTTACCACAATAAAAAAATTAACTCAGTGAGGGGAAATCAGTCGATAAAGGGAGAAACTGAATATGCTAAAAAGAGAAGTAAATGAAGCAGTAGAGGGGGTAGATCCAAAGCCCAGCAGGAGGGAGTCGGAAGGAAAAAGGAAGAGGGGTGTAGCTGGGGGAGTTAGTAATGGAAGCATGAAAGGGCTTCTGTTTCTCTGCAAAGTAGAATGCAAGGCCCTGTCAGAGGGAGGCTGAGGAGGGGAAGAAGGAGAGCTTTTAGTAGAGGAGATGTGTAAGCCAAGAAGGTTTGAAATTGTTTGGGGAGAGTAGAGGAAGGAGTAGACCAGTAGAATGGGGTAAAACTTCCAGGCCATGCTGGCCATATTGAGGCTGGAGAGCATGAATTCAGAGAGAAATCAAGCTCTGTTTGATCAAGGTTGGTATGGTCAGTAGGTAACAGCAATAAAGAGAGGGAGCTTGGAGGAGCTCTGCAAACTCAGATTGGGGAGGCTACCTGCTTCTTGGGCATCTCTCCAGGTGTTTAGTGAGGAACTAAATCTCCATCCCACAAAGATTCTGGAATTTTATTTAAAGCCAAGGTAAGATTGCCTGGGAATTAAGAGACAGACTTTGATCAAATTCCCTCCTCAGTACTTCCTAGGTGAGTGACTGGAGCAAGTTGTTTTATCTTTCTGAGTCTCAGTTCCCTTATTTGTAAAGGAAAATAAGAAATGTTACCATGCGTGGTCTTTGTAGGAGCAGATGAGGTTACTAAGCATGGAGCTTTTCACTTGGAGGCTGGTATGCAGCTCCAAGTGCTCTGCAAGTGCTCTGTAAGAGGCGGTGAAGCTCGCCTGTGTCTGTTGGGACATCACTGTGCCTTCCCAGATCCCAGACAAATGGGCCTCTTGTCTCCTGGCAGGGATGGTCAACTGGCTGGGGGCCTCTTGGGGGGGTGCCCAGCACAAGGTGAGGTAAGACTTCTACAAAAGGATAATTTTTAGAAAAAAAGTAAGATCATGACCTTCATATAGATATAAAAATGAACTTGGGTTAAGCAGTCTATGTTATTCATATGAGAGAACCAGGCAGATGTTCTAACCAGTTCAGGGGAAAAGTCAAAAGAGCACAAATTCTGAGTAAAAGAGTGAAACTTTTTATCTGTGAGGTGGAAAGGAGGAGGCGAGAAGTCAGTTGAAACTACTGGGCAGGATAGGGTAAACATGTCTATAGTTAACTACAGTTTACAGAGTTGTAAAACAGCTGCCATAGGACTGGAATCTGACGAAGAGAAAGGGGGTGCTGAGGACAGTGCATCGTTTCTCACTGAGAATGGCATTTTTCCCTCTGCCTCCAGATCGCTGTGTTCCCTCTGCCAGGGCTGAGAGGTGGGTGACCACACTGTCCACTCTCAGGAAAGCCTTTCCCAGTCCCCCTCACGCACACCGACCCTCCTCCCTCTCCTTCCATACATGGCACTATGCCTCTGGGCTGTTCCTTTAACACTTTTTTTCCAGGCCGCTCCATGACAGCGCTTCCTGTGATACTGACCTGTGACCGACACCTTCCTACCACTGTCCTTCCTCACTGTCTGTCTTCTCTATCTTTTGTCTTGGTTATCCCAGCTATTTTGTGTCAGTTTCTGTGAAGGAGCAAAGTGAGTGCCACCACTGCACACTGAGAGCAGCTGGCACCAAGGCACTGGGAGAGGAGCTGTCGCTTTAGTAAATTCTACCTGGGAGCAGCTCCTTCTCTCCCCACAGGGAGAGCTCTTCCTGATGGCAGCTGTCTCTGATGGCAGCTGGGCCCGGGTTTGTTCAGCTCCCCACCTCCCTTGGGTGGCACCTTTTGTGCATCTGGGCAGAGACAAATCAACGGAAAACAAAAGGTGGTTTTCTTACTGAGAAGCTAGCTTTTTATAGCGAATGGTCTCATACTGTGAAGTTTCAGCAAACCTATTCAGGCGTGTATGTGCCAGGCGGTGTTGGGAGAGTCAACAGGAAAATCATATATAGCAAAACATGTGTGAGTCTTTAAATAAATTCATTTTTGACTTTTAGTGTAAGAAGGTTGAAACTCAGCTTCAGCCCCTGCTGCGCCCAGTGGCCCCGAGGGAGGGGACAATGGGGCACAAAGGCCTAGTGGCTTCCTAAGAAGCTCTCATATAGGTTGGGGAGAGAAAACCTAGGTGCTGTGGGTAGCCCTAGTGTATGCTGACTGGACTTTAACCAGACAGCCTCAGATCACTCAAAGGGGCTTTCCTGAGTAAGTAGCTATTGCTACTTAGTAAATACTTTCGTTGTCTAAGGTCCATGCATATTTTATTTTTTTGATACTCATGTGAGGTGTGATTACCAACCATTATCTTTTTTTTTTTTTAAAATATATCTTTATTGATTTCAGAGAGAGGAAAGGAGAGGGAGGGGGAGAGAGAGAGAAACATCAATGATGAGAGTCATTGATCAGCTGCAGCCCGCAACCCGGGCATGTGCCCTGACCGGGAATCGAACCCCGATCGTCTGGATCCTAGGCTGATGCTCAACCACTGAGCCACGCCCGGCCGGGCGCCAACCATTATCTTAAATGAGGCCACTGAAGCTCAAAGTTTATGTATGCTCACCACCTCTACTTCCCTCACCTTGTGCTCTTGGACCCTTCTTTGACAGATGTTGTATTGTATGATTGTACACCTGAAATTTATATAATGTTATTACTCGATGTTACCCCAGTAAATTTAATAATAAAAGAAGAATTTATGTGAGTTGTTCTGGGTAGTGCAGAGAGTACGTGATCACCATAGATCTGGGTCTAGCTTTGTTTGCCAGCAGCACTTTAAATCCCCTAAACTTTCTTTTAAGCTCCAAATTTTCCTTCTCAAAATGCCGACCGTCTGGATAGGTGGTGGTGGTGGGGTGGTTTCTATCAATAGCAGATCTCAAGACTGCTAGGGTGAGCTGGTAATTTTGATGGACACCCCCAGCCTCCCTTGATATAGTACTTTAACATCATGATTTGTGAGCTGAAATTTAGACACAATGGATTTGGGCCAGCAGACACAATCTAGGTGGCTGATATTCTTCAGAACCAGAGAAGGAGGTGTAATTTGATGTGAGATTCAGCTCATTTCTAAGCTTTGAGTCACAAGTGGTTTTGAACATGTCAGACTGCTCTCAGTCTTTCCTTGTGTGACCTTTCCATCAGGTGTGCAGCCAGCTGCCCGGATTCCATTCAGTCAAGCAAATAAGCTCCCACAGGACCCTGCTTGGTATGGGGGGAGAGCGAGAGAAGGCAAAGGGCTTCCATTTAGTTGAAGAGAAAAGACCTCCCTCTTCTTCCCCCACCTACACACACAAAGGCCGTAAAGGTGCAGGGCAAAAGCTGTGCATATTCTTGTTCTATGAGTCTGACTATTTTAGATACCTCACATAAGTGGAATAATGCAGTATTTGTCCTGTGTTTCTCTTATTTCATTTAGCATACTGTCTTCCAGGTTCATCTGTGTTGTTGTATATGGTAGAATTTCCTTCTTTTTTGAGGCTGAGTAACAGTCTATAGGAACAGATTGTTGAGTGGTGGTTGCTAGGGGCTGAGGTGAGGGGGACATGGGTAGTTGTTGGTCAATGGGTATAAAGATTCAGTTATGCAAGATGAGTAAGTTCTAGAGACCTGCTGTGCAACATTGTGCCTACAGTTCCTATAACAATGATGTATCGTACAATTAAAAATTTGTTAAGATGGGAGATCTCATGGTATGTGTTCTTACCACAATAAAAACTTAAAAAAACAGTGTGTACCTCAGGGTGGGACTTCTCAGCCTCCAAAAATGTGAGAAATACATGTCTGTTGTTTAAACCACCCAGTCTATGGTATTTCCTTATACTAGCTATATAGTATGACTAAGATAATGCTTTAGTCTGTATTCCTAATGATACTGTTTTATGCAACCAAAGCATAGTTGTCAACTTTATACATTTATGGTGATATCATGCTCTTATCTAATCTCTCTGCATCCCAGTTTTGTTAACTGACTTGCTCATGACTTTTATGGCATGTGTTTTCCTTTCTAGTCCAAGATATGGTTCAGGGTCAAGTATTGCATTTAATCTCCTTTAATCTAGAAAATTTCTATAAACTTTCTTTGCCTTTTAAGACATTGACGTTTTTGAAGAATAAAATCCTTTAAAAAAATTAAGAAAATATTTGGGTTTGTCTGATATGAGATTCTGTTTATTTTTATATTAAATTCAGTTTATGCATTCCTGGCTGGAAAATTACATAAATACTGCTGTGTCTTCCTAAGAGCACATACCAGGAGGCATCTGCCCCTCAGCTAGAAAAAGTTTCATCATCACTTGGATAAGGTGGTGTCTGATTTCTTCACTTTTCCTTTTCGCTCCACGTGTGAACCCTGTAATACTGTGCCACTATTCTGCTCCTCATCAAAATTTCCTTCTATGTTTAACATGCTTTGATCACTTTTGCCTGAACTAACCTTTAATATGATGATTGAAAAATGGTAGCCTTGTAACCCCAGCTTTCTCTCCTCCACATCGTCTGCTTAGCACTCAGGATTCTACTATAAGCGAGAGCCCTCCCTTCCCCGCCTCCATTTATTCCTTCCCTCCCTTCCAACTTTCTTTCCTTTCTGTCTCTATTTACTATTGGTAAGAATTCATGGGTTTCTAATTTTTTAGTGGTTTGTAATTCATTACTGTTCTAATTACTTTGGTGCTCCAGTCATCCCAGATTTAGCCAGTGGGAATTCCCTCAACCTGGCAGCTCTTGTTTCTCTGTGGTGTGCATGCCCTCATCATTTTTTTTTTAAACTCTTCTATATTTTCTGGCATAACAAGATGTTCCAGTTCATTTTGTGCCTATCTATTGGGTTTTTAATATTTTATCTTTGTTAATTTTATCCTAAATGTACACACAAAATATTCTGGATCAGAGACAGGTTTCTTAAATATTTACAATAAATAATTAAGTCATTATCCCTCTTTGTCCAAGTTCTTACTCATAAGGCAAAGCAACAAAAGCCAGATCAGTTATCCTCCATGAGTAGCCAGATACCTTGTGCACAAGGGACAACAATTAAGTGATTTTCCCCCTGTTTATAAAAGGACAGGAGGTAACTACCCTCTTCTCCTGAAAGGGTCCCCCTCTTACCCCAGCCCTTGGTATATAAGCTCACCTAGAGATGTTTCTCAGTTCCTGGGCCTCTCCTCCTGCTCCAGCTCTCCTGGCCTCTTGGACTATTTCTATATTAACCTATAGATATAGTCTGGGCTACAACCATTTGGCTTCTTGGGGAGATAAGAAAAGTTTTATTATGTTTTTTTTTAATCCTCACCAGAGGACATGCACATTGATTTTAGAGAAAGGGCAAGGGAGAGAGAAAGAGAAACATTGATGTGAGAAACATTGATTGGCTGCCTTCCTATACATGCCCTGACCAGGGACTGAACCCACAACCTAGGTATGTGCCCTGACCGGGAATGGAACCCTCAACTTTTTGATGCACGGGGCGATGTTCCATCCAACTGAGCTACACTGGCCAGGGCTTATGTTTTGAATCAGAGCAAAGCAATTAGCTAGACAAATAGCTACAGTTTTATTCTCATGGTAAATGAAGAGTCTCAGGAGTCTAGGGCTCTTTTTTTAGGAGCACTGAGAGATCCAGGGAAGTTTTATTTCTCCATACTGTTCTATCCTAGCTCTGGGATTTATCATTGTTTTCCAAGGAGCCCTGTTTCCTTTAAGTAAAAACTGGTATTAGAAATCAATATCTGGGCAGTAGGTGGGTGTGTTCATGCCTACTGAGGTGTCTGTTTTTTGATCCTTTTAAACAGGTAGAGCTAGGAATTATATGTATACACACACAAGTATACCTGTACATATATAATATCTGCATGTATTCATTCACTTACCTATATATGTACATATACCTGTGTGTATATATACACATCTTTATAGACACAGGCATGTACATGCAAATATGCCTATTTTAGAAATGATAGACTAAAGTTGATACCTTCAAGTTCAGTCCATCCACCTAAAGGTATTTCTTGCCTTCTCCATTCTGTATTTGTATTCCTCCTTCTTTCACAGTGAGAATCCTGCTTCTAACAACCTCAGCACATTTATCTATTTGTTCAAATTCATAATACATCTAAAATTCTTTGCACATTGCTTTGCATATCTCTACATAAAGCAACCCTGCTAAAGAGAGTTCCAGATGTGTTTGGAGTTCTCCTCACACTCCGCCCAAGACTCACTTTACAGAGTCAAATTATATGCACCTAAGTTACCTGGATTAGTCCTCCTGGTTCTCTTCACCAAAATTACTGAATTCATTTGAAATTCAATTGTATTCATTGTGTTTCAGTTTTAGATTTTTCTTTTCATTCCTCTTTTTAAAATATGCAGATTATTAACATGCTTCCAAAATTCAAACTATCCAAAAAGGTATACTCAGGGAAGGGTCATTCCCTCCCAAATTCCTTCCACCCTGTACCACCACCACTTCTGTAGGTATCCAACTTTATTGTTTTCTGATTTATCCTTTTGTTTCCATCAATAAAGACAAATCGATGTATATACATTTTGTCATTCCTCTCGTTTCTTACACAAAATATAGTGGACTCTATTCTTTACACTCGGCTTTTTTCCACTATCTTCTGGAAATCGTATCAGTTCATAGAAATCTTTCTCATTGTTTATTATAGCTGAATGGTACTCTTTTGTGGATAAGTTTCATAGCTTATTCTACCAATTTCTTTTGCGTCCATTAAGTACTTTTCAACATTAACTTCATCCAATATTTTATAGTTGCTTTTGATGACTTCCTGTGTTGCTGGGTAGAATTACAGGCCCCTCTGATTTGGAGTTTGTGGGGGGGTTCAATTTGTGGAGCCCTTCTCTCTTTTAGAGCACATCCTGTTCAGGTCAGGCCTTCCCTGAAGGCTCAGAGCCTCCATATGATTTTTAATATCTACTCAAAACACTGACCACCCTTTTGTATGTCTTCCTATAGCACTGACTCTCTTTGCAACTATGGCAAATTTGCAGATCTGTCAACCAGAGCACACACTTCGTTTTCTTATAACTTAACATTTTTGAATTAAGGTTGCCTGGTATAGTGGGACAAGATCCCACAGACCTTGCTTTGTATCTCAGCTCTATCCCTACCTAGATGTATGATCTTGAGCAGCTACATAACCTCGGAAAGCTTCCTTTTCATGCCTGTTTGGAGCTTGGAAATATTGTGAGGAATAAATAAGAAGGCATTGACCTGGATCGTTGTGTGAGTTTAACAAAACCACTACATGTAGATGCTATAGTTAAGATATATCAATGTCTAACACACACACACACACACACACACACACACAATAGATGGGGTGGCTTAAACAACAAAGATTTATTTTTTCACAGTTCTAGGGGCCAGAAGTACAAGATTGAGGCACTATCAAAGTGGAGATCTTTTTCTGCCTGGTGGATGGCTGCCTTCTCCCTGTGTCTTCCCACTGCCTTTCCTCTGTGTGCATAGGGAGAGAGGGAGCTCTTTGGTGTCTCTTCCTTTTCTTATAAGTACATCAGTCTTAACAGTTTAGGGCCTCATCCTTATGACCTCATTTAACCTTAATTACCTCCCTGAAGACCTTATCTCCAATATAGTCACATGTGGGGTTAGGGCTTCAGCATAAGAATTTGGGGAGCAGGGGACACAATTTAGTCAATAACAGGGAAAAACTAACACAGTCACAGTGGTAATATCTGAAGAATGCAATTATGGGTGGTTATCATTTTCTTCTTTCTATAGATATAAATGTGTGTGTATATTGTATTTTCTAACTTTTTGCAGGGAGCATTTCTTACTTTATGACTAGGAAGGTTGTTTTAAACAGGTTGCTAAAACAACAACACTCCATCTCCCTTGTGTAGCCTTTTCCTGGCAGGTGCTCTTTGGGGATCTGTTGCTTTGGCAATGACTTACTCTCCTCATCTAGAGTCCCCAAGGATCCCTGAACTCAGGCCAGACTCTGCTTGTGGGTGAGTATAGGTGCAGTTGAGAGGAGCTTTATTCTCTCCCAAGTCCCTTCTGCTGCATTTGAAAAAAAAATGACAGACTGAGATGTGCCCTGAGCATAGCTGGTCACCTAGGCAGGACCCTACAGGATGGTCATGTCCTATAAATAAAGAACCTGAGGCCTGGAGAGGTGAAGGGACCCACTTAAGACCACAGAGTGAGTTAGACTCAAAGCAGTCTCCCAATTCCCTGAGCAGTTTTGAGGCTTTTTTGTTTTTTTGAGGGACTCTTTGATGTCAGAATTAATGTGTTAAGTTCAGAGCCATATCTATTTAAGATTGAGGGGTGCTTTCTGGCTTCTCCCCTTTCTGTCCACCAGATCCCAGCCCCAGCCACTTTCTGCTGCTTCTTTCTGGATGAAACTAGCATTTATCTCCCCTTCTTAGTAGTTTCATGAATTACTTTTTTGTTTGCCTCAACTAGCTCAAGTGAATGATCATTCCCTCTTTGGGTACTGTGAGAACTGAGGATGGCCTAGATCCTGATAGTGCACTGGCTTGTTTTAATATTTTGTGGTTTATGAATGTAGCCCTGTGGGAGCAGAAAGAACACTTTGGTAGGAGCTGACCTCTGGTTCTGACTGCCTTAAACTCACCTTGAAGCCTCAGACAGTCTCTCTTCTCTCTGGACCTCAGCTTTCCCATCTGAAAATGATGGATTTGGATCTAGTCCCTCAAGGATCTTCCAGCTGTGACACATGAGAACTCAGACAAAAAGCAAAATTCTCATGACACTTCCATACCCCTCACCACCTGCTTGCTTTCTGATTTCCTTGCAAGAGCCAAGGGTGTCCTATCCTACCGTCCTTGCATGAGGCAGTGCACTGTGTAGATTAGAAGTGTGGACTCTGGTGTCAGTCAAAAGGGTTCTAATTCAGACTCCTCGGCTTACTTGCTAACTTGGCTTGGGCAAGTTACTTAGCATCTCTATTTCCTTGTTTATAAAAATGGGCAGATTAATAATTGCCTCCTAGGGCTATCGTGAAAATGAATTGAGACAATATGTGAAAGTATCTGACTTGGAATAATTATCATTAAACAGCATCTCTTGTTATCATTACTGTTACCCTTTACTGTAAAGGAGAAAACTTTGTGCATCTCTTGAGATTTCTGAGCACAGTGGAGCCCCAGATCCTAGGAAGGTCTCAGGGTGCCAGAAGTGGCTGCCACTCGCCTCCAGTTTTGTATACTAAGAAAACTGTTGGAGAGGGGCTGTGGCAGGAGGAGACATTTATAAAAATCCCAGTTATCACTAATCCTCATGAGTACTGTAAATCACCTGTTGTCAGCACTCTGCATAGAAAGAAGCAGAACTCAGGAAAAAACTTATGCTTCTAATATTTTATTTTTACTTTCTCTGTTCTTTTTATTTATTTATTTTAAATTTAAAAGTGTTTTTGAAATACAGCTTACATTCAGTATTATTTTGTAGTCTTTATTTTAGTTAGCTTGTTTTGAGGTAAACATCAGGAATGTTTGTTACCCAGAAGAAAGAGAGAATGGCTACTGGGGGACACCGAGCAGTCTCTGCCACGTACTCTCTTTGTAGTTTCGTGAAGATTCGCACATGGTGTTTCTTCTGTCTGAGGAGCCTCCCTCTTGCCGTCACACTCCCCTGACTTTGCCTATTCTTATTTATTCCTTAACACTCACTGGCCTCATGGCCACCCTCACCCTGGCACCCTGTATAATTGCACAATCCCTGGCCAAGGCGGGCCCACCACCCATATTTCTTGTCTCAAAGATATACTGAAGAAACAGGATTATATTTTTCAGATTTCCAGCGCCTTTCTACATCTGGGGAAGGTATAGAGACGAGGTAGCCAAATGACCTAAGAGGCTTGTGGCAAATTGCTGTTCTTCGGGTTGTACACAGACCGTGTACACCCCTAGTTGTTCTGAAGCCACTGCAGTGGCATTGATTAGTCTCCACCTTCTCCGTGGCGAGTGACCGAGGTGGGGTGGGTTATTGTTATTGTTGTGATTCTTCCTTTCATTTTCAGTCAGTTCTTGATTTGATTTCTGTCACATGTCCCTCTCAGTTTCTACCTGGGCAACGTCATCTCCCACCTGCTTTTTAAGGTCTGACAGCTGATCTCATGTCTCGGTTTTGGAGTTCTTAAGAGAGGCCCTGGCTTCTTTCACTGTCAATGTTTGGGGCCCCGTTTCTGTCTTCCTCATTTGCTCCTGTAGCCAATCTAATGAGCATGAAGGCCTAAGGAGATCACCCCACTTGCTCATGGTCACCAGATAAGTTAGTGACAAAGCCAAGAATTAAGCTCAGGTCTTTCTGTATCCAATTCTAGTATCTTTCACCTGATGCCACCATACTTTTTTTTATGCTGGTAAGTAATTTAATTAACATTTCTGTGCATAATTTTCTCCCTGAGTTTAAATTCTCTTAGGATAGATACTGAAAAGTGACATTACTGAGTCAAAGGGCATACATACTATTTTTTTAAGGATGTTAATACATTTTGCAAAATTGACCCAGCACAGCTGGCCTTGGAGTCTTATGCTAGTCACATTTTGCCCAGCTGGGTTGAACTAGCGCATGGAGGCCAGAATGGGAATGTGGGGGAGGAGAGGAGCTGCGACTGGTCTCCAGTAGGTTACTTGTAATCATCTCATCAGCCTGGTGAGATTCTTGTGTTTAGAGATACATGTTTTTGCATATACCCTGGCCCCTACACACAAACTGATGACTTTATTTGATGCTCAACCACAGACACAGCTGCAGAAATCATTGGCTGTATTGGACTCATGAGAGATAATATATCTTTCTCCATCACAATGTGTAAATACTGTGTACTGGACTTCATAGGCGATTAAAAGGATTTCCAGATATTATTTTGAAATTCTGACCTTAAACTTCACCCCTTTGGCCCTCTTTTGAAGTATAACTGCAGGGGACTATCTATAAGCTATTTTTACTGTGCCCTCGCCCCAGTAATATCAAAGTCTGAGTGCAACTCTTTCTACTCTGTGGCTGATCAATTATAACAAAATTGATCATAATTGATTTTGAGGGCCACACATTTCCAGCATCTTTGCCTTCTCCTCACTGAAATTAAGTGCTGCATGAAAACTTAGAAGCCTCATGGGGCTCTGAGGTCTCAGGTGGTCCTTGCGATGTGGTCCACACCAAACATGTATATGTAAATGCCCACGTGACAGCTTGTCTGTTTCTTCCTACAGTTGGTCACCACAGAAAAGAACTTCCTCAAAGACAGTTTATACAATGAAGGAATCTTAATTGTATGGGACCCATCTATTTACCATTCAGATATCTCCAAGGTAAGTGGGTATCTTTCGGAAACAGGAATTGAGTTTCTTATTTATCAATAGTTTTTCCTGAGCTCCTGGATTTTAAAGTCACAGCTGGGCCATCCACGAGGACTGGCTGTTTCACTCTATTTCATCTGGACTGGCAGGCAGTTCAGAAGTATTCCTGTCCTATACCAGTGCTCGCTGTGCTCTGGTCCACACTGCCATCTGTTGGTCTCCTGATGATGGTTTGTATCAGGAGGAATAGGGGTTCTGCTTACCATCTGGCATGGAGCATCAGCAGGAATGGACAGTGGTTGCTATTAGTCCTGTAAATCACATCATCACACTTGCCCCACACTTTCAGTTTCCAGAATTCTCCTCATTTCACTCTTAAAACAACATGAGGAAGTAGGTAGAAGTGTTGTTGTTCCCATTTTGCAGATGAGGAAACTAGAATGTGGAGAGGGAAAGTTACCTGTTCCGGGACTTGATTTCCTAAGCAAAGGACCAGATGCGTAACCGCTCATTCAGGGAAGAAGAGAGAGTGTCAGGCCTGTTGGCCTCTTGGCCTCTCCGAATGGCCCTCTCTCTGTCATGTGTGGCAATTGGCCTGTCCCTGATGTGGGCTGCAGTGGCCATAGGAGAATGGCTTTAGAAAGGAAAGAGTGCACTATTCTCAGGACACTGAATTTTCAAGTTGGACATAGCAATAGCTGACAGGCTCTGGTGATCCTTTGCACCCTCACTACCTCAGTTTCTACAGTTTTAATTGATCTAACTTAAAACTGAAATTTGCTAGGGTCAGGACAAAAACTCTCGACCCATAGATGTGACAAACTGTGTCCCAGTTTTCACCCCTTTAAAAATAAAAATGACAGTGGGGTTAGATGGTGCCAAGGGCCCCTTTCAGCACTGATAGTGTTCCCAGATTCTATGATCTTAAAGTCTGAAGCTGCTCCAGGGTCACCAACCTCAAAATTCCCTGTGAGCACAAGCTACGTGTTGCTCCCTGCTGCTATCAAGTGAGAGCTGTGATGTGGAGGGACGTCTGGAAGCTGCCCAAGGAAGGAGCCATGCCTCAGGCTCTGCTTTGCTCCTTCGCTGCCTTCCCCCAGGGTCCCCCCAAGAGCTGAGGATGCTTCTCTCCTTGAGACCATTTCCTTATTTTTCAGTGGTATCAGAAACCCGACTACAGGTTCTTTGATAAGTACAAGAGCTACCGTAGGCTCCATCCCGATCAGCCCTTTTACATCCTCAGACCCCAGATGCCTTGGGAGCTGTGGGACATCATTCAAGAAATCTCCTCAGAGAAGATTCAGCCAAACCCCCCGTCCTCTGGGATGCTTGGTGAGTCCATGTCTGGGGAAAGACCTCGCGTGTTTGTTTCTAGAAGAGATTAGCTGTCTTCTGGGGTCTCATTCATTCATTCGTGCACCAAACAATTGCTAGGTTTTTGCTGGGTTTGTACACTGTTCCAGTTCTAGCTAAGATACAGAGATTAATAAGATAGGCTCCTTCTTCTTTAGGGTGTTCAGTGGGAGAGTTCAGTCAGGTGTCTGAGGAAACATTTATTTTGTACCAGGAGGGAGCAACCACCCTAGTGCCACAGGAGAAAGGACCCCCTCTAGGTGGACAGTCCAAGAGCTTTGTGGAGGAGTAGCTTTGGATCAGGCCTTTGAGAGGGGCAGATTTGGCAAGTGGAGATGGAATAGAGAAAAGCACAGATAGGGGAGGCGGGAGCACTGGAGGAGTGGGGCTGGGACTCAGTTGAGAAGAGTGAGGCACTGGCACCAGGCACACAATTTAAACAGGTGCCAAATTCAGTAACAATTCAGTATCTTAATACATTATCTTTTAAAAATCACAATTAATGCAAAATTTTATGATGCATGAAATATCAATATTTTAAATAAAGACAGGATCAGTAATGATATTATGCTGAGCTATATTAAAATCAGAAGATAAAGGAAAAATCAATAATACTTTAATCAAAATTCTAAAAATTGTTCAGCTAGATGTGGTCCTGAGAGAATGAGCAGAGAAGCCTGACTGGGTTCAGGAGCCATAAATGGAGCTGTGGGAGCTGACATGGGGTGGGCTGGGGTTCAGAGTGCAGAGGGCCCTGAATGCTGGCCACAGACTTTCTCCCTGGACTTTCTGCAGTCCTCTTGGCCCTCATGACATCTCTGTCCTTTCACTTTAAGCTTGGCTGAACCATGGACGATATCCAAGGTTCGAGCCTTCGTATGTGCACGGGAAGGGAAGCTCCCTCCCCTGGGCTCCTGCAGTGGACCACTTTCCACCAATGGCCCCAGCCACTCATCACTGTGTACTTTACTTGTCCCCATATTAGACTAAAAACTCCTTCAGGGTGGGGACCGTGACCTCCCCTGTTAGACTGAAAACTCCCTCAAGGGTGGGGACTGTGACCTTCTCTGTTAGACTGAAAACTTCCTCAAGGGTGGGGACTGTGACCTCCCGTTAGACTGAAAACTCCCTCAGGGTGGGGACTGTGGTTGACTCATCCTTTGTGGATCTGGCCCAGGACAGCCCTGTGCTAAATGCTCTCTGAGTAAATGAACAAATAAGTGTTTAATTTCAGAGATATTCCTTACAAAAAGAGGCAGGGTCTCTTCTTGTTTCACATCTTCATATCTTCCTCTTCAACTTTTGAATGGGTGCATTTGGGGCTTATCCTGGAGCCCTTTTGAGCAGGAATAGTTGGGGAAGCATCATGGGGAACATATTTTCTTATTGCTCTACTGCCCTGCCTTTGCCCATCCTCTCCCCCCCCACCACCAGTCCTCCCCCCTTGCCCATCCCTCATGGCGATGGCCCCTGCCAGGCCCCACACCAGTGCTCCAGGAGTTTTACTTGAGCCCTCTCTCACAGGAAGCACTCTTTCCCATAATTTCTAGAAGCACTCTTGCTGGGCATACACCCCTTAGTTGCAGAGATATTTTTTCTCCCCCATTGGACCAGGGGCAGCCAGAGGGCAGAGGGGGGCTTTCGCCATGTCTGATTCTTCTGGAACTAAGTTGCTGCTAGCAGTTTAGAGTTTTGCTATTAGTGGGAACCACTCCATATAAAGATTCTTTATATTTATGGTTGACAAAAGGGGTCTTAGAGCCATGATCTTATCGCCTCCTAACAATAATAGCCTGTGTGGTAGGAGGTGGGTATATCACCCTGTTGGGGCAGATGAAGAACCTGAGGCCCAGAGAAGGGTGTGTCCTGCACGAGATGACTGGTGGGGACAAGCGTGGGTGGTAGCAGCAGTCTCCTGCCTCCTGTTGGGTTTGCATCTCAGTATCTGTACCGTCTCCCCAAGAGCACCAACCTGGCCCCACCCCTTGGTTCCAATCTCCTGCCCGAATGAGCAGAGCTCATTAATACAGACCATGGTGTGCTCCTGTTCTAAATGTCCTTCCTCCCAGAGGAGGGAGAACTGTTCCCTAAAAGTACCATAAGAAATACCTTCTCCCAAATAGCACCATCTAAGAGGCTCCTCTGGGATAAAAAAGTGCTAGAAAGTATTATGTACATGTGATAGTACTGTCTTCTCATTCACTGTGTCCTCTCTCTTCATATAGCTTATTTACATTGATAAATTCATTGAGGGTAGATGGAATCCTTCAATCCACTAATATTTAGGGAGGACCTAACATGACCAGGTCCTGGCCTACATGCTGGGGATACAAAGGTGCATCGCGCTCAGTGACCCTCGAGGAACAGCTTGCCACATTGACTTACCAGAAGGACTCAGATTGAGAACCATAGTAATAACTAGAAACTCCAGATAGATATCTCCCCAAATTTGGGGTCATGAGCTGTAGACTCATTGGGCAGAGCTCCGAGGTGTGGGATGGGTTGTCTGGCAGGACTTACCTCTGCTCCCTTCTCCAGGGATCATCATCATGATGACACTGTGTGACCAGGTGGATATTTACGAGTTCCTCCCATCCAAGCGCAAGACAGACTTGTGCCACTACTACCAGAAGTTCTTCGACAGCGCCTGCACCATGGGCGCCTACCACCCGCTCCTCTTTGAGAAGAATATGGTGAAGTACCTCAACCAGGGCAAAGACAAGGACATTTACCTGCTTGGAAAAGCCACACTGCCTGGTTTCCGGAGCATTCACTGCTGAGGTGTGCTCCCTAGACAGGTGCCCTCACTCTTCTCCATTGGGGATTTTACAGCCCCTCTCTTGGCCACCCTGGGCCTGGGAAGACCACGCTCCCGAACAATCCCCTTCTGCTCCTTGAACTCTAGGCCTTCTGCCTGCAAGAGCCTTGGGGCTTTAGGACCCTGAGGGTGAAGAACCAGGTCCAGCCTGCCCTATTTCTATAGAGGTGTGAGCGCAAAGCCCCCTGCCACACACATGCACACACACCTAGCACTCTATGCAGACAGCGCCCTCCCTTCCTTCCACACGGGTAAATGCAAGATCCACCTTTCCTCCCAGAACTGCCAAAACTGGGTTGTTTTCTCCATCTGAATAATATTATTCTCACAAACCAGCACTCCATATTGCTTGAAATCTGCACCTAGACGTTGATTTCATGTGTTAAAGAAATTCTCCCAAATTATGACTGTGTCTGGTAACGGGTGGCTCTAGGGAAGGAGGCGGGGCAAATAAGTGGTACAGGGTGAAGGAAACATGCTTGGTTCCTCCAGAACAAAGTTGCTCCTAAGGTCCCTGCCCCTGGGAGAGGCAGTGTTCCTGTCATTCAGGCTGATTTGGCAGGTGCTTAGCCTGGGTTCTTATGTGTAAAGGGTCTTGAGAACCCTACATTTCTTTCCATATGGAGATGGAGGTACAGAAACATACAGTCTACATCCTCAAGCTGCTTACAGTTTAGTGGGAGCAACAGACAGGTAGATGCAGTAAGTGCAGTGCCCTGGGGGCCTGTAGAGAGGTGGGCTTGCTGTGCTTGAGCTGTCTGTCTATGTACCCAGAGAGGAGGGCACACACTTATTGTGTCTGTGGGTCATAGAGGGCTTCAGAGAGCTGGGCCGTGGAATGGATTTTAGAGAAAAAAGAGAAACATGCCCAACAGATTTTGTCTGAGTCATTTGAGTTGTGTTTCCCTTTCTGCCTTTATTACTCGTATTTATTCTCTAAAGTCTACTTGAACTTACAGGCTCAAATTATTTTTTGAGGGAAACCCCAATCCATGTGTGAGGCAGCAAGTGCAGCCCCATGGCAGATACCGGACAAAAATGTTGCCAAAAACCTGATTTCTCCAGGCTCAGCTTGGCCTGCCCTGACCCTGTCCTACTAGCTGGGCTTATAACTGGATCCACCACTTCATTTTTCATGCCCAACCCAAACCTCCCTCTAACTGCCATCCTTTTTTTTTCCCCCTTAAAGTGGTCTTCCCCCTCCTAGATTACTTCTAAGCATTTTTTCCTTTAAAAGTATCCTGAACTGATGTTTTTGACCTTCATGGGCCTTCTGTGAAAGGTCTCTCAGGGAGTGTGTGGGGGTATGGTTCCTGAGAACTTAAAGTTGCTCTCAGAGGTCAGAGACCATAACTGATTTTCACAAGGTGGATGATAGCCTTGTCCTCTGCCTCTCTAGCAAGGGGTCAGGGACAGAATCTCCCAGCAGAAGCTCCCCCACTGTGGTCTGTAAACATACATTCTAGATAGTTTGCTCACCACCGCTCCCTGGTAGAGAACCACCCTGGACTGGTCCTGGTGTGGAGAAAGTACAGGACTTACTCAAGGTTACTAAATAATGCTGTAGAGCCAGGCCTCCTATCTCCAGACCTCTGGACTTCTGGAGCAGGACCCTCGTGCTCAAGGGCCTCTAATGTTTGAGCTCCAGGCCAGCCACCTGGGAGCTATAGTACTCACCTGCTGCCAGTTGCTCAGCTTCGATAGGCAGTGGAAAGAGCCTGGAGTGAGAAGCCCTGGGTTTTCAGGCTGAGGTTCCCCTTTTTACTAGCTATGCCACCATGGGCAAATTCTCCTGTCTGAACCTCTGTTGCCACATCTGTAAATTGAGGGTGATGAGCCTATTTCACAGGGCTGTTGTGAGGGTCACATGAAACACCTACCCTGGCTCTGTTCCTGGCACCTAACAGGTGCTCAGTACATGGCAGTTTCCTTCCTTCCCTTACTAAGGACCTGCTCTCTGCTCACACCTGGGCAGCACCCTTCTTTGAAGGAGGCTAGAGATGGGGTCCTGTCCTTAGGAAATTAACTGTCCTGTTGGGAAACAACTACCCTGTTTGGAACAACCAGGAAACCATCTGAGGCAATAGAGGGGGTAGAACATGCCTCCTCCCCATCTGCAGCCCAGCCCGGGCCTGATACCACTTGGGATGGGTGGAGGAGCTCTTGGGCCGCTAACTGCTGTGTGGAACTAGTCTTATCTGCCTCCCAGGGCCCATACATTCCTGGCTTGCTTTTTGCTCTTATTTGATTCTCTCATTGCGATCCGTGAATCATGAACACTGAGTGCAGAGGAATGTGTCATTCCATCCTCAGGAGATAGATGTTGGTGTGGACACTGAGACTACACTGGGTAGATGCTAGTTTTAGTTATTATTAATATAAGGGATCAAATGAATTCAAGTGTGATTCTATGCTCTACATAGATACTCTGGTAAAATTCACATACTGTTGGTCTGGCAAGATGTTTCATATTTGTTACAGATAATTTAAAATTAGGAAAGCCCCTGTCTCTAAGGGGTTCTGTCTCCCTCAGTAGTCATCTCTTCATCCTTTGTCATGAGGTCTCTAATCATTTTATCACTCAAATAGCTGTTGGCATGGTTTGGAATTGAGACATCTTCTAAAAAAATGCCTAAGCTAATTCTGAATTACCCAAAGATTATGTAAAATTTTAAAATAAATGTGTTTTTTAAAAGTGTGTTCCTCTCTTCTTATTTGAATGACTGCTGATTGTCAACTCTCATCTCCAAAGAGGCCGTGGCTGGAATCCTGAATCACCAAATCCTCCCCCACTAGCTCCTCTTCAGTACTCCAGGAAAAGGAATGCTCACTTATGTGTCAGGATAGCTTCTGTGAGATATTGACTGATTTATTGATTTTTCTTCCTTTTGCTTGCATTCACACGACTAAGCTGCTGTTTGTGCAACACCTAGGGGAGAAAGCAAAATGAAAGGAAAGTACTTGCCTTGGTTTCCAAAAGCCCAAAACTCTTAAAGGAATGATGTCCTAAGGGAATAGCCAACATGTTTGGATAAAAATCCCGAGGAGAAGCAGGAATAAGGGGAGAAAGAATTCCATTACCCAATGACCTGCCCACCTTTTGTTATGACCTGAGTATGCCCCTAAACTCCTATGTTGAAGTCCTAATCTCCTTTACCCCAGAATGTGAACTTATTTGGAAATAGGATTATTGCAGAGGTAATTAGTTAAAATCAAGTCATACTGGAGTATGGTGAGCCCCTAATCTAATGTCACTGGTGTCCCTATAGAAATTTGGGGATAGACATGCACACTGGGAGAACACCATGTGGAGACAAAGACAGAGATCACATCAGAGATGCTTCTACAAACCAAAGATTGCCAGCAAATCACCAGAAGTTAGGGAAGGGAGGCGTGGAAGATTCTCCCTCAGAGCCTTCAGAAGGAACCAACCCTGATGACACCTTGATCTCAGACTTCCAGCCTCCAGAACAATGAGAAAATAAATTTCTGTGGTTGAAGCCACCCAGTTTGTGGTATTTGGTTACAGCAGCCCTAGCAAGCACTCCTGTTTGTAAGTCCTCACCTACAATAGAGTCCCCTGGGTCTGGAAAGGACAATGAAAGGAGTGTGGCTGTCTGAGGGTCTAGAGAGAGGGTCCTGTGCCCTGCTCCCCAGCCAACGCTCTGGGAAGGACCTGCAAGTCCTTGGAGGATATGGCTTCACAGGGATGCATGTTCATGCAGATGGGACCTTAGGCAGCCTTGAAGAGATCCCATGCCTGCAGAGGTAGAAACAGCTGAGTGAATCCCCTTCTTGATGAATGAGGGACACCTGAGCAGTGCTGAGTGACCAGATAACACCAAAGACTGTCCTGCCGACCCCTGCACCTTAGTGTAAGTTCCCCAGAACTCAGATGTAACACCATCTTGACTGAGATTGGCTTTCTGCCTGGATCCCAGTAAAATGGGAGCTCAAAATAGAAATGACAGAAAAACAGATTTCAGTGTATTTGGGAACTGAGATTCATGCTTGCCAAATTACAGTGGCTCTAAATCTGTGGTGATGAAGTCTGTGTTTGTCTCTAGTGACAACATCTCTGCTCTGGGGCAGCCTACAGGTCGGCCGGTCCAGCTGAGTAAACAGGGCCAGAACTGAAGGCTCAGGTGCTGGCATCACCCAAAGCTCTCACTGTGCTTCTTCAGATGTTTGTTTTAATCTCTTGCCAAAGAAAGATCGAAGGAGCTTTAAAGTGAGCGAGAAAATGTTACATAAAGTTCTTTATCGGGACACTCCGAAACCCACTTGCCAAAGGTCTATCTGAAGGCATGATTGGATGAATAGAAAAGGAACACACACAGGAACAGGCATGAAAATGGCTAAGAGTCTGTTAAACTCTTCAGCTCAGGTTGAGACAAAGGCTGTGAGCCTTCAGAAATCTCTGTGGAAGGAGATCAAAAGGGAAATACCTGCTTTGTTCTTACATGAGTACTTCTTTTCCAAAGGAGAAACAAACCATTCTTGGAACATATTGCACAGGGAAAGTGTGGCCCTGGGCACCACTGAGTAATAAAGTATTCAACAGAGAGTCCTAGATGGAAGTGAAAACAGAGAAACTGTGGGCAGCCACTTTTACAGTCAAGTAATCCAACCGTAGAAGATTATAATGCTCCGGGCTGTGCTTACCAAGAGGAGGGAGTTGGTGGTTTGGCCTGCGGTGATCATGCTGATCTCACTGTCTGTTTTACTTGGCCAGCAGTTAGTAATCTCAGCTTTTAGTCCCTTCAGTTTCACGCATGTGAGTTATTTCTCACCAGACCATGGTAAATTCCATCAGAAGCCACATAGCAGTATTTCATGTTTACCAGCTGGAAGGGTACCGATACTGCCAGGCCACTATTCAAGAGTGGTAACATTTTTTAAAATTATCCTTACATTGAAGTTTCTGCTCTTGCCTAACTAAGCAGCCTTTACTTAGGACAGACTCTTTAATCCATACCTGAAGTTCATTGTATACTCTTGGAATCTAGTGCCCACTCATCCTGCCAGTTATATCTTTGCATTCTCTTCTTTTAGAACTTTAAAAAATATATTAAATGTATTCTTCATCAATCTACTCATCTACCCAACCACTGTTATCCAGCTGATAAATATTGGTGTACACACATTGTGCCCAGTCCTAATGTCACTTGATGGAGTTACCAAAATAATAATAACAATAATGACAAGGAGAGTGACATCACCAAAAGGACAACATAGAAGACCTCAGCCTCTGTACCCACACAAAGATCAATAATTAGACAGCTGGCCATGTTTGGATCTTGTCTCTCTTTAGAGACTCCTGTATTTCAAGTTAGGATAACCAGTTATCCAGTAACCTCAGCTATCTAACAAGTTTTTAAAAAGTTGTGATTATATAGATTGTCCTCTGGCTTCTTTTAAGATTTTTCTTTATGTTTGATTTTTCTGTAATTTGAAAATGATATGCTTAGGTGTAGTATTTTTTGAATTTATCCTAGTTGATGTTGCCTAGACTTCCTGGATCTGTGGTTTGCTGCCTGACATTTATTTGGGGGAAATTCTCAGTCATTGTTTCATATATTTCTTCTGTTCCTTTCTTGTTTTCTTCTTCTGACATTCCATTGCATGTATGTTACAACTTTTTAAAAAATGTTTTTATTTATTTTAGAGAGAGAAGAAGGGAGAGGATGAGAGAGAGAAAGGTGAATGTAAGAGAAAAATATCAATTGGTTGCCTCCTGCATGCACCCCAAATGGGGTTGCAACCCACAACCATGGGAAAGTGCCTCAACCGAGAATTGAACCAGTGGCATTTTGGTGTACAGGGCAACACTCAACCAACTGAACTACACCAGCCAGGGCAATTAATGTAGTTTTGTTAGATACTATTAAATTTTTCTCCACAATAATTTTATTGGTTTGTATGTTAACCCACAATATATGAGTAGCTGTTTCCTCATAACCATGTGTTCAAATGTTATCATACTATACAATTTTCCCTAATCTAAAAGGTGAAAAATGGTATTTCATTGTAATTTTAACTTGCATTTCTGTGTTTGAGTAAGGTTGGATATCATTTCATATGTTTAAGGACCATTTTTATATCCTCTGTGTGTGTGTGCGCGCACGCATGTGTGTGTGCGTGCTCGTGCAATCTACTCATGTATTTTGCCCATTTTTCTATAATATGTGTGCTCTGGGCATCAGAGCAGTCCATGAAAATGAGAAACTTTATCTGGGGCTTCATGAAATAGGGAAAGCTATCATTCATGAGAAGCAAAATTATTTTTGCTGTGGAGTCAAGAAAACCTTCCCATAGGTCTTCATAAAGACATTGAGATATATTCACATATATATTTAATACAAATGTATATGAATATATAAATATGAATATATTTTCATGTATAGTATATATATTTATATATACATACATATTCATATATATTTTAGCCTTTCTTTAATAACAGTTGTAGGTAAGATTTCTTTTACTTCTCTATCATCTCACTTGTTTCTTCCTTATCGTTTCCCTTTTTGTTCCCTACTGGGTAATATTTGGCTTACATTCAAGGCTCTTTTTGTAGTTTTGGTCCAATTTGGGCCTAGTGAGGGTGAATGCCCACATGGACAGTAGCTTCATTTGCTGTCTCCCACTGCACTTGTTCAGTGTGTGTGACAGGCCTTCCTGTCACCTGGACCACCTTGCCAATTTACTGACATTTGTAGTGTCCTCTCACAAACTGAACTTCAACATCCTTTTGGATGGGTATGGGTCAGACATTTGTCTCAGCAACTTTGTGAAGGGGAAAGGCAATCTTCCTATGAATATGGGAAGGTGCATTGAAATGCCTTTTAGGGTTCTTGCTCTAACAGAGGAATGAACTGCTCTTGCTTCAGTAATGACCACAAGAGGAAAAAGGACTGATATAGATGTTTATATTATATTTGCCACTGTTTTCTATGATCCTCACTAGCTCAAAATATCTGTCAAAGAAAGAGGGCAAGCAAGGAATTGAGCCTGAGGAGCAGGCCAGCCAAGACAGCAGACCAGTCTTGTGCAGGTTGTGATGCCCAACAAACCAGCAGCCAACGAGAAGGGAGCTCTTGAGTGCATCTGTTATGGTTGTTGCTAGTGCCTGAGAGTTACCTCAATTTTATGGGCCCCATCAAAAGAAGAAAATATCCTCTCTAATCGACCACAGGTTTCATTAGAAGACAGATGTCCTTGCCTGGCTGAGCGTGGCTCAACAGTTGAGCATTGACCTAGGATCCAAGAGATCGTTGGGGGCGTGCAGGAGGCAGCCAATCAGTGACTCTCTCTCATCACTGATGTTTCAACTCTCTCTCTCTTCCTCTCTCTGGAAAAAACAAAATAAAAGACAGGTTCTCTGGTCAAAACAACCTGACTCAGGAAACTACTTACTGTCTTGGGTCTGTATGACAAATTATTTAAATTTTTCAAACATCAGTGCTAGAGTGTAGTCAAAGCCCTTGTCACAACTGAAAGACAGGTGAGCCCAGACTCTCCTTAGAAACAGACTATTCTAAGGTAGAGATCCAGCCAACCCTGCCAGCTTCACCCAGCTCAAAGGCAGGCCTTTGAAACTCTGAAACTCAAAATTTCACTTAAAAATTACCCTTTTTGCCTCACAGTTTATAAAGGTTTTCTCAATATCTTTTGAGACTCATAACACAGTGAGAAAGGCAGACTCTTACTTTCAGATGAAATAATTAAGGTTCAGAGAAGTCTACTCCAGTTGTCCAATATGGAACTGTTTGGAAGAGACGAGACTTTAAGATACCTGGCTCCCAGTCCTCTGCATTTTGTTTCTGGGTTCATTCTGGCAGGATTCTTCCCAGAAGCAGAATCACTCCCATAAGCTAAGAGTCCATTATTTCAAATCTGAGTCTAAAAATGTAATATGGGAGTAAAGCCTTGTTTAATCAGCCAGGCTCAGGATACAGAAACCAATAAAGAATTTTATATATGTTTTCATTTTTCCTCCACCACAGCTTTTCCCAATGTGATACCCACAAGATCCACCACCCAAGTACAACCTCCCTCACAATGCACAGCCAGCTGTTTCCTCCACTGTCCCACCACTGGATTGTCTTTATCCACATAGTCTTAGGTCTGTCTATATAATATTTCTCTCATTCCTGCAAATGCAGGATCTGTTTTTAAAAATTATCTATGTCCTAAAAAAATATCTATGCTCTAGAGCTTTATACTTCATATTTTGTAAACCTACAATTACACTTGCTCATGCCTCTGACATTCACCTCAGATACATTTCTGTGCTCAGGGCAGCTATACATTTATAAGGTAGAGCCTCCCATTCTATTTGGAGACTAGGAATTCCCTCCTAATATCAGAGGAAGAGATGTGCTATCCACATGATACCTTGGTACAAAGAAAAACAAACCCTTCCTCTGGGCAGATGTAGCCTTGCACAGGGTGTGGCTTGGCAGGGGCTATTCTAGTAGGGTTGCAGTCCCCATTAACTCCCTGGGCCAGGCATCTTTGTGTAACACTCAAAACACACAATCACACAAGGTAGCCCTGGGTCTGGGATCATGAAGAGTATTATCTTAAGATTTTTTTTTTTTTTAGTGTCTGACAAGTAAACATCTCACAGTTTGTAATTACATTTACAAGATTTGATATTTGCTTCCAGTCTAGTAAGTTCCATGAAAGTAGGGACTCTGTTTTTACTCACTCCCTGAGTAAAATGCCAGTTCCTACTACAGTGCTTGGCACATAGTAAGCTCTCATTATTTGTTCAATTCTTTTCATAATTGTGGCTTCAATACTTTCGGAAGAACAAAATGTCTACATTATACTCTCCAACGTGACTGCTGTCCACAAGTTTATCTATGGCAAACATGGGGACCCAGAAAGAGGAGAGTGAAGACGGTCAGCAATTTCACTAAGCAGAGAATGCTAACTATAAAAGCCAAGGTTACAAATCCTCGGCCAGAGTCTACAGCTGCTTCTGGATACTGTCTCGTTTAAACAGAGTAGCAACATAGTGACTAACACTGTGGCTGGCCCTCTACTGATCCCTGTCCTTTCCAGTCCCATTCTTGTCTCTTCCTCCAATCCATTTCCCACACGACAGGAAGTGTGCAAACAAACCTGATTAAGGTATTTTTCAGCTCAAAAGTTTTCAATGGTTTGATTGCTTAGGAAAAAAGACAAAATCCTATCATCCTATCATGGTTTACAAAGCCCTGTGTGACCTGGCCTCTACTTACCCCTGCAAACTCCTCTAGAGCCATTCTCTTCGCTTTCTGTTCTCTAGCCATCACCCTTTCACCTCCTTAGCCTATAAGGCTCATTGTCCCCAGGGCCCTCACACATGCTGTTCCCTCTAAAATAATCCCCCAACAACAGCCATTGCCTACCTGACTCTTGCCCCTCCTACAGTTCTCAGCTTGAATGAGTTCTGAGTGCATACAGAGAGCATAATGTAATGTGGGTGCCCCCACTTGCCCAGTAACTCCTTTCAGCAGCTTGTTTCTTCATAGTCTTTATCCCACTGTGTCCCATTCTATATATCTGTGTCATCTGATTAGCATCTGTCCCTCCCACCACAGACAGTAATTGCATGAAGATCTGTTTGGCTCACTGGTATAGCCTCAGCATTACTCAGGGGTTTAGCATATAACTCAGAGAGTGTTCATTGAAAAATGAAAGTACGGTTTTTAAGGACCAGAGAGACATGTGAACATGGGATGGGGTAAGGTAATATGAGGAAGTGAAAGCAGGTAAGAAAGAGAATCCCCAGCACTGTAGTTAGGGCTCGTCATTCAGGTCCCCGGGAGCTCAGGAGCACTTCACGGGCCCTGCCGTCTAAGTCCTCTGGCCATGCTGGTGTCTCGGCAGCAAAAGCAAGCGTCCTTGGTTCCTGCTGTTCCTGACTGACTCCTGTTGTTCACTTCTTAGAAACACTCTCCTGCTTCGCTTGTTAAATGTCCATCGAGAAGAACTTTTCCATCTTTCAAAAAATTGTTCTTATGAAAGAGTTAATAACAGCCCATTTCAGAAAGATTAAATAAAAGAAACAGAACACAAAAACTCCCCACTATTATTCATTTAACTAGGAAAAAACCAGTAACAGCTTGACATAATAGCCTTCCGGACAATATATATGTACACACAGGAATGACCTTTCTATAAAGTGAGACATTTGTAGACACTATTTTGTAACCACAGTTCATCCAAGCAATGCGTGACTTTGGAACTTGGTAAGTTGTCACAATAACCCTTTATATTTGCGATCTTAATTCTGTCCCAATGTTCCACTATTACAAATAGTACAAAGCTGGGATAACTGGCTGACAATAAATCGGAATCTAAAAAGAAAGTAATTCATCTCCATAAAAATTAAAATATGAATCTACACATTTAAAACAGGCTATACATTGTAAAACCATCTAACAGTACATTCATATTACTATTATTTTAAAAGCCAGTAGCTGTAGATATTTTTTTAACCTAATTGTCAAAATTGGCCAACTTGTTGTCTTCTGAATTGCTTTCAACACGTGGCACCACTCCACTGGAGGATCTCCGACCTTCCACTAATAAGAAAAGTCATATTCTGAACTTGGGACAAAGAAGCACATTGTTATTTTAAAAGGATTTGGGTACAAAAAAAGTCTAACTTCGAGATGCCAAGAGTAATTAAATTATGGCAGCACAGTCTTACTGCAAACAATGTTAGAGACATGCAAGCAGTATGAATCTTTTGTGACAAAGGTTTTTTTTTCCAACCCTAAGGTGGCAGGGGTGGTGATAGTGTGCAAAAATTATAGCAAGAAGCCGGCAGCCTGGCAAGTCTCATGATCAAGAAAACGATTAACTGCATGCTGACTGAGTGCTGAGCAGTGCGTGGCTCCTGCTGTTTCCGCTTTAAAACCCTTCTGCTTGGTCTGCAACTTCAGAGGTGGTCTTTGGACATTAGTCCACCATCCTCCCAAGCTGCCGGCATCCTGAGTAAAGCGACCTTTCCTTTCCACCCCATATGTGTTTCTCGAGTAATGGTTTTGGAGGAGTAAACAGCTGAACTTGAGTGTTTCAATAACAATATTATCCATCAAATGCTTAGAACTTGACAGTAAATAAAGTTTGGGCATTCCATATGCTATCCCATGGAGAGACCTTCCTAGGGATAAGAGTACAAGCTGTTTGTGCTTCCAGAATGTGGTGTTAAAGCCATGGAACATTTAAATTTCATAGAAAGTGCCACGAACTGTGAAACAGATTCTGTTCCAGGCACACCTCTGCATTCTGTGAGGCTTTCTGTGGTTGTGGGAGGCATTCCTTGGAGCCCACTAGTAAATATCAGAGCGCTCTGGCGTGGTTAAAGGTCCTAAATATGCAGCCCTGGGAATCTTCTCACAAGGAGAGGTTTTATACAAAAACCCTCCTGTGTGTCCAATGTCTGGGTAAAGTTGTAAGCTAAAAACAGAAGTTTTTTTCAAGGATATACTAGACATCCATGGATTCTTAATGTTTTGAAAAAAACCACAGTATATTGAGAAAAATGCTATGCATTAATCATTTATTTTTCAGATTTCCCATTTCTGGTAATTATGGCTCAGGTTGTTTGCATCAGTCCTACAGCTGAAAACAATTAAAAGACTGAATAAAATGTATTTAAATGAATTCTTTTAAAAGCATCAAAGAGATTATAAAATAGTAAACAATTATCAGGCCAAAAGTAAAGTAGACCTAGAGACGTAAACAGGCCCGAAGCCACCTTTTCCCTGATAGCACTAGCTCATCCCAGAAGAGTGGAACCTCCATTCTGATGGCCTTTCAGGACACAGAAGGGAACAGCAAACAAAACGCTGGGTGTACACAGTGGTGGAGTCTGAGGGGAGATCTTCCCCCCCAACAATCTGGGTTCCAGGATCCCAGAGTGAAGGTCAACAAGAACTGGAATAATCTGAAGAGAATTTTAAAAATAGCAAGAATCCCTTGTGTAATCCAGGACATAGCAAACTTTGAACAGGTGGTACAGGCTGGTCGTGCCTCCAGGTGCCTGGAAGAAGCAAATGCAAATCCAGAACAGTCTGCAGCAAAGCGTTTTCATCACAGGCCTCACAATTGCTCTTACAAAATAACATTTCAAATGGAATAACTAGCACAGAATCAAATATACCCAGAAAATTAGAATCAGTGAACAAATTAGACAACAGCAGAAGGTCATCAGAAACTCTAGGTATAGGGCCCAGCATCTTTGTGTTTTCTCTTTTAAAATATATCTTTATTGATTTCAGAGTGAGGAAGGGAGAGGGAGAGAGAGAGATAGAAACATCAATGATGAGAGAGTCGTCATTGATCGGCTGCCTCCTGCACGCCCCTGTCTTGGGATCAAGCCCACAACCCAGGCATGTGCCCTGACTGGGAGCTGAACCTCAATCTCCTGGATCTTAGGTCAGTGCTCATCTGCTGAGCCATGCCCAGCTGGGCAGCATCTGTGTTTTAATAGGTCACCTGGGTCATTCTGATATAAGCTAAAGCTTGAGGAATACTGCTTTATGCTTTAATCACATAAATATGCATCCCACAGAAAAATGTGTAAGTGTATTAAGTTGGGGAAGGGCCCAAGACTTTGCATTTCTGACAAGTTTCCAGATGATGCTCATGCCAGACCATACTTTGAGAAACACTGGTATAAAAAAGGGAATTACTATGCAGGTCAGACTTGTGGTCACCTGTGGGGAGGAAAAGGGCTGCAATTTGGAAGCAACATGCAGAAATTTCCTGTAATGCTGGCAATTTCTGATTACTTAATCTTGGTGGTGATTACACAAGTATAACCATTAAAGTATATGTTTATATTTTAAGGCATAATGAGATCGGTGGTTGTCCTTTTCCCATTCAATCATATAAGTCAAATGCCACTGTACTAATCCCATCCACTATATCCCCCATCCTCATTTATAAGCAACCCCCAAAGTAAAAAGTGTAAAGGGTTTTAAAGTTCCAAGCTGTAACTTCCTTCACATCAGTTTCTAGTGTAATTAGCTAGTAAAAATAAACTAGCTTGAAAAGTTAGGACACCAAACTAGCAAGCGCCAGGTAACAACCAGCAGGAGGAAGGGCAAAAGCATGGAGAGAGGTCCCTTTGTGGTGCAGGTTCATAAGGAAGGCTAGACTCTGACAGGGAAACAAACACATTGCGAAAACCCCTCCAGCCCACACTGTAAACACAAGGTAACACAAGAGGGAACTGAAACCAGTGGTGTACTGAAGGTGAAACAAAACACCCAGACCCAGCTTAACTACTGATTAGATTGACTCACTACCCCACATTACTGACCTAGAAGAAGAAACATGCTTATTTTAAGGCATACATTCTTTCTCTTTCTCTTTTTTTAATCCTCACCTGAGAATATGTTTTTATTGATTTTAGAGAGAGAGGAAGGGGGAGAGAGATTGATGTGAGAGAGAAAATGTAATGGGTTGCCTCCTGTACGTTCCCAGACTGGGGCTGGAACCTGCAACCTAGTTATGTGCCTTGATTGGGAATCGAACCTGCAACCCTTTGGTGTACAGACCAATGCTCCAACCAACTGAGCCACACTGGCCAAGGCCACTCTCTTTATCTTAATCTCTATTGTGGTACACAAGATGCCTGGCATTTAATGAAAAATTGAGAATCGTAAAAAAGGAAGAAAAATCAACACACTGTCATCAAAATAAAAAGCAGTCAACAGAACTGAACTCAGAGATAAGCAAGTGTAGGAGAGAGGGAATTTAAAATAATTTCCTCCACATCATGTCAAACAATGTAGTCTCCCCTCTCTGCACCCTCTGCACCCACCTTTCCAGGAAGGAAGAAGTCCTGGAGCAGCCAGTACTACATGGCCAGCTGAGCCCTCACCTGCAGGCTCTCTTTAGGCAAGGAGCCAAACATTGTTGCCCTCAGAGGTGTGGCACTTCCACATTCTGCACATTTTTCAAAGGCCCTGAAATATAATGGGTGTGGGAGTGGGGGGTGAGCTCTGGGTCACAAAGGTGTCATGATTTCAACAACTCGGTTTAGTAATAGAATCTTTTCACTGTCTCTTGATGTCTTAACAGCTACTGAGAAGTCCAGAGAAGAAAGAATCCCTTTTAACTACTTTTAAAAAAATAATTGAGTGTCATCAAAGAAGGCCTTTGGGAAAAGATGAGAGTTGGGGCCAGTACCAGGGGCATAATTTACTGGGCCCAGTGAAAAATGAAAATATGAGGCCCTTTGTTTAAAAAAATTAAGAGCTTCCAGATTGCACCCACAGAGCATTAAAGCAAGCACAGAGCTGTCTCAGCACAGTGTCCCCCTGAGCATGCAGGCCCCTGTGATTGCACAGGGTGGACCTTCAGGAGCTGGTCCCCGTTAGGCTGGTGTCTCTGGAGGAAGCAAGGACGTGGTGAGATTCCAGGACTATCGCAGAAAACCGGCCGTTACAGGGGACTCCACAATCCCATCTCCTGGATTTCCCGAGGGAGAGGCTTTGAGCCGGTGAGAAACCCCTGGAAAGAGGCGGCAGGGCTGAGGGGGGTGGGAGGGACGCTCGCCTTTGTGATTAAACCGACGGTTAATCGGCGCCCGGTCGTCATCGGGTGAAGCGCCCGTGGGCCGCGCGCGGGCTGGCAGCACGAGACTGACGCCTGCGAAGGGGAACTTGGGGCCTGAGCAGGAACCCTTCCGAGGCTGCTTGAAGTCAGCTTTCCCCTCCGAGCCAGAAACCCGCGGCGACGCCGCGACCCCAGGAGCCGCTGCTGCGGGAGTCGGAGCCGCGGCCTGTCCGCCCCCCCGGCCCGGCCCGGCCCGGGCACGGCCACAGCGAGGAGCCGGCGGCCGGCCTCCCGCCCAGCCGCGGCCGTCCGCGCTTCTGCTTCCCTCTCCTTAGGGCGACGCAGACCTCGACTGCAGGAGATTGCGGGGGGGGGCCGGGGACGGCCGCCAGCAGGTACGGGGAGCCCACCCTAACCCACCCTAACCGCACCTATCGTCCCTGGGACCCGCGGCCGCTGCTCCAAGGGAGGCCAGGGCCTCGCTACTGCCCGGCTTTGGCCTTGTCGCGGCCGCACTGTCGTAGGGGCCTCGGTGTCCTTGAGCCACGAAGACCCCATTCTCCCGACCCCGGGGACGATTGCGGGTGCGCCGCGCTTTGGGTCCTCCTGGGCCCCGGGTTACCCCTCAGTTCCCTGTGTGGCCGCAGCGCCTGTCGGCCCCTTGGCGAGGACGCTCGGCGCGGGCGGCTTATCTCATGCGCTGGGTCAACAGAGAAAGGTTCGCGAGTAGGGCGGGCAGGGGCGCGCAGGGGCGGGGGGGCAGAGGAGGGCGGGGCCTCGAGTCAACCGGGGAGGACCCCCTCCCAAGGCCTCCAGGGGGCGCCCTCTCGTCCATCCTGCGAACGCCGCGCTCTCAGACACCAGGACCAACTACACCTGCTTCTGTCTCTTCATCGCTCACGATTGGCTCCTTTCCCTCCTGGAGTCAAGATGCCGGTCTCACATCAGATTTCTTAGCGAAATTTTAAATGAATCACTCTGTTTAAAAATATTGACAAAATAAGATTCCTGTTAGTACAATGCATTAATTTAGTTCTAAGTTTAAAGGCGTTGCAAACCTCTGTTCCTATTAACAGCTTAGGTGTTGCTCACTTCTGCAGCAGCTGCAATGGTACGTTGAAACCTGTTTCAAACAAATACGTAGTTGGACAGGTTTTTGTAATAAGTGTATTGTCCTTCCAAATAAGTGTATATGAAAGTTTATGTTAGCCCAGCCGGGCGTGGCTCAGCGGTTGAGCGTCGACCTAGGATCCAGGCGATCGGGGCTTGATTCCCGGTCAGGGCACATGCCCAGGTTGTGGGCTCGATCAATGACTCTCTCATCATTGATGTTTCTATCTCTCTCTCTCCCTCTCCTTTCCTCTCTCTGAAATCAATAAAGATATATTTAAAAAAGAAAGAAAGAAAAAAAGGAAGTTTATGTTAGATATTTCCAATTACACTGGCTAAATGATGAAATGATAGAACAGGTATCATATCTACCTATGTTATCCAGCAAATACTGACTGAGGTTGTTTTAGACGATCACAACAGGATAAATCGCACAGATCTTAAATCAATGTGATGATTTAATATGTATACATTGTGAAAGTTTCCCTCCATCAAGTTAATTAACAAATCTATCACATATTTACGTGGTTTTTTGTTTGTTTGTTTTTTGGTGAGGACATTTAAGTTCTATTCTCTTAGTAAATTTTAATAATACAACACAGCAGCTAATTTCAACCTGTATGCAGCAAGAATTTTTTAAAAAAAATTTGTCTTTATTGATTTCTGAAAAAGGAAGGGAGAGGGAGAGAGAGAGAGAAACATCAGTGATGAGAGAGTCATTGATTGGCTGCCTCCTGCACGCCCCCTACTGGGGATCAGCCCACAACCCAGACCTGTGCTCGGACTGTAATCAAACAGCAGTCTCCTGGATCATAGGTGATGCTCAACCACTGGGTAAGAACTTTGAAAACATGCTGCACCTGACTAGTCAGCGGCACCGACTTCTTTTCCCTTGGATAGGCAAATAAAAAAATGACGCCAGCCAACACCACAATAGCCAGCCAGTGTGAATGAATCAAAATTACACCTATTTTTGTGTGTCAGATGGGCAAAAAATATATTGTTTGGTGTGCCACAGAATTTTGGTAATTAGTTTATGTGCCCTGAGATGACAAAGGTTGAAAATCACTGCAATACAGTGTTAGCAACTATATCCACAGCATTACACGTTAGGTCCTCAGACCTTATTTGTCTTATAATGGAAGTTTCTACTCTTTTACCAACCTCTCCCTATTTAACTGTTGAGTTTTGAGAGTTCTTTATATATTCTAAATACTAGTTCTTTGTCAGATATGTGTTTTGAAAATATTTTCTCCCATCGTGTAGCTTGTCTTTTCATTTTCTTAACAGCATCTTTCACAGAGGAAACATTTTTAACTTTTACGATGTCCAATTTATCAACTTTTCCTTTTAAGGTGGTGCCTGTGGTGTTAAGCCTACAAACTCTTTGCCTAGCCCTACATCTTGAAGATTTTCTTATATTTTTCCTCAAAAAATTTTATAGCTTCACACTTCACATTTAAGTTTTGACCCATTTTGAGTTAATTTTGTGTGAGATGTGAGACTTATGACAGGATTCTTTCCTCCCTCCCTCCCTCCCTCCCTCCCTCCCTCCCTCCCTCCCTCCCTCCCTCCCTCCCTCCCTCCCTCCTTTCTTTCTTTCTTTCTTTCTTTCTTTCTTTCTTTCTTTCTTTCTTTCTTTCTTTCTTTCTTTCTTTCTTTCTTTCTTTCTTTCTTTCTTTCTTTCTTTCTTTCTTTCTTTCTTTCTTTCTTTCTTTCTTTTGCCTATGTATGTCCAATTGCTTCAGCACCAATTAAAGTTCTATCATCTTTTTCCCCCAAACTTTGTTTAAAAGAAAAAACTTGTAAATTTAGTGAAACAACAAAATTAGCTGAAGATCTGGAAATTAAATCTTATTAAGAGAACTGTATGTTAGCTATAGAAAAATTAATACTATTTTTGCATTAAGTATGACAATAGGAGAAGGGGAGTTTTTGAACTAGTAGGCCTCATAATGTATCCCGCATAAGTAATCCAAAAGGAAGGGGGTGCTCTATGTAGCATTATTTATACTAGGGAACATGTACATTCTTATTCTTCTATATTCTTATCTTAAAAGTATAACATTTTAAGACCTTCCCTGAATGCTATTTTATGCAGTCATTAAAAGGAATATATATGGAATTATTATAGCAACGTGAGTCATGTAAAAATGTTTATTGAGATATAATTAACATATAACATTGTATTTGTTTTAGATAATTTATCATTTTTTAAATCCTTAAATAGGTGCACAGCAAAGCTTCACTCTCATACATTATCATTCATGATGCTTTCATGAATAGTAATGCATTAATTTGACTACAGTTTATTTTTGGATATCTCTCACCCTGTCATTGATTTGTCTCAAAAAATATGATTACTCAAGACAATACAAGAAAATACTTACTTTGTATTTCTTTCCATTGTTACCCTGCTACACTGTTGTACAGCTTGTAAAATGAAATTTTATCCAGTACTGTGGGATTTACATTTGTATTTTATTCTTGATTTTAATGAGAATGTTTCTAATCTGTTGTCATTTAGCATACATGCTGCTTTGAGGATTGAGAGAAATATATTTTATTATATTAATAACATACCTACAGTTTACTGTTTGAAAGTTTTTATCCAGAACAGGTATTCAATTTTATCCAATGCTTGTATAAAATTATAATGTCCAGATGGTATAATAATTTTGTTTTCAAATTTTTATTATAAATTTTCAGTTTTTATTCTTAATAAAGTTTATTCAGAGAATGTTGTCTGTAGTATTTATCTATTCAAAAATTTTTTCTTGTGCCTAGTATGTGATCAATTTCCATGACTCTTCTCTTCCATGATTTCTTGGGGGAAAGGTGAGTTGTTTTGTTTATGTTTTTCAGGATGTTTAATTTGATATGAAATATATCAATAAATCATTATGCTAGTTAGTCTTCTATATCCTTATTTATTTTTGTTCACTTGGAATTTCTTGGACTGAGAGTAATGAAATCTTTATTTACTAATGCATTTTTATTCTGTTTCTCCTCATATGTAACTCCTGCAATTTTTGTTTATGATATTGATGCGTGGTGCATACATATTCATAATTGTTATTTGTACGCTTTATCATTATGAAGCACCTTTTGTGGCATCTCATTTGATAATGTTTTCTTTAAATTCATGCTATCTCCTCTCCTTATTTTTTCTTTGCCTTTGCTTAATATACATTTGCCCACCATTTCACTTTCAATGTTCTCAACCACTTTATTATTAAGAAGGTCTCCTGTATATAGCACTAAGTTGGATTCGCTTTGTAACACAATATGAAGGTTTTCTCTTTAGCTCATTTAAGTGTATTGCTGTCAACAGTGATGTGCTGGAGTCAAGTCCTGCTGGCTCACGAGTTCCCAACTTCAAGTTCGGTGATGTCAGATATGCAGCTGGAAGTCGGCCATGGTAGGCATATGTACACCATGGAAATCAGTGAAAGGTTTTTGTTTTCTTTTTTTCCTGAGTTCTGTTGCTAAATATTTTTAGCACACTATTGGCCATCACTAATATGTTTAGCTTAGTTCTGTCATCCTATTTTATGTTTCTGTGTTTTAATATCTACTATGCAGTGTCTGTAGTTTTCTTTTTTAATGTGCGTTTATTCTAATACTTTGGAGTGTATTTATTTTTGATCAAGATTACAGTTATAACCATAACTTAGGATAAAATCTTTAATTCTACCGTTGTTTAAACAGAACCTATTAACTCCACACTGTGAGCAGTTGCAAATTAATGTTTTCTTTTTCTTCCCTTTTATTCAACTTTAGTTGCTATTTTCTTAGCATTTACCATTGTATTGCTAAATACACCTTCCTTATTTTTGCTTGAATTATCACCTTCCAAAGGAATCTTTTGATCCTTGCTATAAAGGATGAGTGAATTCAGTATGTGTTAGTGCCTACTTGTTCTCCAGATTCTTTTCTCAAATTTGCTAGATAAGTTATTTCCATATTGTCAGGCTTACTACATTGCATTTTGCATTGTTACCATAATCCCCACATTTGCTTCAGTCTCTGTCCTACAGTAGATTCAGTCTCAATGCCAGTCTTGCTTTTGTTGTTATTGTTGCAATTGACTGAAGTCCATCTTCTATCATTTCCTACAAGAAGAGCTCATTGGGCGTCTACAGTATTTCTTTCTTTTATACTTGAGTGACTAAAATATTCCTTGGTTACAGTTTCTCTTCTTGAGGATTTTTTAAGAGTTGCTGCATTATTTTCTGGTATGGAAATTTGCTCTGGGAAACCTGAAGTAGGCCTAATTTTTTTTTGTTTTGTAAATGACTTAGTATTTTGCATAGCTCCCCAAAGAACTCTGTCTTTGAAGTTCAGTAGCTTTATTACAGTATGTCTCTGTGGTATTTTTTTCCTGGGACATTGTGTGTCTTTTTAATTTTACAATCAAATCCTCTTAATTTGTAAAAATTTCATGGTGAAATATTCATAATTTTAAAGTTGTTCAAAGCAAATTTTCCCCCTGATAAATACACTATTTAGTCTGTTTTCCCCCCCTCATTTGTTTTTATAGCTCTTTGCATAGATCATTTGCTTTTGGTGACCTCATTTTTTGACTAAGGTGAGTTTTTCCTACACCAGATATCTGTGGGGATTCATATAGAGGTGGGGCCAGGCCTATGTTTTAAGGGAGAAGAAATTTTCTTTTGATTCTGAGTTTTAAGTATGACTTTTGACAGCCTTTAGCTCTCCCTAATAATGGAAAAAGGCAGCTCTAGGGCTTTTTACTCTGCAAGTCTCTCTTTTCTGCCTACCCCATGGTTAGACTGAAATGATGTTTTGTCTGTGTAATTCAACGTGCCTCCTCCACTTTTCACATCAGAACCAGGTCCAGGGAACTGCCGTTGTCTGGACACTATAACCCTCAGTTACCAAGAGATTTAGATTTTACACATCAGAGTGTACTCCTTTCCTTAGAAAGTACACTGTATGATCTCTTTCTGAGATGGAAAGCTATGGACATCTTCTTTCCACTTCCTCCCATACTCCTCATGGACTTCCAATGCTCTTCCTAACCCTTCCTGTTTCCTCTAGCTTTGTGACCAGAGGTTTCATCAATCTCCTAGTTTCTGAAGGAAAAGTGTGCATTTCTGCTTCTGATTTTGCTGGCTGCTTTCAATTGATCTCCAAGGAAAGGAAGAAATGGAAACTTTATGCCCATCTTCAAACCAGAGATCCTCAAACTAAACTCTTCTCTTGCTGAAGTTTGGTCAATTGTAGTTTCCCACTTCCAGCCATGAGGACTTGCTGGAGATTTATTTATTTATATATTTATTTATTATTGATCTCACCCAAGGATATTTTTTCTTTCTTTTTTTTTTTTTAAGAAATCAAGCATGACTTTTATTTATTTATTTTTTTATATATCTTTATTGATTTCAGAGAGAGGAAAAGAGAGGAAGAGAGAGAAACATCAATGATGAGACAGTCATTGATTGGCTGCCTCCTGCACCCCCCCACCGGGGATCGAGCCCGCAACCCGGGCATGTGCCCCGCTGGGAATCGAACCCCTATCGCCTGGATCCTAGGTCGACGACTCTCAACCACCAAGCCACGCCCTGCCGCGCCCAAGGATATTTTTTCCATTGCTTTTTAGAGAGAGTAAAAGGGAGAGAAAGAGAGAGAGAAACATCTATGTAAGAGAGAGACACATTGATTGGTTGCCTCCCATATGTGTCCCCATCAGGGCCTGGGAGCAAATCTGCAACCGAGGTACATGCCCTTCCTTGACCATGAATCGAACCCATGACCCCTTGGTTCACAGGCAGAGATGCTTTGACCACTGAGCCACGCTGACCAGGGCAGAGATTTTATTTTTTATTTTATTTTTTGCATGTAGAGAAGAGTAGATGGGGAAATGTGGCCCATGAGGACTTTCCAATGGCAGATATTTATCTTACTGCGTATTTCCTTTTGAATATCTGGTATGATCTCTTTGACTTAATAATGAGCCCTTTTAGACATAGCTTGCTTCATAGCCTAAACAGATATAAAAATAGAAATATTATCCAGGTCCCATGTTCCCTGTGCCATACATGTTATCTCAGTCTTTGTCTCCTTAGTTTCCATATCATATGCGAGCCACCTGAAAATTCCCTGCCATCAGAAATGAACTTAATATATTCCAGGTCTTCTTCCAAGAATGGACTTCAATATTTCCTACTTCCTGGAAACACCAGAAATGAAACCATACAAATACACTTTTAGATAGTGGAGGAAAAGTCTTGCCATCTGCTGGTCATGAAGAGATTTCTGTTCCACAGAATCCTTCTTTGGTTGCATTTTAGGGCAATGGATTTCCCCACATCAAACTCATTGTTAGCATCGGACATATAAATATGCAAAATAATCATTAGGGTGCGACAGTGTTTTAGGTGCTTTACAGATGTTACTGTATTTCATTGTCACAAAAATCATTGAAGTGAGCATTTTGTTTTGCATTTGAGAAAACTAAGACCCAGGCATGATCAGAATTAGATGACTGGTGGACAAAGCTCCTGTATCCTGTTTCTGACACAACGCTTTCTCTTTTGCTCCCCTCTTTTTTCTGTGAATGTTTACCCCCTTCCCACTTCTCCTTAGCACCACCCTGTTACCTACAGGCTCCCTCCCTCTCACATTCTTTCTCTCTGCACTTGTTTCTCTTGGCCTTTCACCTCCCGTGCTCACTCCCCCCCCTCTTCCCCCCCCACCTCCCTTCCTTTCTTCCTTCAGTTCTCCCTCGCGCTCTGATGCCGCCTTCCCTACCCCTCTCCTTTCTTCCTCCCCTTCTCTCTCCGTCTCAGGGCTCTCCCTCCCCCTTCCTCCTGTCTGTCTGTCTCAGTCTCTCTGCGTTCATGCTTCTTTCTTCTGCTTTCTGCCCTTCCTACTGTAGCTTCCCCTAGTTTAATTTCTTCTTGCTGTTCTCTTCTTTGACCTTCTTGCCCAGTATCTTTTCTTTTTGTTTTTCCTGTTATCCTCTGTTTTCTCCTGTTGGCCTTTTCCCTTGACTCTGTTCCTTCGCTCCTCTTTCTTACCTTTTTATGAGTAGATACCTCTCCCTCTATTTCTCTCCCCAAGTCTCTGCTTCGTGCTTTCTAAAGATTCCTTCTTTTTCCCTCCTTCCTTTCCCTCCTTCCTTCCCTTCCTCTTTCCTCCCTTTTGCCATTTATCACATTAATTATATCTTTTCTTCCTCTCTGTCCACTCTGTGCTCCCCATTTCCTTTTCTTACTGTCCTCCTGGCTATGGCCTTGTTCCTGTCCCAGTCGCCCTAGTCCTGGAGAAGAGAGAAGCGCTGGGACTGGTCCCTCCCCCTCGCTGTGGGTGTGTAAAGCTGGGGCTTTTTCCTGTCCTGGAGGCTCTTCCTCCCTTTGGGCAGCGTTGTGAGGTCCCAGCTTGCAGGGACAGGCATCGCATCCCTAAACTTTCCCTTTGACTGAGACGACAGAGAAATGTCACAGGAGGGGATGGAGCTTTACCAGGGGTGACCCTTTCCAAGGACAATTTTCTAGCTATACTAGCATCCTGGCCCTGAAGGGCCCAGAACGGAAAATAATGAATGGAGAATTGCCTGTGGTCAGATCGGTTAGCACTTTCAGGTCCACCGTTATTCATTAAGTATAAACCTTTAAAAAGACAAAACAAAACAAAGGAGCAGAAATGCCATTACTGAAAGAGAGTCTCCAGGGGGCCAGCTCCACCTATTGTTTGAGCTGGAAGACCGGAGCTCTAATTGCACCATGTTTGCACTTTCATGTGGGGAAATTAAGAACAATAGCACATGGTGTGTTGAGGAAGGGTAGTTTCTAGAACATAGGTTTCCGCCCATCTCATGGACTCTTTAGATTTGTTGGAATCACATGAGAGGAAATATTCCGTAGTTATTAAAAGCATGGGTTGCTGAGTCCCACCAGCCTGGGTAACATTTTGGTGCTGTGTGGTTTTGGTAAATTTCTCTTTGAGCCTTGGTTTCCTTCTTTAAATAGATATACTGATGGGCTCTACTATATGGGCAGTGTCAGGATTAAATGAGATAATGCATGTAAAGCACTTAGTGCAGTATCTGTACTAAAAAAAAAAAGCTTTCCTAGTAGTATTAAATTATACTGGTTATTAAATTTTTTTGCATTGTGTTTCTTATCTCTCAAGAATGATTTTGTCACCTTAGATTGTTTTATGTCTTTGTTTACCATGATTATTTTGTTTCAGACCACAACTTCTTTTCTATCCTGTCTTCCCTTTGCCGAGTCACCCAGGCACCCTGGGCCTACCCTTACCCTCAGCCCTCCTGCTCCACTCGGTGGTTTTCTCAGATTCTGGGAGGGCTCTGACTTTTCTCTGTCCCTCTTTTTACGTGTGACTGGCTGGTCAAGATGCTTCTCAATCTTATTTCATCTACATTATTCCAAGTTTCTGGTCCATTGGTGACACTCTTCCCAGCTATTACAGATGATCACTGGGTACTGATATACTTTTCTGTGTTTTCATGAAGTTTGGGTGGAAGGGGTGATAAGAGTATGGACTCCAAAGTGCATCTTGGTGGGGACACACCTTGGCAGAACCCCAGCTCCAGAGGACCAAGGGGGTGGCAGCTGGGTTTATGCTTCCCATAGTTCTGATTCCAACAGAAGCTCCAGTCCCTGCTCAGGGAAGCACATCCTTCTTTGGCTGCCCCCTCACAAAGTTCCTGATGGCCCAACAGAGGACATGGGTTGTCTCCCTGTAGCACCTATGTCCTCACTCCTTGGCCAATGTGACCTGTTACGGCTCAGGCCAAGATTTGAATTTTGGCTAGAATTATTATTAGATTCCCCTAGGAGAAGGTCTCACACAACAAATCAGATAAGGATTCAGGTCCCCAGAGTTGTGTCTTTAGATAAATTTCCTTTGTGGGGAGGGTACAATTTAGACAGGAGAAAGAGGCAGAGTTCATCTAACTCCGATAAGAAGCAAAAATGACAGTTTTTAGATTCTAACTCTTAATAACACTGGGATTTTCCCAAGCCATAGAAACGTTTGTTGTAGAGAAAAGTGAGTAGTGATAAGGTGCTGAGGAGCGTGACTAAAGTTCCTGCTTAACTGATTAATTTACCTGCTCATGATGTAATTTCGAGTGAACATCTTCCTCTGAGCAATGGGGTGGAACGTGCCTTGACCTGTGCCACCTCTTCCCCCACATGCAGACTGTGGATGTCTCCAGGCATCAGCAGTGTGTCCAGCTTGCCCCTTGAGGCCTAGGGTTCCCGCCAAGTAACCAGTAGTGTGGGGATGGGAGTGGGTAGGAGGAGAGAAAATTATAAACCTGAAAGTAGTCAAGCAAAGAGAGAGCGAATACTGATAGAGTTTACATAAAATTCCCCAGTGAGATTGGAGCTGTGAAGTCTTGTGTCCGGTGCTTTTGATGGATGTTGGGGATCACGATCCTTACTTTGACCCCACCCCTGCCTTTCCCAGCCCTGTCTCATACAGATCTGCAGATAATGAACTCTTTGTTGATACTGAAAGTCTTTGGCATCATCATATTCTAGTTGCAGCCCACTGCGAGACATAGCCTCCCTGAGGGCTCAGGGTGACTGCCCTGACCCTTTGTCCTTCTGGATTCTCTAATTAATATTCCCTCCCAGGAACTGGTTGTCTTCAGCCCTCTTCACCATCTGTTTCTCCTGTCATCTTTGATCTCATCTCTTTATTTTCCTCTTTCTTTCCTGATCTTTGTTACTTATATATTCTCCCTCACAAACCATTAATGTAAACCTTTAGCAAGTTATTATAAATTAGGCCTTATGTAACTTCTGCAAAGGTGAAAAATAGGTTATTGCAAGACCTGTAGCCTTCAGTCTGTGCCATCCTGACTATGAGCCCCTCGGTCCTCACAAACTTCACTTTTGTGACTATTATTTCTTTGCTTTTCTTTATAGTTTGACCACCTATGTATGCCTCCTAAACCATATAGTGTAGTTTTCTCTGTTTTTGAGTGTTATGTACATGCAATTATACCATATATGTTCTTCAGTGTCTTGCTTCTTTCACTAAACATTATGTTTGTAAGATTCATCCATGTTGCTGCTTTCATCTATAGTTCATTCAGTTTTATTGCTGCCCAGTTCTCATTATATGGACAGACTGAAACTTGTCCAATCTATTGAACATCAAATTGTAGTGAGAAGAGTACCTAGTTCACTGTTAAGAATAAGAGTTGGATTTGCTGCCCCCTTGTGTTTTACAAGAACTATAACAATATTATTTATGTATCTTTTCTTACTCCTTACAGGCAAACAAAAGGCTCTAAAGTTTCACCGAAACAGTTTTCACCAAAACAGTTTTCTCAGGTTACACGTAGGGGCTGAGGAGACAACACCTGTCAGTTGCAAAGGGCCCTACTGAGGGAGAGGCTTTAATTACTAGCTCCAAGCTCAGCTCTGACTCCGTTGAGGTTTGAGTCACCAGAACAGAAAGGAATTTGGCATAAAGAGGCTTGCCAAGATATACTTGAGAGGTGCTCAGGCACCTGAAAGAATGTTTTTGAAAAACATATCTTTTACAATATTATTAATTCAGATGCCTAGTCCTACTCTGGAAGTAGACTGGGGAAATTTATTTCAATGGATCTTCCATTCTTTTATTCAACTGATGTTTGAGTGCCAGACATTGTTTCTGGGCACTAGGATATAAAACTAAACAAATACAGTACACAAGTAGGCAAATAATTGTTGTAGTATGCTGTTAGTGATAAGTACTAAAAGGAGACAAATTAATAGTAAAGAAATTGAGGGTAATGGGCTAGCCCATGGAAAGCCACTCAGAGAAGATGATATACAGAAATGTGAATGAAGTAATGGAGCAAGGGGGGTGAAGGTCAAGGGGAAGAGTGTAGGTAAAGGGAACTGCAAGGGCAAATGTGCTGAGGTGGGGAAAAACTTGGTATGCTTGAAGGACAGCAAGAAGTTCAGTGTGACAAGAGTAGCAAGTGAGATGAGATGAAGAGATAAGTAAGACATTGTAAGTATGGTAAGAAAATTGGCTTTGACTCTAAGAGCGATGGAAATCCACTGGAGAGTTTGAGCAGGGGAGTGATATGATCTAATTTTGAAATTATCACTCTGACTGCTGGGTTAGAAAATTGACTTTAGGAGGACAAAAGTGGAAGCAGAGAGGTAAAGTAGAAAACCCCTACAAAACCTCAGCAAGAAGCAGGATGGCATTGGACTGGGTGAAATGGTGGAGATTGCGAGAAGGGGTCATATTCAGGGTGTAGTTTGAAGATAAAGCCCATAGGACATGATGTATTGGATATGTGGAATGAGGGAAGTAGGAGTTCGGAATGACTCCTAATTTAGGCTTAGTCGGTAGAGGAGGGGTAGAGGTCAGAGTAGTCGGGGGGGGGGGGAGCACATCTCAAATTCTATTGTGGTGCATTAACTTTGAGGTGCTCATTACTCATCCAAGTGGACAGGTGTAGTAAACAGGTGCTATGTAAGTCTCGAAAAGAGATTAGAACTAGAAGCATACATGTGGAATAAATGGAACTGACTAGGAGTGAGAGTAGAAGAAAAGAAAGCTGAGGATTGAACTCTGGGGCACTCATCATTTAGACAGCTGGAAGAGAGGGTGGGGCCAGCAAAAGAGACTGAGCAGGAATGGCCAGTGAGGTGGAAGGGAAACTAAGAGATTTTAGTGTTCCAGAAGTCAATTTTTAAAAGTAGTTAAAAAAGAAAAGTAATAAACTGCCCCCAAAATGCTATTGAGAGGTCAAGTAAGATGAGATTTGAGAACTGACCACTGGATTTTCCAAGATGGAAATGATTGATGACTTTGGCACGAATGATCTTAGTAAGGGGTGATAGAATGGAAGCTTGGTTGGGAAGGATTGAGTTAAGATGAGGAAGAAGAGATGTAGAGATTCTGAAGAAAGTTTTTAAGAAAAGCCTTGCTTTGTGAGCTGGTGAGACGGCTCCTGGGCACCACCAGCAAGGCAGATGCCCTGGGTAAGGAGAGGAGTAGGCTTTGAGACAAGGGCTAGGACAGTAGGTGAAGGAGATAACTACCCTCACCTCTTTTTAAAGAAGTATTTTAAGACAAGCAGTTAATCTTGTCCTAAAGCTCCACAAAAAAGAGACTGAAGGAATTAAGGAATGAGAGTGAACTGTAGCTTAGGATGACTTGAAGGAATAGGGTTATTGTCTTCAAATAAATGAAGAACTACTTATTTTTAAAGAGGGATTAAAATTGTTTTGTGAGCCTCCACATACAGGGAAAAACTAAAAAGACAGGGGTAATATTTACAATTTAAAGCAGGAGAGAAGTTTTTGTCAGTCCTAAGAATAGAGTCGGTTGCCTTGTGAAATGGGCTCCAATTACCAGAAGCATCCAAGCAGAGATGGTAGATGCCTCTTGGTGGATGCCAAACTCCAAGATGGCACCCAACGATTCCTGCCTCCTGATATTCATGCCCTATGGAGTGACCTCTAGCATGAATGGCCCTGACCTATGCAAACAATAGAATATTGTAGAAATGACAGTGTGGTTTCTGATCCTAGACCATAAAACACATTGTGGCTTTCACCTCACTCTCACTTGGATCACTCTTTTGGGAGGATGCCAATCATCTTGTCAAAAGAATGCTTAGTAGCCTCCTGGAGAGGTCTGTGTGACAAGAAACTGAGGCCTCCTGCCAAGAGCCAGCAACATGAACAAGCTATCTTGGAAATGGATCCTCCAACCCCACTCAAACCCTTAGATGACTGCAGTCCTGGTCAACATCTTGACTGCAACCTCTGGGAGACCATGAGCCAGAAGGACTCAGCTGAGCATTTTGTTAATTATATTATCTCACATTAACTGTGTGAGATGATAAGTTTGTTGTTGTTAAGCCAAGAACTTTTAGGATAATTTGTTATACAGCAATAGATAACTAATTGAATGCTGTACAAGAAACTCACACATCAGTTGGAACTTAGATCCCTGGCTGTAGAACACAGACAGACTGTAGCTTGCTGAGCAAGATGCTCAATAGCAAAGGGGCCATCCATGTCTGGGAACCAAGAAGGAGGGTGTTCCCAGTGTTTGGAGGGAGTGGGAGGGAGTTCTCAGAAAGCCTGGCTGTACTTTTTGGAAAGTAGACAGGGCATATAGAGTTTACCTAGGCCTCTCTCTCCCCTTTCCACCCTCCAGAGCCTTCAGTCTACTTTTAAGGGTAGGAAAGCTCTGGGTGGATTCAATGGAGGTAGATATATCAAAGCTCCAAACCCCTTAACTGAATCAGCCTGTTCACAATGCCAATGACAGGTGGACCCAGAAGCTGACATGGGAAAATGTGGGCAAGGTAGGTAACATTATTGGACTAACTTAAAGAATTGGAGTAGCCTTGTGTTACTCTTCCCTTCAACCCTCTTCCTTCTCTTGCAGGAAGCATCCCTGATCCTGATTCATGAGAATGCTGCTGAGGCTTTTAAATAACTTGGGACTTCGCAAAATATTGAATGCTCTTCAACTCTCTTCAGCCCCTTCTTCTACCTTGTATAGCATTTCTTATCCTCCTGTCCTTCATTTCCCCCCAAGCCCTCTCTTTCCTGAACTGCCTTGGTTCGATGCAAATAACATTGTGCGTAGAGTAGATGATCTAGGGCCTGAACCTTAGTTCTCTCCTTTGTGGTAACTCTGTAATCTTGGGAGTCACTTTACCGGTCAGGATGCCAGTTTCCTTACTTAGGGAAATATCTGAGAAGAAAAGAGCATGATCAAAGACATGCTGTGGGCTTGGAGGTCATGTTCAGAAAGTGAAGAGCTTAGATCTGGCTTACCTCTCTAGTGTTTCTTGGAAACATCATTAATCATCCTGAAATAAATATATCTTTGCTTCCAGATCACTGTTTTCTCTGTGCAGTCTTTGTATGCCATGCTTCTCCAGATTAGTATTCGTCATAGCCTTTCATTGTATTTCTGTTTCAGCCACCCTGAAAGATAACTATTTTGTTCCCTTTGTTACTTAAGGACCTTTGTAATTTTTATATATAACAGTCAGCCTCTAATTTAGATCAGACTGTTCCAAACAGACCATTCAATTTGGTAAAAATTTGTCCACATAGATTTGAATTCCATAGTGACAGATTTTATTTTATTATTATTTTATTTTATTATTATTTTATTTTATTATTATTTTATTTTATTTTCTTATCTTATTTTGTCTTATTTTATTTTTAAAAATCCTCACCCTAGGGTATTTTTTCCATTGCTTTCCAGAGAGGGTGGAAGGGAAGGGGAGAGAGAGAGGGAGAGAGAAGTATTGATGTGAGAGAGATACATCGATTGGTTGACTCCCACACATGCCCCGACTGGGGCTGGGGATGGAGCCTGCAACTGTGCTATGTGCCCTTGGCCAGAATTAAACCTGGGGCCCTTCAGTCTGCAGACTGAGCAAAACAGGCTAGGTCTTCATTTTCTTTTTAGCTGGACAAATTACTTTAGGTAAAGGGCATGTTCAACATATTTCTAACAGAGTTCAGTCTGGAAACTATTGTAAAATTGAAAGCATGAAGCATTTGAGTCCTTGAATAGTCCCCTTAATAATCCAGTCCACATTTTTTCATTTGGAGAGTATTATGAAGGACCGACTATGGGCTCTGCAAAGAATTCCCTGTGGGGAAGAACAGAGAGCCATCCTCAGTCCCGAGCACTCCAGAGAAAACAAAATGAAATGAGTGGGTGATATGTCTCTGCTGCTTCCCATGGCTGAGCTCTAGGCAGTTCTGAAGGTCACAGCCTCACAGAACTAAGAGCTAGATGGTGAAGTGTGGGCCCGGGAGGTCAGTTACAGCCCCAGGGAAGCCTTGCTGGGTTTGTTGTGAATGTGTTGTTGAGGATAATGCTTTTTGAACACCTCTCAGTGGCTCTCTAATGAAGACCCATAGGAGAGGTTTTGCTTAGGACTTGGCATCAGAAATGGTACTCTACCCCAAAGTCTTGTTTGTATTTGCTGTATAGTCCCTGAGAACCTTCTCACTATTCCCATCTCATATTTCACATTGGTGGCTACATACGTAGAGCTAGTTTTGTGGTCACCCCTGTAGCACATGTAGAGGAATACATGAAATTCGTTTGTGCACAGACTTCAGTTCTGGATCTGTCTTTATAGTTTTACTCTTTTTTACCTTCTGTTTGTTTTTACTGATTGAATTTTTTTTTAGTGTGAAATTTCCAAACATAGTTAAAAGTAAATAATACAATAAGCCTCCATATATCCATCCCCCAAGTGAAAGTTATCAAGATTTTGCCATATTTACATCATTCATTCCTCTTTTATCTAATTCAGTCCATATCAAATTTCCCATGTTATCTCAAGCATGTCTTTTATAATCCATTTGATTCAATCAGTATTCAAAGAAGGTCCACACATCACATTTGGCTGCACATCTCGATTCTCTTTTAATTTCTAATAGTTCCCCTCTCCCTTATTTTCCTTTTGCTGTTAATTTATTTGAGGGGGGAAAAATCATGTTTCTTGTAGAATTTTCCACATTTTGGACTTTGCTGATAGCATCCTGTGGTGGTGTTTCAGATATTCTCCCCAGATCCTGTATTTCCTTTAGATTATCTAGAGGCTTGATCAGATCCAGACTTAATTTTTTGATATAAATATTACATGGTCAGCATTGTACAATTCCTATAGCACTATATCAGGAGGCACAGAATGTCTGGCTGTCTTTCTATTCATGATTGAGCCACCCTGTTTCCTCCTTTCCTAAGAGGCAAAAATGTTCTTTTTCTTTTTATCCTTCCATTTATTTTTGACATATGTAAATATTTATCTCTGATCCTTAGATAAAAGATAGCAATCTGTATATACAGTTCTGCTCTTTAGCTTTTCCGTTTTCTATTTTTTTAAGTTAAGAGTATACCCTGACGATTACTCTATAATAGCTTACAGAGACAATCCTCATACCTCTGCTCAGCTCCATAGTTTTCCATTGGGCGGGTGTTCCATATTTTATTCATCTAGCACCCTACTGATCAGCATTTTGATTGTTTTCAATCTTTGGCTACTACAAGTAACATTGCAATGAATAGCTTTTTGTTTACATCATTTATATTGTTGCCAGTGTATTTTAGGCAATAGATTTTTAAACCTGAAACTGCTGTATTGAAGGGAAATGCTATATTATTTCATTACATGTTTTTGGCTGTTTTAAAATATAGCACATATTGTTATATTTTACATATCTATGAAAGATACTTCACACTCTTTTTCAAGAAAGTTAGGGCATAAATTTATTTTTATTATTATGATAATGCCCTGTGAGGCACTAAATAAAATAAATTTATGGTTGCATCTTTATCATTTATAAGCATAAGGCTCTTGTGAAAGTTGATATTAATCAGGAATGATCCATATACTTTCCTCTTGCGGCAGCCAGCCAAAGTGAACACCGTAATGTCAGACCAACCTTCCCCAGCTTTCCCTGTGCTCCCCCCATCCCTTGCACTCTAAACTCACTGCCAGCCCAGTTTCTAGACTTTTGTAAGAAAAGAATTTCACAGCAGAGAAAAATGACCTAGGGAGAAGGATAGGGGGGTGAGAGGTGAGGAAAGTGGCCACAAGGGCTGGAGGGGGCCAACCTGGTGGAGAGGTGGAGGTAGCAAATGAGAGGAACCAGAAGGCACAGAGGTAGAAAGCAGCGGGGAGAAACAGGAGTGTGAGAAATGTTGCTGCAGCTTGTGACTTTGAAGCTTTTGTCTTCTTTTGGAGAAGCAAGTGAATATAATTTTCTAATTACTCGTCCGGCTCTTGTAGTACTCATCTTGAACACAAGGCCATGTGGAGTTGGACCTGTGTAGAATATGGCACCAAACCTTCATAGTGCAAACCCCTAATGCCTTACAGACAAACACTAGATTAAAGTTTAACTTGGCTGTCGCTGTGAAGTCACTTATGCATATGAATTAATATATAGGTACCAACCTAGCTACTAACAGAAGCCCATCCACATACTTACCATGTAGGTATGTCTCTTTCTAATTGTAAGACAAGGCTGAGTCACACCAGATGTCCACTACACCTTAATGTTTAAACCCAGGTCTCCTGAAACAAAACTACATGAGAATCACTGGCAACATTTCTAAAAAAGAAAAAACAACACAGCAACAGAAAAGTAAAGCCTGACTCTACGCATAGCCAATGTATTAGCTAATCAGAAACTTTGTCAAGTGTGGCTGTCATTTAAAGAGAAACTGAGGTCAGGCTGCCCCTGGTCGAAGCCTGAGGAGCAGCCACTTTTACCCTGCACAGGATTCTTTCATAGGAAAGGAGCCTTCTGGGTTTGGTCCCTGATGTCTTGGGGGCTGACTGGAAACCCATTCCCTGAGGGTGATGCTTTGTAGTCCTCTATTTAGTTGATCTCCATCTGTGGAGAACCTGGGGCCTGAATTCAGGATTCTTTCCTCCAGAGAGGTTCTATTTGTGGTAGCTTGGGGAACTTACAGACCTACTTCCCATCAAAATGTGCTAAAACACACCAAGGACACAATTACCACAGCACTGGGGAAATAGAGATGGTGATGGACCCTTTGCCAGTGTCTGGGAAATTTTCTACTAAGTGAAGTGTGGGGAGGCTTAAAATAAACTTTTCACATTGAAACAGAATGGCAAGGTTGGTCATGATGATGTTGGAAAGCAGATTTGACACTCCCCTCCCTCCGTTCCTCTCTCCAGGCCATGTCAACACCTCCATCTCTAAGTCACCACATCCACTGGATACAGCGATTCCCTGGGTGGGAGAAAAGAGAGGAAGAGTCTGTGTTAGTTTCTTCCTGGCACAAGATATAAAAATAGCCTGGCGGAGAGGGAGCCTGGGGTGGTGCACTTAGGGGCTTGGTTCTCTGAGACGGCCCTGCCCTGTTCCTTCCCTGCACAGGAGTAACGGAGAACTAGTAAGTCAACAGGTTTGGTTGTGGGAGGTACTGAGGAGAGCCAGCAAGGGATGTGTTTTTGTGTGGTTTGGTTTGGTAGAAGAAAAGAAAGATTTTAGAGGGATAGCTGCTATGGTAAGTGGATAGATGAAAAGGAAATTAAGGACATTTTGTTTTGTGTTATACAATGTAATTTCCCATCCGATACCTCTCTGAAAGATGCTGATAAAAATATAAATTATTCTTCAGTGCCCTCTTGGCTTTTGTTTCTTTTCATTGTGGCTCTGTGTAATGAATGTCCATAAGGTGGCCCAAACTTATCTCCTCTTCATAGTCACACAGTCGGGCAGTGGAAGAAGTGAAGGATTCCTTCTCGGTCTGGGTGAGTTACTCCTGCTGCGTGCCCACAAGACGGTCACCTCGCTCTGGGGTGTGATCTGAATGAGGGGAACCCGGGCCACCTGCCTGCTAGGAAACATTGGGCCTCTATGCATCTTCTTTCAAATGTGAGCAAATAGGAAAACAAACAAAAAACAAACCAAATCAAGCCAAATTAAAATAAAAACCCAATCCAAATGCAAGCTATAAAAAAAAGCTACAGAAAAGCATAGGAATACTCTAAAGATGTAAAGGAAGTACAAACTTAAAAGCGGGCACTATGGGAATTAAAAGCATGCTTTAGAAGAATCTGCTTCCCTTCTTTTCTCTCCAGCTGTTCCTTCCTTCCCCTGGCTCCCTTGTCCCTCTGAGCCTCTCACTAGTCCATACCCTTTCTCTCCTCTTTCTTCCCCTCTACTTGCCCTCCCTCCCTTTTTTCCTCCCTTTGCACCTTACTTTCCCTATTTCCCTTTATCCCTTTCAGTCTAGAGCCCCTACTAAGGATGACATGGTTGATGGTTTTAAATATCCCCTCCTTCTCCATCCTATATCATGGCGGGTATGTCGGGGTCTAAAGTTCCAGGTCCTCTCAGCCCCTGGGCCCCCTGAGGAAGTTTCTCCTCTTTGCAGTCCCCTCTCTTTGACTTCATGTCTTACATCAGATTCCCTAGGTTCCATGTTCACTTGTTGAGGCTTGTAGAGGAAGGCAAGATGCACCCGGCGTGTGGCAGTGCTGACATCCTATGTAGAGTTTAAGGGTGCCTTTGGGGGTGAGTTTCCTGGAAGCAGACTCCCAGCTGGAGATTGCACGCAGAATGTACTGAAAATCACTCTCAGGGGTTGCACCTGTAGGCAGGCGAGGAAGGCAGAACTGGCCAGGCAAGAAACCGTCACGCAATGTAGCTGTCACTGAGACTCGGGTGATCTTATGAGGAGCTCTGAAACCGAGATAGCCCTGCAAGTTGTCCGAATTCTGCTGTGAAGGGCAATTCCCAGGGAGCCGTCAGCATTCCCAGTATTCTCGGCTAAGGGATGAGGGCATCAGCAGACAGGAGGAATCTGGGTGGAGATCTGCAGTGATACCAGGAGATGTACACAGCATGGGTGTTCTGTCTTCACCCACTCAATCAACTCCTTCATTCTGCAGCCACAGTGATAAATGGGACAGAGGCGGGTCAGACATGGGCTTGGCCTTCATACAAAGTACAAAGCGATAATGACCAAAATAATAAAGGAGCCAGTAAAATACTTAGGATAGTATTTGGCACATAGTAAATGTCAAGCAGGGGAGATATCCTCAGCAGAGAATCTGGGAGGGCTCCTTGGGGGAGGTGTCTTGAACTGGGCATGAGATGAAGGCCAGGTTTTGATAGGCAGAGATGAGGAGGGCAGCAAGAATGTAGACAGAGGGAGTCATTTTGAACTACTTCAAAGTCTGTCCAGGTCTGCAAGCCCCACAGCATTATGAATAAAGAAGTCCTGATTCCCAAAGTAAATGTCTTTTACAGACTTGGGATAAAGCATAGAATGAAAACAATGGAGTGGGACAGAAGTCCAAGGGGTCTTACCCTGGAGATGTTTTCATGTATTAATACCTTGAGGATAGCAGGGAGCTGCAGGTGTGGAGCTGTTCCCTGGAGACCTCATGACTTTAGCATTCTGTATTAAATTAAAGTTTAGTCACAGAGCCAATTTGGAGGCTATGCCTTGAAAGAAGGACTGGAAAAGCTCTAAGGATTGTGTTAGCTGCTGCCTTTAAGTATCTGAAGGGTGTTATAAAGTGAAGAGGTAAGTGTGGGTGTGGTATAGCACTTAGTTAAAGTGGGTCCAGAAGACCACTAAGATCACTGTATGAATAAAATAGGAAAACAGATGACTCAACTCATTGAAACAGTTTGATGAAAGACAGTGTTTCTCAAAATCAGACAGGTTATGAAATAATGAGTTAACTGTAAGAGGAGATATCCAAGAAAAAGCTGGAAGTGCAGATAAGGTTAGAGAGAACATTCTTTGTTTGGAATTGGCAGTTGATCTAGATGAACTTTGAAGCGCATTCCAGTCCAAAGATTACATAATAACTAAGTTTACTCAACATTTACTATATGCCAAATACTATCTTAAGTATTTATCTAAGCATATTATCTCATTTAATCCTCAAAAGTATTTTTTGTTCACTTTATAGATAGGAAATTGAGACTTAAGGAGATTAAGTCATTTAGCTAATTGTCACACATCCAGGAAGAGTTGAAGCCAAGATTTAAATGCAGACAGGCTGATTCCAGAATCCAGCCTTCATCTCTTGTAAGACCGAGGTGCCTGAATCTGTGGCATCATTGACGGCAGGTGTGACACTGAGATAGTCAGCAGGAAGAGCCCAGGAGCAACATTGACGCGCTCTAATGTGTTAGCAAATGTCCCCTCCACTTGATGAGTTACTTAGCTCAGTAATCTATAAAATGTCTACAGATCTTATTACCCAAGGGACACATCATTGCCTCTTACCTCAGAGTGAAAATGAGATCATCAAGACCTTGACAATCTCTAAGTGGTGGGTTACTCAGCAGGTGGAGAATAAGTTTGCATATGTTTCTTAGCTTCTGTTCTTAGCTTCTGTTGTCAGGGGGACCAAGGATGTGTGACCTCGTTTTCCTATCTGAGTGGAGGTTCCTGAGGGCAAGAAGTGCAGTCAGGTTTCTTGGGGCTCAGAGATCCCTCCTCTCCTGCTGTACATCAGCCTGGGTTCCCAGAGAAGAGAGCACTGGGCCCTTGTGGTTCTGGTAGACACAGTCTTGCCCTTAAGAGACATGTAAACTATTAGAATTGCTATCATAGTCATAGCTCACTCATACTCAAAATAACATGGCAAGTGTACTAGAGGCACCAGAAAGGATTTGTCGTGGCCAATAAGAGAGAGGGAATATTCTCACCAGGAACAGTGGGGGACTCTTCTCAGTACAGGAAGGACTGCAACTCATTCATTCAACACCAGCTTTCTTTGATGCTGTACTCAAAGTGCCAGTGAGTAAACCAGAGGAGGAACTTAATCTCAGAGAGATTAAAAAGTTTCTTTTCTTGGAGGAAGGCAGATAATCCTGCCATTACCTGGCACAGTGGTTAAGAGAGTGGGTACTGCCATTAGACTGTCCAGGTTCAAATCCCTCCCTTACCACCTGCTGGCCAAGTGACCCAGGGTAGGCTTATTTGAGTTATCCATGAAAGGTAGAAAAACAAGATCTACCTTATAGGGTTGATGTGAGGATAAAATACGAACCTTTAGCAGGGTGCCTACTTGACATACAGTACGTGCTTACTAATGCTAGCAATTCTTATAAATGTGGTATGGAAAATGTGGGCCACCACAGAGAACATAAGAAATTCCTGCCCCCATCCCAGAATAGGGGACTGCGCATACCAGGTTGGGTAAAATGATGCTCTGTGAAGATGGGAACAAGGCAATTCAGGTGGAAGAAACAGCAAGAAGAAGAAAAAAGTAGGTCTTGTTCTGGGAAAAGAGTCATGGGTAGGTGGGTTAAGAAAAGATAGGTGCTAGGAGCTATGCTTGGCATGTTACACTGAGACCAGATCACGGGGAAACTTGAGTGCCTCACTAAGTAAGTAACCCAGGGTTGTGGCCCCACAGTGTGAGGGCAGGGGTTGATTTCCCTGCCCTCACTTGTGCATCCTTCTTTTGTAGACTCTGTTGAGTTTACTTGAACAGAAAAACTTGGAGGACACATTGATTCAGGTAAAGAGATAACCTTGCATGATGGTGGCACACAGAACTAAGAAAATGGCTCTAACAACAAATTAGAGACATGGCTTCCTTTCTTTTGATTTTTATCACTCTATTTTCTAGTTGGAATTTAGTTTTAAACCATTTTATGAACTTAAGTTATTCAAAACTTAAACTTGTAGAAATTGGCCAAGGTGAGGCCATTGATTTCAAAGATGTCTATCTAGACTGGCAATCTCAAAATTGTAGATTTCAAGGCATCAGAGCTTATTTGATAGAGAGCAAGTTGCAATACCATAGGGTTATTTGTCTTGATTGAAATATTATTTTATTAGATAAAACGTTCTGCTACATGGAAGGATGCATTATATTGGCCTCTGCATAGCAAGCTCAGGTTCTAAATTAAACTTAATTTGTGCCACTGGGGATTGCATCAGCTGGTTACACACACACACACACACACACACACACACACACACACACACACACAACTCTGGTGAGTCTTACTTTCTGTGTTCTTGTTTTTCATCATAATGTTTATTGTAGCAACAAATGCAAAACACTTTTAGAGAATTTGCTCCTGGTGTTGGATAATACACTCTGGCCCCAAGACAAGTTCCTCAGCTACATGCTTTCTGGGAATGTCCCCAGCTTCCACTCTCACCTTGGCCCACGGCTGCAACCTGAGGCATCTCCCATCACACTTCTGCCTGCGGCTGGTTAAATCGCTTTACTTCTCTGGGCTTTGACAGCCTTAATTCAGAGGCAAGGATACTGACTTGAAGGATAAAAAATTTAATAAACTTAAAAATCCTTTCCATTGTTAGCGTTCAGTGGCTCTGATTCCATTTCCATCCTTCTTACTGTGTGCAGTAAAAGCTAGTGGAGTGACCCTCCTCCACTTTTTAGCTACATAGCAGCCCTCAGAGAGACAAACCCCCCTCCTGGCACAGCCTGCAATGCCCCATTAAAAGCTTCCCTCCTCTACTTAGTGGCCTCCACCCTACCGCTTTACCTCCAAGGATTCAGGTTTGTAAGTATAAAGCTCTTTCAAACCACATATGGTTACAGTCAGAAGGGAACTCAGCATCACCATCTACTCTAATTCTTCATTGAACAGCTGGACAAACTGAAGCCAAGAGAAGTGACTTGCTGGAGGTTATAGAGCCAGCCAGTAGCAGAGCCGAGATGTGCATTTATATCTCCTGACTCCCAGTTAAGTGCTCTTTCCACTGAACCAGGGTGCCCATCATCAAATGATTATGTCTTTGCAGGAATGGTGTACCTAGAGATGGCTTTATGTACTATGTTTTCTTTGGTAAGATTTCAAGTTGAATTTTTCTTTCAGCTGTAAAAAGTTTATGCTGGTCACCAGGAGTCTGTGGACACTGTTGCTCCATTAGGTTCAGCAGCAGAGGTGGCCTCCATAGTAGGAACAGGAGCCTTGCTGCTCAAATACACCTCACTCCTCTTCCTGGGGGCCATGGCCTCAGTGCTGCCTAGTGAACCATTTGCTGAACGAATATGAATTTCAATTCTCGGAGTCTGGAATGACCATATCCAGCTGGTGAGAAAGCAGAAAGACACATTTATTTAGAAAATGTTTTTAGATTCCATGATGGGCAGTTCAGTGATTATGCTGGGGCTTTGGGTCTCCAAAGTTATATAGGTTCAAAGTTCCATTAATTATTAGCTGTTGAATCTCAGGCAAGTTATCTAACCTCTTTGCTTAATTTACATATGTGCAAAATGGAGCTGCAGCTGCTGTTACCTACCTGTAGAGGTTATTGGGATAAAATAAAATAATATGTATTGAGCACTTAGGACAATGTCTGATATATAGTATGTACTATATAGTGACTGCTGTTACTATACAAATTTAAAATATATTCATATAAAAAACCAACACACGTTTTCCCAGAATGAAATAATACACATTACATATATTAGCATAGCTACTTAGGAAGATGTAAGGGAATTACAAAAACACACACAACTCCCCCAAAACTCCCCAGGCACGTGGTTCCAGAGCTCGTGCTTTTAATCACTCTATATACTGCTTCCTAATTATCCCATTGCTAAGATGAGTAAGCTGAGACTAAAATAAAGGACATCAAGGAGTCAAGCATTCATACAGACGAGCACTTGGAAGATGGTCTCCAGTACCAGACAGGAGATTTAGACCCTTTTATTTCATCACTAAACTTCAGGATCTGTAGGCTGTCCACAGTCACTTCTGCAGCGAGTAAAGAGATATGTTTACCAGCTACAGGAAGCAGTGTCTCTGATGCCTGGAATGCAGGTCCATGAGCTTCATCAGTAAATTTTATACAAATAGGTAGCAAGAGTGTAATTGTGGGGGATTAAAAAAAGTGTATGTCCCCAAACAGAGGACTGGCTAGATAAATTATGCCCAACCATATAACAGAACATAGGCAGCCTATAAGATGGAATATTATTAAAGACCTAGAAAAATACTCATGATATATTGTTATTTAAAAAATACATTACAGTGTGGTATGTAGAATGTGTATACATGTACAGACATATATGCCCCCCCACACACATACACACATATATACACACATATATGTACAGGAAATAGCAGGCAAGGTGTACATATCATAATATTAATGGTGATAACCTTGAGCATGGGTATTGGTAAGAGTCTTACTTTTGCCTCATTTTATCTATATTTTACAATTTTTCTATAATAAACCTGTATGACTTTTATAAAGAAAAAACAATTTATTAAAAAATAAATGTTTTAGCCACACCTAATAAGATAAAGATGTCAGTCAATAAATACGTTCCTGTATATGGATCATTGATAAATTACTTTCAGGAATATTCTTCCATACAGATTTTGCTCTGATGGGCTATTCTGTAGCTGACTTGGTTAAATTCCCCCCTCTTTGGCATCTTATCTTCACCCCACATCCATCCAACCCTCTCAGACATGCAAGAGGAATAGACTTTAAAACATTACACTTTAAGAGCTGCAAAATGCACACGCTAAAGTCTCCATGTGCATCTGAGGCTAACCAGGGATGGAGCTATCATGCTACTGTGGAAAGAGAACTGGATAAGGATACAGATGAACTAGTTAAGTGCTAGTAAATAAGCTATCTAACCACTCTGGATTTCCATTATATAATCTGTAAAATGAGGTTCATAATGTCATATCACAAAGCTGCGGTGAGCACCGAATGCAAAAGGAAAGGTATAGGAACAAGATTAAGGGATTTATTAAAGAAAAAAAAAAATAGCAGGAGAGACACCTGTTGTAAAGGCTGCTTTTTCTGTGGATATTGTGTTCCTCTTCTACGGTGAAGTTGGAAATCATCTTCTGTGCTCCGCCTGGCTGATGCAATGGCTCCCACCTTGGCGCACAGGGCTGACCTTGTAAATGGCTGTCAGAGCACAGATCCTTCTGCATTCAGGCCAGGGGGTATATAACCAGTTACAACCACCAGGCAGAGAGCCCGGCACATGGGTATGTTTGAAATGAATAAAATAATGACTTGGTAGGGGCTTGATAACTTGAATTTGGATAGGAGCTCTACCATTTATAAGCAAGGTGAGTCCCAGGCTCCTAATCTGTACAGTGGAAATAAAAATTGTGGGTCAAGAGACCTCCAATAGTTTCTGTAAATGGCAAAGTGTTGGTCACAAGATAGGCGGGGACACAAAGAGTTTATTATTATTGCTTCATCTATTAACAGGTATAATCTTCTCATCCCTTATTTCTCCTGGGCTCCCTAAGGCATCGTGGTTGCCATAGCAGACAGAGGCTGATGACGCCCCCAGGGGCCGCAAGGTGAAGCTGAGCGAGCTCCCAGGTCCTCATCTCCGCGTGCCCTTCGCAGGCCAGAGTGAGATGGTCTGAAGCTCAGCCTCCTTTCAGGACCCCCACTCTGTCTTGGGTCACTTAGACACACAAACCCTGCCTCCGCAGCCCCAGGGCCCTGAAGCATTCTTCTGGAGACTTCCTTCTCCCCAAGCTCTGTCTCTGGCGCCCTGCCTGGTTGCCGTGGAAACAGGTTCCACTGCGGACAAAGGAGGGAGTTGGGTCCTGCTTCTCCTGGTCCTGTAGATGAGGATTTTTAGACCGTGGAGACTGCGCTGCCCTGCCCTGCACCTGCCCTCACTCTCTGTGTTCTCGCTCAGGTGCAGCTTGCCCTCCCTCACCACTGACGAGACCATGTGTAAGAGCGTGACCACAGGTGAATGGAAGAAAGCCTTCTACGAGAAGATGGAGGTGGCAAAGCCGGCAGACAGCTGGGACCTCATTATAGACCCCAACCTCAAGCACAATGTGCTGGCCCCCGGCTGGAAGCAGTACCTGGAACTGCATGCCTCAGGCAGGTGAGTAGTCCAGTGAGCAGGGGCCCTGCAGGCCGCAGCTGGGACACCTTCCAAGAAGAGAGAGACAGGGAGAACCCAGGCGCTAAGAGTTAGTCTTGCTCTTGGGTCTGTGTAGACTGGAGGCAGAGAAAGGGCCCCTAACTGGGGGTTGGGGCACTTGAAGTTGACTCCCGTTTTTCCACTGAGCACCTGGGTAATCTTCCCCCTCTGAGTCCAAGTTTCCCCTTCTAGAAAAGAGGTTGAATATATTCTTTAGTCCTAAACTCTGACATTTTACATACTTTCAGATATAATCTGAAATGGTGAAGAGAAGGATGGCTTGAGGTCTATTAGAGGTCAAGTGCTCTGGTTCTGGGAGAGTTCCATTTCAGTCTATTTAATTCAGCTTGACTTAATATAAAATACTGAACACAAGAAGTGTGCTAGAAACTGGCTCTACTCTTAGCTCCATGGCCCTTGAGCAATTCAATTTCCATCTCGGACCTCACTTTCCCATTTGCAAAAGGAGGGGTTAGCCTAGATCCTTGCTTTGTGCTTTATGGACCAGCAGCAGCAAAATCACCTGGAACTTGTTAAAGATGAAGAACTTGCACCCCATTCTAGACCTTCTGAGTCAGAATCTTCATTTCAATAAAGACCCCTAGGTATGTACAATAATATCTGAGATGACTTTCCATCACTCTTGTCCGTAGGTCTATTATGTAAAAAATTACCTTTGGGACATAAGATAGGGAGGCTGAGTGGGGGGTCTCTGAGGATCAGAAGCAAGGCCTTCCTTCCTGCCCTGGTTCAGTCTATTCAACTCAATTCAAGAAACTTCTATTGGGCACCTGCACTGTGCTGGGTACTGGCTCTGCATCTAACTAGCTACATGTATATGGATTGCTTTCTTATTTTCTCTGCCTCGGAGTAAAACAAAGGGTTAATTAGGTAATTTCTAAAGTCTTGATATTTTCTAATCCAAGTCTTGTAGTTTGGTCTGAAAGAGGAGAAATAGTCCTCAAAGGATATGAGTAAAAGAGAAGAGATGAGAATGAAACTGTGAAGCCCTTAAATTGGCTGATGGGAGGAGTGCAAACAGCTGGACACTTGCTGGGGGTGCAAAAGGCTAGACACTTCCTGGCAGGACCCAGGAGCTTCTTCAAGACTTGGAAGGCTTGCTGCTCTAAGTGGAGAGGGCTTGTGGCTCCTCCCGACCGGCTGGTGACCAGTGACCTGTGATCCCCAGCTGGCCCCAGTGAGCTCACTCTGGGCATGGATTGCCTGCACTTCCAGGCCTTGTGATACATTAATCCTGTCTCTGGCTGGAGGCTGAGAGGCTATAATAATATTTTCTCTTGATTTGGGCCTAGCCTTTTCACAGTCAGTGTTGATAGGTAAGAATATGTGGATAGCTCATGAGATTCCTATATGATGCAGGCCATCCCCACTCATCTAGTGCACTTTCCTCATGTTTTACAGATGAGGAAAGTTCCCCAGAGCCAAAGGCCCAGGGGCAAGGCCCGAGGGCATTGGGATGGAGGGACCGAGGCCTCTGCAGAGCACAGAGGAGGTGGGCCTGGTGACTGGCAGAGCATTGCTGGATGCCAGGTGTATCGTAAGGCTCGCTCTGGGCCTAGCGGCGCACACACAGGGCCAGGCTGGGCAGCCACCTGGGGAAAGCTAATGAACCCAGGGGACCACAAATACACCGCCTCCACGCCCTGCCTGTTGACCCTCCCCGCTTCCTGAGGCCGTTTCCACTACTTCAGTTCCTTCCTCTCTTCCTCCCTCCCCCCGTCCCCCCGCAGGTTCCACTGCTCCTGGTGCTGGCACACCTGGCAGTCGCCGCACGTGGTCATTCTCTTCCACATGCACCTGGACCGCGCCCAGCGCGCGGGCTCCGTGCGCATGCGCGTCTTCAAGCAGCTGTGCTACGAGTGCGGCACGGCACATCTGGACGAGTCCAGCATGCTGGAGGAGAACATCGAGGGCCTGGTGGACAACCTGGTCACCAGCCTGCGCGAGCAGTGCTACGGCGAGCGCGGCGGCCAGTACCGCATCCACGTGGCCGGCCGCCAGGACACCCGGCGGCACCGCGGCGAGTTCTGCGAGGCCTGCCAGGAGGGCATCGTGCACTGGAAGCCCAGCCAGAAGCTGCTGCAGGAGGAGGCGACCACCTACACGTTCAAGCCGGCACCCAGCCCCTCCAAACCGCAAGCTGAGATGGGTTCTGGCTCCAACTTCTGCTCTATCCCCTGGTGCTTGTTTTGGGCCACGGTCCTGCTGCTGATCATCTACCTGCAATTCTCCTTCCGCAGCTCAGTCTAAGATTCCCTTGGTGGGTCCCCAGAGTCCTTGGTGGGGACCAAGGCCAGGGACCCAGCCAGCTAGTGGGAGCAGGGAAGAGAGACCTGGGTTGGGTTGGGAGTGGGGTTAAGTTCTAGCACTGGTGTTGCCGTTGACTCTGCGGGTTCCCGGGACAGACCACCCAGCTTTTCCACCTATGATATCTCAGGTTTGGGCTAGACCATTGGTTTTGCAAAGTGAAACCCAGGTCCCCAAATTTCTGCTTAAGAGCCTCAGGGACTTTTGGATTTGGAAGGTAGATTGAGTGAGTGGGTTTTTCATCCTGGTCAAACCACCCATCCCCAACTCCTACCTCCTCCTGCTGCTTTAATCAGAACAGCTCCACCTTAGATGGTGTTCCATTTAAAAATTCATATGAGAAAAAGGTCAACTGCTTTAAATAACATTCGAAAATCACAGGACTAGCTGATCTCAAAAGGCCTTCCCACAGCTAGGCGTGCATCCTTGCTTTCTTGTTAAGCCCCACCCCTACCCCTCACTATCTCCCACATTTGGAGCTGCAGCCTAAATTAGTCTCTGTCTAGTGTATGAGCCTCAGCCACAGCTCTGCCTTGATTCACACAGCAGAGGTTCCTTTTGAAGAGAGAGAGGTGGGGGTACTAGGCTGTCATTTTGCTGCTGGGTCCACGGGGTCCCCGCTTCCGGCTTCCCTCTGCTTAGGGAGAATTCTGGGGTCTGCCTGGATTAGAGATGTTGCTTGGGGTGGAGTCCCGTAGAGCTAGACTTCCGACCCTGTGTTTTTGAACTGGCAGAGAATTTAGGGGAGGTTTAGAAGGTAGAGTGTTAGAAGCATAACAAAATACCTAAGAAACAAATGTAATGACTTCCCATTATAACAATGCGTCTTCAGAGTTCAGGGACCAAGTGTGATTCTCAGAAGTTCTGATGGCTGGGACACAGGAGCAGGAGCCTGGTCTCCTGGGCTCTTTGCCGAAACCCTCATCGAGAGGTCTTCTCACATGGGCCATGCATGGACCCTCTCACCAAACATCAGCTGTCCACCTGGAACCACAGGGATGGGGGTCATTAGTAAGAGAGGAAGCATTAGAGATGTGCCTATGAACAAGTGCAGAGATATGTGGGAGGACCTTACATCTCTTTAAAATGGGATGCAGTATGGTTTGGAGTGGGAAGAGAGAAGACTTCTGATGGTAGGGGTGTGGGGGGAGGCAGAAAGGAGAGGCGGGATGCTTCCCTGCACTTTTGAGGTTCCTTACCTCATCTCTCTTAATAACTGGACTCCTTTTTCCCTTTCTCCACTGGTCCCCTTTTTAATGGAAAGTCACCACCATCTATGGTGGTGGAGGGTAGAAGTCCACTTATCTAAATATGGGATACGTTAATAAAGATGGGATATCTTCAATCAGGCTTAGTAGTCATTAATGTGTGTCTCAGATTCACCATACTGTTCCTGATCTGTAATGGGCTGCTGGATACCTCTCATCCCCTCGCTCTCTTTTCTGGGGTCCCCACATTAGGCTTTATCTTCCTCCAGCTTCAAAGCTTGGGCCAATTGTGCCCATAGTCAGTTGGGATGCAGGCAGCCCTTGGTCAGGGAACCAGTATAAGGTCAGTCTTAGTCCTGCCCTTGCTCTGATTCTAGTAATGGACTGGTGACTTCCTTTGCTTCAGTCACACAGCATCCATCTCTTTGTTCAGGCCACATATCCTGAGTGCCCTCTATCTGGAAAGCCCTGACTTGGGGTGCTGGGATCCAGTGGGCCCTGTTTTTCAGAGATCTCTACTTAGTGCAAAAGTTCTCAGCCCTGGCTGCATGTGGAAAATCCTGGGGAGCTTTTAAAGAAATATCATTGCCCAGTTTCCACCTCAGACCAATAGAATCAGAATCTCTGGGCGTGGGTCCCGAGCATCTGAATTAGAATAAGACTCCCAGGTGATCCACCTGTGCTGCCTGGTATACTGCCTTCGAACCGAGGAACAGGCTTCTGTCCCCAGCTGGTCTTATAATAACGAGCCCTGAGGTTTTCCCCGCCAACCTGCCTTGGATTCTCTAGGACTAGGGATCAGCTTCCTTACTCACTCTCCCTCCCTCCCCTGGGGACATGACCCTTCCTCAAGCCTTCCAGCTCCTGCCTGCAATGTTGGCTTTATCTTGCTCTGAGAGTCTCCATTTTTGGCTCTACCACCTTGCAGGATGTTTATCAAACTTTGTTATAATTACTTGTCTATGGCTATCCTCCCTGCTGGAACGTGACCCCAGTGTGGACGTGACTTACCCCAGATCCCACTGTCAGAGAGTGTCAGAGCAAGGAGTCCAACACTGACTTAGTTTTAGTTTTAGTCCAGAACTCTTTCCTAAAGCACTAAGTCTCTTCCTGCTCTGTAGGAAGATGTCTACAATCTACGGAGGCCCCTCTGTCTCCCTTGTTGTCCCTTATACTTGCTACAGATGGGGATTCTAGGCTTGCTCACCAGCATAGCCCTGTCTTGGCAAAGACTTCTCTGTGACAGCTCTTTCTTTGCACACATTGCCACATGCCACATCAATGAACTTGTAAGATGTACCCTACGTGCTATAAATGAACTCGGGGACATTCTAGGATCCCAGGCCTCTCCCAGTGGAGCTTCTGTGCACTGGTCTTGATGTTCAAGCCAGGTGGAGACCTACAGGCACTGAATTATAGTTCTGGAGGCTGAAATCCTCAGTGTGAGGTCAGCAAGAAGTGCTACCTTGATCACTTCTCTCAGACTCATTGGGACCAGAGACCAGCCCAATGGGAGAATTCTTCCTGAGGGTCAGGAGCATTGGGAAAAAAAAATCACTAAGGTGAATTCCAAATAGACCTTATACCATCAGAGCTGTAGGACATATTAGAGATTCCTTGATCTTGGGCCCTTATGTCATGGATCAAAACTAAAGCCTAGAGAAAGTAGGAACTAGACCATGGTTGTACAGCATGAAGTAAGGGAAGATCATGAAATCTGGGGTTAGGAAACACTTGATTCCAGGCTCTCCTACTTACCACTTATATGGCCTTAGGCAAGGTACGTC